>NW_027363250.1:0-1340457 GCF_046119375.1 Phyllobates terribilis
GACATGGGGCTGAAGGGGGGGCTGGCTGGACCCATGGGGACACGAGAGAGTGACATGGGGCTGAAGGGGGGGCTGACTGGACCCATGGGGACACGGAGGGGACATGGGGCTGAAGGGGGGGCTGGACTGGACCCATGGGGACACGGAGGGGGACATGGGGCTGAAGGGGGGGCTGGCTGGACCCATGGGGACACGGAGGGGGACATGGGGCTGAAGGGGGGGCTGGCTGGACCCATGGGGACACGGAGGGGGACATGGGGCTGAAGGGGGGGCTGGCTGGACCCATGGGGACACGGAGGGGGACATGGGGCTGAAGGGGGGGCTGGCTGGACCCATGGGGACACGGAGGGGGACATGGGGCTGAAGGGGGGGCTGGCTGGACCCATGGGGACACGGAGGGGGACATGGGGCTGAAGGGGGGGCTGGCTGGACCCATGGGGACACGGAGGGGGACATGGGGCTGAAGGGGGGGCTGGCTGGACCCATGGGGACACGGAGGGGGACATGGGGCTGAAGGGGGGCTGGCTGGACCCATGGGGACACGGAGGGGGACATGGGGCTGAAGGGGGGGCTGGCTGGACCCATGGGGACACGGAGGGGGACATGGGGCTGAAGGGGGGGCTGGCCGGACCCATGGGGACACGGAGGGGGACATGGGGCTGAAGGGGGGGCTGGCCTGGACCCATGGGGACACGGAGGGGGACATGGGGCTGAAGGGGGGGCTGGCCGGACCCATGGGGACACGGAGGGGGACATGGGGCTGAAGGGGGGGCTGGCCGGACCCATGGGGACACGGAGGGGGACATGGGGCTGAAGGGGGGGCTGGCCGGACCCATGGGGACACGGAGGGGGACATGGGGCTGAAGGGGGGGCTGGCCGGACCCATGGGGACACGGAGGGGGACATGGGGCTGAAGGGGGGGCTGGCCGGACCCATGGGGACACGGAGGGGGACATGGGGCTGAAGGGGGGGCTGGCCGGACCCATGGGGACACGGAGGGGGACATGGGGCTGAAGGGGGGGCTGGCCGGACCCATGGGGACACGGAGGGGGACATGGGGCTGAAGGGGGGGCTGGCCGGACCCATGGGGACACGGAGGGGGACATGGGGCTGAAGGGGGGGCTGGCCGGACCCATGGGGACACGGAGGGGGACATGGGGCTGAAGGGGGGGCTGGCCGGACCCATGGGGACACGGAGGGGGACATGGGGCTGAAGGGGGGGCTGGCCGGACCCATGGGGACACGGAGGGGGACATGGGGCTGAAGGGGGGGCTGGCCGGACCCATGGGGACACGGAGGGGGACATGGGGCTGAAGGGGGGGCTGGCCGGACCCATGGGGACACGGAGGGGGACATGGGGCTGAAGGGGGGGCTGGCCGGACCCATGGGGACACGGAGGGGGACATGGGGCTGAAGGGGGGGCTGGACGGACCCATGGGGACACGGAGGGGGACATGGGGCTGAAGGGGGGGCTGGACGGACCCATGGGGACACGGAGGGGGACATGGGGCTGAAGGGGGGGCTGGACGGACCCATGGGGACACGGAGGGGGACATGGGGCTGAAGGGGGGGCTGGACGGACCCATGGGGACACGGAGGGGGACATGGGGCTGAAGGGGGGGCTGGACGGACCCATGGGGACACGGAGGGGGACATGGGGCTGAAGGGGGGGCTGGACGGACCCATGGGGACACGGAGGGGGACATGGGGCTGAAGGGGGGGCTGGACGGACCCATGGGGACACGGAGGGGGACATGGGGCTGAAGGGGGGGCTGGACGGACCCATGGGGACACGGAGGGGGACATGGGGCTGAAGGGGGGGCTGGACGGACCCATGGGGACACGGAGGGGGACATGGGGCTGAAGGGGGGCTGGACGGACCCATGGGGACACGGAGGGGGACATGGGGCTGAAGGGGGGGCTGGACGGACCCATGGGGACACGGAGGGGGACATGGGGCTGAAGGGGGGGCTGGACGGACCCATGGGGACACGGAGGGGGACATGGGGCTGAAGGGGGGGCTGGACGGACCCATGGGGACACGGAGGGGGACATGGGGCTGAAGGGGGGGCTGGACGGACCCATGGGGACACGGAGGGGGACATGGGGCTGAAGGGGGGGCTGGACGGACCCATGGGGACACGGAGGGGGACATGGGGCTGAAGGGGGGGCTGGACGGACCCATGGGGACACGGAGGGGGACATGGGGCTGAAGGGGGGGCTGGACGGACCCATGGGGACACGGAGGGGGACATGGGGCTGAAGGGGGGGCTGGACGGACCCATGGGGACACGGAGGGGGACATGGGGCTGAAGGGGGGGCTGGACGGACCCATGGGGACACGGAGGGGGACATGGGGCTGAAGGGGGGGCTGGACGGACCCATGGGGACACGGAGGGGGACATGGGGCTGAAGGGGGGGCTGGACGGACCCATGGGGACACGGAGGGGGACATGGGGCTGAAGGGGGGGCTGGACGGACCCATGGGGACACGGAGGGGGACATGGGGCTGAAGGGGGGGCTGGACGGACCCATGGGGACACGGAGGGGGACATGGGGCTGAAGGGGGGGCTGGACGGACCCATGGGGACACGGAGGGGGACATGGGGCTGAAGGGGGGGCTGGACGGACCCATGGGGACACGGAGGGGGACATGGGGCTGAAGGGGGGGCTGGACGGACCCATGGGGACACGGAGGGGGACATGGGGCTGAAGGGGGGGCTGGACGGACCCATGGGGACACGGAGGGGGACATGGGGCTGAAGGGGGGGCTGGACGGACCCATGGGGACACGGAGGGGGACATGGGGCTGAAGGGGGGGCTGGACGGACCCATGGGGACACGGAGGGGGACATGGGGCTGAAGGGGGGGCTGGACGGACCCATGGGGACACGGAGGGGGACATGGGGCTGAAGGGGGGGCTGGACGGACCCATGGGGACACGGAGGGGGACATGGGGCTGAAGGGGGGGCTGGACGGACCCATGGGGACACGGAGGGGGACATGGGGCTGAAGGGGGGGCTGGACGGACCCATGGGGACACGGAGGGGGACATGGGGCTGAAGGGGGGGCTGGACGGACCCATGGGGACACGGAGGGGGACATGGGGCTGAAGGGGGGGCTGGACGGACCCATGGGGACACGGAGGGGGACATGGGGCTGAAGGGGGGGCTGGACGGACCCATGGGGACACGGAGGGGGACATGGGGCTGAAGGGGGGGCTGGACGGACCCATGGGGACACGGAGGGGGACATGGGGCTGAAGGGGGGGCTGGACGGACCCATGGGGACACGGAGGGGGACATGGGGCTGAAGGGGGGGCTGGACGGACCCATGGGGACACGGAGGGGGACATGGGGCTGAAGGGGGGGCTGGACGGACCCATGGGGACACGGAGGGGGACATGGGGCTGAAGGGGGGGCTGGACGGACCCATGGGGACACGGAGGGGGACATGGGGCTGAAGGGGGGGCTGGACGGACCCATGGGGACACGGAGGGGGACATGGGGCTGAAGGGGGGGCTGGACGGACCCATGGGGACACGGAGGGGGACATGGGGCTGAAGGGGGGGCTGGACGGACCCATGGGGACACGGAGGGGGACATGGGGCTGAAGGGGGGGCTGGACGGACCCATGGGGACACGGAGGGGGACATGGGGCTGAAGGGGGGGCTGGACGGACCCATGGGGACACGGAGGGGGACATGGGGCTGAAGGGGGGGCTGGACGGACCCATGGGGACACGGAGGGGGACATGGGGCTGAAGGGGGGGCTGGACGGACCCATGGGGACACGGAGGGGGACATGGGGCTGAAGGGGGGGCTGGACGGACCCATGGGGACACGGAGGGGGACATGGGGCTGAAGGGGGGGCTGGACGGACCCATGGGGACACGGAGGGGGACATGGGGCTGAAGGGGGGGCTGGACGGACCCATGGGGACACGGAGGGGGACATGGGGCTGAAGGGGGGGCTGGACGGACCCATGGGGACACGGAGGGGGACATGGGGCTGAAGGGGGGGCTGGACGGACCCATGGGGACACGGAGGGGGACATGGGGCTGAAGGGGGGGCTGGACGGACCCATGGGGACACGGAGGGGGACATGGGGCTGAAGGGGGGGCTGGACGGACCCATGGGGACACGGAGGGGGACATGGGGCTGAAGGGGGGGCTGGACGGACCCATGGGGACACGGAGGGGGACATGGGGCTGAAGGGGGGGCTGGACGGACCCATGGGGACACGGAGGGGGACATGGGGCTGAAGGGGGGGCTGGACGGACCCATGGGGACACGGAGGGGGACATGGGGCTGAAGGGGGGGCTGGACGGACCCATGGGGACACGGAGGGGGACATGGGGCTGAAGGGGGGGCTGGACGGACCCATGGGGACACGGAGGGGGACATGGGGCTGAAGGGGGGGCTGGACGGACCCATGGGGACACGGAGGGGGACATGGGGCTGAAGGGGGGGCTGGACGGACCCATGGGGACACGGAGGGGGACATGGGGCTGAAGGGGGGGCTGGACGGACCCATGGGGACACGGAGGGGGACATGGGGCTGAAGGGGGGGCTGGACGGACCCATGGGGACACGGAGGGGGACATGGGGCTGAAGGGGGGGCTGGACGGACCCATGGGGACACGGAGGGGGACATGGGGCTGAAGGGGGGGCTGGACGGACCCATGGGGACACGGAGGGGGACATGGGGCTGAAGGGGGGGCTGGACGGACCCATGGGGACACGGAGGGGGACATGGGGCTGAAGGGGGGGCTGGACGGACCCATGGGGACACGGAGGGGGACATGGGGCTGAAGGGGGGGGGGCCGAACCATGGGGACATGGGGCTGAAGGGGGGCTGGACGGACCCATGGGGACACGGAGGGGGACATGGGGCTGAAGGGGGGGCTGGACGGACCCATGGGGACACGGAGGGGGACATGGGGCTGAAGGGGGGGCTGGACGGACCCATGGGGACACGGAGGGGGACATGGGGCTGAAGGGGGGGCTGGACGGACCCATGGGGACACGGAGGGGGACATGGGGCTGAAGGGGGGGCTGGACGGACCCATGGGGACACGGAGGGGGACATGGGGCTGAAGGGGGGGCTGGACGGACCCATGGGGACACGGAGGGGGACATGGGGCTGAAGGGGGGGCTGGACGGACCCATGGGACACGGAGGGGGACATGGGGCTGAAGGGGGGGCTGGACGGACCCATGGGGACACGGAGGGGGACATGGGCTGAAGGGGGGGCTGGACGGACCCATGGGGACACGGAGGGGGACATGGGGCTGAAGGGGGGGCTGGACGGACCCATGGGGACACGGAGGGGGACATGGGGCTGAAGGGGGGGCTGGACGGACCCATGGGGACACGGAGGGGGACATGGGGCTGAAGGGGGGGCTGGACGGACCCATGGGGACACGGAGGGGGACATGGGCTGAAGGGGGGGCTGGACGGACCCATGGGGACACGGAGGGGGACATGGGGCTGAAGGGGGGGCTGGACGGACCCATGGGGACACGGAGGGGGACATGGGGCTGAAGGGGGGGCTGGACGGACCCATGGGGACACGGAGGGGGACATGGGGCTGAAGGGGGGGCTGGACGGACCCATGGGGACACGGAGGGGGACATGGGGCTGAAGGGGGGGCTGGACGGACCCATGGGGACACGGAGGGGGACATGGGGCTGAAGGGGGGGCTGGACGGACCCATGGGGACACGGAGGGGGACATGGGGCTGAAGGGGGGGCTGGACGGACCCATGGGGACACGGAGGGGGACATGGGGCTGAAGGGGGGGCTGGACGGACCCATGGGGACACGGAGGGGGACATGGGGCTGAAGGGGGGGCTGGACGGACCCATGGGGACACGGAGGGGGACATGGGGCTGAAGGGGGGGCTGGACGGACCCATGGGGACACGGAGGGGGACATGGGGCTGAAGGGGGGGCTGGACGGACCCATGGGGACACGGAGGGGGACATGGGGCTGAAGGGGGGGCTGGACGGACCCATGGGGACACGGAGGGGGACATGGGGCTGAAGGGGGGGCTGGACGGACCCATGGGGACACGGAGGGGGACATGGGGCTGAAGGGGGGGCTGGACGGACCCATGGGGACACGGAGGGGGACATGGGGCTGAAGGGGGGGCTGGACGGACCCATGGGGACACGGAGGGGGACATGGGGCTGAAGGGGGGGCTGGACGGACCCATGGGGACACGGAGGGGGACATGGGGCTGAAGGGGGGGCTGGACGGACCCATGGGGACACGGAGGGGGACATGGGGCTGAAGGGGGGGCTGGACGGACCCATGGGGACACGGAGGGGGACATGGGGCTGAAGGGGGGGCTGGACGGACCCATGGGGACACGGAGGGGGACATGGGGCTGAAGGGGGGGCTGGACGGACCCATGGGGACACGGAGGGGGACATGGGGCTGAAGGGGGGGCTGGACGGACCCATGGGGGGGGGACAGGGGCTGCTGCCCTGGACACGGAGGGGGACATGGGGCTGAAGGGGGGGCTGGACGGACCCATGGGGACACGGAGGGGGACATGGGGCTGAAGGGGGGGCTGGACGGACCCATGGGGACACGGAGGGGGACATGGGGCTGAAGGGGGGGCTGGACGGACCCATGGGGACACGGAGGGGGACATGGGGCTGAAGGGGGGGCTGGACGGACCCATGGGGACACGGAGGGGGACATGGGGCTGAAGGGGGGGCTGGACGGACCCATGGGGACACGGAGGGGGACATGGGGCTGAAGGGGGGGCTGGACGGACCCATGGGGACACGGAGGGGGACATGGGGCTGAAGGGGGGGCTGGACGGACCCATGGGGACACGGAGGGGGACATGGGGCTGAAGGGGGGGCTGGACGGACCCATGGGGACACGGAGGGGGACATGGGGCTGAAGGGGGGGCTGGACGGACCCATGGGGACACGGAGGGGGACATGGGGCTGAAGGGGGGGCTGGACGGACCCATGGGGACACGGAGGGGGACATGGGGCTGAAGGGGGGGCTGGACGGACCCATGGGGACACGGAGGGGGACATGGGGCTGAAGGGGGGGCTGGACGGACCCATGGGGACACGGAGGGGGACATGGGGCTGAAGGGGGGGCTGGACGGACCCATGGGGACACGGAGGGGGACATGGGGCTGAAGGGGGGCTGGACGGACCCATGGGGACACGGAGGGGGACATGGGGCTGAAGGGGGGGCTGGACGGACCCATGGGGACACGGAGGGGGACATGGGGCTGAAGGGGGGGCTGGACGGACCCATGGGGACACGGAGGGGGACATGGGGCTGAAGGGGGGGCTGGACGGACCCATGGGGACACGGAGGGGGACATGGGGCTGAAGGGGGGGCTGGACGGACCCATGGGGACACGGAGGGGGACATGGGGCTGAAGGGGGGGCTGGACGGACCCATGGGGACACGGAGGGGGACATGGGGCTGAAGGGGGGGCTGGACGGACCCATGGGGACACGGAGGGGGACATGGGGCTGAAGGGGGGGCTGGACGGACCCATGGGGACACGGAGGGGGACATGGGGCTGAAGGGGGGGCTGGACGGACCCATGGGGACACGGAGGGGGACATGGGGCTGAAGGGGGGGCTGGACGGACCCATGGGGACACGGAGGGGGACATGGGGCTGAAGGGGGGGCTGGACGGACCCATGGGGACACGGAGGGGGACATGGGGCTGAAGGGGGGCTGGACGGACCCATGGGGACACGGAGGGGGACATGGGGCTGAAGGGGGGGCTGGACGGACCCATGGGGACACGGAGGGGGACATGGGGCTGAAGGGGGGGCTGGACGGACCCATGGGGACACGGAGGGGGACATGGGGCTGAAGGGGGGGCTGGACGGACCCATGGGGACACGGAGGGGGACATGGGGCTGAAGGGGGGGCTGGACGGACCCATGGGGACACGGAGGGGGACATGGGGCTGAAGGGGGGGCTGGACGGACCCATGGGGACACGGAGGGGGACATGGGGCTGAAGGGGGGGCTGGACGGACCCATGGGGACACGGAGGGGGACATGGGGCTGAAGGGGGGGCTGGACGGACCCATGGGGACACGGAGGGGGACATGGGGCTGAAGGGGGGGCTGGACGGACCCATGGGGACACGGAGGGGGACATGGGGCTGAAGGGGGGGCTGGACGGACCCATGGGGACACGGAGGGGGACATGGGGCTGAAGGGGGGGCTGGACGGACCCATGGGGACACGGAGGGGGACATGGGGCTGAAGGGGGGGCTGGACGGACCCATGGGGACACGGAGGGGGACATGGGGCTGAAGGGGGGGCTGGACGGACCCATGGGGACACGGAGGGGGACATGGGGCTGAAGGGGGGGCTGGACGGACCCATGGGGACACGGAGGGGGACATGGGGCTGAAGGGGGGGCTGGACGGACCCATGGGGACACGGAGGGGGACATGGGGCTGAAGGGGGGGCTGGACGGACCCATGGGGACACGGAGGGGGACATGGGGCTGAAGGGGGGGCTGGACGGACCCATGGGGACACGGAGGGGGACATGGGGCTGAAGGGGGGGCTGGACGGACCCATGGGGACACGGAGGGGGACATGGGGCTGAAGGGGGGGCTGGACGGACCCATGGGGACACGGAGGGGGACATGGGGCTGAAGGGGGGGCTGGACGGACCCATGGGGACACGGAGGGGGACATGGGGCTGAAGGGGGGGCTGGACGGACCCATGGGGACACGGAGGGGGACATGGGGCTGAAGGGGGGGCTGGACGGACCCATGGGGACACGGAGGGGGACATGGGGCTGAAGGGGGGGCTGGACGGACCCATGGGGACACGGAGGGGGACATGGGGCTGAAGGGGGGGCTGGACGGACCCATGGGGACACGGAGGGGGACATGGGGCTGAAGGGGGGGCTGGACGGACCCATGGGGACACGGAGGGGGACATGGGGCTGAAGGGGGGGCTGGACGGACCCATGGGGACACGGAGGGGGACATGGGGCTGAAGGGGGGGCTGGACGGACCCATGGGGACACGGAGGGGGACATGGGGCTGAAGGGGGGGCTGGACGGACCCATGGGGACACGGAGGGGGACATGGGGCTGAAGGGGGGGCTGGACGGACCCATGGGGACACGGAGGGGGACATGGGGCTGAAGGGGGGGCTGGACGGACCCATGGGGACACGGAGGGGGACATGGGGCTGAAGGGGGGGCTGGACGGACCCATGGGGACACGGAGGGGGACATGGGGCTGAAGGGGGGGCTGGACGGACCCATGGGGACACGGAGGGGGACATGGGGCTGAAGGGGGGGCTGGACGGACCCATGGGGACACGGAGGGGGACATGGGGCTGAAGGGGGGGCTGGACGGACCCATGGGGACACGGAGGGGGACATGGGGCTGAAGGGGGGGCTGGACGGACCCATGGGGACACGGAGGGGGACATGGGGCTGAAGGGGGGGCTGGACGGACCCATGGGGACACGGAGGGGGACATGGGGCTGAAGGGGGGGCTGGACGGACCCATGGGGACACGGAGGGGGACATGGGGCTGAAGGGGGGGCTGGACGGACCCATGGGGACACGGAGGGGGACATGGGGCTGAAGGGGGGGCTGGACGGACCCATGGGGACACGGAGGGGGACATGGGGCTGAAGGGGGGGCTGGACGGACCCATGGGGACACGGAGGGGGACATGGGGCTGAAGGGGGGGCTGGACGGACCCATGGGGACACGGAGGGGGACATGGGGCTGAAGGGGGGGCTGGACGGACCCATGGGGACACGGAGGGGGACATGGGGCTGAAGGGGGGGCTGGACGGACCCATGGGGACACGGAGGGGGACATGGGGCTGAAGGGGGGGCTGGACGGACCCATGGGGACACGGAGGGGGACATGGGGCTGAAGGGGGGGCTGGACGGACCCATGGGGACACGGAGGGGGACATGGGGCTGAAGGGGGGGCTGGACGGACCCATGGGGACACGGAGGGGGACATGGGGCTGAAGGGGGGGCTGGACGGACCCATGGGGACACGGAGGGGGACATGGGGCTGAAGGGGGGGCTGGACGGACCCATGGGGACACGGAGGGGGACATGGGGCTGAAGGGGGGGCTGGACGGACCCATGGGGACACGGAGGGGGACATGGGGCTGAAGGGGGGGCTGGACGGACCCATGGGGACACGGAGGGGGACATGGGGCTGAAGGGGGGGCTGGACGGACCCATGGGGACACGGAGGGGGACATGGGGCTGAAGGGGGGGCTGGACGGACCCATGGGGACACGGAGGGGGACATGGGGCTGAAGGGGGGGCTGGACGGACCCATGGGGACACGGAGGGGGACATGGGGCTGAAGGGGGGGCTGGCTGGACCCATGGGGACACGGAGGGGGACATGGGGCTGAAGGGGGGGCTGGCTGGACCCATGGGGACACGGAGGGGGACATGGGGCTGAAGGGGGGGCTGGCTGGACCCATGGGGACACGGAGGGGGACATGGGGCTCAAGGGGGGGCTGGCTGGACCCATGGGGACACGGAGGGGGACATGGGGCTCAAGGGGGGGCTGGCTGGACCCATGGGGACACGGAGGGGGACATGGGGCTCAAGGGGGGGCTGGCTGGACCCATGGGGACATGGGGCTCAAGGGGGGGCTGGCTGGACCCATGGGGACATGGGGCTCAAGGGGGGGCTGGCTGGACCCATGGGGACATGGGGCTCAAGGGGGGGCTGGCTGGACCCATGGGGACATGGGGCTCAAGGGGGGGCTGGCTGGACCCATGGGGACATGGGGCTCAAGGGGGGGCTGGCTGGACCCATGGGGACATGGGGCTCAAGGGGGGGCTGGCTGGACCCATGGGGACATGGAGGGGGACATGGGGCGGAAGGGGGGGCTGGCTGGACCCATGGGGACATGGAGGGGGACATGGGGCTGAAGGGGGGGGGCTGACTGGACCCATGGGGACATGGATGGGGACATGGGGCTGAAGGGGGGGGCTGACTGGACCCATGGTGACATGGATGGGGACATGGGGCTGAAGGGGGGGGCTGGATGGACCCATGGGGACATGGGGCTGAAGGGGGGGGCTGGCTGGACCCATGGTGACATGGATGGGGACATGGGGCTGAAGGGGGGGGGCTGGCTGGACCCATGGTGACATGGATGGGGACATGGGGCTGAAGGGGGGGGGGCTGGCTGGACCCATGGTGACATGGATGGGGACATGGGGCTGAAGGGGGGGGGCTGGCTGGACCCATGGGGACATGGATGGGGACATGGGGCTGAAGGGGGGGGGCTGGCTGGACCCATGGGGACATGGATGGGGACATGGGGCTGAAGGGGGGGGCTGGCTGGACGCATGGGGAGACATATGGATGGAGGTACGGTGCTGAAGGGGGGGGCTGGATGGACGCATGGGAGGACATATGGATGGAGGCACGGGGCTGAAGGGGGGGACTGGATGGACGCATGGGGAGACATATGGATGGAGGCACGGGGCAGAAGGGGGGGCTGGCTGGACGCATGGGGAGACATATGGATGGAGGCACGGGGCTGAAGGGGGGGGCTGGCTGGACGCATGGGGGGGACCCATGGAGGTGAAGGGGGCCAAGTTGGGGACCTGGATGGACACATGGAGGTGAAGGGGGGCAAGCTGGACACATGGGGACCTGGATGGACACATGGAGGTGAAGGGCGGCAAGCTGGACACATGGGGACCTTCATGGACACATGGAGGTAAAGGGCGGCAAGCTGGACACATGGGGACCTGGATGGACACATGGAGGTGAAGGGCAGCAAGCTGGACACATGGGGACTTGGATGGACACATGAAGGTGAAGGGCGGCAAGCTGGACACATGGGGACCTGGATAGATATATGGGGTGGGGTGGGATGCATATATGAGGTGGACAGGATGGATATCTGAAGGGGGGCGGGCTGGTCACATGGAGGCCCGGATGGATATATGGGAGGGGCAGGCTGGACACATGGAGACCAGAATGGATATATGGGGGGGGTCAGGATGGATAGATGGGGGGGCCACGCTGGACAAGGGACTTTATTACTGTTTAGGGGCCAGATTGAGGAACTTTATTAGTTTATGATGGCGAGTGGGGAACATTATTACTTTAGAGTCCAATTAGGGACATTATTACTTCTGTAATATAGCTTACTTTTTAGGAAACTGTTTTCCATAAGAGGGGACAAAAGGGGGGTCCTGTTACTGTGCAGGGCGCCACTATGTCGCTTTATTTCTTCAACTGGTGTAGTGTAGAAGCCTGGGGAAAAGTGGGAATGTGCTCTAAAAGAGATCAGTTATTGATAACTGTGTGTTATTTTCTGCAGAGATGATTCCTGGCTGGAAGAAGTGATGGCGGACTGTGCCAGATGAAGAAAAGCGAAGATGAAGAACTTCACCTAGAGACATCACTGGTAAGTCAGTGTATTACTGTACACTTACACTATATAGTATATTCAGAGCTCCTGTGTATGTCACTGCTGACCAGTGTATTACCTATATACAGAGCTCCTGTGTATAATGTCACTCGTGATAACTGTATTACCTGTACACTATATGCAGAGCTCCTGTGTATAATGTCACTCGTGATAACTGTATTACCTGTACACTATATGCAGAGCTCCTGTGTATAATGTCACTCGTGATAACTGTATTACCTGTACACTATATGCAGAGCTCCTGTGTATAATGTCACCGGTGATCACTGTATTACCTGTACACTGACACTATATACAGAGATCCTGTTTATAATGTCACTGGGGATCACTGTATTACCTGTACACTGACACGATATACAGAGATCCTGTTTATAATGTCACTGGGGATCACTGTATTACCTGTACACTGACACTATATACAGAGCTCATATGTATAGTGACAGTGTTGTTAGTATTGTGGTTTGTATTCCTGATCAGTATTGTATTATTTGGTCACTATGTGGTGGTAATATGTGGTCTGGTCATGGTGTGGCGATATTTGTCCCTTTTGTATGTGGTATTATTGGTGTTGTTATAGTGGATTATGTTGTGTATGGCGGTCATTTGTTCTCGCTGAGATTAACTAGGAAAAGATTTTTTTCCATGAGGCCACGGCTTCACTATCAGTATTTGGTCAGTATTTTTTCTCAGTAGTGAGAGGCAAAAGCAGGAGTGGGTGATAAATCCAGAATTGGTGACTTGTTTCTATTCTACCTTTTCTCTCATTGTTCCTCACCTGGTTTTGGCTCCCACTCCTGAGAATAATCCTGACTGAATACTGATAGTGGGGCTGTGGCCTTAGAGATGGAATACTTGGAGCAGAGCGTCAGAGATGCACTCACAGGGGTTCTCCGGTGAGAACAAGTCATCACCTCTCCACAGGATCAGTGATAACTTATTGATTGGTGGGGTCTGACTACTGGGACCTGCACCGATCGGCAGAATGTGGAGCTTTTCTCCCCATTAGACTGGAGCTCATGTGCGACTCGACCACTGATCCATTCATTCCCTCAGAGGCTGCGAGCGCTGCTCTTTTTTGGAAGCCCCCAAGAGAACGAATGAGGCTGTGGTCAGACGTCCCACCTGTCGCTGCATTTTAAAATGGTGATAAGTGTCCTGTCAGGGATAAAACTTCCCCATTCTTCCAATCAATAAGTGATCACCTATCCTGTGTAGCCCATGAATCTGTGATCACTTGTTTTAACCAAAGAAGCTCTTTCATGCAAACTCCAGAAATTGTCCATCCCTGTTCTAGTCTGTGCACAGTAGATGTGAGGAGCCGCCGGTCACTGCTCCACTATAACAGGGAGAGCAGAGAAAAGAGATCTGCATATTGCTGTAGGTGGCCCCTAGAGTCAATGTCCCCTGTGGGCCCCAGACACCCCAGTCCGACCCTGCTGACATCTGATTAAGGCCTAAGGCCCCGTTCACATGTCAGGTTTTAATCAGTGTTTTTTTTTCTCATTTTCATCTGATTTTGGTCAGTGTGGCAGTTTTTCTCCTCAGTGGGGCATATTTTTTTTATATGTAAAGTAAAAAGCTAAAGGTTTCCTAGCCTCGCTTGCCCGGCCTATAGACACTGGAGAACAGGCAGTACAGGCAACATGGTTGGTTCTGGCCATTTTTCTGAGAGACTCATTGACTTCAATAGATGATCTTTATCTACAAATCGGATGAAAATCGGACCGGTCTCAGTTCTGATTTACAGATCAATCGTCCACAAAAAATAGAGCTGTAAACCTGTCCCCGGTCTATAACGGAGCATATTCTACCTGTTAGAGAAATAACCAGACGTGAAAAGAGCCATGTGCTATTCTTACAGGGAAGGGGCCACCATTTTATGTTTTGTATTAATAATTATGTAATCAATTATTTTTAATACAAAATTAAATATCCCACTTTATTAGTTTTTTATGTATTTATTTTTACATTGGCCACTGGGGGCTGCCATTTTTATTTGGGGGGGGGGGGGGTGTAAGAAGCGCTCTTACACACCTCATTTACGGCAGCCCTGGCCATAAGAGACAGTAGTCTGTCACCGACTCTATCTCTAACATTACAGGCCGCTCCTCCTGCCTCTAGCTGTGACCTGGGCACGCCCCCTTGGCTGTTCAGGTCGCAGCCGTGGGAGAAGATTGCAGCCATCTTTGTGGAGCCTGCAGTGTAAGCTGTACATTCCCCCTGTCGTCGCACGCACTGCTCAGTCAGAGCGTGCCATGACAGGAGCTGCCGGGGAGGAAATGCCTGGGAGTGGAGGCCCCGAGTGAGTATCTGCGGCGTCGCCGTGCGGTGATCTCAGCCTCTCTGCTGTTATCACTGCCGACATCCTCAGGCAACACAGACACAGCGCTGCGTGGGAACGTGGAAGGTGAGTAGAAGCGTTTATTGTTTTGTTTGTTTTTTTTCCTTTGCATTGAATATATGGGGGCATATACACACAAGGGTGTAGTTGGAGGCATATACCCACCAGGGTGGAGGGGGGGGGGCATATACCCACCAGGATGGATGGAAGGGGCATATACCCACCAGGATGTAGGGAGTGTGCATATACCCACCAATGAAGGGGGGCATTTACCCACCAGGATGGATGAAGGGGGCATATATCCACCAGAATGGATGGAGGGGGGGCATATATCCACAAGGATGAAGGTGGGGCTTATGCCGACAAGGATGGAGGGGGGCATATACCCATCAGGATGGATGGAGGGGGGCATATACCCATCAGGATGGATGGAGGGGGGCATATACCCATCAGGATGGATGGAGGGGGCATATACCCACCAGGATGGATGGAGGGGGGGCATATACCCACCAGGATGGATGGAGGGGGGGCATATACCCACCAGGATGGATGTAGGGGGGGCATATACCCACCAGGATGGATGTAGGGGGGGCATATACCCACCAGGATGGATGGAGGGAGGCATATACCCACCAGGATGGATGGAGGGGGGGCATATACCCACCAGGATGGAGGGGGGCATATACCCACCAGGATGGAGAGGTGGCATATACCCACCAGGATGGAGAGGCATATACTCACCAGAATAGAGGAAGGGGGCATATACACCTACCCAGGATGGATGGATGGAGGGGCATATACACCTACCCAGGATTGATGGATGGAGAGGCATATTCACCTGCCAAGGATGGAAGGAGGGGCATATACTCCTACCCAGGATGGATGGATTGATAAAGGGGCATCTACACCTAACGAGGATGGATAGATGATGGAGCATATATACTTACCCAGGATGGAGGGAGGGGCATATACACCTACCCAGGATGGATGGAGGGGCATATACACCTACCCAGGATGGATGGAGGGGCATATACACCTACCCAGGATGGATGGAGGGGCATATACACCTACCCAGGATGGATAGAGGGGCATATACACCTACCTAGGATGGATGGAGGGGCATATACACCTACCCAGGATGGATGGAGGGGCATATACACCTACCCAGGATAGATGGAGGGGCCGATACACCTACCCAGGATGGATTTATGGATGGAGGGGCATCTACACCTACCCAGGATGGATGGATGGAGGGGCATATACACCTACCCAGGATGGATGGATGGAGATACATATACACCTACCCAGGATGGATGGATGGAGGGGCATATACACCTACCCAGGATGGATGGTTGGAGGGGAATATACACCTACGCAGGATGGATGGATGGAGGGGAATATACACAGACCCAGGATGGATGGATGGAGGGGCATCTACACCTACCCAGGGTGGATAGATGGATGGAGGGGCATATACAGCTACCAGAATAGACTACCCAGGATGGATGGATGAAGGGGCATATACACCTACCCATGATGGATGGATAGATGGAGGGGCATATACAGCTACCCAGGATGGATGGATGAAGGGGCATATACAGCTACCCAGGATGGATGGATGGAGGGGCATATACACCTACCCAGGATGGATGGATGGAGGGGCATATACACCTACCCAGGATGGATGGATGGAGGGGCATATACACCTACCCAGGATGGATGGATGGAGGGGCATATACACCTACCCAGGATGGATGGATGGAGGGGCATATACACCTACCCAGGATGGATGGATGGAGGGGCATATACACCTACCCAGGATGGATGGATGGAGGGGGATATACACCTACCCAGGATGGATGGATGGAAGGGTATATACACCTACCCAGGATGGATGGATGGAGGGGCATATACACCTACCCAAGATGGATGGATGGAGGCGCACATACACCTACCCAGGATGGATAGATGGAGGGGTATATACACCTACCCAGGATGGATGGATGGAGAGGCATATTCTCCTACCAAGGATGCATGGAGGGGCATATGCTCCTACCCAGCATGGATGGATGGAGGGTCATCTACACCTAACCAGGATGGATGGAGGGGCATAAACACATACTAGAATAGACTACCCAGGATGGATGGATGGAGGGTCATCTACGCCTACCCAGAATGGATGGATGGAAGGTCATCTACGCCTACCCAGAATGGATGGATGGAGGGGCATATACACCTACCCATGATGGATGGATGGGCCGATACACCTACCCAGGATGGATTGATGGATGGAGGGGCATCTACAACTACCCAGAATTGATGGATGGAGAGGCATATACACCTACCCAGGATGGATGGATGGAGAGGCATATACACCTACCCAGGATGGATGGATGGAGAGGCATATACACCTACCCAGGATGGATGGAGGGGCATATACACCTACCCAGGATGGATGGAGGAAGGGACATATACTGCTACCCAGGATGGATGGATGGAGGGCCATATACACCTACCCAGGATGGATGGACGGGCAAATACACCTACCCAGGATGGATGGAGGGGCCGAAACACCTACCCAGGATGAATTGATGGATGGAGGGGCATCTACAACTACCCAGAATTGATGGATGGAGAGGCATATACACCTACCCAGGATTGATGGATGGATGGAGGGGCATATACACCTACCCAGGATGGATAGATGGAGGGAGGGACATATACTGCTACCCAGGATGGATGGATGGAGGGGCATTTACACCTACTGAGGAAGGATGGAAGGGTATATACACCTACCCAGGATGGATGGATGGAGGGGCATATACACCTACCCAGGATGGATGGATGGAGGGGCATTTACACCTACTGAGGAAGGATGGAAGGGTATATACACCTACCCAGGATGGATGGATGGAGGGGCATATACACCTACCCAGGATTGATGGATGGAGAGGCATATTCACCTACCCAGGATGGATGGATGGAGGGGCATATACACCTACCCAGGATGGATGGATGGAGGGGCATATACACCTACCCAGGATTGATGGATGGAGATGCATATTCACCTACCCAGGATGGATGGATGGATAGGCATATACACCTACCCAGGATTGATGGATGGAGAGGCATATTCACCTACCCAGGATGGATGGATGGAGGGGCATATACACCTACCCAGGATGGATGGAGGGGCATATACACCTATCCAGTATGGATGGGGGGGGCGTATACACCTACCCAGGATGGATGGATGGAGGCGCATATACACCTACCCAGGATGGATGGAGGGGCATATACACCTACCCAGGATGGATGGATGGAGGCGCATATACACCTACCCAGAATGGATGGATGGAGGGGCATATACACCTACCCAGGATGGATGGATGGAGGGGCATATACACCTACCCAGAATGGATGGATGGAGGGGCATATTCTCCTACCAAGGATGGATGGAGGGGCATATACTCCTACCCAGCATGGATGGAGGAAGGGACATATACTGCTACCCAGGATGGATGGAGGGGCATAAACACATACTAGAATAGACTACTCAGCATGGATGGATGGAGGGTCATCTACGCCTACCCAGAATGGATGGATGGAGGGTCATCTACGCCTACCCAGAATGGATGGATGGAGGGTCATCTACGCCTACCCAGAATGGATGGATGGAGGGTCATCTACGCCTACCCAGAATGGATGGATGGAGGGCCATCTACGCCTACCCAGTATGGATGGATGGATGGAGGGGCATAAACACATACTAGAATAGACTACCCAGGATGGATGGATGGAGGGTCATCTACGCCTACCCAGAATGAATGGATGGATGGATGGATGGAGGGTCATCTACACCTACCCATGATGGATGGATGGGCCGAAACACCTACCCAGGATGGATTGATGGATGGAGGGGCATCTACAACTACCCAGAATTGATGGATGGAGAGGCATATACACCTACCCAGGATGGATGGATGGAGAGGCATATACACCTACCCAGGATGGATGGATGGAGAGGCATATACACCTACCCAGGTTGGATGGAGTGAGAAGCATATACACCTACCCAGGTTGGATGAATGGAGAGGCATATACACCTACCCAGGATGGATGGAGGGGCATATACACCTACCCAGGATGGATGGAGGAAGGGACATATACTGCTACCCAGGATGGATGGATGGAGAGGCATATACACCTACCCAGGATGGATGGACGGGCAAATACACCTACCCAGGATGGATGGAGGGGCCGAAACACCTACCCAGGATGGATTGATGGATGGAGGGGCATCTACAACTACCCAGAATTGATGGATGGAGAGGCATATACGCCTACCCAGGATTGATGGATGGAGAGGCATATTCACCTACCCAGGATGGATGGATGGAGGGGCATATACACCTACCCAGGATTGATGGATGGAGGGGCATATACACCTACCCAGGGATTGATGGATGGAGAGGCATATTCACCTACCCAGGATGGATGGATGGAGAGGCATATTCACCTACCCAGGATGGATGGATGGAGGGGCATATACACCTACCCAGGATGGATGGATGGAGGGGCATATACACTTACTCAGGATGGATGGATGGAGGGGCATATACACCTACCCAGGATGGGGACCATATTCCATATACCAGGATGGGGCATATAGAAGGATGAGGGGCATATACTGTAGGGCGTATATGGTGTCATTACGCTTAGGCTCTTTTGATACCTGTGATACGTCTGACCTCATAGTATGTCCCCCCTTTTTACTCTTTTGAAGGAGGTTGTTTTACACTTGAAGCATATATGTGTTACAATCCATAACTAAATCGTGTATATTTTTTTATTCTTCCTCTTTAGTGGTTAACTCTGGAATGAAGCACCGCTTTGTATTCATTTATATGAGATATTTTCATGTGCTGAGTGTCGGCTTATTTGTTACCCCCCCTCTTTTTCTCAGATATGATTGTAATTTGATTTATCATGAGACGATGGATTTTCGTTTTTTATACAGTTCTTCCCATTTTTGTATTGTTTTAGATAAACCTTGATAAAGGCTGAGGCCGAAATGTTGGTCAAACATCTGTATCATGAACAATTTATTGTCTGAATAAATACCTTGATTTGCATCAATATCCATTGTGCCTAAAGGTTTATATATATATAAAATAAGTATTTTTGCATGTGAGTTTTCTTATAATGGTTTTAAATAGAAGACCGTACTGCGATATCATGGAGATACAAATGTTTCTGTTGCGATCCTCAGCTCTACCTGAGAACACAATCTGCGTGGGACTGGGCCGAGTGGGGGGCATCTGGCCAACATATAGCGGCGGGCACTCTGCAGCAACTCAGCACTGTTGACTTTGGAGGTCCTCTTCATTCCCTGGTGATCAGCGGCTGCATTCATCCCCTAGAACTGGATATGCTAAGACTGTTTGCTGTGGAGCCCTCTAGTTTCGATCAGATAAATGTGGAGGACAGCTCAACATATCTGTCATCATAGACAATCTGTGCCGAATCCTCACCCCTCACTGCTGAGCAGCTACCCTGTCTAGGTGGCAGCACACAGTGCTTTGTGTGTGTCCCATTGTGTTACTAGTGATATAGCAGTATACTAGGGATGCACCAACTCCACATTTTTATTAATATTACTCCAGATATGGACGAAACCCTCCAAGATGCAGGCTTTATTATACTACAGAATTTTGGTGCATCCATAATATATGCTCAAGCACTTTAATAGAAACCTGTTCCACCATGTCCATCCTTCACTGCGCTACTGGTATTTATTTGGAAACACAGGGATATTCCAGGAAAACGTGTTTTATGCTTAATAGAAATAAACTGATAACATTTTCAAAGAATTTCCATTGGTGTTTATCTCATTTTTGTAATTTACCTGTCTGGTTAATTCACATTTTTCATGTTTTTTTGTACAACCAGTTAATGGGGTGGTCTCAGTTTCTTAAAGGGAGTCTGTCACCCCAATACTCAAATCATTTATGGATTTGTATAGGAATCTTGGCCCCTATAAAAAAAAATATACTTTAGGTACAGATGATATTTTTATGCAAAAACAGCATTTACACCCCACGCTTAATTACCATCCTCTGCCCCTTACGATGATTGACAGCACAACCTATATTGAATCCTCATCCCTGCACACACTGACACTGCAGGAGCTGAAAACTCAGTGTCACGAGCTTGTGGGCATCCTCTGATCCCCTTGTCCAGTCTACAGTTGTCTTGTTCAGTGGGCAGAAAAAAGCTTTTACTTAAAAATTGTAAGTCTCGATTTGAGTTTGCCAAAAAACATGTGGGAGACTCCCAAAATATATGGAGGAATGTGCTGTTGTCAGATGAGACCAAAATTGAACTTTTTGGCCACCAAGGTAAACGCTATGTCTGGCACCAAACCAACAGCTCATCACTCCAAGAACACCATCCCCACAGTGAAACATGGTGGTTGCAGTATCATGCTGTGGGTATGTTTTTCTGCAGCAGCCACCTCCATTATCTGAATGCAAGGAAGATTGTGAACTTGTGCAGTAACACTTTGTCATTTCTGCTCCATTCTGTTTTCAAGCACAGGGTTAACAATGCTCTGACTTCATATCCGGCTTCATGGCTTGATCATAGATGCTGGATCCTGATTCCCAAGAAAATCCCACCAACCCAAGATTGTGAAAGAAATGCACAAAACACTTTTAGTGAATGTTAAATAGACCAAATTTTATTACAAATCATATTATTTCATTCAGTGTCTGAAATTTAGAATCAGCCAATTGCTATGAAAAAGACACTGAAAATGGCAAACCTCCGACTCACGAAGAATCATCCGTCAGCACTCAGGAGAGGAAAACCCCCTGTGGAGGAAACCTCTAGGGAACCATGGCTGGAGGACTTGCCCATCCCTCGGGCTTAGAAGGATAGTGCCAACAAGTAACAGCAAATTGTACTAGAATTTGTACATTGTATCATATTTACAGTGAGACATGATATACATCCACTATAGATATGATAGCAGTGACATCACATAGTCACACAAGTTACACATTACATCATCAGAAAACAGACAGTAATGGAGAAGGTCAAAGTAGGTGCCCTGTGCGAGCACCATATGGAGAAGTCTAATGCGACATCTCCAGGCCGTACACATAAAGGTGAAGGCAACTAGTACCGGACGTGAGGGAGATCTGGCTGCAACATCTGTCACCCCATTGATCGCTAGGGTTAGTTTGATCTGGCTGGCTAGGCGATATGGCTGATCTGGCTGGCTAGGCGATATGGCTGATCTGGCTGGCTAGGCGGTATGGCTGATCTGGCTGGCTAGGCGGTATGGCTGATCTGGCTGGCTAGGCGGTATGGCTGATCTGGCTGGCTAGGCCGTATCCCCTTCCTCCCTTACAGGTTGTGGAGTGATGAAGCTCCAGGTCTCCAGACACATCAAGTACGGCGCTTCATACGGCTGAATGACCTGTGGTTCCGGAATCATCTTTTATATCATAGATGTAAGTGTTTATGACATCAGCACAGTTGCCGTAGTTACCACAGGTGTTTATTACTGGTGCTTCACTGGCTAGAAAGTCTCTCTCAGTGTTCCAAAGAATTAACCCTTGAATGACTGGCACTGTACATTTGTCCAGAATCCTGTAACATAATCTTGTCACTATGCAGGACCGTTATCAATATTATACGTTAAAATTGCCCTAAACAAAGTCTAATTAGTGAGCGCATCTACAGATTTGATGGGTAACAAGCACAATAATCCCCTTAAGCCCTACTAAATGCATAAATGTCCAATATGAGTACAGAGCAGTCCATACAGAATGGATGATATAGAGGGCAATACAGTTAGATAAAGAAGTAGAAAGCCAAACCAAGTAAATGTCTCCTGAGATCTTGGCTCCTGAGGTCTCAATTGCGCATCTGCTGCCTCAGGCGGCCATTTGTGTAACACAAGCGATCGGAAGATCACAGCTTCTAGTCTGCTAAGGAGACTATTGAAGCATGTAAAAAGTAAAAAAAAAAAATATTTAAAAGTTCAAATCACCCCCCTTTTACCCCATTCAAAATAAAACAATCAAAAACACACGTTTGGTATCGCCGCATTTAGAATCGCCCGATCTATCAATATATAAAAAGAATGACTTCGATCAGTAAACTGTATAACGAGAAAAAAAACAAAACTCCAGAATTAAGTTGTTTTGGTCGCTGCAGCATTGCATTAAAATGTAATAACAGGCGATCATAACATCATATCTACACCAAAACGGTATCAATAAAAATGTCAGCTCAGTGCGCAAAAAATAACCCCTGACCCGGCTCTAGATCACGAAAAATGGAGACGCTACGGGTCTCGGAAAAATTATTTATTTTTTTTACAAGCTTTGAATTTTGATTTCACCACTTAAATAAAATAGAAGCTCCACATGTTTGGTAACTATGAACTCGTAATGACCTGGAGAATCATAATGGCCGGTCAGTGTTAGCATTTACTGAACATGGTAAAAAAAAACCTTTTGTGGAATTGCACTTTTTTTGCCATTTCACTGCACTTGGATATTTTTCCCATTTTCCAGTACACAATATGGTAAAATCAATGGTGGTGTTCAAAAGAATAACTCATCCCACAATAAAACAAGCCCTCACATGGCCATATTGACGGAAAAATAAAAAAGTTATGGCTCTGGGAAGAAGGGGAGCAAAAAATGAAAGCGGAAAAACCTGAGGTGATAAAGGGGTTAACTGGAATTTTCTGCCATGGACTCATTGGCAAATCTGAAATAGATATTTCTCGCTCCCTTATCAGTGTGGAAACATATATCTTTGGCCTCATTCAGACGTCTGTTTTTCATGTTTGTGTCCTCTCCATATTTGTTACGGATAGATCACATACACAATATAATCTGTGGAGTCGTCCACATGTCATTTTTTTTTGTTGAAAACCGCGTAGTGTCCGTTTTTTATCCTAGTGGTTGATGAAAATTCTCCAGTCAGATCTATGGGTCCATGACATCGCTGACAGCTGGCATTGCCATCCATGTGCTGTCTGTGATAACACTGTTACCATAGTAACATAGTAACATAGTTAGTAAAGCCGAATAAAGACTTGCGTCCATCAAGTTCGACCTGTTAGTTCTGTAGTTGCTAAAGTTGATCCAGAGGAGGGCAAAAACCCCAAATGATTTGGCCAATCTTCACCTGAGGAAAAATTCCCTCCCGACTCTGAAACCAGCAGTCAGAATAAATCCCTGTATCAACCTACTATTTTATTTTATTTTTAAGTATATGCTGAAATCTGCCTGGTATCTAGAAATGCATCCAGTCCCCGCTTGAACTGGTGTAGTGAATCCGACATTACCGTCTCCTCACTCAGTGAATTCCATATTCTCACTGCTCTTACCGTAAAGAACCCCTTCCTATGCTGGTGCTGAAACCTTTTCTCTTCCAGTCTTAGTGAGTGCCCTCTTGTTACCGTAATATCCCTCCTTTTGAACAACTCCCGGGCAAGATCTCTATACTGTCCCCTAACATATTTGTACACATTTATTATGTCCCCCCTCAACCTTCTCTTTTCCAGGCTGAATAGTCCTAGTTTTGCCAACCTCTCTGGGTATTGCAGTCCCTCCATTCCCTTTATTAATTTTGTTGCCCTCCTTTGTACCTTTTCAAGCTCCTTTATATCCTTTCTATATATTGGGGCCCATAACTGAGCACAGTATTCCAAGTGTGGTCTGACCAGTGCTTTGTACAGTGGAAGAACAATGTTCTCATCCTTTGCAGCTATACCTCTTCTGATACATCCCATTACCCTGTTTGCCCTTACAGCAGCCGCCTGACTTTGGGCACTCCAATTTAGTTTGCTATCAATCAAGATGCCCAAGTCCTTCTCCATCTCTGAATTCCCCAATGATTTCCCATTCAGTGAATACTGGTGACTTCCATTTTTCCTTCCCATATGTATGACCTTACATTTCTCCTCGTTAAACCTCATTTGCCATTTAATGCTCCACCTACCCAGCTTATCCAAGTCCCTCTGTAGGTCTGCACTGTCCTCTTTTGTATTAATTGTTTTACATAACTTTGTGTCATCTGCAAATATTGATATTTTACTATTTATCCCGTTGACTATGTCGTTAATAAAGATATTAAATAACATTGGGCCTAGTACAGACCCCTGTGGTACCCCACTAGTGACGCTTACCCAATCTGAGTATATTCCATTTATAACCACCCTCTGCCTTCTATCCTTTAGCCAGTTAGCTACCCACTTGCAGACATTTTCCCCCAGCCCCATCATTCTCATTTTGTATACTAACCTATTATGTGGCACGCTATCGAACGCTTTTGAGAAGTCAAGATACACGACATCCACTGGTTCCCCCTGATCTACTCGAGAGCTAACCTCCTCGTAGAAGTCAATCAGGTTTGTTTGGCAGGAGCGATTCCTCATGAATCCATGTTGGTTCGGGGTTAATAGATTATTAGCATCAAGATGCTCCGTAATTGCCTCTTTAATGAAGCTTTCAAAAATTTTGCCCACAACGGACGTCAGACTCACCGGCCGATAGTTTCCGGCGTCACTTTTCGCTCCCTTTTTGAATATTGGCACTACATTCGCCTGTCGCCAATCAAGTGGCACAGACCCAGTCTCAACAGAGTCCTTAAATATAAGATATAACGGTCTGTCTATCACATTACTTAGTTCCCTTAGTACCCGTGGGTGTATGCCATCAGGTCCTGGTGATTTGTTTATTTTAATGTTACTGAGGCGTTTCTGTACCCCAGCTTGGGTTAGATTTGTCATACTTAGTGGAGGATTAAGCTTGTCACTTCTCATTTCTCCTGTTAGTTCGATTTCCTTTGTGAAAGTTGTCTAAAAAAAATTATTTAATAGATTAGCTTTATCCTCATCTTTCTCTATGATTTTGCCTTCCTCACTTTTTATCGGTCCAATATTATCCGATTTAATCCTTTTACTATTTATATACGTAAAGAACAGTTTGGGATTTGATCTACTTTACCTAGCAATACGTCTCTCTGTTTCCTCCTTTGCTATTTTTATTTGTTTTTTGCAGGTTCTCGTTTTTTCCTTGTAACACATTAGTGCCTCCTTACTGTTTTCCTGTTTTAATCTCTTGAATGCCTCTTTTTTGCTATTTAACGCCCCTTTTACGTTCTTATTCAACCATATTGGTTTCCTCTTATTTTCTGGCCCTTTTGTTCCCATACGGTATATACCTCTCGCACTGAGTATTCAGAATTCTTTTGAAGGTTTCCCATTTACTATTCGCCCTCCTAAAGTTTAATGTTTTTGTTGTTCCCTTATTGATAACCCTACTGAAGGGCATTTTGAAGTCGATAATATTATGGTCGCTATTACCTAGGTGCCCCCCTATCTGTACCTCAGTTATTCTATCAGGCCTATTAGTCAATATTAAGTCCAACACGGCCTTCCATCTCGTTGGTTCCTGCACTAGTTGGGAGAGATAATTATCCTTAATATTTGTCAAGAACCTTTTTCCTTTCTGAGATCTACAGGTTTCTGTTTCCCAGTCAATATCCGGGTAGTTGAATTCCCCCATTACAATCACTTCATTATGTTTTGCTACTTTGTCTATTTGTCCTAATAGCAGATTCTCATTCTCCTCTGTTATATTTGGTGGCTTATAGCAGACCCCCAGTAATATTTTATTATTATTTTTAGTTCCCTCTATCTCTACCCACATGGACTCGACCCCCTCTTCTCCCTCTCCTATATCTTCCCTTAGTCTGAGTTTTAGACATGACTTTACATATAAGCAGACTCCTCCGCCTTTCCCCTGTTTCCGGTCCCTTCTAAATAAACTATAAGCTAATAAATTTACCACCCAGTCGTAGCTATCGTCTAGCCAAGTCTCTGTTATACCTACGATGTCATACCTCTCCTCCGATATAAGCGCCTGCAGCTCATCCGCCTTATTGGTCAGGCTTCTTGCGTTGGTCAGCATGCAAGATAAAACTTTGGGGTTATTTAGCATCCTATTCTTCTCTAACGATCTAACTGTACTATCCCCACCCCCCTCTCCACCCTCATTATATTCACTTCTCCCCTTCCCCCTTGCTTGCCTCACATCCCACCTATTTCCTTGGTTTCCCCCCCCCCCGTCTCTAGTTTAAAAACTCCTCCAACCTATTAGCCATCTTCTTCCCCAGCACCGCTGCACCCTCCCCATTGAGGTGCAGCCCGTCCCTACGGTAGAGCCTGTAGCCGACCGCGAAGTCGGCCCAGTTCTCCATGAACCCAAACCCTTCTGCCTTGCACCAACTCTTTAGCCACTTATTCACCTCCCTAACTTCCCGTTGGCGCTCCTGTGTGGCTTGCGGGATTGGTAGTATTTCTGAGAAAACTACCTTGGAGGTCCTTGCCCTAAGCTTCCTACCTAGGTCCCTGAAATCATTTTTAAGGACCCTCCATCTACCACTCACTTTGTCATTGGTGCCGATGTGGACCATGACCGCTGGGTCTTCGCCAGCCCCACCCAGTAACCTGTCAACCCGATCCGCGATGTGCCGGACTCGAGCGCCAGGGAGGCAGCACACCGTTCGGCGATCCCAGTCTTTGTGACAGATTGCCCTGTCTGTCCCCCTAATAATAGAGTCACCCACTACCAGAACCTGTCTTGCCTGCCCTACACTTCCCCCCTCCCCCTCATTACTGGAGCATACACTCCCCCGGCGGTCAGAGGATCTGTCGTGCTCCAATAATGCCGGTTCTGAACCAGCCTTCCTATACTTCTTCCCTCTATCCCTCCTAACTGTTATCCAGCTCCCTGCCTGTTCAGCCTGCACTTCCCCTCTATGCTCCACCCCCAGTATTGACCCATTGAGTGTCTGCTCGGTGAGCAGCAAACTCCGTTCCATGTTGTCGATGCTCCTCAGTACCGCTATCTGAGCACTTAGATCCAGAATTTGGGCTTCCAAGTGCACGATATGCTCACATCTCTCGCAGCAGTATGGATCCTCGAGCGGTTGCTCACGGAATGCATACATTGCGCAAGATGTACACTGCACGGCTGCGGCCAAAATGGACGTCATTCTAAATATGGGGATACAGTCAGTATATATATACAAGCACAAAACACAATTATTTATATATAGGTGTATGGATGGGGATCAATTAGGGATGTGCAAGTGTATCAATTAGATATCAGCGGGGGATCAGTTAAGTATGGACGGGGGATCAATTAAGTATCAAGTATGGACGGGGGAATCAGATAAGTAGGTCAGGTGGATTAATTAAGTAAAAAGTAAAGTAAAGAAAGAATGAAATACAGTCAGCAATTCAGTCCTAAGTCCTCCCTTCCAAACTCCCTGAATCCAAAGTCACTGAAAAACAAGTCACACACTTACTTTCGTTCGCACTTACGCTCCGGACACACGCAGCTCGTTCACACTCGCAAACTAAGAGATTTAAAGAGTTTTTTTTTTTTTTTTTTTTCTTCCTTTTCCAGCAATGTACCCTTCACCTCAATGCACTTCCAAAGGGAAGGAGAAGCTTCTCAATTTATGGCTTTATTTTGCATACAAGAAAAGCTGATGAAATGCTGAAGATAAAAACTGACCACTTTCAGACATTTTTTGCATATACGATAAGTCACTGACATCTGATTAAGGCCTAAGGCCCCGTTCACATGTCAGGTTTTAATCAGTGTTTTTTTCTAATTTTTATCTGATTTCAGTCAGTGTGGCAGTTTTTCTCCTCAGTGGGGCATATTTTTTTATATGTAAAGTAAAAAGCTAAAGGTTTCCTAGCCTTGCTTGCCCGGCCTATAGACACTGGAAAACAGGCAGTACAGGCAACATGGTTGGTTCTGGCCATTTTTTCTGACAGACTCATTGACTTCAATAGATGATCTTTATCTACAAATCAGATGAAAATCGGACCGGTCTCAGTTCTGATTTACAGATCAATCGTCCACAAAAAATAGAGCTGTAAACCTGTCCCCGGTCTATAACGGAGCATATTCTACCTGTTAGACAAATAACCAGACGTGAAAAGAGTCGTGTGCTATTCTTACAGGGAAGGGGCCACCATTTTATGTTTTGTATTAATAATTATGTAATCAATTATTTTTAATACAAAATTAAGTGTACCACTTTATTAGTTTTTTATGTATTTATTTTTACATTGGCCACTAGGGGCTGCCATTTTTATTTGTGGGGTGTGTAAGAAGCGCTCTTACACACCTCATTTACGGCAGCCCTGGCCATAAGAGACAGTAGTCTGTCACCGACCCTATCTCTAACATTAGAGGCCGCTCCTCCTGCCTCTAGCTGTGACCTGGGCACGCCCCCTTGGCTGTCCAGGTCGCAGCCGTGGGAGGAGATTGCAGCCATCTTTGTGGAGCCTGCAGTGTAAGCTGTACATTCCCCCTGTTGTCGCACGCACTGCTCAGTCAGAGCGTGCCATGACAGGAACTGCCGGGGAGGAAATGCCTAGGAGTGGACGTCCCGAGTGAGTATCTGCGGCGGCGCCGTGCGGTGATCTCAGCTTCTCTGCTGTTATCACCGCCGACATCTTCAGGCAACACAGACACAGCGCTGCGTGGGAACGTGGAAGGTGAGTAGAAGCGTTTATTGTTTTTGTTTTTTTTCCTTTGCATTGAATATATGGGGGCATAAACCCACCAGGATGGAGGAGGAGGCATAAACCCACCAGGATGGAGGAGGCATAAACCCACCAGGATGGAGGAGGAGGCATATACCCACCAGGATGGAGGGGGCATATACCCACCAGGAAGGAGGGGGGACATATACCCACCAGAATGGATGGAGGGGGGTCATATACCCACCATGATGGATGTAGGGGGGGCACATACCCACCAGGATGGATGGAGGAGGGCATATACCCACCAGGATGGAGGGGGGATATACCCACCAGGATGGATGGATGGAGGGGGGCATGTACTGACTGGGATGGATGGAGAGGCATATACACCTAACCAGAATGGATGGAGGTACATATACACTTACCCAGTATGGATGGATGGAGGGGCATATACACCTACCCAGAAAGGATGGATGGAGAGGCATATACATCTAACCAGGATGGATTGAGGGGCATATACACATAGCCAGGATGGATGGATGGAGGGGCATATACACCTACTCAGGATGGATGGATGGATGGAGGGGCATTTACACCTACCCAGGATGGATGGAGAGGCATTTACACCTACCCAGGATGGATGGATGGGCATTTACACCTACCCAGGATGGATGGAGGGGCATATACACCTACCCAGGAAAGATGGAAGGGCAGATACTCCTACCCAGGATGAATGGAGGGGCATATACACCTACCCAGGATGGATGGAGGGGCATATACACCTACTCAGAATGGATGGATGGAGAGGCATATACACCTACCCAGAATGGATGGATGGATGGAGGGGCATGTACACCTACCCAGGACGGATGGAGGGCCATATACACCTACCCAGGATGGATGGATGGAGGGGCATTTACACCTACCCAGGATGGATGGATGGAGGGGCATTTACACCTACCCAGGATGGATGGATGGAGGGGCATTTACACCTTCCCAGGATGGATGGATGGATGGAGGGGCATTTACACCTACCATGGATGGATGGATGCATGGAGGGGCATGTACACCTACCCAGGATAAATGGATGGATGGAAGGGCATGTACACCTACCCAGGATGGATGGATGGATGGAGGGGCATTTACACCTACCCAGGATGGATGGATGGAGGGGCATTTACACCTACACAGGATGGATGGAGGAGCATGTACACCTACCCAGGATAGATGGATGGATGGAGGGGCATGTACACCTACCCAGGAGGGATGGATGGATGGAGGGGCATTCACACCTACCCAGGATGGATGGATGGAGGGGCATTTACACCTACCCAGGATGGATGCATGGAGGAGCATTTACACCTTCCCTGGATGGAGGGGCATTTACTCCTACCATGGATGGATGGATGGATTTAGAGGCATGTACACCTACCCAGGACGGATGGATGGATGGAGGGGCATTTACACCTACCCAGGATGGATGGATGGAGGGGCATTTACACCTACCCAGGATGGATGGATGGATGGAGGGACATTTACACCTACCCAGGATGGATGGATGGATGGAGGGGCATTTACACCTACCCAGGATGGATGGATGGATGAATGGATGGAGGCGCATTTACACCTACCCAGGATGGATGTAGGGGCATTTACACCTACCCAGGAGGGATGGATGGATGAAGGGGCATTTACACCTACCCAGGATGGATGGATGGGCATTTACACCTAGCCAGGATGGATGGATGAAGGGGCATATACATTTACCCAGGATGGATGGATGGATGGATGGAGGGGCATATACACCTACCCAGGAAAGATGGAGGGGCAGATACTCCTACCCAGGATGGATGGAGGGGCATATACACCTACCCAGGATGGATGGATGGAGGGGCATATACACCTACCCAGGATGGATGGCTGGAGGGACATATACACCTACTCAGAATGGATGGATGGAGAGGCATATACACCTACCCAGGATGGATGGATGGATGGAGGGGCATGTACACCTACCTAGGATGGATGGATGGGCATTTAAACCTACCCAGGATGTATGGATGGAGGGGCATTTACACCTACCCAGGATGGATGGAGGGGCATGTACACCTACCCAGGATAGATGGATGGATGGAGGGGCATGTACACCTACCCAGGAGGGATGGATGGAGGGGCATTTACACCTACCCAGGAGGGATGGATGGATGGAGGGGCATTTACACCTACCCAGGATGGATGGATGGAGGGGCATTCACACCTACCCAGGATGGATGGATGGAGGGGCATTTACACCTGCCCAGGATGGATGGATGGAGGAGCATTTGCACCTTCCCTGGATGGACTGGCATTTACACCTACCATGGATGGATAAATGGATTTAGAGGCATGTACACCCACCCAGGATGGATGGATGGAGGGGTATTTACACCTACCCAGGATGGATGGATGGATGGAGGGACATTTACACCTACCCAGGAGGGATGGATGGATGGGGGGGGCATTTACACCTACCCAGGATGGATGTAGGGGCATTTACACCTACCCAGGAGGGATGGATGGATGGAGGGGCATTTACACCTACCCAGGATGGATGGATGAAGGGGCATATACATTTACCCAGGATGGATGGATGGATGGATGGAGGGGCATATACACCTACCCAGGATTGATGGAGGGGCATCTACACCTGCCCAGCATGGATGGATGGAGGGGCATTTACACCCACCCAGGATGGATGGATCGATGGAGGGGCATATACATCTACCCAGGATGGATGGATGGGGGGGGCATATAAACCTTCCCAGCATGGATGGATGGAGGGGCATTTACACCTACCCAGGATGGATGGATGGAGGGGCATTTACACCTACCCAGGATGGATGGATGGAGGGGCATCTACGCCTACCCAGAATGGATGGATCGATGGAGGGTCATATACATCTACCCAGGATGGATGGATGGGTGGGCATATAAACCTACCCAGCATGGATGGATGGATGGAGGGGCATATACACCTACCTAGGATGGATGGATGGAAGGGCATATATACCTACCCAGAATGGATGGATGGAGGGGCATATACACCTAACCAGGATGGGGACCATATACCATATACGAAGATGTGGTCATATACAAGTATGGGGAGGGCATATACTGTGGGGCATATATGGGACCATTACGCTGTAGAGCACTCTATGGGGACATGACGCTGTGGCTCACCATATGTGGCCATTACGCTGTGGCTCACCATATGTGGCCATTACGCTGTGGCTCACCATATGGGGCCATTACGCTGTGGCTCACCATATAGGGCCATTACGCTGTGGGTCACCATATGGGGCCACTGAAGTTCTCCACCGAGGGGGTTAGAAACTCCTATTACAGTTACTGATGATTACTGCACGCCTCCTGTCACACAATTATGTTATAGCCTACTGACTTTGTACTTATGTATAAAGATGATAATCATAGTGTCTTTTCAGCAGGGACAGATGTTACAGACTTTGCAGTAACTAATAAAAATGATGCCTTAAAACATTCTCTCATTATTCTGGCATTTAGCAAATATTAAAAATTATGGTAATCCTAATTGACCTAAAACGGGAAAGATTTATTCTGATTTCATGTCAGATATTGAGAAAAACCTGCATATGTGTGTATTTATATAGTGTATGGAAACTTCTGGTTTCAACTCTGTGTGTGTGTATATATATATATATATATATATATATATATATATATATATATACGGTATATACTCGCTATTGGCGAGCATTTTTATTGGTATATCGTCTCCCATGCTGGTATGTGCTGCCCCCCTCCTTGTATTTGTGCTGCCCCCATACTGTACCCACCATCCAATCCTGGTATGCGTGGTACCCCTCATCCCCAATCCTGGTATGCGTGGCACCCCTCACCCCCAATCCTGGTATGCATGGCACCCCTCACCCCCAATCCTGGTATGCGTGGCACCCCTCACCCCCAATCCTGGTATGCGTGGCACCCCTCATCCCTATCCTGGTGTGTATGGTATCCCTCATCCTGGTATGCATGGCACCCTATCCCTCACTCCCAATCCCGGTATGCGTGGCACCACTCATCCCGGCATGCGTGGCACCCCTCACCCCCAATCCCGGTATGCGTGGCAACCCTCACCCCCAATCCCGGTATGTGTGGCACCCCTCATCCTTATCCTGGTATGTATGGTATCCCTCATCCTGGTATGCATGGCACCCCATCCCTCATCCCTATCCTGGTGTGTATGGTATCCCTCATCCTGGTATGCATGGCACCCCATCCCTCATTCCCAATCCCGGTATGCGTGGCACCCCTCATCCCCAATCCCAGTATGCCTGGCACCCCTCATCCCCAATCCCGGTATGCCTGGCACCCCTCACCCCCAATCCCGGTATGCGTGGCAGCCCTCACCCCCAATCCCGGTATGCGTGGCACTCCTCACCCCCAATCCCGGTATGCGTGGCACCCCTCATCCCCAATCTCGTTATGCTTGGCACCCCTCATCACGGTATGCGTGGCACCCCTTATCCCTATCCTGGTATCTATGGCACCCCTCATCACTATCCTGGTGTGTATGGTATCCCTCATCCTGGTATGCATGGTACCCCATCCCTCATCCCGGTATGAATGGCACTCCATCCCTAATCCCGGCATGCGTGGCACCCCTCATCCCCAATCCCGGTATGCGTGGCACCCATCATCCCCAATCCCGGCATGCGTGGCACCCCTCATCCCCAATCCCGTCATGCGTGGCACCCCTCATCCCCAATCCCGGCATGCGTGGCACCCTTCATCCCCAATCCTTGTATGTGTGGCACCCATCATCCCCAATCCCGGTATGCGTGGCACCCCTCACCCCCAATCCCGGTATGCGTGGCACCCCTCACCCCCAATCCCGGTATGCATGGCACCCCTCACCCTCAATCCTGGTATGCATGGTCCCCTCACCCCCCAATCCTGGTATGCGTGTTACCCCTCACCCCCCAATCCTGGTATGCGTGGTACCCCTCACCCCCTCCAATCCTGGTATGTGTGGTACCCCTCACACCCCAATCCTGGTATGCTTGGTAGCCCTCACCCCCCAATCCTGTTATGCGTGGTACCCCTCACCCCCTAATCCTGGTATGTATGGCACCCCTCACCCCCCAATCCTGGTATGTGTGGCACCCCTCACCCCCCAATCCTGGTATGTGTGGCACCCCTCACCCCCCAATCCTGGTATGCGTGGTACCCCTCACCCCCCAATCCTGGTATGCGTGGTACCCTTCACCCCCAATCCTGGTATGTGTGGTACCCCTCTCCCCCAATCCTGGTATGCGTGGCACCCCTCACCCCCAATCCCGGTATGCGTGGCACCCCTCATCCCCAATCCCGGTATGCGTGGCACCCCTTACCCCCAATCCCGGTATGCGTGGCACCCCTCACCCCCAATCCCGTTATGCTTTGCACCCCTCATCCCGGTATGCGTGGCACCCCTCATCCCTATCCTGGTATGTATGGCACCCCTCATCACTATCCTGGTGTGTATGGTATCCCTCATCCTGGTATGCATGGTACCCCATCCCTCATCCCGGTATGCATGGCATTCCATCCCTCATCCCCAATCCCGGTATGCGTGGCACACCTCATCCCCAATCCCGGCATGCGTGGCACCCCTCATCCCCAATCCTGGTATGTGTGGTACCCCTCACCCCCCAATCCTGATATATGCATGGTCCCCTCACCCCACAATCCTGTTATGTGTGGCCCCCTCATCCCTTTCACACTGTACACACATACAAAAAAAAAAAAGTTATACTCACCTTTCTTCTCTGTACTCCAGCGCTGCTGCGTCCTCTTCTGCCGGAGGCCGGGGGAGGAGTGCGGCGCCGGAGCACCACGCCGTCCGGTGCCATTTTGCTGAAGACACGCTGTAAATGTGTCTTCAGTAAAATGGCGCCGGATAGCGCAATGCGCACGCGCCGGTCCGACGCCTTCACTCCGCCCCTGGTCTCCAGCGGAGAGAGGCGCCGCGGCAGCGCTCCTCCCGGTCAGGTAAGTATCTAAGTATGGCGCCGGAGATCGCGGTATACGTTCAGTGTCTACGCATGCCGCGAACTCCGGCGCCATACACCTCCTCTTACCTGTAACGGCTGGATGCGTGCTTCTCTCTGGAGCCAGACTGCGCGTCACGCATGCGCAGTCTATCGAGGCTTCAGACAGAGACACGCATCCCGCCTTATATTATAGATATATGTATATATGTAATATATATATATATATACAGTACAGACCAAAAGTTTGGACACACCTTCTCGTTTAAAGATTTTTCTGTATTTTATTGACTATGAAAATTGTACATTCACACTGAAGGCATCAAAACTATGAATTAACACACGTCGAATTATATACTTAACAAAAAAGTGTGAAACAACTGAAAATATGTCTTATATTCTAGGTTCTTCAAAGTAGCCACCTTTTGCTTTGATGACTGCTTTGCACACTCTTGGCATTCTCTTGATGAGCTTCAAGAGGTAGTCACCGGAAATGGTTTTCACTTCACAGGTGTGCCCTGTCAGGTTTAATAAGTGGGATTTCTTGCCTTATAAATGGGTTTGGGACCATCAGTTGTGTTGTGCAGAAGTCAGGTGGATACACAGCTGATAGTCCTACTGAATAGACTGTTAGAATTTGTATTATCGCAAGAAAAAAGCAGCTAAGTAAAGAAAAACGAGTGGCCATCATTACTTTAAGAAATGAAGGTCAGTCAGTCCGAAAAATTGGGAAAACTTTGAAAGTGTCCCCAAGTGCAGCTGCAAAAACCATCAAGCGCTACAAAGAAACTGGCTCACATGAGGACCGCCCCAGGAAAGGAAGACCAAGAGTCACCTCTGCTGCTGAGGATAAGTTTATCCGAGTCACCAGCCTCAGAAATCGCAGGTTAACAGCAGCTCAGATTAGAGACCAGGTCAATGCCACACAGAGTTCTAGCAGCAGACACATCTCTTCAACAACTGTTAAGAGGAGACTTTGTGCAGCAGGCCTTCATGGTAAAATAGCTGCTAAGAAACCACTGCTGAGGACAGGCAACAAGCAGAAGAGACTTGTTTGGGCTAAAGAACACAAGGAATGGACATTAGACCAGTGGAAATCTGTGCTTTGGTCCGATGAGTCCAAATTTGAGATCTTTGGTTCCAACCACCGTGTCTTTGTGCGACGCAGAAAAGGTGAACGGATGGACTCTACATGCCTAGTTCCCACCGTGAAGCATGAAGGCGGAGGTGTGATGGTGTGGGGGTGCTTTGCTGGTGACACTGTTGGGGATTTATTCAAAGTTGAAGGCATACTGAACCAGCATGGCTACCACAGCATCTTGCAGCGGCATGCTATTCCATCCGGTTTGCGTTTAGTTGGACCATCATTTATTTTTCAACAGAACAATGACCCCAAACACACCTCCAGGCTGTGTAAGGGCTATTTGACCAAGAAGGAGAGTGATGGGGTGCTACGCCAGGTGACCTGGCCTCCACAGTCACCAGACCTGAACCCAATCGAGATGGTTTGGGGTGAGCTGGACCGCAGAGTGAAGGTAAAAGGGCCAACAAGTGCTAAGCATCTCTGGGAACTCCTTCAAGATTGTTGGAAGACCATTTCCGGTGACTACCTTTTAAAGCTCATCAAGAGAATGCCAAGAGTGTGCAAAGCAGTTATCAAAGCAAAAGGTGGTCACTTTGAAGAACCTAGAATATAAGACATATTTTCAGTTGTTTCACACTTTTTTGTTAAGTATATAATTCCACATGTGGTAATTCATATGTTTGACACCTTCAGTGTGAGTGTACAATTTTCATAGTTATGAAAATACAGAAAAATCTTTAAATGAGAAGGTGTGTCCAAACTTTTGGTCTGTACTGTATATATGTAATTTTGCATGTGAGCTTCCCTATCATAATGTTTTTAAATAGTAGACCATATTACGATATCATTGTGATACAAATGTTTCTGTTGCGATCCTCAGCTCTAATTGAGAACACAATCTGCGTGGGACTGGGCCGAGTGGGGGCATCTGACCAACATTTAGCGGCAGGCCACGTGACTGCTATGGGGCCCGTGAGCCGGGGGTGCCCCATAGCAGTCGCCCCCCTCCTGCACCCCCCACTCCGCTGCTTGATTGCCTCCGTCGCCCGCCAGCACTGTCTTCAGGCATGACTGTGAGCTGTGCGCTGTGTGGCTGTGTCTTGTAGTAATGACACGGCAGAGGCGACGCTACACCTTTAATTGTGCTTGTGTCGCCCCTGCTGTCATTACTAGCAGACCAGCCGCACTGCATGCGGCCATGCCTGAAGACAGAGCTGGTGGGCGACTGCGGCATTCAAGCAGCGGAGCGGGGGTGCAGGAAGGGGAACCTGATGAAGGGAAGCCCCGAGGGGGGCCCCGATGAAGGGAGGCCCCGAGGGGGGCCCCGATGAAGGGAGGCCTCGAGGGGGGCCCTGATGAAGGGGGGCCCTGATGAAGGGAAGCCCCGAGGGGGGCCCGATGAAGGGAGGCCCCGAGGGGTGCCCCAATGAAGGGAGGCCCTGAGGGGGGCCCTGATAAAGCGCCGGTAATTAAGCAGCGCTGGCAGAGCGGGGGGGGGGGCAAGAGGGGGGTCCTGATGAAGTGCCGGCAATCAAACACCGCCGGAGGTTCTCCCTGTGGAGATGCTTGGGGAGCAGTCCAGGCCCCGACGGCGAGTGGGTTCCTCTGATGGTCTAGGGCCTGTGATGCCATCAGACAAGCCAGTGGCCCTGCATAGTTGGACTGGACACAGGACAAGGGGCAGGTGAGTGAGGCTTGTCGCCAGATTCCCCAATCCCCATATTAACCCCTTAACGCCCAATGACAGACACTGCACGGCATGAGCGGGTGTATGTTAACGCTCCTTGCCGTTCAGTGTCCGTCATGGCTTTAAACTCACTGTGTGTAGACACGCAGTGACAGTTAAGTAGTTAAGTACCGACAGCTGTCTATGACAGCTGAGTGGCACGAGAAGGGGTGCAGGGATCCATGCTGTTGGTCCCCGCACCCAGATCGCTGAGATCGGTCAGTCAATCTGACTGACTGATCTCGGCATGATCGCCCAGGAGAGGCTGTAATATCAGCACCTCCTGCATGTTCAGTGCCAAAGCTCAGCGCTGCTGGTGGCTGAGCTCCGCCACTAAACAGCCAGGAGCAGTGTCAGCACCGCCCCTGACTGTTAACCCCCTGAATGCTGCGATTGAGCATGATCGCAGTGTTCAGGAGGCAGGCAGAGGGACGGCAGCTCCCTCTGCCTTCAGATCGGCGCCCCTGCGATGTAATCGCGGGGCTCAATCGTTGCCATGGTGACCCAGGTCACCAAGCTACAGAAAGCTGCTGAAACCATGTTCACAGCATGGTCTCAGGAGCTTTCACTACAGGTATAATGTACTGCAATGCATTATACCTGTGATCATAGGCGGATTATAATGAGGGCAATTTGGGCTACCTCCCGGGGCTCTGGGGTGCCCGGGACCCCGGGGGGTCTATGGCCAGATTGCCCTCATTATAATATGTGCGGTGTCGCGGCACATACCAGCAGTCATAGGCGGGGGGCCCCCGGATCGCTCCCCCAGCAGCGGCGCATGGCCACTGCTTCTTCTTCGGCCGGGCCAGCACTGCACCTGTTAACTTCCCCGTGTTTTCCCGGCCGCGTCACAGATAGGAGACACGGCCCTGTGTGCGGCCGTGTCTGCTAGTGTGACGTCACGCAGTGCGCGCCCTGCACTGCTACTTACCACCGGAGAGGAGCTGGACGACAGGAGCCGGGGGATGGTGAGTGTGTGTGTGTGAGTGTGCAGATATGTGTTTATGCGTGTATGTGTATGTCTGTATATGTTTGTGTGACTGCGTGTGGCCTCCCGCTGTCTCTGGGGGGGGCGCCGTGCGGCCTCCCGCTGTGTATAGATGGTGCCGTGCGGCCTCCCACTGTGTATAGATGGCGCCATGTGGCCTCCAGCTGTGTATAGCTGGCACCGTGCGGCCTCCCGCTGTGTATAGATGGCTATGTGCGGCCTCCCGCTGTATATAGATGGCTACGTGCGGCCTTCTGCTGTGTATAGATGGCACCGTGCGGCCTTCCGCTGTGTATAGATGGCTACGTGTGGCCCCCTGCTGTGTATAGATGGCTACGTGCGGCCTCCTGCTGTGTATAGATGGCTACCTGCGGCCTCCCGCTGTGTATAGATGGCTACCTGCGGCCTCCCGCTGTGTATAGATGGCGCCATGTGGCCTCCAGCTGTGTATAGCTGGCACCGTGCGGCCTCCCGCTGTGTATAGATGGCTATGTGCGGCCTCCCGCTGTATATAGATGGCTACGTGCGGCCTTCTGCTGTGTATAGATGGCACCGTGCGGCCTTCCGCTGTGTATAGATGGCTACGTGTGGCCCCCTGCTGTGTATAGATGGCTACGTGCGGCCTCCTGCTGTGTATAGATGGCTACCTGCGGCCTCCCGCTGTGTATAGATGGCTACCTGCGGCCTCCCGCTGTGTATAGATGGCTTAGTGCGGCCTCCTGCTGTGTATAGATGGTGCCGTGTGGCCTCCCGCTCTGTATAGATGGCACCGTGCGGCCTCTCGCTGTGTATAGATGGCACCGTGCGGCCTCCCGCTGTGTATAGATGACACCATGCGGCCTCCCGCTGTGTATAGATGGCACAGTCCGGCCTCCTGCTGTGTATAGATGGCACCGTGTGGCCTCCTGATGTGTATAGGAGGATTGTGGCAGCTCATATTGTGTATAGGGTCTCATACTGTACATAGGGGATGTCAGCATACTTAAATGTGCTCAATATTAAGTCATACAATTAATGTAAAAAAAATATTATAATTAATATATTAATATTGTGCCAAATTAATTTCACGTGAACTATCACATGATCTATCACAGGGGATCATGTGACATGTCACATGATACATCAGGTGTGTGTGTGTGTGTGTGGGGGTGCCACACCTTCTAAACTGCCCAGGGCCCTTGCTACTCTTAATCCACCCCTGCCTGTGATCAAAGAGAAAAAAAGTGAAAGTCCCATAAAGGGACTAAGTAAAAAAGTTTAAAAAAATTGTAAAAAAAAATATTACAAAATAATAATAATAAAAATATTCACTAAGAAATACACATTTTTATGTAAAAAAAAATAAATAAAAAAGTACACATATTTGGTATTTCCGTATCCGGAACAACCCAACCTATAAAAGTGCCACACTAGTTAACCCCTTCAGTGAATGCCGTAACCCCCCCCAAAAAAACGAGGCAAACAATGCTTTATCATCACTGGAAAAAAGCTATCACCGCTGGAAAAAAGTGGAATAAAACGTGATAAAAAAAACAAATATAAATAAAATTGGCACCGTGAAAACGTCATCTTGTCCCGCAAAAAACAAGTCGCCATACAGCCCCATCAGCGGACAAATAAAAAAGTTATAGCTCTCAGAATAAAGCGATGCAAAAAGATATATTTTTTCTATAAAAGTTTTTACTGTGTAAAAGCGCCAAAGCATAAAAAAACGCTATGTGGTACCACTGTAATCGCACCGACCTGAAGCATAACGCTGCCTTATCAATTTTTCCACACGCAGAACAGCATAAAAAAAAAACAATTCCTGAATTGCCGGTTTTTGTTCATTCTCCCTCCCCGAAAATTGGAATAGAAAGCGATCAAAAAATGTCATGTGCCCGAAAATGGTACAAATAAAAACGTCAGCCCGTCCCGCAAAAAAACAGCCCTTACACGACTGTCCTGGAGGAAGATTCCCTATAATGAGGCAGATGGAGGCATTGTGGACGCTGTCTGACCTGTGATCCAGCGGTGTCCGTCTTTTTAGGTCGTCACAGTTTTGTACAGATGGAGCCCAGAGTAACTCTGCTGCCTCATTATAGTGAATGGATCCCCTGGGAGATGTCACCTGAATCACGTCACTCAGAGATTTAGATGGAAACCCCAAAGCAATTGCTCAGCGTACAGCGCCGGATAAATGTGATCCCAAATGCTGTGTAAAATGTTCCCAATAAAAGCTTCAAATCAATCCACAAAAAAAACCTCACTCAGGTCCGTCATCTGTCAATGAAAATATAGGGGGCTTCCACGTTACTGGTAAAACAAAGGCATCCGAAATTCTAATACCCCCCCGCCCTTCTGAGCCCCACAGTGTGCCTAAACCACATATAGCATCCACATGTTTGGCAGGGGTATAATTTCCAAAATGGGGTCATTTGAGGGGGAATTCTGCTCTTCTAGCACTTAGGGGCTCTGTATAAGGAGTCCACAAAGTATTCTAGGAAAATCTGCCCTCCAGGAGGCAAATAGCGCTCCGTCCTTCCTGAGTGTCGCCGTGTGGCTAAGCAGTACTGTACAGCCACATATGAGGTATTGCCACATTCAGCAGAAATTGTGGGACAAATTTTGGTGCCAGTTTTATCCATTATCCCCATTTGAAAATGAGAAATCTGGGGCTAAAACAAAATTTTTGCGGTAAAAATGTAATTATTTTTTCTTCACTGCCCAATGGTATAAAATTCTGTGACACACCTGTGGTGTCAATATGATCACTGCACCCCTAGATGAATTCATTGAGAGGTGTAGTTTGTAAAATGGGGTCACTTACGAGGAATTGTGCTGTTATGGCACCTCAGGGGCTCTCCCAGTGGGTGATGGCACCCTCAAACCATAACAGTAAAATCTGCACTATAATATAGTGCTCCTTCCCTTCTGACCTTTGCACCAGGGTCGGCCTGGCCTGGCGGGAAATTGGGAAATTTTCCGGTGGGCCCCGATATGAGAGTGAGAAAATTGGTGGCGGGGGCCCTTTAAAAGTGCGGACTCTTTAATAGCGTGGCTGAAGCAACTGTAGCGTCGCGCGCATGGCACATTCATTGGTGACAGCGGGACTGCAATGACGTGCATGCAGCATACTTACCACGTGAGTCCGTGACACTAAGAGGATGGAAGTTCTTTCAGGGCGGTGACACGCACCGCGCTCTGCTTTCCCGCTGGCTGGCAGACTGTGGTGTGGTGTCAGGTGACACTGACGCCGCTCTCTTCTGGCCTCTGATACGCCGCGGCAGCGCTCTGCAGTGCTCTCTCTCTGCTCCAGGGCCGGCCTCTGATACGCCGGCGCCACCGAAGCCAACGTCTCGCTCTGCTCTCCCTGCTCCCGGGCTTCTTATATGGTACCATCCCGGCTCCTTATCTGCCCTGGCCCCTTGTAGTAACTCCGGCTCCACTCCGGACCGGGTGGTGGCACCGGCGCACCTCCCTCTTCTCTCCTGCTCTGACTCTGGGCTTTTTCATACCTGCTCCGGGGCTGGATATGTGGACGGTGACCTGCAGCACTCTACAGTTCAACTCTCCAACCTGGCCTGGCCTGGAATTGGAAACAAGGCTGCAGGCCTACAGCTCTCACTGCTTCACTTTCAAGTCAAGAGCACTGTGCCAGATATTCAATAAAGATTTTATGGGAGAGTGTTCCTAGCATTGTCCAACAATAATATACTGTAATTTATTTTATACATTATGCCTTGCACTCTCGGCCTCCTATATGAAATGTAGATCATACTCTTGGCCTCTTTATAACATATACAGTCTATATGTCATATAGGAGGCCAAGAGTGCGGTATACATTTTATATGAGGCCTAAAGTGCAGGCCTACATGATGTACAACACACTCGGACTCCTATATAAAGTAAAATATAGGCTATAGGAGGCAGAGAGTGCAGTATAAGTCATATATGGGGTCACCGCCTATATGATCTATATATCGCACTCTCTGCCTCCTATATGAAATATAGATCACACTCTCAGCCTCTTATAAGACATATATAGTCTATAAAGGGTCTTTAGCACATCTGTGTTTCTAGTTCATGTGGTGACAGTTTCCACACGTACCAGAGACACATACACACGTAGACACATTCAAATGAATGCGTCTGTGCACATGTCAGTGTTTCCACGGACCGTGTGTCCGTGGGCAAAACACGCTGACATGTCAGTTTTTTTATACACTGCACTGGCCGAAAAACGTCCCACACACGTGCACACTGATGACACACAGATGACATGCGTGTGTTATCCGTGTGACACATACCGGCGCCTGTGAATCAGCGGTACAGTTCATGCTGTTCCCAGGTGCTTAAGCAATCACTCATCCTTGTCCCTTGCCGGCGCTGCCATCAGCACTAGCAAGGGACAATGTTGAGAGTAGTAGGCTCACCTCCCGATGTCGCCAAAACCAGTAAATATAAGAAAATAAAAACATATTCACCTGGCTTGAGACGACCACACATGCTGAGGAGAATGACTCCCTGCAGCGACCGGGCCCCTACGCTGAGCTCACTGAGTGACAGGGCATCGCTCACTGAGCTCAGCACAGGTCGGGGGCCCGCTCACTGCAACAAGACTAGAAGCAATGGGATGAAACTAAATGGGAGGAGACACAGATTAGATATTAGAAAAAACTTTTTGACAGTTAGGGTGATTAATGAGTGGAACAGGCTGCCACGAGAGGTGGTGAGTTCCCCTTCAATGGACGTCTTCAAACAGAGGCTGGACAGACATCTGTCTGAGATGATTTAGTGAATCCTGCTTTGAGCAGGGGGTTGGACCAGATGACCCAGGAGATCCCCTCCAACTCTACCATTCTATGATTCTATGAAGACTTGGCTAGACGATAGCTACGACTGGGCGGTAAATTTATTAGATTATAGTTTATTTAGAAGGGACCGGAAACAGGGGAAAGGCGGAGGAGTCTGCTTATATGTAAAGTCACGTCTAAAGCCCAGACTAAGGGAAGATATAGGAGAGGGAGAAGAGGGGGTCGAGTCCATGTGGGTAGAGATAGAGGGAACTAAAAATAATAATAAAATATTACTGGGGGTCTGCTATAAGCCACCAAATATAACAGAGGAGAATGAGAATCTGCTATTAGGACAAATAGACAAAGTAGCAAAACATAATGAAGTGATTGTAATGGGGGATTTCAACTACCCGGATATTGACTGGGAAACAGAAACCTGTAGATCTCAGAAAGGAAAAAGGTTCTTGACAAATATTAAGGATAATTATCTCTCCCAACTAGTGCAGGAACCAACGAGAGGGAAGGCCGTGTTGGACTTAATATTGACTAATAGGCCTGATAGAATAACTGAGGTACAGATAGGGGGGCACCTAGGTAATAGCGATCATAATATTATCGATTTCAAAATGCCCTTCAGTAGGGTTATCAATAAGGGAACAACAAAAACATTAAACTTTAGGAGGGCGAAGTTTGATCAGCTGATAGAAAACCTTCAACTTATTGACTGGGACAAAGTACTTAATCAATGGAATACGAATAGTAAATGGGAAACCTTCAAAATAATTCTGAATACTCAGTGCGAGAGATATATACCGTATGGGAATAAAAGGGCCAGAAATAAGAGGAAACCAATATGGTTGAACAAGAACGTAAAAGGGGCGTTAAATAGCAAAAAAGAGGCATTCAAGAGATTAAAACAGGAAAATAGTAAGGAGGCACTAATGTGTTACAAGGAAAAAACGAGAACCTGTAAAAAACAAATAAAAATAGCGAAGTAGGAAACAGAGAGACGTATTGCTAGGGAAAGTAGATCAAATCCCAAACTGTTCTTTACGTATATAAATAGTAAAAGGATTAAATCGGATAATATTGGACCGATAAAAAGTGAGGAAGGCAAAATCATAGAGAAAGATGAGGATAAAGCTAATCTATTAAATAATTTTTTTTCGACAACTTTCACAAAGGAAATAGAACTAACAGGAGAAATGAGAAGTGACAAACTTAATCCTCCACTAAGTATGACAAATCTAACCCAAGCTGGGGTACAGAAACGCCTCAGTAACATTAAAATAAACAAATCACCAGAACCTGATGGCATACACCCACGGGTACTAAGGGAACTAAGTAATGTGATAGACAGACCGTTATATCTTATATTTAAGGACTCTGTTGAGACTGGGTCTGTACCACTTGATTGGCGACAGGCGAATGTAGTGCCAATATTCAAAAAGGGAGCGAAAAGTGACACCGGAAACTATCGGCCGGTGAGTCTGACGTCCGTTGTGGGCAAAATTTTTGAAAGCTTTATTAAAGAGGCAATTACGGAGCATCTTGATGCTAATAATCTTTTAACCCCGAACCAACATGGATTCATGAGGAATCGCTCCTGCCAAACAAACCTGATTGACTTCTACGAGGAGGTTAGCTCTCGAGTAGATCAGGGGGAACCAGTGGATGTCGTGTATCTCGACTTCTCAAAAGCGTTCGATAGCGTGCCACATAATAGGTTGGTATACAAAATGAGAATGATGGGGCTGGGGGAAAATGTCTGCAAGTGGGTAGCTAACTGGCTAAAGGATAGAAGGCAGAGGGTGGTTATAAATGGAATATACTCAGATTGGGTAAGCGTCACTAGTGGGGTACCACAGGGGTCTGTACTAGGCCCAATGTTATTTAATATCTTTATTAACGACATAGTCAATGGGATAAATAGTAAAATATCAATATTTGCAGATGACACAAAGTTATGTAAAACAATTAATACAAAAGAGGACAGTGCAGACCTACAGAGGGATTTGGATAAGCTGGGTAGGTGGAGCATTAAATGGCAAATGAGGTTTAACGAGGAGAAATGTAAGGTCATACATATGGGAAGGAAAAATGGAAGTCACCAGTACTCACTGAATGGGAAATCATTGGGGAATTCAGAGATGGAGAAGGACTTGGGCATCTTGATTGATGGCAAACTAAATTGGAGTGCCCAAAGTCAGGCCGCTGCTGTAAGGGCAAACAGGGTAATGGGATGTATCAGAAGAGGTATAGCTGCAAAGGATGAGAACATTGTTCTTCCACAGTACAAAGCACTGGTCAGACCACACTTGGAATACTGTGCTCAGTTATGGGCCCCAATATATAGAAAGGATATAAATGAGCTTGAAAAGGTACAAAGGAGGGCAACAAAATTAATAAAGGGAATGGAGGGACTGCAATACCCAGAGAGGTTGGCAAAACTAGGACTATTCAGCCTGGAAAAGAGAAGGTTGAGGGGGGACATAATAAATGTGTACAAATATGTTAGGGGACAGTATAGAGACCTTGCCCGGGATTTGTTCAAAAGGAGGGATATTACGGTAACAAGAGGGCACTCACTAAGACTGGAAGAGAAAAGGTTTCAGCACCAGCATAGGAAGGGGTTCTTTACGGTAAGAGCAGTGAGAATATGGAATTCACTGAGTGAGGAGACGGTAATGTCGGATTCACTACACCAGTTCAAGCGGGGACTGGATGCATTTCTAGATACCAGGCAGATTTCAGCATATACTTAAAAATAAAATAGTAAGTTGATACAGGGATTTATTCTGACTGCTGGTTTCAGAGTCGGGAGGGAATTTTTCCTCAGGTGAAGATTGGCCAAATCATTTGGGGTTTTTGCCCTCCTCTGGATCAACTTTAGCAATTACAGAACTAACAAGTCGAACTTGATGGACGCAAGTCTTTATTCAGCTTTACAAACTATGACTATGACTATGACTCATAAACAGTATACATATATATACACACACATATACAGTATACATATATATATATACACACACATATACAGTATACATATACACACACATATACAGTATACATATATCCACCCATATACAGTATACATATATACACACACATATACAGTATACATATATACACACACATATACAGTATACATATATACACATATACAGTATACATATATATATACACACATACAGTATACATATACACACATATACAGTATACATATATATACACACATACAGTATACACATACACACACATATACAGTATACATATACACACATATACAGTATACATATATACACCCATATACAGTATACATATATATACACACATATACAGTATACATATATATACACCCATATACAGTATACATATATACACACACATATACAGTATACATATATATACACACATACAGTATACATATATACACATATACAGTATACATATATATACACACACATATACAGTATACACATACACACACATATACAGTATACATATATACACCCATATACAGTATACATATATATACACACATATACAGTATACATATATACACACATATACAGTATACATATACACACATATACAGTATACATATACACACATATACAGTATACATATATATATACACACATACAGTATACATATATACACACATACAGTATACAAATATACACATATACAGTATACATATATATATATACACATATACAGTATACATATATACACCCATAAACAGTATACATATATATACACACATATACAGTATACATATATATACACACACATATACAGTATACATATATATATACACACATACAGTATACATATATACACACATACAGTATACAAATATACACATATACAGTATACATATATATATACACATATACAGTATACATATACACACACATATACAGTATACATATATATACACACATACAGTATACATATATACACCCATATACAGTATACATATACACACACATACAGTATACATATACACCCATATACAGTATACATATACACACACATACAGTATACATATACACACATATACAGTATACATATATATACACCCATATACAGTATACATATATACACATATACAGTATACATATATACACACACATATACAGTATACATATATATATACACACATACAGTATACATATATACACACATATACAGTATACATATATACAGCCATATACAGTATACATATATACACACCCATATACAGTATACATATATACACACATATACAGTATACATATATACACACATATACAGTATACATATATACACCCATAAACAGTATACATATATATACACACATATACAGTATACATATATACACATATACAGTATACATATATATACACACACATATACAGTATACATATACATACACATACAGTATACATATATATACACACATAAACAGTATACATATACACACATATACAGTATACATATATATACACACATATACAGTATACATATATACACCCATATACAGTATACATATACACACCCATATACAGTATACATATATATACACATATACAGTATACATATATATACACACATATACAGTATACATATATACACCCATATACAGTATACATATACACACCCATATACAGTATACATATATATACACATATACAGTATACATATATATACACACATATACAGTATACATATATACACCCATATACAGTATACATATACACACCCATATACAGTATACATATATATACACATATACAGTATACATATATACACATACAGTATACATATATATACCCATATACAGTGTACATATATACACCCATATACAGTATACATATATATACACACATAAACAGTATACATATACACACATATACAGTATACATATATACACACATACAGTATACATATATATACACACATATACAGTATACATATATACACCCATATACAGTATACATATACACACCCATATACAGTATACATATATATACACATATACAGTATACATATATATACACATACAGTATACATATATATACACACATATACAGTATACATATATATACACCCATATACAGTATACATATACACACCCATATACAGTATACATATATATACACATATACAGTATACATATATACACACATATACAGTATACATATATGTAGCACCCTGAGGACTCGGCTGCTACAGGGGTATTACGCCTCAAGCCAGAGGTGTGGTATTCCACTCCCGGGTAAGGATGGAGTGTGGAACTGAGCTAGTAGGCTGCATGCACTACATACATCCCATTTCCGGGGGACAGAACGACGGTACTCCCACCAGTATATGTGCAGGTACGACAGCGTCTGTCCCTGGCTGGAGTGGGAGGGGGGTGGAACATCCCAGTAGTGTAGGGGCAGATAGGGGGAGTAGTCTGGGTAAAGCTAGGAGCTCATTGGGTGCTGGTCACCTGGGCTCACACATAGAGGGAGTATATAAGGTGGGCACCATCTTAGATCAGGGTCAGTTCAGTCAGGCAAGAGGAGCAGAGCAGAAGAGCTCAGCCAGAAGGGCTGACAGGGAGCTGTGGCTCCGGCTGGGCCCAGCTCCAGAGCAGAGCCTGCAGAGAGAGAGAGAGGAGTAAGAAGGACCCAGAGAGGAAACAAGAAGGGAACCCCAAGATCCCAGAATAAGGACAAAAGGGTGAAGGGTTGGCGGACAAGGGTACCGGATCCCAAGCTGGTGGAGGCCACTAATCCTCAGCCAGAGACCGGAGGTCGTGGTCAAGATTTGCCACGACCCTCACCAAATCCACTAGAAAGGCACACCAAGTATAGGGTCAGGGAACCCAGAGGAGGTTTGACCACCAAGAGACCCGAGGGAGTCGGCCAAAAGTGGATCCCTGGTGGGAACGGCCAGAGGAAGGGAGAGTCAGAAAGGAGCTCAGGACCACGCTCCAGAATTGCCTGGGGGTTGGCCGAGTCCAGGACCTGGTGGACGCAGCACGGCTCGGGTGGTCACTCAAGGCCAGAGTGACTAAAAGGACACCAGTAAGTAAAAACCCTGAACTGCATCTCCCGACTCTGAGTTTTCTTACTGCACCGTCACAACCCCCCATCATCTACACCTGCTGCCCTGAGGCCATACCCCTCCCGTTGGGGGTTATACCATCACTGCTGCACATATACCACCGGCCTCAGCGGACTGCTCTGCAGCGGCGGCTTCAAAGCCGCACTCAACGGGTGGCGTAGTCGACAATCAAGTTAACATCTACTGCCATAGACTGCCACTTAGTTTGACACCCTGGGCACGGACCGGGTCACCGCCACAAGGACTACTACCCCCATCTAGATCCGGCTCCGGGTATCCCAAACAGCACTGGCCCAGGGGGCGCGTCATATATATGCACACACATATACAGTATACATATATACACACATATACAGTATACATATACACACATATACAGTATACATATATATATACACACACATATACAGTATACATATATACACATATACAGTATACATATACACACACATATACAGTATACATATATATATACACACACATATACAGTATACATATATACACATATACAGTATACATATACACACATACAGTATACATATACACACACATATACAGTATACATATATATACACACACATATACAGTATACATATATATACAGTACAGACCAAAAGTTTGGACACACCTCATTTAAAGATTTTTCTGCATTTTCATGACTATGAAAATTGTACATTCACACTGAAGGCATCAAAACTATGAATTAACACATGTGGAATTATATAGTTAACAAAAAAGTGTGAAACAACTGAAAATATGTCTTATATTCTAGGTTCTTCAAAGTAGCCACCTTTTGCTTTGATGACTGCTTTGCACACTCTTGGCATTCTCTTGATGAGCTTAAAGAGGTAGTCACCGGAAATGGTCTTCCAACAATCTTGAAGGAGTTCCCAGAGATGCTTAGCACTTGTTGGCCCTTTTGCTTTCACTCTGCGGTCCAGCTCACCCCAAACCATCTCGATTGGGTTCAGGTCGGGTGACTGTGGAGGCCAGGTCATCTGGCGTAGCACCCCATCACTCTCCTTCTTGGTCAAATAGCCCTTACACAGCCTGGAGATGTGTTTGGAACCATTGTCCTGTTGAAAAATAAATGATGGTCCAACTAAACGCAAACCGGGTGGAATAGCATGCCGCTGCAAGATGCTGTGGTAGCCATGCTGGTTCAGTATGCCTTCAATTTTGAATAAATCCCCAACAGTGTCACCAGCAAAGCACCCCCCGACCATCACACCTCCATGCTTCACGGTGGGAACCAGGCATGTAGAGTCCATCCGTTCACCTTTTCTGCGTCGCACAAAGACACAGTGGTTGGAACCAAAGTTCTCAAATTTGGACCCATCAGACCAAAGCACAGATTTCCAATGGTCTAATGTCCATTCCTTGTGTTCTTTAGCCCAAACAAGTCTCTTCTGCTTGTTGCCTGTCCTTAGCAGTGGTTTCCTAGCAGCTATTTTACCATGAAGGCCTGTTGAAAAAAATCTCCTCTTAACAGTTGTTGTAGAGATGTGTCTGCTGCTAGAACTCTGTGTGGCATTGACCTGGTCTCTAATCTGAGCTGCTGTTAACCGGAGATTTCTGAGGCTGGTGACTCAGATAAACTTATTCTCAGAAGCAGAGGTGACTCTTGGACTTCCTTTCCTGGGGCGGTCCTCATGTGAGCCAGTTTCTTTGTAGCACTTGATGGTTTTTGCAACTGCACTTGGGGACACTTTCAAAGTTCGCCCAATTTTTCTGACTGACTGACCTTCATTTCTTAAAGTAATGATGGCCACTCGTTTTTCTTTACTTAGCTGCTTTTTTCTTGCCATAATACAAATTCTAACAGTCTATTCAGTAGGACTATCAGCTGTGTATCCACCAGACTTCTGCACAACACAACTGATGGTCCAAACCCCATTTATAAGGCAAGAAATCCGACTTATTAAACCTGACAGGGCACACCTGTGAAGTGAAAACCATTTCTGGTGACTACCTCTTGAAGCTCATCAAGAGAATGCCAAGAGTGTGCAAAGTAGTCATCAAAGCAAAAGGTGGCTACTTTGAAGAACCTAGAATATAAGACATATTTTCAGCTGTTTCACACTTTTTTGTTAAGTATATAATTCCACATGTGTTAATTCATAGTTTTGATGCCTTCAGTGTGAATGTACAATTTTCAAAGTCATGAAGATACAGAAAAATCTTTAAAAGAGAAGGTGCGTCCAAACTTTTGGTCTGTACTGTATATACACCCATATACAGTATACATATATATATACACACATACAGTATACATATATATACACACCCATATACAGTATACATATATATACACACCCATATACAGTATACATATACACACATATACAGTATACATATATACATACATATACAGTATACATATACACACACATATACAGTATACATATATACACACATATACAGTATACATATACGCATATACAGTGTACATATATACACATATACAGTATACATATATACACCCATAAACAGTATACATATACAGTACAGACCAAAAGTTTGGACACACCTTCTCATTTAAAGATTTTTCTGTATTTTCATGGCTTTGAAAATTGTACATTCACACTGAAGGCATCAAAACTATGAATTAACACATGTGGAATTATATACTTAACTAAAAAGTGTGAAACAACTGAAAATATGTCTTATATTCTAGGTTCTTCAAAGTAGCCACCTTTTGCTTTGATGACTGCTTTGCACACTCTTGGCATTCTCTTGATGAGCTTCAAGAGGTAGTCACCGGAAATGGTTTTCACTTCACAGGTGTGCCCTGTCAGGTTTAATAAGTGGGATTTCTTGCCTTATAAATGGGGTTGGGACCATCAGTTGTGTTCTGCAGAAGTCAGTTGGATACACAGCTGATAGTCCTACTGAATAGACTGTTAGGATTTGTATTATGGCAAGAAAAAAGCAGCTAAGTAAAGAAAAACGAGTGGCCATCATTACTTTAAGAAATGAAGGTCAGTCAGTCCGAAAAATTGGGAAAACTTTGAAAGTGTCCCCAAGAGCAGTTGCAAAAACCATCAAGCACTAAAAAGAAACTGGCTCACATGAGGACCGCCCAAGGAAAGGAAGACCAAGAGTCACCTCTGCTTCTGAGGATAAGTTTATCAGAGTCACCAGCCTCAGAAATCTCAGGTTAACAGCAGCTCATATTAGAGACCAGGTCAATGACACACAGAGTTCTAGCAGCAGACACATCTCTTCAACCACTGTTAAGAGGAGACTTTGTGCAGCAGGCCTTCATGGTATAATAGCTGCTAGGAAACCACTGCTAAGGACAGGCAACAAGCAGAAGAGACTTGTTTGGGCTAAAGAACACAAGGAATGGTCATTAGACCAGTGGAAATCTGTGTTTTGGTCTGATGAGTCCAAATTTGAGATCTTTGGTTCCAACATCCGTGTCTTTGTGCGACGCAGAAAAGGTGAACGGATGGACTCTACATGCCTGGTTCCCACCGTGAAGCATGGAGGAGGAGGTGTGATGGTGTGGGGGTGCTTTGCTGGTGACACTGTTGGGGATTTATTCAAAATTGAAGGCATACTGAACCAGCATGGCTACCACAGCATCTTGCAGCGGCATGCTATTCCATCCGGTTTGCGTTTATTTGGACCATAATTTATTTTTCAACAGGATATTTACCCCAAAGACACCTCCAGGCTGTGTAAGGGCTATTTGACCAAGAAGGAGAGTGATGGGGTGCTACGCCAGTTGACCTGGCCTCCACAGTCACCAGACCTGAACCCAATCGAGATGGTTTGGGGTGAGCTGGACCGCAGAGTGAAGGCAAAAGGGCCAACAAGTGCTAAGCATCTCTGGGAACTCCTTCAAGATTGTTGGAAGACCATTTCCGGTGACTACCTCTTGAAGCTCATCAAGAGAATGCCAAGAGTATGCAAAGCAGTCATCAAAGCAAAAGGTGGCTACTGTGAAGACCCTAGAATATAAGACATATTTTCAGTTGTTTCACACTTTTTTGTTAAGTATATAATTCCACATGTGTTAATTCATAGTTTTGATGCCTTCAGTGTGAATGTACAATTTTCATAGTCAAAAAAATACAGAAAAACCTTTAAATGAGAAGGTGTGTCCAAACTTTTGGTCTGTACTGTATATACACACACATATACAGTATACATATATATACACACATACAGTATACATATATACACAAATACAGTATACATATACACACACATATACAGTATACATATATACACCCATATACAGTATACATATATAGACACACATATACAGTATACATATATACACGCATATACAGTATACCTATATACACACATATACAGTATATAGATATATGCACACATCTACAGTATACATATATATACACACATACAGTATACATTATACATATACAGTATACATATATACACACATACAGTATACATATATACACACATATACAGTATACATATATATACACACATATACAGTATACATATACACACACATATACAGTATACATATACACACACATATACAGTATACATATATATACTCACACATATACAGTATACATATACACACATATATACAGTATACATATACACACACATATACAGTATACATGTATACATATATATACACACACATATACAGTATACATATATATACACACATACAGTATACATATATACACACATATACAGTATACATATATACACATATACAGTATACATATATACACCCATAAACAGTATACATATATATACACACATATACAGTATACATATACACACATATACAGTATACATATATATACACACATATACAGTATACACATATATACACACACATATACAGTATACATATATATACACACATACAGTATACATATATATACACACATATACAGTATACATATATACACCCATATACAGTATACATATACACACATATACAGTATACATATACACACATATACAGTATACATATATACACACACATATACAGTATACATATATACACAAATATACAGTATACATATATACACCCATATACAGTATACATATACACACACATATACAGTATACATATACACACACATATACAGTATACATATATACACATATACAGTATACATATATACACACACATATACAGTATACATATATACACACACATACAGTATACATATACACACACATATACAGTATACATATATATACACACACATATACAGTATACATATATATACACACCCATATACAGTATACATATACACACCCATATACAGTATACATATACACACACATATACAGTATACATATATATACACACATACAGTATACATATATACACATATATACAGTATACATATATACACACACATACAGTATACATATATATACACACACATATACAGTATACATATATATACACACACCCATATACAGTATACATATACACACACACATACAGTATACATATACACACACATATACAGTATACATATATATACACCCATATACAGTATACATATACACACCCATATACACTATACATATATATACACCCATCTACAGTATACATATACACACCCATATACAGTATACATATACACACACATATACAGTATACATATACACACACATATACAGTATACATATATAGACACATACAGTATACATATATATATATACTCACCCATATACAGTATACATATATATACACACATATACAGTATACATATATACACATATACAGTATACATATATACACATATACAGTATACATATATACACACACATATACAGTATACATATATATACACACATATACAGTATACATATACACACACATATACAGTATACATATATATACACACATACAGTATACAGTATACATACACACACATATACAGTATACATATATACACATATACAGTATACATATATACACATATACAGTATACATATATACACACACATATACAGTATACATATATATACACACATATACAGTATACATATACACACACATATACAGTATACATATATACACATATACAGTATACATATATACACACATATACAGTATACATATATATACACACATACAGTATACATATATATATACACACACATATACAGTATACATATATACACATATACAGTATACATATATACACATATACAGTATACATATACACACATATATACAGTATACATATATACACACATATACAGTATACATATATATACACATATACAGTATACATATATACACACATATACAGTATACATATACACACACCCATATACAGTATACATATATACACATATACAGTATACATATATACACACACATATACAGTATACATATATATACACACATATACAGTATACATATACACACACACATATACAGTATACATATACACACATATACAGTATACATATATATACACACACATATACAGTATACATATATATACACACATACAGTATACATATATACACACACATATACAGTATACATATATACACACATACAGTATACATATATACACACACATATACAGTATACATATATATACACACATACAGTATACATATATACACACACATATACAGTATACATATATACACATATACAGTATACATATATACACACATACAGTATACATATATATACACACACATATACAGTATACATATATATACACACACATATACAGTATACATATATACACATATACAGTATACATATATACACACATACAGTATACATATATATATACACACCCATATACTTTATACATATATATACACACATATACAGTATACATATATACACACATATACAGTATACATATACACACACATACAGTATACATATACACACACACATATACAGTATACATATATACACACATATACAGTATACATATATACACATATACAGTATACATATATACACCCGTAAACAGTATACATATATATACACACATATACAGTATACATATATACACACATATACAGTATACATATATACAGACATATACAGTATACATATATACACACAAACAGTATACATATACACACATATACAGTATACATATATATACACACATACAGTATACATATACACACCCATATACAGTATACATATATATACACACATACAGTATACACATATACACACACATATACAGTATACATATATATACACACATATACAGTATACACATATACACACACATATACAGTATACATATATATACACACATACAGTATACATATACACACACATATACAGTATACATATACACACACATATACAGTATACATATATATACACCCATATACAGTATACACATATACACACACATACAGTATACATATACACACATATACAGTATACATATACACACACATATACAGTATACATATATACAGACATATACAGTATACATATATACACACATAAACAGTATACATATACACCCATATACAGTATACACATATACACACACATATACAGTATACATATACACACACATACAGTATACATATATACACACATATACAGTATACATATATACAGACATATACAGTATACATATATACACACATAAACAGTATACATATACACACATATACAGTATACATATACACACACATATACAGTATACATATATATACACACATACAGTATACATATACACACACATATACAGTATACATATATATACACACACACATACAGTATACATACACACACATACAGTATACATATATACACACATATACAGTATACATATATACAGACATATACAGTATACATATATACACACATAAACAGTATACATATACACACATATATACAGTATACATATATACACACATATACAGTATACATATATACAGACATATACAGTATACATATATACACACAAACAGTATACATATACACACATAAACAGTATACATATACACACATATATACAGTATACATATACACACACATATACAGTATACATATACACACACATATACAGTATACATATATACACACATACAGTATACATATATATACACATATATACAGTATACATATATACACCCATAAACAGTATACATATATATACACACATATACAGTATACATATACACACATATACAGTATACATATACACACACATATACAGTATACATATATACACACATATACCAGTATACATATATACACACATATACAGTATACATATATATACACACATACAGTATACATATATACACACATATACAGTATACATATACACACACATATACAGTATACATATATATACACACACATATACAGTATACATATATACACATATACAGTATACATATATACACATATACAGTATACATATATACATATACAGTATACATATATATACACACATATACACACATATACAGTATACATATATACACACATATACAGTATACATATATATACACACACATATACAGTATACATATATATACACACATACAGTATACATATATACACACACATATACAGTATACATATATACACACATACAGTATACATATATACACACATATACAGTATACATATATACACATATACAGTATACATATATATACACACACATATACAGTATACATATATACACATATACAGTATACATATATACACACACACATATACAGTATACATATATACACACATATACAGTATACATATATATACACACACATATACAGTATACATATATACACACATATACAGTATACATATATATACACACACATATACAGTATACATATATACACATATACAGTATACATATATATACACACACATACAGTATACATATACACACACATATACAGTATACATATATACACACATACAGTATACATATATACACACACATATACAGTATACATATATACACACATATACAGTATACATATATATACACACACACATATACAGTATACATATATACACACATACAGTATACATATATACACACACATATACAGTATACATATATACACACATATACAGTATACATATATATACACACACATATACAGTATACATATATACACACATATACAGTATACATATATATACACACACATATACAGTATACATATATACACATATACAGTATACATATATATACACACACATACAGTATACATATACACACACATATACAGTATACATATATACACACATACAGTATACATATATACACACACATATACAGTATACATATATACACACATATACAGTATACATATATATACACACACACATATACAGTATACATATATACACATATACAGTATACATATATATACACACACATACAGTATACATATACACACACATATACAGTATACATATATACACATACAGTATACATATATACACACACATATACAGTATACATATATATACACACATACAGTATACATATATACACACACATATACAGTATACATATATACACACATATACAGTATACATATATACACATATACAGTATACATATATACACATATACAGTATACATATACACACACATATACAGTATACATATATACACATATACAGTATACATATATACACATATACAGTATACATATATACACACATACAGTATACATATATATACACACACATATACAGTATACATATATACACATATACAGTATACCTATATACACACATACAGTATACATATATATATACACACCCATATACAGTATACATATATATACACACATATACAGTATACATATATACACACATATACAGTATACATATACACATATACAGTATACATATATACACCCATATACAGTATACATATATATACACATACAGTATACATATATACACACACATATACAGTATACATATATACACACATACAGTATACATATATACACACATATACAGTATACATATATACACACACCCATATACAGTATATATATATACACCCGTAAACAGTATACATATATATACACACATATACAGTATACATATATACACACATATACAGTATACATATATACAGACATATACAGTATACATATATACACCTGTAAACAGTATACATATATATACACACATATACAGTATACATATATACACACATATACAGTATACATATATACAGACATATACAGTATACATATATACACACACATATACAGTATACATATATATACACACACATATACAGTATACATATACACACACATATACACTATACATATATATATACACATATACAGTATACATATATACACACATAAACAGTATACATATACACACATATACAGTATACATATACACACACATATACAGTATACATATACACACACATATACAGTATACATATATATACACACATACAGTATACATATATACACATAAACAGTATACATATACACACATAAACAGTATACATATACACACATATACAGTATACATATACACACACATATACAGTATACATATACACACACATATACAGTATACATATATACACACATATACAGTATACATATATACAGACATATACAGTATACATATATACACCTGTAAACAGTATACATATATATACACACATATACAGTATACATATATACACACATATACAGTATACATATATACAGACATATACAGTATACATATATACACCTGTAAACAGTATACATATATATACACACATATACAGTATACATATATACACACATATACAGTATACATATATACACACATAAACAGTATACATATACACACATATACAGTATACATATACACACACATATACAGTATACATATACACACACATATACAGTATACATATATACACACCCATATACAGTATACATATATATACACACACATATAATATACATATATACACCCACATATACAGTATACATATATACACACATATACAGTATACATATATACACACATAAACAGTATACATATACACACACATATACAGTATACACATATACACACACATATACAGTATACATATACACACACATATACAGTATACATATATACACACATATACAGTATACATATATACAGACATATACAGTATACATATATACACACATAAACAGTATACATATACACACATAAACAGTATACATATACACACATATATACAGTATACATATACACACATAAACAGTATACATATACACACATATATACAGTATACATATACACACATATACAGTATACATATATATACACACATATACAGTATACACATATACACATATATACAGTATACATATATACACACATATACAGTATACACATACACACCCATATACAGTATACATATATATACACACATACAGTATACATATATACACACACATAAACAGTATACATATACACACATAAACAGTATACATATACACACACATATACAGTATACATATACACACACATATACAGTATACATATATATACACAAATACAGTATACATATATATACACATATATACAGTATACATATATACACCCATAAACAGTATACATATATATACACACATATACAGTATACATATACACACACATATACAGTGTACATATACACACACATATACAGTATACATATACACACACATATACAGTATACATATATATACACACATACAGTATACATATATATACACATATATACAGTATACATATATACACCCATAAACAGTATACATATATATACACACATATACAGTATACATATACACACACATATACAGTGTACATATACACACACATATACAGTATACATATACACACACATATACAGTATACATATATGTACACAAATACAGTATACATATATATACACACACATATACAGTATACATATATATACACACATACAGTATACATATATATACACACACATATACAGTATACATATATATACACACACATATACAGTATACATATATACACACATACAGTATACATATATATATACCCATATACAGTATACATATATACACACATATACAGTATACATATATACACACATACAGTATACATATATATATACACCCATATACAGTATACATGTACACACACATATACAGTATACATATATACACACATACAGTATACATATATATATACACCCATATACAGTATACATGTACACACACATATACAGTATACATATATACACACACATATACAGTATACATATATACACACCCATATACAGTATACATATATACACACATACAGTATACATATATACACACATATACAGTATACATATATACACACATATACAGTATACATATATACACACATACAGTATACATATATACACACATATACAGTATACATATATACACACATATACAGTATACATATATACACACATATACAGTATACATATATATACACACATATACAGTATACATATATACACCCATATACAGTATACATATACACACACATATACAGTATACATATATACACACACATACAGTATACATATATATATACACCCATATACAGTATACATATACACACACATATACAGTATACATATATACACAAATACAGTATACATATATATACACACACATATACAGTATACATATATATACACACATACAGTATACATATATATATATATACACACCCATATACAGTATACATATATATACACACATATACAGTATACATATATACACACATACAGTATACATATATATATACACCCATATACAGTATACATATACACACACATACAGTATACATATATACACATATATACAGTATACATATATATACACACATATACAGTATACATATATATACACACCCATATACAGTATACATATATATACACACATATACAGTATACATATATACACACCCATATACAGTATACATATATATACACCCATATACAGTATACATATACACACACATACAGTATACATATATATACACCCATATACAGTATACATATACACACACATACAGTATACATACATATACACACACATACAGTATACATATATACACATATATACAGTATACATATATACACACATATACAGTATACATATATATACACACCCATATACAGTATACATATATATACACACATATACAGTATACATATATACACACATACAGTATACATATATACACACATATACAGTATACATATACACACATATACAGTATACATATATATACACACATATACAGTATATATATACACCCATATACAGTATACATATACACACACATATACAGTATACATATATATACACACATATACAGTATACATATATACACACATACAGTATACATATATATATACACCCATATACAGTATACATGTACACACACATATACAGTATACATATATACACACATACAGTATACATATATATATACACCCATATACAGTATACATATACACACACATATACAGTATACATATATACGCACATACAGTATACATATATATACACCCATATACAGTATACATATATATACACACATATACAGTATACATATATACACACATACAGTATACATATATATATACACCCATATACAGTATACATATACACACACATATACAGTATACATATATATACACACATATACAGTATACATATATACACACATACAGTATACATATATATATACACCCATATACAGTATACATGTACACACACATATACAGTATACATATATACACACATACAGTATACATATATATACACCCATATACAGTATACATATACACACACATATACAGTATACATATATACACACACATATACAGTATACACATATACAGTATACATATACAGTATACTTATATATACACGCATATACATTATACATACACATATGTATACACCACAAGAATTCTGTTTGGTCCCCCTAAAGTATTAAGAAGTAGTTCAGGCACCAAGAATAATGAGCTTCACATGTGTGGATTAAAGATCTCTTTTGCCAGCCTTTTCTGACTATTTAAGACCCTCCCCAAACTTGTGAACAGCACTCAGACATGGTCAACATGGGAAAGACAAAGGAGCATTCCAAGGCCATCAGAGACAAGATCGTGGAGGGTCACAAGGCTGGCAAGGGGTACAAAACCCTTTCCAAGGAGTTGGGCCTACCTGTCTCCACTGTTGGGAGCATCATCCGTAAGTGGAAGGCTTATGGAACTACTGTTAGCCTTCCACGGCCAAGACAGCCTTTGAAAGTGTCCTCCCGTGCCGAGGCCAGGCTTGTCCGAAGAGTCAAGGCTAACCCAAGGACAACAAGGAAGGAGCTCCGGGAAGATCTCATGGCAGTGGGGACATTGGTTTCAGTCAATACCATAAGTAACGTACTCCACCGCAATGGTCTCCGTTCCAGACGAGCCCGTAAGGTACCTTTACTTTCAAAGCGTCATGTCAAGGCTCGTCTACAGTTTGCTCATGATCACTTGGAGGACTCTGAGACAGACTGGTTCAAGGTTCTATGGTCTGATGAGACCAAGATCGAGATCTTTGGTGCCAACCACACACGTGACGTTTGGAGACTGGATGGCACTGCATGCGAACCCAAGAATACCATCCCTACAGTCAAGCATGGTGGTGGCAGCATCATGCTGTGGGGCTGTTTCTCTGCCAAGGGGCCTGGCCATCTGGTCCGCATCCATGGGAAGATGGATAGCACGGCCTACCTGGAGATTTTGGCCAAGAACCTCCGCTCCCCCATCAAGGATCTTAAGATGGGTCGTAATTTCATCTTCCAACAAGACAACGACCCAAAGCACACAGCCAAGAAAACCAAGGCCTGGTTCAATAGGGAAAAAGTCAAGGTGTTGGAGTGGCCTAGTCAGTCTCCTGACCTTAACCCAATTGAAAACTTGTGGAAGGAGCTCAAGAATAAAGTCCACATGAGACACCCAAAGAACCTAGATAACTTGGAGAAGATCTGCATGGAGCAGTGGGCCAAGATAACTCCACAGACCTGTGCCGGCCTGATCAGGTCTTATAAAAGACGATTATTAGCTGTAATTGCAAACAAGGGTTATTCCACAAAATATTAAACATAGGGGTTGAATAATAATTGACCCACACTTTTATGTTTAAAATTTAATAAAATTCAACTGAGCAACATAACTTTTTGGTTTGTAAGATTTATGCTTCTGTTCATAAAACCTAATCTCGTTTGCAGTTTGAAGGCTCTAACTTATTTGCATCTTATCAAACCAGCTAAACCTGCAGGGGGTTGAATACTACTTGTAGGCACTGTATATACGTGCACAGATATACAGTATACATATATATACACACATATACAATATACATATATACACACATACAGTATACATATATATACACACACATATACAGTATACATATACACACACCCATATACAGTATACATATATACACCCATATACAGTATACATATACACACACCCATATACAGTATACATATATACACCCATATACAGTATACATATATATACATCCATATACAGTATACATATATATACACACACACACATATACAGTATACATATATACACCCATATACAGTATACACATATACAGTATACATATATACACATATACTCACACATATACAGTATACATATACACACACATATACAGTATACACATATACACACATATACAGTATACATATATACACCCATATACAGTATACATATATACACACACATACAGTATACATGTATATACACACACATATACAGTATACATATATACACCCATATACAGTATACATATACACACACATATACAGTATACATATACACACACATATACAGTATACACATATATACACCCATATACAGTATACATATACACACACACATATACAGTATACATATATATACACCCATATACAGTATACATATACACACACACATATACAGTATACATATATATATATATACACACATACAGTATACATATACACACACATATACAGTATACACATATACACACATATACAGTATACATATACACACACATATACAGTATACATATATACACACACATATACAGTATACATATATATATACATACATATACACACAGTATATATACAGTACATATATACACCCATATACAGTCTGAGACAAATAGTAATTTTTCCAAAGTTTACTGCTTCATTTTTTGTAATGGCAATTTGCATATACTCCTGAATGTCAAAGAGTGATCAGATTAACAGCAATTACTGTACTTGCAAAGTCAATATTTGCCCAGAAAATGAACTTTAACCCCCAAAACACATTTCAGCATCATTGCAGTCCTGCCTTAAAAGGAGCAGCTAACATCGTTTTAGTGATTGATCCATTAACACAGGTGTGGGTGTTGATGAGGACAGGGCTGGCGATCAATCAGTCATGATTAAGTAAGAATGACATCACTGGACACTTTAAAAGGAGGCTGGTTCTTGGTATCATTGTTTCTCTTCAGTTAACCATGGTTATCTCTAAAGAAACACGTGCAGCCATCATTGCACTGCACAAAAATGGCCTAACAGGGAAGAGTATCGCAGCTACAAAGATTGCACCTCAGTCAACAATCTATCGCATCATCAAGAACTTCAAGGAGAGAGCTTCCATTGTTGTCAAAAAGGCTCCAGGGCGCCCAAGAAAGACCAGCAAGCGCCAGGACCGTATCTTAAAACTGTTTCAGCTGCGGGATCGGACTACCAGCAGTGCCGAGCTTGCTCAGGAATGGCAGCAGGCTGGTGTGAGTGCTTCTGCACGCACTGTGAGGCGGAGACTCTTTGAGCAAGGGCTGGTTTCAAGGAGGGCAGCAAAGAAGCCACTTCTCTCCAGAAAAAACATCAGGGACCGACTGATATTCTGCAAAACGTACAGGGAGTGGACTGCTGAGGACTGGGGCAAAGTCATTTTCTCTGATGAATCCCCTTTTCGATTGTTTGGGACATCTGGAAAACAGCTTATTCGGAGAAGAAGAGGTGAGCGCTACCACTAGTCTTGTCTCATGCCAACTGTAAAGCATCCTGAAACCATTCATGTGTGGGGTTGCTTCTCAGCCAAGGGAATCGGCTCACTCACAGTCTTGCCTAAAAACACAGCCATGAATAAAGAATGGTACCAGAATGTCCTCCAAGAGCAACTTCTTCCAACCGTCCAAGAGCAGTTTGGCGCCCAACAATGCCTTTTCCAGCATGATGGAGCACCTTGCCATAAAGCAAAGGTGATAACTAAATGGCTCATAGAACAAAACATAGAGATTTTGGGTCCATGGCCTGGAAACTCCCCAGATCTTAATCCCATTGAGAACTTGTGGTCAATCATCAAGAGACGGGTGGACAAACAAAAACCAACAAATTCTGGCAAAATGCAAGCATTGATTATGCAAGAATGGACTGCTATCAGTCAGGATTTGGTCCAAAAGTTGATTGAGAGCATGCCAGGGAGAATTACAGAGGTCTTGAAGAAGAAGGGGCAACACTGCAAATATTGACTTGCTGCATTAACTCATTCTAACTGTCAATATAACCTATTGGTACTCATAATATGATTGCAATTATATTTCTGTATGTGACATAAACATCAGACAAACACTAATAAAAACCAGAGGCCAGCAGATCATGTGAAAATATAATTTTGGTGTCATTCTCAAAACTTTTGGCCATGACTGTACAGTATACATATACACACACATATACAGTATACATACAGTACAGACCAAAAGTTTGGACACACCTTCTCATTTAAAGATTTTTCTGTATTTTCATGACTTTGAAAATTGTACATTCACACTGAAGGCATCAAAACTATGAATTAACACATGTGGAATTATATACTTAACAAAAAAGTGTGAAACAACTGAAAATATGTCTTATATTCTAGGTTCTTCAAAGTAGCCACCTTTTGCTTTGATGACTGCTTTGCACACTCTTGGCATTCTCTTGATGAGCTTCAAGAGGTAGTCACCGGAAATGGTTTTCACTTCACAGGTGTGCCCTGTCAGGTTTAATAAGTGGAATTTTTTGCCTTATCGATGGGGTTGGGACCATCAGTTGTGTTGTGCAGAAGTCAGTTGGATACACAGCTGATAGTCCTACTGAATAGACTGTTAGAATTTGTATTATGGCAAGAAAAAAGCAGCTAAGTAAAGAAAAATGAGTGGCCATCATTACTTTAAGAAATGAAGGTCAGTCAGTCCGAAAAATTGGGCAAACTTTGAAAGTGTCCCCAAGTGCAGTTGCAAAAACCATCAAGCGCTACAAAGAAACTGGCTCATGTAAGGACTGCCCCAGGAAAGGAAGACCAAGAGTCACCTCTGCTTCTGAGGATAAGTTTATCCGAGTCACCAGCCTCAGAAATCGCAGGTTAACAGCAGCTCAGATTAGAGACCAGGTCAATGCCACACAGAGTTCTAGCAGCAGACACATCTCTTCAACAACTGTTAAGAGGAGACTTTGTGCAGCAGGCCTTCATGGTAAAATAGCTGCTAGGAAACCACTGCTAAGGACAGGCAACAAGCAGAAGAGACTTGTTTGGGCTAAAGAACACAAGGAATGGACATTAGACCATTGGAAATCTGTGCTTTGGTCTGATGGGTCCAAATTTGAGAACTTTGGTTCCAACCACTGTGTCTTTGTGCGACGCAGAAAAGGTGAACGGATGGACTCTACATGCCTGGTTCCCACCGTGAAGCATGGAGGTGTGATGGTCGGGGGGTGCTTTGCTGGTGACACTGTTGGGGATTTATTCAAAATTGAAGGCATACTGAACCAGCATGGCTACCACAGCATCTTGCAGCGGCATGCTATTCCATCCGGTTTGCGTTTAGTTGGACCATCATTTATTTTTCAACAGGACAATGACCCCAAACACACCTCCAGGCTGTGTAAGGGCTATTTGACCAAGAAGGAGAGTGATGGGGTGCTACGTCAGATGACCTGGCCTCCACAGTCACCAGACCTGAACCCAATCGAGATGGTTTGGGGTGAGCTGGACCGCAGAGTGAAGGCAAAAGGGCCAACAAGCGCTAAGCAACTCTGGGAACTCCTTCAAGATTGTTGGAAGACCATTTCTGGTGACTACTTCTTGAAGCTCATCAAGAGAATGCCAGGAGTGTGCAAAGCAGTCATCAAAGCAAAAGGTGGCTACTGTGAAGACCCTAGAATATAAGACATATTTTCAGTTGTTTCACACTTTTTTGTTAAGTATATAATTCCACATGTGTTAATTCATAGTTTTGATGCCTTCAGTGTGAATGTACAATTTTCAAAGTCATGAAAATACAGAAAAATCTTTAAATGAGAAGGTGTGTCCAAACTTTTGGTCTGTACTGTATATACACACATATACAGTATACATATACACACATATACAGTATACATATATACACACATATACAGTATACACATACACACACATATACAGTATACATATATACACCCATATACAGTATACACATATACAGTATACATATATATATACATGCATATACAGTATACATATATATACATACATATACACACATATACAGTATACATATACACACATATACAGTATACATATATCATGTCATGCAGTGCTTGTCTCATTGCTGTAATTTCCTGCTGTTGCCACCTGGTGGACAGAATTGGTCAGTACACGCTGAGAATGCTCACATGGTGGGGGAGGGGCAGCTTATATATGTATATACAGTCACAATGCAGTTAGGGTTATGTTCACACAGTGTTTTTTTAAATGTTTTTTTCACATTATAAAACTCAGAGTTGTCAGGAAAAGCATTGCCTGTATTTTTGATGTATGCCTCACACTAAATACATTTTTGAAGATTTTTTTTTAATCTTCCATCCTATACTCGGGCACTGGCTGTATATTGTTGTGGCCCCGGGACTTGCTTAGATCCGCTGGGTGGCATTGCCAGCTACATTGCAGTAAATGGGTGACCTGAAATCCCACATTCATCCTGTGACCAGTTAGGGACTGTTTTTTCTTAAAGAAGGGTCTCGAGTTATTAATCCCAGACAATCCATTAATGGAGTTTCCAGTAGTATAATAATGATGATTTATCCTGGGGATGGGTTATCAATATCAGATTGGTGGGCTCCGACACGCGGCACTGGCTCTACCCATCAGTTGTTTGCAACGCTCAGATGTAAATAGTTTGAAGATCTGAACATCACTGCTCCATTCACTGTACTGTGGGTCCTGCAAGTCAGCTAATATTCATGTAATAGGAGCTGATCTGCAGCACCAGGGAGCGGCCACTACACAGTGACCAGAGCTGTGATGTTCAGCTCCTCAACAATGTTTACATCTGACCTCTGCCGGAGTTTCAAACAACTGAGTAGTTGAGGTGCCACGTTCCGGACACCCACAAATCTGATATTAATGAGCTAACCAGGGGATAGGCCATCAATATGTTTGTCCTGGAAATTCCCTTTAAGGCCCACCTGCACATACTGCGTATATAATGTATATATGGCAAAGAGTGGGAAGGGGTTAATCACAGGCTCATAAAACGGACAAACAACACGAATATTGGTTCTATCTTTACACATTTGGGGTAGCCCTTAAGAGGGCCGTTGGGTCAAAGAGAGAGAGAGAAGAGAGAGGGGAGGGAGAGATACCGGGAGATACCAAGAGAGAGAAAAAAAAGAGAGACCCAACCAGTGCAAGGCTAAGCCGGGCAGGCGGCAGCGGCTATTTATACCCACTGCTGATCTCTGATTGGTGGAAAATCTGGGTGTGGCTGCTCTCTGATTGGTGGAAAATCTGGGTGTGGCTGCTCTGTGATTGGTCAGCATTATGACCTCACAGTGGCGATGACTCATACCTCCTGGGTGGTTCTTCTGGGCGGTTCTGTTTTCTGACTGGTGGAAATTCTAATCAGCATTATGACCTCACAGTGGTCGTGACTCATGTTTCATGGACTGTTCTATCTGGGTGACCTGAAACATGCTGATCTCTGATTGGGGGAAATTCAAGTCATCTTCATGACATCACAATCAGCATGTTATTACTGCTGAGATGTTCAGTTTTTTCCTAAATTTCCTACGTTTTGTCCTAATTTATTAGCACATATATACCACTCATTCCTACAATCAAAGGATCAGGAAACCACTCTGAAATCGATATCCTACAATTTACCCCAACAGCAAAATAACAACTATAAACAAAATACCAAAATATATATCAGATTATTAATGACTAGTGTTGAGCATTCCGATACTGAAATATCGGGTATCGGCCGATATTCGCGGTATCGGAATTCTGATACTTAATTCCGATACTTTTAGAATATCGAATACCGGAATCGGAAGTTCCCATAATGCCTGCGCTCTGCAGTGTCTCTGAAGGATGACAAGCTGGATGGCAGCGCTCAGCTGCGATCCAGCCTGTCATCAGAATGCCATCCTAACGTGAGAGAATTCTCCTGATTGTTTAAAAGCCGGCGGGCGGTAAAAAGCCGCCGGCTTTTAAACAATCACACAACCCCACACTCGCTTCCTCGCAGCCTCCCACCCCGATCCTCCGCTCCCCTCGCCACCTCCCATCCCGATCGTAAGTTAGGACCGGGCGGGGAGCGCAGCACCAAGGAGCGGGGAGCGAAGGACCCGGGCGGGGAAGCCGGCAGTGAAAAGACTTCACCGCCGGCTTTCCCGTTCTGTGCTGCGCTTTCCTGCCAGTTATTTCAAATGAACAGCTGAGGTATCAGGTGATGCTGATCAGCTGTTCATTTGAAGTAGCCGCGGTGCCCTCAGAGGGTTCATGTGAGTTCATGCTTGACTGCATTGCATGAACTCACATGAACTTTCCCACGGCCGCACAGGTCAGCCTCACCTCCCAGACCGGTCATGATTGGTGTGTGTGGGTGTCTGTGCGATGTGTGCGGGTGTGCGTGATGTGTGTGCGGTGTGTGTGCGATGTCTCCGGGTGTGTGCGCGGTGTCTGTGCGATATGTGCGGGTGTGCGTGATGTGTGTGCGGTGTGTGTGCGATGTCTCCGGGTGTGTGCGGGGTGTCTGTGCGATATGTGCGGGTGTGCGTGATGTGTGTGCGGTGTGTGTGCGATGTGTGCGGGGTGTCTGTGCGATATGTGCGGGTGTGCGCGGTGTCTGTGCGATGTCTGTGGGTGTGTGCGTGCAGGCAAACATAGGCCGATGTGACACTACTACTCCCATCGGCCTATGTCTGTCCCCCGTCCACTTGTGCCAGCAGGATCAGGTTGATGGGAGCAGTAGTTCCCATCAGCCTGATCCTGCTATTTAAACTACCCCATATGTTATTTTGGCCCTATACATGTTTTATTTTTTTTTTGTTTTTAGTCCCCAATAAATGTTAAATACATGTCATTGGTGGCCAGTGGTTGCCTACAATAAATTAGTTCATACATTACCTGTCCCCGCCGATCGCCACCTAAAATAAAGTAAAAAATAAAAAACTACACCTATACTCATCTAGACACCTAATTCCCCGAAGCCATCGATCTCCTGTAATAAAATTTAAAATAATAAACCACAACCTTATCCTTACCCCTCCGTAGTAGTCCACGAGTGTCCCACGAAGATCTCCAGTTTATAGCAGCCACATAGAATGTGACCGCTCTGAACCGCCGCCGCCGCTAGAATGATGGGGCCGTAAAGCAGCCCCGTCATTGCATAAGCGGGTTCGCCGGAGTTCAGGCAGCGCTGCTCCGGTTAGCTGCTTTACGGCCCCGCTGTACCGTGAGAAATTCCCACGGTACAGCAGTGCCGTAAAGGAGGTCACCGGAGCTGCGCTGACTGAATGCACTCCGGTGACCTCAGTCAGTGGCTCCCGCTGCCGGGAGCGGACGTGTTCCCGGCAGCGTGAGCTTACAGCAGCCATGCACAGCTGTCACCATCTCCAGATGTGACAGCTGTGCATGGGAGATCAGCGCAGGAACGTGGACAGGTAACTATTTTTTTTTTTAGTAAACTAAGAATTAAATAAAATGGTGTGTTTTATTTCAAATAAATAATTTTTTTTCTGGGTGTAGTGTGTGTTTTTTATTTTTAACACTTTGTAGGTTAGTAATGGGGGTGTCTTATAGACGCCCATCATTACTAACCTGGGCTTCATGGCAGCTGGCGCTGACATGAACCCCACCACTATTACCCCCTGCCACCGCACCAGGGCAGCGTGGAAGAGCGAGGCCAAGTGCCAGAATTGGCGCATCCTATGGATGCGCCATTTCTGGGGCGGCTGACGGCTGGTGTTTCTAGCCTGGGAGGGGGCCAATATTCATGGCACCCTTCCTGGGCTATTAATATCGGCCCCCAGCTGTCTGCCTAGCCTTTGCTAGCTATTAAAATAGGGGGGACCCCACATCATTTTTTTGGGGGGTCTCCCATTTTAATAGCTAGTAAAGGCTAGGTATTCAGCTGGGGGCTGATATTAGTAGCCTGGGAAGCTCCATGGGTATTACCCCCTTCCCAGGCTTCAAACATCTGCCCCAGCCGTCTGCTTAACCTCCGCTAGAGACTAAAATTATGGGGGATCCCACGCCAATTTTATTTTTAATAAATCCTTTATTTTAACACTAAATGACACTTGAGGGGTTAATAAAGATGCAGTCCCTAAATTAATATTTATTTTTTAATTAATTTTTCCCAAAAATTCTGACGTGGGCTTTGCCATATTTTTGTATGCCAGCCAGGTACAGCATCCAGGGACGGGCTGCCCCCAACTCCCAGCTGCCTATTTGTACCTGGCCGGACACAACAATATAGGGAAGCCCTTTTTTTTTAATTATTTCATGAAATAATTAAAAAAAAATTGACGTGGGGCTTCGCACTATATTTGTGTCCAGCCAGGTACAGCAGGCAGGAACGGGCTGCCCCCAACCACCAGCTGCCTATTTGTACCTGGCCGGACACAACAATATAGGGAAGCCCTTTTTTTTTAAAATTATTTCATGAAATAATTAAAAAAAAATTGATGTGGGGCTTCGCCCTATATTTGTGTCCAGCCACGTACAGCAGGCAGGAACGGGCTGCCCCCAACCACCAGCTGCCTATTTGTACCTGGCCGGACACAACAATATAGGGAAGCCCTTTTTTTTTTAATTATTTCATGAAATAATTAAAAAAAAATTGACGTGGGGCTTCGCCCTGTTTTTGTATCCAGCCAGGTACAACTAGGCAGCTGGGGGCTGGAATCCGCAGCGCTGGGAGGCCCAAGCTTTCTGGGCCACCCCCGCTGCAAATTGCAGTCCGCAGCCACCCCGGAAAATGGCGCGTTCATAGAAGTGCCATCTTCTGGCGCTGTACCCAACTCATCCAGGGCCCTGGTGCGGTGGCTCACTGGGTAATAAAGGGGTTAGGGCCAGCTTGGCATTATCAGCTGGCCCTAAGCCTGAAATTCATGGGGTCACGCCAATATTAGACATGACCACCATGAATTTCTAGTAAAGTATTTAAAAAAAACACAACACCCAGAAAAAAGTCCTTTAATTGAAATAAACACACAATTCTTTATTGTTCTAAATTAAACCATACTTACCATCACGCCCATTCCAGCTGAAGCCAACGATCTCCTGCAATAAAAGAAAAATAATAAAGCAACCTCATCATTACCGTTCCATGGTTCCCACGACAGCTTCAGCTCTGCTACATCGAGATGACAGGCTGGACCGCAGCAGAACGCTGCCATCCAGCCTGTCATCCCGCGGACACTGAGAAGTGCAGGCTTGCTTGCGCTCCTCAGTGTCTCGCTGTGACGGCATAAAGATGAGCCGAGGTCATGTCCAATGAACTCGGCTCACCTCATGCACGTCACTGACAGCGTGGGAGAATTCTAAGTGCTGAGTGCAGGAGAATTTTCCCACGCTGTCAGTGACGTGCATGAGGTGAGCTGAGTTCATTGGACATGACCTCGGCTCATCTTTATGCCGTCACAGCGAGACACTGAGGAGCGCAAGCAAGCCTGCGCTTCTCAGTGTCCGCGGGATGACAGGCTGGATGGTAGCGTTCTGCTGCGGTCCAGCCTGTCATCTCGATGTAGCAGAGCTGAAGCTGTCGTGGGAACCATGGAAAGGTAAGGATGATGTTGCTTTATTATTTTTCTTTTATTGCAGGAGATCGTTGGCTTCAGCTGGAATGGGCGTGATGGTAAGTAGAGTTTAATTTAGAACAATAAAGAATTGTGTGTTTATTTCAATTAAAGGACTTTATTCTGGGTGTTTGTGTTTTTTTTTAACTTTGACTATGGGGTTAGTAATGGGGGTGTCTTATAGACGCCTCTCCATTACTAACCTGGGTTTGATGTCAGCTGGCCTTATAAGCTGACATCAACCCCAACCCTATTACCCCACTGCTACCGCTACAGGGCAGTGGGAAGAGCGAGGCTAAATGCCAGAATTGGCGCATCCTATGGATGCGCCATTTCTGGGGTGGCTGACGGCTGGTGTTTCTAGCCTGGGAGGGGGCCAATATTCATGGCACCCTTCCTGGGCTATTAATATCAGCCCCCAGCTGTCTGCCTAGCCTTTGCTAGCTATTAAATTAGGGGGGACCCCACGTCATTTTTTTGGGGGGTCCCCCATTTTAATAGCTAGTAAAGACTAGGTATTCAGCTGGGGGCTGATATTAGTAGCCTGGGAAGCTCCGTGGGTATTACCCCCTTCCCAGGCTTTAAACATCTGCCCCAGCCGTCTGCTTAACCTCCGCTAGAGCCTAAAATTACGGGGAACCCCACGCCAATTTTTTTAAAATAAATCCTTTATTTTAACACTAAATGACAAGTACAGTAATCAACACTGTCACTGTACTTCATATATATGTGACTGACATGTTTCTATCTATCTAATCTATGTATGATTCTCTATTCCTTCTATTCTAAATTGTCGGGTACCGCTGCTGAATTGCCTGCCGACTTTTTTAAAGAGACAGTGCATGAAAACACTATTATTTTTTTTAATAAATCCTTTACACTAAATGACAAGTACAGTAAGCAACACTGTCACAGTACTTCATATATATTTGACTGACATGTTTCTATCTATCTAATCTATGTGTGAAGCTCTATTCTTTCTGTTGTAAATTGTCGGGTACCGGTGTATGCCGCTGCTGAATTGCCGGCTTTTCGCGCAATACATTCTACATTATTCTTAGTCGTTTTACTTCATGTAGAATTAACCTGCAAGGAAAGAAAGGGTTTATTTTCATTCCGATATTTCTGTCCCATTGACTTGCATTGGTTTCCGGTATCGGAATAGGCGATATCCGATACTTTTTGGGTATCGGTCCGATCCAATCCGATACGATATTTCTTGATATCGGAAGGTATCGCTCAACACTATTAATGAGCAAATAAAAGACACAATCACATAAAAATAATTTTTAGAAAGGTGTAGAAAAAATGCTGTCAAGTAAGAACGCTTCAAAAATAGAAATGTTAATGATTTATTTAATCAATTAACAAAACACAAAGTGATACAAAGTGAATGAACAAACGAAAAATCTAGATCCAATTAATATTTGGTGTGACCAACTTTTCACTTTAAAACAGCATCAATTATTCCAGGTACACCTGCGCAAAGTCAGGGATTTTGTAATAATACAGTCAGGTGTCTGGTCATACACCATGGCAAGACTGAGCAAGAATACACAAGGAAGTTATACTACATCAGCAAGGTCTCTAAGGCACAAATTTCAAAGCAGATTGAGGGTTCAAGATGTGTCATTCAAGCACTTATGAAGAAGCAAGAAAATGTGCAACGTTGGGGTCAGTAGATGCAGTGGTCGGCCAAGGAAACTTAGTGCAGCAGATGTATGACACATTATGGTTACTTTCCTTCAAAAGCGGAAGATGTCCAGCAGTGCCATCAGCTCAGAACTGGCAGCAACCAGTGGGACTCAGCTTCACTCATCTACTGTTCAGTGAAGACTGGCCAGAAGTGGTCTTCATAGCAGAATTGTGGCGAAAAAGCCATATCTTCCACATCAAAACAAGGCCAAGTGACTCAACTATGCATTAAAACAGAGGAACCAGGGTGTAGAAAATTGGCAGGATGTGCTCTGGACGGTTGAGTCAAAATATGAAAAATGTTGTTAATACAGAAGATATTTTGTTCACTGAAGGGCTGGAGAGCAGTACAATAATGAGTGTCTGTGGGCAATAGTGATGCATAAGCACGGTGGAGGGTCCTGTAAATTTGGGGCTGCATTTCAGCAAATGGAAGTGGGAATTGGGTTAGAATTATTGGTTCCCTCAATGCTGAGATATAGAGGCAGATACTTATCCATCATGCAATATCATCAGGGAGGTGTCTGATTGGATCCAAATGTTTTCTTCAGCAGAACAACAACCCCAAAGGTACAGCCAATGTCATTAAGAATTATCTTCAATGTAAAGAACAAGGAGTCCTGGAAATGATATGGTCCCACCCAGTGGAGTAACGAGAGTCTGATAGGCCCCCATCTGCATGTTGGTCAGATGTATGGGCCCTTGTAGTGTTTTGGATCCTATAAAGATATATGTGTTCTCTCCCTATGTAGTAATGTCCCCCATCCTGGCTCCTTCTTGTAATAATCTCCCACATGCTGGGCCTTATGCTATAACATTTTCCCCCACCTGTGCCCCTGTCTGGTAATGTCCTCATTCTGGCATCATTTCCTTCATTCTGGTTTAATGTCCCCATCCTGGAATAGTGTATCCATTCTGATATAATGTCCCCCTTTTGGTATAATATCTCTAATCTGGTATAATATCCCCCATGATGGTGTAATGCTCCCAATTCTGCTATAATGTCCTCAAAGCTGGTATAATGCCCCACATCCTGGTATAGTATCTCCAGTTCTGGCATAATGTCCCCCATGCTGCTATAATATCCCTTATACTGGTATAATATCATCATTGTGATATAATGTCCCCCATCCTGGTATAACATCATCATTGTGATATAATGTTCCCATTCTGATATAGTGTCACCCATCTGGGTATGGTGTACCCCATTCTGGTATAGTGTCCCTTATTCTAGTATAATGTCCCCAATTCTGGTATAATTTCCCCATTCTGATATAATGTCCCCATTCTGATTTAATGTCCCCCTTCCTGGTATATTGTCCCCATTCTGATATATTGTCCCCATTCTGATATAGTGTCCTTCATCTTGGTAAAATGTCCCCATACTAGTATAGTGTCCCCATTCTGGTATAATGTCCCCATCCTGGTATAATGCCCCCCATCCTGGTTTAATGACCATTATACTGTTTAATGTCCCTCGCCCTGGTTTAATGTCCCCCATCCTGGTACAATGTACTCCATTCTGTTACAGTGTCTCACATTCTGGCATAATGACCTAATTCTGATATAATGTCCCCATTCTGGTATAATGTATCCATTCTGGCATAATGTCCCCCATCCTGGTATGGTATCTACTGAGCTGCCATCCTGGGGATGGGTTATCAATATCAGAACGGTGGGCTCCGACACGCGGCACTGGCTCTACCCATCACTTGTTTGCGACGCTCAGATGTAAATAGTTTGAAGATCTGAACATCACTGCTCCATTCACTGTACTGTGGGTCCTGCAAGTCAGCTAATATTCATGTAATAGGAGCTGATCTGCAGCACCAGGTAGCAGCCACTACACAGTGACCAGAGCTGTGATGTTCAGCTCCACAACAATGTTTACATCTGACCTCTGCCAGAGTTTCAAACAACTGAGTAGTTGAGGTGCCACGTGCCGGACCCCCACAAATCTGATATTAATGAGCTAACCAGGGGATAGGCCATCAATATGTTTGTCCTTTAAATTCCCTTTAAGGCCCACCTGCACATACTACGTATATAATATATATATATAGCAAAGAGTGGGAAGGGGTTAATCACAGGCTCATAAAACGGACAAACAACACAAATATTGGTTCTATCTTTTACACATTTGGGGTAGCCCTTAAGAGGGCCGTTGGGTCAAAGAGTGAGAGAGAAGAGAGAGGGGAGGGAGAGATACCGGGAGATACCAAGAGAGAGAAAAAAAGAGAGACCCAACCAGTGCAAGGCTAAGCCGGGCAGGTGGTAGCGGCTATTTATACCAACTGCTGATCTCTGATTGGTGGAAAATCTGGGTGTGGCTGCTCTCTGATTGGTCAGCATTATGACCTCACAGTGGCGATGACTCATACCTCCTGGGTGGTTCTTCTGGGCGGTTCTGTTTTCTGGCTGGTGGAAATTCTAATCAGCATTATGACCTCACAGTGGCCGTGACTCATGTTTCATGGACTGTTCTATCTGGGTGACCTGAAACATGCTGATCTCTGATTGGGGGAAATTCAAGTCATCTTCATGACATCACAATCAGCATGTTATTACTGCTGAGATGTTCAGTTTTTTCCTAAATTACCTACGTTTTGTCCTAATTTATTACCACATATATACCACTCATTCTTACAATCAAAGGATCAGGAAACCACTCTGAAATCAATATCCTACAATTTAGCCCAACAGCAAAAAAACAACTATACACAAAATACCAAAAGATATATCAGATTATTAATGAGCAAATAAAAGACACTATCACATAAAAATAATTTTTAGAAAGGTGTAGAAAAAATGCTGTAACGTAAACGCTTCAAAAATAGAAATGTTAAAGATTTATTTAATCAATTAACAAAATACAAGTGAATGAACAAACGAAAAATCTAGATCCAATTAATATTTGGTGTGACCAACTTTTCACTTTAAAACAGCATCAATTATTCCAGGTACACCTGCGCAAAGTCAGGGATTTTGTAATAATACAGTCAGGTGTCTGGTCATACACCATGGCAAGACTGAGCAAGAATACACAAGGAAGTTATACTACATCAGCAAGGTCTCTAAGGCACAAATTTCACAGCAGATTGAGGGTTCAAGATGTGTCATTCAAGCACTTATGAAGAAGCAAGAAAATGTGCAACGTTGAGGTCAGTAGATGCAGTGGTCGGCCAAGGAAACTTAGTGCAGCAGATGTATGACACATTACGGTTACTTTCCTTCAAAAGCGGAAGGTGTCCAGCAGTGCCATCAGCTCAGAACTGGCAGCAACCAGTGGGACTCAGCTTCACTCATCTACTGTTCAGAGAAGACTGGCCAGAAGTGGTCTTCATAGCAGAATTGTGGTGAAAAAGCCATATCTTCCACATCAAAACAAGGCCAAGTGACTCAACTATGCATTAAAACAGAGGAACCAGGGTGTAGAAAATCGGCAGGATGTGCTCTGGACGGTTGAGTCCAAATATGAAAAATTTTGTTGTTACAGACGAGATTTTGTTCACTGAAGAGCTGGAGAGCAGTACAATAATGAGTGTCTGGGCAATAGTGATGCATAAGCACGGTGGAGGGTCCTGTAAGTTTGGGGCTGCATTTCAGCAAATGGAGGTGGAAATTGGGTCAGAATTATTGGTTCCTTCAATGCTGAGATATAGAGGCAGACACTTATCCATCATGCAATATCATCAGGGAGGTGTCTGATTGGATCCAAATGTTTTCTTCAGCAGAACAACAACCCCAAACGTACAGCCAATGTCATTAAGAATTATCTTCAATGTAAAGAACAAGGAGTCCTGGAAATGATCTGGTCCCACCCAGTGGAGTAACTAGAGTCTGATAAGCCCCCACCTGCATGTCGGTCAGATGTATGGGCCCTTGTAGCGTTCTGGATCCTATAAAGATACAGTATATGTGTTCTCTCCCTATGTAGTAATGTCCCCCATCCTGGCTCCTTCTTCTAATAATCTCCCACATGCTGGGCCTTATGCTATAACATTTTCCCCCACTTGTGCCCCTGTCTGGTAATGTCCCCATTCTGGCATCATTTCCTTCATTCTGGTTTAATGTCCCCATCCTGGTACAGTGTCCCCATTCTGATATAATGTCCCCATTTTGGTATAATGTCTCTAACCTGGTATAATATCCCCCATGCTGGTGTAGTGCTCCCAATTCTGCTATAATGTCCCTAAAGCTTGTATAATGCCAAACATCATGGTATAGTATCTCCAGTTGTGGCATAATGTCCCCCATGCTGCTATAATATCCCCCATACTGATATAATATCATCATTGTGATATAGTGTCCCCCATCCTGGTATAACATTATCATTGTGATATTATGTCCCCATTCTGATATGGTGTCACCCATCTGGGTATGGTGTACCCCATTCTGGTATAGTGTTCTTTATTCTGGTATAATGTCCCCAATTCTGGTATAATTTCCCCATTCTGATATAATGTCCCCATTCTGATTTAATGTCCCCCTTCCTGGTATATTGTCCCCATTCTGATATATTGTCCCCATTCTGATATAGTGTCCTTCATCTTGGTAAAATGCCCCTATACTAGTATAGTGTCCCCATTCTGGTATAATGCCCCCATCCTGGTTTAAATACCATCATACTGGTTTAATGTCCCTCACCCTGGTTTAAAGTCCCCAATCCTGGTACAATACACTCCATTCTGTTACAGTGTCTCACATTCTGGCATAATGACCTAATTCTGATATAATGTCCCCATTCTGGTATAATGTACCCATTCTGGCATAATGTCCCCCATCCTGATATGGTATCTACTGAGCTGCCATCCTGGGGATGGGTTATCAATATCAGATCGGTGGGCTCCGACACACGGCAGTGGCTCTACCCATCACTTGTTTGCAACGCTCAGATGTAAATAGTTTGAAGATCTGAACATCACTGCTCCATTCACTGTACTGTGGGTCCTGCAAGTCAGCTAATATTCATGTAATAGGAGCTGATCTGCAGCACCAGGTAGCAGCCACTACACAGTGACCAGATCTGTGATGTTCAGCTCCTCAACAATGTTTACATCTGACCTCTGCCAGAGTTTCAAACAACTGAGTAGTGGAGGTCCCACGTGACCCCCACAAATCTGATATTAATGAGCTAATCAGAGGATAGGCCATCAATATGTTTGTCCTGGAAATTCCCTTTAAGGCCCACCTACACATACTATGTATATAATATATATATATATATATATATATATGGCAAAGAGTGGGAAGGGGTTAATCACAGGCTCATAAAACGGACAAACAACACAAATATTGGTTCTATCTTTTACACATTTGGGGTAGCCCTTAAGAGGGCCGTTGGGTCAAAGAGAGAGAGAGAGAGAGAGAAGAGAGAGGGGAGGGAGAGATACCCGGAGATACCAAGAGAGAGAGAAAAAAAGAGAGACCCAACCAGTGCAAGGCTAAGCCGGGCAGGCGGCAGCGGCTATTTATACCCACTGCTGATCTCTGATTGGTGGAAAATCTGGGTGTGGCTGCTCTCTGATTGGTGGAAAATCTGGGTGTGGCTGCTCTGTGATTGGTCAGCATTATGACCTCACAGTGGCGATGACTCATACCTCCTTGGTGGTTCTTCTGGGCGGTTCTGTTTTCTGACTGGTGGAAATTCTAATCAGCATTATGACCTCACAGTGGCCGTGACTCATGTTTCATGTACTGTTCTATCTGGGTTACCTGAAACATGCTGATCTCTGATTGGTGGAAATTCAAGTCATCTTCATGACATCACAATCAGCATGTTATTACTGCTGAGTAGTGTTGAGCGAGCACTAAAATGCTCGGGTGCTCGAAGCTCGGGCCGAGCTCGCCGTGATACTCGGGTGCTCGACCCGAGCAACGAGCCCAATGTTAGTCTATGGGAGACTCGAGCATTTTTGCGGTGGCACCCCCGGCAGTCTTTTAAAAGCCTAACAAGTGCCCAAAACGATAGTGACAGTGCTCAAATGACATGGGAACAGCATGGGGATCGCCCCAGGAAGCATTTCTGACCCCCAGGTCACTGCTGTCAACAACGTGGTCAGAGGTATTAAGCCACTTTTACGGGCTCACAATAAAACGTTCAAAAACGAAAGTGAAACGTTAAGGAACATCCTTTCCAGGGAAAAGACTTGTGTATAAGTTAAAATAAATGACCAAAAACAAAAATACTCCTCCACACCTTCGGCTATGTTCACAGGTAGCATTTTTTATGCGTTTTTACACTTTTGTATTGCTTTCAACTATGACAAATGCATTCACCGGGAAATGTCATTTTAACATTTTACAACCTTATCTGGCCATGTGCTGTGTGACACATGCATAAAGTGCTGAAAAGACATGGGAACAGCATGGGGAAGACCCCTGGAAGCATCTCTGACTCCCAGGTCACTGTCTAGAAGTGTGCCCATCATAAGTGATCCTTGCCGCATCAGAAGATGCAGACTTGCAACTATCCCCATGCAAGTTCTAGTCCCAGGGCAGTGTTCAATTGTACCTCCCCCATTCCTTGCAATACAAGCGCAAGTATGCAGCCTGCCACCCACCCACCCCCAGGCTGCAATACCATACTGCTTGCTTGCTTGAACTTGAAATTGGGCCTTTTAGGCATGTGGAGGCGGAATCTGGCCACCACGTCATGGCTGTGTTGGCGGCCTGGAATCCATACTCAGTCCCCAGCCGCCCGGCGGCCGGGCGTCCATACTCGGTCCCCAGCCGCCCCGCGGCCGGGTGTCCACACACGGTCCCCAGCCGCCTGGGGGCAGCCGGGTGTCCATAAACGGTCCCCAGCCGCCCCTATTTCTCCTTGGAACATCCCCCCACACACTTTTCTTAGCCCGGCCTGCTTTAGGCAGCATTGGACGAGCCCACCAGAGAACCAGACTCCTCCGGTGGGCCCTGACTTCTCCATCGGTGGAGTTGAGAGTGCCAAGGTGAGGAGCATGATGATGATGACAGAAGTTAGCATCTGCTATGTTTTCTTTTAATGCAAGTGTAAGTGTGCAGCCTGCCACCCACCCACCCCCAGACTGCAATTCCATACTGCTAGCTTGCACTTAAAATGGGGCCTTTTAGTTTGGAGGAGGCCGAAGCTGGCCACTACCTCATGGCTGCTTCGGCAGCGAGGTATCCATACTCAGTCCCCAGCCGCCCCTATTTGTCCTGGTGTGCCTTATACATAAGATTAAGCGCGTATACCAAAACATTACCCGTGCCCTCCCCAGTGCATTTAGTGGGAAGGAGAGCCTATTCCGCTGTAGTGTGTGCATGCCAAACCCCTGTTCATGGTACATGCGAAGATGCCTCCCACCTTGCACCTGTCGTTGCAGACTTGCAACTATCCCCATTCAAGTCCTTGTCCCAGGGCAGTGTTCAATTGTACCTCTCCCATTCCTTGCAATGCAAGCGCAAGTATGCAGCCTGCCACCCACCCACCCCCAGGCTGCAATACCATACTGCTTGCTTGCTTGCACTTTAAATTGGGCCTTTTAGGCATGTGGAGGCGGAATCTGGCCACCACGCCATGGCTGTGTCGGCGGCCTGGTATCCATACTCAGTCCCCAGCCGCCTGGTGGCCGGGTGTCCCCCTTGCTCCCCAGCCTCCAGGTGGTGGCCGGGTGTCCATACTCGGTCCCCAGCCACCCCTATTTGTCCCGGTAACCTTTCCCACACTTTTCTTAGCCTGGCCTGCTTTAGGGCAGCATTGGCCGAGCCCACCGGACTATCAGACTCCTCCGGTGGGCCCTGGCTTCTCCATCAGGGGAGTTGAGAGTGCCAAGGTTAGCATCTGCTTTGTTTTGTTGTAATGCAAGCGCATGTATGTAGTAGCGGCTAGGCCTGAGGTGGTCAGCGTTTTGGCGCATATCCTACCTCCTCCGAAGATTGCTGGATGTTTTCCTGCTACTATCCAAGTTCTATGACTCCCATTAAAACAAAGCTTCAGGTGATAAATGATGGATGAGGTAGTGGCAAAGGAGAAAGAGCAGGAGGAACAGGGACCATTCACATCAATATCAGGCCAGTCAACCAGATATGTCTTGTAGGATATGTTTCTGTAACAAAAGGAGCGGTTCGGCTACACAGTTATAGGGCATACAGTGAGTGCAATACCTACCAAAAATTTCGAGGCACTCCAATGCCCCTTGGAAATGACATGGAGGTCAGAGGGCGTTAACTAAACCTTTTTTTCCATTTATAGCAACTGGGTCTCCTGTGCACTGTTGGCCTAAGCAGTGAATGGAAGGCTTTCCAAAAATTATGAGGAGCTGCAATGCCTCTTACAAGAGCCATGTGTGGCACCCCAGGGGTCTGGTCACCACAGTAATAGAGACATTACGTCGGAGAGCAAGTGGGAGGTTTCCTGGTCAGGATCCCTTAAACATGCAACATCCTCCTGCCCCAGTCCTGGGAGGGGAGAATTCTGCCCTTATAAACTGGATCTGAGGCGGGGTTGAGTGAATCAGAGAACAGTCAGAGTCAGAGTGAGAGCAAGGGAAAGTAACAGCAAGGAGTTCTGTAGGAGCTAGGAGCTAAAGACCAGGGGCTGGAAGCTGAGCAGAGCTCGCCCTGGCAGAAGACAATAGGAACCGGACACAGGAGTCCGAGGCTGTGAGGACTTATATATCCAGCAGCAGAAACCAGCCGGCAGGGGATTTCAGGTCCTCTGGCCATAGAAGCCCGGAGGCTCAGTCACAAGCAAGGGACCAGCACCGCCGTCGTGGAGCGGAGGCTAACAGAAGGCCCCAAGTCACCAGCCATACGGGTGAGCACTACACGGTGCACGCAAGGATGTGAGGTACTTCTACCCGCTTACAGCAAGGTAGCCAGGAAGAGTGCAGACAGACGGGGAGGCCTACAACTCCACCTGGCCAGGGGAACTCCTGCTTGCTCACAGACTGACCAAGCCTCTTATGCTAGCCAGTACTCCCGGGAGGGTCTACCTTATAATCATCAGTAAAGACCCTGAACTGCACTGCAAAGACTCTGAGTCGTTCCTGCTGCGCTCGTGCACCATCACCCCCATCATCCACACTCACTGCCCTGAGGCTATACTCCTCCCGTGGGGAGTTATCCCATTCTCTGCTGCGCACACAACACCAGCCTCAGCGGTCTGCCTCACAGCGGTGGTACTCCCTGACCGCAATCCACGGGTGGCGCAGTCGGACAATTAAACTCAAAACCTAAGAAAGATTGCCACTGGTTTGACCAGCCTGAGCCACGGGACCGGGTCACCGCCACGGAGACTACAGACCCCAGAGACCCGGCACCGGGTATCCCACACATGTGTACACACGGCCCAGGGGGCGCGTCACATGCAGTACAGTATATTACAAACATAAGTCCCATTATTGGGGAGTGGGTCTCCCATAGTATTTGCTTATGCTTTCCAAGCAAAAGCTGCCAAAAATTAGGACAGGACGGAGCAACTTGCAATGCCCCTTACAAGAGCCATGCAGTACAGCATATTACAAACATAAGTCCCATTATTGGGGAGTGGGTGTCCCATAGTATTTGCTTATGCCTTGCAAGCAAAAGCTGCCAAAAATAAGGACGGAGGAACTTGCAATGCTGGCACCCTGGTGGTATAGTGGTGGTGGAGGCTGAGGATAAGGAGAAGAAGATAAAACAGCCGAAACGAGGAAGCGTATACCCATGTGTGGGTGTGAAGCGGTGCATGTGAATACACCTCCCGAAATAACAGAGTGGATTTGACTTTATGTTACTCTGCTGTCATTTGGTGGTGATGAGAAGTCTGGCCCAATCCAGCCCTTGTTCATTTTGATAAGGGTCAGCTTGTCAGCATTGTCAGTTGACAGGCGAGTGCGCTTATCAGTTATAATTCCCCCAGCGGCACTAAAAACACGCTCCGATAACACGCTAGCGGCAGGGCAGGCCAGGACCTCCAAGGCGTACAGAGCGAGTTCATTCCAAGTGTCCAGCTTGTAAACCCAATAATTAAAAGGCACAGAGGAATCACGGAGGACGCTGGTACGGTCGGCAAGGTACTCCCTCACCATCTTTTGAAACTTTCCACTCCTTGTGAGAGTACCCCGCGCCTCAGGGCCTGTAAGCTGGGCGGGTGTCAGAAAACTGTCCCAGAACGTTGACAGTGTTCCCCTGCCTCTGCTGGATTGGAGTTGCATCTCTCTCGCCTGTACGCCTTGGTTGGGCTACGAACTGTGACCTCTGCCGCTAGCGTGTTCAGATGGGAATTTTTTTAAGAGTTCTGCAGCAAGGGCCTTCTGGTACTGCCCCATTTTTGTAGACCTCTCCACCACAGGAATAAGAGACTGAAAGTTCTCCTTGTAGCGGGGGTCCACAAGTGTCACCAACCAGTAATGACTGTCACCCAACATTTTGACAACGCGAGGGTCACGGTTAAGGCAGCGTAACATAAAGTCAGCCATGAGTGCCAGACTGGTAACGGGCAAGATTTCTGTGTCCTCACCAAGATGACGACTGACCATGCTCTCCTCCTCCTCCTCCTCCTCTTCCTCCTCCCCCCTGTCCTCAGGCCACCCACGCTGAACCGACGGTATGTACAGGTACTACCGTCTACAACGCATGATAGCAGCTCCTGTTCTTCCTCCTCCTCCTCCTCCTCTCCCTCATTGTCCTCCAATGCACGTTGGGATGAGATGAGGCTGGGCTGTGTGTAATCGCCCGCTACAGCTTCTTGATCCATCTCATCATACTCTGGCTGCAATGCCTCCTCTTTAATTCTCTGCAGAGAGCGTTGCAAAAGACAGACAAGTGGGATGCTGACACTAATGATGGCGTCATCGCCACTCACCATCTTGGTGGCCTCCTCAAAGTTTGTGAGGATGGTACATATGTCAAACATCCAGGTCCACTCCTGAGGTCTTATGTGTGGAGTCTGACCTGAATATCGACGGCCTTGTTGCAGCTTGTACTCCACAACTGCTCTCTTCTGCTCACAAATCCTTTGCAACATGTGGAGGGTAGAGTTCCAACGTGTGGGGACATCACACACCAGTCGGTGTGCCGGAAGCTGCAAACGCTGCTGCAACACAGCAAGGGCGGCGGAAGCTGTAGCCGACTTGCGAAAATGAGCTGACAGGCGGCGTACTTTCACGAGCAGATCTGGCAACTCTGGGTACGATTTAAGAAACCGCTGAACCACGAGGTTAAGCACATGAGCCAGGCATGGTACGTGTGTGATCTCACCTCGCCTCAGAGCCGCCACCAGGTTACGGCCATTGTCACACACGACCATGCCGGGATGTAGGTTCAGCGGTCTCAGCCACAGATCTGCCTGCTCTTTCACAGCTGTCCACAACTCACAAGCAGTGTGAGGTTTATCACCTAAGCTTATGAGTTTCAGCACAGCCTGTTGCCGCTTGGCGGAGGCAGTACTGCAATGCTTCCAGCTTGTAACTGATGTGGTGCTATCTGAGAGGGAGGCTGAACATGAGGAGGAGGAGGAGGAGGATGCGCAGGAGCTGTACACTGTGGGGGCAACTCTGACTGACATAGGGCCCGCAATCCTTGGTGTGGGGAGGATGTGTTCCGTCCCAAGGTCCGACTGGGTCCCGGCTTCCACTATATTTACCCAGTGTGCCGTCAGAGAGATGTACCGTCCCTGGCCACAAGCACTTGTCCACGTGTCCGTTGTCAGGTGGACTCTCCCAGTAACTGCGTTGTTGAGGGCACGGCAGATGCTTTGGGACATGTGCTTGTGTAGTGCGGGGATGGCACACTGGGCAAAATAGCGTCGGCTGGGGACCGAGTACCGAGGGACGGCCACCGCCATAAGATTGCGGAAGGATTCCGTCTCCACCAGCCTAAAAGGCAGCATTTCCAACGCAAGCAGTCGTGAAATGTGCGAATTTAGGACTGTGGCCTGTGGGGCGTTAGCTGCGAATTTCCGCTTTCGTTCAAAGGTCTGGGATATGGACAATTGAACGCTGCGGTGGGACGTGGACGTTGATGCTGTTTCTTGAGAAACTGCCATAACAAGTGAAGACTGAGAGGAGGGGGCATCTTTACATGCAGTATGGACAGGGGATTGCCTTGCACACACAACAGGGGGTTCTATTGCACGCACAACAGTGGAAGAAGCAGTGGTGACACCCGCTGACACTGGTCGTGGACCCTGGGTTTCGCTCCACAAAGTCGGGCGCTTTGCTGCCATGTGCCTGATCATGCTGGTGGTGGTCAGGCTGGTAGTTTTGTCACCCCTGCTGATGCTGGCATGGCAGGTGGAACATATGGCCTTTTTGGGGTTATCAGCAGAGTCTTTAAAAAAATTCCAGACTCTGGAAGACCTACCCCTTGTACTGGCAACGTCCCTCGTGTTGGTGTTACGGGGAATGGTTGCCTGCCTTCTGTCTGCGGCCACCACACTGCTTCTTCCTGCCTGTTGGGGTACTCTGCCTCCCTCCCCCTGTGTGCTGCTGGCCTCACTCTGCATGTCCTCCTTCCACGTTGGGTCAGTTACTAGATCATCCACCACCTCCTCCTCTTCCACTTGCGCACCACGATCCTCCTCCTCTCTTCCTGGCAATTGTGTCTCGTCATCGTCCACCTCTTGTGACAGATTGCCAACGTCGACTTCCTGTGGCCGTGGCTGTTCAAATATTTGGGCATCGCAACATGGGATCTCCTCTTCCACCACTTCAAGCGTATCAGGCGAGGGGCCCAAATATGGAAATGGACCAGTGAACAGCTCTTCAGAGTGTCCAAGTGTGGGATCACTTGCTGTCTGACGACACTCGTCATGGTGGGAGGAAGGAGCATCAGGGTGAGGAGGAGTATGCAGTCAAGACTCACGGCTACTAAGAGTTGACCGTGTGGAAGACAGACCGGAGGTGGTGGTGCCCAGGTAACTGGAAGTATTATCTGCTATCCAATTAATAACCTGTTCACACTGATCAGTTCTCAATACTGGTGTTGTTCTGTGCTTCCCTAGTAATTCGGTCAAGAAGTGGGAGCGAGAAGATGTGGCTGTTGGTTGTGGCACATTTTCACCTTGGCCACGTCCCCGTCCTCTGCACGAACCATCACCAGAACGTCCACTTCCACGTCCCTTGCCACGCGCCTTGCCCATTGTAAATGAAGTAAAATAGCTTACACTTGCACTATCAATGGAAAAAGGGTAATAAAGAGTAGATTAGAACCGTGGAAGAGGAAAACCACAGTTATTGTTTACTGGGGTATACCACACTTTTTTAAATAGAGATATTTGCGGCTGAACAGTGAGCAACACACTCAAACTGCTTTTTTTTAGATACCAAAGGCCCAAAACTGGATAGTACAGCGATTTGACCCGTGGAACTGCGAAACCACACTGGGATGTCGGGCCTACACAAGACTATTTTCAACAGATATATTTTTGTGTCACAACAGTCAGGAGACACTACTGTTTTTCTTTACGGAAAAAACTACCAAAAGCTGAATAATAGAGATTTTTTACTGTGGAATGGCAAAACCACAGTTATTGTTTACTGGGGTATACCACACTTTTTTAAATAGATATATTTGTGGCTGAACAGTGAGCGACACACTCAAACTGCTTTTTATTTAGATACCAAAGGCCCAAAACTGGATAGTACAGCGATTTGACCCGTGGAACTGCGAAACCACACTGGGATGTCAGGCCTACACAAGACTATTTTCAACAGATATATTTTTGTGTCACAACAGTCAGGAGACACTACTGTTTTTCTTTACGGAAAATATACCAAAACCTGAAGAATAGAGATTTTTTACCGTGGGATGGCAAAACCTCAGTTATTGTTTACTGGGGTATACCAGACTTTTTTAAATATATAGATTTGCGGCTGAACAGTGAGCGACACACTCAAACTGTTTTTTTTTTAGATACAAATGGCCCAAAATGGATAATACAGAGGTTTGAACCGTGGAAGTGCAAAACAACACTTCTGTTTCTCTAGCCTACACCAGACTATTTTCAACAGTTATATTTGTGTCGAAAAATCAGAGACACGCTTTTTTTTGGGGGGGGACGACACACCAAAAGGTTAATAAGACGGGTATTTGTACAGTGTGAAGGAGGAAAAAAAAAGGAGGATTTAGATGAAAAAAAAGGATTTTTCCTGGCCCCCGACACCTGGTGCTAAGTCCAGGAATTTCGGCAACAGGAGCACACAGGACTGTAATGCAGCGTTTGCTGGTATAACCACTGTGTCTCCTATACAGCCTGCCTGCCTGGTATCTGGGATGGATATTAGTCCTGAAAAGGACTGTTTGTTTGCTCTGGCAGCCTTTACAGACCCTACACTAACTATTTCACAGTTTATATCTCTCCCTAAATCAGCAGCACTGTCCCTACACTGTCTAATCTGGAGCGACTGTGTCCAAGATGGCGGCGCCCGGTTTTAAATACTCGAGGTGACGCTGTGCGGCCAGCCAATCACTGTAATGCCCACAACCAACATGGCTGCAGCATTACAGTGACTGGCTGGCAATCCCTGCATGTTCATTGGCTCTGTAAAGAGCGCCAAACATGCAGGGCGGAGACCCGAGCTCCCGCCCAAGTAACCCGGAAATGCTCGGTGCTCGCCGAACATCCCGAGTAGCGTGATGCTCGGGCGAGTACCGAGCAGTGTCGAGCATGTTCGCTCAACACTACTGCTGAGATGTTCAGTTTTTTCCTAAATTTCCTACATTTTGTACTAATTTATTAGCACACATATACCACTCATTCCTACAATCAAAGGATCAGGAAACCACTCTGAAATCAATATCCTACAATTTACCCCAACAGCAAAAAAACAACTATACACAAAATACCAAAAGATATATCAGATTATTAATGAGCAAATAAAAGACACTATCACATAAAAATAATTTTTAGAAAGGTGTAGAAAAAATGCTGTAAAGTAAGAACACTTCAAAAATAGAAATGTTAATGATTTATTTAATCAATTAACAAAATACAAAGTGAATGAACAAACGAAAAATCTAGATCCAATTAATATTTGGTGTGACCAACTTTTCACTTTAAAACAGCATCAATTATTCCAGGTACACCTGCGCAAAGTCAGGGATTTTGTAATAATACAGTCAGGTGTCTGGTCATACACCATGGCAAGACTGAGCAAGAATACACAAGGAAGTTATACTACATCAGCAAGGTCTCTAAGGCACAAATTTCAAAGAAGATTGAGGGTTCAAGATGTGTCATTCAAGCACTTATGAAGAAGCACAAGAAATTGTGCAACGTTGAGGTCGGTAGATGCAGTGGTCGGCCAAGGAAACTTAGTGCAGCAGATGTATGACACATTATGGTTACTTTCCTTCAAAAGCGGAAATGTCCAGCAGTGCCATCAGCTCAGAACTGGCAGCAACCAGTGGGACTCAGCTTCACTCATCTACTGTTCAGAGAAGACTGGCCAGAAGTGGTCTTTATAGCAGAATTGTGGCGAAAAAGCCATATCTTCCACATCAAAACAAGGCCAAGTGACTCAACTATGCATTAAAACAGAGGAACCAGGGTGTAGAAAATTGGCAGGATGTGCTCTGGACGGTTGAGTCCAAATATGAAAAATGTTGTTATTACAGAAGAGATTTTGTTCACTAAAGGGCTGGAGAGCAGTACAATAATGAGTGTCTGTGGGCAATAGTGATACATAAGCACGGTGGAGGGTCCTGTAAGTTTGGGGCTGCATTTCAGCAAATGGAGATGGAAATTGGGTCAGAATTATTGGTTCCCTCAATGCTGAGATATAGAGGCAGATACTTATCCATCATGCAATATCATCAGGGAGGTGTCTGATTGGATCCAAATGTTTTCTTCAGCAGAACAACAACCCCAAACGTACAGCCAATGTCATTAAGAATTATCTTCAATGTAAAGAACAAGGAGTCCTGGAAATGATCTGGTCCCACCCAGTGGAGTAACTAGAGTCTGATAGGCCCCCACCTGCATGTTGGTCAGATGTATGGGCCCTTGTAGCGTTCTGGATCCTATAAAGATATATGTGTTCTCTCCCTATGTAGCAATGTCCCCCATCCTGGCTCTTTCTTGTAATAATCTCCCACATGCTGGGCATTATGCTATAACATTTTCCCCCACCTGTGCCCCTGTCTGGTAATGTCCCCATTCTGGCATCATTTCCTTCATTCTGGTTTAATGTCCCCATCCTGGTATAGTGTCCCCATTCTGATATAATGTCCCCATTTTGGTATAATGTCTCTAACCTGATATAATATCCCCCATGCTGGTGTAATGCTTCCAATTCTGCTATACTGTCCCCAAAGCTGGTATAATGCCCCACATCCTGGTATAGTATCTCCAGTTCTGGCATAATGTCCCCCATGCTGCTATAATATCCCCCATACTGGTATAATATCATCATTGTGATATAATGTCCCCCATCCTGGTATAACATCATCATTGTGATATAATGTCCCCATTCTGATATGGTGTCACCCATCCGGGTATGGTGTACCCCATTCTGGTATAATGTCCCCAATTCTGGTATAATTTCCCCATTCTGATATAATGTCCCCATTCTGATATAATGTCCCCATTCTGATTTAATGTCCCCCTTCCTGGTATATTGTCCCCATTCTGATATATTGTCCCCATTCTGATATAGTGTCCTTCATCTTGGTAAAATGTCCCCATACTAGAATACTGTCCCCATTCTGGTGTAATGTCCCCATCCTTGTTTAATGACCATCATACTGGTTTAATGTCCCTCGCCCTGGTTTAATGTCCCCCATCCTGGTACAATGCACTCCATTCTGTTACAGTGTCTCACATTCTGGCATAATGACCTAATTCTGATATAATGTCCCCATTCTGGTATAATGTACCCATTCTGGCATAATGTCCCCCCATCCTGGTATGGTATCTACTGAGCTGCCATCCTGGGGATGGGTTATCAATATCAGATCGGTGGGCTCCGACACGCGGCACTGGCTCTACCCATCAGTTGTTTGCAATGCTCAGATGTAAATAGTAAATAGTTCGAAGATCTGAACATCACTGCTCCATTCACTGTACTGTGGGTCCTGCAAGTCAGCTAATATTCATGTAATAGGAGCTGATCTGCAGCACCAGGTAGCAGTCACTACACAGTGACCAGAGCTGTGATGTTCAGCTCCTCAACAATGTTTACATCTGACCTCTGCCAGAGTTTCAAACGACTGAGTAGTGGAGGTGCCACGTGCTGGACCCCCACAAATCTGACTAGCTATTGAACCCGTTCTAGGCCCGGGTGGCGAGCATTTTTATTGGTATATGGTCTCCCATGCTGGTATGTGCTGCCCCCATCCTGTCCCCACCATCCAATTCCGGTATGCGTGGCTCCCCTGATCCCCGATCCCGGTATGCGTGGATCCCCTCATCCCCGATCCCGTTATGCGTGGCTCCCCTCATCCCCGATCCCGTTATGTGTGGCTCCCCTCATCCCCATTTCCGGTATGCGTGGCTCCCCTCATCCCCATTTCCGGTATGCGTGACTCCCCTCATCTCCATTTCCGGTATGCGTGGCTCCCCTCATCCCCAATCCAGATATGCGTGGCTCCCCTCATCCCCAATCCCGGTATGCGTGGCTCCCCTCATCCCCAATCCCGGTATGCGTGGCTCCCCTCAACACCAATCCTGGTATACGTGGCACCCCTCATCCCTATCCTGTGTATGGTATCCCTCATCCTGGTATGCATGGCACCCTATCCCTCACTCCCAATCCCGGTATGCATGGCACCCCTCACCCTCAATCCCGGTATGCATGGCTCCCCTCATCCCCAATCCCGGTATGCGTGGCTCCTCTCATCCCCAATCCCGGTATGCGTGGCTCCCCTCAACACCAATCCTGGTATATGTGGCACCCCTCATCCCTATCCTGGTGTGTATGGTATCCCTCATCCTGGTATGCATGGCACCCTATCCCTCACTCCCAATCCCGGTATGGGTGGCACCCCTCACCCCCAATCCCGGTATGCGTGGCACCCCTCACCCCCCAAATCCTGGTATGCGTGGCACCCCTCACCCCCCAATCCTGGTATGTGTGGCCTCCTCAACCCCCCAATCCTGGTATGTGTGGCCTTTTCAATCCCCAAATCCTGGCATGTGTGGCCTCCTCAATCCCCAAATCCTGGTATGTGTGGCCTCCTCAACCCCCCAATCCTGGTATGTGTGGCCTCATCAATCCCCCATTCCTGGTATGTGTGGCCTCCTCAATCCCCCATTCCTGGTATGTGTGGCCTCCTCAATCCCCAAATCCTGGTATGTGTGGCCTTCTCAATCCCCAATTCCTGGTATGTGTGGCCTCCTCAATCCCCCATTCCTGGTGTGTGTGGCCTCCTCAATCCCCCATTCCTGGTATGTGTGGCCTCCTCAATCCAGGTATCCTGGTATGTGTGGCCTCCTCAATCCCCTAATCCCTGGTTTGTGTGGCCTCCTCAATCCCCCATTCCTGGTATGTGGGGCCTCCTCAATCCCCCATTCCTGGTATGTGTGGCCTCCTCAATCCAAGTGTCCTGGCATGGGTGGCTTCCTCATCCCCCCAATCACTGCACACTTAAAACAATAAACACTTATACTCCCCTTCCTTCCTCACCTCTGCTCCAGCGCTGAGTCCTGTCTGCAGCAGCTCATGTCGGCATCTGAGCTGCGTGCGCTCTCAGAAGCCGAGGTGAGCTGCTGCCGACACATTCACTCCTCTCCACGCCGGGACTATGGGCGTGGAGAAGCGTGAATATGCTTTCTCTTTAGCGGAGGGCACTGACAGCAGGAGCCGGGGCTCAGCACTACTCCGTGCCCGCTACTAAAGAGAATGAATATTCCGTCTTCTCCACGCCCATGGGAGTGGCCTCAGAGAGAATATTCATGTCCCTTTAGCAGCGGGGACACGTGGTAGCTGCAGCTGCGGATACAGCGTGTGCTCCGCTCTTCCACTGCCGCAACCCGCTCCTCTGCCGCCGTAACCTCCTACTTACCTATCCTCCTCGTTCCCACGCTGCTTGCTGTCCTCACGGGCCCCCTCCGGCCACGGACCCCATAGCAGTGGCGTGGTCTGCCGCCATTAGCGGTACGCCACTGTCTTACCTGTAAAGGCTGGATGCGGTCTTCTGTCTGGAGCCAAACTGTGTGTCACGCATGCGCAGTCTATCGAGGCTTCGGACAGAGACCCGCATCTCCCGTTATATTATAGATATTAATGAGCTAACCAGGGGATAGGCCACCAATATGTTTGTCCTGGAAATTCCCTTTAAGGCCCACCTGCACATACTATGTATATAATATATATATATGGCAAAGAGTGGGAATGGGTTAATCACAGGCTCATAAAACGGACAAACAACACAAATATTGGTTCTATCTTTTACACATTTGGGGTAGCCCTTAAGAGGGCCATTGGGTCAAAGAGAGAGAGAGAGAAGAGAGAGGGGAAGGAGAGATACCGGGAGATACCAAGAGAGAGAAAAAAAGAGAGACCCAACCAGTGCAAGGCTAAGCCGGGCAGGCGGCAGCGGCTATTTATACCCACTGCTGATCTCTGATTGGTGGAAAATCTGGGTGTGGCTGCTCTCTGATTGGTGGAAAATCTGGGTGTGGCTGCTCTGTGATTGGTCAGCATTATGACCTCACAGTGGCGATGACTCATACCTCCTGGGTGGTTCTTCTGGGCGGTTCTGTTTTCTGACTGGTGGAAATTCTAATCAGCATTATGACCTCACAGTGGCCGTGACTCATGTTTCATGGACTGTTCTATCTGGGTGACCTGAAACGTGCTGATCTCTGATTGGTGGAAATTCAAGTCATCTTCATGACATCACAATCAGCATGTTATGCTGCTGAGATGTTCAGTTTTTTCCTAAATTTCCTACGTTTTGTCCTAATTTATTAGCACATATATACCACTCATTCCTACAATCAAAGGATCAGGAAACCACTCTGAAATCAATATCCTACAATTTACCCCAACAGCAAAAAAACAACTATACACAAAATACCAAAAGATATATCAGATTATTAATGAGCAAATAAAAGACATAATCACATAAAAATAATTTTTAGAAAGGTGTAGAAAAAATGCTGTAAAGTAAGAACGCCTCACAAATAGAAATGTTAATGATTTATTTAATCAATTAACAAAATACAAGTGAATGAACAAACGAAAAATCTAGATCCAATCAATATTTGGTGTGACCAACTTTTCACTTTAAAACAGCATCAATTCTTCTAGGTACACCTGCGCAAAATCAGGGATTTTGTAATAATACAGTCAGGTGTCTGGTCATACACCATGGCAAGACTGAGCAAGAATACACAAGGAAGTTATACTACATCAGCAAGGTCTCTAAGGCACAAATTTCAAAGCAGATTGAGGGTTCAAGATGTGTCATTCAAGCACTTATGAAGAAGCACAAGAAAATGTGCAACGTTGAGGTTAGTAGATGCAGTGGTCGGCCAAGGAAACTTAGTGCAGCAGATGTATGACACATTATGGTTACTTTCCTTCAAAAGCGGAAGATGTCCAGCAGTGCCATCAGCTCAGAACTGGCAGCAACCAGTGGGACTCAGCTTCACTCATCTACTGTTCAGAGAAGACTAGCCAGAAGTGGTCTTCATAGCAGAATTGTGGCGAAAAAGCCATATCTTCCACATCAAAACAAGGCCAAGTGACTCAACTATGCATTAAAACAGAGGAACCAGGGTGTAGAAAATTGGCAGGATGTGCTCTGGACGGTTGAGTTAAAATATGAAAAATGTTGTTATTACAGAAGAGATTTTGTTCACTGAAGGGCTGGAGAGCAGTACAATAATGAGTGTCTGTGGGCAATAGTGATGCATAAGCACAGTGGAGGGTCATGTAAGTTTGGGGCTGCATTTCAGCAAATGGAGGTGGAAATTGGGTCAGAATTATTGGTTCCCTCAGTGCTGAGATATAGAGGCAGATACTTATCCATCATGCAATATCATCAGGGAGGTCTCTGATTGGATCCAAATGTTTTCTTCAGCAGAACAACAACCCCAAACGTACAGCCAATGTCATTAAGAATTATCTTCAATGAAAAGAACAAGGAGTCCTGGAAATGATCTGGTCCCACCCAGTGAAGTAACTAGAGTCTGATAGGCCCCCACCTGCATGTTGGTCAGATGTATGGGCCCTTGTAGCGTTCTGGATCCTATAAAGATACAGTATATGTGTTCTCTCCCTATGTAGCAATGTCCCCCATCCTGGCTCCTTTTTGTAATAATCTCCCACATGCTGGGCCTTATGCTATAACATTTTCCCCCACCTGTGCCCCTGTCTGGTAATGTCCCCATTCTGGCATCATTTCCTTCATTCTGGTTTAATGTTCCCATCCTGGTATAGTGTCCCCATTCTGATATAATGTCCCCATTTTGGTATAATGTCTCTAACTTGGTATAATATCCCCATGCTGGTGTAATGCTCCCAATTCTGCTATAATGTCCCCAAAGCTGGTATAATGCCCCACATCCTGGTATAGTATCTCCAGTTCTGGCATTATGTCCCCCATGTTGCTATAATATACCCCATACTGGTATAATATCATCGTTGTGATATAATGTCCCCCATCCTGGTATAACATCGTCATTGTGATATAATGTCCCCATTCTGATATAGTGTCACCCATCCGGGTATGGTGTACCCCATTCTGGTATAGTGTCCCTTATTCTGGTATAATGTCCCCAATTCTGGTATAATTTCCACATTCTGATATAATGTCCCCATTCTGATTTAATGTCCCCTTTCCTGGTATGTTGTCCCCCTTCCGATATATTGTCCCCATTCTGATATAGTGTCCTTCATCTTGGTAAAATGTCCCCATACTAGAATAGTGTCCCCATTCTGGTATAATGTCCCCATCCTGGTATAATGCCCCCCATCCTGGTTTAATGAACATCATACTGGTTTAATGTCCCTCGCCCTGGTTTAATGTCCCCCATCCTGGTACAATGCACTCCATTCTGTTACAGTGTCTCACATTCTGGCATAATGACCTAATTCTGATACAATGTCCCCATTCTGGTATAATGTACCCATTCTGGCATAATGTCCCCCATCCTGGTATGGTATCTACTGAGCTGCCATCCTGGGGATGGGTTATCAATATCAGATCGGTGGGCTCCGACACGCGGCACTGGCTCTACCCATCACTTGTTTGCAACGCTCAGATGTAAATAGTTTGAAGATCTGAACATCACTGCTCCATTCACTGTACTGTGGGTCCTGCAAGTCAGCTAATATTCATGTAATAGGAGCTGATCTGCAGCACCAGGTAGCAGCCACTACACAGTGACCAGAGCTGTGATGTTCAGCTCCACAACAATGTTTACATCTGACCTCTGCCAGAGTTTCAAACAACTGAGTAGTTGAGGTGCCACGTGCCGGACCCCCACAAATCTGATATTAATGAGCTAACCAGGGGATAGGCCATCAATATGTTTGTCCTGGAAATTCCGTTTAAGGCCCACCTGCACATACTACGTATATAATATATATATATGGCAAAGAGTGGGAAGGGGTTAATCACAGGCTCATAAAATGGACAAACAACACAAATATTGGTTCTATCTTTTACACATTTGGGGTAGCCCTTAAGAGGGCCGTTGGGTCAAAGAGAGACAGAGATAGAAGAGAGAGGGGAGGGAGAGATATCGGGAGATACCAAGAGAGAGAAAAAAAGAGAGACCCAACCAGTGCAAGGCTAAGCCGGGCAGGTGGTAGGGGCTATTTATACCCACTGCTGATCTCTGATTGGTGGAAAATCTGGGTGTGGCTGCTCTCTGATTGGTGGAAAATCTGGGTGTGGCTGCTCTGTGATTGGTCAGCATTATGACCTCACAGTGGCGATGACTCATACCTCCTGGGTGGTTCTTCTGGGCGGTTCTGTTTTCTGACTGGTGGAAATTCTAATCAGCATTATGACCTCACAGTGGCCGTGACTCATGTTTCATGGACTGTTCTATCTGGGTGACCTGAAACATGCTGATCTCTGATTGGTGGAAATTCAAGTCATCTTCATGACATCACAATCAGCATGTTATTACTGCTGAGATGTTCAGTTTTTTCCTAAATTTCCTATGTTTTGTCCTAATTTATTACCACATATATACCACTCATTCCTACAATCAAAGGATCAGGAAACCACTCTGAAATCAATATCCTACAATTTACCCCAACAGCAAAAAAACAACTATACACAAAATACCAAAAGATATATCAGATTATTAATGAGCAAATAAAAGACACTATCACATAAAAATAATTTTTAGAAAGGTGTAGAAAAAATGCTCTAAAGTAAGAACGCTTCAAAAATAGAAATGTTAATGATTTATTTAATCAATTAACAAAATACAAAGTGAATGAACAAACGAAAAATCTAGATCCAATTAATATTTGGTGTGACCAACTTTTCACTTTAAAACAGCATCAATTATTCCAGGTACACCTGCGCAAAGTCAGGGATTTTGTAATAATACAGTCAGGTGTCTGGTCATACACCATGGCAAGACTGAGCAAGAATACACAAGGAAGTTATACTACATCAGCAAGGTCTCTAAGGCACAAATTTCAAAGCAGATTGAGGGTTCAAGATGTGTCATTCAAGCACTTATGAAGAAGCACAAGAAATTGTGCAACGTTGAGGTCAGTAGATGCAGTGGTCGGCCAAGGAAACTTAGTGCAGCAGATGTATGACACATTATGGTTACTTTCCTTCAAAAGCGGAAGATGTCCAGCAGTGCCATCAGCTCAGAACTGGCAGCAACCAGTGGGACTCAGCTTCACTCATCTACTGTTCAGAGAAGACTGGCCAGAAGTTCTCTTCATATCAGAATTGTGGTGAAAAAGCCATATGTTCCACATCAAAACAAGGCCAAGTGACTCAACTATGCATTAAAACAGAGGAACCAGGGTGTAGAAACTTGGCAGGATGTGCTCTGGACGGTTGAGTCCAAATATGAAAAATGTTGTTATTACAGAAGAGATTTTGTTCACTAAAGGGCTGGAGAGCAGTACAATAATGAGTGTCTGTGGGCAATAGTGATGCATAAGCACGGTGGAGGGTCCTGTAAGTTTGGGGCTGCATTTCAGCAAATGGAGGTGGAAATTGGGTTAGAATTATTGGTTCCCTCAATGCTGAGATATAGAGGCAGATACTTATCCATCATGCAATATCATCAGGGAGGTGTCTGATTGGATCCAAATGTTTTCTTCAGCAGAACAACAACCCCAAACGTACAGCCAATGTCATTAAGAATTATCTTCAATGTAAAGAACAAGGAGTCCTGGAAATGATCTGGTCCCACCCAGTGGAGTAACTAGAGTCTGATAGGCCCCCACCTGCATGTTGGTCAGATGTATGGGCCCTTGTAGCGTTCTGGATCCTATAAAGATACAGTATATGTGTTCTCTCCCTATGTAGCAATGTCCCCCATCCTGGCTCCTTCTTGTAATAATCTCCCACATGCTGGGCCTTATGCTATAACATTTTCCCCCACCTATGCCCCTGTCTGGTAATGTCCCCATTCTGGCATTATTTCCTTCATTCTGATATAATGTCCCCATTTTGGTATAATGTCTCTAACCTGGTATAATATCCCCATGCTGGTGTAATGCTCCCAATTCTGCTATAATGTCCCCAAAGCTGGTATAATGCCCCACATCCTGGTATAGTATCTCCAGTTCTGGCATTATGTCCCCCATGTTGCTATAATATACCCCATACTGGCATAATATCATCGTTGTGATATAATGTCCCCCATCCTGGTATAACATCATCATTGTGATATAATGTCCCCATTCTGATATAGTGTCACCCATCCGGGTATGGTGTACCCCATTCTGGTATAGTGTCCCTTATTCTGGTATAATGTCCCCAATTCTGGTATAATTTCCCCATTCTGATATAATGTCCCCATTCTGATTTAATGTCCCCCTTCCTGGTATGTTGTCCCCCTTCCGATATATTGTCCCCATTCTGATATAGTGTCCTTCATCTTGGTAAAATGTCCCCATACTAGAATAGTGTCCCCATTCTGGTATAATGTCCCCATCCTGGTATAATGCCCCCCATCCTGGTTTAATGACCATCATAATGTCCCTCGCCCTGGTTTAATGTCCCCCATCCTGGTACAATGCACTCCATTCTGTTACAGTGTCTCACATTCTAGCATAATGACCTAATTCTGATACAATGTCCCCATTCTGGTATAATGTACCCATTCTGGCATAATGTCCCCCATCCTGGTATGGTATCTACTGAGCTGCCATCCTGGGGATGGGTTATCAATATCAGATCGGTGGGCTCCGACACGCGGCACTGGCTCTACCCATCACTTGTTTGCAACGCTCAGATGTAAATAGTTTGAAGATCTGAACATCACTGCTCCATTCACTGTACTGTGGGTCCTGCAAGTCAGCTAATATTCATGTAATAGGAGCTGATCTGCAGCACCAGGTAGCAGCCACTACACAGTGACCAGAGCTGTGATGTTCAGCTCCACAACAATGTTTACATCTGACCTCTGCCAGAGTTTCAAACAACTGAGTAGTTGAGGTGCCACGTGCCGGACCCCCACAAATCTGATATTAATGAGCTAACCAGGGGATAGGCCATCAATATGTTTGTCCTGGAAATTTCATATAAGGCCCACCTGCACATACTACGTATATAATATATATATATATGGCAAAGAGTGGGAAGGGGTTAATCACAGGCTCATAAAACGGACAAACAACACAAATATTGGTTCTATCTTTTACACATTTGGGGTAGCCCTTAAGAGGGCCGTTGGGTCAAAGAGAGAGAGAGAGAGAAGAGAGAGGGGAGGGAGAGATACCGGGAGATACCAAGAGAGAGAAAAAAAGAGAGACCCAACCAGTGCGAGGCTAAGCCGGGCAGGTGGTAGCGGCTATTTATACCCACTGCTGATCTCTGATTGGTGGAAAATCTGGGTGTGGCTGCTCTCTGATTGGTGGAAAATCTGGGTGTGGCTGCTCTGTGATTGGTCAGCATTATGACCTCACAGTGGCGATGACTCATACCTCCTGGGTGGTTCTTCTGGGCGGTTCTGTTTTCTGACTGGTGGAAATTCTAATCAGCATTATGACCTCACAGTGGCCGTGACTCATGTTTCATGGACTGTTCTATCTGGGTGACCTGAAACATGCTGATCTCTGATTGGTGGAAATTCAAGTCATCTTCATGACATCACAATCAGCATGTTATTACTGCTGAGATGTTCAGTTTTTTCCTAAATTTCCTATGTTTTGTCCTAATTTATTACCACATATATACCACTCATTCCTACAATCAAAGGATCAGGAAACCACTCTGAAATCAATATCCTACAATTTACTCCAACAGCAAAAAAACAACTATACACAAAATACCAAAAGATATATCAAATTATTAATGAGCAAATAAAAGACACTATCACATAAAAATAATTTTAGAAAGGTATAGAAAAAATGCTGTAAAGTAAGAACGCTTCAAAAATAGAAATGTTAATGATTTATTTAATCAATTAACAAAATACAAAGTGAATGAACAAACGAAAAATCTAGATCCAATTAATATTTGGTGTGACCAACTTTTCACTTTAAAACAGCATCAATTATTCCAGGTACACCTGCGCAAAGTCAGGGATTTTGTAATAATACAGTCAGGTGTCTGGTCATACACCATGGCAAGACTGAGCAAGAATACACAAGGAAGTTATACTACATCAGCAAGGTCTCTAAGGCACAAATTTCAAAGCAGATTGAGGGTTCAAGATGTGTCATTCAAGCACTTATGAAGAAGCACAAGAAAATGTGCAACGTTGAGGTCAGTAGATGCAGTGGTCGGCCAAGGAAACTTAGTGCAGCAGATGTATGACACATTATGGTTACTTTCCTTCAAAAGCGGAAGATGTCCAGCAGTGCCATCAGCTCAGAACTGGCAGCAACCAGTGGGACTCAGCTTCACTCATCTACTGCTCAGAGAAGACTGGCCAGAAGTTCTCTTCATAGCAGAATTGTGGTGAAAAAGCCATATCTTCCACATCAAAACAAGGCCAAGTGACTCAACTATGCATTAAAACAGAGGAACCAGGGTGTAGAAAATTGGCAGGATGTGCTCTGGACGGTTGAGTCAAAATATGAAAAATGTTGTTATTACAGAAGAGATTTTGTTCACTAAAGGGCTGGAGAGCAGTACAATAATGAGTGTCTGTGGGCAATAGTGATGCATAAGCACGGTGGAGGGTCCTGTAAGTTTGGGGCTGCATTGCAGCAAATGGAAGTGGGAATTGGGTTAGAATTATTGGTTCCCTCAATGCTGAGATATAGAGGCAGATACTTATCCATCATGCAATATCATCAAGGAGGTCTCTGATTGGATCCAAATGTTTTCTTCAGCACAACAACAACCCCAAGCGTACAGCCAATGTCATTAAAAATTATCTTCAATGTAAAGAACAAGGAGTCCTGGAAATGATATGGTCTCACCCAGTGGAGTAACTAGAGTCTGATAGGCCCACACCTGCATGTTGGTCAGATGTATGTGTAGCACCCTGAGGATTCGGCTGCTACAGGGGTATTACACCTCAACCCAGAGGTGTGGTATTCCACTCCCGGGTAAGGATGGAGTGTGGAACTGAGCTCAGTAGGCTGCATGCACTACACACATCCCATTTCCGGGGGACAGACCAATGGTACTCCCACTAGAGAAATGTGCAGGTACGACAGTGTCTGTCCCTGGCTGGAGTGGGAGGGGGGGGTGGAACATCCCAGTAGTGTAGGGGCAGATAGGGGGAGCAGTCTGGGTAATGCTAGGAGCTCATTGGGTGCTGGTCACCTGAGCTCACACATAGAGGGAGTATATAAGGTGGGAACCATCTTAGATCAGGGTCTTTTTGCAGAGTCAGAGGAAGAGAGCAGAGGAGAAGAGCAGCTCCAAGGCCAAGAGAGAGAGAGAGGAGAAAGAAGGACCCAGAGGGGGAGAAGAGGGAACTCCAAGAACCCAAAATTAGACCAGAGGGTGAAGAGTTGGCACAAGGGTACCGGATCCCAAGCTGGTGGAGGGCCCTAATCCTTAGCCAGAGACCGGAGGTCGTGGGCAGGATCTGCCACGACCACCCACTAAATCCACCCGGAAGGCAAACCGTGAATAGGGTCAGGGAACCCAGAGACAAGGGTTTTACCAACAAGAGGCCCGAGGGAGCAGGACTTAGGTGGATCCCTGGTGGGGAAGGCCAGAGAGAAGGACAAGTCAGAAAGGGAGCTCAGGACCACGCTCCAGAATCACCTGGGGGTTGGCCGAGTCCAGGACCTGGTGGACGCAGCACGGCTCGGGCGGTCACTCAAGGCCGGAGTGACCAAACAAAAGCAGTAAGTAAAAACCCTGAACTGCACAGCCCGACTCTGAGTCTCATTACCATCCTCACTGCACCTCCACAACCACCATCCTCTGCAACTGACCCCCTGAGGCTATACCCCTCCCGTTGGGGGTTATACTACCCGAAGCTGCACACACACCACCAGCCTCAGCGGACCCTGCTGCAGCGGCGGCCGTAGTGACCGCAAATCAACGGGTGGCGTAGTCGACATAAAAGAATATCTAGTAACATCTATAAGGACTGCCACACACTGAGCTTGACACCCTGGGCACGGACCGGGTCACCGCCACTCGGAGACTACAACCCCCATCTGATCCGGATCCGGGTATCCCCCAAACAACACTGGCCCAGGGGGCGCGTCAACTTTGGCGTAGTCGGCAGGATTACGTGCCCGCAACAACCGGGTACTGCGTGCCTGAAGAAAAGTTCACCGTTACCTTAAAAAGAAGTCTCCCGCCGGTTCCGGAGGGTCCCCGCCAACGGACCCCATCACAGGTCGTTTCCCGCCGGTTGTCCGCCATTTGTAGCTTTTTCCCGCCATCCGTGGAGTTTCCCGCCACTGGGAGACGATTCCCGCCATTTCCAAAGATTTCCCGCCTTGGAAGAGCGGACGCCATTATGGGCGTGCCAGAGGGTGGCAAGAGGTCACCTCCCATCGTGGGCCAGGTCGAAGAATGGCGCCAAAAGCGGAAACCGCGCCCACCAACAGAGACTGTGATGCTGGAAGTATCCATCAGCGTGAGAGAACTGCCCCTGGAACTGACAATCACAAAGTTGCCCCGGGACCACCCTCAATGTGGGCGGAGACAGAACAAGAGAGCAAAGATGGGTGTCGCCTGGAGCAGTCTGGAGAGAGCGCACCCGGAGACAAGACGTCTGGAGAGGAGTCCAGAGAAAGCCTACCCGGAGATGGAGGGAGAGTCAGGCAGCACCGACCCAGTGGTCAGGAGCCTGCTGCAAGCAACGACCCCACTAGGCTTAGTGGAGGTCCTGGCACAGCTCCCCTGAGACCGGGAGTGTGCACAGACTGCGCTGGAGAGCCTCGCACGGAGGATGGCCCGGGTACAGCGAGAGATGTTGGCGGAGTGGAGCCGAGAGATGGCCCAGCGGACCGAAACCCGTCAGCGGAGCACGCCACCCGAGACGAGGAGACAGACCGCCTCTGAGGATGGTGCAGGAGGACTCAAGGCCGGAGACGGCGCCGAGAAGGGAGCTGAACGGACGGAGGCAGGTAAAGGGGACGTCTCTACCCCGAGCCGGGAAACCGCGTGCCTGCCCCAGCTCCCCGTCGCAGAGCCCGAAGTTCCCCTGCCGTGCCCGTCGCTGCATCGTCACCGCCGCCGACTAGGCCTCAACCGGAAACCGCGGCCGCGACCCCTGTGACGTCACGCGCCTCAACCCTGAGCGCGGCGAAGCAGGAAATACCATCGGCCTGGTCGCAAGGTCTAGTACCTCCGGGCGCCGCAATTCCAACAGCGCCCCCTACCTCCGCGGAGCCACCGGCCTGGTCGCAGGGCCGAGTAACCCAGGGCGCCGCCGTTCTTACGGTGCCCTTTGCCTTTAGGGTGCCCCAAGCCTGGTCGCAAGGCCTGGTCAACCCGGGCGCCGCTACCATCAACGCGCCCTCAACATCTAGAGTGCCGCACCTGGGTGAAAATCTATTTGCCCAGCATACGTGCCCGGATGGGCAGCCCTTTGTATGGCCCCAGGAGTACATTCAGCTGGAACTCCAGAGAGCAAGGCCCATGTGCGAGCCCCTGATTCCGGCTCCGAAGCCTGTAAAGAGGACCTCACCCCCGCTGGAGGAGGCACAGTTTGAGTGGGACCCCACCGGAGAAGACCTAATCGGGTTCACTCAGGAGACTCGGGCGGCCGCAGCGGAGCGTGCAGAGTGCTGCCGGCAGCAGCTCGAAGACTTCGAGCGAGAACGGAGAGAGAGGCGGGTCCGAGAGCAGCGGCTGCAAGAACAGAGCGCAGGGCAGAAGAGCCGGACCAGGAGGAACCCCCGTGCAGCTCATGGTCCCCGTACCACCGGGACTGTGATTAAATTCAACCTGCAGCATGGGTGGGGCTTCATAAGAGACCATCATACCCCCGGCGACGTCTTTGTAACCCGCAGAGACGTAGAAAGCCATCTGCCGGAGGGACACAGAGGTCGTGACCTGTACGTAGGGGACGAGGTCACGTTCACCCGGCACAAATGTGCCAAAGGACCCTACGCCCTCCATGTGCATCGCCTGACGGAGGAGGAGCTGCGGTGTGAGGAGGAGCAAGAGGACCCGGACGGGTCTGAAACTGAAACCAACCAACAAGAAAGAGCAGGAGGACACCGTCGTTGAAGTACGGTAGAGAGAGACTGTATAAAGTTGCCCGTCGGGGTACCAAGAACTGTTACTTATTTAAAATATGTTCCCCGTTGGGACAAAGTGTGAACTGATGCCCGTGTTTCCCTAGTTCCTAATACCTGGCCGAGGACTGAGAGCGGCCATATCCCCTTTGTATATAGTTGCGCTTCCTAAAGCGCCCCCTACTGGTTTTATGCGAAAACTATTTTTCATCAAGAGACTGTCGCACTTTACCCGGTCACAAGTTGCACCGTGACCGGAGGAACCAGAGACAGGAATGTTTACAAGAATGTTATTTATGAAAACGTTTTATTGCTGATATATATATGATGTTTTATATGTTTATATGTTGATGTTTATGAAAAATAATTGTATGTTTTGGATGTTTTTATCTTTAACAGCCCGAGGACGTGCTGTGATTTACCAGGGGGGAATGTAGCACCCTGAGGATTCGGCTGCTACAGGGGTATTACACCTCAACCCAGAGGTGTGGTATTCCACTCCCGGGTAAGGATGGAGTGTGGAACTGAGCTCAGTAGGCTGCATGCACTACACACATCCCATTTCCGGGGGACAGACCAATGGTACTCCCACTAGAGAAATGTGCAGGTACGACAGTGTCTGTCCCTGGCTGGAGTGGGAGGGGGGGTGGAACATCCCAGTAGTGTAGGGGCAGATAGGGGGAGCAGTCTGGGTAATGCTAGGAGCTCATTGGGTGCTGGTCACCTGAGCTCACACATAGAGGGAGTATATAAGGTGGGAACCATCTTAGATCAGGGTCTTTTTGCAGAGTCAGAGGAAGAGAGCAGAGGAGAAGAGCAGCTCCAAGGCCAAGAGAGAGAGAGAGGAGAAAGAAGGACCCAGAGGGGGAGAAGAGGGAACTCCAAGAACCCAAAATTAGACCAGAGGGTGAAGAGTTGGCACAAGGGTACCGGATCCCAAGCTGGTGGAGGGCCCTAATCCTTAGCCAGAGACCGGAGGTCGTGGGCAGGATCTGCCACGACCACCCACTAAATCCACCCAGAAGGCAAACCGTGAATAGGGTCAGGGAACCCAGAGACAAGGGTTTTACCAACAAGAGGCCCGAGGGAGCCGGACTTAGGTGGATCCCTGGTGGGGAAGGCCAGAGAGAAGGACAAATCAGAAAGGGAGCTCAGGACCACGCTCCAGAATCACCTGGGGGTTGGCCGAGTCCAGGACCTGGTGGACGCAGCACGGCTCGGGCGGTCACTCAAGGCCGGAGTGACCAAACAAAAGCAGTAAGTAAAAACCCTGAACTGCACAGCCCGACTCTGAGTCTCATTACCATCCTCACTGCACCTCCACAACCACCATCCTCTGCAACTGACCCCCTGAGGCTATACCCCTCCCGTTGGGGGTTATACTACCCGAAGCTGCACACACACCACCAGCCTCAGCGGACCCTGCTGCAGCGGCGGCCGTAGTGACCGCAAATCAACGGGTGGCGTAGTCGACATAAAAGAACATCTAGTAACATCTATAAGGACTGCCACACACTGAGCTTGACACCCTGGGCACGGACCAGGTCACCGCCACTCGGAGACTACAACCCCCATCTGATCCGGGTATCCCCCAAACAACACTGGCCCAGGGGGCGCGTCATATGGGCCCTTGTAGCGTTCTGGATCCTATAATCCTATAAAGATACAGTATATGTGTTATCTCCCTATGTAGCAATGTCCCCCATCCTGGCTCCTTCTTGTAATAATCTCCCACATGCTGGGCCTTATGCTATAACATTTTCCCCCACCTGTGCCCCTGTCTGGTAATGTCCCCATTCTGGCATCATTTCCTTCATTCTGGTTTAATGTCCCCATCCTGGTATAGTGTCCCCATTCTGATATAATGTCCCCATTTTGGTATAATGTCTCTAACCTGGTATAATATCCCCATGCTGGTGTAATGCTCCCAATTCTGCTATAATGTCCCCAAAGCTGGTATAATGCCCCACATCCTGGTATAGTATCTCCAGTTCTGGCATTATGTCCCCCATGTTGCTATAATATACCCCATACTGGTATAATATCATCGTTGTGATATAATGTCCCCCATACTGGTATAACATCATCATTGTGATATAATGTCCCCATTCTGATATAGTGTCACCCATCCGGGTATGGTGTACCCCATTCTGGTATAGTGTCCCTTATTCTGGTATAATGTCCCCAATTCTGGTATAATTTCCCCATTCTGATATAATGTCCCCATTCTGATTTAATGTCCCCCTTCCTGGTATGTTGTCCCCCTTCCGATATATTGTCCCCATTCTGATATAGTGTCCTTCATCTTGGTAAAATGTCCCCATACTAGAATAGTTTCCCCATTCTGGTATAATGTCCCCATCCTGGTATAATGCCCCCCATCCTGGTTTAATGACCATCATAATGTCCCTCGCCCTGGTTTAATGTCCCCCATCCTGGTACAATGCACTCCATTCTGTTACAGTGTCTCACATTCTGGCATAATGACCTAATTCTGATACAATGTCCCCATTCTGGTATAATGTACCCATTCTGGCATAATGTCCCCCATCCTGGTATGGTATCTACTGAGCTGCCATCCTGGGGATGGGTTATCAATATCAGATCGGTGGGCTCCGACACGCGGCACTGGCTCTACCCATCACTTGTTTGCAACGCTCAGATGTAAATAGTTTGAAGATCTGAACATCACTGCTCCATTCACTGTACTGTGGGTCCTGCAAGTCAGCTAATATTCATGTAATAGGAGCTGATCTGCAGCACCAGGTAGCAGCCACTACACAGTGACCAGAGCTGTGATGTTCAGCTCCACAACAATGTTTACATCTGACCTCTGCAAGAGTTTCAAACAACTGAGTAGTTGAGGTGCCACGTGCCGGACCCCCACAAATCTGATATTAATGAGCTAACCAGGGGATAGGCCATCAATATGTTTGTCCTGGAAATTTCATATAAGGCCCACCTGCACATACTACGTATATAATATATATATATATGGCAAAGAGTGGGAAGGGGTTAATCACAGGCTCATAAAACGGACAAACAACACAAATATTGGTTCTATCTTTTACACATTTGGGGTAGCCCTTAAGAGGGCCATTGGGTCAAAGAGAGAGAGAGAGAGAAGAGAGAGGGGAGGGAGAGATACCGGGAGATACCAAGAGAGAGAAAAAAGAGAGACCCAACCAGTGCAAGGCTAAGCCGGGCAGGTGGTAGCGGATATTTATACCCACTGCTGATCTCTGATTGGTGGAAAATCTGGGTGTGGCTGCTCTCTGATTGGTGGAAAATCTGGGTGTGGCTGCTCTGTGATTGGTCAGCATTATGACCTCACAGTGGCGATGACTCATACCTCCTGGGTGGTTCTTCTGGGCGGTTCTGTTTTCTGACTGGTGGAAATTCTAATCAGCATTATGACCTCACAGTGGCCGTGACTCATGTTTCATGGACTGTTCTATCTGGGTGACCTGAAACATGCTGATCTCTGATTGGTGGAAATTCAAGTCATCTTCATGACATCACAATCAGCATGTTATTACTGCTGAGATGTTCAGTTTTTTCCTAAATTTCCTATGTTTTGTCCTAATTTATTACCACATATATACCACTCATTCCTACAATCAAAGGATCAGGAAACCACTCTGAAATCAATATCCTACAATTTACCCCAACAGCAAAAAAACAACTATACACAAAATACCAAAAGATATATCAAATTATTAATGAGCAAATAAAAGACACTATCATATAAAAATAATTTTTAGAAAGGTATAGAAAAAATGCTGTAAAGTAAGAACGCTTCAAAAATAGAAATGTTAATGATTTATTTAATCAATTAACAAAATACAAAGTGAATGAACAAACGAAAAATCTAGATCCAATTAATATTTGGTGTGACCAACTTTTCACTTTAAAACAGCATCAATTATTCCAGGTACACCTGCGCAAAGTCAGGGATTTTGTAATAATACAGTCAGGTGTCTGGTCATACACCATGGCAAGACTGAGCAAGAATACACAAGGAAGTTATACTACATCAGCAAGGTCTCTAAGGCACAAATTTCAAAGCAGATTGAGGGTTCAAGATGTGTCATTCAAGCACTTATGAAGAAGCACAAGAAATTGTGCAACGTTGAGGTCAGTAGATGCAGTGGTCGGCCAAGGAAACTTAGTGCAGCAGATGTATGACACATTATGGTTACTTTCCTTCAAAAGCGGAAGATGTCCAGCAGTGCCATCAGCTCAGAACTGGCAGCAACCAGTGGGACTCAGCTTCACTCATCTACTGTTCAGAGAAGCCTGGCCAGAAGTTCTCTTCATAGCAGAATTGTGGCGAAAAAGCCATATCTTCCACATCAAAACAAGGCCAAGTGACTCAACTATGCATTAAAACAGAGGAACCAGGGTGTAGAAAATTGGCAGGATGTGCTCTGGACGGTTGAGTCAAAATATGAAAAATGTTGTTATTACAGAAGAGATTTTGTTCACTAAAGGGCTGGAGAGCAGTACAATAATGAGTGTCTGTGGGCAATAGTGATCCATAAGCACGGTGGAGGGTCCTGTAAGTTTGGGGCTGCATTGCAGCAAATGGAAGTGGGAATTGGGTTAGAATTATTGGTTCGCTCAATGCTGAGATATAGAGGCAGATACTTATCCATCATGCAATATCATCAGGGAGGTGTCTGATTGGATCCAAATGTTTTCTTCAGCAGAACAACAACCCCAAACGTACAGCCAATGTCATTAAGAATTATGTTCAATGTAAAGAACAAGGAGTCCTGGAAATGATATGGTCCCACCCAGTGGAGTAACTAGAGTCTGATAGGCCCCCACCTGCATGTTGGTCAGATGTATGGGCCCTTGTAGCGTTCTGGATCCTATAAAGATACAGTATATGTGTTCTCTCCCTATGTAGCAATGTCCCCCATCCTGGCTCCTTCTTGTAATAATCTCCCACATGCTGGGCCTTATGCTATAACATTTTCCCCCACCTGTACCCCTGTCTGGTAATGTCCCCATTCTGGCATCATTTCCTTCATTCTGGTTTAATGTCCCCATCCTGGTATAGTGTCCCCATTCTGATATAATGTCCCCATTTTGGTATAATGTCTCTAACCTGGTATAATATCCCCATGCTGGTGTAATGCTCCCAATTTTGCTATAATGTCCCCAAAGCTGGTATAATGCCCCACATCCTGGTATAGTATCTCCAGTTCTGGCATTATGTCCCCCATGTTGCTATAATATACCCCATACTGGTATAATATCATGGTTGTGATATAATGTCCCCCATCCTGGTATAACATCATCATTGTGATATAATGTCCCCATTCTGATATAGTGTCACCCATCCGGGTATGGTGTACCCCATTCTGGTATAGTGTCCCTTATTCTGGTATAATGTCCCCAATTCTGGTATAATTTCCCCATTCTGATATAATGTTCCCATTCTGATTTAATGTCCCCCTTCCTGGTATGTTGTCCCCCTTCCGATATATTGTCCCCATTCTGATATAGTGTCCTTCATCTTGGTAAAATGTCCCCATACTAGAATAGTGTCCCCATTCTGGTATAATGTCCCCATCCTGGTATAATGACCATCATACTGGTTTAATGACCATCATACTGGTTTAATGTCCCTCGCCCTGGTTTAATGTCCCCCATCCTGGTACAATGCACTCCATTCTGTTACAGTGTCTCACATTCTGGCATAATGACCTAATTCTGATACAATGTCCCCATTCTGGTATAATGTACCCATTCTGGCATAATGTCCCCCATCCTGGTATGGTATCTACTGAGCTGCCATCCTGGGGATGGGTTATCAATATCAGATCGGTGGGCTCCGACACGCGGCACTGGCTCTACCCATCACTTGTTTGCAACGCTCAGATGTAAATAGTTTGAAGATCTGAACATCACTGCTCCATTCACTGTACTGTGGGTCCTGCAAGTCAGCTAATATTCATGTAATAGGAGCTGATCTGCAGCACCAGGTAGCAGCCACTACACAGTGACCAGAGCTGTGATGTTCAGCTCCACAACAATGTTTACATCTGACCTCTGCCAGAGTTTCAAACAACTGAGTAGTTGAGGTGCCACGTGCCGGACCCCCACAAATCTGATATTAATGAGCTAACCAGGGGATAGGCCATCAATATGTTTGTCCTGGAAATTCCGTTTAAGGCCCACCTGCACATACTGCGTATATAATATATATATATGGCAAAGAGTGGGAAGGGGTTAATCACAGGCTCATAAAACGGACAAACAACACAAATATTGGTTCTATCTTTTACACATTTGGGGTAGCCCTTAAGAGGGCCGTTGGGTCAAAGAGAGAGAGAGAGAGAGAAGAGAGAGGGGAGGGAGAAATACCGGGAGATACCAAGAGAGAGAAAAAAAGAGAGACCCAACCAGTGCAAGGCTAAGCCGGGCAGGTGGTAGCGGCTATTTATACCCACTGCTGATCTCTGATTGGTGGAAAATCTGGGTGTGGCTGCTCTCTGATTGGTGGAAAATCTGGGTGTGGCTGCTCTGTGATTGGTCAGCATTATGACCTCACAGTGGCGATGACTCATACCTCCTGGGTGGTTCTTCTGGGTGGTTCTGTTTTCTGACTGGTGGAAATTCTAATCAGCATTATGACCTCACAGTGGCCGTGACTCATGTTTCATGGACTGTTCTATCTGGGTGACCTGAAACATGCTGATCTCTGATTGGTGGAAATTCAAGTCATCTTCATGACATCACAATCAGCATGTTATTACTGCTGAGATGTTCAGTTTTTTCCTAAATTTCCTACGTTTTGTCCTAATTTATTAGCACATATATACCACTCATTCCTACAATCAAAGGATCAGGAAACCACTCTGAAATCAATATCCTACAATTTACCCCAACAGCAAAAAAACAACTATACACAAAATACCAAAAGATATATCAGATTATTAATGAGCAAATAAAAGACACCATCACATAAAAATAATTTTTAGAAAGGTGTAGAAAAAATGCTGTAAAGTAAGAACGCTTCAAAAATAGAAATGTTAATGATTTATTTAATCAATTAACAAAATACAAAGTGAATGAACAAACGAAAAATCTAGATCCAATTAATATTTGGTGTGACCAACTTTTCACTTTAAAACAGCATCAATTATTCCAGGTACACCTGCGCAAAGTCAGGGATTTTGTAATAATACAGTCAGGTGTCTGGTCATACACCATGGCAAGACTGAGCAAGAATACACAAGGAAGTTATACTACATCAGCAAGGTCTCTAAGGCACAAATTTCACAGCAGATTGAGGGTTCAAGATGTGTCATTCAAGCACTTATGAAGAAGCACAAGAAATTGTGCAACGTTGAGGTCAGTAGATGCAGTGGTCGGCCAAGGAAACTTAGTGCAGCAGATGTATGACACATTATGGTTACTTTCCTTCAAAAGCGGAAGATGTCTGTAGCGTCGGCGTCCCTGCCCTCTGCTAGGCAGGGACGCTGTTCCACTCACCTCTCTGCTCCGAGCCCGGCGTCCTCCTCCCGCTCTGCTGGCAGCACGCGCTCCTTCCCGGCTATTGTGCTTAGGGCGCGCGCGCGCTCCCTCCCTCTTAAAGGGGCCGCGCGCGCCGTCCTAAGGAGTACCCGGCCAATGGCCGGAGGACTTCACCATATATAAGGCACCTCCTCCAAAATGGAGGTGCCCGAGCAATGTTGTTGCACTGTTCTACTCTGCTTCAGCCCTCAGGTCCCGTTGCCAGTTACCTGCCAGATACCTGCCAGATTCCTGCCAGCCAGCTGTCTTATTCCTGCCTGATATTCTGCTACCTGCCTGCTAGCCTGAGGTCCGACGGTCTGCCTTACTACTCCTGTCAGTCTGTCTAAGGACCAGCTTGCCCGCTCACCTGGGAGCACACATCAACTACCTGCCTGATTGCCTGAGGTCCGACGGTCTGCCTTCCAACTCCTGTCAGTCTGTCTATGGACCAGCTTGCCCGCTCACCTGGGAGCGCACATCTGCTACCTGCCTGCTAGCCTACCTGGAGGCTCTGCCGTCACGTGCTGTGACCACCAGCCTGTCCAGTGACTCCTGCCCGCTCACCTGGGAGCGCTCATCTGCTGCCTGTCTGCTAGCCTACCTGGAGGCTCTGCCGTCACGTGCTGTGACCACCCGCCTGTCCAGAGACTTCTGCCCGCTCACCTGGGAGCGCTCATCTGCCGCCTGTCTGTTGGTCTTCCTGGAGGCTCCGCCGTCACATGCTGTGACCACCCGTTTATCCAGAGACTCTCGCCTGCTCACCTGGGAGCTCACGTCTACCATCAGCCGCCACAGGTCGTACCAACCCTTTACCCAGAGACTGCCCCGGTCACTTGCCGTGACCATCTGCCCGTTCACCCAGAGACTGCCCCGGTCACTTGCCGTGACCATCTGCCCGTTCACCCAGAGACTGCCCCGGTCACTTGAAGTGACCATCTGCCCGTTCACCCAGAGACTGCCCCGGTCACTTGCCGTGACCATCTGCCCGTTCATCCAGAGACTGTCCCGGTCACTTGCCGTGACCTCCTACCCGTTCCTCTAGAGACTGTCCCGGTCACCTGCTGTGACTGCCTGCCTGGTCGCCACCCGCTCCCTTACAAGGACCGCCCCCTTGTATAGTAGCCCAGAGGTTCCGCCTCCCAGACCCGTTACAATGTCCAGCAGTGCCATCAGCTCAGAACTGGCAGCAACCAGTGGGACTCAGCTTCACTCATCTACTGTTCAGAGAAGACTGGCCAGAAGTTCTCTTCATAGCAGAATTGTGGCGAAAAAGCCATATCTTCCACATCAAAACAAGGCCAAGTGACTCAACTATGCATTAAAACAGAGGAACCAGGGTGTAGAAAATTGGCAGGATGTGCTCTGGACGGTTGAGTCAAAATATGAAAAATGTTGTTATTACAGAAGAGATTTTGTTCACTAAAGGGCTGGAGAGCAGTACAATAATGAGTGTCTGTGGGCAATAGTGATCCATAAGCACGGTGGAGGGTCCTGTAAGTTTGGGGCTGCATTTCAGCAAATGGAAGTGGGAATTGGGTTAGAATTATTGGTTCCCTCAATGCTGAGATATAGAGGCAGATACTTATCCATCATGCAATATCATCAGGGAGGTGTCTGATTGGATCCAAATGTTTTCTTCAGCAGAACAACAACCCCAAACGTACAGCCAATGTCATTAAGAATTATCTTCAATGTAAAGAACAAGGAGTCCTGGAAATGATATGGTCCCACCCAGTGGAGTAACTAGAGTCTGATAGGCCCCCACCTGCATGTTGGTCAGATGTATGGGCCCTTGTAGCGTTCTGGATCCTATAAAGCTACAGTATATATGTTCTCTCCCTATGTAGCAATGTCCCCCATCCTGGCTCCTTCTTGTAATAATCTCCCACATGCTGGGCCTTATGCTATAACATTTTCCCCCACCTGTGCCCCTGTCTGGTAATGTCCCCATTCTGGCATCATTTCCTTCATTCTGGTTTAATGTCCCCATCCTGGTATAGTGTCCCCATTCTGATATAATGTCCCCATTTTGGTATAATGTCTCTAACCTGGTATAATATCCCCATGCTGGTGTAATGCTCCCAATTCTGCTATAATGTCCCCAAAGCTGGTATAATGCCCCACATCCTGGTATAGTATCTCCAGTTCTGGCATTATGTCCCCCATGTTGCTATAATATACCCCATACTGGTATAATATCATCGTTGTGATATAATGTCCCCTATCCTGATATAACATCATCGTTGTGATATAATGTCCCCATTCTGATATAGTGTCATCCATCCGGGTATGGTGTACCCCATTCTGGTATAGTGTCCCTTATTCTGGTAGAATGTCCCCAATTCTGGTGTAATTTCCCCATTCTGATATAATGTCCCCATTCTGATTTAATGTCCCCCTTCCTGGTATGTTGTCCCCCTTCCGATATATTGTCCCCATTCTGATATAGTATCCTTCATCTTGGTAAAATGTCCCCATACTAGAATATTGTCCCCATTCTGGTATAATGTCCCCATCCTGGTATAATGCCCCCCATCCTGGTTTAATGACCATCATACTGGTTTAATGTCCCTCGCCCTGGTTTAATGTCCCCCATCCTGGTACAATGCACTCCATTCTGTTACAGTGTCTCACATTCTGGCATAATGACCTAATTCTGATACAATGTCCCCATTCTGGTATAATGTACCCATTGTGGCATAATGTCCCCCATCCTGGTATGGTATCTACTGAGCTGCCATCCTGGGGATGGGTTATCAATATCAGATCGGTGGGCTCCGACACGCGGCACTGGCTCTACCCATCACTTGTTTGCAACGCTCAGATGTAAATAGTTTGAAGATCTGAACATCACTGCTCCATTCACTGTACTGTGGGTCCTGCAAGTCAGATAATATTCATGTAATAGGAGCTGATCTGCAGCACCAGGTAGCAGCCACTACACAGTGACCAGAGCTGTGATGTTCAGCTCCTCAACAATGTTTACATCTGACCTCTGCCAGAGTTTCAAACAGCTGAGTAGTTGAGGTGCCACGTGCCGGACCCACACAAATCTGATATTAATGAGCTAACCAGGGGATAGGCCATCAATATGTTTGTCCTGGAAGTTCCGTTTAAGGCCCACCTGCACATACTACGTATATAATATATATATATGGCAAAGAGTGGGAAGGGGTTAATCACAGGCTCATAAAACGGACAAACAACACAAATATTGGTTCTATCTTTTACACATTTGGGGTAGCCCTTAAGAGGGCCGTTGGGTCAAAGAGAGAGAGAGAAGAGAGAGGGGAGGGAGAGATACCGGAGATACCAAGAGAGAGATAAAAAGAGAGACCCAACCAGTGCAAGGCTAAGCCGGGCAGGTGGTAGCGACTATTTATACCCACTGCTGATTTCTGATCGGTGGAGAATCTGGGTGTGGCTGCTCTCTGATTGGTGGAAAATCTGGGTGTGACTGCTCTGTGATTGGTCAGCATTATGACCTCACATTGGCAATGACTCATACCTCCTGGGTGGTTCTTCTGGGCGGTTCTGTTTTCTGACTGGTGGAAATTCTAATCAGCATTATGACCTCACAGTGGCCGTGACTCATGTTTCATGGACTGTTCTATCTGGGTGACCTGAAACATGCTGATCTCTGATTGGTGGAAATTCAAGTCATCTTCATGACATCACAATCAGCATGTTATTACTGCTGAGATGTTCAGTTTTTTCCTAAATTTCCTATGATGTGTCCTAATTTATTAGCACATATATACCACTCATTCCTACAATCAAAGGATCAGGAAACCACTCTGAAATCAATATCCTACAATTTACCCCAACAGCAAAAAAACAACTATACACAAAATACCAAAAAATATATCAGATTATGAATGAGCAAATAAAAGACACTATCACATAAAAATAATTTTTAGAAAGGTGTAGAAAAAATGCTGTAAAGTAAGAACGCTTCAAAAATAGAAATGTTAATGATTTATTTAATCAATTAACAAAATACAAAGTGAATGAACAAACGAAAAATCTAGATCCAATTAATATTTGGTGTGACCAACTTTTCACTTTAAAACAGCATCAATTATTCCAGGTACACCTGCGCAAAGTCAGGGATTTTGTAATAATACAGTCAGGTGTCTGGTCATACACCATGGCAAGACTGAGCAAGAATACACAAGGAAGTTATACTACATCAGCAAGGTCTCTAAGGCACAAATTTCAAAGCAGATTGAGGGTTCAAGATGTGTCATTCAAGCACTTATGAAGAAGCACAAGAAATTGTGCAACGTTGAGGTCAGTAGATGCAGTGGTCGGCCAAGGAAACTTAGTGCAGCAGATGTATGACACATTATGGTTACTTTCCTTCAAAAGCAGAGGATGTCCAGCAGTGCCATCAGCTCAGAACTGGCAGCAACCAGTGGGACTCAGCTTCACTCATCTACTGTTCAGAGAAGACTGGCCAGAAGTTCTCTTCATAGCAGAATTGTGGCGAAAAAGCCATATCTTCCACATCAAAACAAGGCCAAGTGACTCAACTATGCATTAAGTGGGTTGCCCAGGACTTAAAAGGATTTTTCCTTTTGAGTAAATGAAAGTCATAAGTTGCAGGTTGTTATAAAGAAACAAACCGTGCTGTACTCACCTCCCCGAGGTCCACGATGAGTCTTTGCCGCTGCTCGCGGTGGCCGGCATTGGCTGATGTCACATTGACAGTGCAGCAGCCAATCGCTACGCTCAGTGGCTCTGTCAGTGTAAACTGAACACCGCGTAGTTGACATGACTTTCAGGTCGCAGCCAATGTTAGACACTGGAAGCTGCTGCAGACACTTGCCGGTGGACTCGGGGAAGGCAAATATGGAACGTTTTGTTTCATTATTACCATCTGCAGCAGGGGACATTCATTTATTGAAAGGGAACAGGTGGGCACTCTTCGTCTCTTGTTTTGATTTTGAGCTACACTTCCATCCAGTGGACAAGAATGTTAAAGCAGATGCTCTGTCTTGATATTTTGAAGTGACTATTTTCGTGGAAGAGGCTCAGTATATCATAGATCCGGCCAGGATTGTTGAAGCAGCCCTTGTCCTCCTAAAAGACATTCATCTGGGGAAAACCTTTGTTCCTAGTGCTAAAAGAAGGAAAATACTGTCATGGGGACAAGAATCCAAGCTAGCCTGCCATGTGGGAGTACTCACATCCACTGAGCTAATTGCACACCGCTTTTGGTGGCCATCGCTGACCAAGGATGTTCAGGACTTTGTGACCACTTGTCCGCAGTGCCCAAGAAACTAGTCTCCCAGGAACAAGCCTCCTGGTCTCCTTCAGCCTCTGCCAGTTCTTTCCGCCCCCTGGCAACATATCGCTATGGATTTCATCATGAACCTGCCCCTCTCTGAGGGTTACAACACCATCTGGGTCATGGTGGAACAGTTCTCTAAGATGGGTCACTTTATCCCCTTGGTCGGCCTACCTTGGACTCCCAAGCTTGCCACATAGTTCTTCCAGCATAAGTTTCATCTTCATGCTTTCCCTCTCCACATTGTCTCTGACCGCAGAGTCCAGTTTACATCTAAATTTTGGAGAGATCTTTGCAAGCTGCTGAATGTCCAGCTGGATTTCTCCACCGCGTGCCATCCACAGAGCAATGGACAAGTGAAACCAGTTAACAAAACTCTTGAAAACTACAGTATGCTTGCCCCTTTATTTCTGCTCACCAGGATGACTAGATACAACGTCTTCTATGGGCAGAGTTCTCCTACAGCAACCACATTGGACTCACAATAAAACGTTCAAAAATGAAAGTGAAACTGTTTTCCTGTGAAATATGTTAAGGAACATCCTTTCCAGGGTAAAGACTTGTGTATAAGGTAAAATAAATAACCAAAAACAAAAATACTTCTTCACACCTTGGGCTATGTTTACAAGTAGCATTTTTTATGCGTTTTTGCACTTTTGTATTGCTTTTAACCGTGACAAATGCATTCACCAGGAAATGTCATTTTAACATTTTACAACCTTATCTGGCCATGTGCTGTGTGACACATGCATACAGTGCTGAAAAGACATGGGAACAGCATGGGGAAGACCCCTGGAAGCATCTCTGACACCCAGGTCAATTCCTAAAAGTGTGCCCATTGGAAGTGATCCTTGCTGCATCAGAAGATGCAGACTTGCAACTATCCCCGTGCAAGTCCTTGTCCCAGGGCAGTGTTCAATTGTACCTCCCCCATTCCTTGCAATGCAAGCGCAAATATGCAGCCAACCACCCACCCACCTACAGGCTGCAATACTATACTGCTAGCTTGGACTTGAAATGGGGCCTTTTAGTTTGGAGAAGGCCGAAGCTGGCCACTACCTCATGGCTGCGACGGCGGCGAGGTCTGCATACTCAGTCCCCAGCCGCCACTATTTTCCTGGGAACCTTCCCCACACTTTTCTTAGCTTGGCCTGCTTTAGGGCAGCATTGGACGAGCCCACCAGACAACCAGAGACTCCTCCGGTGGGCCTTGGCTTCTCCATCAGGGGAGTTGAGAGTGCCAAGGTGAGGAGCATGATGATGATGATAGAAGTTAGCATCTGCTTTGTTTTCTTGTAATGTAAGCGTAAGTGTGCAGCCTGCCACCCACCCCAGGCTGCAATACCATACTGCTAGCTTGCACTTGAAATTGGGCCTTGTAGTTTGGAGGAGGCCATAGCTGGCCACTACCTCATGGCTGCTTCGGCAGCGAGGTCTCCATACTCAGTCCCCAGTCGCCACTATTTGTCCCGGTAACCTTCCCCACAGTTTCTTAGCCTGGCCTGCTTTAGGGCAGCATTGGACGAGCCCACCAGACAACCAGACTCCTCCGGTGGGCCCTGGCTTCTCCATCAGGGGAGTTGAGAGTGCCAAGGTGAGGAGCATGATGATGATAGAAGTTAGCATCTGCTTTGTTTTCTTGGAATGTAAGTGTAAGTGTGCAGCCTGCCACCCACCCACCCCCAGGCTGCAATACCATACTGCTAGCTTGCTTGCACTTGAAATGAGGCCTTTTAGGCTTGTGGAGGCAGACGCCGGCCACCATGTCATGGCTGCATCGGCGGCCTGGTATCCATACTCAGTCCCCAGCCGCCCGGCGGCCGGGTCTCCACACTCGGTCCCCAGCCGCCCCTATTTGTCCCGGTGCACCTTATACATAAGCACGCATAAGCACACTCGGTCTCCACACTCGGTCCCCAGCCGCCCCTATTTGTCCCGGTGCACCTTATACATAAGCACGCATAAGCACATTACCTGTGCCCTCCCCAGTGCATTTAGTGGGAAGGACAGCCTAACCACAAACACGTGGACAAGTGAATGTGGCCAGGGATGGTCCATCTCACTGACGCCTTCACACTGGGTTAATATTGTGGAAGCCGGGACACAGTTGAACACTGGGATGCAACATGTCCTCTAGACATAGAGGATTGCGGGTCCTGGGTAAATCAGGCTTCAACACAAAGTTCAGAAGGTAGACAGCAGCAGCGGTCGGCCTCCTACACAACGAGTAAATTATTCATGATTATGAGGCCATCCATCTCCTTAGCTTTCTGTTCCTTGGAATGGAAGCGCATGTATGTAGTAGCGGATAGGCCTGAGGTGGTCAGCGTTTTGGCGCATATCCTACCTCCTCCGAGGATTGCTGGATGTTTTCCTGCTACTATCCCAGTTCTATGACTCCCATTAAAACAAAGCTTCAGGTGATGAATGATGGATGAGGTGGTGGCAAAGGAGAAAGAGCAGGAGGAACAGGGACCATTCACATCAATATCAGGCCAGTCAACCATACATGAAAACCGATTCACCAACCATTTAATGTATGGTCTGCAATCCTTATGAAGACATCAAAACCGACAAAAAACCCATTTTGAGAGAGAGGAGTTTACAGACAATGAGGGGAAAGTAAACCTCTTATGACAAATGATCACCTCAATCTACCTGTTGATAGTCCCAAAATGACACAAAAGGGATTTATATCATAAAATATAAACTTTATTGAAACATATACATTAATATATTATTACACAATTCCATAGTATGAATAAAGAGAAAAAAGAGAATAAAAAAGGGGGAAGGGAGGGGAAGGGGGGAGGACAGCTAAAGAAAGCAGGATGAGATGATAAACGTCCTGCAAAGGGACTACCATCCCCAGATCAGCATATTAAATGTAATAGATGTAAGTCTGTGCTGCCAGCTAGGTAGTACAAGATTATAGTCAAGTAAAAATCCTAGTCCAGATTCGGTCAGGTGATTTAAAGTCACAGAAATCCGCATTAGTGGGACCCTATGGTAGAGAAAGATATGGCAAATAACGATTCCCCATGTATAGGATGTCAGGTGTTGAAGGGGTTAAATGCAGGACACTAAGTACTACTTTCTATTGTTATGTTATAACAACACCCACATCAACGGAGCAGGGAGAGTGGCATCAAAAGATTAACATTACCTTGGGTCATGTTGGCAGAGTCTGGGGCAGCTTAGAGCGAGATGCTGGGGATGTGCAGTAGCCTCGACGCGCGTTTCGCCCGGAAATGGCTTAGTCAGGAAGCATATCCTACCTCCTCTGGGGATTGCTGGATGTTTTCCTGCTACTATCCCAGTTCTATGACTCCCATTAAAACAAAACTTCAGGTGATGAATGATGGATGAGGTGGTGGCAAAGGAGAAAGAGCAGGAGGAACAGGGACCATTCACATCAATATCAGGCCAGTCAACCATACATGTCTTGTAGGATATGTTTCTGTACCAAAAGGAGCAGTTTGGCTACACAGTTGTAGGGCATACAGTGAGTGCAATGCCTACCAAAAATTTTGAGGCACTCCAATGCCCCTTGGAAGTGACATGGAGGTCAGAGGGCCTTAACTAAACCGTTTTTTTCATTTATAGCAACTGGGTCTCCTGTACACTTTTGGCCTAAGCAGTGAATGGAAGGCTTTCCAAAAATTATGAGGAACTGCAATGCCCCTTGAAACAGACGTGGATTACAGCATACTAAAAACCTTCTACCCATTATTGGGGAGTGGGTCTCCCTTAGTGTTCGCCTATGCATTGAAAAGCAAAAGCTGACTAAAATTAGGAGGAAATGCAATGCCCGTTGGAAGAGTCGTGGAGGTTAGAGGTAATTAAAAACAACATTTCAATGCCCCTTGGAAGAGCTGTGGAGTTCAGAGTGGTTTAACAAGACGGTTTTAATGCCCCTTAGAAGAGACGTGGAGGTCACAGTAGCTTAACAAGATGGCTTTAATGCCCCTTGGAAGAGACATGGAGTTCAGAGTGGTTTAACAAGACGGTTTTAATGCCCCTTGGAAGAGACGTGGAGGTCCCAGTGGAATAAAAAGACAATATCAATGCCCCTTGGAAGAGTGGTGGAGGTTCCAGTGGAATAAAAATACAATATCAATGCCCCTTGGAAGAGTGGTGGAGGTTACAGTGGAATCAAAAGACAATATCAATGCCCCTTGGAAGAGTGGTGAAGGTCGCAGTGGAATAAAAAGACAATATCAATGCCCCTTGGAAGAGTGGTGGAGGTCACAGTGGAATAAAAAGACAATATCAATGCCCCTTGGAAGAGTGGTGGAGGTCCCAGTGGAATAAAAAGACAATATTAATGACCCTTGGAAGAGATGTGGAGGTCACAGTAGCTTAACAAGACGATTTTAATGGCCCTTACAAGAGCCATGCAGTACAGCATATTAAAAACATTATTCCCATTATTGGGGAGTGGGTCTCCCATAGTCTTTGCCTATGCCTTCCAAGCAAAAGCTGCCAAAAATTAGGACGGAGGAACTTGCAATGCTGGAAACACGGACAACGGTCACCCTGGTGGTATAGTGGTGGTGGAGGCTGAGGAGAAGGAGAAGAGCAAAAAACAGCCGAAATGAGGAAGCGTATACCCATGTGTGGGTGTGAAGCGGTGCATGGGAATACACCTCCCGAAATAACACAGTGGTTTTGACTTTATACTACTCTGCTGTCATTTGGTGGTGATGAGAAGTCTGGCCCAATCCAGCCCTTGTTCATTTTGATAAGGGTCAGCTTGTCAGCATTGTCAGTTGACAGGCGAGTGCGCTTATCAGTTATAATTCCTCCAGCGGCACTAAAAACACGCTCCGACAACACGCTAGCGGCAGGGCAGGCCAGGACCTCCAAAGCATACAGAGCGAGTTCATTCCAAGTGTCCAGCTTGGATACCCAATAATTAAAAGGCACAGAGGAATCACGGAGGACGCTGGTACGGTCGGCAAGGTACTCCATCACCATCTTTTGAAACTTTCCACTCCTTGTGAGAGTACCCCGCGCCTCAGGGCCTGTAAGCTGGGCGGGTCTCAGAAAACTGTCCCAGAACGTTGACAGTGTTCCCCTGCCTCTGCTGGATTGGAGTTGCGTCTCTTTCGCATGTACGCCTTGGTTGGGCAACAAATTGTGACCTCTGCCGCTAGCACGTTCAGATGGGAATTTTTTTAACAGTTCTGCAGCAAGGCCTTCTGGTACTGCCCCATTTTTGTAGACCTCTCCACCTCAGGAATAAGAGAGTGAAAGTTCTCCTTGTAGTGGGAGTCTAAAAGTGTCACCAACCAGTAATTACAGTCACCCAACATTTTGACAACGCGAGGGTCACTGTTAAGGCAGCGTAACATAAAGTCAGCCATGCGTGCCAGACTGGTAACGGGCAAGATTTCCGTGTCCTCACCAAAATGACGACTGACCATGCTCTCCTCCTCCTCCTCCCCCACCCCCCTGTCCTCAGGCCACCCACACTGAACCGACGGTATGTCAGTTGTACAGGTACTACCGTCTACAGCGCATGATACCAGCTCCTGTTCTTCCTCCTCCTCTCTCTCATTGTCCCCAATGCACGTTAGGATGAGATGAGGCTTGATTGTGTGTAATTGCCCGCTACGGCTTCTTGATCCATCTCATCATACTCTGGCTGCAATGCCTCCTCTTTAATTCTCTGCAGAGAGCATTGCAAAATACAGACAAGTGGGATGCTGACGCTAATGATGGCGTCATCGCCACTCACCATCTTGGTGGATTCCTCAAAGTTTGTCAGGATGGTACATATGTCAGACATCCAGGTCCACTCCTGAGGTCTTATGTGTGGAGTCTGACCTGAATATCGACGGCCTTGTTGCAGCTGGTACTCCACAACTGCTCTCTTCTGCTCACAAATCCTTTGCAACATGTGGAGGGTAGAGTTCCAACGTGTGGGGACATCACACACCAGTCGGTGTGCCGGAAGCTGCAAACGCTGCTGCAACACAGCAAGGGCGGTGGAAGCTGTAGCCGACTTCCGAAAATGAGCTGACAGGTGGCGTACTTTGACGAGCAGATCTGGCAACTCGGGGTACCATTTAAGAAATCGCTAAACCACGAGATTAAGCACGTGAGCCAGGCATGGTACGTGTGTGATCTCGCCTCGCCTCAGAGCCGCCACCAGGCTACAGCCATTGTCACACACGACCATGCCTGGATGTAGGTTCAGCGATCTCAGCCACAGATCTGCCTGCTCTTTCACAGCTGTCCACAACTCACAAGCAGTGTGAGGTTTATCACCTAAGCTTATGAGTTTCAGCACAGCCTGTTGCCGCTTGGCTGAGGCAGTACTGCAGTGCTTCCAGCTTGTAACTGATGTGGTGATATCTGAGATGGAGGCTGAACATGAGGAGGAGGAGGAGGATGATGCGCAGGAGCTGTACACTGTGGGGGCAACTCTGACTGACATAGGGCCCGCAATCCTCGGTGTGGGGAGGATGTGTTCCGTCCCAAGGTCCGACTGGGTCATGGCTTCCACTATGTTTACCCAGTGTGCCGTCAGGGAGATGCACCGTCCCTGGCCACAAGCACTTGTCCACGTGTCCGTTGTCGGGTGGACTCTCCCAGTAACTGTGTTGTTGAGGGCACGGCAGATGTTTTGGGACACGTGCTTGTGTAGTGCGGGGATGGCACACCAGGCAAAATAGTGTCGGCTGGGGACCGAGTACCGAGGGACGGCCACCGCCATAAGGTTGCGGAAGGATTCCGTCTCCACCAGCCTAAAAGGCAGCATTTCCAACGCAAGCAGTCGTGAAATGTGCAAATTTAGGACTGTGGCCTGTGGGGCGTTTGGCTGCGAATTTGCGCTTTCGTTCAAATGTCTGGGATATGGACAATTGAACGCTGCGGTGGGACGTGGACGTGGACGTTGATGCTGTTTCTTGAGAAACTGCCATAACAAGTGAAGACTAAGAGGAGGGGGCATCTTTGCATGCAGTATGGACAGGGGATTGCCTTGCACGCACAACAGGGGGTTCTCTTACATGCACAACAGAGGAAGAAGCAGTGGTGATACCCACTGACACTGGTCGTGGACCCTGGGGTTCACCCCACAAAGTCGGGTGCTTTGCTGACATGTGCGTGATCATGCTGGTGGTGGTCAGGCTGGTAGTTTTGTCACCCCTGCTGATGCTGGCCTGGCAGGTGGTACAAATGGCCCTTTTGGGGTTATTAACAGAGTCTTTAAAAAAATTTCAGACTCTGGAAGACCTACCGGTTGTACTGGCAACGTCCCTCGTGTTGGTGTTACAGGGAACGGTTGCCCGCCTTCTGTCTGCGGCCACCACACTGCTTCTTCCTGCCTGTTGGGGTACTCTGTCTCCCTCCCCCTGTGTGCTGCTTGCCTCGCTCTGCTTGTCCTCCTGCCACGTTGGGTCAGTTACTAGATCATCCACCACCTCCTCCTCTTCCACTTCCGCACCACGGTCCTCCTCCTCACTTCGTGGCAATTGTGTCTCGTCATCGTCCACCTCTTGTGACAAATTGCCAGCGTCGCCTTCCTGTGGCCGTGGCTGTTCAAATATTTGGCCATCGCTACATGGGATCTCCTCTTTCACCACTTCAAGCGGAGCAGGCGAGGGGCCCAAATATGGAAATGAACCAGTGAACAGCTCTTCAGAGTGTCCAAGTGTGGGATCAGTTGCTGTCTGAGGACACTCGGCATGGTGGGAGGAAGGAGCATCAGGGTGAGGAGGAGTATGCGGTCGAGACTCACGGCTACTAAGACTTGATCGTGTGGAAGACAGACTGGAGATGGTGGTGCCAGGGTGACTGGAAGTATTATCTGCTATCCAATTAATAATCTGTTCACACTGATCAGTTGGCAAAAGTGGTGTTGTTGTGTGCTTCCCTAGTAATTCGGTCAAGAACTGGAAGCGAGAAGATGTGGCTGTTGGTTGTGGCACATTTTCACCTTGGCCACGGCCCCGTCCTCTGCACGCACCATCACCAGAACGTCCAGTTCGACGTCCCTTGCCATGCGCCTTGCCCATTGTAAATGAAGTAAAATAGCTTACACTCGCACTATCAATGGCAAAAGGGTAATAAAAAGGAGATTAGAACAGTGGAAGAGGAAAACCGCAGTTCTATTTCTCTGGCCTACACCAGAATCTTTTAAACAGATATATTTGTGTCTGAACAGTCAGCAAGACACTTAAACTGTTTTTTTTATGTAAAAAAGGCAAAAAGGTGGATTACACCCAGATTTGAACCATGGAAGAGGAAAACCACAGTTCTAGTTCTCTGGCCTACACCAGAATCTTTTAAACAGATATATTTGTGTCTGAACAGTCAGCGAGACACTCAAACTGTTTTTTTTTATGTAAAAAAGGCAAAAAGGTGGATTACACCCAGATTTGAACCGTGGAAGAGGAAAACCACAGTTCTAGTTATCTGGCCTACACCAGAATATTTTAAACAGATATATTTGTGTCTGAACAGTTAGCGAGACACTCAAACTGTTTTTTTTAAATGGAAAAAGGGCGAAAAGGTGGATTACACCCAGATTTGAACCGTGGAAGAGGAGAACCACAGTTCTAATTTCCTGGTGTATACCAAACTTTTTTAAATAGATATATTTGTGTCTGAACAGTCAGCAGTAGATGAGCTGTATATTATAATATTCTGTAGCAGGTGAGCTGTATATTATAATATTCTGCAGTAGATGAGCTGTATATTATAATATTCTGCAGTAGATGAGCTGTATACTGTATATAATATTCTGCAGTAGATAAGCTGTATATATAATATTCTACAGCAGGTGAGCTGTATATTATAATATTCTACAACAGATGAGCTGTATATTATAATATTCTGCAGCAGATGAGCTGTATATTATAATATTCTGCAGTAGATGAGCTGTATATTATAATATTCTGCTGAAGATGAGCTGTATATATAATATTCTTCAGCAGATAAGCTGTATATTATAATATTCTGCAGCAGATGAGCTGTATATTATAATATTCTGCAGATGAGCTGTATATTATAATATTCTGCAGTAGATGAGCTGTATATTATAATATTCTGAAGCAGGTGAGCTGTATATTATAATATTCTGCAGTAGATGAGCTGTATATTATAATATTCTGAAGCAGGTGAGCTGTATATTATAATATTCTGCAGAAGATGAGCTGTATATTATAATATTCTGCAGTAGATTAGCTGTATATTATAATATTCTGCAGTAGATGAGCTGTATACTGTATATAATATTCTGCAGTAGATAAGCTGTATATATAATATTCTACAGCAGGTGAGCTGTATATTATAATATTCTACAGCAGATGAGCTGTATATTATAATATTCTGTAGCAGGTGAGCTGTATATTATAATATTCTGCAGAACATGAGCTGTATATATAATATTCTGCAGAAGATGAGCTGTATATTATAATATTCTGCAGTAGATGATCTGTATATTATAATATTCTGCAGCAGGTGAGCTGTATATTATAATATTCTGTAGTAGATGAGCTGTATATATAATATTCTGCAGTAGATGAGCTGTATATTATAATATTCTGCAGTAGATGATCTGTATATTATAATATTCTGCAGTAGAAGAGCTGTATATTATAATATTCTGCAGCAGGTGAGCTGTATATTATAATATTCTGCAGCAGATGAGCTGTATATTATAATATTCTGCAGTAGATGAGCTGTATATTATAATATTCTGCAGCAGGTGAGCTGTATATTATAATATTCTGCAGTAGATGAGCTGTATATTATAATATTCTGCAGTAGATGCGCTGTATATTATAATATTCTGCAGTAGATGCACTGTATATTATAATATTCTGCAGCAGGTGAGCTGTATATTTTAATATTCTGCAGTAGATGAGTTGTATATTATAATATTCTGCAGATGAGCTGTATATTATAATATTTTGCAGTAGATGAGCTGTATATTATAATATTCTGCAGAAGATGAGCTGTATATTATAATATTCTGCAGTAGATGAGCTGTATATTATAATATTCTGTAGCAGGTGAGCTGTATATTATAATATTCTGCAGTAGATGAGCTGTATATTATAATATTCTGTAGCAGGTGAGCTGTATATTTTAATATTCTGCAGTAGATGAGTTGTATATTATAATATTCTGCAGATGAGCTGTATATTATAATATTCTGCAGTAGATGAGCTGTATATTATAATATTCTGCAGTAGATGATCTGTATATTATAATATTCTGCAGTAGAAGAGCTGTATATTATATTATTCTGCAGCAGGTGAGCTGTATATTATAATATTCTGCAGCAGATGAGCTGTATATTATAATATTCTGCAGTAGATGAGCTGTATATTATAATATTCTGCAGCAGGTGAGCTGTATATTATAATATTCTGCAGTAGATGAGCTGTATATTATAATATTCTGCAGTAGATACGCTGTATATTATAATATTCTGCAGTAGATGCACTGTATATTATAATATTCTGCAGCAGGTGAGCTGTATATTTTAATATTCTGCAGTAGATGAGTTGTATATTATAATATTCTGCAGATGAGCTGTATATTATAATATTTTGCAGTAGATGAGCTGTATATTATAATATTCTGCAGAAGATGAGCTGTATATTATAATATTCTGCAGTAGATGAGCTGTATATTATAATATTCTGTAGCAGGTGAGCTGTATATTATAATATTCTGCAGTAGATGAGTTGTATATTATAATATTCTGTAGCAGGTGAGCTGTATATTATAATATTCTGCAGAAGATGAGCTGTATATTATAATATTCTGCAGAAGATGAGCTGTATATATAATGTTCTGCAGTAGATGAGATGTATATTATAATATTCTGCAGTAGATGAGCTGTATATTATAATATTCTGTAGTAGATGAGCTGTATATTATAATATTCTGCAGTAGATGCGCTGTATATTATAATATTCTGTAGCAGGTGAGCTGTATATTATAATATTCTGCAGTCAGGGTCGGTCTGGGCTGGCGGGATACCGGGAAATTTCCCGGTGGGCCCCGCCCCTGCTGCAGAGTAGAGGGGGGAGAAGAGAACAAAAAAAAATCCTGCGGTTTTAAGGGGCACGGGCCCTTTAAAAGCGCAGGCACAGTGTATGCAGGGACGCGCGCACGCAGCGTTCATTACCTGAACCACCGCGGCGCACGTCCCAGTGAAGCAGCTGAAGCTGCGTGTCTCCCTTCGCCGGCCGGCGTATGACGTCATCGTAATGCGCCTGCTGTGAAGGAGGCGCGCAACTCAGGAGAAGGAGGACACCGCACGGGATCGCAGGAAGGTAAGAGGTGTGTGTGTGTGTGTGTGTAATGGTCTGGACACACAAGGCGGGGGCCAGCAGGACACACAAGGGGGGGCCCAGCTGGACAGACCCACAAGGGGGGGCCCAGCTGGACAGACACACAAGGGGGGGCCCAGCTGGACAGACACACAAGGGGGGGCCAAGCTGGACAGACACACAAGGGGGGAGCCCAGCTGGACAGACACACAAGGGGGGGCCCAGCTGGACAGACACACAAGGGGGGGCCCAGCTGGACAGACACACAAGGGGGGGCCCAGCTGGACAGACACACAAGGGGGGGCCCAGCTGGACAGACACACAAGGGGGGCCCAGCTGGATGGACACACAAGGGGGGCCCAGCTGGATGGACACACAAGGGGGGCCCCAGCTGGACGGACACACGAGGGGGGGCCCAGCTGGACGGACACACGAGGGGGGGCCCAGCTGGACGGACACACGAGGGGGGGCCCAGCTGAACGGACACACGAGGGGGGGCCCAGCTGGACGGACACACGAGGGGGGGCCCAGCTGGACACACGAGGGGGGGCCCAGCTGGACACACGAGGGGGGGCCAAGCTGGACACACGAGGGGGGGCCAAGCTGGACACACGAGGGGGGAACCCTGGCTGGACACGCAAGGGGGGGGGCCCTGGCTGGACACGCAAGGGGGGGAGCCTTGGCTGGACACGCAAGGGGGGAGCCCTGGCTGGACACGCAAGGGAGGGGAGCCCTGGCTGGACACACAAGGGGGAGCCCTGGCAGGACACACAAGGGGGAACCAAGGTGGACCCAGGCAAAGGGGAGTGGGCAGGATGGGTATATGGGGGGCAGGCTGGACACATGGAGGCCAGGATGGATATATGGGGGGCAGGATGGATATATGGGGGGGGGCAGGATGGATATATGGGGGGGCAAGATGGATATATGGAGGCCAGGATGGATATATGGGGGGGGGGGCAAGCTGGACTTATGGAGGCCAGGATGAATATATGGGGGGGGGCAGGCTGAACACATGGAGGCCAGGATCGATATATGGGGGGGGCTAGGATGAATATGTGGGGGGGCGGGCTCGATACACATGGGCTAGCATAAATATATGGAGGGGCACGCTGGATATATGGGGGGTGTCAGGATGGATATATGCAGGGGGTAAGGGCAGTATGGATATATGAGGGGAGAGGCTGGACACATGGAGGCCAGGATGAATATGTAGAGGGCAGGCTGGACACATGGAGGATATATGGGGGGGACATATGGGGGCGCAGGCTGGAAACATGGAGGCAAGGATGGATATGTGGGGGGGCAGACTGGCACATGGGGGGGCTAGAATGGGTATATGGGAGGGGGCAGGCTTGATACACATGTGCTAGGATAAATATATGGAGGGGTCACACTAGACAAATGGTGGCCAGAAGGGACATATGGGGGTGCCTGGCTAGACAAGGGATTTAATTACTGTTTGGGAGCCAGATTGAGGAACATACTTTATTAGTTTATGGTGACCAGTGGGGAACATTATTACTTTAGATTCCAATTATTATTACATTATTACTTCTGTAATATAATTTACTTTTTAGGAAATTGTTTTCCATGGGATGGGACAAAAGAGAGGTCCTGTTACTGTGCAGGACGGCACTATGTTGCTTTTTTTCTTCAACTGGTGTAGTGTAGAGGTCGGGGGGGGGGAAAGTGGGAATATTCTCTAGAAGAGATCAGTTATTAATAACTGTGTGTTATTTTCTGCAGAGATGATTCCTGGCTGGAAGAAGTGATGGCTGTCTGTGCCAGATGAAGAAGAAAAGCGAAGATGAAGGACTTCACCTAGAGACATCACTGGTGAGTCAGTGTATTACATGTACACTTACACTACACACGTGGTCAAAATTGTTGGTACTCCTCGTTTAATGAAAGAAAAACCCACAATGGTCACAGAAATAACTTCAATCTGATAAATTGCAAATTTTTGAAAATGAAGAGATGAAGGTCAGACATTGATTTTCTGCTTCCACAGAATTTAAAAAAAAATTAACCTCATGAAATCGGCCTGGACAGAAATGATGGTTCTTCTTAACTTAATATTTTGTTGAACCTTTTGAGGCAATCACTGCAATCAAATGATTCCTGTAACTGTCAATGAGACTTCTGCGCCTCTCGACAGGTATTTTGGCCGACTCCTCATGAGCAAACTGCTCCAGTTGTCTCGTGTTTGAAGGTTGCCTTTTCCAGAATGTTTCAGCTCTTTCCAAAGATGCTCAATAGGATTTAGGTCAGGGCTCATAGAAGCCACTTCAGAATAGTCCAATGTTTTCCTCTTAGCCATTCTTGGGTGTTTTTAGCTGTGTGTTTTGGGTCATTATCCTGTTGCTAGACCTGCGACTGAGACCAAGCTTTCTGACACTGGGCAGCACATTTCTCTCTAGAATCCCTTGATAGTCTTGAGATTTCATTGTACCCTGCACAGATTCAAGACACCCTGTGCCAGGTGCAGCAAAGCAGCCCCAGAACATAACAGAGCCTCCACCATGTTTCACAGTAGGGACAGTGTTCTTTTCTTGATATGCTTCATTTTTCCATCTGTGAACATAGAGCTGATGTGCCTTGCCAAAAACTTCAATTTTTGTCTCATCTGTCCATAGTACATTCTCCCAGAAGCTTTGTGGCTTGTCAACATGTAGTTTGGCAAATTCCAGTCTGGATTTTTTACTATTTTTTTTTTCAACAATGGTGTTCTCCTTGGTCGTCTTACATGAAGTTCACTTTGGATCAAACAACGGTGGATAGTACGATCTGACACTGATGTTCCTTGAGCTTGAAGTTCACCTTTAATCTCTTTAGAAGTTATTCTGGGCTCTTTTGTTACCATTCATATTATCCGTCTCTTTGATTTGTCATCAATTTTCCTCCTGCGGCCACGTCCAGGGAGGTTGGCTACAGTCCCATGGATCTTAAATTTCTGAATAATATGTGCACCTGTAGTCACAGAAACATCAAGCTGCTTGGAGATGGTCTTATAACCTTTACCTTTTAACATGCTTTTCTATAATTTTCTTTCTAATCTCCTGAGACAGCTCTTTCCTTTGCTTCTTCTGGTCCATGTTGAGTGTGGTACACACCATGTCACCAAACAACACAGTGAGTATCTGTAGCCCTATATACAAGCACAGTGAGTATCTGTAACCCTATATACAGGCACAGTGAATATCTGTAACCCTATATACAGGCACAGTGAGTATCTGTAACTCTATATACAGGCACAGTGAGTATCTGTAACCCTATATACAGGCACAGTGAGTATCTGTAGCCCTATATACAGGCACAGTGAGTATCTGCAGCCCTATATATAGCACAGTGAGTATCTGTAGCCCTATATACAGGCCCACTGACTGATTACAAGATTGTAGACACCTGTGATGCTAATTAGTGGACACAACTTTATTTAACATGTCCCTTTTGTCACATTATTTTCAGGGGTACCATCATTTCTGTCCAGGCCGATTTCATGAGTTTAATTTTTTTTTTTAATTCAGTGGAAGCAGAAAAGCAATGTCTGACTTTCATTTGTTCATTTTCATAGATTTTTAATTTATTATTACTTTTGTCAGATTCAAGTTATTTCTGTGACCATTGTGGGTTTTTCTTTCAATAAACGAGGGGTACCAACAATTCTGACCACGTGTATATATAGTATATGCAGAACTCCTGTGTATGTCACTGGTGATCACTATATTATGTATACACTATATACAGAGCTTCTGTGTATAATGTCACTTGTGACCACTGTATTACCTGTGCACTATATACAGAGCTCCAGTGTATAATGTCACTGGTGATCACTGTATTACCTGTACACTGACACTATATACAGAGCTCCTGTGTATAATGTCACTGGTGATCCCTGTATTACCTGTACACTATACACTATATACAGAGCTCCTGTGTATAATGTCACTGGTGACCACTGTATTACCTGTACACTATATACAGAGCTCCTGTGTATAATGTCACTGGTGACCACTGTATTATCTGTACACTATATACAGAGCTCCTGTGTATAATGTCACTGGTGACCACTGTATTACCTGTGCAATATATACAGAGCTCCTGTGTATAATGTCACTAGTGACCACTGTATTACCTGTACACTATATACAGAGCTCCTGTGTATAATGTCACTGGTGACCACTGTATTATCTGTACACTATATACAGAGCTCCTGTGTATAATGTCACTGGTGACCACTGTATTACCTGTGCACTATACACTATGTACAGAGCTCCTGTGTATAATGTCACTGGTGACCACTGTATTACCTGTAAACTATATACAGAGCTCCTGTGTATAATGTCACTGGTGACCACTGTAATACCTGTACACTAAATACAGAGCTCCAGTGTATAATGTCACTGGTGATCACTGTATTACCTGTACACTGACACTCTATACAGAGCTCCTGTGTATAATGTCACTGGTGAACCCTGTATTACCTGTACACTGACACTATATACTGAGCTCCAGTGTATAATGTCACTGGTGGTCACTGTATTACCTGTACACTGTACACTATATACAGAGCTCCTGTGTATAATGTCACTGGTGATCCCTGTATTACCTGTACACTGACACTATATACAGAGCTCCTGTGTATAATGTCACTGGTGATCCCTGTATTACCTGTACACTGACACTATATACAGAGCTCCTGTGTATAATGTCACTGGTGGTAATAACAGTGTTGTTAGTATTGTGGTTTGTATTCATGATCAGTATTGTAGTATTTGGTCACTTTGGGGTGGTAATATGTGGTCTGGTCATGGTGTGGCCGTATTTGTTCCTTGTATGTAGTATTATTCGGTCACTATGTGGTGGTAATATGTGATCTAGTCATGGTGTGGCGATATTTGTCTCTTTTGTATGTGGTATTATTGGTGTTGATATAGTGGACTGTGTTGTGTATGGCAGTCATTTTGTTCTCACTGATATTAACTAGAAAAAGATTTTTTTCCATTAGGCCACAGCCCCACCATCAGTATTCGGTCAGTATTTTTTCTCAGGAGTAGCTGCCAAAACCAGGAGTGGGTGATAAATACAGAATTGGTGACTTGTTTCTATTATACCTTTTCTCTGATTGTTCCTCACCTGGTTTTGGCTCCCACTCCTGAGAAAAAATACTGACCAAATACTGATAGTGGGGCCGCAGCCTTAGAGATTAAATACTTGGACCAGAGCGTCAGAGATGCACTTACAGGGGTTCTCTGGTGAAAACAAGTAATCACCTCTCCACAGGATCAGTGATGATATTGATTGGTGGGGGTCTGACTGCTGGGACACAATCGGCAGAATGTGGAGCTTTTCTCCCCATTAGACTGGAGCGGCATGTGAGATGCGACCACTCATCCAGTCATTCCCTCAGTGACTGTGAGCGCTGCTCTTTTTTGGAAGCTGCATTTTAAAATGGGGATAAGTGTCCTGTCAGGGATGAAACTTCCCCATTCTTCTGATAGCCGCGTTTTCCAATGTTCGGACCCAAACGATCAATAAGTGATCACCGATCCTGTGGATCCCATGGATCGGTGATAACTTGTTTTAAGCAAAGAACCACTTTAATGCAAACTACCGTAATTGTACATCCCAGTTATAGTGGTGCACAGTAGATGTGCAGGAGCCGCCAGTCAATGCTCCACTATAACAGGGGTAGCGGATAACAGATATTTGCATATGGCTGTAGGTGGGCCCTAGAGTCAGTTCCCCTGTGGGCCCCAGACACCGCAGTCCGACCCTGTCTGCAGTAGATGAGCTGTATATTATAATATTCTGCAGAAGATGAGCTGTATATTATAATATTCTGCAGATGATGAGCTGTATATTATAATATTCTGTAGTAGATGAGCTGTATATTATAATATTCTGTAGTAGATGAGCTGTATATTATAATATTCTGCAGTAGATGAGCTGTATATTATAATATTCTGCAGTAGATGAGCTGTATATTATAATATTCTGTAGTAGATGAGTTGTATATTATAATATTCTGTAGTAGATGAGTTGTATATTATAATATTCTGCAGCAGGTGAGCTGTATATTATAATATTCTGCAGTAGATGAGCTGTATATATAATATTCTGCAGTAGATGAGCTGTATATTATAATATTCTGCAGAAGATGAGCTGTATATTATAATATTCTGCAGTAGATGAGCTGTATATTATAATATTCTGCAGTAGATGAGCTGTATATTATAATATTCTGCAGATGAGCTGTATATTATAATATTATGCAGTAGATGAGCTGTATATTATAATATTCTGCAGTAGATGAGCTGTATATATAATATTCTGCAGTAGATGAGTTGTATATTATAATATTCTGCAGAAGATGAGCTGTATATTATAATATTCTGCAGTAGATGAGCTGTATATTATAATATTCTGCAGTAGATGAGCTGTATATTATAATATTCTGCAGATGAGCTGTATATTATAATATTATGCAGTAGATGAGCTGTATATTATAATATTCTGCAGTAGATGAGCTGTATATTATAATATTCTGTAGTAGATGAGCTGTATATTATAATATTCTGCAGTAGATGCGCTGTATATTATAATATTCTGCAGTAGATGAGCTGTATATTATAATATTCTGCAGAAGATGAGCTGTATATTATAATATTCTGCTGAAGATGAGCTGTATATATAATATTCTGCAGTAGATGAGCTGTATATATAATATTCTGCAGCAGATGAGCTGTATTTTATAATATTCTGCAGTAGATGAGCTGTATATATAATATTCTGTAGTAGATGAGCTGTATATTATAATATTCTGCAGTAGATGAGTTGTATATATAATATTCTGCAGCAGATGAGCTGTATTTTATAATATTCTGCAGTAGATGAGTTGTATATTATAATTTTTCTGCAGCAGATGAGCTGTATTTTATAATATTCTGCAGTAGATGAGCTGTATATATAATATTCTGTAGTAGATGAGCTGTATATTATAATATTCTGCAGTAGATGAGTTGTATATATAATATTCTGCAGCAGATGAGCTGTATTTTATAATATTCTGCAGTAGATGAGCTGTATATTATAATATTCTGCAGTAGATGAGTTGTATATATAATATTCTGCAGCAGATGAGCTGTATTTTATAATATTCTGCAGTAGATGAGCTGTATATATAATATTCTGTAGTAGATGAGCTGTATATTATAATATTCTGCAGTAGATGAGTTGTATATATAATATTCTGCAGCAGATGAGCTGTATTTTATAATATTCTGCAGTAGATGAGTTGTATATTATAATTTTTCTGCAGCAGATGAGCTGTATATTATAATATTCTGCAGTAGATGCGCTGTATATTATAATATTCTGCAGTAGATGAGCTGTATATTATAATATTCTGCAGTAGATGAGCTGTATATTATAATATTCTGCAGTAGATGAGCTGTATATTATAACATTCTGCAGTAGATGAGTTGTATATTATAATATTCTGCTGAAGATGAGCTGTATATTATAATATTCTGCTGAAGATGAGCTGTATATTATAATATTCTGCTGAAGATGAGCTGTATATTATAATATTCTGCAGTAGATGAGCTGTATATTATAATATTCTGCAGAAGATGAGCTGTATATATAATATTCTGCAGAAGATGAGCTGTATATATAATATTCTGCAGAAGATGAGCTGTATATATAATATTCTGCAGTAGATGAGATGTATATATAATATTCTGCAGAAGATGAGCTGTATATTATAATATTCTGCAGAAGATGAGCTGTATATATAATATTCTGCAGTAGATGAGATGTATATTATAATATTCTGCAGTAGATGAGCTGTATATTATAATATTCTGCAGCAGATGAGCTGTATATTATAATATTCTGTAGTAGATGAGCTGTATATTATAATATTCTGCAGTAGATGCGCTGTATATTATAATATTCTGCAGCAGGTGAGCTGTATATTATAATATTCTGTAGTAGATGAGCTGTATATTATAATATTCTGCAGAAGATGAGCTGTATATTATAATATTCTGCAGTAGATGAGCTGTATATTATAATATTCTGCAGATGAGCTGTATATTATAATATTCTGCAGTAGATGAGCTGTATATTATAATATTCTGCAGCAGGTGAGCTGTATATTATAATATTCTGTAGTAGATAAGCTGTATATTATAATATTCTGCAGTAGATGAGCTGTATATTATAATATTCTGCAGATGAGCTGTATATTATAATATTATGCAGTAGATGAGCTGTATATTATAATATTCTGCAGTAGATGAGCTGTATATTATAATATTCTGTAGTAGATGAGCTGTATATTATAATATTCTGCAGTAGATGAGCTGTATATTATAATATTCTGCAGCAGGTGAGCTGTATATTATAATATTCTGCAGAAGATGAGCTGTATATATAATATTCTGCAGTAGATGAGATGTATATTATAATATTCTGCAGTAGATGAGCTGTATATATAATATTCTGCAGTAGATGAGCTGTATATATAATATTCTGTAGTAGATGAGCTGTATATTATAATATTCTGCAGTAGATGCGCTGTATATTATAATATTCTGCAGTAGATGAGCTGTATATTATAATATTCTGCAGCAGATGAGCTGTATATTATAATATTCTGTAGTAGATGAGCTGTATATATAATATTCTGCATTAGATGCGCTGTATATTATAATATTCTGCAGCAGGTGAGCTGTATATTATAATATTCTGTAGCATTGAGCTGTATGTTATAATATTCTGCAGCAGATGAGCTGTATATATAATATTCTGCAGTAGATGAGCTGTATATTATATTATTCTGCAGTAGATGAGCTGTATATTATAATATTCTGCAGTAGATGAGCTGTATATTATAATATTCTGCAGAAGATGAGCTGTATATTATAATATTCTGCAGTAGATGAGCTGTATATTATAATATTCTGCAGATGAGCTGTATATTATAATATTATGCAGTAGATGAGCTGTATATTATAATATTCTGCAGCAGATGAGCTGTATATATAATATTCTGCAGTAGATGAGCTGTATATTATAATATTCTGCAGATGAGCTGTATATTATAATATTCTGCAGAAGATGAGCTGTATATTATAATATTCTGCAGTAGATGAGCTGTATGTTATAATATTCTGCAGCAGGTGAGCTGTATATTATAATATTCTGCAGTAGATGAGCTGTATATTATAATATTCTGCAGCAGGTGAGCGGTATATTATAATATTCTGCAGTATATGAGCTGTTTATTATAATATTCTGCAGTAGAAGAGCTGTATATATAATATTCTGCAGAAGATGAGCTGTATAATATTCGGCAGTAGATGAGCTGTATATTATAATATTCTGCAGAAGATGAGCTGTATATTGTAATATTCTGCAGCAGATGAGTTGTATATTATAATATTCTGCAGTAGATGAGTTGTATATTATAATATTCTGCAGCAGATGAGCTGTATATTATAATATTCTGCAGTAGATGAGCTGTATATTATAATATTCTGCAGAAGATGAGCTGTATATTGTAATATTCTGTAGTAGATGAGCTGTATATTATAATATTCTGCAGTAGATGAGCAGTATATTATAATATTCTGCAGCAGGTGAGCTGTATATTATAATATTCTGCAGATGAGCTGTATATTATAATATTCTGCAGAAGATGAGCTGTATATTATAATATTCTGCAGTAGATGAGCTGTATGTTATAATATTCTGCAGCAGGTGAGCTGTATATTATAATATTCTGCAGATGAGCTGTATATTATAATATTCTGCTGAAGATGAGCTGTATATTATAATATTCTGCAGTAGATAAGCTGTATATTATAATATTCTGCAGATGAGCTGTATATTATAATATTCTGCAGTAGATGAGCTGTATATTATAATATTCTGCAGCAGGTGAGCGGTATATTATAATATTCTGCAGTATATGAGCTGTTTATTATAATATTCTGCAGTAGAAGAGCTGTATATATAATATTCTGCAGAAGATGAGCTGTATACTATAATATTCGGCAGTAGATGAGCTGTATATTATAATATTCTGCAGAAGATGAGCTGTATATTGTAATATTCTGCAGCAGATGAGTTGTATATTATAATATTCTGCAGTAGATGAGTTGTATATTATAATATTCTGCAGCAGATGAGCTGTATATTATAATATTCTGCAGTAGATGAGCTGTATATTATAATATTCTGCAGAAGATGAGCTGTATATTGTAATATTCTGTAGTAGATGAGCTGTATATTATAATATTCTGCAGTAGATGAGCAGTATATTATAATATTCTGCAGCAGGTGAGCTGTATATTATAATATTCTGCAGTAGATGAGCTGTATATTATAATATTCTGCAGTAGATGAGCTGTATATATAATATTCTGCAGCAGATGAGCTGTATATTATAATATTCTGCAGTACATGAGCTGTATATTATAATATTCTGCAGCAGATGAGTTGTATATTATAATATTCTGCAGTAGATGAGCTGTATATTATAATATTCTGCAGTAGATGAGCTGTATATTATAATATTCTGCAGAAGATGAGCGTTATATTATAATATTTTGCAGTAGATGAGCTGTATATTATAATATTCTGCAGCAGATGAGCTGTATATTATAATATTCTGCTGCAGGTGAGCTGTATAATATTTTGCAGTAGATGAGCTGTATATTATAATATTCTGCAGAAGTTGAGCTATATATTATAATATTTTGCAGCAGATGAGCTGTATATTATAATATTCTGTAGTAGATGAGCTGTATATTATAATATTCTGCAGAAGATGAGCTGTATATTATAATATTCTGCAGTAGATGAGTTTTATATTATAATATTATGTAGCATTGAGCTGTATATTATAATATTCTGTAGTAGATGAGCTGTATATTATAATATTCTGCAGAAGATGAGCTGTATATTATAATATTCTGCAGTAGATGAGCTGTATATTATAATATTCTGCAGTAGATGAGCTGTATATTATAATACTCTGCAGAAGATGAGCTGTATATTATAATATTCTGCAGATGAGCTGTATATTATAATATTCTGCAGATGAGCTGTATATTATATTATTCTGCAGTAGATGAGCTGTATTTTATAATATTCTGCAGTAGATGAGCTGTATATTATAATATTCTGCAGTAGATGAGCTGTATATTATAATATTCTGCAGAAGATGAGCTGTATATTATAATATTCTGCAGTAGATGAGCTGTATATTATAATATTCTGCAGAAGATGAGCTGTATATTATAATATTCTGCAGTAGCTGAGTTTTATATTATAATATTATGTAGCATTGAGCTGTATATTATAATATTCTATAGTAGATGAGCTGTATATATAATATTCTGCAGCAGATGAGTTGTATATTATAATATTCTGCAGTAGATGAGCTGTATATTATAATATTCTGCAGTAGATGAGCTGTATATTATAATATTCTGCAGTAGATGAGCTGTATATTATAATATTCTGTAGCAGGTGAGCTGTATATTATAATATTCTGCAGAAGATGAGCTGTATATTATAATATTCTGCAGTAGATGAGCTGTATATATAATATTCTGCAGAAGATGAGCTGTATTTATAATATTCTGCAGTAGATGAGCTGTATATATAATATTCTGCAGAAGATGAGCTGTATATTATAATATTCTGCAGTAGATGAGCTGTATATATAATATTCTGCAGAAGATGAGCTGTATATTATAATATTCTGCAGTAGATGAGCTGTATATTATAATATTCTGTAGCAGGTGAGCTGTATATTATAATATTCTGCAGAAGATGAGCTGTATATTATAATATTCTGCAGTAGATGAGCTGTATATATAATATTCTGCAGAAGATGAGCTGTATATATAATATTCTGCAGTAGATGAGCTGTATATTATAATATTCTGCAGAAGATGAGCTGGATTTTATAATATTCTGCAGTATATGAGCTGCATATATAATATTCTGCAGTAGATTAGTTGTATATATTATAATATTCTGCAGTAGATGAGCTGTATATATAATATTCTGCAGAAGATGAGCTGTATATTATAATATTCTGCAGAAGATGAGCTGTATATTATAATATTCTGCAGTAGATGAGTTGTATATTATAATATTCTGCAGTAGATGACCTGTATATATAATATTCTGCAGTAGATGAGCTGTATATTATAATATTCTGCAGATGAGCTGTATATTATATTATTCTGCAGTAGATGAGCTGTATATATAATATTCTGCAGATGAGCTGTATATTATATGATTCTGCAGTAGATGAGCTGTATTTTATAATATTCTGCAGTAGATGAGCTGTATATTATAATATTCTGCAGAAGATGAGCTGTATATTATAATATTCTGCAGTAGATGAGTTGTATATTATAATATTCTGCAGTAGATGAGCTGTATATTATAATATTCTGCAGAAGATGAGCTGTATATATAATATTCTGCAGTAGATGAGCTGTATATATAATATTCTGCAGTAGATGAGCTGTATATTATAATATTCTGCAGTAGATGAGCTGTATATTATAATATTCTGCAGATGAGCTGTATATTATATGATTCTGCAGTAGATGAGCTGTATTTTATAATATTCTGCAGTAGATGAGCTGTATATTATAATATTCTGCAGAAGATGAGCTGTATATTATAATATTCTGCAGTAGATGAGTTGTATATTATAATATTCTGCAGTAGATGAGCTGTATATTATAATATTCTGCAGAAGATGAGCTGTATATATAATATTCTGCAGTAGATGAGCTGTATATATAATATTCTGCAGTAGATGAGCTGTATATTATAATATTCTGCAGTAGATGAGCTGTATATTATAATACTCTGCAGAAGATGAGCTGTATAATATAATATTCTGCAGATGAGCTGTATATTATAATATTCTGCAGATGAGCTGTATATTACAATATTCTGCAGATGAGCTGAATATTATAATATTCTGCAGTAGATGAGCTGTATATATAATATTCTGTAGTAGATGAGCTGTATAATATTTTGCAGCAGATGAGCTGTATATTTTAATATTCTGCAGAAGTTGAGCTGTATATTATAATATTTTGCAGCAGATGAGCTGTATATTATAATATTCTGTAGTAGATGAGCTGTATATTATAATATTCTGCAGAAGATGAGCTGTATATTATAATATTCTGCAGTAGCTGAGTTTTATATTATAATATTATGTAGCATTGAGCTGTATATTATAATATTCTGTAGTAGATGAGCTGTATATATAATATTCTGCAGCAGATGAGTTGTATATTATAATATTCTGCAGTAGATGAGCTGTATATTATAATATTCTGCAGTAGATGAGCTGTATATTATAATATTCTGCAGTAGATGAGCTGTATATTATAATATTCTGTAGCAGGTGAGCTGTATATTATAATATTCTGCAGAAGATGAGCTGTATATTATAATATTCTGCAGTAGATGAGCTGTATATATAATATTCTGCAGAAGATGAGCTGTATTTATAATATTCTGCAGTAGATGAGCTGTATATATAATATTCTGCAGAAGATGAGCTGTATATTATAATATTCTGCAGTAGATGAGCTGTATATATAATATTCTGCAGAAGATGAGCTGTATATTATAATATTCTGCAGTAGATGAGCTGTATATTATAATATTCTGTAGCAGGTGAGCTGTATATTATAATATTCTGCAGAAGATGAGCTGTATATTATAATATTCTGCAGTAGATGAGCTGTATATATAATATTCTGCAGAAGATGAGCTGTATATATAATATTCTGCAGTAGATGAGCTGTATATTATAATATTCTGCAGAAGATGAGCTGGATTTTATAATATTCTGCAGTATATGAGCTGCATATATAATATTCTGCAGTAGATTAGTTGTATATATTATAATATTCTGCAGTAGATGAGCTGTATATATAATATTCTGCAGAAGATGAGCTGTATATTATAATATTCTGCAGAAGATGAGCTGTATATTATAATATTCTGCAGTAGATGAGTTGTATATTATAATATTCTGCAGTAGATGACCTGTATATATAATATTCTGCAGTAGATGAGCTGTATATTATAATATTCTGCAGATGAGCTGTATATTATATTATTCTGCAGTAGATGAGCTGTATATATAATATTCTTCAGCAGGTGAGCTGTATATTATAATATTCTGCAGATGAGCTGTATATTATATGATTCTGCAGTAGATGAGCTGTATTTTATAATATTCTGCAGTAGATGAGCTGTATATTATAATATTCTGCAGAAGATGAGCTGTATATTATAATATTCTGCAGTAGATGAGTTGTATATTATAATATTCTGCAGTAGATGAGCTGTATATTATAATATTCTGCAGAAGATGAGCTGTATATATAATATTCTGCAGTAGATGAGCTGTATATATAATATTCTGCAGTAGATGAGCTGTATATTATAATATTCTGCAGTAGATGAGCTGTATATTATAATACTCTGCAGAAGATGAGCTGTATAATATAATATTCTGCAGATGAGCTGTATATTATAATATTCTGCAGAAGATGAGCTGTATATTATAATATTCTGCAGTAGATGAGTTGTATATTATAATATTCTGCAGTAGATGAGCTGTATTTTATAATATTCTGTAGTAGATGAGCTGTATAATATTTTGCAGTAGATGAGCTGTATATTTTAATATTCTGCAGAAGTTGAGCTGTATATTATAATATTTTGCAGCAGATGAGCTGTATATTATAATATTCTGTAGTAGATGAGCTGTATATTATAATATTCTGTAGCAGGTGAGCTGTATATTATAATATTCTGCAGTAGATGAGCTGTATATATAATATTCTGCAGTAGATGAGCTGTATATTATAATATTCTGCAGAAGATGAGCTGTATTTTATAATATTCTGCAGTAGATGAGCTGTATATTATAATATTCTGCAGCAGATGAGCTGTATATTATAATATTCTGCAGTAGATGAGCTGTATATTATAATATTCTGCAGTAGATGAGCTGTATATTATAATATTCTGCAGTAGATGAGCTGTATATTATAATATTCTGCAGCAGGTGAGCTGTATATTATAATATTCTGTAGCATTGAGCTGTATATTATAATATTCTGCAGTAGATGAGCTGTATATATAATATTCTGCAGAAGATGAGCTGTATATTATAATATTCTGCAGTAGATGAGTTGTATATTATAATATTCTGCAGAAGATGAGCTGTATATATAATATTCTGCAGTAGATGAGCTGTATATTATAATATTCTGCAGTAGATGAGCTGTATATATAATATTCTGCAGAAGATGAGCTGTATATTATAATATTCTGCAGAAGATGAGCAGTATATTATAATATTCTGCAGAAGATGAGCTGTATATTATAATATTCTGCAGAAGATGAGCTGTATATTATAATATTCTGCAGTAGATGAGTTGTATATATAATATTCTGCAGCAGATGAGCTGTATATTATAATATTCTGCAGTAGATGAGCTGTATATTATAATATTCTGCAGTAGATGAGCTGTATATTATAATATTCTGCAGTAGATGAGTTGTATATTATAATATTCTGCAGCAGATGAGCTGTATATTATAATATTCTGTAGTAGATGAGTTGTATATATAATATTCTGCAGCAGATGAGCTGTATATTATAATATTCTGCAGTAGATGAGCTGTATATTATAATATTCTGCAGTAGATGAGTTGTATATTATAATATTCTGCAGCAGATGAGCTGTATATTATAATATTCTGTAGTAGATGAGCTGTATATTATAATATTCTGCAGTAGATGAGCTGTATATTATAATATTCTGCAGCAGATGAGCTGTATATTATATTATTCTGCAGTAGATGAGCTGTATATTATAATACTCTGCAGTAGATGAGCTGTATATTATAATATTCTGCAGTAGATGAGCTGTATATTATAATATTCTGTAGTAGATGAGTTGTATATATAATATTCTGCAGAAGATGAGCTGTATATTATAATATTCTGCAGAAGATGAGCAGTATATTATAATATTCTGCAGAAGATGAGCTGTATATTATAATATTCTGCAGAAGATGAGCTGTATATTATAATATTCTGCAGTAGATGAGTTGTATATATAATATTCTGCAGCAGATGAGCTGTATATTATAATATTCTGCAGTAGATGAGCTGTATATTATAATATTCTGCAGTAGATGAGCTGTATATTATAATATTCTGCAGTAGATGAGTTGTATATTATAATATTCTGCAGCAGATGAGCTGTATATTATAATATTCTGTAGTAGATGAGCTGTATATTATAATATTCTGCAGTAGATGAGCTGTATATTATAATATTCTGTAGTAGATGAGCTGTATATTATAATATTCTGCAGTAGATGAGCTGTATATTATAATATTCTGTAGTAGATGAGCTGTATATTATAATATTCTGCAGTAGATGAGCTGTATATTATAATATTCTGCAGTAGATGAGCTGTATATTATAATATTCTGCAGTAGATGAGCTGTATATTATAATATTCTGTAGTAGATGAGTTGTATATATAATATTCTGCAGCAGATGAGCTGTATATTATAATATTCTGCAGTAGATGAGCTATATATTATAATATTCTGCAGTAGATGAGCTGTATATTATAATATTCTGTAGTAGATGAGTTGTATATATAATATTCTGCAGCAGATGAGCTGTATATTATAATATTCTGCAGTAGATGAGCTGTATATTATAATATTCTGCAGTAGATGAGCTGTATATTATAATATTCTGTAGTAGATGAGCTGTATATTATATTATTCTGCAGTAGATGAGCTGTATATTATAATATTCTGTAGTAGATGAGCTGTATATTATAATATTCTGCAGCAGGTGAGCTGTATATTATAATATTCTGCAGTAGATGAGCTGTATATTATAACATTCTGCAGTAGATGAGTTGTATATTATAATATTCTGTAGCATTGAGCTGTATATTATAATATTCTGCAGAAGATGAGCAGTATATTATAATATTCTGCAGAAGATGAGCTGTATATTATAATATTCTGCAGTAGATGAGTTGTATATATAATATTCTGCAGCAGATGAGCTGTATATTATAATATTCTGCAGTAGATGAGCTGTATATTATAATATTCTGCAGCAGATGAGCTGTATATTATAATATTCTGCAGTAGATGAGCTGTATATTATAATATTCTGCAGTAGATGAGCTGTATATTATAATATTCTGCAGTAGATGAGTTGTATATTATAATATTCTGCAGCAGATGAGCTGTATATTATAATATTCTGTAGTAGATGAGCTGTATATTATAATATTCTGCAGTAGATGAGCTGTATATTATAATATTCTGTAGTAGATGAGCTGTATATTATAATATTCTGCAGTAGATGAGCTGTATATTATAATATTCTGTAGTAGATGAGCTGTATATTATAATATTCTGCTGTAGAAGAGCTGTATATTATAATATTCTGCAGTAGATGAGCTGTATATTATAATATTCTGCAGTAGATGAGCTGTATATTATAATATTCTGTAGTAGATGAGTTGTATATATAATATTCTGCAGCAGATGAGCTGTATATTATAATATTCTGCAGTAGATGAGCTGTATATTATAATATTCTGCAGTAGATGAGCTGTATATTATAATATTCTGTAGTAGATGAGTTGTATATATAATATTCTGCAGCAGATGAGCTGTATATTATAATATTCTGCAGTAGATGAGCTGTATATTATAATATTCTGCAGTAGATGAGCTGTATATTATAATATTCTGTAGTAGATGAGCTGTATATTATATTATTCTGCAGTAGATGAGCTGTATATTATAATATTCTGTAGTAGATGAGCTGTATATTATAATATTCTGCAGCAGGTGAGCTGTATATATAATATTCTGCAGTAGATGAGCTGTATATATAATATTTTGCAGTAGATGAGCTGTATATTATAATATTCTGTAGTAGATGAGCTGTATATTATATTATTCTGCAGTAGATGAGCTGTATATTATAATATTCTGTAGTAGATGAGCTGTATATTATAATATTCTGCAGTAGATGAGCTGTATATATAATATTCTGCAGTAGATGAGCTGTATATATAATATTTTGCAGTAGATGAGCTGTATATTATAATATTCTGCAGTAGATGAGCTGTATATTATAATATTCTGCAGTAGATGAGCTGTATATTATAACATTCTGCAGTAGATGAGTTGTATATTATAATATTCTGTAGCATTGAGCTGTATATTATAATATTCTGCAGAAGATGAGCAGTATATTATAATATTCTGCAGAAGATGAGCTGTATATTATAATATTCTGCAGTAGATGAGTTGTATATATAATATTCTGCAGCAGATGAGCTGTATATTATAATATTCTGCAGTAGATGAGCTGTATATTATAATATTCTGCAGTAGATGAGCTGTATATTATAATATTCTGCAGTAGATGAGTTGTATATTATAATATTCTGCAGCAGATGAGCTGTATATTATAATATTCTGTAGTAGATGAGCTGTATATTATAATATTCTGCAGTAGATGAGCTGTATATTATAATATTCTGTAGTAGATGAGCTGTATATTATATTATTCTGCAGTAGATGAGCTGTATATTATAATATTCTGCAGTAGATGAGCTGTATATTATAATATTCTGTAGTAGATGAGTTGTATATATAATATTCTGCAGCAGATGAGCTGTATATTATAATATTCTGCAGTAGATGAGCTGTATATTATAATATTCTGCAGTAGATGAGCTGTATATTATAATATTCTGTAGTAGATGAGTTGTATATATAATATTCTGCAGCAGATGAGCTGTATATTATAATATTCTGCAGTAGATGAGCTGTATATTATAATATTCTGCAGTAGATGAGCTGTATATTATAATATTCTGTAGTAGATGAGCTGTATATTATAATATTCTGCAGTAGATGAGCTGTATATTATAATATTCTGTAGTAGATGAGCTGTATATTATAATATTCTGCAGTAGATGCGCTGTATATTATAATATTATGCAGTAGATGAGCTGTATATATAATATTCTGCATTAGATGCGCTGTATATTATAATATTCTGCAGCAGGTGAGCTGTATATTATAATATTCTGTAGCATTGAGCTGTATGTTATAATATTCTGCAGCAGATGAGCTGTATATATAATATTCTGCAGTAGATGAGCTGTATATTATATTATTCTGCAGTAGATGAGCTGTATATTATAATATTCTGCAGTAGATGAGCTGTATATTATAATATTCTGCAGAAGATGAGCTGTATATTATAATATTCTGCAGTAGATGAGCTGTATATTATAATATTCTGCAGATGAGCTGTATATTATAATATTATGCAGTAGATGAGCTGTATATTATAATATTCTGCAGCAGATGAGCTGTATATATAATATTCTGCAGTAGATGAGCTGTATATTATAATATTCTGCAGATGAGCTGTATATTATAATATTCTGCAGAAGATGAGCTGTATATTATAATATTCTGCAGTAGATGAGCTGTATGTTATAATATTCTGCAGCAGGTGAGCTGTATATTATAATATTCTGCAGTAGATGAGCTGTATATTATAATATTCTGCAGCAGGTGAGCGGTATATTATAATATTCTGCAGTATATGAGCTGTTTATTATAATATTCTGCAGTAGAAGAGCTGTATATATAATATTCTGCAGAAGATGAGCTGTATAATATTCGGCAGTAGATGAGCTGTATATTATAATATTCTGCAGAAGATGAGCTGTATATTGTAATATTCTGCAGCAGATGAGTTGTATATTATAATATTCTGCAGTAGATGAGTTGTATATTATAATATTCTGCAGCAGATGAGCTGTATATTATAATATTCTGCAGTAGATGAGCTGTATATTATAATATTCTGCAGAAGATGAGCTGTATATTGTAATATTCTGTAGTAGATGAGCTGTATATTATAATATTCTGCAGTAGATGAGCAGTATATTATAATATTCTGCAGCAGGTGAGCTGTATATTATAATATTCTGCAGATGAGCTGTATATTATAATATTCTGCAGAAGATGAGCTGTATATTATAATATTCTGCAGTAGATGAGCTGTATGTTATAATATTCTGCAGCAGGTGAGCTGTATATTATAATATTCTGCAGATGAGCTGTATATTATAATATTCTGCTGAAGATGAGCTGTATATTATAATATTCTGCAGTAGATAAGCTGTATATTATAATATTCTGCAGATGAGCTGTATATTATAATATTCTGCAGTAGATGAGCTGTATATTATAATATTCTGCAGCAGGTGAGCGGTATATTATAATATTCTGCAGTATATGAGCTGTTTATTATAATATTCTGCAGTAGAAGAGCTGTATATATAATATTCTGCAGAAGATGAGCTGTATACTATAATATTCGGCAGTAGATGAGCTGTATATTATAATATTCTGCAGAAGATGAGCTGTATATTGTAATATTCTGCAGCAGATGAGTTGTATATTATAATATTCTGCAGTAGATGAGTTGTATATTATAATATTCTGCAGCAGATGAGCTGTATATTATAATATTCTGCAGTAGATGAGCTGTATATTATAATATTCTGCAGAAGATGAGCTGTATATTGTAATATTCTGTAGTAGATGAGCTGTATATTATAATATTCTGCAGTAGATGAGCAGTATATTATAATATTCTGCAGCAGGTGAGCTGTATATTATAATATTCTGCAGTAGATGAGCTGTATATTATAATATTCTGCAGTAGATGAGCTGTATATATAATATTCTGCAGCAGATGAGCTGTATATTATAATATTCTGCAGTACATGAGCTGTATATTATAATATTCTGCAGCAGATGAGTTGTATATTATAATATTCTGCAGTAGATGAGCTGTATATTATAATATTCTGCAGTAGATGAGCTGTATATTATAATATTCTGCAGAAGATGAGCGTTATATTATAATATTTTGCAGTAGATGAGCTGTATATTATAATATTCTGCAGCAGATGAGCTGTATATTATAATATTCTGCTGCAGGTGAGCTGTATAATATTTTGCAGTAGATGAGCTGTATATTATAATATTCTGCAGAAGTTGAGCTATATATTATAATATTTTGCAGCAGATGAGCTGTATATTATAATATTCTGTAGTAGATGAGCTGTATATTATAATATTCTGCAGAAGATGAGCTGTATATTATAATATTCTGCAGTAGATGAGTTTTATATTATAATATTATGTAGCATTGAGCTGTATATTATAATATTCTGTAGTAGATGAGCTGTATATTATAATATTCTGCAGAAGATGAGCTGTATATTATAATATTCTGCAGTAGATGAGCTGTATATTATAATATTCTGCAGTAGATGAGCTGTATATTATAATACTCTGCAGAAGATGAGCTGTATATTATAATATTCTGCAGATGAGCTGTATATTATAATATTCTGCAGATGAGCTGTATATTATATTATTCTGCAGTAGATGAGCTGTATTTTATAATATTCTGCAGTAGATGAGCTGTATATTATAATATTCTGCAGTAGATGAGCTGTATATTATAATATTCTGCAGAAGATGAGCTGTATATTATAATATTCTGCAGTAGATGAGCTGTATATTATAATATTCTGCAGAAGATGAGCTGTATATTATAATATTCTGCAGTAGCTGAGTTTTATATTATAATATTATGTAGCATTGAGCTGTATATTATAATATTCTATAGTAGATGAGCTGTATATATAATATTCTGCAGCAGATGAGTTGTATATTATAATATTCTGCAGTAGATGAGCTGTATATTATAATATTCTGCAGTAGATGAGCTGTATATTATAATATTCTGCAGTAGATGAGCTGTATATTATAATATTCTGTAGCAGGTGAGCTGTATATTATAATATTCTGCAGAAGATGAGCTGTATATTATAATATTCTGCAGTAGATGAGCTGTATATATAATATTCTGCAGAAGATGAGCTGTATTTATAATATTCTGCAGTAGATGAGCTGTATATATAATATTCTGCAGAAGATGAGCTGTATATTATAATATTCTGCAGTAGATGAGCTGTATATATAATATTCTGCAGAAGATGAGCTGTATATTATAATATTCTGCAGTAGATGAGCTGTATATTATAATATTCTGTAGCAGGTGAGCTGTATATTATAATATTCTGCAGAAGATGAGCTGTATATTATAATATTCTGCAGTAGATGAGCTGTATATATAATATTCTGCAGAAGATGAGCTGTATATATAATATTCTGCAGTAGATGAGCTGTATATTATAATATTCTGCAGAAGATGAGCTGGATTTTATAATATTCTGCAGTATATGAGCTGCATATATAATATTCTGCAGTAGATTAGTTGTATATATTATAATATTCTGCAGTAGATGAGCTGTATATATAATATTCTGTAGAAGATGAGCTGTATATTATAATATTCTGCAGAAGATGAGCTGTATATTATAATATTCTGCAGTAGATGAGTTGTATATTATAATATTCTGCAGTAGATGACCTGTATATATAATATTCTGCAGTAGATGAGCTGTATATTATAATATTCTGCAGATGAGCTGTATATTATATTATTCTGCAGTAGATGAGCTGTATATATAATATTCTGCAGATGAGCTGTATATTATATGATTCTGCAGTAGATGAGCTGTATTTTATAATATTCTGCAGTAGATGAGCTGTATATTATAATATTCTGCAGAAGATGAGCTGTATATTATAATATTCTGCAGTAGATGAGTTGTATATTATAATATTCTGCAGTAGATGAGCTGTATATTATAATATTCTGCAGAAGATGAGCTGTATATATAATATTCTGCAGTAGATGAGCTGTATATATAATATTCTGCAGTAGATGAGCTGTATATTATAATATTCTGCAGTAGATGAGCTGTATATTATAATATTCTGCAGATGAGCTGTATATTATATGATTCTGCAGTAGATGAGCTGTATTTTATAATATTCTGCAGTAGATGAGCTGTATATTATAATATTCTGCAGAAGATGAGCTGTATATTATAATATTCTGCAGTAGATGAGTTGTATATTATAATATTCTGCAGTAGATGAGCTGTATATTATAATATTCTGCAGAAGATGAGCTGTATATATAATATTCTGCAGTAGATGAGCTGTATATATAATATTCTGCAGTAGATGAGCTGTATATTATAATATTCTGCAGTAGATGAGCTGTATATTATAATACTCTGCAGAAGATGAGCTGTATAATATAATATTCTGCAGATGAGCTGTATATTATAATATTCTGCAGATGAGCTGTATATTACAATATTCTGCAGATGAGCTGAATATTATAATATTCTGCAGTAGATGAGCTGTATATATAATATTCTGTAGTAGATGAGCTGTATAATATTTTGCAGCAGATGAGCTGTATATTTTAATATTCTGCAGAAGTTGAGCTGTATATTATAATATTTTGCAGCAGATGAGCTGTATATTATAATATTCTGTAGTAGATGAGCTGTATATTATAATATTCTGCAGAAGATGAGCTGTATATTATAATATTCTGCAGTAGCTGAGTTTTATATTATAATATTATGTAGCATTGAGCTGTATATTATAATATTCTGTAGTAGATGAGCTGTATATATAATATTCTGCAGCAGATGAGTTGTATATTATAATATTCTGCAGTAGATGAGCTGTATATTATAATATTCTGCAGTAGATGAGCTGTATATTATAATATTCTGCAGTAGATGAGCTGTATATTATAATATTCTGTAGCAGGTGAGCTGTATATTATAATATTCTGCAGAAGATGAGCTGTATATTATAATATTCTGCAGTAGATGAGCTGTATATATAATATTCTGCAGAAGATGAGCTGTATTTATAATATTCTGCAGTAGATGAGCTGTATATATAATATTCTGCAGAAGATGAGCTGTATATTATAATATTCTGCAGTAGATGAGCTGTATATATAATATTCTGCAGAAGATGAGCTGTATATTATAATATTCTGCAGTAGATGAGCTGTATATTATAATATTCTGTAGCAGGTGAGCTGTATATTATAATATTCTGCAGAAGATGAGCTGTATATTATAATATTCTGCAGTAGATGAGCTGTATATATAATATTCTGCAGAAGATGAGCTGTATATATAATATTCTGCAGTAGATGAGCTGTATATTATAATATTCTGCAGAAGATGAGCTGGATTTTATAATATTCTGCAGTATATGAGCTGCATATATAATATTCTGCAGTAGATTAGTTGTATATATTATAATATTCTGCAGTAGATGAGCTGTATATATAATATTCTGCAGAAGATGAGCTGTATATTATAATATTCTGCAGAAGATGAGCTGTATATTATAATATTCTGCAGTAGATGAGTTGTATATTATAATATTCTGCAGTAGATGACCTGTATATATAATATTCTGCAGTAGATGAGCTGTATATTATAATATTCTGCAGATGAGCTGTATATTATATTATTCTGCAGTAGATGAGCTGTATATTATATTATTCTGCAGTAGATGAGCTGTATATATAATATTCTTCAGCAGGTGAGCTGTATATTATAATATTCTGCAGATGAGCTGTATATTATATGATTCTGCAGTAGATGAGCTGTATTTTATAATATTCTGCAGTAGATGAGCTGTATATTATAATATTCTGCAGAAGATGAGCTGTATATTATAATATTCTGCAGTAGATGAGTTGTATATTATAATATTCTGCAGTAGATGAGCTGTATATTATAATATTCTGCAGAAGATGAGCTGTATATATAATATTCTGCAGTAGATGAGCTGTATATATAATATTCTGCAGTAGATGAGCTGTATATTATAATATTCTGCAGTAGATGAGCTGTATATTATAATACTCTGCAGAAGATGAGCTGTATAATATAATATTCTGCAGATGAGCTGTATATTATAATATTCTGCAGAAGATGAGCTGTATATTATAATATTCTGCAGTAGATGAGTTGTATATTATAATATTCTGCAGTAGATGAGCTGTATTTTATAATATTCTGTAGTAGATGAGCTGTATAATATTTTGCAGTAGATGAGCTGTATATTTTAATATTCTGCAGAAGTTGAGCTGTATATTATAATATTTTGCAGCAGATGAGCTGTATATTATAATATTCTGTAGTAGATGAGCTGTATATTATAATATTCTGTAGCAGGTGAGCTGTATATTATAATATTCTGCAGTAGATGAGCTGTATATATAATATTCTGCAGTAGATGAGCTGTATATTATAATATTCTGCAGAAGATGAGCTGTATTTTATAATATTCTGCAGTAGATGAGCTGTATATTATAATATTCTGCAGCAGATGAGCTGTATATTATAATATTCTGCAGTAGATGAGCTGTATATTATAATATTCTGCAGTAGATGAGCTGTATATTATAATATTCTGCAGTAGATGAGCTGTATATTATAATATTCTGCAGCAGGTGAGCTGTATATTATAATATTCTGTAGCATTGAGCTGTATATTATAATATTCTGCAGTAGATGAGCTGTATATATAATATTCTGCAGAAGATGAGCTGTATATTATAATATTCTGCAGTAGATGAGTTGTATATTATAATATTCTGCAGAAGATGAGCTGTATATATAATATTCTGCAGTAGATGAGCTGTATATTATAATATTCTGCAGTAGATGAGCTGTATATATAATATTCTGCAGAAGATGAGCTGTATATTATAATATTCTGCAGAAGATGAGCAGTATATTATAATATTCTGCAGAAGATGAGCTGTATATTATAATATTCTGCAGAAGATGAGCTGTATATTATAATATTCTGCAGTAGATGAGTTGTATATATAATATTCTGCAGCAGATGAGCTGTATATTATAATATTCTGCAGTAGATGAGCTGTATATTATAATATTCTGCAGTAGATGAGCTGTATATTATAATATTCTGCAGTAGATGAGTTGTATATTATAATATTCTGCAGCAGATGAGCTGTATATTATAATATTCTGTAGTAGATGAGTTGTATATATAATATTCTGCAGCAGATGAGCTGTATATTATAATATTCTGCAGTAGATGAGCTGTATATTATAATATTCTGCAGTAGATGAGTTGTATATTATAATATTCTGCAGCAGATGAGCTGTATATTATAATATTCTGTAGTAGATGAGCTGTATATTATAATATTCTGCAGTAGATGAGCTGTATATTATAATATTCTGCAGCAGATGAGCTGTATATTATATTATTCTGCAGTAGATGAGCTGTATATTATAATACTCTGCAGTAGATGAGCTGTATATTATAATATTCTGCAGTAGATGAGCTGTATATTATAATATTCTGTAGTAGATGAGTTGTATATATAATATTCTGCAGAAGATGAGCTGTATATTATAATATTCTGCAGAAGATGAGCAGTATATTATAATATTCTGCAGAAGATGAGCTGTATATTATAATATTCTGCAGAAGATGAGCTGTATATTATAATATTCTGCAGTAGATGAGTTGTATATATAATATTCTGCAGCAGATGAGCTGTATATTATAATATTCTGCAGTAGATGAGCTGTATATTATAATATTCTGCAGTAGATGAGCTGTATATTATAATATTCTGCAGTAGATGAGTTGTATATTATAATATTCTGCAGCAGATGAGCTGTATATTATAATATTCTGTAGTAGATGAGCTGTATATTATAATATTCTGCAGTAGATGAGCTGTATATTATAATATTCTGTAGTAGATGAGCTGTATATTATAATATTCTGCAGTAGATGAGCTGTATATTATAATATTCTGTAGTAGATGAGCTGTATATTATAATATTCTGCAGTAGATGAGCTGTATATTATAATATTCTGCAGTAGATGAGCTGTATATTATAATATTCTGCAGTAGATGAGCTGTATATTATAATATTCTGTAGTAGATGAGTTGTATATATAATATTCTGCAGCAGATGAGCTGTATATTATAATATTCTGCAGTAGATGAGCTATATATTATAATATTCTGCAGTAGATGAGCTGTATATTATAATATTCTGTAGTAGATGAGTTGTATATATAATATTCTGCAGCAGATGAGCTGTATATTATAATATTCTGCAGTAGATGAGCTGTATATTATAATATTCTGCAGTAGATGAGCTGTATATTATAATATTCTGTAGTAGATGAGCTGTATATTATATTATTCTGCAGTAGATGAGCTGTATATTATAATATTCTGTAGTAGATGAGCTGTATATTATAATATTCTGCAGCAGGTGAGCTGTATATTATAATATTCTGCAGTAGATGAGCTGTATATTATAACATTCTGCAGTAGATGAGTTGTATATTATAATATTCTGTAGCATTGAGCTGTATATTATAATATTCTGCAGAAGATGAGCAGTATATTATAATATTCTGCAGAAGATGAGCTGTATATTATAATATTCTGCAGTAGATGAGTTGTATATATAATATTCTGCAGCAGATGAGCTGTATATTATAATATTCTGCAGTAGATGAGCTGTATATTATAATATTCTGCAGCAGATGAGCTGTATATTATAATATTCTGCAGTAGATGAGCTGTATATTATAATATTCTGCAGTAGATGAGCTGTATATTATAATATTCTGCAGTAGATGAGTTGTATATTATAATATTCTGCAGCAGATGAGCTGTATATTATAATATTCTGTAGTAGATGAGCTGTATATTATAATATTCTGCAGTAGATGAGCTGTATATTATAATATTCTGTAGTAGATGAGCTGTATATTATAATATTCTGCAGTAGATGAGCTGTATATTATAATATTCTGTAGTAGATGAGCTGTATATTATAATATTCTGCTGTAGAAGAGCTGTATATTATAATATTCTGCAGTAGATGAGCTGTATATTATAATATTCTGCAGTAGATGAGCTGTATATTATAATATTCTGTAGTAGATGAGTTGTATATATAATATTCTGCAGCAGATGAGCTGTATATTATAATATTCTGCAGTAGATGAGCTGTATATTATAATATTCTGCAGTAGATGAGCTGTATATTATAATATTCTGTAGTAGATGAGTTGTATATATAATATTCTGCAGCAGATGAGCTGTATATTATAATATTCTGCAGTAGATGAGCTGTATATTATAATATTCTGCAGTAGATGAGCTGTATATTATAATATTCTGTAGTAGATGAGCTGTATATTATATTATTCTGCAGTAGATGAGCTGTATATTATAATATTCTGTAGTAGATGAGCTGTATATTATAATATTCTGCAGCAGGTGAGCTGTATATATAATATTCTGCAGTAGATGAGCTGTATATATAATATTTTGCAGTAGATGAGCTGTATATTATAATATTCTGTAGTAGATGAGCTGTATATTATATTATTCTGCAGTAGATGAGCTGTATATTATAATATTCTGTAGTAGATGAGCTGTATATTATAATATTCTGCAGTAGATGAGCTGTATATATAATATTCTGCAGTAGATGAGCTGTATATATAATATTTTGCAGTAGATGAGCTGTATATTATAATATTCTGCAGTAGATGAGCTGTATATTATAATATTCTGCAGTAGATGAGCTGTATATTATAACATTCTGCAGTAGATGAGTTGTATATTATAATATTCTGTAGCATTGAGCTGTATATTATAATATTCTGCAGAAGATGAGCAGTATATTATAATATTCTGCAGAAGATGAGCTGTATATTATAATATTCTGCAGTAGATGAGTTGTATATATAATATTCTGCAGCAGATGAGCTGTATATTATAATATTCTGCAGTAGATGAGCTGTATATTATAATATTCTGCAGTAGATGAGCTGTATATTATAATATTCTGCAGTAGATGAGTTGTATATTATAATATTCTGCAGCAGATGAGCTGTATATTATAATATTCTGTAGTAGATGAGCTGTATATTATAATATTCTGCAGTAGATGAGCTGTATATTATAATATTCTGTAGTAGATGAGCTGTATATTATATTATTCTGCAGTAGATGAGCTGTATATTATAATATTCTGCAGTAGATGAGCTGTATATTATAATATTCTGTAGTAGATGAGTTGTATATATAATATTCTGCAGCAGATGAGCTGTATATTATAATATTCTGCAGTAGATGAGCTGTATATTATAATATTCTGCAGTAGATGAGCTGTATATTATAATATTCTGTAGTAGATGAGTTGTATATATAATATTCTGCAGCAGATGAGCTGTATATTATAATATTCTGCAGTAGATGAGCTGTATATTATAATATTCTGCAGTAGATGAGCTGTATATTATAATATTCTGTAGTAGATGAGCTGTATATTATAATATTCTGCAGTAGATGAGCTGTATATTATAATATTCTGTAGTAGATGAGCTGTATATTATAATATTCTGCAGCAGGTGAGCTGTATATTATAATATTCTGCAGTAGATGAGCTGTATATTATAATATTCTGCAGTAGATGAGCTGTATATTATAACATTCTGCAGTAGATGAGTTGTATATTATAATATTCTGTAGCATTGAGCTGTATATTATAATATTCTGCAGAAGATGAGCAGTATATTATAATATTCTGCAGAAGATTAGCTGTATATTATAATATTCTGCAGAAGATGAGCTGTATATTATAATATTCTGCAGAAGATGAGCTGTATATAATATTCTGCAGTAGATGAGTTGTATATATAATATTCTGCAGCAGATGAGCTGTATATTATAATATTCTGCAGTAGATTAGCTGTATATTATAATATTCTGCAGTAGATGAGCTGTATATTATAATATTCTGCAGTAGATGAGTTGTATATTATAATATTCTGCAGCAGATGAGCTGTATATTATAATATTCTGCAGTAGATGAGCTGTATATTATAATATTCTGCAGTAGATGAGTTGTATATTATAATATTCTGCAGCAGATGAGCTGTATATTATAATATTCTGCAGTAGATGATCTGTATATTATAATATTCTGCAGTAGATGAGCTGTATATTATAATATTCTGCAGTAGATGAGCTGTATATTATAATATTCTGTAGCAGGTGAGCTGTATATTATAATATTCTGCAGCAGGTGAGCTGTATATTATAATATTCTGCAGTAGATGAGCTGTATATTATAATATTCTGCAGTAGATGAGTTGTATATTATAATATTCTGCAGCAGATGAGCTGTATATTATAATATTCTGCAGTAGATGAGCTGTATATTATAATATTCTGCAGTAGATGAGTTGTATATTATAATATTCTGCAGCAGATGAGCTGTATATTATAATATTCTGCAGTAGATGAGCTGTATATATAATATTCTGCAGCAGGTGAGCTGTATATATAATATTCTGCAGTAGATGAGCTGTATATATAATATTCTGCAGCAGGTGAGCTGTATATATAATATTCTGCAGTAGATGAGCTGTATATTATAATATTCTGCAGAAGATGAGCTGTATATTATAATATTCTGCAGTAGATGAGCTGTATATATAATATTCTGCAGTAGATGAGCTGTATATATAATATTCTGCAGTAGATGAGCTGTATATATAATATTCTGCAGCAGGTGAGCTGTATATTATAATATTCTGCAGTAGATGAGCTGTATATATAATATTCTGCAGTAGATGAGTTGTATATTATAATATTCTGCAGAAGATGAGCTGTATATTATAATATTCTGCAGCAGATGAGCTGTATATTATAATATTCTGCAGTAGATGAGCTGTATATTATAATATTCTGCAGTAGATGAGCTGTATATTATAATATTCTGTAGCAGGTGAGCTGTATATTATAATATTCTGCAGAAGATGAGCTGTATATTATAATATTCTGCAGTAGATGAGCTGTATATATAATATTCTGCAGAAGATGAGCTGTATATTATAATATTCTGCAGTAGATGAGCTGTATATTATAATATTCTGCAGAAGATGAGCTGGATTTTATAATATTCTGCAGTATATGAGCTGTATATATAATATTCTGCAGTAGATGAGCTGTATATTATAATATTCTGCAGAAGATGAGCTGGATTTTATAATATTCTGCAGTATATGAGCTGTATATATAATATTCTGCAGTAGATGAGCTGTATATATAATATTCTGCAGAAGATGAGCTGTATATTATAATATTCTGCAGAAGATGAGCTGTATATTATAATATTCTGCAGTAGATGAGTTGTATATTATAATATTCTGCAGTAGATGAGCTGTATATATAATATTCTGCAGTAGATGAGCTGTATGTTATAATATTCTGCAGATGAGCTGTATATTATATTATTCTGCAGTAGATGAGCTGTATTTTATAATATTCTGCAGTAGATGAGCTGTATTTTATAATATTCTGCAGTAGATGAGCTGTATATTATAATATTCTGCAGTAGATGAGCTGTATATATAATATTCTGCAGTAGATGAGCTGTATATTATAATATTCTGCAGTAGATGAGCTGTATATTATAATATTCTGCAGAAGATGAGCTGTATATTATAATATTCTGCAGTAGATGAGATGTATTTTATAATATTCTGCAGTAGATGAGCTGTATATTATAATACTCTGCAGAAGATGAGCTGTATAATATAATATTCTGCAGTAGATGAGTTGTATATTATAATATTCTGCAGTAGATGAGCTGTATATTATAATATTCTGCAGTAGATGAGCTGTATATATAATATTCTGCAGTAGATGAGCTGTATATTATAATATTCTGCAGAAGATGAGCTGTATATTATAATATTCTGCAGTAGATGAGTTGTATATTATAATATTCTGCAGTAGATGAGCTGTATATTATAATATTCTGCAGTAGATGAGCTGTATATATAATATTCTGCAGTAGATGAGCTGTATATTATAATATTCTGCAGTAGATGAGCTGTATATTATAATACTCTGCAGAAGATGAGCTGTATAATATAATATTCTGCAGATGAGCTGTATATTATAATATTCTGCAGATGAGCTGTATTTTATAATATTCTGTAGTAGATGAGCTGTATATTATAATATTCTGCAGTAGATGAGCTGTATATTATAATATTCTGCAGTAGATGAGTTGTATATTATAATATTCTGCAGAAGATGAGCTGTATATATAATATTCTGCAGTAGATGAGCTGTATATTATAATATTCTGCAGTAGATGAGCTGTATATATAATATTCTGCAGTAGATGAGCTGTATATTATAATATTCTGCAGAAGATGAGCTGTATTTTATAATATTCTGCAGTAGATGAGCTGTATATTATAATATTCTGCAGTAGATGAGCTGTATATTATAATATTCTGCAGCAGATGAGCTGTATATTATAATATTCTGCAGTAGATGAGCTGTATATATAATATTCTGCAGAAGATGAGCTGTATTTTATAATATTCTGCAGTAGATGAGCTGTATATTATAATATTCTGCAGTAGATGAGCTGTATATTATAATATTCTGCAGCAGATGAGCTGTATATTATAATATTCTGCAGTAGATGAGCTGTATATATCATATTCTGCAGTAGATGAGCTGTATATTATAATATTCTGCAGTAGATGAGCTGTATATTATAATATTCTGCAGCAGGTGAGCTGTATATTATAATATTCTGCAGTAGATGAGCTGTATATTATAATATTCTGCAGCAGGTGAGCTGTATATTATAATATTCTGCAGTAGATGAGCTGTATATTATAATATTCTGCAGCAGGTGAGCTGTATATTATAATATTCTGTAGCATTGAGCTGTATATTATAATATTCTGCAGTAGATGAGCTGTATATTATAATATTCTGCAGTAGATGAGTTGTATATTATAATATTCTGCAGAAGATGAGCTGTATATATAATATTCTGCAGTAGATGAGTTGTATATTATAATATTCTGCAGTAGATGAGCTGTATATATAATATTCTGCAGTAGATGAGCTGTATATTATAATATTCTGCAGTAGATGAGTTGTATATTATAATATTCTGCAGAAGATGAGCTGTATATTATAATATTCTGCAGTAGATGAGTTGTATATTATAATATTCTGCAGTAGATGAGCTGTATATATAATATTCTGCAGTAGATGAGCTGTATGTTATAATATTCTGCAGATGAGCTGTATATTATATTATTCTGCAGTAGATGAGCTGTATTTTATAATATTCTGCAGTAGATGAGCTGTATTTTATAATATTCTGCAGTAGATGAGCTGTATATTATAATATTCTGCAGAAGATGAGCTGTATATTATAATATTCTGCAGTAGATGAGTTGTATATTATAATATTCTGCAGTAGATGAGCTGTATATTATAATATTCTGCAGTAGATGAGCTGTATATATAATATTCTGCAGTAGATGAGCTGTATATTATAATATTCTGCAGTAGATGAGCTGTATATTAAAATACTCTGCAGAAGATGAGCTGTATAATATAATATTCTGCAGATGAGCTGTATATTATAATATTCTGCAGATGAGCTGTATTTTATAATATTCTGTAGTAGATGAGCTGTATATTATAATATTCTGCAGTAGATGAGCTGTATATTATAATATTCTGCAGTAGATGAGTTGTATATTATAATATTCTGCAGAAGATGAGCTGTATATATAATATTCTGCAGTAGATGAGCTGTATATTATAATATTCTGCAGTAGATGAGCTGTATATATAATATTCTGCAGTAGATGAGCTGTATATTATAATATTCTGCAGAAGATGAGCTGTATTTTATAATATTCTGCAGTAGATGAGCTGTATATTATAATATTCTGCAGTAGATGAGCTGTATATTATAATATTCTGCAGCAGATGAGCTGTATATTATAATATTCTGCAGTAGATGAGCTGTATATTATAATATTCTGCAGTAGATGAGCTGTATATTATAATATTCTGCAGCAGGTGAGCTGTATATTATAATATTCTGTAGCATTGAGCTGTATATTATAATATTCTGCAGTAGATGAGCTGTATATATAATATTCTGCAGAAGATGAGCTGTATATTATAATATTCTGCAGTAGATGAGTTGTATATTATAATATTCTGCAGAAGATGAGCTGTATATATAATATTCTGCAGTAGATGAGCTGTATATTATAATATTCTGCAGTAGATGAGCTGTATATATAATATTCTGCAGAAGATGAGCTGTATATTATAATATTCTGCAGTAGATGAGTTGTATATTATAATATTCTGCAGAAGATGAGCTGTATATATAATATTCTGCAGTAGATGAGCTGTATATTATAATATTCTGCAGTAGATGAGCTGTATATATAATATTCTGCAGAAGATGAGCTGTATATTATAATATTCTGCAGAAGATGAGCAGTATATTATAATATTCTGCAGAAGATGAGCTGTATATTATAATATTCTGCAGAAGATGAGCTGTATATTATAATATTCTGCAGTAGATGAGTTGTATATATAATATTCTGCAGAAGATGAGCTGTATATTATAATATTCTGCAGAAGATGAGCTGTATATTATAATATTCTGCAGTAGATGAGTTGTATATATAATATTCTGCAGCAGATGAGCTGTATATTATAATATTCTGCAGTAGATGAGCTGTATATTATAATATTCTGCAGTAGATGAGTTGTATATTATAATATTCTGCAGCAGATGAGCTGTATATTATAATATTCTGTAGTAGATGAGCTGTATATTATAATATTCTGCAGTAGATGAGCTGTATATTATAATATTCTGTAGTAGATGAGCTGTATATTATATTATTCTGCAGTAGATGAGCTGTATATTATAATATTCTGCAGTAGATGAGCTGTATATTATAATATTCTGCAGTAGATGAGCTGTATATTATAATATTCTGTAGTAGATGAGTTGTATATATAATATTCTGCAGCAGATGAGCTGTATATTATAATATTCTGCAGTAGATGAGCTGTATATTATAATATTCTGCAGTAGATGAGCTGTATATTATAATATTCTGTAGTAGATGAGCTGTATATTATATTATTCTGCAGTAGATGAGCTGTATATTATAATATTCTGTAGTAGATGAGCTGTATATTATAATATTCTGCAGCAGGTGAGCTGTATATTATAATATTCTGCAGTAGATGAGCTGTATATTATAATATTCTGCAGAAGATGAGCTGTATATTATAATATTCTGCAGTAGATGAGCTGTATATTATAATATTCTGCAGCAGGTGAGCTGTATATTATAATATTCTGCAGTAGATGAGCTGTATATTATAATATTCTGCAGTAGATGAGCTGTATATATAATATTCTGCAGAAGATGAGCTGTATATTATAATATTCTGTAGTAGATGAGCTGTATATTATATTATTCTGCAGTAGATGAGCTGTATATTATAATATTCTGTAGTAGATGAGCTGTATATTATAATATTCTGCAGCAGGTGAGCTGTATATTATAATATTCTGCAGTAGATGAGCTGTATATTATAATATTCTGCAGTAGATGAGCTGTATATTATAATATTCTGTAGTAGATGAGCTGTATATTATATTATTCTGCAGTAGATGAGCTGTATATTATAATATTCTGCAGTAGATGAGCTGTATATTATAATATTCTGCAGTAGATGAGCTGTATATTATAATATTCTGTAGTAGATGAGTTGTATATATAATATTCTGCAGCAGATGAGCTGTATATTATAATATTCTGCAGTAGATGAGCTGTATATTATAATATTCTGCAGTAGATGAGCTGTATATTATAATATTCTGTAGTAGATGAGCTGTATATTATATTATTCTGCAGTAGATGAGCTGTATATTATAATATTCTGCAGCAGGTGAGCTGTATATTATAATATTCTGCAGTAGATGAGCTGTATATTATAATATTCTGCAGTAGATGAGCTGTATATTATAACATTCTGCAGTAGATGAGCTGTATATTATAATATTCTGCAGTAGATGAGCTGTATATTATAATATTCTGCAGTAGATGAGTTGTATATTATAATATTCTGTAGCATTGAGCTGTATATTATAATATTCTGCAGTAGATGAGCTGTATATCTAATATTCTGCAGAAGATGAGATGTATATTATAATATTCTGCAGTAGATGAGTTGTATATTATAATATTCTGCAGTAGATGAGCTGTATATATAATATTCTGCAGTAGATGAGCTGTATATATAATATTCTGCAGCAGGTGAGCTGTATATATAATATTCTGCAGTAGATGAGCTGTATATATAATATTCTGCAGCAGGTGAGCTGTATATATAATATTCTGCAGTAGATGAGCTGTATATTATAATATTCTGCAGAAGATGAGCTGTATATTATAATATTCTGCAGTAGATGAGCTGTATATATAATATTCTGCAGTAGATGAGCTGTATATATAATATTCTGCAGTAGATGAGCTGTATATATAATATTCTGCAGCAGGTGAGCTGTATATTATAATATTCTGCAGTAGATGAGCTGTATATATAATATTCTGCAGTAGATGAGCTGTATATTATAATATTCTGCAGCAGATGAGCTGTATATTATAATATTCTGCAGTAGATGAGCTGTATATTATAATATTCTGCAGTAGATGAGCTGTATATTATAATATTCTGCAGAAGATGAGCTGTATAATATAATATTCTGCAGAAGATGAGCAGTATATTATAATATTCTGCAGTAGATGAGCTGTATATATAATATTCTGCAGAAGATGAGCTGTATATTATAATATTCTGCAGTAGATGAGTTGTATATATAATATTCTGCAGCAGATGAGCTGTATATTATAATATTCTGCAGTAGATGAGCTGTATATTATAATATTCTGCAGTAGATGAGCTGTATATTATAATATTCTGCAGTAGATGAGCTGTATATATAATATTCTGCAGTAGATGAGCTGTATATTATAATATTCTGTAGTATTGAGCTATATATTATAATATTCTGCAGCAGATGAGCTGTATATTATAATATTCTGCAGTAGATGCGCTGTATATTATAATATTCTGCAGAAGATGAGCTGTATATTATAATATTCTGCAGAAGATGAGCAGTATATTATAATATTCTGCAGTAGATGAGCTGTATATATAATATTCTGCAGAAGATGAGCTGTATATTATAATATTCTGCAGTAGATGAGTTGTATATATAATATTCTGCAGCAGATGAGCTGTATATTATAATATTCTGCAGTAGATGAGTTGTATTTTATAATATTCTGCAGTAGATGAGCTGTATATTATAATATTCTGCAGAAGATGAGCTGTATATTATAATATTCTGCAGTAGATGAGTTGTATATTATAATATTCTGCAGTAGATGAGCTGTATATTATAATATTCTGCAGAAGATGAGCTGTATATTATAATATTCTGCAGTAGATGAGCTGTATATATAATATTCTGCAGTAGATGAGCTGTATATTATAATATTCTGCAGTAGATGAGCTGTATATTATAATACTCTGCAGAAGATGAGCTGTATAATATAATATTCTGCAGATGAGCTGTATATTATAATATTCTGCAGATGAGCTGTATTTTATAATATTCTGTAGTAGATGAGCTGTATATTATAATATTCTGCAGTAGATGAGCTGTATATTATAATATTCTGCAGTAGATGAGTTGTATATTATAATATTCTGCAGAAGATGAGCTGTATATATAATATTCTGCAGTAGATGAGCTGTATATTATAATATTCTGCAGTAGATGAGCTGTATATATAATATTCTGCAGTAGATGAGCTGTATATTATAATATTCTGCAGAAGATGAGCTGTATTTTATAATATTCTGCAGTAGATGAGCTGTATATTATAATATTCTGCAGTAGATGAGCTGTATATTATAATATTCTGCAGCAGATGAGCTGTATATTATAATATTCTGCAGTAGATGAGCTGTATATTATAATATTCTGCAGTAGATGAGCTGTATATTATAATATTCTGCAGCAGGTGAGCTGTATATTATAATATTCTGTAGCATTGAGCTGTATATTATAATATTCTGCAGTAGATGAGCTGTATATATAATATTCTGCAGAAGATGAGCTGTATATTATAATATTCTGCAGTAGATGAGTTGTATATTATAATATTCTGCAGAAGATGAGCTGTATATATAATATTCTGCAGTAGATGAGCTGTATATTATAATATTCTGCAGTAGATGAGCTGTATATATAATATTCTGCAGAAGATGAGCTGTATATTATAATATTCTGCAGAAGAGCAGTATATTATAATATTCTGCAGAAGATGAGCTGTATATTATAATATTCTGCAGAAGATGAGCTGTATATTATAATATTCTGCAGTAGATGAGTTGTATATATAATATTCTGCAGCAGATGAGCTGTATATTATAATATTCTGCAGTAGATGAGCTGTATATTATAATATTCTGCAGTAGATGAGTTGTATATTATAATATTCTGCAGCAGATGAGCTGTATATTATAATATTCTGTAGTAGATGAGCTGTATATTATAATATTCTGCAGTAGATGAGCTGTATATTATAATATTCTGTAGTAGATGAGCTGTATATTATATTATTCTGCAGTAGATGAGCTGTATATTATAATATTCTGCAGTAGATGAGCTGTATATTATAATATTCTGCAGTAGATGAGCTGTATATTATAATATTCTGTAGTAGATGAGTTGTATATATAATATTCTGCAGCAGATGAGCTGTATATTATAATATTCTGCAGTAGATGAGCTGTATATTATAATATTCTGCAGTAGATGAGCTGTATATTATAATATTCTGTAGTAGATGAGCTGTATATTATATTATTCTGCAGTAGATGAGCTGTATATTATAATATTCTGTAGTAGATGAGCTGTATATTATAATATTCTGCAGCAGGTGAGCTGTATATTATAATATTCTGCAGTAGATGAGCTGTATATTATAATATTCTGTAGTAGATGAGCTGTATATTATAATATTCTGCAGCAGGTGAGTTGTATATTATAATATTCTGCAGAAGATGAGCAGTATATTATAATATTCTGCAGTAGATGAGCTGTATATTATATTATTCTGCAGTAGATGAGCTGTATATTATAATATTCTGTAGTAGATGAGCTGTATATTATAATATTCTGCAGCAGGTGAGTTGTATATTATAATATTCTGCAGAAGATGAGCAGTATATTATAATATTCTGTAGTAGATGAGCTGTATATTATAATATTCTGCAGTAGATGAGCTGTATATATAATATTCTGCAGAAGATGAGCTGTATATTATAATATTCTGCAGTAGATGAGTTGTATATTATAATATTCTGCAGAAGATGAGCTGTATATATAATATTCTGCAGTAGATGAGCTGTATATTATAATATTCTGTAGTAGATGAGCTGTATATTATAATATTCTGTAGTAGATGAGCTGTATATTATATTATTCTGCAGTAGATGAGCTGTATATTATAATATTCTGTAGTAGATGAGCTGTATATTATAATATTCTGCAGCAGGTGAGTTGTATATTATAATATTCTGCAGAAGATGAGCAGTATATTATAATATTCTGCAGTAGATGAGCTGTATATTATAATATTCTGCAGTAGATGAGCTGTATATTATAATATTCTGTAGTAGATGAGTTGTATATATAATATTCTGCAGCAGATGAGCTGTATATTATAATATTCTGCAGTAGATGAGCTGTATATTATAATATTCTGCAGTAGATGAGCTGTATATTATAATATTCTGCAGTAGATGAGCTGTTTATTATAATATTCTGCAGTAGATGAGCTGTATATTATAATATTCTGCAGTAGATGAGCTGTATATATAATATTCTGCAGAAGATGAGCTGTATATTATAATATTCTGTAGTAGATGAGCTGTATATTATATTATTCTGCAGTAGATGAGCTGTATATTATAATATTCTGTAGTAGATGAGCTATATATTATAATATTCTGCAGCAGGTGAGCTGTATATTATAATATTCTGCAGTAGATGAGCTGTATATTATAATATTCTGCAGTAGATGAGCTGTATATTATAATATTCTGTAGTAGATGAGCTGTATATTATATTATTCTGCAGTAGATGAGCTGTATATTATAATATTCTGCAGTAGATGAGCTGTATATTATAATATTCTGCAGTAGATGAGCTGTATATTATAATATTCTGTAGTAGATGAGTTGTATATATAATATTCTGCAGCAGATGAGCTGTATATTATAATATTCTGCAGTAGATGAGCTGTATATTATAATATTCTGCAGTAGATGAGCTGTATATTATAATATTCTGTAGTAGATGAGCTGTATATTATATTATTCTGCAGTAGATGAGCTGTATATTATAATATTCTGTAGTAGATGAGCTGTATATTATAATATTCTGCAGCAGGTGAGCTGTATATTATAATATTCTGCAGTAGATGAGCTGTATATTATAATATTCTGCAGTAGATGAGCTGTATATTATAACATTCTGCAGTAGATGAGTTGTATATTATAATATTCTGTAGCATTGAGCTGTATATTATAATATTCTGCAGTAGATGAGCTGTATATCTAATATTCTGCAGAAGATGAGATGTATATTATAATATTCTGCAGTAGATGAGTTGTATATTATAATATTCTGCAGAAGATGAGCTGTATATATAATATTCTGCAGTAGATGAGCTGTATATATAATATTCTGCAGAAGATGAGCTGTATATTATAATATTCTGCAGTAGATGAGCTGTACATTATAATATTCTGCAGAAGATGAGCTGTATATTATAATATTCTGCAGTAGATGAGTTGTATATTATAATATTCTGCAGTAGATGAGCTGTACATTATAATATTCTGCAGAAGATGAGCTGTACATTATAATATTCTGCAGAAGATGAGCTGTATATATAATATTCTGCAGAAGATGAGCTGTATATTATAATATTCTGCAGTAGATGAGCTGTATATTATAATATTCTGCAGTAGATGAGCTGTACATTATAATATTCTGCAGAAGATGAGCTGTATATATAATATTCTGCAGAAGATGAGCTGTATATTATAATATTCTGCAGTAGATGAGCTGTATATCATAATATTCTGCAGTAGATGAGCTGTACATTATAATATTCTGCAGAAGATGAGCTGTATATATAATATTCTGCAGAAGATGAGCTGTATATTATAATATTCTGCAGTAGATGAGCTGTACATTATAATATTCTGCAGTAGATGAGCTGTATATATAATATTCTGCAGAAGATGAGCTGTATATTATAATATTCTGCAGTAGATGAGCTGTATATTATAATATTCTGCAGTAGATGAGCTGTATATTATAATATTCTGCAGTAGATGAGCTGTATATTATATTATTCTGTAGCATTGAGCTGTATATTATAATATTCTGCAGTAGATGAGCTGTATATTATAATATTCTGCAGTAGATGAGCTGTACATTATAATATTCTGAAGAAGATGAGCTGTATATTATAATATTCTGCAGTAGATGAGTTGTATATTATAATATTCTGTAGCATTGAGCTGTATATTATAATATTCTTCAGTAGATGAGCTGTATATATAATATTCTGCAGAAGATGAGCTGTATATTATAATATTCTGCAGTAGATGAGTTGTATATTATAATATTCTGCAGAAGATGAGCTGTATATATAATATTCTGCAGTAGATGAGCTGTATATTATAATATTCTGCAGTAGATGAGCTGTATATATAATATTCTGCAGAAGATGAGCTGTATATTATAATATTCTGCAGAAGATGAGCAGTATATTATAATATTCTGCAGAAGATGAGCTGTATATTATAATATTCTGCAGAAGATGAGCTGTATATTATAATATTCTGCAGAAGATGAGCTGTATATTATAATATTCTGCAGTAGATGAGTTGTATATATAATATTCTGCAGCAGATGAGCTGTATATTATAATATTCTGCAGTAGATTAGCTGTATATTATAATATTCTGCAGTAGATGAGCTGTATATTATAATATTCTGCAGTAGATGAGTTGTATATTATAATATTCTGCAGCAGATGAGCTGTATATTATAATATTCTGCAGTAGATGAGCTGTATATTATAATATTCTGCAGTAGATGAGTTGTATATTATAATATTCTGCACAAGATGAGCTGTATATATAATATTCTGCAGTAGATGATCTGTATATTATAATATTCTGCAGTAGATGAGCTGTATATTATAATATTCTGCAGCAGATGAGCTGTATATTATAATATTCTGCAGTAGATGAGCTGTATATATAATATTCTGCAGCAGGTGAGCTGTATATATAATATTCTGCAGTAGATGAGCTGTATATATAATATTCTGCAGCAGGTGAGCTGTATATATAATATTCTGCAGTAGATGAGCTGTATATATAATATTCTGCAGTAGATGAGCTGTATATATAATATTCTGCAGCAGGTGAGCTGTATATATAATATTCTGCAGTAGATGAGCTGTATATTATAATATTCTGCAGAAGATGAGCTGTATATTATAATATTCTGCAGTAGATGAGCTGTATATATAATATTCTGCAGTAGATGAGCTGTATATATAATATTCTGCAGTAGATGAGCTGTATATATAATATTCTGCAGCAGGTGAGCTGTATATTATAATATTCTGCAGTAGATGAGCTGTATATATAATATTCTGCAGTAGATGAGTTGTATATTATAATATTCTGCAGAAGATGAGCTGTATATTATAATATTCTGCAGCAGATGAGCTGTATATTATAATATTCTGCAGTAGATGAGCTGTATATTATAATATTCTGCAGTAGATGAGCTGTATATTATAATATTCTGCAGAAGATGAGCTGTATATTATAATATTCTGCAGAAGATGAGCAGTATATTATAATATTCTGCAGTAGATGAGCTGTATATATAATATTCTGCAGAAGATGAGCTGTATATTATAATATTCTGCAGTAGATGAGTTGTATATATAATATTCTGCAGCAGATGAGCTGTATATTATAATATTCTGCAGTAGATGAGCTGTATATTATAATATTCTGCAGTAGATGAGCTGTATATTATAATATTCTGCAGAAGATGAGCTGTATATTATAATATTCTGCAGAAGATGAGCAGTATATTATAATATTCTGCAGTAGATGAGCTGTATATATAATATTCTGCAGAAGATGACCTGTATATTATAATATTCTGCAGTAGATGAGTTGTATATATAATATTCTGCAGTAGATGAGCTGTATATATAATATTCTGCAGTAGATGAGCTGTATATTATAATATTCTGCAGAAGATGAGCTGTATATTATAATATTCTGCAGAAGATGAGCTGTATATTATAATATTCTGCAGTAGATGAGCTGTATATATAATATTCTGCAGTAGATGAGCTGTATATATAATATTCTGCAGAAGATGAGCTGTATATTATAATATTCTGCAGTAGATGAGCTGTATATATAATATTCTGCAGCAGGTGAGTTGTATATTATAATATTCTGCAGTAGATGAGCTGTATATATAATATTCTGCAGTAGATGAGTTGTATATATAATATTCTGCAGCAGATGAGCTGTATATTATAATATTCTGCAGTAGATGAGCTGTATATTATAATATTCTGCAGTAGATGAGCTGTATATTATAATATTCTGCAGAAGATGAGCTGTATATTATAATATTCTGCAGTAGATGAGCTGTATATTATAATATTCTGCAGTAGATGAGCTGTATATTATAATATTCTGCAGTAGATGAGCTGTATATATAATATTCTGCAGAAGATGAGCTGTATATTATAATATTCTGCAGTAGATGAGCTGTATATTATAATATTCTGCAGTAGATGAGCTGTATATATAATATTCTTCAGTAGATGAGCTGTATATTATAATATTCTGCAGTAGATGAGCTGTATATATAATATTCTGCAGAAGATGAGCTGTATATTATAATATTCTGCAGTAGATGAGTTGTATATATAATATTCTGCAGCAGATGAGCTGTATATTATAATATTCTGCAGAAGATGAGCTGTATATATAATATTCTGCAGAAGATGAGCTGTATATTATAATATTCTGCAGTAGATGAGCTGTACATTATAATATTCTGCAGTAGATGAGCTGTATATATAATATTCTGCAGTAGATGAGCTGTATATTATAATATTCTGCAGTAGATGAGCTGTATATATAATATTCTGCAGTAGATAAGCTGTATATTATAATATTCTGCAGAAGATGAGCTGTATATATAATATTCTGCAGCAGATGAGCTGTATATATAATATTCTGCAGCAGATGAGCTGTATATATAATATTCTGCAGTAGATGAGCTGTATATTATAATATTCTGCAGTAGATGAGCTGTATATATAATATTCTGCAGTAGATGAGCTGTATATTATAATATTCTGCAGTAGATGAGCTGTATATATAATATTCTGCAGTAGATGAGCTGTATATATAATATTCTGCAGTAGATAAGCTGTATATTATAATATTCTGCAGTAGATGAGCTGTATATTATAATATTCTGCAGAAGATGAGCTGTATATTATAATATTCTGCAGTAGATGAGCTGTATATTATAATATTCTGCAGTAGATGAGCTGTATATTATAATATTCTGCAGTAGATGAGCTGTATATATAATATTCTGCAGAAGATGAGCTGTATATTATAATATTCTGCAGTAGATGAGCTGTATATTATAATATTCTGCAGTAGATGAGCTGTATATTATAATATTCTGCAGTAGATGAGCTGTATATATAATATTCTGCAGAAGATGAGCTGTATATTATAATATTCTGCAGTAGATGAGCTGTATATATAATATTCTGCAGCAGATGAGCTGTATATTATAATATTCTGCAGTAGATGAGCTGTATATTATAATATTCTGCAGTAGATGAGCTGTATATTATAATATTCTGCAGAAGATGAGCTGTATATTATAATATTCTGCAGTAGATGAGCTGTATATTATAATATTCTGCAGTAGATGAGCTGTATATATAATATTCTGCAGAAGATGAGCTGTATATTATAATATTCTGCAGTAGATGAGTTGTATATATAATATTCTGCAGCAGATGAGCTGTATATTATAATATTCTGCAGAAGATGAGCTGTATATATAATATTCTGCAGAAGATGAGCTGTATATTATAATATTCTGCAGTAGATGAGCTGTATATTATAATATTCTGCAGTAGATGAGCTGTATATTATAATATTCTGCAGTAGATGAGCTGTTTATTATAATATTCTGCAGTAGATGAGCTGTATATTATAATATTCTGCAGTAGATGAGCTGTATATATAATATTCTGCAGAAGATGAGCTGTATATTATAATATTCTGTAGTAGATGAGCTGTATATTATATTATTCTGCAGTAGATGAGCTGTATATTATAATATTCTGTAGTAGATGAGCTGTATATTATAATATTCTGCAGCAGGTGAGCTGTATATTATAATATTCTGCAGTAGATGAGCTGTATATTATAATATTCTGCAGTAGATGAGCTGTATATTATAATATTCTGTAGTAGATGAGCTGTATATTATATTATTCTGCAGTAGATGAGCTGTATATTATAATATTCTGCAGTAGATGAGCTGTATATTATAATATTCTGCAGTAGATGAGCTGTATATTATAATATTCTGTAGTAGATGAGTTGTATATATAATATTCTGCAGCAGATGAGCTGTATATTATAATATTCTGCAGTAGATGAGCTGTATATTATAATATTCTGCAGTAGATGAGCTGTATATTATAATATTCTGTAGTAGATGAGCTGTATATTATATTATTCTGCAGTAGATGAGCTGTATATTATAATATTCTGTAGTAGATGAGCTGTATATTATAATATTCTGCAGCAGGTGAGCTGTATATTATAATATTCTGCAGTAGATGAGCTGTATATTATAATATTCTGCAGTAGATGAGCTGTATATTATAACATTCTGCAGTAGATGAGTTGTATATTATAATATTCTGTAGCATTGAGCTGTATATTATAATATTCTGCAGTAGATGAGCTGTATATCTAATATTCTGCAGAAGATGAGTTGTATATTATAATATTCTGCAGAAGATGAGCTGTATATATAATATTCTGCAGTAGATGAGCTGTATATATAATATTCTGCAGAAGATGAGCTGTATATTATAATATTCTGCAGTAGATGAGCTGTACATTATAATATTCTGCAGAAGATGAGCTGTATATTATAATATTCTGCAGTAGATGAGTTTTATATTATAATATTCTGCAGTAGATGAGCTGTACATTATAATATTCTGCAGAAGATGAGCTGTATATTATAATATTCTGCAGTAGATGAGCTGTATATTATAATATTCTGCAGTAGATGAGCTGTATATATAATATTCTGCAGAAGATGAGCTGTATATTATAATATTCTGCAGTAGATGAGCTGTATATATAATATTCTGCAGCAGATGAGCTGTATATTATAATATTCTGCAGTAGATGAGCTGTATATTATAATATTCTGCAGTAGATGAGCTGTATATTATAATATTCTGCAGAAGATGAGCTGTATATTATAATATTCTGCAGTAGATGAGCTGTATATTATAATATTCTGCAGTAGATGAGCTGTATATTATAATATTCTGCAGTAGATGAGCTGTATATATAATATTCTGCAGAAGATGAGCTGTATATTATAATATTCTGCAGTAGATGAGTTGTATATATAATATTCTGCAGCAGATGAGCTGTATATTATAATATTCTGCAGAAGATGAGCTGTATATATAATATTCTGCAGAAGATGAGCTGTATATTATAATATTCTGCAGTAGATGAGCTGTATATTATAATATTCTGCAGTAGATGAGCTGTATATATAATATTCTGCAGTAGATGAGCTGTATATTATAATATTCTGTAGTAGATGAGCTGTATATATAATATTCTGCAGTAGATGAGCTGTATATATAATATTCTGCAGTAGATGAGCTGTATATTATAATATTCTGCAGAAGATGAGCTGGATTTTATAATATTCTGCAGCGGAGGATGGAGGAGCGGAGGACGGAGCGGAGGACAGAGTGGAGGACGGAGGGGAGGGCGGAGCGGAGGACGGAGGGGAGGACGGAGGGGAGGGCGGAGGGGAGGACGGAGCGGAGGACGGAGCGGAGGACGGAGCGGAAGGGAGGGCGGAGCGGAGGACGGAGGGGAGGACGGAGGGGAGGACGGAGCGGAGGACGGAGCGGAGGACGGAGGGGAGGGCGGAGGGGAGGACGGAGGGGAGGACGGAGGGGAGGGCGGAGCGGAGGACGGAGGGGAGGACGGAGGGGAGGGCGGAGGGGAGGACGGAGCGGAGGGCGGAGGGGAGGGCGGAGCGGAGGACGGAGCGGAGGGCGGAGGGGAGGACGGAGCGGAGGACGGAGCGGAGGGCGGAGGGGAGGGCGGAGCGGAGGACAGAGGGGAGGTCGGAGGGGAGGCCGGAGCGGAGGACGGAGGGGACGCTTCTCTGCAGCTTGATAAGAGACGTGTCTGAGCCGCCATGGGCCCCGCGAGGGAGTACAGAGACGCCGTCTATTCCTGGCAGCGGCCTCCGGCTTCCTCAGGGGCTTTCTGTGGCGGAATCCGCCTGTGAGAGGCGCAGTGTGAACACAGCCTTACTGGCAGACACTGCGAGACTCTGTGCTGGACCCCACAATGTAACACGGGTATCCCCCGCTGAGAATAACCACAAGAGCCCAGCAGGGACACAGGAAACCCCGTGCTTTTATGTATCTTGGAGCCTACAGATTTACGTTACATAAGATAAAACAGATGAGACCCCCCGGGATGAAATCCTATAACCCCCCCTATAAAGCGCAGCCAAGCTCCTCCCCTGTACAGTGATAACAGGACTATTATAGCGCTATTACAGGCGAGTAGGTAACGTGCCTCCAGCCAATAAGAGCGGCCCGTCCATTATCCAATCAGATTACAGAGGTGCCGGGGCAGCGACCAATCAGGACGCGCTGATGACAGTTCTGGATCGGCGGTCCCGGCTTCCCGTCCGTGCTCTTTATCGGTGTCCGCTCCGCTCTCAGGAGCGGCTGTCAGGCGGTGTCTAGTAACCGTCTGTGAATACGTTCCCGGCTTCCCTGCCTGTGACGCTGCTGGTGGAGGGCGGTTTGTGTTATGGCGTCTTATTACCTCCGTTACATGACAAGCGCTGGCTTGTCAGCTGCCGTGAGACTACAACTCCCAGCATGCCCGCCTATGTCCTGATGGTGCTGGTGTGCCGGGAGCTGTAATGTCGCCATGTTGGCTCTCCTGTGGCTTACTCTAGTCTTGCGCTGCTGCTAGACACCAGTAGGGGGAGCCCTGTGCATAGGATTTCATATATGGGCTCTATAACCCAAGTCTGTTCCCCGGTCTCCCCCTGGTGGTGGATGCAGGTATAGCATGGGGCTGAATGATGAGCTGCTCTTCGCCCGGCTTCTGTAGTTAGAGAGAGACCTCCCTACTAATTCTCTGGGGTTTCCTCTTCTCCTTGTCTCTACAGTCTGTGGTAGTGCAGATGAATCATGTACTGCTAAATACATGGACCTGATGCATGAAGACTAGTGATGAGCGAGCATGCTCTCTACTGCTCGGTGCTCGCCCCAGCGTCTCACTGCTCGAGATGCTCCACGCTCGCCGAGTATTTCCGGGGTTGCTCGGCGGGAGCTCGAGTCCCCTCCCTGCATGCTTGTTGCTCTTTACCGAGCTAATGAACATGCAGGGATTGCCTGTCACTCATTGTAATGCCGCAGCCATGTTGGTTGTGGCATTACAGTGATTGGCTGGCCGCACAGAGTCATCAGGTCTATATCAGACCTGGGGCTGCTGTGCTCGTCAGTCACTCCGGAATCAGACAGTGGAGGGAGAGCAGGTAGATCTGTGGCTCACACCGCCGAGCCTAAAGCCAGGCATGGTCGTGTGTGACAATGGCCGGACCCTGGTGGCAGCTCTGAGGCGAGCTCACACACGTACCATGCCTGGCCCATGTGCTTAACCTCGTGGTTCAGCGCTGTCTCAAATCCTACCTGGAGCTGCCGGATCTGCTTGTTAAAGTACGCCGCCTGTGTGCCCATTTTAGAAAATCACCTCCAGCTTCCGCCGCCCTTGCCGTGTTTCAGCAGCGTTTGCAGCTTCCGGCTCATAGACTGGTGTGTGATGTCCCTACGCGTTGGAACTCTACACTGCAGATGTTGGGAAGGATTTGTGAGCAGAAGAGGGCAGTTGTTGACTACCAGCATCAACAAGGCCGTCGGTATTCAGTTCAGACTCCACACGTAACACCTCAGGAGTGGACATGGATGTCAGACATATCCTCCAAAACTTTGAGGACTCCACCAAGATGGTGAGTGGCGATGACGCCATAATTAGGCTATGTGCCCACGATGCAGAAATGAAGCAGAAAATTTCTGCATCATTTCTGCATCTCCCTGGCAGATTATGCATGCGTTTTTCCTGCCAAAAAAATGCGGATTTGAAGCGTTTTCACATGCGTTTCCGCATGCGGATTGACAAGCGCTTTCCAGGCGATTTTAGCATCACTTGGAAAGTGCTTGACAACTAGGTCACACTATATAAATCCATGCAACAGCATGGATTTATATAGTGTGACTGTAAGAATGTTTAAAAATAAAAAAATAAACCTATACTTACCCTCCGATGGCCCGGCGTGTGTAGCTGCGCTCGCTTCTGTCTGCTAGCTGATCGCAGGACACTGCACTGAAGGGCCTGCGGTCACATGACTGTGACGTCACCGCAGGTCCTTCAGTCCTGCCCGCAAGCAAAGGGAAGGAGACCGGGGGCCGTCGAAAGGTGAATATAAACTTTATTTTTTATTTTATTCTTTTTTTTACCACATTCTTCAAGCAGAAGGTTGACACTATCAGACAAATCTTTTGACTAAAGTCCCCACAGCCCCTCCTCACACCTACTCAACCATCCTCCTCCAAAACCAGCTTCTCCACCATTACAGACAATCAACTCTCCTCTTTACTCTCCAAGTCACACCTCACCACCTGCAAACTTGACCCAGTCCCGTCCCACCTCATCCCTAACCTTAACACTATTCTCATCCCAACCCTAACCCACCTTTTCAACCTGTCACTAACAACTGGTGTCTTCCCCTCATGCTTCAAACATGCCTCAATCACACCCATCCTCAAAAAGCCATCCCTTGACCCATCCTCAAAGTCTTCGGCTGAGATGAGAGGAGATGAAGGAGGCGCTGGGGGACGGAGGAGAGAACTGAAAGTTTTGAATAGCTGTTTAGGGTTGTGAGACAGGGAGGATATGAGAGATGAGAAGTATGTTTGTTTTGCTGCAGTAAGTGTGGACTTGAAGGTAGTGAGGGACTGTTAGAATGCAATGAAGTGCTCGTTGGAGTGGGACCTTTTCCATTTCCACTCAGCAACCCTGGAGGCCCTTCGCAGTTCTTTAGTCAGGTTGGTGTGCCAGGGTTGCCGGTTGAATGGGCGAGCTGTGATAAGTGTGAGGGGGCGACCGATTTGAGAGCTGCAGCTATTGAGTGAGGTGTTATATAAAGTGGCAGCAGCATTGGCATTGTGTAATGAACTTATTCCTGTGAGAGGGAGAACTGATTCAGAGATTGAGTGTAGGTCAAGGTGTTTGAGATTTCTGTGAGGGTGTGCAAGTTTGTGGAGTGTGGCTTGTGTACCTGGAGAGGAGAGGTAAGAGAATGTAAGTTGTGGTCAGAAAGAGGGAGAGGTGAGCTTGAGAGGTTAGATAGGGAACAGAGGAGGGTGAAGATGAGGTCCAGTGTGTGGCCATCTTTGTGAGTGGGGGCTGAAGACCATTGAGCAAGGCTGAAGGAGGAAGTGAGGAATAGAAGCTTCGAGACAGATGAGTGGGAAGTGTCAATGGGGATGTTGAAGTCACCCATGATGATAGTGGGGATGTCATCGGAAAGGAAATTAAGCAGCCAGGTGTTGAAGTGGTCAAAGAAGGTGGTGGCTAGTCCTGGGGAGCGGTAAAAGACAGCCAGTTGGAGGGGGGAGTAGATGAGCACACAGTGTACTTCAAAGGAGGGGAGAGTAATGGAGAGTGGCAGTGGGATATGGGTGAAGGAGCAGCTGCCTGACGGGAGAAAACCTACTCCTCCACCATGCTTGAAATTGGAGCGGGGTGTGTGAGAAAGATGGAATCCACCGTACGAAAGTGCAGCTGGGGACGGCGTGTCAGAGGTGGTGAGCCAGGTATCGGTGATGCCGATGAAGGAGAGTTTGTTAGTAATGAAAAGATCATGGATGTAGGAAAGTTTGTTGCACACGGAGCGAGCATTGCATAGAGCTCCTGTTAGTGGGACTGGGGAGGCGGGGGCTGGGTGGATGGGAATAAGGTTAGAAGGGTTGCGAGAGTTTGTGACAGATCGTGGATAGGAGGTGGAAGTGACTATATGACAGAAATACCCAACAGTGACAGCATTCTAAAAACTGCACCCCTCAAGGTGCTAAAAACAGCATTCAAGAAATTTATTAACCCTTCAGGTGCTTCACAGGAATTTTTGTAATGTGGAAGAAAAAAATGAACATTTAACATTTTTCACAAAAATGATCTTTTAGCCCCAAATTTTTTATTTTCACAAGGGTAAGAGGAGAAAATGGACCCCAAAACTTGTTGTGCAATTTCTCCTGAGTACGCCGATACCTGATATGTGGGGAAAAACCACTGTTTGCGCGCACGGCAGGGTTCAGAAGGGAAGGAGCACTGTGTGACTTTTTGAACGCAAAATTGTCTGGAATCGAGAGCGGACGCTATGTCGCATTTGGAGTGCCCCTGATGCACCTAAACAGTGGACATCCCCCACAAGTGACCCCATTTTGGAAACTAGACCCCCCAAGGATTTTATCAAGGGGTTGTTGTAGATCGGCTCACTTGGTTGCATGTAGCAGTACACAGGAACATTGTCTCTTTAAATCTTCTGCTGGGTTTATTAAGAATGCAGCATAAACCACAGCACAGATAGGCCAGGAATGCCGTGTTTGTTTATGCTATCAGGAAAAACAAAACATAACGTATGGCACAGTCCTTGTTGCTACGAGTAACCGTCCGCTTCAGGAACAAACAACTCAAGGTTTGTATTTCCTTCACATGACAAAACAGCTCAGAGCTTTTACCTCCAAACCCACCCTACACACAAATGCTCTAAAAGGCTGGGATTTTATCCTCTGACCTCCTTCCTTTCTACAGGTGTTTAACCACCTTAGAACTAAAGATGGCTGAGTAACCCCTTTGTGTGCTGGAACCTTTTTCCTATATTTAATTACTGGAGCTCCCAATCTCAGTGCTACACATCTTCCCTCCAGTACTTTGCCAGTGACTTTGTCACAGGGTATAGTGAACATTTTGAACCCAGAGGTACGACACAGAACACAGAGTTTGATAACATTATGTCATCATATTGAATATGTTGTCATTAGTCTTAAGCGCAAGTGCTCGCTACTTGAGTTTGCATCAGGTACTCAGGTATGAAACAAGTATCGCGGGAGCTCGAGTGACATGCTCGAGTCCCCGCCTCGCATGTTTCACGGTTTCTAGACACTCAAAAAAACAACAACAAAAAAAAACCATGCAGGGATTGCCGATGCATAGCAGGCAATCCCCATGTGTTTTTTTCTTTTGGCTGTATAACAGCGGTGAAACATATGGGGCAGAGACTCGAGCATGTCACTTGAGCACCTGCGATACTCAGTGCATACCCGGCACCCGATGCATACTCAAGTAGCGAGCACTTGCGCTCAAGACTAGTCACCATATCGTCATCATTTTTTTTTTTCTTTTCTTTTGAAAAAATCCCAACCTCAACACAACCCTAACCCTAAAACAACCCTAAGGCCAGGGCCCCATTATCAGTATTGGGTCAGTATTGTTTCTCAGGAGTGGGAGACAAAACCAGGTGAGGAACAATCAGAGAAAAGGTAGAATAGAAACAAGTCACCAACTCTGCATTTATCACCCACTCCTGGTTTTGGTTCCCACTCCTGAGAAAAAATACTGACTGAATACTGACCAAATACTGACCAGATACTGATAATGAGGCCGTGGTCTAACCGTAACTCTAATGCTAGAGCTTATTTTCTACGCTGTTCCTCGTGTGGTATAAGTGATTAGACGACTTTATTCTTCGGGTTGGTGCGATTACAACGATACCAGATTCATATTCATAAAAGACGCTTTTTTTGCAAAGACTAGTTTTTGCATCCCATATTTTGATAGCTATAATTTTTCCATATTTCGGCCGAGAGAGTCATGTAAGGGCTTGTTTTTTGCGGGACAAGTTGACGGTTTTATTGGTATCATTTTCGGGCACGTGACATTTTTTGATCGCTTTCTACTCCTATTTTTGGGAGGCAGAATAAACAAAAATCAACAATTCAGGAATTGTTTTTTACGCTGTTCCACGTGTGGTAAAATTGATAAGGTCGCTTTATTCTTCGGGTCAGTACATTTACTGCTATACTACATCTATATAGTTTTTTTAGGTTTTGGCGCTTTTACACAATAAAAATACATCTGAATTGATGATATTTCGCCAACGAGGAATTGGTCTTCACATTCCGGAGTTCTGTTCATCATACTTATCTGAATAAATACCAGTGACAGGCTGCTGGATATTAATACAAGAGCTTTTTTGATATAGAGGTTTTTAAAATTAGTGGCTCCTCTCAATCCTTATATATTTATTATTGTTTTAAATAAATTATATACACATTTTTTATTGTTCATATATGCACTGTAGCACTTTCATTAGCGTATGGAAAGTTTGATCAATTGTTATTCACTTTGTGTCGTTTACTTTTAGTTCACAATCATATAAAGTACAGACCAAAAGTTTGGACACACCTTCTAATTTAAAGATTTTTCTGTATTTTCATGACTATGAAAATTGTACATTCACACTGAAGGCATCAAAACTATGAATTAACACATGTGGAATTATATACTTAACAAAAAAGTGTGAAACAACTGAAAATATGTCTTATATTCTAGGTTCTTCAAAGTAGCCACCTTTTGCTTTGATGACTGCTTTGCACACTCTTGGCATTCTCTTGATGAGCTTCATCTTTTGGTCTGTACTGTATATCTATAGTAAATCTAGCAGTAATACCATTCAGGAGATATAGATATACATGTATACACTCGTTTTGTGAATAACTTTTTGTGCAGCACCACAGCAGCAGGTATACAGGTATCTAATGATAGTGTTACAGTGATATTATAGCCGGGCCTTAATGGGAATCTGTCAGCAGGTTTTTGCTATGTAATCTGACAGCAGCATGATGTAGGGACAGAGACCCTGATTCCAGCGATGTGCCACTTACTGGGTGCAGCAATTGTGATAGAATCACACTTTTCTCTGTAGCAGAGCTCAGATGTTGAGCCCTGTATAACCCTGAACACACCATTGATTGGCAGCTTTCTATGTACACTGTATATTGACAGAAAGCCACTAACCAGTGATGGCGGTGTGGTTGGACTAGGAGACACGAGACACCTAGTTTTGTAGTGATAACGTCCTGCTGATAAAATACTGATTATATTAAAACAGCAAAACACACCCAGTAATTGACACATCACTGGAATCAGACTCTCTACCCTTAACCTGCTGAAAGATTAAGAATAACTGGTTCCCGAGAAGCATCGAAAATCTACTTCACAGTCAGGATCCAGCACCCGCTCAATAGTGCACATTTTCATCAGGCAGGTGTCGTCAGGGCACCTACGAGATCTGCAGCAGTCGTACAGCTGTATTACACAGTCCCGCTGCTGGAGGAGCTATTCCTGATCCTGGCAGTTTAACCCCTTATACCCCACCGTCAGTAGCAACCACAGCATCTAGATGGTTTGGACAGAAGGAGAGGGAGATACGATTACGGTGCAGATGAGTTTCTATAGAAGTTGGGGTCCTAACAGTGACCCCCATGACTGACATCTTACTGCTCCTATTAGACCTTGACTGAAGAAAGGTCTATTAGGACATCAGTCAAAGTAATGTCACCTGCTCTGCAGCTATTAGAAATACCTAGGTCTGATTACTTTCCCATTTGCAAAATGTGATTTTGCGCTGCACCTACAGCAGCACTGTTTTCCCATCATCATCAGTGACAGGACCTCCAGCCTTTCCTGAGATTGATCAGTGGAGGAAGAAGCTTTCAGCTCCTTGTTCCACCATTCAGTTCACCTGTATGTCTCTGCTAACAGCTGATTGGACTGGTTAGTGCCACCAGCTGTGACATGCCACTGCCGCCTTGCACTGTGTGCAGGCACAGGAGGCTGAAGGAGGAGGGTCTGGCAGAAACTGGGTGTGGTGTTAGTTGTGACTTCATGACTAGTCTCCGAACAGAACACGAAAAGACTAGTCAGGATGTGACCAGGTCCTCCAAGATCAGGAGTGAGGCTGGTCACATGCTGAAGTATAGTATGTAGGCAACGGTGCAGAATGCTGACAGTGAGTATATTACAAGGGGGCAGCATTCTGCAACTTAGACACACACATTGAAAAGTATAAAAGCTCGGACAACCCCTTTAAAGAGGTATTCCTATTTTGTTAACACACACCATACACTTTTTGCACATAATGGTCCTAAGCCCAGAAGTAGCAGAATTCTCTACACTTGTCTCCATTAGTAGCAATGATATCACTCGATGCCTCGTAGTCCTCCAGCTGAGAAATTGTCATTTCTCATTACACAAAACTTCATTTATGGACATCTATGGTGATTTCTTTGCCTGTGTGGATTGGATGGGCTGTTACCGACATCTGGTGAGAATTTCATGGCAATAGCACCTTTAGAAATATATTTCCTTAGAATAGTAGTGAGGTGATGAATACTTATTCCACCGCTGTTTGTTCAGGGAAATAGTCATGGGATAGCCGCCATAAGAAAGCTTGTCCAGCCGTCACTATTCCTCCTGCCCCCGCTATACACATGCACACTCCACAGCCGAGAGGGCATTTATTCTCACCAGAGAGATAGCCGCTGTCAGACGCCTCTGGTGACAGCTTCTCTTAGAAGAAAAGGATTGGGCATGCTGATATCCAATATGCCTGATCTTTCCTTCCCAGACATGAAGAAACACCATACATGTTAGGTGGTGAATATGAGCAGGCTTGGTCCACATCCACCCAGTGAGTGTGAGCATTGTTGCCGGGAGTTCACACTAATAAATCCCTTGTGCATTTGCAATGTGATCTACGAGCAGAGATTCATGGCTGACCCTATGATTCCCGCTGCAGGTTTAGGCTCTGTGCACACAGCGCCTTTATCAGGCCGGTACGCTCCACAACCCGTCTGAAGAACAACCACCCAATAAATAGATAGAATGACCATATACCCTGCAATGTAATCCGCCTCGCTGCGCACATGGTCAGTCCTTTAACCGTTTCACGTTTATGAAGAGGCCACACGGTTAGAAGTGACCGCTCCGTTCTCCAGGCGGTTTCTGCTCGGAGTTCTCCCTGTCTCGGTTTCTGCAGCTTCTTCCTGTAGTAAAGCTGAGCGGGTCGCCGGCATCTACAAGACGTGGTGCGCACAGACCCTTATACTTATATCCAGAACACTGAGGACCACGGGAGCATTTTTCTTGCACACGTGAAGATCACGGAGGTGTGAATGAGACCCCACTCGTATCCAAGGTGCGGAGCTCCGAACAGTCATCGTTTCTGGGGCGTCACCGGCAGATCTCTTCTAGGAGATCACAGTGGATCCGGAGATCTCCAGCATTTCTCCATCTTTATGTCTCACTATATTGTGGCTGATATCAGCGACTCCACCCTCATAAATGTACAGAGGCCACAGGTGCAACACACCAGACCCCCTGACCACAACACCCCGGACCCCCTGACCACCAGGGCACAACACCCCAGACCCCCTGACCACCAGGCGGTCACTATGGGGGCTAATGGACTATGTTACTGGCGGAGAAAAGGATTTCTATAGAATCAGTAGGAAACACCCTGAAGGTTTCTCTTTGCGGCTTTTCTCCAGGATTTTCCTCACCCGTCATTTATCGCTTCTCATTATTGCCAGAATCCCAGTAGGTGAGGACAATCCCGGACAGCGCCCCCAATAGTGAAGTGCACCGAGGAGTTCACAAGATTCCTTTATATGTTGCAGGGGATTAAACGTCCTGCAGATTGAGGGGTTGGGGTCCTCAGACCCCCAACAATCATGCAACAGACTTTATAGAAACCCCTGAGCAGCAGAAGCAGTGAGCGGCTGCAGGAGCATGCACACAGTGCGGTGTGAGGACCAGAGACTTTCTATGGAGTCCATACACAATGTGCTGAGCGCTCTGGCAGGGAAATAACCTCTCTATTGGTGGTGGATCATAGGACCGCTGCAGACAATCAGTAGCTATAGATCGGCTGCAGACATCACATTCTATATGTAGGTATGGGCTGAGTGTGGGATGGAAATACTGAACAGCCCCTGCTGATCCCCCCCTAGTCCTCCATGCTGCTGGTCGGGTCCCACCAGGCTCCTTTCCCAGTACTGTTGGCATGTGACTTCTGCAGCCAATTCAGTGGCCATACCTACTACCACCACTGCTTGGATGGGACAGGCACGAGCCAACAATGGAAGAAGAGAAGAAACCGGCGGGGACCTGGCCAGCAGGACGGAGGAATGGAGGATATCAGCAGGAGGGAGGAATGGAGGGGGGGGGATAGCAGCAGGAGGGAGGAATGGAAGGGGGGGGGATAGCAGCAGGAGGGAGGAATGGAGGGGGGGGATAGCAGCAGGAGGGAGGAATGGAGGGGGGGGATAGCAGCAGGAGGGAGGAATGGAGGGGGGGATAGCAGCAGGAGGGAGGAATGGAGGGGGGGATAGCAGCAGGAGGGAGGAATGGGGGGGATAGCAGCAGGAGGGAGGAATGGAGGGGGGGATAGCAGCAGGAGGGAGGAATGGAGGGGGGGTAATATCAGCAGCACGGAGGAATGGAGGGGGGTGATATCAGCAGCACAGAGGAATGGAGTGAGGGGGGGATATCAGCAGGACGGAGGACTGAGGAGGGGGGGGAAATCAGCAGGACGGAGGACTGAGGAGGGGGGGGGATCAGCAGGAGAGAAGGCGCTGGGGTATATCTCATAGCACACTGGGACCGCACCAACACTAACATTAACGGCAGAAAACACCGCTGATAACTGAATATTTTATCAGAAAATAATATAATAACATTTATACCCATCACGGGAGTGGACGTCCATATGTGTCACGGCCACCGGGCCAGGAGGAGCAGCAGGAGGGTCCTTCGCCTCCTCGTGTCTATTACTCAGGGGCTACTCACACCTTATAGGGTCACATTGTAACTCGGAATATAACGATCACAATGGCACAGAGCAACACTGCAGCTAATCCCTGGTATATAACGATCACAATGGCACAGAGCGACGCTGCAGCTAATCCCTGGTATATAACGATCACAATGGCACAGAGCGACGCTGCAGCTAATCACTAGGACTTGGTTACAATCCGCTTCTTACAGCCAATCCCAGCTGTAGAATACTGGCAGATCAGCAGGTGATCGAGTCTCCCCGGGCACAGTGAGCGGCACAAGTCTCCCGGGCACTGGCAGCGTTACCAGGGCAGGTGCCAGTCTCACCCCATCACCCCAGACACCACACACTATGGGCATCTCCTCCTGCCAGCGTCCCTGGCACTGCTGCGCCCCCATCTGACCAGTATGTGCCCACATCACACAGGACCCATCACCTGCTGCCAGTCCCGGCTGCCATGGCCTCTGCCAGCAGCAATCAGCAGCCGGAGGCTTCTCAGCCCGGGACATGGGCTGCGGGCACGGGGCTGCTACTTACCTGTGCCCGCAGCAGCGGCTGGTGATGAATGGAGGCAGCGGTCAGGCTCTCCCCGGCGCCCTGACAGGAGGGGCGGCTCACTGACAGGATCTCTCCGCGGAGTGTGGAGGAGACAGGGCGGCTGTGATCTCTGCTGCCCACAATCCACAGCGTTATATCAGACTGCAAGAGCAGAGGAGAGCAACATTCCAGCCTGGAAAAGTCTGCCGCCACCTAGTGGCCAGCGACTGCACCCAGCAATTGTAATGGAAGCAACAGCAGAGATGCCCCGCCACCTAGTGGCCAGCGACTTCACCTGCACGCTAGTATTGGCTGCAACAGCAGAGGTGCCCCGCCATCTAGCGGCCATGTGCGGTAATGTCGGCGCTGGACTTGCAGCGGAACATGGAGGGAAGGAGTGATGTGCTCTGCTGCTTGTCTGCTGGACCTTGTAGTTCTAATGGATGGGGAGGACATTGTCCCCAGGGTGTCCTGCACGTTAGTAGATGGCTGCACCAGGTCCTGGGTCACATAGTCCTATTGCTTCCTCTTTGCTTTCCAACTTTCTTATTTTTTTTCTTTGCAGTGTTTGCTGTAGTTTTTATCCTTACTATTTTGGGGTCCATACTGTGAAGATCTGAGATGGTGCATTTCAATAATTACTTAGGCAGGTTAATAATAATAATGATTTTTATTTATATAGCGCCAACATATTCCGCAGCACTTTACAATTAAGCGGGGACATGTACATACAATAAGTTCAATACACGGTAAGACAGTTTAAACTGTTACATGAGGAGAGAGGTCCCTGCTCCTAAGCTTACCATCTACAAGCAACACTATTTTATTCCTTACATCCATGGTAATACAGCAATTTCAGGTAAATGTCCAAAATACAATTGTCTCAGTCCACAAGATCCCCTCCCCGGGGAGGTAATTCCACTGCCTTTGTGCCAAGCAATACTCACTATCCCCCAACTTTTGGTTGGCCCACATATTTCGTATCTCCAGCAAGTATAGTCTGTAGTCACAGTCCACGATCCTCCATATGACACATAAAACCATAGAAGCAAAGGTATCCAGTAGCAACAGTCCTTTAAGAAAATGTATTAAATCCAGACAATGGATCACGGATCCCACAACTGTAGAACATTTATTCAGCTCAGGTGGTAGCTGATCTCTACGCCATAAGCCATCGATTCATCCATGGTCCAGATCCTCAGACTAGATACTATCCCTTCAACGACATTCCACCAACTCTAACCATGTGGCTTCTTTTCTCCTTCACTGGGATCAGCCCTCTGAATGGACAGAACTGCTCTCACCCTCCCCCCCCGAAGCTAGTGGAGGTATTTTTCTCAGGTCAAACACATCACCTGGGTCTACATGTGAGACTCCTTGTGGTGACGGCTCTGCTGGATATACTTTCAACAGTCACACAATGGGCCTATTATAATGCCTCAATAATACTGCCATACAGTGGTCAAATTAATTCCACCAAACAATCCCTAAATACCCACCATATGAAACTCTAAAGAATAGTAACACATAATTACTAAAAACGACGATACAATAACTAAATAATGGCGCCATACAGTCCATAAGAAAATAATTCCATAAAGTGGTCAAATAATTCTGTCATAAAATAATACCATACGGTGTTCAAAATGTTACATAGACTATAAAAATAGAAGCAATTACATTAGTATGAACAGAATTGTACAGTCCATAAAATGATGACACAAAGTTTCAGAATAATAGTATCCCTAGTGCCAAAAACTACTGCCATATGCTGGCCAAATAATATAGCCACACAGTTCTATGGAAAATAGTGCAATACAGTGCACAAAATAATTCTACCCCACAGTCCATAAATACAAGTCAGAAAGTCCCCAAATAATAGTGCTGTACAATACTGAAATACACCGGCCAAATAACTGTGCCATAGTCCTGACATCACACCGTAAAGTTTATTGTATTCAAGTTTTAAATATTACTACAATACAAATCATTACCTAAAAATACTGTTATACCCTGGCCGAATAATTGATAAATTAATGTCCCAAATACTGCACAAACAGCATAAAACCTCCCATATCAGTGTCAGCTCCCATACTCCGGAGGGCCCAATTCCCAACAAAATAAGCAAAATGTTGTGGACCAGGGTCCTCTCTCTGTGGAAAAGCCGCGGCGTATTATAGCAGCAGGAAAGCGGATGGAAGTTTACAAAATGTAATCTGCACGCTGAAAATAAATGTCTCTGCTGATTTCATGCAGAAATTGTTTGCAATGTAGAATTAAAATCTGCATCATGTCAATGTATGTGACACATTTATGTGACGCCCCTTTAGCGTTTCCAAGCGCCTCCTGCCCATTAAACCCTAAAAGACAAACATCGCTCAAATGACGTGGATAGCATCCGAGTGCTGTGCATTCTCCTTACAAACTTTCACTCGAAGGGGCGAGTTTTATCTGCAAATCCGATGGAAAATGGATATATCCATGTTTTATCTTTGTGGACATTGTGAACATGACCATAAATTACAGCCCCAATTCCCAAAAAGTTGGGGCTGTGTGTAAAAATGGAAAGAAAACAAGAATGCAATGATTGGGAAATGTCTTATAGCCACATTTTATTCACAACAGAACATAGATCACAGATCAGAGGGTGAACATCAGACATTTTCCATTTCATTTGAAAAACTTACCTAATGTAGAAATTGACGGCAGCAACACAACTCAAAATCAGGTCATGGTCATGTCTACCACTGTGTGGCATCTCCTCTTCTTTGTACAGCAGTCAGTAAACCTCCGGGTAGTGAGGAGACCAATAGTTGGAGTTCTGGGAGAGGAACGTATGTACCTTCATCCATCCTGGTTAGGTGTATATGCCACTCCATCCATCCCGGTCAGTATATGCCCCCCTCCATCCATCCATCCTGGTGGGTATATCCCCCCCCTCCATACTGGTGGGTATATGCCCCCCCTCCATCCATCCTGGTGGGTATATGCCCCCCTTCCATACTGGTGGGTATATGCCCCCCCTCCATCCATCCTGGTGGGTATATGCCCTTCCTCCATCCTGGTGGGTATATGCACCCTCCATCCTGGTGGGTATATGCCTCCTCCTCCATCCTGGTGGGTTTATGCCTCCTCCTCCATCCTGGTGGGTTTATGCCTCCTCCTCCATCCTGGTGGGTTTATGCCTCCTCCTCCATCCTGGTGGGTTTATGCCCCCATATATTCAATGCAAAGGAAAAAAAAACAAAACAATAAACGCTTCTACTCACCTTCCACGTTCCCACGCTGCGCTGTGTCTGTGTTGCCTGAAGATGTCGGCAGTGATAACAGCAGAGAAGCTGAGATCACCGCACAGCGCCGCCACAGATACTCACTCGGGGCCTCCACTCCCAGGCATTTCCTCCCCGGCAGCTCCTGTCATGGCACACTCTGACTGAACAGTGCGTGCGACGACAGGAGGAATGTACAGCTTACACTGCAGGCTCCACAAAGATGGCTGCAATCTCCTCCCATGGCTGCGACCTGGACAGCCAAGGGGGCGTGCCCAGGTCACAGCTAGAGGCAGGAGGAGCTGCCTCTAATGTTAGAGATAGGGTCGGTGACAGACTACTGTCTCTTATGGCCAGGGCTGCCGTAAATGAGGTGTGTAAGAGCGCTTCTTACACCCCCCCCCAAATAAAAATGGCAGCCCCCAGTGGCCAATGAAAAAATAAATAAATAAAAAACTAATAAAGTGGGACATTTAATTTTGCATTAAAAATAATTGATTACATAATTATTAATACAAAACATAAAATGGTGGCCCCTTCCCTGTAAGAATAGCACATGGCTCTTTTCACGTCTGGTTATTTCTCTAACAGGTAGAATATGCTCCGTTATAGACCGGGGACAGGTTTACAGCTCTATTTTTTGTGGACGATTGATCTGTAAATCAGAACTGAGACCGGTCCGATTTCCATCTGATTTGTAGATAAAGATCATCTATTGAAGTCAACGAGTCTGTCAGAAAAATGGCCAGAACCAACCATGTTGCCTGTACTGCTTGTTCTCCAGTGTCTATAGGCCGGGCAAGCGAGGCTAGGAAACCTTTAGCTTTTTACTTTACATATAAAAAAATATGCCCCACTGAGGAGAAAAACTGCCACACTGACCAAAATCAGATGAAAATGAGAAAAAAACACTGATTAAAACCTGACATGTGAACGGGGCCTTAGGCCTTAATCAGATGTCAGTGACTTATCGTATATGCAAAAAATGTCTGAAAGTGGTCAGTTTTTATCTTCAGCGTTTCATCAGCTTTTCTTGTATGCAAAATAAATCCATAAATTGAGAAGCTTCTCCTCTGGTGACAGTGTTATCACAGACAGCACATGGATGGCAATGCCAGCTGTCAGCGATGTCATGGACCCATAGATCTGACTGGAGAATTTTCATCAACCACTAGGATAAAAAACGGACACTACGCGGTTTTAAAAAAAAAATGACATGTGGACGACTCCACAGATTATATTGTGTATGTGATCTATCCGTAACAAATATGGAGAGGACACAAACATGAAAAACAGACGTCTGAATGAGGCCAAAGATATATGTTTCCACACTGATAAGGGAGCGAGAAATATCTATTTCAGATTTGCCAATGAGTCCATGGCAGAAAATTCCAGTTAACCCCTTTATCACCTCAGGTTTTTCCGTTTTTGCGCTTTCATTTTTTGCTCCCCTTCTTCCCAGAGCCATAACTTTTTTATTTTTCCGTCAATATGGCGTAGTTACCAAAAATGTGGAGCTTCTATTTTATTTAAGTGGTGAAATCAAAATTCAAAGCTTGTAAAAAAAATAATAATTTTTCCGAGACCCGTAGCGTCTCCATTTTTGGTGATCTAGAGCCGGGTCAGGGGTTATTTTTTGCGCACTGAGCTGACATTTTTATTGATACCGTTTTGGTGTAGATATGATGTTATGATCGCCTGTTATTACATTTTAATGCAATGTTGCGGCGACCAAAACAACTTAATTTTGGAGTTTTGTTTTTTTTCTTGTTATACAGTTTACTGATGGGAGTCATTCTTTTTATATATTGATAGATCGGGCGATTCTAAATGCGGCGACACCAAACGTGTATTTTTGATTGTTTTATTTTGAATGGGGTAAAAGGGGGGTGATTTGAACTTTTAAATATTTTTTTTACTTTTTACATGCTTCAATAGTCTCCTTAGCAGACTAGAAGCTGTGATCTTCCGATCGCTTGTGTTACACAAATGGCCGCCTGAGGCAGCAGATGCGCAATTGAGACCTCAGTAGCCGAGATCTCAGGAGACATTTACTTGGTTTGGCTTTCTACTTCTTTATCTAACTGTATTGCCCTCTATATCATCCATTCTGTATGGACTGCTCTGTACTTATATTGGACATTTATGCATTTAGTAGGGCTTAAGGGGATTATTGTGCTTGTTACCCATCAAATCTGTAGATGCGCTCACTAATTAGACTTTGTTTAGGGTAATTTTAAAGTATAATATTGATAACGGTCCTGCACAGTGACAAGATTATGTTACAGGATTCTGGACAAATGTACAATGCCAGTCATTCAAGGGTTAATTCTTTGGAACACTGAGAGAGACTTTCTAGCCAGTGAAGCACCAGTAATAAACACCTGTGGTAACTACGGCAACTGTGCTGATGTCATAAACACATACATCTATGATATAGAAGATGATTCCGGAACCACAGGTCATTCAGCCGTATGAAGCGCCATACTTGATGTGTCTGGAGACCTGGAGCTTCATCACTCCATAACCTGTAAGGGAGGAAGGGGATACGGCCTAGCCAGCCAGATCAACCATACCGCCTAGCCAGCCAGATCAGCCATACCGCCTAGCCAGCCAGATCAGCCATACCGCCTAGCCAGCCAGATCAGCCATATCGCCTAGCCAGCCAGATCAAACTAACCCTAGCGATCAATGGGGTGACAGATGTTGCAGCCAGATCTCCCTCACGTCCAGTACTAGTTGCCTTCACCTTTATGTGTACGGCCTTGAGATGTCGCATTAGACTTCTCCATATGGTGCTCGCACAGGGCACCTACTTTGACCTTCTCCATTACTGTCTGTTTTCTGATGATGTAATGTGTAACTTGTGTGACTATGTGATGTCACTGCTATCATATCTATAGTGGATGTATATTATGTCTCACTGTAAATATGATACAATGTACAAATTCTAGTACAATTTGCTGTTACTTGTTGGCACTATCCTTCTAAGCCCGAGGGATGGGCAAGTCCTCCAGCCATGGTTCCCTAGAGGTTTCCTCCACAGGGGGTTTTCCTCTCCTGAGTGCTGACAGATGATTCTTCGTGAGTCGGAGGTTTGCCATTTTCAGTGTCTTTTTCATAGCAATTGGCTTATTCTAAATTTCAGACACTGAATGAAATAATATGATTTGTAATAAAATTTGGTCTACTTAACATTCACTAAAAGTGTTTTGTGCATTTCTTTCACAATCTTGGGTTGGTGGGATTCTCTTGGGAATCAGGATCCAGCATCTATGATCAAGCCATGAAGCCAGATATGGAGTCAGAGCATTTTTAACCCTCTGCTTGAAGACAGAATGGAGCAGAAATGAAAAAGTGTTACTGCACAAGTTCACAATCTTCCTTGCATTCAGATAATGGAGGTGGCTGCTGCAGAAAAACATACCCACAGCATGATACTGCAACCACCATGTTTCACTGTGGGGATGGTGTTCTTGGGGTGATGAGCTGTTGGTTTGGTGCCAGACATAGCATTTACCTTGGTGGCCAAAAACTTCAATTTTGGTCTCATCTGACCACAGCACATTCCTCCATATATTTTGGGAGTCTCCAACATGTCTTTTGGCAAACTCAAATCGAGCCTTACAATTTTTAAGCAGAAGCTTTTTTTCTACCCACTGAAAGAGACAACTATAGACTGGACAAGGGGATCAGAGGATGCCCGCAAGCTCGGACACTGAGTTTTCAGCTCCTGTAGTGTCAGTGTGTGCAGGGCTGAGGATTCAATATAGGCAGTGCTGTCAATCACCATAAGGGGCGGGGCAGAGGATGGAAAGTAAGGGAGGGGTGTAAATGGTTTGTTTGCATAAAAATATAATCTGTACCTAAAGTAGAATTTTTTTTATAGGGGCCAAGATTCCTATACAAATCCATAAATGATTTGAGTATTGGGGGTGACAGACTCCCTTTTAGAAACTGAGACCACCCCATTAACTGGTTGTAGAAAAAACATGAAAGGTGTGAATTAACCAGACAGGTAAATTACAAAAAAGGAGATAAACACGAATGGAAATTTTTTGAAAATGTGATCAGTTTATTTTTATTAAGCATAAAACACATTTTCCTGGAATATCCCTGTGTTTCCAAATAAATACCAGTAACGCAGTGAAGGATGGACATGGTGGAACAGGTTTCTATTAAAGTGCTTGAGCATATATTATGGATGCACCAAAATTCTGTAGTATAACAAAGCCTGCATCTTGGAGGGTTTCGTCCATATCTGGAGTAATATTAATAAAAATGTGGAGTTGGTGCATCTCTAGTATACTGCTATATCACTAGTAACACAATGGGACACACACAAAGCACTGTGTGCTGCCACCTAGACAGGGTGCGGATTCGGCACAGATTGTCTATGATGACAGATATGTTGAGCTGTCCTCCACATTTATCTGATCGAAACTAGAGGGCTCCACAGCAAACAGTCTTAGCATATCCAGTTCTAGGGGATGCATGCAGCAGCTGATCACCAGGGAATGAAGAGGACCTCCAAAGTCAACAGTGCTGAGTTGCTGCAGAGTGCCCGCCGCTATATGTTGGCCAGATGCCCCCCACTCGGCCCAGTCCCACGCAGATGGTGTTCTCAGGTAGAGCTGAGGATCGCAACAGAAACATTTGTATCTCAATGATATCGCAATACGGTCTTCTATTTAAAAACATTATAAGAAAACTCACATGCAAAAATACTTATTTTATATATATATATAAACCTTTAAGCACAATGGATATTGATGCAAATCAAGGTATTTATTCAGACAATAAATTGTTCATTATACAGATGTATGACCAACACTTCGGCCTCAGCCTTTATCAAGGTTTATCTAAAACAATACAAAAATGGGAAGAACTGTATAAAAAACGAAAATCCATCGTCTCATGATAAATCAAATTACAATCATATCTGAGAAAAAGAGGGGGGGTAACAAATAAGCCGACACTCAGCACATGAAAATATCTCATATAAATGAATACAAAGCGGTGCTTCATTCCAGAGTTAACCAATAAAGAGGAAAAATAAAAAATATACACGATTTAGTTATGGATTGTAACACATATATGCTTCAAGTGTAAAACAGCCTCCTTCAAAAGAGTAAAAAGGGGGGACATACTATGAGGTCAGACGTATCACAGGTATCAAAAAAGCCAAAGAGTAATGGCCCAATATACGCCCTACAGTATATGCCCCTCATCCTTCTATATGCCCCATCCTGGTATATGGAATATGGTCCCCATCCTGGGTAGGTGCAGATGCCCCTCCATCCATCCATCCATCCAGGGTAGGTGTATATGCCCCTCCATCCATCCTGGGCAGGTGTATATGCCCCTCCATCCATCCATCCTGGGTAGGTGTATATCCCCTTCCATACATCCATCCTGGGTAGGTGTATATCCCCCTCCATCCAGGGTAGGTGTATATCCCCCTCCATCCATCCATCCTGGGTAGGTGTATATCCCCCTCCATCCATCCATCCTGGGTAGGTGTATATCCCCCTCCATCCATCCATCCTGGGTAGGTGTATATCCCCCTCCATCCATCCATCCTGGGTAGGTGTATATCCCCCTCCATCCATCCATCCTGGGTAAGTGTATATGCCCCTCCATCCATCCATCCTGGGTAGGTGTATATGCCCCTCCATCCATCCATCCATCCTGGGTAGGTGTATATCCCCCTCCATCCATCCATCCTGGGTAAGTGTATATGCCCCTCCATCCATCCATCCTGGGTAAGTGTATATGCCCCTCCATCCATCCTGGGTAGGTGTATATGCCCCTTCATCCATCCATCCTGGGTAGGTGTAGATGCCCCTCCATCCATCCATCCATCCTAGGTAGTCTATTCTGGTAGGTGTATATGCCCCTCCATCCATCCTGGTTAGGTGAAAATGCCCCTCCATCCATCCACCCTGGTTAGGTATAGATGCCCCTCCATCCATCCACCCTGGGTAGGTGTAGATGCCCCTCCATCCATCCATCCTGGGTAGGTGTATATTCCCCTCCACCCATCCATCCTAGGTAGGTGTATATTCCCCTCCACCCATCCTAGATAGGTGTATATTCCCCTCCATCCATCCATCCTGGGTAGGTGTATATGCCCCTCCATCCATCCATCCTGGGTAGGTGTATATGCTTCTCCATCCATCCATCCTGGGTAGGTGTCTATGCCCCTTCATCCATCCATTCTGGGTAGGCGTAGATGCCCCTCCATCCATCCTGGGTAGTCTATTCTGGTAGGTGTATATGCCCCTCCATCCATCCTGGTTAGGTATAGATGCCCCTCCATCCATCCACCCTCGGTAGGTGTAGATGCCCCTCCATCCATCCATCCTGGGTAGGTGTATATTCCCCTCCATCCATGGTAGGTGTATATTCCCCTCCATCCATCCATCCTGGGTAGGTGTATATTCCCCTCCATCCATCCATCCTGGGTAGGTGTATATTCCCCTCCAACCATCCTGGGTAGGTGTATATGCCCCTCCATCCATCCATCCTGGGTAGGTGTATATGCCCCTCCATCCATCCATCCTGGGTAGGTGTATATGCCCCTCCATCCATCCATCCTGGGTAGGTGTATATGCCCCTCCATCCATCCATCCTGGGTAGGTGTATATGCCCCTCCATCCATCCATCCTGGGTAGGTGTATATGCTTCCCCATCCATCCATCCTGGGTAGGTGTAGATGCTTCTCCATCCATCCATCCTGGGTAGGTGTAGATGTCCCTCCATCCATAAATCCATCCTGGGTAGGTGTAGATGCCCCTCCATCCATAAATCCATCCTGGGTAGGTGTATCGGCCCCTCCATCTATCCTGGGTAGGTGTATATGCCCCTCCATCCATCCTGGGTAGGTGTATATGCCCCTCCATCCATCCTGGGTAGGTGTATATGCCCCTCCATCCATCCTGGGTAGGTGTATATGCCCCTCCATCCATCCTGGGTAGGTGTATATGCCCCTCCATCCATCCTGGGTAGGTGTATATGCCCCTCCATCCATCCTGGGTAGGTGTATATGCCCCTCCATCCATCCTGGATAAGTATATATGCTCCATCATCTATCCATCCTGGTTAGGTGTAGATGCCCCTTTATCAATCCATCCATCCTGGGTAGGAGTATATGCCCCTCCATCCATCCTAGGTAGGAGAATATGCGCCTCCATCCATCCATCCTGGGTAGGTGTATGTGCCCCTCCATCTATCCATCCTGGGTAGGTGTATATGCCCCTCCATCCATCCATCCTGGGTAGGTGTATGTGCCCCTCCATCCATCCATCCTGGGAAGGTGTGTATGCCCCTCCATCCATCCATCCATCCTGAGTAAGTGTATATGCCCCTCCATCCATCCATCCTGGTTAGGTGTATATGCCCCTCCATCCATCCATCCTGGGTAGGTGTATATGCCCCTCCATCCATCCATCCTGGGTAGGTGTATATGCCCCTCCATCCATCCATCCTGGGTAGGTGTATATGCCCCTCCATCCATCCATCCTGGGTAGGTGTATATGCCCCTCCATCCATCCATCCTGGGTAGGTGTATATACCCCTCCATCCATCCATCCTGGGTAGGTGTATATGCCCCTCCATCCATCCATCCTGGGAAGGTGTATATGCCCCTCCATCCATCCATCCTGGGAAGGTGTATATGCCCCTCCATTCATCCATCCTGGGTAGGTGTATATGCCCCCTCCCTCTATTCTGGTGGGTATATGCCACCTCTCCATCCTGGTGGGTATATGCCCCCCCTCCATCCATCCTGGTGGGTATATGCCCCCCCTCCATCCATCCTGGTGGGTATATGCCCCCCCTCCATCCATCCTGGTGGGTATATGCCCCCCCTCCATCCATCCTGGTGGGTATATGCCCCCCCTCCATCCATCCTGGTGGGTATATGCCCCCCCTCCATCCATCCTTGTCGGTATATGCCCCCCTCCATCCTTGTCGGTATATGCCCCACCTTCATCCTTGTGGGTATACACCCCCCCTCCATCCTTGTGGGTGTATGCCCCCCCCTCCATCCATCCTGGTGGGTAAATGCCCCCTTCATCCATCCTGGTGGGTAAATGCCCCCTTCATCCATCCTGGTGGGTAAATGCCCCCCTTCATTGGTGGGTATATGCACACTCCCTACATCCTGGTGGGTATATGCCTCTTCCATCCATCCTGGTGGGTATATGCCTCCCCCTCCACCCTGGTGGGTATATGCCTCCAACTCCACCCTGGTGGGTATATGCCTCCAACTCCACCCTGGTGGGTATATGCCTCCAACTCCACCCTGGTGGGTATATGCCCCCATATATTCACTGCAAAGGAAAAAAAAAACAATAAACGCTTCTACTCACCTTCCACGTTCCCACGCAGCGCTGTGTCTGTGTTGCCTGAAGATGTTGGCAGTGATAACAGCAGAGAAGCTGAGATCACCGCACGGCGCCGCCGCAGATACTCACTCGGGGCCTCCACTCCCAGGCATTTCCTCCCCGGCAGCTCCTGTCATGGCACGCTCTGACTGAGCAGTGCGTGTGACGACAGGGGGAATGTACAGCTTACACTGCAGGCTCCACAAAGATGGCTGCAATCTCCTCCCACGGCTGCGACCTGAACAGCCAAGGGGGCGTGCCCAGGTCACAGCTAGATGCAGGAGGAGCGGCTTCTAATGTTAGAGATAGGGTCGGTGACAGACTACTGTCTCTTATGGCCAGGGCTGCCGTAAATGAGGTGTGTAAGAGCGCTTCTTACACACCCCCCAAATAAAAATGGCAGCCCCCAGTGGCCAATGTAAAAATAAATAAATAAAAAACTAATAAAGTGGAACATTTAATTTTGTATTAAAAATAATTGATTACATAATTATTAATACAAAACATAAAATGGTGGCCCCTTCCCTGTAAGAATAGCACATGGCTCTTTTCACGTCTGGTTATTTCTCTAACAGGTAGAATATGCTCCGTTATAGACCGGGGACAGGTTTACAGCTCTATTTTTTGTGGACGATTGATCTGTAAATCAGAACTGAGACCGGTCCGATTTTCATCCGATTTGTAGATAAAGATCATCTATTGAAGTCAATGAGTCTGTCAGAAAAATGGCCAGAACCAACCATGTTGCCTGCACTGCCTGTTTTCCAGGGTCTATAGGCCGGGCAAGCAAGGCTAGGAAACCTTTAGCTTTTTACTTTACATATAAAAAATATGCCCCACTGAGGAGAAAAACTAACACCCTGACTGAAATCAGATGAAAATTAGAAAAAAACACTGATTAAAACCTGACATGTGAACGGGGCCTTAGGCTTTAATCAGATGTCAGCAGGGTCGGACTGGGGTGTCTGGGGCCACAGGGGACATTGACTCTAGGGGCCACCTCCAGCAATATGCAGATCTCTTTTCTCTGCTCTCCCTGTTATAGTGGAGCAGTGACCGGCGGCTCCTCACATCTACTGTGCACAGACTAGAACAGGGATGGACAATTTCTGGAGTTTGCATGAAAGAGCTTCTTTGGTTAAAACAAGTGATCACAGATTCATGGGCTGCACAGGATAGGTGATCACTTATTGATTGGAAGAATGGGGAAGTTTTATCCCTGACAGGACACTTATCCCCATTTTACAATGCAGCGACAGGTGGGACGTCTGACCACAGCCTCATTCGTTCTCTTGGGGGCTTCCAAAAAAGAGCAGCGCTCGCAGCCTCTGAGGGAATGAATGGATCAGTGGTCGAGTCGCACATGAGCTCCAGTCTAATGGGGAGAAAAGCTCCACATTCTGCCGATCGGTGCAGGTCCCAGTAGTCAGACCCCCACCAATCAATAAGTTATCACTGATCCTGTGGAGAGGTGATGACTTGTTTTCACCGGAGAACCCCTGTAAGTGCATCTCTGACGCTCTGCTCCAAGTATTTCATCTCTAAGGCCACAGCCACACTATCAGTATTCAGTCAGGATTATTCTCAGGAGTGGGAGCCAAAACCAGGTGAGGAACAATCAGAGAAAAGGTAGAATAGAAACAAGTCACCAATTCTGGATTTATCACCCACTCCTGCTTTTGCCTCTCACTACTGAGAAAAAATACTGACCAAATACTGATAGTGAAGCCGTGGCCTCATGGAAAAAAATCTTTTCCTAGTTAATCTCAGCGAGAACAAATGACCGCCATACACAACATAATCCACTATAACAACACCAATAATACCACATACAAAAGGGACAAATATCACCACACCATGACCAGACCACATATTACCACCACATAGTGACCAAATAGTACAATACTGATCAGGAATAAAAACCACAATACTAACAACACTGTCACTATACATATGAGCTCTATATATAGTGTCAGTGTACAGGTAATACAGTGATCACCAGTGACATTATACACAGGAGCTCTGTATATAGTGACAGTGTACAGGTAATACAGTGATCACCGGTGACATTATACACAGGAGCTCTGTATATAGTGTACAGGTAATACAGTTATCACGAGTGACATACACAGGAGCTCAGTATATACTATATAGTGTAAGTGTACAGTAATACACTGACTCACCAGTGATGTCTCTAGGTGAAGTTCTTCATCTTCGCTTTTCTTCATCTGGCACAGTCCGCCATCACTTCTTCCAGCCAGGAATCATCTCTGCAGAAAATAACACACAGTTATCAATAACTGATCTCTTTTAGAGCACATTCCCACTTTTCCCCAGGATTCTACACTACACCAGTTGAAGAAATAAAGCGACATAGTGGCGCCCTGCACAGTAACAGGACCCCCCTTTTGTCCCCTCTTATGGAAAACAGTTTCCTAAAAAGTAAATTATATTACAGAAGTAATAATGTCCCTAATTGGACTCTAAAGTAATAATGTTCCCCATTCGCCATCATAAACTAATAAAGTTCCTCAATCTGGCCCCTAAACAGTAATAAAGTCCCTTGTCCAGCGTGGCCACCCATCTATCCAACCTGACCCCCCCCCCCCCCATATATCCATTCTGGTCTCCATGTGTCCAGCCTGCCCCTCCCATATATCCATCCGGGCCTCCATGTGTCCAGCCCGCCCCCCTTCATATATCCATCCTGTCCCCCTCATATATGCATCCCACCCCACCCCATATATCTATCCAGGTCCCCATGTGTCCAGCTTGCCGCCCTTCACCTCCATGTGTCCATCCAGGTCCCCAACTTGGCCACCTTCACCTCCATGTGTCCGATCATGCGTCCAGCCAGCCCCCCCCCTTCAGCCCCGTGCCTCCATCCATAAGTCTCCCCATGCGTCCAGCCAGCCCCCCCTTCAGCCCCATGCCTCAATCCATGTCTCCCCATGCGTCCAGCCAGCCCCCCCTTCAGCCTCCTGCCTCCATCCATATGTCACCCCATGCGTCCACCCAGCCCCCCCTTCAGCCCCATGTCCCCATCCATGTCACCATGGGTCCAGCCAGCCCCCCCCCTTCAGTCCCATGTCCCCATGGGTCCAGCCAGCCCCCCCTTCAGCCCCATGTCCCCATCCATGTCCCCATGGGTCCAGCCAGCCCCATGTCCCCATCCATGTCCCCATGGGTCCAGCCAGCCCCATGTCCCCATCCATGTCCCCATGGGTCCAGCCATGTCCCCATCCAGCCCCATGTCCCCATCCATGTCCCCATGGGTCCATCCAGCCCCATGTCCCCATCCATGTCCCCATGGGTCCATCCATGGCCCCATGCCCCCATCCATGTCCCCATGGGTCCATCCATGGCCCCATGCCCCCATCCATGTCCCCATGGGTCCATCCATGGCCCCATGCCCCCATCCATGTCCCCATGGGTCCATCCATGGCCCCATGCCCCCATCCATGTCCCCATGGGTCCATCCATGGCCCCATGCCCCCATCCATGTCCCCATGGGTCCATCCATGGCCCCATGTCCCCATCCATGTCCCCATGGGTCCATCCATGTCCCCATGGGTCCATCCATGGCCCCATGTCCCCATCCATGTCCCCATGGGTCCATCCATGTCCCCATGGGTCCATCCATGGCCCCATGTCCCCATCCATGGCCCCATGTCCCCATCCATGTCCCCATGGGTCCATCCATGGCCCCATGTCCCCATCCATGTCCCCATGGGTCCATCCATGGCCCCATGTCCCCATCCATGTCCCCATGGGTCCATCCATGGCCCCATGTCCCCATCCATGTCCCCATGGGTCCATCCATGGCCCCATGTCCCCATCCATGTCCCCATGGGTCCATCCATGGCCCCATGTCCCCATCCATGTCCCCATGGGTCCATCCATGGCCCCATGTCCCCATCCATGTCCCCATGGGTCCATCCATGGCCCCATGTCCCCATCCATGTCCCCATGGGTCCATCCATGGCCCCATGTCCCCATCCATGTCCCCATGGGTCCATCCATGGCCCCATGTCCCCATCCATGTCCCCATGGGTCCATCCATGGCCCCATGTCCCCATCCATGTCCCCATGGGTCCATCCATGGCCCCATGTCCCCATCCATGTCCCCATGGGTCCATCCATGGCCCCATGTCCCCATCCATGTCCCCATGGGTCCATCCATGGCCCCATGTCCCCATCCATGTCCCCATGGGTCCATCCATGGCCCCATGTCCCCATCCATGTCCCCATGGGTCCATCCATGGCCCCATGTCCCCATCCATGTCCCCATGGGTCCATCCATGGCCCCATGTCCCCATCCATGTCCCCATGGGTCCATCCATGGCCCCATGTCCCCATCCATGTCCCCATGGGTCCATCCATGGCCCCATGTCCCCATCCATGTCCCCATGGGTCCATCCATGGCCCCATGTCCCCATCCATGTCCCCATGGGTCCATCCATGGCCCCATGTCCCCATCCATGTCCCCATGGGTCCATCCATGGCCCCATGTCCCCATCCATGTCCCCATGTCCCCATCCATGTCCCCATGGGTCCATCCATGGCCCCATGTCCCCATCCATGTCCCCATGGGTCCATCCATGGCCCCATGTCCCCATCCATGTCCCCATGTCCCCATCCATGGCCCCATGTCCCCATCCATGTCCCCATCCATGGCCCCATGTCCCCATCCATGTCCCCATGGGTCCATCCATGGCCCCATGTCCCCATCCATGTCCCCATGGGTCCATCCATGGCCCCATGTCCCCATCCATGGCCCCATGTCCCCATCCATGGCCCCATCCATGGCCCCATGTCCCCATCCATGTCCCCATGTCCCCATCCATGGCCCCATGTCCCCATCCATGTCCCCATGGGTCCATCCATGGCCCCATGTCCCCATCCATGTCCCCATGGGTCCATCCATGGCCGCATGTCCCCATCCATGTCCCCATGGGTCCATCCATGGCCCCATGTCCCCATGCGTCCATCCATGGCCCCATGCGTCCATCCATGGCCCCATGCGTCCATCCATGGCCCCATGTCCCCATCCATGGCCCCATGCGTCCATCCATGGCCCCATGCGTCCATCCATGGCCCCATGGGTCCATCCATGGCCCCATGTCCCCATCCATGGCCCCATGGGTCCATCCATGGCCCCATGTCCCCATCCATGTCCCCATCCATGGCCCCATGTCCAAATCCATGGCCCCATGGGTCCATCCATGGCCCCATGTCCCCATCCATGTCCCCATGGGTCCATCCATGGCCCCATCCATGTCCCCATGGGTCCATCCATGTCCCCATCCATGTCCCCATGGGTCCATCCATGTCCCCATGGGTCCATCCATGTCCCCATCCATGTCCCCATGGGTCCATCCATGTCCCCATCCATGTCCCCATCCATGTCCCCATCCATGTCCCCATGTCCCCATCCATGTCCCCATGGGTCCATCCATGTCCCCATCCATGTCCCCATGGGTCCATCCATGTCCCCATCCATGTCCCCATCCATGTCCCCATGGGTCCATCCATGTCCCCATCCATGTCCCCATGGGTCCATCCATGTCCCCATCCATGTCCCCATGGGTCCATCCATGTCCCCATCCATGTCCCCATGGGTCCATCCATGTCCCCATCCATGTCCCCATGGGTCCATCCATGTCCCCATCCATGTCCCCATGGGTCCATCCATGTCCCCATCCATGTCCCCATGGGTCCATCCATGTCCCCATGGGTCCATCCATGTCCCCATGTGCCCATCCATGTCCCCATGGGTCCATCCATGTCCCCATCCATGTCCCCATGTGCCCATCCATGTCCCCATCCATGTCCCCATGGGTCCATCCATGTCCCCATCCATGTCCCCATGTCCCCATCCATGTCCCCATGTCCCCATCCATGTCCCCATGGGTCCATCCATGTCCCCATGGGTCCATCCATGTCCCCATCCATGTCCCCATGGGTCCATCCATGTCCCCATCCATGTCCCCATGGGTCCATCCATGTCCCCATCCATGTCCCCATGGGTCCATCCATGTCCCCATCCATGTCCCCATGGGTCCATCCATGTCCCCATGGGTCCATCCATGTCCCCATCCATGTCCCCATGGGTCCATCCATGTCCCCATCCATGTCCCCATGGGTCCATCCATGTCCCCATCCATGTCCCCATGGGTCCATCCATGTCCCCATCCATGTCCCCATGGGTCCATCCATGTCCCCATCCATGTCCCCATGGGTCCATCCATGTCCCCATCCATGTCCCCATGGGTCCATCCATGTCCCCATCCATGTCCCCATGGGTCCATCCATGTCCCCATCCATGTCCCCATGGGTCCATCCATGTCCCCATCCATGTCCCCATGGGTCCATCCATGTCCCCATCCATGTCCCCATGGGTCCATCCATGTCCCCATCCATGTCCCCATGGGTCCATCCATGTCCCCATGGGTCCATCCATGTCCCCATCCATGTCCCCATGGGTCCATCCATGTCCCCATCCATGTCCCCATGGGTCCATCCATGTCCCCATGGGTCCATCCATGGGTCCATCCATGTCCCCATGGGTCCATCCATGGGTCCATCCATGTCCCCATCCATGTCCCCATGGGTCCATCCATGTTCCCATCCATGTCCCCATGGGTCCATCCATGTCCCCATCCATGTCCCCATGGGTCCATCCATGTCCCCATCCATGTCCCCATGGGTCCATCCATGTCCCCATGGGTCCATCCATGTCCCCATGGGTCCATCCATGGGTCCATCCATGTCCCCATCCATGTCCCCATGGGTCCATCCATGTTCCCATCCATGTCCCCATGGGTCCATCCATGTCCCCATCCATGTCCCCATGGGTCCATCCATGTCCCCATCCATGGCCCCATGTCCCCATCCATGTCCCCATCCATGGCCCCATGTCCCCATGGGTCCATCCATGGCCCCATGTCCCCATCCATGTCCCCAAGGGTCCATCCATGGCCCCATGTCCCCATCCATGTCCCCATGGGTCCATCCATGGCCCCATGTCCCCATCCATGTCCCCATGGGTCCATCCATGGCCCCATGTCCCCATCCATGTCCCCATGGGTCCATCCATGGCCCCATGTCCCCATCCATGTCCCCATGGGTCCATCCATGGCCCCATGTCCCCATCCATGTCCCCATGTCCCCATCCATGTCCCCATGGGTCCATCCATGGCCCCATGTCCCCATCCATGTCCCCATGGGTCCATCCATGGCCCCATGTCCCCATCCATGTCCCCATCCATGTCCCCATCCATGTCCCCATCCATGGCCCCATGTCCCCATCCATGTCCCCATCCATGGCCCCATGTCCCCATCCATGTCCCCATGGGTCCATCCATGGCCCCATGTCCCCATCCATGTCCCCATGGGTCCATCCATGGCCCCATGTCCCCATCCATGGCCCCATGTCCCCATCCATGTCCCCATCCATGGCCCCATGTCCCCATCCATGGCCCCATGTCCCCATCCATGTCCCCATGGGTCCATCCATGGCCCCATGTCCCCATCCATGTCCCCATGGGTCCATCCATGGCCGCATGTCCCCATCCATGTCCCCATGGGTCCATCCATGGCCCCATGTCCCCATGCGTCCATCCATGGCCCCATGTCCCCATCCATGGCCCCATGCGTCCATCCATGGCCCCATGTCCCCATCCATGGCCCCATGGGTCCATCCATGGCCCCATGTCCCCATCCATGGCCCCATGGGTCCATCCATGGCCCCATGTCCCCATCCATGGCCCCATGGGTCCATCCATGGCCCCATGTCCCCATCCATGTCCCCATCCATGGCCCCATGTCCAAATCCATGGCCCCATGGGTCCATCCATGGCCCCATGTCCCCATCCATGTCCCCATGGGTCCATCCATGGCCCCATCCATGTCCCCATGGGTCCATCCATGTCCCCATCCATGTCCCCATGGGTCCATCCATGTCCCCATGGGTCCATCCATGTCCCCATCCATGTCCCCATGGGTCCATCCATGTCCCCATCCATGTCCCCATCCATGTCCCCATGTCCCCATCCATGTCCCCATGGGTCCATCCATGTCCCCATCCATGTCCCCATGGGTCCATCCATGTCCCCATCCATGTCCCCATCCATGTCCCCATGGGTCCATCCATGTCCCCATCCATGGGTCCATCCATGTCCCCATCCATGTCCCCATGGGTCCATCCATGTCCCCATCCATGTCCCCATGGGTCCATCCATGTCCCCATCCATGTCCCCATGGGTCCATCCATGTCCCCATCCATGTCCCCATGGGTCCATCCATGTCCCCATGGGTCCATCCATGTCCCCATGTGCCCATCCATGTCCCCATGGGTCCATCCATGTCCCCATCCATGTCCCCATCCATGTCCCCATGGGTCCATCCATGTCCCCATCCATGTCCCCATGTGCCCATCCATGTCCCCATGTCCCCATCCATGTCCCCATCCATGTCCCCATGTCCCCATCCATGTCCCCATGGGTCCATCCATGTCCCCATGGGTCCATCCATGTCCCCATCCATGTCCCCATGGGTCCATCCATGTCCCCATCCATGTCCCCATGGGTCCATCCATGTCCCCATCCATGTCCCCATGGGTCCATCCATGTCCCCATCCATGTCCCCATGGGTCCATCCATGTCCCCATGGGTCCATCCATGTCCCCATCCATGTCCCCATGGGTCCATCCATGTCCCCATCCATGTCCCCATGGGTCCATCCATGTCCCCATCCATGTCCCCATGGGTCCATCCATGTCCCCATCCATGTCCCCATGGGTCCATCCATGTCCCCATCCATGTCCCCATGGGTCCATCCATGTCCCCATCCATGTCCCCATGGGTCCATCCATGTCCCCATCCATGTCCCCATGGGTCCATCCATGTCCCCATCCATGTCCCCATGGGTCCATCCATGTCCCCATCCATGTCCCCATGGGTCCATCCATGTCCCCATCCATGTCCCCATGGGTCCATCCATGTCCCCATCCATGTCCCCATGGGTCCATCCATGTCCCCATCCATGTCCCCATGGGTCCATCCATGTCCCCATGGGTCCATCCATGGGTCCATCCATGTCCCCATCCATGTCCCCATGGGTCCATCCATGTTCCCATCCATGTCCCCATGGGTCCATCCATGTCCCCATCCATGTCCCCATGGGTCCATCCATGTCCCCATCCATGTCCCCATGGGTCCATCCATGTCCCCATCCATGTCCCCATGGGTCCATCCATGTCCCCATGGGTCCATCCATGTCCCCATCCATGTCCCCATGGGTCCATCCATGTCCCCATGGTCCATCCATGTCCCCATCCATGTCCCCATGGGTCCATCCATGTCCCCATCCATGTCCCCATCCATGTCCCCATGGGTCCATCCATGTCCCCATGGGTCCATCCATGTCCCCATCCATGTCCCCATGGGTCCATCCATGTCCCCATCCATGTCCCCATGGGTCCATCCATGTCCCCATGGGTCCATCCATGTCCCCATCCATGTCCCCATGGGTCCATCCATGTCCCCATGGGTCCATCCATGTCCCCATGGGTCCATCCATGTCCCCATCCATGTCCCCATGGGTCCATCCATGTCCCCATCCATGTCCCCATGGGTCCATCCATGTCCCCATCCATGTCCCCATGGGTCCATCCATGTCCCCATCCATGTCCCCATGGGTCCATCCATGTCCCCATCCATGTCCCCATGGGTCCATCCATGTCCCCATCCATGTCCCCATGGGTCCATCCATGTCCCCATGGGTCCATCCATGTCCCCATCCATGTCCCCATGGGTCCATCCATGTCCCCATGGGTCCATCCATGTCCCCATCCATGTCCCCATCCATGTCCCCATCCATGTCCCCATCCATGTCCCCATGGGTCCATCCATGTCCCCATCCATGTCCCCATGGGTCCATCCATGTCCCCATCCATGTCCCCATGGGTCCATCCATGTCCCCATCCATGTCCCCATGGGTCCATCCATGTCCCCATCCATGTCCCCATGGGTCCATCCATGTCCCCATGGGTCCATCCATGTCCCCATCCATGTCCCCATGGGTCCATCCATGTCCCCATCCATGTCCCCATGGGTCCATCCATGTCCCCATCCATGTCCCCATGGGTCCATCCATGTCCCCATCCATGTCCCCATGGGTCCATCCGTCCCCATCCATGTCCCCATGGGTCCATCCAGCCCCCCCTTCAGCCCCATGTCCCCATGGGTCCATCCATGTCCCCATCCATGTCCCCATGTCCCCATCCATGTCCCCATGGGTCCATCCATGTCCCCATCCATGTCCCCATGGGTCCATCCATGTCCCCATCCATGTCCCCATGGGTCCATCCATGTCCCCATCCATGTCCCCATGGGTCCATCCATGTCCCCATGGGTCCATCCATGTCCCCATCCATGTCCCCATGGGTCCATCCATGTCCCCATCCATGTCCCCATGGGTCCATCCATGTCCCCATCCATGTCCCCATGGGTCCATCCATGTCCCCATGCATGTCCCCATGGGTCCATCCATGTCCCCATGGGTCCATCCATGTCCCCATGGGTCCATCCATGGGTCCATCCATGTCCCCATCCATGTCCCCATGGGTCCATCCATGTCCCCATCCATGTCCCCATGGGTCCATCCATGTCCCCATCCATGTCCCCATGGGTCCATCCATGTCCCCATCCATGTCCCCATGGGTCCATCCATGTCCCCATCCATGTCCCCATGGGTCCATCCATGTCCCCATCCATGTCCCCATGGGTCCATCCATGTCCCCATCCATGTCCCCATGGGTCCATCCATGTCCCCATCCATGTCCCCATGGGTCCATCCATGTCCCCATCCATGTCCCCATGGGTCCATCCATGTCCCCATCCATGTCCCCATGGGTCCATCCATGTCCCCATGGTCCATCCATGTCCCCATGGGTCCATCCATGTCCCCATGGGTCCATCCATGTCCCCATCCATGTCCCCATGGGTCCATCCATGTCCCCATCCATGTCCCCATGGGTCCATCCATGTCCCCATCCATGTCCCCATGGGTCCATCCATGTCCCCATGGGTCCATCCATGTCCCCATCCATGTCCCCATGGGTCCATCCATGTCCCCATCCATGTCCCCATGGGTCCATCCATGTCCCCATCCATGTCCCCATGGGTCCATCCATGTCCCCATCCATGTCCCCATGGGTCCATCCATGTCCCCATCCATGTCCCCATCCATGTCCCCATGGGTCCATCCATGTCCCCATGGGTCCATCCATGTCCCCATCCATGTCCCCATGGGTCCATCCATGTCCCCATCCATGTCCCCATGGGTCCATCCATGTCCCCATGTCCCCATCCATGTCCCCATGGGTCCATCCATGTCCCCATCCATGTCCCCATGTCCCCATCCATGTCCCCATGGGTCCATCCATGTCCCCATCCATGTCCCCATGGGTCCATCCATGTCCCCATCCATGTCCCCATGGGTCCATCCGTCCCCATCCATGTCCCCATGGGTCCATCCAGCCCCATGTCCCCATGGGTCCATCCAGCCCCCCCTTCAGCCCCATGTCCCCATGGGTCCATCCATGTCCCCATCGGTCCATCCATGTCCCCATGGGTCCATCCATGTCCCCATCCATGTCCCCATGGGTCCATCCATGTCCCCATGGGTCCATCCATGTCCCCATGGGTCCATCCATGTCCCCATCCATGTCCCCATGGGTCCATCCATGTCCCCATCCATGTCCCCATGGGTCCATCCATGTCCCCATCCATGTCCCCATGGGTCCATCCATGTCCCCATGGGTCCATCCATGTCCCCATCCATGTCCCCATGGGTCCATCCATGTCCCCATCCATGTCCCCATCCATGTCCCCATCCATGTCCCCATGGGTCCATCCATGTCCCCATCCATGTCCCCATGGGTCCATCCATGTCCCCATCCATGTCCCCATGGGTCCATCCATGTCCCCATGTCCCCATCCATGTCCCCATGGGTCCATCCATGTCCCCATCCATGTCCCCATGGGTCCATCCATGTCCCCATCCATGTCCCCATGGGTCCATCCATGTCCCCATCCATGTCCCCATGGGTCCATCCATGTCCCCATCCATGTCCCCATGGGTCCATCCATGTCCCCATGTCCCCATCCATGTCCCCATGGGTCCATCCATGTCCCCATCCATGTCCCCATCCATGTCCCCATGGGTCCATCCATGTCCCCATGGGTCCATCCATGTCCCCATGGGTCCATCCATGTCCCCATCCATGTCCCCATGGGTCCATCCATGTCCCCATCCATGTCCCCATGGGTCCATCCATGTCCCCATCCATGTCCCCATGGGTCCATCCATGTCCCCATCCATGTCCCCATGGGTCCATCCATGTCCCCATCCATGTCCCCATGGGTCCATCCATGTCCCCATCCATGTCCCCATGGGTCCATCCATGTCCCCATCCATGTCCCCATGGGTCCATCCATGTCCCCATGGGTCCATCCATGGGTCCATCCATGTCCCCATGGGTCCATCCATGTCCCCATGGGTCCATCCATGGGTCCATCCATGTCCCCATGGGTCCATCCATGTCCCCATCCATGTCCCCATGGGTCCATCCATGTCCCCATCCATGTCCCCATGGGTCCATCCATGTCCCCATCCATGGGTCCATCCATGTCCCCATGGGTCCATCCATGTCCCCATGGGTCCATCCATGTCCCCATGGGTCCATCCATGTCCCCATCCATGTCCCCATGGGTCCATCCATGTCCCCATCCATATCCCCATCCATGTCCCCATGGGTCCATCCATGTCCCCATCCATGTCCCCATGGGTCCATCCATGTCCCCATCCATGTCCCCATAGGTCCATCCATGTCCCCATCCATGTCCCCATGGGTCCATCCATGTCCCCATCCATGTCCCCATGGGTCCATCCATGTCCCCATCCATGTCCCCATGGGTCCATCCATGTCCCCATGGGTCCATCCATGTCCCCATCCATGTCCCCATGGGTCCATCCATGTCCCCATGGGTCCATCCATGTCCCCATCCATGTCCCCATGGGTCCATCCATGTCCCCATGGGTCCATCCATGTCCCCATCCATGTCCCCATGGGTCCATCCATGTCCCCATCCATGTCCCCATGGGTCCATCCATGTCCCCATGGGTCCATCCATGTCCCCATCCATGTCCCCATGGGTCCATCCATGTCCCCATCCATGTCCCCATGGGTCCATCCATGTCCCCATCCATGTCCCCATGGGTCCATCCATGTCCCCATCCATGTCCCCATGGGTCCATCCATGTCCCCATGGGTCCATCCATGTCCCCATCCATGTCCCCATGGGTCCATCCATGTCCCCATCCATGTCCCCATGGGTCCATCCATGTCCCCATCCATGTCCCCATGGGTCCATCCATGTCCCCATCCATGTCCCCATGGGTCCATCCATGTCCCCATCCATGTCCCCATGGGTCCATCCGTCCCCATCCATGTCCCCATGGGTCCATCCAGCCCCATGTCCCCATGGGTCCATCCAGCCCCCCCTTCAGCCCCATGTCCCCATGGGTCCATCCATGTCCCCATGGGTCCATCCATGTCCCCATCCATGTCCCCATGGGTCCATCCATGTCCCCATCCATGTCCCCATGGGTCCATCCATGTCCCCATCCATGTCCCCATGGGTCCATCCATGTCCCCATCCATGTCCCCATGGGTCCATCCATGTCCCCATCCATGTCCCCATGGGTCCATCCATGTCCCCATCCATGTCCCCATGGGTCCATCCATGTCCCCATCCATGTCCCCATGTCCCCATCCATGTCCCCATGGGTCCATCCATGTCCCCATCCATGTCCCCATCCATGTCCCCATGGGTCCATCCATGTCCCCATCCATGTCCCCATGGGTCCATCCATGTCCCCATGGGTCCATCCATGTCCCCATCCATGTCCCCATGGGTCCATCCATGTCCCCATGGGTCCATCCATGTCCCCATCCATGTCCCCATGGGTCCATCCATGTCCCCATGGGTCCATCCATGTCCCCATCCATGTCCCCATGGGTCCATCCATGTCCCCATGGGTCCATCCATGTCCCCATCCATGTCCTCATGGGTCCATCCATGTCCCCATCCATGTCCCCATGGGTCCATCCATGTCCCCATGTCCCATCCATGTCCCCATGGGTCCATCCATGTCCCCATCCATGTCCCCATGGGTCCATCCATGTCCCCATCCATGTCCCCATGGGTCCATCCATGTCCCCATCCATGTCCCCATGGGTCCATCCATGTCCCCATCCATGTCCCCATGGGTCCATCCATGTCCCCATCCATGTCCCCATGGGTCCATCCATGTCCCCATGGGTCCATCCATGTCCCCATGGGTCCATCCATGTCCCCATCCATGTCCCCATGGGTCCATCCATGTCCCCATGGGTCCATCCATGTCCCCATCCATGTCCCCATCCATGTCCCCATGGGTCCATCCATGTCCCCATCCATGTCCCCATGGGTCCATTCATGTCCCCATGGGTCCATCCATGTCCCCATCCATGTCCCCATGGGTCCATCCATGTCCCCATCCATGTCCCCATGGGTCCATCCATGTCCCCATCCATGTCCCCATCCAGCCCCATGGGTCCATCCAGCCCCATGTCCCCATCCATGTCCCCATGGGTCCATCCATGTCCCCATCCATGTCCCCATGGGTCCATCCATGTCCCCATGGTCCATCCATGTCCCCATCCATGTCCCCATGGGTCCATCCATGTCCCCATGGGTCCATCCATGTCCCCATCCATGTCCCCATGGGTCCATCCATGTCCCCATCCATGTCCCCATGGGTCCATCCATGTCCCCATGGGTCCATCCATGTCCCCATCCATGTCCCCATGGGTCCATCCATGTCCCCATCCATGTCCCCATGGGTCCATCCATGTCCCCATCCATGTCCCCATGGGTCCATCCATGTCCCCATCCATGTCCCCATGGGTCCATCCATGTCCCCATCCATGTCCCCATGGGTCCATCCATGTCCCCATGGGTCCATCCATGTCCCCATCCATGTCCCCATGGGTCCATCCATGTCCCCATCCATGTCCCCATGGGTCCATCCATGTCCCCATCCATGTCCCCATGGGTCCATCCATGTCCCCATCCATGTCCCCATGGGTCCATCCATGTCCCCATCCATGTCCCCATGGGTCCATCCATGTCCCCATCCATGTCCCCATGGGTCCATCCATGTCCCCATGTCCCCATCCATGTCCCCATGGGTCCATCCATGTCCCCATCCATGTCCCCATGGGTCCATCCATGTCCCCATCCATGTCCCCATGGGTCCATCCATGTCCCCATCCATGTCCCCATGGGTCCATCCATGTCCCCATCCATGTCCCCATGGGTCCATCCATGTCCCCATCCATGTCCCCATCCATGTCCCCATGGGTCCATCCATGTCCCCATCCATGTCCCCATGTCCCCATGGGTCCATCCATGTCCCCATGGGTCCATCCATGTCCCCATGGGTCCATCCATGTCCCCATCCATGTCCCCATGGGTCCATCCATGTCCCCATCCATGTCCCCATGGGTCCATCCATGTCCCCATCCATGTCCCCATGGGTCCATCCGTCCCCATCCATGTCCCCATGGGTCCATCCAGCCCCATGTCCCCATGGGTCCATCCAGCCCCCCTTCAGCCCCATGTCCCCATGGGTCCATCCATGTCCCCATGGGTCCATCCATGTCCCCATCCATGTCCCCATGGGTCCATCCATGTCCCCATCCATGTCCCCATGGGTCCATCCATGTCCCCATGGGTCCATCCATGTCCCCATCCATGTCCCCATGGGTCCATCCATGTCCCCATCCATGTCCCCATCCATGTCCCCATGGGTCCATCCATGTCCCCATGGGTCCATCCATGTCCCCATCCATGTCCCCATGGGTCCATCCATGTCCCCATCCATGTCCCCATGGGTCCATCCATGTCCCCATCCATGTCCCCATGGGTCCATCCATGTCCCCATCCATGTCCCCATCCATGTCCCCATGGGTCCATCCATGTCCCCATGGGTCCATCCATGTCCCCATCCATGTCCCCATGGGTCCATCCATGTCCCCATCCATGTCCCCATGGGTCCATCCATGTCCCCATCCATGTCCCCATGGGTCCATCCATGTCCCCATCCATGTCCCCATGGGTCCATCCATGTCCCCATGTCCCATCCATGTCCCCATGGGTCCATCCATGTCCCCATGGGTCCATCCATGTCCCCATCCATGTCCCCATGGGTCCATCCATGTCCCCATGGGTCCATCCATGTCCCCATCCATGTCCCCATGGGTCCATCCATGTCCCCATCCATGTCCCCATGGGTCCATCCATGTCCCCATCCATGTCCCCATGGGTCCATCCATGTCCCCATCCATGTCCCCATGGGTCCATCCATGTCCCCATGGGTCCATCCATGTCCCCATCCATGTCCCCATGGGTCCATCCATGTCCCCATCCATGTCCCCATGGGTCCATCCATGTCCCCATCCATGTCCCCATGTCCCCATCCATGTCCCCATCCATGTCCCCATGTCCCCATCCATGTCCCCATCCATGTCCCCATGGGTCCATCCATGTCCCCATCCATGTCCCCATGGGTCCATCCATGTCCCCATCCATGTCCCCATGGGTCCATCCATGTCCCCATCCATGTCCCCATGTCCCCATCCATGTCCCCATGTCCCCATCCATGTCCCCATGGGTCCATCCAGCCCCATGTCCCCATCCATGTCCCCATGGGTCCATCCAGCCCCATGTCCCCATCCATGTCCCCATGGGTCCATCCAGCCCCATGTCCCCATCCATGTCCCCATGGGTCCATCCAGCCCCATGTCCCCATCCATGTCCCCATGGGTCCATCCAGCCCCATGTCCCCATCCATGTCCCCATGGGTCCATCCAGCCCCATGTCCCCATGGGTCCATCCAGCCCCATGTCCCCATGGGTCCATCCAGCCCCATGTCCCCATGGGTCCATCCAGCCCCATGTCCCCATCCATGTCCCCATGGGTCCATCCAGCCCCATGTCCCCATGGGTCCATCCAGCCCCATGTCCCCATCCATGTCCCCATGGGTCCATCCAGCCCCATGTCCCCATGGGTCCATCCAGCCCCATGTCCCCATCCATGTCCCCATGGGTCCATCCAGCCCCATGTCCCCATGGGTCCATCCAGCCCCATGTCCCCATCCATGTCCCCATGGGTCCATCCAGCCCCATGTCCCCATGGGTCCATCCAGCCCCATGTCCCCATCCATGTCCCCATGGGTCCATCCAGCCCCATGTCCCCATGGGTCCATCCAGCCCCATGTCCCCATCCATGTCCCCATGGGTCCATCCAGCCCCATGTCCCCATGGGTCCATCCAGCCCCATGTCCCCATGGGTCCATCCAGCCCCATGTCCCCATCCATGTCCCCATGGGTCCATCCAGCCCCATGTCCCCATGGGTCCATCCAGCCCCATGTCCCCATCCGTCCATCCAGCCCCATGTCCCCATCCATGTCCCCATGGGTCCATCCAGCCCCATGTCCCCATGGGTCCATCCAGCCCCATGTCCCCATCCATGTCCCCATGGGTCCATCCAGCCCCATGTCCCCATGGGTCCATCCAGCCCCATGTCCCCATCCATGTCCCCATGGGTCCATCCAGCCCCATGTCCCCATCCATGTCCCCATGGGTCCATCCAGCCCCATGTCCCCATCCATGTACCCATGGGTCCATCCAGCCCCATGTCCCCATCCATGTCCCCATGGGTCCATCCAGCCCCATGTCCCCATCCAGCCCCATGTCCCCATGGGTCCATCCAGCCCCATGTCCCCATCCAGCCCCATGTCCCCATGGGTCCATCCAGCCCCATGTCCCCATCCAGCCCCATGTCCCCATGGGTCCATCCAGCCCCATGGGTCCATCAGCCCCATGTCCCCATCCATGTCCCCATGGGTCCATCCAGCCCCATGGGTCCATCCAGCCTCAAGTCCCCATCCAGCCCCATGGGTCCATCCAGCCCCATGTCCCCATGGGTCCATCCAGCCCCATGGGTCCATCCATGTCCCCATGGGTCCATCCAGCCCCATGGGTCCATCCATGTCCCCATGGGTCCATCCAGCCCCATGTCCCCATCCAGCCCCATGTCCCCATCCATGTCCCCATGGGTCCATCCAGCCCCATGTCCCCATCCAGCCCCATGTCCCCATCCAGCCCCATGGGTCCATCCAGCCCCATGTCCCCATCCATGTCCCCATGGGTCCATCCAGCCCCATGTCCCCATCCATGTCCCCATGGGTCCATCCAGCCCCATGTCCCCATCCATGTCCCCATGGGTCCATCCAGCCCCATGTCCCCATCCAGCCCCATGTCCCCATCCAGCCCCATGTCCCCATCCATGTCCCCATGGGTCCATCCAGCCCCATGTCCCCATCCAGCCCCATGGGTCCATCCAGCCCCATGTCCCCATGGGTCCATCCGTCCCCATCCATGTCCCCATGGGTCCATCCGTCCCCATCCATGTCCCCATGGGTCCATCCGTCCCCATCCATGTCCCCATGGGTCCATCCGTCCCCATCCATGTCCCCATGGGTCCATCCAGCCCCATGGGTCCATCCAGCCCCCCCTTCAGCCCCATGTCCCCATCCATGTCCCCATGGGTCCATCCAGCCCCCCCTTCAGCCCCATGTCCCCATGGGTCCATCCAGCCCCCCCTTCAGCCCCATGTCCCCATGGGTCCATCCAGCCCCCCCTTCAGCCCCATGTCCCCATGGGTCCATCCAGCCCCCCCTTCAGCCCCATGTCCCCATGGGTCCATCCAGCCCCCCCTTCAGCCCCATGTCCCCATGGGTCCATCCAGCCCCCCCTTCAGCCCCATGTCCCCATGGGTCCATCCAGCCCCCCCTTCAGCCCCATGTCCCCATGGGTCCATCCAGCCCCCCCTTCAGCCCCATGTCCCCATGGGTCCATCCAGCCCCCCCTTCAGCCCCATGTCCCCATGGGTCCATCCAGCCCCCCCTTCAGCCCCATGTCCCCATGGGTCCATCCAGCCCCCCCTTCAGCCCCATGTCCCCATGGGTCCATCCAGCCCCCCCTTCAGCCCCATGTCCCCATGGGTCCATCCAGCCCCCCCTTCAGCCCCATGTCCCCATGGGTCCATCCAGCCCCCCCTTCAGCCCCATGTCCCCATGGGTCCATCCAGCCCCCCCTTCAGCCCCATGTCCCCATGGGTCCATCCAGCCCCCCCTTCAGCCCCATGTCCCCATGGGTCCATCCAGCCCCCCCTTCAGCCCCATGTCCCCATGGGTCCATCCAGCCCCCCCTTCAGCCCCATGTCCCCATGGGTCCATCCAGCCCCCCCTTCAGCCCCATGTCCCCATGGGTCCATCCAGCCCCCCCTTCAGCCCCATGTCCCCATCCATGTCCCCATGGGTCCATCCAGCCCCCCCTTCAGCCCCATGTCCCCATCCATGTCCCCATGGGTCCATCCAGCCCCCCCTTCAGCCCCATGTCCCCATCCATGTCCCCATGGGTCCATCCAGCCCCCCCTTCAGCCCCATGTCCCCATCCATGTCCCCATGGGTCCATCCAGCCCCCCCTTCAGCCCCATGTCCCCATCCATGTCCCCATGGGTCCATCCAGCCCCCCCTTCAGCCCCATGTCCCCATCCATGTCCCCATGGGTCCATCCAGCCCCCCCTTCAGCCCCATGTCCCCATCCATGTCCCCATGGGTCCATCCAGCCCCCCCTTCAGCCCCATGTCCCCATCCATGTCCCCATGGGTCCATCCAGCCCCCCCTTCAGCCCCATGTCCCCATCCATGTCCCCATGGGTCCATCCAGCCCCCCCTTCAGCCCCATGTCCCCATCCATGTCCCCATGGGTCCATCCAGCCCCCCCTTCAGCCCCATGTCCCCATCCATGTCCCCATGGGTCCATCCAGCCCCCCCTTCAGCCCCATGTCCCCATCCATGTCCCCATGGGTCCATCCAGCCCCCCCTTCAGCCCCATGTCCCCATCCATGTCCCCATGGGTCCATCCAGCCCCCCCTTCAGCCCCATGGGTCCATCCAGCCCCCCCTTCAGCCCCATGTCCCCATCCATGTCCCCATGGGTCCATCCAGCCCCCCCTTCAGCCCCATGTCCCCATCCATGTCCCCATGGGTCCATCCAGCCCCCCCTTCAGCCCCATGTCCCCATCCATGTCCCCATGGGTCCATCCAGCCCCCCCTTCAGCCCCATGTCCCCATCCATGTCCCCATGGGTCCATCCAGCCCCCCCTTCAGCCCCATGTCCCCATCCATGTCCCCATGGGTCCATCCAGCCCCCCCTTCAGCCCCATGTCCCCATCCATGTCCCCATGGGTCCATCCAGCCCCCCCTTCAGCCCCATGTCCCCATCCAAGTCCCCATGGGTCCATCCAGCCCCCCCTTCAGCCCCATGTCCCCATCCAAGTCCCCATGGGTCCATCCAGCCCCCCCTTCAGCCCCATGTCCCCATCCAAGTCCCCATGGGTCCATCCAGCCCCCCCTTCAGCCCCATGTCCCCATCCAAGTCCCCATGGGTCCATCCAGCCCCCCCTTCAGCCCCATGTCCCCATCCAAGTCCCCATGGGTCCATCCAGCCCCCCCTTCAGCCCCATGTCCCCATCCAAGTCCCCATGGGTCCATCCAGCCCCCCCTTCAGCCCCATGTCCCCATCCATGTCCCCATGGGTCCATCCAGCCCCCCCTTCAGCCCCATGTCCCCATCCATGTCCCCATGGGTCCATCCAGCCCCCCCTTCAGCCCCATGTCCCCATCCATGTCCCCATGGGTCCATCCAGCCCCCCCTTCAGCCCCATGTCCCCATCCATGTCCCCATGGGTCCATCCAGCCCCCCCTTCAGCCCCATGTCCCCATCCATGTCCCCATGGGTCCATCCAGCCCCCCCTTCAGCCCCATGTCCCCATCCATGTCCCCATGGGTCCATCCAGCCCCCCCTTCAGCCCCATGTCCCCATCCATGTCCCCATGGGTCCATCCAGCCCCCCCTTCAGCCCCATGTCCCCATCCATGTCCCCATGGGTCCATCCAGCCCCCCCTTCAGCCCCATGTCTCCATCCATGTCCCCATGGGTCCATCCAGCCCCCCCTTCAGCCCCATGTCTCCATCCATGTCCCCATGGGTCCATCCAGCCCCCCCTTCAGCCCCATGTCTCCATCCATGTCCCCATGGGTCCATCCAGCCCCCCTCCAGCCCCATGTCTCCATCCAGGTCTCCATGGGTCCATCCAGCCCCCCCTTCAGCCCCATGTCTCCAAGGGTCCAGCCAGCCCCCACTTCAGCTTCATGTCCCCATCCATGTCCCCATGGGTCAATCCAGCCCCCCTTCAGCCACATGTCCCCATCCATGTCCCCATGGGTCCATCCAGCCCCCCCTTCAGCCCCATGTCCCCATGGGTCCAGCCAGCCCCCCCTTCAGCCCCATGTCTCCATCCATGTCACCATGTGACCAGCCTGCGACCCCTCCATATATGGATGATGACCAATGCTGGGAACACTCACCCAGAAAAACGTGGCTATTGCACTTGACTTGAAGTTGAAGCAGGGAGAGCTGTAGCCGGGGCCGGCAGCCTTGTTTCCAGGGTGATGGTGAGAGAGCAGAGTGCAGGTCACCGCATACTCAGCCCAGGAGCCGGCTTAAAAGGCCAAGAGAGCAGGAGAGAAGAGGGCGGTGCGGTGTTACATACCCGGACGGGAGCCGGTGTTACAAGGCCAATTCCAAGGGAGCAGGAGCCGGGACTGGAGAGCAGAGCGCGGCGTCGGCGTATGAAGAGCCGGCAGGGGAGCAGGGAGAGGAGAGCGTGACGTCAGCGTGTCACCTGACACCACACAACTGCCAGCCACCAGCGGGAAAGCAGAGCGCGGTGCGTGTCACCGCCCACCAAGATCACGTCCTCCTGTCATGTGACTATGCGCGTCACCCGCTGTCACCACTGAATAGTAGGAGCGCCGCACGCGACGCTACATTTCTTTCGGCTGCGCTTTTAAAGGGCCCGCACTTTTTAAGAGCCCCCGCTACCAATTCTCTCACTCTCTCATCGGGGCCCACCGGGAATTTATCACACCAGGCCAGTCCGACCCTGCATGGGCCCATCAGGTAAAGTGATGGAATGAAGTTTTCTCTCCTCATGTTGAAAAATGACATTTTCTGCCACCTATTGATGAGAGAAAAAAAGTGATGAAGATTTACAAACTTCTAACATTAGTCAGTGAAAAACATACAGAACAAGGATGCAAATGGATCTTTTTTTGGCAATCCAATCATTTGAATGGGCCAGCTTTATCTGCAAATCAGATTACAATCAAACATGTCTCAAATTTCTTTTGTGAACCATCAGCATCAGAGAAGGTCCATAGACTATAATTATTATGTTTTTATAAGCAAAGAAAAGGAACACAATGCAAACTCTAAAATCAGACATTTAAATGGATGAGTTTGGTGGGCAAACAGGGTCTGACTGGAGCACCGGGACACTGGACGATTATCCGGTGGGCCAGGGTCCTTGGCAGGACCCTGAGCAGGACGTAGAGGGGGCCCACTGGTTTCAACTGAATGTGCGTCCGAGGACATTTCATTAATGATCAGTATTGTAATATTCGGTCACTATGTTGTAATATCTGGTCCGGTCATGGTGTGGTATTTATCCCTGTATGTGTTATTATTTGGTCACTATGTGGTGTGGACATGGTGTGGTGGTATTTCTCCCTTGTATGTGGAATTATTTGGTCGCTATATGTTGGTAATATCTGGTCTGGTCATGGTGTGGCGATATTTCTCCCTTTTACAGTCTGAGGTATTGTTCGGTCACTATGTGGTGGTCATATGTGGTCTGCTCACGGTGTGACGGTAGTTCTCCCTTGTATGTGGAATTATTTGGTCGCTATATGTTGGTAATATCTGGTTTGGTCATGGTGTAGCGATATTTGTCCCTTTTACAGTATGAGGTATTGTTCGGTCACTATGTGGTGGTCATATGTGGTCTGCTCACGGTGTGACGGTAGTTCTCCCTTCTATGTGGAATAATTTGGTCGCTATATGCTGCTAAAATCTGGTCTGGTCATGGTGTGGCGATATTTGTCCCTTATACAATATGTGGTATTATTGGGTCACTATGTGGTGGTAATATGTGGTCTGGTCACGGTGTGGCTGTATTTCTCCCTTCTACATGGGATTATTCGGTCGCTTTATGCAGGTAATAAGTGGTCTGGTAACAGTGTCACGTTAGTTCTCCCTTGAATGTGGTATTATTGGTCTTGAAAAAGTGGATTGTGTTGTGTATAGCAGTCAATTGTTCTCTCTGATATTAATTAGGAGAATAATCTTTATTTAGATTTGTGATTAAATACTTGGAACAAGATGCACTTACAGGAATTCTACTGTGAAAACAAGTAATCACCTTTCCAAAGGATAAGTGATAAGTTATTGATTGGTGGGGGTCTGACTGCCGGGACCCGCACCGATTGGTAGAATGTGGAGCTTTTATCCCCACTAGACTGGAGCAGCATGTGCGACTTCACCACTGATCCATTCATTCCCTCAATGGCTGCGAGCTCTGCTCTTGTTTTTTTCTGGAAGCCCCAAAGAGAATGAATGGATCTGCGGTCAGACATCCCACCTGCCGCTGCATTTTAAAATGGGGATAAAAGTGTCCTGTCAGGGATAAAACTTCCCAATTCTGTTCAGTGCAGTTTCCAATGGTCGGACCCAAACGATCATTAAGTTATCACCAATCCTGAGGAGCCCATGGATCGGTGATAACTTGTTTTCACCAAAGAAGCCCTTTAATGCAAACTACCGTAATTGTCCATCCCAGTTGTGCTGTGCGCACAGTAGCTGTGTAGGAGCCGCCTGTGTTTTACAGTCGAGGTCCCACTATAACGGGGATAAAGGCTAACAGGTATCTGCATCTAGCTGTAGGGTGGGCCCCAGTCTCCCCAGTCCCACGCTGTGGGCAAATATAACCTGTCTGGGCAATTGTAGCCAATTTTGCTGCAAAAAAAGAAAAGTCTTTTTACCTTTTTAACCATAACTTTCAATGTCTTGGATAAATGTGTGACCCTTTATTAAATTCTGCCTTTATTATGGGGATCTCATGGTAGTAGAGCATACCAGAGGTTGACTATATTTTATTTTTTATAGAAAGATCCACGTAAAGAAAAAAAAAAAAGTAAAAAAAAATGGAAACCAAAAGAAAATAAACAGACCACACCTTTTTGGTAAATTTTTATACTTTGAGCAGCCCCATGATATAAGCTGGTGCAGGTCACTAATCAGACAAATCCACATGAATGAGTGTAAGAAGTGAATGCAGCACTCACCGCTATAATAAAACATTGTATTCCATCATTAATAACCATCAGCTTCTCACAGAGGGAGGTCAGCGAGTGGTAGATACAGCGCATTGTGAAAGGATTTGGCCCCCTTGAACTTTTCCACCTTTTGCCACATTTCTGGCTTCAAACATAAAGATATAAAATTAAATCAACAAGTGGGAATGAAATTTATTGGATATTTTAAACTTTAAAAAAAAAAAAAAAAAAATGAAAAGTGGGGCGTGCAATATTATTCGGCCCCTTTACTTTCAGTGCAGCAAACTCACTCCAGAAGTTCAGTGAGGATCTCTGAATGATCCAATGTTGTCCTAAATGACTGGTAATGATAAATAGAATCCACTGATCCAATGTTGTCCTAAATGACTGGTAATGATAAATAGAATCCACTGATCCAATGTTGTTCTAAATGGCTGGTAACGATAACTAGAATCCACCTGTGTGTAATCAAGTCTCTGTATAAATGCACCTGCTCTGTGATAGTCTCAGGGTTCTGTTTCAAGTGCAGAGAGCATCATGAAGACCAAGGAACACACCAGGCAGGTCCGAGATACTGTTGTGGCGAAATTCAAAGCCGGATTTGGATACAAAAAGATTTCCCAAGTTTTAAACATCTCAAGGAGCACTGTGCAAGCGATCATATTGAAATGGAAGGAGTATCAGACCACTGCAAATCTACCAAGACCCGGCCGTCCCTCTAAACCAGTGTTTCCCAAACTCCAGTCCTCACGGACCCCCACAGGTCGTGTTTTCAGGATTTCATTAGTATTGCATAGGTGATGGAAGTATCATCAAGGCATCAGGAATTCTCTCACCTGTGCAATACTATGGAAATCCTGAAAACATGACCTGTGGGGTCTGTGAGGACTGGAGTATGGGAAACACTGCTCTAAACTTTCATCTCCAACAAGGAGAAGACTGATCAGAGATGCAGCTAAAAGGCCCATGATCACTCTGGATGAACTGCAGAGATCTAGAGCTGAGGTGGGTTAGTCTGTCCATAGGACAACAATCAGTTGTACACTGCACAAATCTGGGTTTTACGGAAGAATGGCAAGAAGAAAGCCATTTCTCAAAGATATCCATAAAAAGTCTCGTTTGAAGTTTGCCACAAGCCATCTGGGAGACACACCAAACATGTGGAATAAGGTGCTCTGGTCAGATGAAACCAAAATCGAACTTTTTGGCCACAATGCAAAACGATATGTTTGGCGTAAAAGCAACACAGCTTATCACCCTCAAAACACCATCCTCACTGTCGAACATGGTGGTGGCAGCATCATGGTTTGGGCCTGCTTTTCTTCAGCAGGGACAGAGAAGATGGTTAAAATTGATGGGAAGATGGATGGAGCCAAATACAGGACCATTCTGGAAGAAAACTTGTTGGAGTCTGCAAAAGACCTGAGACTGGGACGGAGATTTATCTTCCAACAAGACAATGATCCCAAACATAAAGCAAAATCTACAATGGAATGGTTCAAAAATAAACATATGCAGGTGTTAGAATGGCCAAGTCAAAGTCCAGACCTGAACCCAATCGAGAATCTGTGGAAAGAGCTGAAAACTGCTGTTCACAAACGCCCTCCATCCAACCTCAATGAGCTCGAGCTGTTTTGCAAGGAAGTATGGGCAAGAATTTCAGCCACTCGATGTGCAAAACTGATAGAGACATACCCCAAGCGATTGCAGCTATAATCGCAGCAAAAGGTGGCACTACAAAGTATTAACTCAAGGGGGCCGAATAATATTGCACGCCCCACTTTTCAGTTTTTAATTTGTTAAAAAAGTTTAAAATAGCAAATAAATTTCATTCCACTTCACGATTGTGTCCCACTTGTTGTTGATTCTTTCCCCAAAAAATAGAATTTTATATCTTTATGTTTGAAGCCAGAAATGTGGCAAAAGGTAGAAAAGTTCAAGGGGGCCAAATCCTTTCACAATGCAGTGTATAGGCGACGGCAGTGCTGTGTATCTGCAGGATTCCAGGCCAGTATCTGCCACCCGCTGGATTTCCCATGGGAGAAGCTCTGGGATTTTATTACAGGGAAACTGTCATCAGGTTTTTGCTATGTAATCTAAAAGCAACAAGTCGGGGCAGAGGACCTTATGCCAGCGATGTGTCACTTGCTGGTCTGCATGATGGCATTTTGATATAATCCCTCTTTTATCTGCTGCAGATCTAGCAGTTCCCTGAATTCACAGATTATGTAGAGACCAATGCGGGAAAGTTACCCCAAATGTTCTAGAAGTCAGCATTGGATTTTCTGCTTTCAGATCACCTCACAGACCAATGTAAGTTAAGGGACAAGTTCACATGACTGTTTATCCCACTGTTTTTTGAAAGAAATTCGCCATTAAAACTCATGCATCCAGTACAAAAAGAAATAGATGCCACAACCAGGGCCGGCTCCAGGATTTCATGGGCCCCGGGCAAAAGTCTCAGTGGGCCCCTTTCACACCTACCACGATTCATGATGCACAGAAATATAGGTATAGTACAATGCTAAAGATTTCACTTACTTCTCACATTACATGAGTGATATCTATTGTAAAGTCTACAACAGCTCAGAAACCGGCGAATCCTCCCAGCGCACAGTTCAGACCAGACAATATAGTCCTCTATACAGTATTATGGGCCCCACGTGGTCCTCCATATACAATATTATGGGCACCACGTGGTCCTCCATATACAGTATTATGGGCCCCACGTGGTCCTCCATATACAGTATTATGGGCCCCACATAGTCCTCCATATACAGTATTATGGGCACCACGTGGTCCTCCATATACAGTATTATGGGCACCACGTGGTCCTCCATATACAGTATTATGGGCACCACGTGGTCCTCCATATACAGTATTATGGGCACCACATGGTCCTCCATACAGTATTATGGGCACCACATGGTCCTCCATACAGTATTATGGGCACCACATGGTCCTCTATACAGTATTATGGGCACCACGTGGTCCTCCATACAGTATTATGGGCACCACGTGGTCCTCCATACAGTATTATGGGCACCACGTGGTCCTCCATATACATTATTATGGGCACCACGTGGTCCTCCATATACAGTATTATGGGCACCACATGGTCCTCCATATACAGTATTATGGGCACCACATGGTCCTCCACACAGTATTATGGGCACCACATGGTCCTCCATACAGTATTATGGGCACCACATGGTCCTCTATACAGTATTATGGGCACCACATGGTCCTCCATACAGTATTATGGGCACCACATGGTCCTCCATACAGTATTATGGACACCACATGGTCCTCCATACAGTATTATGGACACCACATGGTCCTGCATCCAGTACTATGGGCACCATATATTGCTCCATACAGAATAATGGACCGCATATAATGCTCCATACAGTATGATCCCCATATATTGCTCCATTCAGTATAATGGACCCCATATATTACTCCATAAAGTAAAATGAGCCCTATATATTGCTCCATACATAATGGGTACCATATAATGCTCCATACAGAATAATGGAGCCCAAATATTGCTCCATACAGTATGGGCCCCATATATTGCTCCATACAGTATGGGCCCTATATATTGCTCCATAAATAGTGGGCCCAATATATTGCTCCATAAAGAATAGGCCCCATATAATGCTCCATAGATAATGGGCCCTATATAATACTCCATACATAATGGGCCCCATATATTGTTCAATAGATAATGAGCCCCATATAATTCTCCATACATAATGAGTCCCATATATTGTTCAATAGATAATGAGCCCCATATAATACTCCATACATAATGAGCCCCATATATTGTTCAGTAGATAATAAGCCCCATATAATACTCCATACATAATGAGCCCCATATATTGTTCAATAGATAATGATCCCCATATATTACTCCATACATAATGATCCCCATATATTACTCCATACATAATGGGCCCCATATATTGTTCAATAGATAATGAGCCCCATATAATACTCCATACATAATGAGCCCCATATATTGTTCAATAGATAATAAGCCCCATATAATACTCCATACATAATGAGCCCCATATATTGTTCAATAGATAATAAGCCCCATATAATACTCCATACATAATGAGCCCCATATATTGTTCAATAGATAATAAGCCCCATATAATACTCCATGCATAATGGGCCCCATATATTGTTCAATAGATAATGAGCCCCATATAATACTCCATACATAATGAGCCCCATATATTGTTCAATAGATAATAAGCCCCATATAATACTCCATGCATAATGGGCCCCATATATTGTTCAATAGATAATGAGCCCCATATATTACTCCATACATAATGAGCCCCATATATTGTTCAATAGATAATAAGCCCCATATAATACTCCATACATAATGAGCCCCATATATTGTTCAATAGATAATAAGCCCCATATAATACTCCATGCATAATGGGCCCCATATATTGTTCAATAGATAATGAGCCCCATATAATACTCCATACATAATGAGCCCCATATAATGTTCCATAGATAATGAGCCCCATATAATACTCCATACATGAGCCCCATATATTGTCCAATAGATAATGATCCCCATATATTACTCCATACATAATGAGCCCCATATATTGTTCAGTAGATAATAAGCCCCATATAATACTCCATACATAATGAGCCCCATATATTGTTCAATAGATAATGATCCCCATATATTACTCATTACATTAAAAAAAAAAAATCAAATACTCACCGCTCCTTGCTGGAAGCAGGCCTGTGTCATCAGGGTCTTCCGACTCTCTGCACTGGGACTGCTCAGCAGAGGGCGCTCTGTAGTGACGTCATCGCGCCCTCTGCCCTGAGATGTCACAGAGTAAGAAGACGCAGAAGACAGAGGAGCAGCAGAGGAACAGGGAGAGGTAAGTATTGCAAACAGTTTAAAGCACTACGGAAGGCCCAGTGCAAGTGCCCTTTCGCTGGCATCAGGCCCCGCTGACTCATGGGCCCCATAGCGCGCTGGTGTTCCAGAGGGTGAGTGGGCCCCCCTGCTCGCTCAGGGCCCAGACACTTGCCCGGGTGGTGATGCCGGCCCTGGGTACAACACATACGGCACCCGTTTTTAACTGATCCGCTGCAATGATTATGTAGGAAACTGTATTCATTTACAATCATCCACAGCGTGAGAGAAAACAGCTACAACATTACTGAATAAACAGAAACCCTGCAAGTATAAGAAAATGATTTTATTAAAAATATTTTGCATATCAATCCAGTTTGAAAAAAAATAACTCATTAAGCATTTTTTGCAACGTAGCAGTCCACATCTGACCGACTCCTGTAACTCTGGACACAGTATAATAGTGTGGCCGCTGTTCTCTAGCAGGACCCTCTAATGATAGAAGCAGGACGGCATACTGGATCTCGCACAACGCTACCTGCACGCCATCTGATTGGCTACTGTAAGTGCTCCAGCCGTATAAAGATCACTATGTATACAATATACTCCGAAAAGATGTCAGTGATTACTGTGAAGTAAAAATATTGTGGCCCCCATTGAGCAGGAATGATTAGAGATGGACAAGCTCCAGTCTGCAGACAGTCAGTGATGGCGGAGAGCTGATCATCTTTACTCGCTGCTCATTAGGAAAGTGGTCGCTTTCTGAAACCATTTGACTCTGAACTCGGCGTCAGACGCCATTATGTAAGAGGCCAATGTCTGAGTGGTTTTTGTGTCCATTTGTCCTTCCTCTGTTCTTTCTGCCAAAAGATCCTCACCCATAACCTAAGGATTAAAATAAAGTTGAATTGTTACTAATATTTTTGTAAATTTAGGACATGAATTGAATTTCATAAATTAAAAGAAAACTTTCCCTCCGATGTCCACAAAACTGAGCGCCACTACATAAGCCACAAATAGTCTCCCCTCTCTCTCCCAGTCTGTGCAGCGGACGGGAACCATTTAAATGGATGCAGGGCCGATTTTAGATAAAGTGGGGCCCTGGGGAAAAGTTTAAAGTGGGGTCCCAAATGCTGACATACAGCACCACACAAACATTTAGCTTGTATTTACATGCGCTGAGATCAGGCCGCTAAACGAGCGCAATCCACAATACTGAAGCCGTTCGACGCTTGTTTCCCGACCTCTTTACACCAGCTGAGGAAGAATGATGGATACAGAACAATCACTAATAGATCAATCTGTCCCCATACAGCATCATGTTATCAGCAGCACATCTGCAGGTTACACCGGCCGATGTGCTGCTGAGAACAAGGATTTTTGTTCTGGCATAAACAATCCAATTACTCGATGAATAGGCAGCATTTTGCTTGTTTAGTATAATACATGCCATAGTCCTCCATATTTTATAATGTGCCCCACAGCCCCCCATATTGTATAATGAGGCCCATAGTCCTCCATATAGTATAATACACTCCCGATAGCCCTCCATATAGTATAATGCACTCCCCATAACCCTCTATATAGTATAATATACTCCCCATAGTCCTCCATACAGCCCTCCATATTGTATAATGTGGCCCATATTCCTCCAAATAGTATAATGCACTCCCCATAGCTCTCTATATAGTATAATGCACCTCATAGTTCTCCATATAGTATAATGCACCTCATAGTCCTCCATATAGTATAATGCACCTCATAGTCCTCCATATAGTATAACGCACCTCATAGCCCTCCATATAGTATAATGCACCTCATAGTTCTCCATATAGTATAATGCACCTCATAGTCCTCCATATAGTATAACGCACCTCATAGCCCTCCATATAGTATAATGCATTCCCCATAACCCTCTATATAGTATAATATACTCCCCATAGTCCTCCATATTGTATAATGTGCCCCACAGCCCTCCATATTGTATAATGTGGCCCATATTCCTCCAAATAGTATAATACACTCCCCATAGCTCTCTATATAGTATAATGCACCTCATAGTTCTCCATATAGTATAATGCACCTCATAGACCTCTATATAGTATAAGTCACCTCATAGCCCTCCATATAGTATAATATACTCCCCATAGTCCTTCATATAGTATAATGCACTCCCCATAGGCTTTCATATTGTATAATGTGCCCCACAGCCCTCCATATTGTATAATGTGGCCCATATTCCTCCAAATAGTATAATACACTCCCCATAGCTCTCTATATAGTATAATGCATCTCATAGTTCTCCATATAGTATAAAGCTCCTCATAGTCCTCCATATAGTATAATGCACCCCATAGTCCTCCATATAGTATAATACACTCCCAATAGCCCTCCATATAGTATAATGCACTCCCCATAGCCCTCCATATAGTATAATACACTCCCTATAGTATAATGCACTCCCCAAAATCTTCAATATTGTATAATGTGCCCCACAGAGCTCCATATTGTATAATGTGACCCATATTCCTCCAAATAGTATAATACACTCCCCGTAGCCCTCCACATAGTATAATACACTCCCCATAGCCCTCCATATAGTATAATGCACTCCCCATAGCCCTCCATATAGTATAATGCACTTCATAGTCCTCCATATAGTATAATACTCTCCCCATAGCCTTCTAAATAGTATAATGCACTCCCAATAGTCCTCCATATAGTATAATGTGCCCCACAGCCCTCCATATTGTATAATGTGACCCATATTCCTCAATATAGTATAATACATTCCCCATAGTCCTCCATATAGTATAATACACTTCCCATAGCCCTCCATATAGTATAATGCACTCCCTATAGCCCTCCCTATAATATAATGTACTCCCCATAGTCCTCCATATTGTATAATGTGCCCCACAACGCTCAATATTGTATAATGTGGCCCATATTCCTCCAAATAGTATAATACACTCCCCATAGCCCTCCACATAGTATAATATACTACCCATAGTCCTCCATATAGTATAATGCACCTCATATTACTCCATATAGTATAATACACTCCCCATAGTCCTCCATATAGTATAATGCACCTCATAGCCCTCCATATAGTGCAATGCACTCCCCATAGCACTCCATATTAGTATAATGCACCTCATAGTCCTCCATATACTATAATACACTCCCCATAGCCCTCCATATAGTATAATACACTCCCCATAGCCCTCCATATAGTATAATACACTCTCCATAGCCCTCCATATAGTATAATGCACTTCATAGTCCTCCATATAGTATAATACACTCCCCATAGCCCTCTAAATAGTATAATGCACTCCCCAAAGTCCTCCATATAGTATAATATACTCCCCATAGTCCTCCATATAGTATAATGCACTCCCAATAGTCCTTCATATAGTATAATGTGCCCCACAACACTCCAAATGGTATAATGTGACCCATATTCCTCAATATAGAATAATACATTCCTCATAGTCCTCCATATAGTATAACACACTTCCCATAGCCCTCCATATAGTATAATGCACTCCCTATAGCCCTCCCTATAATATAATGTACTCCCCATAGTCCTCCATACTGTATAATGTGCCCCACTGCGCTCAATATTGTATAATGTGGCCCATATTCCTCCAAATAGTATAACACACTCCCCATAGCCCTCCACATAGTATAATATACTACCCAGAGTCCTCCATATAGTATAATGCACCGCATATTCCTCCATATAGTATAATACACTCCCCATAGCCCTCCATATGGTATAATGCACCTCATAGCCCTCCATATAGTGTAATGCACTCCCCATAGCCCTCCATATTAGTATAATGCACCTCATAGTCCTCCATATAGTATAAAACACTCCCCATAGCCCTCCATATAGTATAATGCACCTCATAGTCCTCCATATAGTATAATACACTCCCCATAGCCCACCATATAGTATAATATACTCCCCATAGCCCTCCATATAGTATAATACACTCCCCATAGCCCTCCGTATAGTATAATGCACCTCATTGTCCTCCATATAGTATAATGCACCTCATTGTCCTCCATATAGTATAATGCACTCACCATAGCCCTCCATATAGTATAATATACTCCCCATAGTCCTCCATATAATGGAATGCACCTCATAGTCCTCCATATAGTATAATGTACTCCCTATAATCCTCCCTATAGTATAATGCACTCCCCATAGCCCTCCCTATAGTATAATGCACTCTCCATAGTCCTTCATAGTGTATAATGCACTCCCCATAGTTCTTCATATAGTATAATGCTTTCTCCTCAGTCCTTAATAGAGTATAATGCAGCCTCCCTATAGTATAATGCAGCCAAACATACAGTACATATAATATAATGCAACCCATAGATCTCGATAAAGTATAATTGGGCCCCAACCATAGAGTATAATTCCATATGCCTATAATGAATTAAATAAACCATTTTCTGGTCTCCATGGGAATCAAACCCACAACCGCTATCATTGCCGGTAACAACTAAAGCTATGAGCAACAGCCTCTGCTGATATCACGGAGGATTTTCGATATTTGCACACTCTGAACCCACAGGCAAATGCTACTGATACATAGAGATACATCTATACATAGCAGTGTATTTTTTGTCCCTGTATTATAGAGGGAAATTAAAAGATTTTTTTCCTATAACATTACTGAAAAATAATGAAAAACAATTACAATAATGGCATTTTCATTGAGCTTTTTTAGATAATAAACATCACAAATCAGCAAATACCATGGACATATGTGTTCCTGTACCTATAACGACCCGCACAACACAGCGATCAGACGATTTATGGCAGGGATGTCAAACTCAAATACACAGATGGCCAAAATTAAAAACTTAGACAAAGTCGCAGGCTAATGTTCATATTTAAAAAAATGTCTAGAATTGCAGACGTTTTTCCTTATCAAATATAATGATGATACTTTTCTTAAAGGGGTTGTGCCACGAACAAAGTACATTTTAATTAATAGATCTTAGAATAAAATAAAACACAATCACAAATAGGGCATACTGGAATAATATAATGTTATGTAAGAGCAGTAAAAAGCAAATGGCCCAATGGCCTAATTTAAATATGTAATAACAAAGGATAAAAAACTTTGACTTAATAAATAATACAGATAATAAAGTATGATGCAAACAAAAGTGCCTCCCAAACACAGTATGATACCCTCACAGTGAATTCCTCCACTGTATCATCCATACACACGGTATGATGACCCTACTGTGACGCGAACACAATATGATGCCGCAACTGTGATTTGCACAAAGTCCTCCATACAGTATAATGGGCCCCATAGAGTCCTCCATACAGAATAATGTGCCACCTCATAGTCCTCCATACAGAATAATGGGCCTCACATAGTCCTCAATACTGAATAATGGGCCCACATAATGCTCCATACAGTTTAATGTGCCACCTCATAGTCCTCCATACAGTATAATGGGCCCCACATAGTCCTCCATACTGAATAATGGGCCCACATAGTGCTCCATACAGTATAATGAGCCCCTCATAATCCTCCATACAGTATAATGGGACCCTCATAATCCTCCATACAGTATAATGGGCCTCATATAGTCACCCATACAGTATAATGGGCCCCACATAGTCCTCCACACAGTATAATGGGCCTCACATAGTCATCCACACAGTATAATGGGCCCCACATAGTCCTCCATACAAAATAATGGGCCCCACATTTTCCTCCATACAGAATAATAGGCCCCACATAGTCCTCCATACTGAATAATGGGCCCACATAGTGCTACATACAGTATAATGTGCCCCACATAGCCCTCCATACAGAATAATGAGCCAACTCATTGTCCTCCATACAGAATAATGGCCCCCACATATTCCTCCATACAGAATAATGGGCCCTAGATAGTCCTCCATACAGAATAATGGGCACCACATATTCTTTCATACAGAATAATGGGCCCTAGATAGTCCTCCATACAGAATAATGGCCCCACAAAGTCCTCCATACAGAATAATGGGTCCCACATAGTCCTCCATACAGAATAATGGCCCCACATCGTCCGCCATACAGAATAATGGCCCCACATAGTTATCCATACAATGTAATGTGCCACCTCATAGTCATCCATACAGTATAATGGGCCTCACAGTCATCCATACAGAATAATGGGCCCCACATAGTCCTCCATACAGAATAATGGGCCCCACATATTCCTCCATACAGAATAATGGGCCCTAGATAGTCCTCCATACAGAATAATGGCCCCACATACTCCTCCATACAGAATAATGGGCCCCACATAGTCCTCCATACAGAATAATGGCCCCACATCGTCCTCCATACAGAATAATGGCCCCACATAGTTATCCATACAAAGTAATGTGCCACCTCATAGTCCTCCATACAGTATAATGGGCCTCACAGTCATCCATACAGAATAATGGGCCCCACATAGTCCTCCATCCAGAATAATGGGCACCACATGGTCCTCCATACAGAATAATGGGCCCACATAGTGTTCCATACAGTATAATATGCCACCTCATAGTCCTCCATACAGTATAATGGGCCCCACATAGTCCTAGATACAGAATAATAGTCTCCACATAGTCCTTCATACTGAATAATGGGCCCACATAGTGCTCCATACAGTATAATGGGCCCCTCATAATCCTCCATACAATTTAATGTGCCACCTCATAGTCCTCCATGCAGTATAATGGGCCTCACACAGTCATCCATACAGAATAATGGGCCCCATATAGTCCTCCATACAGTATAATGGGCCTCACATAGTCCTCCGTACAGAATAATGGGCACCACATGGTCCTCCGTACAGAATAATGGGCACCACATAGTCCACCATACAGAATAACAAGCCAACTTATTGTCCTTCATACAGTATAATGGGCCCCACATAGTCATCCACCCAGAATAATGAGCCCCTCATAGTCCTCCATACAGAATAATGGCCCCAAATAGTCCTCGATAAAATATAATGGGCTCCACATAGTCCTCCATAGAGAATAATGGCCCCACATAGTACTCCATTCAATATAATGTGCCACCTCATAGTCCTCCATACAGTATAATGGGCCTCACATAGTCCTCCATACAGAATAATGGGTCCCACAACTTCCTCCATACAGTATAATGGGCCCCACAACTTCCTCCATACAGTATAATAGGCCCCACATAGTCCTCCATACTGAAAAATGGGCCCACATAGTGCTCCATACAGTATAATGAGCCCCTCATAATCCTCCATACAGTATAATGGGCCCCTCATAATCTGCCATACAGTATAATGGTCCTCACATAGTCACCCGTACAGTATAATGGGCCCCACATAGTCCTCTACACAGTATGATGGGCCTCACATAGTCATCCATACAGTATAATGGGCCCCACATAGTCCTCCATACAGAATAATTGGCCCCGCATCTTCCTCCATACAGAATAATAGGCCCCACATAGTCCTCCATACAGAATAATGGGCCCCACATAGTCCTCTGTACAGAATAATGGGCCCCAGATAGTCATCCACACAGAATAATGGGCCCCTCATAGTCCTCCATACAAAATAATGGCCCCAAATAGTCCTCTATACAATATAATGGGCCCCACATAGTCCTCCATACAGAATAATGGCCCCACATAGTCCTCCATACAATATAATGTGCCACCTTATAGTCCTCCATACAGTATAATGGGCCTCACACAGTCATTCATACAGAATCATGGGCCCCACATAGTCCTCCATACAGTATAATTGTCCCCACATAGTCCTCCATACAGAATAATGGGCATCACATAGTCCTCCATACAGAATAATGGGCCAACTCATTGTCCTTCTTACAGTAAAATAGGCCCCACATAGTCCTCAATATTGAATAATGTGCCACCTCATAGCCCTCCATACAGAATAATTGGCCCCACATATTTTTCCATCCCGAATAATGGTCCCCACATAGTCCTCCATACAGAATAATGGGACCCACATAGTCCTCCATACAGAAAAATGGCCCCACATAGTCCTCCATACAGAATAGTGGCCCAACATAGTCCTCCATACAATATAATGTGCCATGTCATAGTGCTCCACACAGTATTATGGGCCCCACATAGTCCTCCATACAGAATAATAGGCCCCACATACTCCTCCATACTGAATAATAGGCCCACATAGTGCTCCATACAGTAAAATAGGCCCCTCATAATCCTCCATACAGTATAATGGGCCCCTCATAATCCTCCCTACAGTATAATGGGCCTCACATAGTCACCCATTCAGTATAATGGGCCCCACATAGTCCTCCATACAGAATAATGGGCCTCACATAGCCCTCCATACAGAATAATAGGCCCCACATAGTCCTCAATACTGAATAATGGGCCCACATAGTGCTCCATACAGTTTAATGGGCCACCTTATAGTCCTCCATACAGTATAATGGGCCCCACATAGTCCTCCATACAGTATAATAGGCCCCACATAGTCCCCCATACTGAATAATGGGCCCACATAGTGCTCCCTACAGTATAATGAGCCCCTCATAATCCTCCATACAGTATAATGGGCCCCTCATAATCCTCCATAAAGTATAATGGGCCTCACATAGTCACCCATACAGTATAATGGGCCCCACATAGTCCAACACACAGTATAATGGGTCTCACATAGACATCCATACAGTATAATGGGCCCCACATAGTCCTCCATATAGAATAATGGGCCCCACATCTTCCTCCATACAGAATAATAGGCCCCACATAGTCCTCCCTACTGAATAATGGGCCCACATAGTCCTCCATACAGTATAATGTGCCCCACATAGTTCTCCATACAGAATAATGGGCCAACTCATTGTCCTCCATACAGAATAATGGCCCCCACATCTTCCTCCATACAGAATAATGGGCCCTAGATAGTCCTCCATACAGAATAATGGGCCCCACAAATTCCTCCATACAGAATAATAGGCCCTAGATAGTCCTCCATACAGAATAATGGCCCCACATACTCCTCCATACAGAATAATGGGCCCCACATAGTCCTCCATACAGAATAATGGGCCCACATACTCCTCCATACAGAATAATGGGCCCCACATAGTCCACCATACAGAATAATGGGCCAACTTATTGTCCTTCATACAGTATAATGGGCCCCACATAGTCATCCACCCAGAATAATGGGCCCCAAATAGTCCTCGATAATATATAATTGGCACCACATAGTCCTCCATACAGAATAATGGCCCCACATAGTCCTCCATACAATATAATGTGCCACCTCATAGCCCTCCATACAGTATAATGGGCCTCACATAGTCCTCCATACAGAATAATGGGTCCCACATCTTCCTCCATACAGTATAATTGGCCCCACATAGCCCTCCATACAGAATAATAGGCCCCACATAGTCCTCCATACTGAATAATGGGCCCACATAGTGCTCCATACAGTATAATGAGCCCCTCATAATCCTCCATATAGTATAATGGGCCCCTCATAATTCTCCATACAGTATAATGGGCCTCACATAGTCACCCATACAGTATAATGGGCCCCACATAGTCCTCTACACAGTATAATGGGCCTCACATAGTCATCCATACAGTATAATGGGCCCACATAGTCCTCCATACAGAATAATGGGCCCCACATCTTCCTCCATACAGAATAATAGGCCCCACATAGTCCTCCATACAGAATAATGGGCCCCACATAGTCCTCCGTACAGAATAATGGGCCCCACATAGTCATCCACCCAGAATAATGGGCCCCTCATAGTCCTCCATACAGAATAATGGCCCCAAATAATCCTCTATACAATATAATGGGCCCCACATAGTCCTCCATTCAGAATAATGGCCCCACATAGTCCTCCAAACAATATAATGTGACACCTCATAGTCCTCCATACAGTATAATGGGCCTCACACAGTCATTCATACAGAATCACGGGCCCCACATAGTCCTCCATACAGTATAATTGTCCCCACATAGTCCTCCATACAGAATAATGGGCATCACATAGTCCTCCATACAGAATAATGGGCCAACTCATTGTCCTTCTTACAGTAAAATAGGCCCCACATAGTCCTCAATATTGAATAATGTGCCACCTCATAGTCCTCCATACAGAATAATTGGCCCCACATATTTTTCCATACAGAATAATGGGCCCCACATAGTCCTCCATACAGAATAATGGGCCCCACATCTTCCTCCATACAGAATAATAGGCCCCACATAGTCCTCCATACTGAATAATGGGCCAACATAGTGCTCCATACAATATAATGGGCCCCACATAGTCCTCCATACAGAATAATGGGCCCCACATAGTCCTCCATACAGAATAATAGGCCCCACATAGTCCTCCATACAGAATAATGAGCCAACTCATTGTCCTCCATACAGAATAATGGGCCAACTAATTGTTCTCCATACAGAATAATGGGCCAAACATATTCCTCCATAAAGAATAATAGTCCCTAGATAGTCCTCCATACAGAATAATGGGCCCCGCATAGTCCTCCATACAGAATATTGGCCCCACATAGTCCTCCATACAGTATAATGGCCCTACATAGTCCTCCGTACAGGATAATAGGCCCTACATAGTCCTCCATACAGTATAATGGGCCTCACACAGTCATTCATACAGAATCATGGGCCCCACATAGTCCTCCATACAGTATAATGGGCCCCACATAGTCCTCCATACAGAATAATGGGCATCACATTGTTCTCCATACAGAATAATGGACCAACTCATTGTCCTTCTTACAAAAAATAGGCCCCACATAGTCCTCAATATGAAATAATGTGTCACCTCATAGTCCTCCATACAGTATAACGGGCCTCACATAGTCATCCATACAGTATAATGAGCCCCACATAGTCCTCCACATAGTATAATGGGACTCACATAGTCCTCCATACAGAATAATGGCCCCACATAGTCCCCCATACAGAATAATGGCCCCACATAGTCCTCCATGCAGAATATTGGGTGCCACATAGTCCTCCATACAGAATAATGGCCCCACACCGTCCTCCATACACAATAATGGCCCCACATAGTTTTCCATACAATATAATGTGACACCTCATAGTCCTCCATACAGTATAATTGGCCTCACAGTCATCCATACAGTATAATGGGCCCCACATAGTCCTCCATACAGAATGGGCACCACATATTCCTGCATACAGAATAAAAGGCCCACATAGTGCTCCATACAGAATAACGTGCCACCTCATAGTCCTCCATACAGTATAATGGGCCCCACATAGTCCTCCATACTGAATAATGGGCCCAAATAGTGCTCCATACAGTATAATGGGCCCCTCATAATCCTCCATACAATATAATGTGCCACCTCATAGTCCTCCATACAGTATAACGGGCCTCACATAGTCATCCATACAGAATAATGGGCCCCACATAGTCCTCCATACAGTATAATGGGGCTCACATAGTCCTCCATACAGATTAATCGGCACCACATAGTCCTCCATACAGAATAATGGGCCAACTTATTGTCCTTCATACATTATAATGGGCCCCACATAGTCATCCACCCAGAATAATGGGCCCCTCATAGTCCTCCATACAGAATAATGGCCCCAAATAGTCCTCGATACAATATAATGGGCCCCACATAGTCCTCCATACAGAATAATGGCCCCACATAGTCCTCCATACAATATAATGTGCCACCTCATAGTCCTCCATACAGTATAATGCGCCTCACATAGTCATCCATACAGTATAATGGGCCCCACATACTAGTCCATACAGAATAATGGGCCCTAGATAGTCCTCCATACAGAATAATGGGCCCCACATATTCCTCCATACAGAATAATGGGCCCTAGATAGTCCTCCATACAGAATAATGGCCCCACATACTCCTCCATACAGAATAATGGGCCCCACATAGTCCTCCATACAGAATAATGGCCCCACATACTCCTCCATACAGAATAACGGGCCCCACATAGTCCACCATACAGAATAATGGGCCAACTTATTGTCCTTCACACAGTATAATGGGCCCCACATAGTCATCCACCCAGAATAATGGGCCCCTCATAGTCCTCCATACAGAATAATGGCCCCAAATAGTCCTCGATAATATATAATGGGCACCACATAGTCCTCCATACAGAATAATGGCCCCACATAGTCCTCCATACAATATAATGTGCCACCTCATAGCCCTCCATACAGTATAATGGGCCTCACATAGTCCTCCATACAGAATAATGGGTCCCACATCTTCCTCCATACTGAATAATGGGCCCACATAGTGCTCCATACAGTATAATGAGCCCCTCATAATCCTCCATATAGTATAATGGGCCCCTCATAATCCTCCATACAGTATAATGGGCCTCACATAGTCACCCATACAGTATAATGGGCCCCACATAGTCCTCTACACAGTATAATGGGCCTCACATAGTCATCCATACAGTATAATGGGCCCACATAGTCCTCCATACAGAATAATGGGCCCCACATCTTCCTCCATACAGAATAATAGGCCCCAAATAATCCTCTATACAATATAATGGGCCCCACATAGTCCTCCATTCAGAATAATGGCCCCACATAGTCCTCCAAACAATATAATGTGCCACCTCATAGTCCTCCATACAGTATAATGGGCCTCACACAGTCATTCATACAGAATCATGGGCCCCACATAGTCCTCCATACAGTATAATTGTCCCCACATAGTCCTCCATACAGAATAATGGGCATCACATAGTCCTCCATACAGAATAATGGGCCAACTCATTGTCCTTCTTACAGTAAAATAGGCCCCACATAGTCCTCAATATTGAATAATGTGCCACCTCATAGTCCTCCATACAGAATAATTGGCCCCACATATTTTTCCATACAGAATAATGGGCCCCACATAGTCCTCCATACAGAATAATGGGTCCCACATAGTCCTCCAGACAGAAAAATGGCCCCACATAGTCCTCCATACAGAATAATGGCCTAACATAGTCCTCCATACAATATAATGTGCCACCTCATAGTGCTCCTTACAATATTATGGGCCCCACATAGTCCTCCATACAGAATAACAGGCCCCACAAACTCCTCCATACTGAATAATAGGCCCACATAGTGCTCTATGCAGTATAATGGGCCCCTCATAATCCTCCATACAGTATAATGGGCCCCTCATAATCCTCCATACAGTATAATGGGCCCCTCATAATCCTCCCTACAGTATAATGGGCCTCACATAGTCACCCATTCAGTATAATGAGCCCCACATAGTCCTCCATACTGAATAATGGGCCAACATAGTGCTCCATACAATATAATGGGCCCCACATAGTCCTCCATACAGAATAATGGGCCCCACATAGTCCTCCATACAGAATAATAGGCCCCACATAGTCCTCCATACAGAATAATGGGCCAACTCATTGTCCTCCATACAGAATAATGGGCCAAACATAGTCCTCCATAAAGAATAATAGTCCCTAGATAGTCCTCCATACAGAATAATGGGCCCCGCATAGTCCTCCATACAGAATATTGGCCCCACATAGTCCTCCATACAGTATAATGGCCCTACATAGTCCTCCGTACAGGATAATAGGCCCCACATAGTCCTCCATACAGTATAATGGGCCTCACACAGTCATTCATACAGAATCATGGGCCCCACATAGTCCTCCATACAGTATAATGGGCCCCACATAGTCCTTCATACAGAATAATGGGCATCACATTGTTCTCCATACAGAATAATGGACCAACTCATTGTCCTTCTTACAAAAAATATGCCCCACATAGTCCTCAATATGAAATAATGTGTCACCTCATAGTCCTCCATACAGTATAACGGGCCTCACATAGTCATCCATACAGTATAATGAGCCCCACAAAGTCCTCCACATAGTATAATGGGACTCACATAGTCCTCCATACAGAATAATGGCCCCACATAGTCCCCCATACAGAATAATGGCCCCACATAGTCCTCCATGCAGAATATTGGGTGCCACATAGTCCTCCATACAGAATAATGGCCCCACATCGTCCTCCATACACAATAATGGCCCCACATAGTTTTCCATACAATATAATGTGACACCTCATAGTCCTCCATACAGTATAATTGGCCTCACAGTCATCCATACAGTATAATGGGCCCCACATAGTCCTCCATACAGAATAATGGGCACCACATATTCCTGCATACAGAATAATAGGCCCACATAGTGCTCCATACAGAATAACGTGCCACCTCATAGTCCTCCATACAGTATAATGGGCCCCACATAGTCCTCCATACTGAATAATGGGCCCAAATAGTGCTCCATACAGTATAATGGGCCCCTCATAATCCTCCATACAATATAATGTGCCACCTCATAGTCCTCCATACAGTATAACGGCCCTCAGATAGTCATCCATACAGAATAATGGGCCCCACATAGTCCTCCATACAGTATAATGGGCACCACATAGTCCTCCATACAGAATAATGGGCCAACTTCTTGTCCTTCATACATTATAATGGGCCCCACATAGTCATCCACCCAGAATAATGGGCCCCTCATAGTCTCCATACAGAATAATGGCCCCAAATAGTCCTCAATACAATATAATGGGCCCCACATAGTCCTCCATACAGAATATTGGCCCCACATAGTCCTCCATACAATATAATGTGCCACCTCATAGTCCTCCATAGAGTATAATGGGCCTCACATAGTCATCCATACAGTATAATGGGCCCCACATAGTAGTCCATACAGAATAATAGGCCCCACATCTTCCTCCATACAGAATAATAGGCCCCACATAGTCCTCCATACTGAATAGTGGGCCCACATAGTGCTCCATACAGTATAATGAGCCCCTCATAATCCTCCATACAGTATAATGGGCCTCTCATAATCCTCCATACAGTATAATGGGCCTCATATAGTCACCCATACAGTATAATGGGCGCCACATGGTTCTCCACACAGTATAATGGGCCTCACATAATCATCCATTCAGAATAATAGGCCCCACATAGTCCTCCATACTGAATAATGGTCCCACATAGTCCTCCATACAGAATAATGGGCCTCACATAGCCCTCCATACAGAATAATAGGCCCACATAGTCCTCCATACTGAATAATGGGCCCCACATAGTGCTCCATACAGTATAATGTGCCCCACATAGTCCTCCATACAGAATAATGGCCCTCACATATTCCTCCATACAGAATAATGGGCCCTAGATAGTCCTCCATACAGAATAATGGGCCCCACATATTCCTCCAGACAGAATAATGGCCCCACATCGTCCTCCATACAGAAAAATGGCAGCACATAGTTATCCATACAATATAATGTGCCACCACATAGTCCTCCATACAGTATAATGGGCCCAGCATAGTCTTAGATACAGAATAATAGGCCCCACATAGTCCTCCATACTGAATAATGGCCCCACATAGTGCTCCATACAGTATAATGGGCCCCTCATAATCCTCCATACAATATAATGTGCCACCTCATAGTCCTCCATACAGTATAATGGGCCTCACATAGTCATCCATACAGAATAATGGGCCCCACATAGTCCTTCATACATTATAATGGGCCCCACATAGTCCTCCATATAGAATAATGGGCCACACATCTTCCTCCATACAGAATAATAGGCCCCACATAGTCCTCCATACTGAATAATGGGCCCACATAGTGCACCATACAGTAAAATGTGCCCCACATAGTCCTCCATACAGAATAATGGGCCAACTCATTGTAATCCATAAAGAATAATGGGCCCCACATATTCCTCCATACAGAATAATGGGCCCTAGATAGTCCTACAAACAGAATAATGGGCCCCACATAGTCCTCCATAAAGAATAATGGGCCCAACATAGTCCTCCATAAAGAATAATGGGCCCACATAGTCATCCATACCGAATAATAGGCCCCACATAGTCGCCTATACTGAATAATGGGCCCACATAGTGCTCCATACAGTATAATGTGCCACCTCATAGTCCTCCATACAGTATAATGGGCCCAAAATAGTCCTCCATACAGAATAATAGGCCCCACATAGTCCTCCATACTGAATAATTGGCCCACATAGTGCTTAATACAGTATAATGGGCCCCTCATAATCCTCCATACAGTATAATGGGCCCCTCATAATCCTCCTTACAGTATAATGGGCCTCACATAGTCACCCATACAGTATATTGGGCCCCACATAGTCCTCCACACAGTATAATGGGCCTCACATAGTCATCCATACAGTATACTGGGCCCCATATCTTCCTCCATGCAGAATAATAGGCCCCACATAGTCCTCCATTCTGAATAATGGGCCCACATAAGGCTCCATACATTATAATGTGCCCAGATAGTCCTCCATACAGAATAATGGGCCATCTTATTGTCCTTCATACAGAATAATGGGCCCCACATATTCCTCTATACAGAGTAATGGGCCCTAGATAGTCCTCCATACAGAATAATGTGCCCCACATAGTCCTCCATACATAATATTGGCCCCACATAGTCCTTCATATAGTATAATGGCCTCACATAGTCCTCCATACAGTATAATGGCCCCACATAGTCCTCCATACAGTATAATGGCCTCACATAGTCCTCCTTACAGGATAATAGGCCCCACATAGTCCTCCAGACAGTATAATGGCCCCACATAGTCCTCCAGACAGTATAGTGGCCCCATATAGTCCCCAGCGTCGCAGGCCAAACACAATCACCCTGAGAGCCAGACTTGGCCCGTGGGCCAGAATGTGACACGTGTGCTCTACATAGCGCACCTGTAGGACTGGTATCTACTACTTTATGCTCACCGTATGGTGGGAATATTGGTTTTTGTACAGCAGTTTTGTCAATGATCAGTATATAGTCAGTACTGTAGTGCTGGTGATATGCGGTTATGGCCTGTTGATATATTGTGTAGTATTAATGGTAGTATCTCTATAAATTAAAATTAAAAATTCTAAAAAAATATCTGATTCATGACGGATAATTGGCACAAGTCCATTAACCTTCATTCAGATGCACGTGGTGGATCACTGAGGCGTCACATCACTTTTTTATATACGATATGTATATCTCTTTTTTTATTTTTTTTTATTTTTTTTTTCTTTAGTGCAGACACTGAGGCGTCACATCACTTTTTTATATACGATATGTATATATCTTTTTTTTATTTTTTTTTATTTTTTTTTTTTTTAGTGCAGACACTGAGGCGTCACATCACTTTTTTATATACGATATGTATATCTTTTTTTTTTCTTTTTTTTTTTCTTTAGTGCAGACTACCCCTCACCTCCAATATACTCCTGCGACCTATACTGTATTTATAGTCCGTAAAATGAGAAACTTTGACTTTAGGGAGAGAAACTTTTTTTTCTGCTAATATAATGAGCCGCCCCTGCTGAACACCCTCCTGCTATAGAAAGCTCAACTACGGCGAAAATTTAGGAGATTTACCCTGAATACACGTTGCCTCTGTCCCTTTTCCCAGAAGCTCATTTGCATATGTCACTGATGGAGCTCAGTGATTGGCTGACACAGTAGCTCAGTAGTTAGTGCAGCCCTGCCCACACAGAGCTTCATTGTAGTCTTCATCCTGCCGCCATAGGCCCGGGCTGCAGACAAACGGCTTATAGTGCGACAGTTATTGTAAAACTTGTTATTCATGATGGATGTGCTCTGCTCTAGGAAACGCCCCAGACATCATCCAGCAGGGGGCAGTGTTAATGCCTTCATCAGGCTCTCTTTCCCAACAGTAAGCAGTGATGGATATCTGCTCTGTCCTAATAGAAAGGGGTTGTCTAATAACTGATGCAGATGGGAGCAGAGCGACCCCATTGATTTCTGCATGATGTGATTTTTTTCTGAGAGCGGTGTACGGACACAAGGACTTACCATTGAGCCCCCACACAGCTTATGCAGGCGCTGCGCACTTCAGAGTGGTCTTTTGACCAATAGGTGCTGGGATCAGGACCTTATATCCCATTGATTGGCAGCATAAACAGCACCTATAATATATACAAATGATTGATACATTTTTTAAGTATTTTTATTTTTTTAAGTGGGAAGGATAGATATCTTTATAGTCTCTAGCAACAGCTATGGCTCCAACACCAAGACCGAAGAAAAATGTTTTTTTTTCCTAATCTATAGGGGATTTGAAGATCCAATCTCCTGATCACTTAGATCAGGGCTTTTCAGTCTTCTTATCATTGGGGATCACTTTTTCTTATGGGAACTTTTATGTTCCGTCCCTAACCCTGCCTCTTCTTGCCTCATCAGAAATTCTCACTTCTAGGTGGGGTTAAAATAAAACCCACTACACTTTTTGTCCAATGGGTGTCAGCACATGCTCCTTTGGGTGGGGTCTGCATCTCTGCTTTGTTCTTACATGAATTAAATAAACCATTTTCTGGTCTCCATGGGAATCAAACCAACAACCGCTATCATTGCCGGTAACAACTAAAGCTATGAGCAACAGCCTCTGCTGATATCACGGAGGATTTTCGATATTTGCACACTCTGAACCCACAGGCAAATGCTACTGATACATAGAGATACATCTATACATAGCAGTGTATTTTTTTGTCCCTGTATTATAGAGGGAAATTAAAAGATTTTTTTCCTATAACATTACTAAAAAATAATGAAAAACAATTACAATAATGCCATTTTCATTGAGCTTTTTAAGATAATAAACATCACAAATCAGCAAATACCATGGACATATGTGTTCCTGTACCTATAACGACCCGAACAACACAGCGATCAGACGATTTATGGCAGGGATGGCAAACTCAAATACACAGATGGCCAAAATTAAAAACTTAGACAAAGTCGCAGGCTAATGTTCATATTTAAAAAAATGTCTAGAATTGCAGACGTTTTTCCTTATCAAATATAATGATGAAACTTTTCTTAAAGGGGTTGTGCCACGAACAAAGTACATTTAATTAATAGATCTTAGAATAAAACACAATCACAAAAAGGGCATACTGGAATAATATAATGTTATGTAAGAGCAGTAAAAAGCAAATGGCCCAATGGCCTAATTTAAATATGTAATAACAAAGGATAAAAAACTTTGACTTAATAAATAATACAGATAATAAAGTATGATGCAAAAAAAGTGCCTCCCAAACACAGTATGATACCATCACAGTGATTTCCTCCATGGTAACCCTCCACACACACGATATGATGACCCTACTGTGACCCCAACACAATATGATGCCGCAACTGTGATCCCCACAAAGCCCTCCATACAGTATAATGGGCCCCATTGAGTCCTCCATACAGAATAATGGGCCTCACATAGCCCTCCATACAGAATAATAGGCCCCACATAGTCCTCAATACTGAATAATGGGCCCACATAGTTCTCCATACAGTTTAATGTGTCACCTCATAGTCCTCCATACAGTATAAAGGGCCCCACATAGTCCTCCATACAGAATAATAGTCCCCACATAGTCCTCCATACTGAATAATGGGCCCACGTAGTGCTCCATACAGTATAATGGGCCCCTCATAATCCTCCATACAGTATAATGGGCCCCTCATAATCCTCCATACAGTATAATGGGCCTCACATAGTCACCCATACAGTATAATGGGTCCCACATAGTCCTCCACACAGTATAATGGGCCTCACATAGTCATCCATACAGTATAATGGGCCCCACATAGTCCTCCATACAGTATAATGGGCCCCATAGAGTCCTCCATACAGAATAATGGGCCTCACATAGTCATCCATACTGTATAATGGGCCCCACATAGTCCTCCATACAGAATAATAGGCCCCACATAGTCCTCCATACTGAATAATGGTCCCACATAGTCCTCCATACAGAATAATGGGCCTCACATAGCCCTCCATACAGAATAATAGGCCCACATAGTCCTCCATACTGAATAATGGGCCCCACATAGTGCTCCATACAGTATAATGTGCCCCACATAGTCCTCCATACAGAATAATGGCCCTCACATATTCCTCCATACAGAATAATGGGCCCTAGATAGTCCTCCATACAGAATAATGGGCCCCACATATTCCTCCAGACAGAATAATGGCCCCACATCGTCCTCCATACAGAAAAATGGCAGCACATAGTTATCCATACAATATAATGTGCCACCACATAGTCCTCCATACAGTATAATGGGCCCAGCATAGTCTTAGATACAGAATAATAGGCCCCACATAGTCCTCCATACTGAATAATGGCCCCACATAGTGCTCCATACAGTATAATGGGCCCCTCATAATCCTCCATACAATATAATGTGCCACCTCATAGTCCTCCATACAGTATAATGGGCCTCACATAGTCATCCATACAGAATAATGGGCCCCACATAGTCCTTCATACATTATAATGGGCCCCACATAGTCCTCCATATAGAATAATGGGCCACACATCTTCCTCCATACAGAATAATAGGCCCCACATAGTCCTCCATACTGAATAATGGGCCCACATAGTGCACCATACAGTAAAATGTGCCCCACATAGTCCTCCATACAGAATAATGGGCTAACTCATTGTAATCCATAAAGAATAATGGGCCCCACATATTCCTCCATACAGAATAATGGGCCCTAGATAGTCCTACAAACAGAATAATGGGCCCCACATAGTCCTCCATAAAGAATAATGGGCCCAACATAGTCCTCCATAAAGAATAATGGGCCCACATAGTCATCCATACCGAATAATAGGCCCCACATAGTCGCCTATACTGAATAATGGGCCCACATAGTGCTCCATACAGTATAATGTGCCACCTCATAGTCCTCCATACAGTATAATGGGCCCAAAATAGTCCTCCATACAGAATAATAGGCCCCACATAGTCCTCCATACTGAATAATTGGCCCACATAGTGCTTAATACAGTATAATGGGCCCCTCATAATCCTCCATACAGTATAATGGGCCCCTCATAATCCTCCTTAAAGTATAATGGGCCTCACATAGTCACCCATACAGTATATTGGGCCCCACATAGTCCTCCACACAGTATAATGGGCCTCACATAGTCATCCATACAGTATACTGGGCCCCATATCTTCCTCCATGCAGAATAATAGGCCCCACATAGTCCTCCATTCTGAATAATGGGCCCACATAAGGCTCCATACATTATAATGTGCCCCAGATAGTCCTCCATACAGAATAATGGGCCATCTTATTGTCCTTCATACAGAATAATGGGCCCCACATATTCCTCTATACAGAATAATGGGCCCTAGATAGTCCTCCATACAGAATAATGTGCCCCACATAGTCCTCCATACATAATATTGGCCCCACATAGTCCTTCATATAGTATAATGGCCTCACATAGTCCTCCATACAGTATAATGGCCCCACATAGTCCTCCATACAGTATAATGGCCTCACATAGTCCTCCTTACAGGATAATAGGCCCCATATAGTCCTCCAGACAGTATAATGGCCCCACATAGTCCTCCAGACAGTATAGTGGCCCCATATAGTCCCCAGCGTCGCAGGCCAAACACAATCACCCTGAGAGCCAGACTTGGCCCGTGGGCCAGAATGTGACACGTGTGCTCTACATAGCGCCCCTGTAGGACTGGTATCTACTACTTTATGCTCACCGTATGGTGGGAATATTGGTTTTTGTACAGCAGTTTTGTCAATGATCAGTATATAGTCACTACTGTAGTGCTGGTGATATGCGGTTATGGCCTGTTGATATATTGTGTAGTATTAATGGTAGTATCTCTATAAATTAAAATTAAAAATTCTAAAAAAATATCTGATTCATGACGGATAATTGGCACAAGTCCATTAACCTTCATTCAGATGCACGTGGTGGATCACTGAGGCGTCACATCACTTTTTTATATACGATATGTATATCTCTTTTTTTTTTTTTTTTTTTAGTGCAGACTACCCCTCACCTCCAATATACTCCTGCGACCTATACTGTATTTATAGTCCGTAAAATGAGAAACTTTGACTTTAGGGAGAGAAACTTTTTTTTCTGCTAATATAATGAGCCGCCCCTGCTGAACACCCTCCTGCTATAGAAAGCTCAACTACGGCGAAAATTTAGGAGATTTACCCTGAATACACGTTGCCTCTGTCCCTTTTCCCAGAAGCTCATTTGCATATGTCACTGATGGAGCTCAGTGATTGGCTGACACAGTAGCTCAGTAGTTAGTGCAGCCCTGCCCACACAGAGCTTCATTGTAGTCTTCATCCTGCCGCCATAGGCCCGGGCTGCAGACAAACGGCTTATAGTGCGACAGTTATTGTAAAACTTGTTATTCATGATGGATGTGCTCTGCTCTAGGAAACGCCCCAGACATCATCCAGCAGGGGGCAGTGTTAATGCCTTCATCAGTCTCTCTTTCCCAACAGTAAGCAGTGATGGATATCTGCTCTGTCCTAATAGAAAGGGGTTGTCTAATAACTGATGCAGATGGGAGCAGAGCGACCCCATTGATTTCTGCATGATGTGATTTTTTTCTGAGAGCGGTGTACGGACACAAGGACTTACCATTGAGCCCCCACACAGCTTATGCAGGCGCTGCGCACTTCAGAGTGGTCTTTTGACCAATAGGTGCTGGGATCAGGACCTTATATCCCATTGATTGGCAGCATAAACAGCACCTATAATATATACAAATGATTGATACATTTTTTAAGTATTTTTATTTTTTTAAGTGGGAAGGATAGATATCTTTATAGTCTCTAGCAACAGCTATGGCTCCAACACCAAGACCGAAGAAAAATGTTTTTTTTTCCCAGTCCATAGGGGATTTGAAGATCCAATCTCCTGATCACTTAGATCAGGGCTTTTCAGTCTTCTTATCATTGGGGCTCACTTTTTCTTATGGGGACTTTTATGTTCCATCCCTAACCCTGCCCCCTTTTGGGCTCATCAGAAATTCTCACTTCTAGGTGGGGTTAAAATAAAACCCACTACACTTTTTGTCCAATGGGTGTCAGCACATGCTCCTTTGGGTGGGGTCTGCATCTCTGCTTTGTTCTTACATGAATTAAATAAACCATTTTCTGGTCTCCATGGGAATCAAACCCACAACCGCTATCATTGCCGGTAACAACTAAAGCTATGAGCAACAGCCTCTGCTGATATCACGGAGGATTTTCGATATTTGCACAATCTGAACCCACAGGCAAATGCTACTGATACATAGAGATACATCTATACATAGCAGTGTATTTTTTTGTCCCTGTATTATAGAGGGAAATTAAAAGATTTTTTTCCTATAACATTACTAAAAAATAATGAAAAACAATTACAATAATGGCATTTTCATTGAGCTTTTTAAGATAATAAACATCACAAATCAGCAAATACCATGGACATATGTGTTCCTGTACCTATAACGACCCGCACAACACAGTGATCAGATGATTTATGGCAGGGATGTCAAACTCAAATACACAGATGGCCAAAATTAAAAACTTAGACAAAGTCGCAGGCTAATGTTCATATTTAAAAAAATGTCTAGAATTGCAGACGTTTTTCCCTATCAAAAATGATGATGAAACTTTTCTTAAAGGGGTTGTGCCACGAACAAAGTACATTTTAATTAATAGATCTTAGAATAAAATAAAAGACAATCACAAAAAGGGCATACTGGAATAATATAATGTTATGTAAGAGCAGTAAAAAGCAAATGGCCCAATGGCCTAATTTAAATATGTAATAACAAAAGATAAAAAACTTTGACTTAATAAATAATACAGATAATAAAGTATGATGCAAAAAAAGTGCCTCCCAAACACAGTATGATACCATCACAGTGATTTCCTCCATGGTAACCCTCCACACACACGGTATGATGACCCTACTGTGACCCCAACACAATATGATGCCGCAACTGTGATCCCCACAAAGCTCTCCATACAGTATAATGGGCCCCACATAGCCCTCCATACAGAATAATAGGCCCCACATAGTCCTCAATACTGAATAATGGGCCCACATAGTGCTCCATACAGTTTAATGTGTCACCTCATAGTCCTCCATACAGTATAATGGGCCCCACATAGTCCTCCATACAGAATAATAGGCCCCACATAGTCCTCCATACAGAATAATGGCCCCACATAGTGATCCATACAGTATAATGAGCCCCTCATAATCCTCCATACAGTATAATGGGCCCCTCATAATCCTCCATACAGTATAAGGGGTCTCACATAGTCACCCATACAGTATAATGGGCCCCACATAGTACTCCACACAGCATAATGGGCCTCACATAGTCATCCATACAGTATAATGGGCTCCACATACTTCTCCATACAGAATAATAGGCCCCACATAGTCCTCCATATTCAATAATGGGCCCACATACTGCTCCATACAGTATAATGTGCCCCACATAGTCCTCCATACAGAAAAATAGGCCAACTAATTGTCCTCCATACAGAATAATGGCCCCCACATATTCCTCCATACAAAATAATGGGCCCTAGATAGTCCTCCATACAGAATAATGGCCCCCACATATTCCTCCATACAAAATAATGGGCCCTAAATAGTCCTCCATACAGAATAATGGCCCCACATAGTCCTCCATACAGAATAATGGGTCCCACATACTCCTCCATACAGAATAATGTGTCCGACATAGTCCTCCATACAGAATAATGTCCCCACATCGTATTCCATACAGAATAATGGCCCCACATAGTTATCCGTACAATGTAATGTGCCAACTCATAGTCCTCCATACAGTACAATGGGCCTCATAGTCATCCATACAGAATAATGGGCCCCACATAGTCCTCCATACAGAATAATGGGCACCACATAGTCCTCCATACGGAATAATGGGCCCACGTAGTGTTCCATACAGTATAATGTGCCACCTCATAGTCCTCCATACAGTAAAATTGGCCCCACATAGTCCTAGATACAGAATAATAGGCTCCATATAGTCCTCCATACTGAACAATGGGCCCACATAGTGCTCCATACAGTATAATGGGCCCCTCATAATCCTCCATACAATATAATGTGCCACCTCATAGTCCTCCATACAGTACAATGGGCCTCACATAGTCATCCATACAGAATAATGGGCCCCACATAGTCCTCCATACAGTATAATGGGCCTCACATAGTCCTCCGTACAGAATAATGGGCACCACGCAGTCCACCATACAGAATAATGGGCCAACTTATTGTCCTTCATACGGTATAATGGGCCCCACATAGTCATCCACCCAGAATAATGGGCCCCTCATAGTCCTCCATACAGAATAATGGCCCCAAATAGTCCTCGATTCAATATAATGGGCCCCACATAGTCCTCCATACAGAATAATGGCCCCACATAGTCCTCCATACAATATAATGTGCCACCTCATAGTCCTCCATACAGCATAATGGGCCTCACATAGTCCTCCATGTAGAATAATGGGCCCCACATAGTCCTCCATACAGAATAATGGGCCCCACATAGTCCTCCATACAGAATAATGGGTCCCACATCTTCCTCGATACAGTATAATGTGCCACCTCATAGTCCTCCATACAGTATAATGGGCCTCACATAGTCCTCCATGTAGAATAATGGGCCCCACATAGTCCTCCATACAGAATAATGGGCCCCACATAGTCCTCCATACAGAATAATGGGTCCCACATCTTCCTCGATACAGTATAAGGTGCCCCACATAGTCCTCCATACAGAATAATAGGCCCCACATAGTCCTCCATACTGAATAATGGTCCCACATAGTGCTCCATACAGTATAATGAGCCCCTCATAATCCTCCATACAGTATAATGGGCCCCTCATAATCCTCCATACAGTATAATGGGCCTCACATAGTCACCCATACAGTATAATGGGCCACACATAGTCCTCCACACAGTATAATGGGCCTCACATAGTCATCCATACAGTATAATGGGCCCACATAGTCCTCCATACAGAATAATGGGCCCCACATCTTCTTCCATACACAATAATGGGCCCCACATAGTCCTCCGTACAGAATAATGAGCACCACATAGTCCACCATACAGAATAATGGGCCAACTTTTTGTCCTTCTTACAGTATAATGGGCCCCACATAGTCATCCACCCAGAATAATGGGCCCCTCATAGTCCTCCATACAGAATTATGGCCCCAAATAGTCCTCGATACAATATAATGGGCCCCACATAGTCCTCCATACAGAATAATGGCCCCACATAGTCCTCCATACAATATAATGTGCCACCTCATAGTCCTCCATACAGTATAATGGGCCTCACATAGTCCTCCATGTAGAATAATGGGCCCCACATAGTCCTCCATACAGAATAATGGGCCCCACATAGTCCTCCATACAGAATAATGGGTCCCACATCTTCCTCGATACAGTATAATGTGCCACCTCATAGTCCTCCATACAGTATAATGGGCCTCACATAGTCCTCCATGTAGAATAATGGGCCCCACATAGTCCTCCCCATACAGAATAATGGGCCCCACATAGTCCTCCATACAGAATAATGGGTCCCACATCTTCCTCGATACAGTATAATGTGCCCCACATAGTCCTCCATACAGAATAATAGGCCCCACATAGTCCTCCATACTGAATAATGGTCCCACATAGTGCTCCATACAGTATTATGAGCCCCTCATAATCCTCCATACAGTATAATGGGCCCCTCATAATTCTCCATACAGTATAATGGGCCTCACATAGTCACCCATACAGTATAATGGGCCACACATAGTCCTCCACACAGTATAATGGGCCTCACATAGTCATCCATACAGTATAATGGGCCCACATAGTCCTCCATACAGAATAATGGGCCCCACATCTTCTTCCATACAGAATAATGGGCCCCACATAGTCCTCCGTTCAGAATAATGAGCACCACATAGTCCACCATACAGAATAATGGGCCAACTTTTTGTCCTTCTTACAGTATAATGGGCCCCACATAGTCATCCACCCAGAATAATAGGCCCCTCATAGTCCTCCATACAGAATAATGGCCCCAAATAGTCCTCCATACAATATAATGTACCACCTCATAGTCCTCCATACAGTATAATGGGCCTCACACAGTCATTCATACAGAATCATGGGCCCCACATAGTCCTCCATACAGTATAATTGTCCCCACATAGTCCTCCATACAGAATAATGGGCCAACTCATTGTCCTTCTTACAATAAATTAGGCCCCACATAGTCCTCCATATTGAATAATGTGCCACCTCATAGTCCTCCATACAGAATTATTGGCCCCACATAATCCTCCATACAGAATAATGGGTCCCACATAGTCCTCCATACAGAAAAATGGCCCCACATAGTCCTCCATACAATATAATGTGCCACCTCATAGCCCTCCATACAGTATAATGGGCCTCACATAGTCCTCCATACAGAATAATAGGCCCCACATACTCCTCCATTCTGAATAATAGGCCCACATAGTGCTCCATACAGTATAATGGGCCCCTCACAATCCTCCCTACAGTAAAATGGGCCTCACATAGTCACCCATACAGTATAATGGGCCTCACATAGTCATCCATACAGCATAATGGGCCCCACATAGTCCTCCATACAGTATAATGGCCCCACATAGTCCTCCATACAGTATAATGGCCCCACATAGTCCTCCGTACAGGATAATAGGCCCCACATAGTCCTCCAGACAGTATAGTGGCCCCATATAGTCCCCAGCGTCGCAGGCCAAACTCAATCACCCTGAGAGCCAGACTTGGCCCGTGGGCCAGAATGTGACACGTGTGCTCTACATAGCGCCCCTGTAGGACTGGTATCTACTACTTTATGCTCACCGTATGGTGGGAATATTGGTTTTTGTACAGCAGTTTTGTCAATGATCAGTATATAGTCACTACTGTAGTGCTGGTGATATGCGGTTATGGCCTGTTGATATATTGTGTAGTATTAATGGTAGTATCGCTATAAATTAGAATCAAAAATTCTAAAAAAATATCTGATTCATGACGGATAATTGGCACAAGTCCATTAACCTTCATTCAGATGCACGTGGTGGATCACTGAGGCGTCACATCACTTTTTTATATACGATATGTATATCTTTTTTTTTTTTTTTTTTTTTTTATTATTTTTTTATTTTTTATTTTTTTCTTTAGTGCAGACTACCCCTCACCTCCAATATACTCCTGCAACCTATACTGTATTTATAGTCCGTAAAATGAGAAACTTTGACTTTAGGGAGAGAAACTTTTTTTTCTGCTAATATAATGAGCCGCCCCTGCTGAACACCCTCCTGCTATAGAAAGCTCAACTAAGGCGAAAATTTAGGAGATTTACCCTGAATACACGTTGCCTCTGTCCCTTTTCCCAGAAGCTCATTTGCATATGTCACTGATGGAGCTCAGTGATTGGCTGACACAGTAGCTCAGTAGTTAGTGCAGCCCTGCCCACACAGAGCTTCATTGTAGTCTTCATCCTGCCGCCATAGGCCCGGGCTGCAGACACACGGTTTATAGTGCGACAGTTATTGTAAAACTTGTTATTTATGATGGATGTGCTCTGCTTTAGGAAACGCCCCAGACATCATCCAGCAGGGGGCAGTGTTAATGCCTTCATCAGGCTCTCTTTCCCAACAGTAAGCAGTGATGGATATCTGCTCTGTCCTAATAGAAAGGGGTTGTCTAATAACTGATGCAGATGGGAGGAGAGCGACCCCATTGATTTCTGCATGATGTGATTTTTTTCTGAGAGCGGTGTACGGACACAAGGACTTACCATTGAGCCCCCACACAGCTTATGCAGGCGCTGCGCACTTCAGAGTGGTTTTTTGACCAATAGGTGCTGGGATCAGGACCTTATATCCCATTGATTGGCAGCATAAACAGCACCTATAATATATACAAATGATTGATACATTTTTTAAGTATTTTTATTTTTTTAAGTGGGAAGGATAGATATCTTTATAGTCTCTAGCAACAGCTATGGCTCCAACATCAAGACCGAAGAAAAATGTTTTTTTTTCCCAGTCCATAGGGGATTTGAAGATCCAATCTCCTGATCACTTAGATCAGGGCTTTTCAGTCTTCTTATCATTGGGGCTCACTTTTTCTTATGGGGACTTTTATGTTCCATCCCTAACCCTGCCCCCTTTTGGGCTCATCAGAAATTCTCATTTCTAGGTGGGGTTAAAATAAAACCCACTACACTTTTTGTCCAATGGGTGTCAGCACATGCTCCTTTGGGTGGGGTCTGCATCTCTGCTTTGTTCTTACATGAATGAAATAAACCATTTTCTGGTCTCCATGGGAATCAAACTAACAACCGCTATCATTGCCGGTAACAACTAAAGCTATGAGCAACAGCCTCTGCTGATATCACTGGGAGGATTTTCGATATTTGCACAATCTGAACCCACAGGCAAATGCTACTGATACATAGAGATACATCTATACATAGCAGTGTATTTTTTGTCCCTGTATTATAGAGGGAAATTAAAAGATTTTTTTCCTATAACATTACTAAAAAATAATGAAAAACAATTACAATAATGGCATTTTCATTGTGCTTTTTAAGATAATAAACATCACAAATCAGCAAATACCATGGACATATGTGTTCCTGTACCTATAACGACCCGCACAACACAGCGATCAGACGATTTATGGCAGGGATGGCAAACTCAAATACACAGATGGCCAAAATTAAAAACTTAGACAAAGTCGCAGGCTAATGTTCATATTTAAAAAAATGTCTAGAATTGCAGACGTTTTTCCTTATCAAATATAATGATGAAACTTTTCTTAAAGGGGTTGTGCCACGAACAAAGTACATTTTAATTAATAGATCTTAGAATAAAATAAAACACAATCACAAATAGGGCATACTGGAATAATATAATGTTATGTAAGAGCAGTAAAAAGCAAATGGCCCAATGGCCTAATTTAAATATGTAATAACAAAGGATAAAAAACTTTGACTTAATAAATAATACAGATAATAAAATATGATGCAAAAAAAAGTGCCTCCCAAACACAGTATGATACCATCACAGTGAATTCCTCCATGGTAACCCTTCACACACACGGTATGATGACCCTACTGTGACCCCAACACAATATGATGCAGCAACTGTGATCCCCACAAAGTCCTCCATACAGAATAATGGGCCTCACATAGCCCTCCATACAGAATAATGGGCCTCACATAGTCCTCCATACAGAATAATAGGCCCACATAGTCCTCCATACAGAATAATGGGCCTCACATAGCCCTCCATACAGAATAATAGGCCCACATAGCCCTCCATACAGAATAATGGGCCAACTCATAGTCTTCCGTAAAGTATAGTGGGCTTCACATAGTCGTTCATACAGTATAATGGGCCCCACATAGTTCTCCATACAGTATAATGGGACCCACTTAGTCCTCCATACAGTATAATGGGCCCCACTTAGTCCTCTATATAGTAAAATGGCCCCACATAGTCCTCCATACAGTGTAATGGGCCCCACATAGTCCCCAGCGTCGCTGGCCAAATTTAGTAGAGTGTGACGTGTCTTAAAGGGGTTTTTCCACAAGCAAAAGTTAATTTTAATCAATGAATCTTGTAATAATAATTATTTCCACAATTGAATGTATTTAAATAAAATGTTCCTGTGCTGAGATAATCTTATAAATGTGCCTCTGCTCTGTATTGTGTAATGACTGTTTCTGACCGTGCAGGAACATGGTCTGATCATACCACAGCTCCTGGACAGGGGAGGAAGCAAAAGAGGATACAGACATTACAGGACAGGATCACAGCTGATTCTTTCTTTGAAGTAAAACATTGTTTAAAAACAGGCAGGGAAATGTTTTACCTCAGAAAATGAATCAGCTGCGTTCCCTGCTGTAATGTCTGTATACTCTTTTCCTTCTTCCCCTGCCCAGGAGCTGTGGAATGATCAGACCATGTTCCATACACGGTCAGACACGGCCATTACACAGGGGAACATTTATAAGATTATCTCCGCACAGGAACATTTTATTAAAACACATCCAATTGTGGAACTTATTATTATTCCAAGATCTATTGATTAAAATCAACTTTCATTAGTGAGAAAACCCCTTTAAGTCTCTTTCACACGTACCGGAGACACTGACACACATAGACCCATTCAAATTAATGGGTCTGCGCACATGTCAATGTGTTTCCACAGACCGTGTGTCCATGGGCAAAACATGCTGACATGTCCGTTTTTGGATGACAGCAGCACGGATCACAAGTACCCATTCAAGTCAATGGGTCCGTGTAAACACATACCGCACACAGATGCCATCTGTGTGACACGTACCGGCGCCTGGGAATCAGCAGTACAGTTAGCGCTGTTTCCAAGCATCGGGTTCTGAATTCTGCCCTCATCATGATTCCCTGGCAACGCTGCGATCAGCACCAGTAGGGGACCATGATGAGAGTAGTAGTGTCTGCTCCTCCAGTGTCCGACTGTCAGAATAAGAATAAAATAAAAACTCCTTATACTCACCTGTTCTACTGTAAGTGTCCACCGCTGTAATCCATGTGACCGCTCAGCAGAGGAGCTGGTGAGAATGAGCCGCTGCAGTGAGCGGGCTGCGGAGCTGCGCTGCACTCAGTGAGTGCCAGGACACCGCTTACTGAGCACAGCTCTGGGGCCAGCTTGCTGCAGTAGTCATTCTCCCCGGCTCCTCTGCCTGAGCGGTCGTATTGATTACAGCGGTGGACACTTAAGACAGGTGAGAATAAGGATTTTTTATTCTATTCTTATTCTTACAGTCGGACACTGCGGGAGCAGACACTACTACTCTCATCATGGTCCCTGCTGGTGCTGATCGCAGCGCCGGCAGGGAACCATAATGAGGGCAGCGTTTAGAACCCAGCGCTTGGTAACAGCGCTAACTGTACCACTGATTTCCAAGCGCCGGTACGTTTGCTCCTGATGCGGCACACAGCTGCTACATGTGTGCCACACATGGACATGGATATCTCCTGTATGGGTTTTCCCAGTACCAGAAATATCCGGACGTGTGAAACCGGCCTTAGTCTGACTGATTAGTAGGGGGCGTGACCACTTAACATGCTTAGGGCAGCATGAATGCCAAATATGGCCCTGCTGCTGACCATCTTATTGTTAGGCTGCCTGCAGGTGTTTTATAAATTAGCCAGTAGGGCAGCATTGATTCTCCAATATAGAAAAAGGCTTGGATGGTGATATACTCAGCTTCTAGCGTTCCTGTAGATCTAGTGCAGATCACTATGGAGGTCTGCACCAGCTCTGAAAACGATGCTTGCGCCATTCGTAAGTAGAAGGACTGCTACAACCTGTGATTGGCCACAGTGGTCAGGTGATGAGAAGAGCACGTCATCATATGTTTCACTAATGGTGGGCTCTGCTAGTCACTTGCCTGCTGCTAAGGCTATGTGCCCACAATGCAGAAATGCTCCGGATTTTTCCTGAGCGTTTCTGCATCTCCCTGGCAGAAAAAACGCATGCGGATTGTACATGCGGATTGTGCATGCGGATTGTGCATGCGGATTGTACATGCGGATTGTACATGCAGATTGTACATGCAGATTGTACATGCAGATTGTACATGCAGATTGTACATGCAGATTGTACATGCGGATTGTTCATGCGGATTGTACATGTGGATTGTGCATGCGGATTGTACATGCAGATTGTACATGCGTTTTTCCTGCCAGGGACATGCGGATGTAAAGCGGTCTTCACTTGCATTTCCGCATGCGGGTTGACAAGCGCTTTCCAAGCGATTTTAGCATCACTTGGAAAGTGCTTGTCAACTTGGTCACACTATATAAATCCATGCAAACGGCATGGATTTATATACTGTGACCCCAAAGAATGATTAAAAATAAAAAAATAAATCAATACTTAACTTCCGATGGCCCCCGCAGTCTTGCTTCGCTCCGTCCTGGCTGCCGGCAGATCATGGTACACTGAAGGACCTGCCGACGTCAGCATCGCGTGACCCGTCACATGACTATGACGTCAGCGCAGGTCTTTCAGTCCACCGCGATCTGCCGGCATGGGAGGACGAGCGCAGCGGGGGCCATCAGAAGGTAAATATAACATTTATTTTTTATTTTATTCTTTTTTTCACAGGTTCTATGGTACCCGGGTTCGAAGGAGAGTCTCCTGTCCTCCACACCCGGGTACCATCCGCGCATTGGAACGCATGGATTCTGCATGTACAGATGCAGTGATGCGGATTCCATGCGTTCCAATGCAAGTCAATGGCGGCGAAAACGCAGCGCTTCCGCAAAATAATGCGGATTATCATTGGGGAACATGGCAGACCTTCTACCATGCGTTTTTTAAGCATTTCTGCAGCATTTTTGCCGCTGCGGAAACTCTTAAAAAACGCATCGTGGGCACACAGCCTAAAACAATCACAGACTGAAGTGATTTTGCTACTTCTTGAAAGAGCAGGTATTGCAGTCAGAGCCAGTAGAGACCTCTATTGCAACCTGCACTAGATCAGTGTCTGCACCGAAAGGTGAGTTTAAGGCCACGTGCACACGTTGAGTGTTTGGTCAGTATTTAGTATTTTATCTCAGAATTTGTAATCCAAAACCAGGAGTGGGTGATAAATACAGAAGTGGTGACGAGTTTCTATTATACTTTTCCTGATTGTTTCACTCCTGGTTTTGGCTTACAAATACTGAGATAAAATACTGACCAAATACTGAACGTGTGCACGTGGCCTAATGCCATTTTTTATATTAAGCCCATCCGTGAGTTAAAAATGTTTTTTCCTATATTGCGCAACCTCTTTAAGATTATACCTTAATGGGGTTGTTCAGCCGAGTGCAATTTGCCAAACCTTAAAAGCCAGTAATATACACAGTGTTAGGCTATGCATGAGTTTTTTTGAGATGTTAAAAAACGACAGCTTTTTCAAGGGTAAATTGCTCAGCAAAGTATTCTCTTTTCCTTTTGGTTTTAGAAGAATTTTTTTCCTAAAGCATTATTTCCTGCCTTCAGATTGGACAGTGCCTAGTTTGGTGCAGTTTCCATCAGGACACACTTCAAAGAAGTGACATGTAGTTTATTTTTTTAGACCAGGATTTTTTTTTAATTTTTTAGAAAAAAAATCTCATTATCAGCAAAGTGGATTTGCCACAGAAATGAATAGGGAGAGTTTTCCAAGTGTTTTTGAAAAGGTTTTTGATGGGAATTTTGGAAAGCAAAAGCAAAAAAAAGCTCCTAAATAAACTCTGCTTGTATATAGAATTAGGGTTTGAGTCTGCTTGCCAATTTGAATAGTCGTCACTTGACCACAAGTTAGCGATTTGTATCCTTATGTCACATGCCAACTAGTTTCTTTTCCTGCCACTCTCAATAGAACACTGAGAGAAGCAGATGAGAATCTAGTCGGCATGTGAGTGCAGCTAAGCAAATCCCATACTTGGGGTCACATGGCGACCACTTGAATTGGCAAGAATATTACACACTATTAGGACTCAATTAACTGCAGTGCCAAAAATGTTGGGAACCTGACAACTGATACATGCTGCCCAATCCTAGGGTAACCTGCATGTATCAGTCACTGGCTGTAAGATTTCAGCAATGTATGTTTGACCTGAAACACTGCAGCATTTCAGGGAAAAAGATACTTAAAAAGCCACCTGGACTGAGCTGCACATGTGACTAGTCAGAAAGGCGGGTCCCTGGCAGCTCATCCCTGCCTGCTCCCCTTGAGTGACTGGTCTCTCTCTATGCATGCACACAGGGGACTGGCCTTCTCGACTAGTCACTGCGTGGCTTGGTCCTTGACAGCTTTTAAAGTAAATGCTGTGGCGTTTCAGAGTCAAACATACCTGGCTGTGATAATACAGCCAGTGACTGATACACGCATGGTATCAGTGGACCGGGCAGCATGTATCAGCTGTCAGGTTCCCTTTAAGGACAGGAACAATGAATTTTCAGATAAGTGTTTTAATACCATAGATGGTCCATATTGAACAAGGACTACTTATGGCTGATGTCTCATTTTACTGCTTTTAAAGCCTTTAAAGAAGAGTGGACCAAAAATTCATTTCATAAAAGCTTTAACCGATGAAGTAAAAACCTTCAATGAATTAACCTTGAAAACTGAAATGAAGTCTTTTAAAAGATTCCAAGTATGGACACCTGTCCTGTCTCATGTATATGAATACACCGTCTCAACAATACAGACAGCAATCTAAGGGATTTTCAAGTGATTCTATAAAATGTGTTGAATATAGAGTTTAGGTGACTTTTATCTAACTTTCAATGCCCATTTAACGCTATCAGAAACGTTCAGCACATGGATCCATATGTATTTTAACTCTTCTTATGCTCTCCTCTAGGTTGTCAACCAGATCTCCAATGTTTTACCAAGGATTTGTTAGGTCTTCTAATGTGATTCTTCCTTTGAGAGTACATTCTTGTTTCCCTCCCGCGCTCTTCGCAGCTCCCTTCAGTCAGATAGAATACAGTAGTTAGACTGGATCCAGCTTTGTTCTGGTAGTTATTGCAGCTTTTATCTCACAAGCGACCATTTTAACTCACGGTGAGACAAAATGGGTTCACAGTCATCAATGCTTTTCCCCATTCTTTTCATAAAAGTACACTATTATACTAAACTAATTGATCAAATAATAGGAGGACAATTTTGTGAAAAATGTTTCTGAAAAAGTCATGAAAAGCTACCTTGCTGATAATCTCTGCGGGAAGCTAATGGCATAGTGCTCTTATGATTACTAAGAGAAACACGCAATTCTGTTACTGACATGTAATGGATTCTGACGGATTGCCAAGGGCAGTGTCACAGTCTGCTGTGCACTCGTTCTAGAAATGTTGCCCACTTTGCTAGTGTCAGTTAATGGTTACAGTATGTGTAGGAGACAATTGTCGGAGCTTTGGTATTGGTTTGGCATTATACAATAAAAGCATAAAGAAGAGGGCAAGCAGTGATCTATGGACGATGCCCTCCCAACAGTTCCCAGCATCGACTGAAAATATAATCTCTTAGTGGTGGGCAATTAATATTCCCGAGGGGCCACATGAGAGACAGTTACTATTCTGGATGCCGAACCAGAAGTCTAAAATTAATTCTGCTCAATATTAATATTAACATATTAATTATAATTATTATATTATATTAATATTAATTGTATCACTTAATATTGAGCAGAATTAAGTATGCTGACACCCTCCCATATACCATATGAGCCTGCACACAGCCCCATATATACAGTATGAGCCCCCACACAGCCTCCTACATACAGTGTAAGCAGGTGACCAGATACAACGCGCAGGGACAAGGTGGAAGTACCCAATGAAACTGTTTGTGTCCCTAATGTGGCTGGAAATTGTGGTAACTATAGCAATGGTACATAATAGTGTTGAGCGAGCATGCTCGACACTGCTCGGTACTCGCCCGAGCATCACGCTACTTGGGATGTTCAGCGAGCACCGAGCATTTCCGGGTTACTCGGGCGGGAGCTCGGGTCTCCGCCCTGCATGTTTGGCGCTCTTTACAGAGCCAATGAACATGCAGGGATTGCCAGCCAGTCACTGTAATGTCGCAGCCATGTTGTTTGTGGGCATTACAGTGATTGGCTGACCGCACAGCGTCACCTCGAGTATTTAAAACAGGGCGCCGTCATCTTGGACACAGTCGCTCCGGATCAGACAGTGTAGGAACAGCGCTGCTGATTTAGGGAGAGATATATCCTGCGAAATAGTTAGTGTAGGGTCTGTAAAGGCTGCCAGATCAAACAAACCGTCCTTCTCAGGACTAATATCCATCCCAGATACCAGGCAGGCAGGCTGTATAGGAGACGCAGTGTTTATACCAGCAAACGCTGCATTACAGTCCTGTGTGCTCCTGTTGCTGAAATTGATGGACTTAGCTCCAGGTCTCGGGGGCCAGGAAAAATCCTTTTTTTTTTCATCTAAATCCTCTTTTTTTTTCCACCTTCACACTGTACAAATACCCGTCTTATTAACCTTTTGGTGTGTCCCCCCCCAAAAAAAAAAAAAAGTGTGTCTCTGATTTTTCAGACACAAATATATCTGTTGAAAATAGTGTGGTGTAGGCCCGAGAAATACAAGTGTGGTTTTGCAGTTCCACGGTTCAAACCTCTGTATTATCCACTTTTGGGCCATTTATATCTAAAAAAAACAGTTTGAGTGTATCGCTCACTGTTCAGCTGCAAATATATATATTTAAAAAAGTCTAGTATACCCCAGTAAACAATAACTGTGGTTTTGCCATTCCACAGTAAAAAATCTCTATTATCCAGCTTTTGGTATTTTTTCCGTAAACAGTAATAGTTTCTCCCTGATTGTTCAGATTGTTTAAAAGAGTCGGGTGTAGGCCAGAGAAACAGAACTGTGGTTTTCCTCTTCCACGGTTCTAATCTACTTTTTATTACCCTTTTTCCATTGATAGTGCGAGTGTCAGCTATTTTACTTCCTTTACAATGGGCAAGGCGCGTGGCAAGGGCATGGAACTGGACGTTCTGGTGATGGTGCGTGCAGAGGACGAGGCCGTGGCCAAGGTGAAAATGTGCCACAACCAACAGCCACATCTTCTCGCTCCCACTTCTTGACCGAATTACTAGGGAAGCACAGAACAACACCAGTATTGTGAACTGATCAGTGCGAACAGGTTATTAATTGGATAGCAGATAGTACTTCCAGTTACCTGCGCACCACCACCTCCGGTCTGTCTTCCACATGGTCAACTCTTAGAAGCCGTGAGTCTCGACCGCATACTCCTCCTCACCCTGATGCTCCTTCCTCCCACCATGCCGAGTGTCGTCAGACAGCAACTGATCCCACACTTGGACACTCTGAAGAGCTGTTCACTGGTCCATTTCCAGATTTGTGCCCCTCTCCTGCTCCGCTTGAAGTGGTGGAAGAGGAGATCCCATGTAGTGATGCCCAAATATTTGAACAGCCACGGCCACAGGAAGTCGACGCTGGCAATTTGTCACAAGAGGTGGACGATGACGAGACACAATTGCCAGGAAGTGAGGAGGATCGTGGTGTGCAAGTGGAAGAGGAGGAGGTGGTGGATGATCTAGTAACTGACCCAACGTGGCAGGAGGGCATGCAGAGCGAGGCCAGCAGCACACAGGGTGAGGGAGGCAGAGTACCCCAACAGGCAGGAAGAAGCAGTGTGGTGGCCGCACACAGAAGGCGGGCAACAGCTTCCCGTAACACCAACATGAGGGACGTTGCCAGTACAACCGGTAGGTCTTCCAGAGTCTGGAATTTTTTTAAAGACTCTGCTGATAACCCCAAAAAGGCCATTTGTACCACCTGCCATGCCAGCATCAGCAGGGGTGACAAAACTACCAGCCTGACCACCACCAGCATGATCAGGCACATGGCAGCAAAGCACCCGACTTTATGGGGCGAACTCCAGGGTCCACAACCCATGTCAGCGGGTGTCTCCACTGCTTCTTCCACTGTTGTGCGTGCAAGGCAATCCCCTGTCCATACTGCATGCAAAGATGCCCCTCCTCTCAGTCTTCACTTGTTATGGCAGTTTCTCGAGAAACAGCATCAACGTCCACCTCCACGTCCCACCGCAGCGTTCAATTGTCCATATCCCAGACCTTTGAACGAAAGCGGAAATTCGCAGCTAACGTCCCACAGGCCACAGTCCTAAATTCGCACATTTCACGACTGCTTGCATTGGAAATGCTGCCTTTTAGGCTGGTGGAGACGGAATCCTTCCACAACCGTATGGCGGTGGCCGTCCCTCGGTATTCGGTCCCCAGCCGACACTATTTTGCCCTGTGTGCCATCCCCACACTACACAAGCACGTGTCCCAAAACATCTGCCGTGCCCTCAACAACGCAGTTACTGGGAGAGTCCACCTGACAACGGACAGGTGGACAAGTGCTTGTGGCCAGGGACGGTACATCTCCCTGACGGCACACTGGGTAAACATAGTGGAAGCCGGGACCCAGTCGGACCTTGGGACGGAACACATCCTCCCCACACTGAGGATTGCGGGCCCTATGTCAGTCAGAGTTGCCCCCACAGTGTACAGCTCCTACGCATCATCCTCCTCCTCCTCATGTTCAGCCTCCATCTCAGATATCACCACATCAGTTACAAGCTGGAAGCACTTCAGCACTGCCTCCGCCAAGCGGCAACAGGCTGTGCTGAAACTCATAAGCTTAGGTGAGAAACCTCACACTGCTTGTGAGTTATGGACAGCTGTGAAAGAGCAGGCAGATCTGTGGCTGAGACCGGTGAACCTACATCCAGGCATGGTCGTGTGTGACAATGGCCGTAACCTGGTGGCGGCTCTGAGGCGAGGCGAGATCACACACGTACCATGCCTGGCTCATGTGCTAACCTCGTGGTTCAGCGGTTTCTTAAATCGTTCCCCGAGTTGCCAGATCTGCTCGTCAAAGTACGCCGCCTGTCAACTCATTTTCGCAAGTCGGCTACAGCTTCCGCCGCCCTTGCAGCTTCCGGCACACCGACTGGTGTGTGATGTCCCCACACATTGGAACTCTAGCCCCCACAGAAGAGAGCAGTTGTGGAATACCAGCTGCAACAAGGCCGTCGATATTTAGGTCTGACTCCACACATAAGACCTCAGGAGTGGACCTGGATGTCTGACATATGTACCATCCTGACAAACTTTGAGGATTCCACCAAGCTGGTGAGTGGCGATGACGCCATCATTAGCGTCAGCATTCCACTTGTCTGTCTTTTGCAACGCTCTCTGCAGAGAATTAAAGAGGAGGCATTGCAGCCAGAGTATGATGAGATGGATCAAGAAGCCGTAGCGGGCGATTACACACAGCCCAGCCTCATCTCATCCCAACGTGCATTGGGGGACAATGAGGGAGAGGAGGAGGAAGGAACAGGAGCTGGTATCATGCGCTGTAGACGGTAGTACCTGTACAACTGTCATGCCGTCGGTTCAGCGTGGGTGGCCTGAGGGGAGGGAGGAAGAGGAGGAAGAACAGGAGCTGGTATCATGCGCTGTAAACGGTAGTACCTGTACAACGGTCATGCTGTCCGTTCAGCGTGGGGGGCCTGAGGGGAGGGAGGAGGAGGATTAAGAACAGGAGCTGGTATCATGCGCTGTAGACGGTAGTACCTGTACAACTGTCATGCCGTCGGTTCAGCGTGGGTGGCCTGAGGGGAGGGAGGAGGAGGAGGAAGAACAGGAGCTGGTATCATGCGCTGTAGACGGTAGTACCTGTACAACTGTCATGCCGTCGGTTCAGCGTGGGTGGCCTGAGGGGAGGGAGGAGGAGGAGGAAGAACAGGAGCTGGTATCATGCGCTGTAGACGGTAGTACCTGTACAACTGTCATGCCGTCGGTTCAGCATGGGTGGCCGGAGGAGGAACAGGAGCTTGTATCATGCGCTGTAGACGGTAGTACCTGTACAACTGTCATACAGTCGGTTCAGCGTGGGTGGCCTGAGGACAGGGGGGAGGAGGAGACCATGGTCAGTCGTCATCTTGGTGAGGACACGGAAGTCTTGCCCGTTACCAGTCTGGCACGCATGGCTGACTTTATGTTACGCTGCCTTAACCGTGACCCTTGCGTTGTCAAAATATTGGGTGACAGTCATTACTGGTTGGTGACACTTTTAGACCCCCGCTACAAGGAGAACTTTCACTCTCTTATTCCTGAGGTGGAGAGGTCTACAAAAATGTGGCAGTACCAGAAGGCCCTTGCTGCAGAACTGTTAAAAAAATTCCCATCTGAACACGCTTGCGGCAGAGGTCACAGTTCGTTGACCAACCAAGGCGTAAAAGCGAGAGAGAGGCAACTCCAATCCAGCAGAGGCAGGGGAACACTGTCAACGTTCTGGGACAGTTTTCTCAGACCCGCCAAGCTTACAGACCCTGAGGCGCGGGGTACTCTCACAAAGAGTGGAAAGTTTCAAAAGATGGTGAGGGAGTACCTTGCCGACCGTACCAGCGTTCTCTGTGATTCCTCTGTGCCTTGTAATTATTGGGTATCCAAGCTGGACACTTGGAATGAACTCGCTCTGTACACCTTGGAGGTCCTGGCCTGCCCTGCCGCTAGCGTGTTATCGGAGCGTGTTTTTAGTGCCGCTGGGAGAATTATAACTGATAAGCGCATTCACCTGTCAACTGACAATGCTGACAAGCTGACTCTTATCAAAATGAACAAGGGCTGGATTGGGCCAGACTTCTCATCACCACCAAATGACAGCAGAGTAACAAAGTCAAATCCACTGTGTTATTTCGGGAGGTGTATTCACATGCACTGCTTCACACCCACACATGGGTATACGCTTCCTCATTTCAGCTGTTTTATGTTCTTCTCCTTATCCTCAGCCTCCACCACCACTATACCACCAGGGTGACCGTGGTCCATGTTGCCATTATTGAAAGTTCCTCCGTCCTTATTTTTGTCAGCTTTTGCTTGGAAGGCATAAGCAAAGACTGTGGGAGACCCACTCCCCAATAATGGGAATAATATTTTTAAGATGCTGTACTGTATGGCTCTTGTAAGGGGCATTAAAAGCATCTTGCTAAGCTACTGGGACCTCCACCACTTTTCCGAGGGGCAGTAAAACCGTCTTGTTAAGCTACTGGGACCTCCACGTCTCTTCCAAGGGGCATTCAAACCGTCTTGTTAAGCTACTTCGACCTCCACCACTTTTCCAAGGGGCATTAAAACCATCTTGTTAAGCTACTGTGACCTCCACCACTTTTCCGAGGAGCATTAAAACCGTCTTGTTAAGCTACTGGGACCTCCACCACTTTTCCAAGGGGCATTAAAACCACCTTGTTAAGCTACTGGGACCTCCACGTCTCTTCAAAGGGGCATTCAAACCGTCTTGTTAAGCTACTGCGACCCCCACCACTTTTCCAAGGGGCATTAAAACTGTCTTGTTAAGCTACTGGGACCTCCACATCTCTTCCAAGGGGCATTCAAACCATCTTGTTAAGCTACTGCGACCTGCACCACTTTTCCAAGGGGCATTAAACCGTCTTGTTAAACCACTCTGAACTCCACAGCTCTTCCAAGGGTCATTGAAATGTTGTTTTTAATTAATTCTAACCTCCACGACTCTTCGAACGGGCATTGCATTTCCTCCTAATTTTTGGCAGCTTTTGCTTGGAAGGCATAAGCAAAGACTATGGGAGACACACTCCTCAATAATGGGAATAATGTTTGTAATATGCTGTACTGAATGGCTCTTGTAAGGGGCATTGCAAGTTCATCCGTCCTAATTTTTGGCAGCTTTTGCTTGGAAGGCATAAGCAAAGACAATGGGAGACACACTCCCCAATAATGGGAATAATGTTTGTAATATGCTATACTGCATGGCTCTTGTAAGGGGCCTTAAAACCGTCTTGTTAAGCTACTGTGACCTCCACGTCTCTTCCAAGGGGCATTCAAACCGTCTTGTTAAGCTACTGGGACCGCCACGTCTTTTCCGAGGGGCATTAAAACCGTCTTGTTAAGCTACTGTAACCTGCATGACTCTTCCAACGGGCATTGCATTTCCTCCTAATTTTAGTCAGCTTTTGCTTTTCAATGCAAAGGCGAAAACTAAGGGAGAACCACTCCCCAATAATGGGTAGAAGGTTTTTAGTATGCTGTAATCCACGTCTGTTTCAAGGGGCATTGCAGCTCCTCATAATTTTTGGAAAGCCTTCCATTCACTGCTTAGGCCAACAGTGTACAGGAGACCCAGTTGCTATAAATGGAAAAAAAACAGTTTAGTTAAGGCCCTCTGACCTCCATGTCATTTCCAAGGGGCATTGGAGTGCCTCAAAATATTTGGTAGGCATTGCACTCACTGTATGCCCTATAACTGTGTAGCCGAACTGCTCCTTTTGTTACAGAAACATATCCTACAAGACATATGTGGTTGACTGGCCTGATATTGATGTGAATGGTCCCTGTTCCTCCTGCTGTTCCTCCTTTGCCACCACCTCATCCATCATTTATCACCTGAAGCTTTGTTTTAACAGGAGTCATAGAACTGGGATAGTAGCAGGAAAACATCCAGCAATCCTCGGAGGAGGTAGGATATGCGCCAAAACGCTGACCACCTCAGGCCTAGCCGCTACCACATACATGCGCTTGCATTCCAAGAAAACAAAGCATATGCTAACTTCTATCATCATCATCATGCTCCTCACCTTGGCACTCTCAACTCCCCTGATGGAGAAGCCAGGGCCCACCGGAGGAGTCTGGTTCTCTGGTGGGCTCGTCCAATGCTGCCCTAAAGCAGGCCGGGCTAAAAAAAGTGTGTGGGGGGAAGTTGACAGGAGAAATAGGGGCGGCTGGGGACCGTGTGTGGACACCCGGTCGCGGGGCGGCTGGGGACCGAGTATGGACACCCGGCCACCCCCTGGCGGCTAGGGACCGAGTGTGGACACCCGGCCGACGGGGCAGCTGGGGACCGAGTATGGACACCCAGCCACCCCCTGGTGGCTGGGTACCGAGTGTGGACACCCGGCCGCCCCCTGGCGGTTGGGGACCGAGTGTGGACACCCGGCCGCCGAGCGGCTGGGGACTAAGTATGGATACCAGGCCGCCAACGCAGCCATGACGTGGTGGCCAGATTCCGCTTCCACATGCCTAAAAGGCCCAATTTCAAGTGCAAGCAAGCAGTATAGTATTGCACCCTGGGGTGTGTGGGGGGGGGGAGTTGGGTGGTTGGCTGCATATTTGCGCTTGCATTGCAAGGAATGGAGGAGGTACAATTGAACACTGCCCTGGACAAGAACTTGCACGGGGATAGTTGCAAGTCTGCATCTTCTGATGCTGCCAGGATGACTTCTGATGGACACACTTTTAGGCAGTGACCTGGGTGTCAGAGATGCTTCCAGGGGTCTTCCCCATGCTGTTCCCATGTCTTTTCAGCACTGTATGCATGTGTCACACAGCACATGGCCAGATAAGGTTGTAAAATGTTAAAATGACATTTCCCGGTGAATGCATTTGTCATGGTTGAAAGCAATACAAAAGTGCAAAAAGGCATAAAAAATGCTACTTGTGAACATAGCCCAAGGTGTGGAGGAGTATTTTTGTTTTTGGTTATTTATTTTACCTTTTACACAAGTCTTTACCCTGGAAAGGAACTTCCTTAACATATTTCACAGAAAAGCAGTTTCAGTTTCGTTTGTGAACGTTTTATTGTGTGCCCTTAAAAATGGGTTATACCTCTGACCACGTTGTTGACAGCCGTGACCTGGGGGTCAGAAATGCTTCCTGGGGCGATCCCCATGCTGTCCCCATGTCATATGAGCACTGTCACTATCGTTTTGGGCACTTGTTAGGCTTTTAAAAGACTGCCGGGGGTGCTGCCGCAAAAATGCTTGGGTCTCCCATAGACTAACATTGGGCTCGTTGCTCGGGTCGAGCACCCGAGTATCACGGCGAGCTCGGCCCGAGCTTCGAGCACCCGAGCATTTTAGTGCTTGCTCAACACTAGTAAATAATGAATAACAGGGTAATTACAGCATGAAATATACAATATCAATCATATAATGAATCCTCAGGTCCACTCTATTATAACAGTCTCTTCTTATATACAGTATTTGTATAGTCTTCTAGCAGGCATGGTGTTCCCGATAACGAGAGTCACTGTACTGTTTCTTCCTCTAGCACAGGCATTAGCGGGCGTTTCCAGTTCTTCCCTCTAATCCGCAAGAACTCCTGACAAAGTCTAGCAAGGCTCACTGGGCCTCCTTCACTTCTCCCTTTCTGTTGCACTGGCCTAGGCCGACCGCTGTACCGTACGTCAGTGCTGGAAGTAACGGCCCAGCTCACTCGCGCCTCCTGTTGACACAGGTGTCCACCCCCAAGCGTAGTTTCCTCAAAATCTTCAGGTATTGACCAACGGCGGATGTCTCTCGTACCCGGTGGGATGAGGGCTGGGCCTCGGCTTTTGACTTGCGTCGTCTGGGCTCCGGTTCTTGGGTCTGATCTTTAGGACTTGAAACTTGCCTTGGGCAGGTCTGGTCTTTGGGCCTTGACTGGCATCATCTGGATTCCGGGGCTTGTCCAGACGCGCCACAAGGTTCGCGCTTCCTGTAACGGCCCGGCACCCTGCCCTCAGCATCTCCCAAGACACACATCCTGTCCATCCCTTCTCTAGGCGCCAAATTTCCTCCCGTTTTGGAGTGCTGGCCTTTTATACCCGGGAACTGCATCATCAAGGTCACCAGATCAGGTGCTCCATCTAAACTCAGCCCTCCTGAAACTCTCCCTCTTCTGGTCTGTCCCGCAGGGTCCCGTTTGGACAGTAGATAGCAGTCCTCATGCACAAATGCTACACAGCGCTGGGGATTCTCATCCTTGATGTCACACCCTCTTACAACAGTATGAGCCCTCAAATAGCCACTGTATACAGACACTCTTCCCATATAAATATGAAAAAGAAAACTACACAAACTCAATTCGCTCCCACTCCCCCAACGCTCTGTTAAGATCTTTGGTGCACTCACACTCTGCAAAGCAGATGCGATGTAGTGACGTCATTACTAGTGTTGAGCGAGCATGCTCGACACTGCTCAGTACTCGCCCGAACATCTCACTACTCGGGATGTTCGGCGAGCACAGAGCATTTTCGGTTAACTCGGGCAGGAGCTCAGGTCTCCGCCCTGCACGTTTGGCGCTCTTTACAGAGCCAGAGAACATGCAGGGATTGCCAGCCAGTCACTGTAATGCCGCAGCCATGTTGGTTGTGGGCATTACATTGATTGGCTGGCCGCACAGCGTCACCTCGGGTATTTAAAACCGGGCGCCGTCATCTTGGACACAGTCGCTCCGGATCAGACGGTGTAGGGAGAGTGCTGCTGAGCTAGGGAGAGATTTAAACTGCGAAATAGGTAGTGTAGGGCCTCTAAAGCCTGCAAAAATCGTCTTATTAACCTTTTGGTATTTCCCCCCCAAAAAAAAAGTTGAGTGTGTCTGTGAGTGTTCAGACACAAATAAATCTGTTTAAACGAATCTGGTGTAGGCCAGATAACTAAAACTGTGGTTTTGCAGTTCCACGGTTCAAATCTCTGTGTTATCCACTTTTTTGCCTTTTTTTCATAAAAAAAAAAGTTTGAGTGTCTGGCTGACTGTTCAGACACAAATATATCTGTTTAAAAGATTCTGGTGTAGGCCAGAGAACTAGAACTGTGGTTTTTCTCTTCCACAGTTCAAATCTCCTTTTTATTACCCTTTTGCCATTGATAGTGCAAGTGTAAGCTATTTTACTTCATTTACAATGGGCAAGGTGCGTGGCAAGGGACGTGGAACTGAACGTTCTGGTGATGGTGCGTGCAAAGGACGGGGCCGTGGCCAAGGTGAAAATGTGTCACAACCAACAGCCACATCTTCTCGCTCCCAGTTCTTGACCGAATTACTAGGGAAACACACAACAGCACCACTATTGCCAACTGATCAGTGTGAACAGGTTATTAATTGGACAGCAGATAATACTTCCAGTCACCTGGGCACCACCACCTTCGGTCTGTCTTCCACATGGTCAAGTGTTAGTAGCCGTATCGACTGCATACTCCTCTTCACTCTGATGCACCTTCCTCCCACCATGCTGAGTGTAGTCAGACAGCAACTGATTCCACAATTGGACACTCTGAAGAGCTGTTCACTGGTCCATTTCCATATTTGGGCCCCTCGTCTGCTGCGCTTTAAGTGGTGGAAGAGGAGATCCCATGTAGCGACGGCCAAATATTTGAACAGCTAAGGCCACAGGAAGGCGACGCTGGCAATTTGTCACAAGAGGTGGACGATGATGAGACACAATTGAAACGAAGTGAGGAGGAGGACCGTGGTGCGGAAGTGGAAGAGGAGGAGGTGGTGGATGATCTAGTAACTGACCCAACGTGGCAGGAGGACACGCAGAGCGAGGCCAGCAGCTCACAGGGGGAGGGAGGCAGAGTACCCCAACAGGCAGAAGAAGCAGTGTGGTGGCCGCAGACAGAAGGCGGGCAACCATTCCCTGCAACAGCAACACGAGGGACGTTGCCAGTACAATCGGTAGGTCTTCCAGAGTCTGGAATTTTTTTAAAGACTCTGCTGATAACCCCAAAAAGGCCATTTGTATCACCTGCCATGCCAGCATCAGCAGGGGTGACAAAACTACCAGCCTAACCACCACCAGCATGATCAGGCACATGTCAGCCAAGCACCCGACTTTGTGGGGCGAACCCCAGGGTCCACGACCAGTGTCAGTGGGTGTCACCACTGCTTCTTCCGCTGTTGTGCATGTAAGAGAACCCCCTGTTGTGCGTGCAAGGCAATCCCCTGTCCATACTGCATACTCCTCTCAGTCTTCACTTGTTATGGCAGTTTCTCAAGAAACAGCATCAACGTCCACGTCCCACCGCAGCGTTCAATTGTCCATATCCCAGACCTTTGAACGAAAGCGCAAATTCGCAGCCAACGCCCCACAGGTCACAGTCCTAAATTCGCACATTTCACGACTACTTGCGTTGGAAATGCTGCCTTTTAGGCTGGTGGAGACGGAATCCTTCCGCAAACTTATGGCGGCGGCCGTCCCTCGGTACTCGGTCCCCAGCCAACACTATTTTGCCCTGTGTGCCATCCCCACACTACACAAGCACGTGTCCCAAAACATCTGCCGTGCCCTCAACAACGCAGTTACTGGGAGAGTCCACCTGACAACGGACAAGTGCTTGTGGCCAGGGACGGTACATCTCCCTGACGGCACACTGGGTAAACATAGTGGAAGCCGGAACCCAGTCGGACCTTGGGACGGAACACATCCTCCCCACACCGAGGATTGTGGGCCCTATGTCAGTCAGAGTTAAGGACCTCTGACCTCCATGTCATTTCCAAGGGGCATTAAAACCGTCTTGTTAAGCTACTGCGACCTCCACCACTTTTCCCAGGGGCATTGATATTGTCTTTTTATTCCACTGCGACCTCCACGTCTCTTCCAAGGGGTATTAAAACCGTCTTGCTAAGCTACTGCGACCACCACTTTTCCCAGGGGAATTGATACTGTCTTTTTATTCCACTGCGACCTCCACTACTTTTCCCAGGGGCATTAAAACCAACTTGTTAAGCTAATGCGTCCTTCACCATTCTTCCAAGGGGCATTAAAACCATCTTGCTAAGCTACTGCGACCTCCACCACTTTTCCCAGGGGCATTGATAGTCTTTTTATTCCACTGCAACCTCCACGTCTCTTCCAAGGGGCATTAAAACCGTCTTGTTAAGCTACTGCGACCTCCACCGCTTTTCCCAGGGGCATTAAAACCGTCTTGTTAAGCTACTGCGACCTCCACCACTTTTCCCAGGGGCATTAAAACCGTCTTGTTAAGCTACTGCGACCACCACTTTTCCCAGGGGCATTGATATTGTCTTTTTATTCCACTGCAACCTCCACCACTTTTCCCAGGGGCATTAAAACCATCTTGTTAAGCTACTGCGACCTCCACCACTTTCCCCAGGGGCATTAAAACCGTCTTGTTAAGCTACTGCGACCACCACTTTTTCCAGGGGCTTTGATATTGTCTTTTTATTCCACTGCGACCTCCACCACTTTTCCCAGGGGCATTAAAACCGTCTTGTTAAGCTACTGCATCCTTCACCACTTTTCCCAGGGGTATTGATATTGTCTTTTTATTCCACTGCGACCTCCACTACTTTTCCCAGGGGCATTAAAACCAACTTGTTAAGCTAATGCGTCCTTCACCATTCTTCCAAGGGGCATTAAAACCATCTTGCTAAGCTACTGCGACCTCCACCACTTTTCCCAGGGGCATTGATAGTCTTTTTATTCCACTGCAACCTCCACGTCTCTTCCAAGGGGCATTAAAACCGTCTTGTTAAGCTACTGCGACCTCCACCGCTTTTCCCAGGGGCATTAAAACCGTCTTGTTAAGCTACTGCGACCTCCACCACTTTTCCCAGGGGCATTAAAACCGTCTTGTTAAGCTACTGCGACCACCACTTTTCCCAGGGGCATTGATATTGTCTTTTTATTCCACTGCAACCTCCACCACTTTTCCCAGGGGCATTAAAACCATCTTGTTAAGCTACTGCGACCTCCACCACTTTCCCCAGGGGCATTAAAACCGTCTTGTTAAGCTACTGCGACCACCACTTTTTCCAGGGGCTTTGATATTGTCTTTTTATTCCACTGCGACCTCCACCACTTTTCCCAGGGGCATTAAAACCGTCTTGTTAAGCTACTGCATCCTTCACCACTTTTCCCAGGGGTATTGATATTGTCTTTTTATTCCACTGCGACCTCCATGTCTCTTCCAAGGGGCATTAAAACCGTCTTGTTAAGCTACTGCAACCTCCACCACTTTTCCGAGGGGCATTGATATTGTCTTTTTATTCCACTGCGACCTCCACCACTTTCCCAGGAGCATTAAAACCGTCTTGTTAAGCTACTGCGACCTCCACCATTCTTCCAAGGGGCATTAAAACCGTCTTGTTAAGCTACTGCGACCTTCACCACTTTTTCAAGGGCCATTGATATTGTCTTTTTATTCCACTGCGACCTCCACCATTCTTCCAACGGGCATTGCATTTCCTCCTAATTTTAGTCAACTTTTGCTCTTCAATGCGTAGGTGAACACTAAGGGAGACCCACTCCCCAATAATGGGTAGAAGGTTTTTAGTATGCTGTCATCCACGTCTGTTTCAAGGGGCATTGCAATTCCTCATAATTTTTGGAAAGCCTTCCATTCACTGCTTAGGCCAAAAGTGCACAGGAGACCCAGTTGCTATAAATGGAAAAAACGGTTTAGTTAATGCCCTCTGACCTCCATGTCATTTCCAAGGGGCATTGGAGTGCCTCAAAATTTTTGATAGGCATTGCACTCACTGTATGCCCTATAACTGTGTAGCCGAACCACTCCTTTTGGTACAGAAACATATCCTACAAGACATGTTTGGTTGACTGGCCTGATATTGATGTGAATGGTCCCTGTTCCTCCTGCTCTCTCCTTTGCCACCACCTCATCCATCATTCATCTGTAAGGTGCCCCAGCAAGGTAGTCGTGGGCGAGCTGTAGCCCCCTCTCGCTCTGACACCCTACAGACAATTTGTGTCCTCCTTCTGATGTGTGGCTGTGTATGTGGTGCTCTCCACTTACTTCAAACCATTCGATCGCGGCTGTCTCCAGGCATTTCTCTTCTGGGACCAGGGCAACAATAAATTCAGAGGACACGAAGTTCTTAACCAGAACTTGAACTTTACTTGGGGAAGAGGAATATGTACAATATTTACAGGCAGATATAATGGATATGGCCCGACAGGTTATTATCTCTCTCACAGGCACTGGCAACATCTTCAGCCCTGGTTCCCTCTTTAAGTGAAGCATCTATGTGACTCTAATCTCTAGCCCAAGAGACTCTTCTGCAATACCAACAGTGATCTGGATCCGATCTCTCCCCCACGTCTAAGCCGGGAGTCCTATTTATCTTCCTCTGCTTCCTGCAGACTAGAAGTGCCCCGGGTCCTCACTACCTCTGATGAGTTTCTCCAGCCGGCTAACAGGACTCTTGCTCTTGCTTAGGGACACTTTCACACTAGTGATCCCACTGTCTGAGGGTATGGAGCTCCCGTCTACCCTAGAAGCCACCATATATTCAGGCTGCCCGTACGGTTCACCGTCCTATCTCTAACTGAAGAATCACTTCCTGATCCTGGAAACTAAAGAGATTTTCCTAATGTGCCCACCCTCAGTGAGCTGTCTTCACACAGCATTAACCCATCACTGTCTGTAACACTGCCAGCAGACTCAACCTGACATCTTCACCCAGGACAGTGGCATCTTGTGGCTGTTTACAGGTACTGCAGCCCACAAGGAATTATGTCAGGAACAAGCTCTATATCACTTAAGGCTTGATCTGGGCACTAAGTTCCCCCTCCACTCTATTGACTGGACCACTAAAGCTAACCCCTTAGCTTGGTCTACCAACAGTTCAGAGAGGTCTAACTGCGGGAACACTTTCTTTAACTACTTCAGTGCCAAAGGAAGGCTACATCCTTCCCCACTATTACACATCACCTGAAGCTTTGTTTTAACGGGAGTCATAGAACTGGGATAGTAGCAGGAAAACATCCAGCAATCCTTGGAGGAGGTAGGATATGCGCCAAAATGCTGACCACCTCAGGCCTAGCTGCTACTACATACATGTGTGTCACCCTGGCCTGGATGCCACAAGTGTAATTAAAGCTGTGTCTGAGAGCAAGGGGGAGGTTCTCTAGTCAGGGGAACATTAGCATGCAATGCCTCCTGTCTCAGGCCAGTAGGGGGAGCTGGCTGCCCCTATAAAAGCTGGTACTGGGGGCAGGGTTAGAGAGAACTGGACGACCTATCTGAGGATTCAGATCCCAGAGCAGGGAGGGACAGTTGTATTGCACCTAAGAGGAAGTGTGGCAGAAGGAGAGCCACAAGCCAGAGACAAGAGGCGCAGTGAGCCTGTCTTGGCAGAGAAAAGACTTACTTTACCAGACTTTGGTGTCTGAGGCTGGGAGGATTCTACATCCTCCAGCAGAGAACCAGTCCGCAAGGGACTGTATATTCCTTGGCCTAAGAAGCCTGGAGGCCCTGCCACAACCGAAGGGACCAGTAAAGCCGTACAAGGCTGGGAGCAGAAAGGAACCCACGTCGCAGGCCATACAGGCGAGAATACATGGAACGCTCGGAAACGTGGGCTGTTACCCTATCAGGAGGAGATAGCCAGAAGGAGCGCAGAAAGCACGGTAGGCCTACACCCTCACCCTGACCAGGGCCAATTTCCCCGTTGCTCTCAGACATCCAGGTCCCCTCCTAGCTGGGACTGTTTGTGGGTCAGTTTACCTGTTTAGTAAAGACCCTGGACTGCAACCTGTTGTCTGTGTGCTCCTTGCTCCTCCAGCACTATCAGCACTGGGACTCTCACTACCATCACTCCCACCATCCACTATACTGCCCTGGGGCCGCACTCTTCCCATGGGGAGTCACACTACCCTAGCTGCACACCTCATCAGCCCCAGCGGTCTGCATGCAGCGGCGGTTCCTAATAACCGCAATCCACGGGTGGCGTAGTCGGACATTATCAATAACACATAACGGACTACCACTGGCCTGACCACCCTGAGCCACGGAACCGGGTTGCCACTACTACTCCCATCGTTTCCCTAATTGCCCGGATCCGAGTGCCCCACGGCCCAGGGGGCGAGTCAGCTTTGGCGTAGTCGGCAGGATTTCGTGCCCGCAACCACCGGGTACTGCGTGCCTGAAAAAGACTTTTGTAACTTACCTGTGGCGAAGTTTCCCGCCGTCCGGAGTCGTTTTCCGCCATCTGGAGCCGATTCCCGCCATCAGACGCCATCTTGGACCGTTTCCCGCCGTCTTCTGCCGTCTTCCTGCCATCCGCAGCTGCTTCCCGCCATCGGACGCCATCTTCAGGACGCCGCGCGGGAAGAAGAGGGGCGTGGACGTCAAAACCGCGCGAGATCCGAAGCTCCGCCCCACGCACCGACGCTGCGCAAGGTCCTGGAAGGGAGAGAGAGCGACGCTGACGTCATCAGGACGCGATGCCAGGTCCTCGTCCAAAGCAGCAGCAGCGGAGCCGCGGCCTACAGAAGAGGATCGTCGGAAGGTAGGCCACGCTTAACTAGGGGGGAGAAAGATGTCGGACACAGAGGCGCCCACTACCACCAACGCAGCTGCAGCAGCGGTGATGCCCTTTTCCCTGCCCTACATCCCTGGAGCGGCCTGGCTGCCCAAGTACTCAGGGGAGTCCCATGCCCTAACTGACTTCAAGGAAAGGCTGTACAGTTTGTTCCAGGTTTACCCCCTGACAGAGGAACAGAAGGTCAGCATATTGACAGGGCAGTTAACTGGAGCAGCCCAAAGGGAGGTAAAATCATGGCCCACTGAGGAGAAAAGGACTGTGAAGGGTATTCTGGCCCGGCTGCGGGGTACCTTTGACACACGTACCTCCGCTTAGATTAAAATGAGGTTCTATGGATGTAAGCAGCGGGCACAGGACAGCATCAGAGACTATGCCCTCAATCTGCAGGAAGCCCTGAGGGCCATCCAACAAGCTGACCCTGGCAGCGTGCAGGATACGGATAAGCTCCTAACAGAACAGTTCATAGAAGGTCTGCTGTCTAGCGCCCACAGGACCCAGCTGCGCCTCATGTTCTTTCAGAACCCTGATCTGACCTTTGCCCAATTCAAGGACAGGGTCATAAGGGTGCTCCGTGAATCCGCAACAAGTGGCGCTATAATCCTCCGGCGCCCTGCTCTCACCTACCACCAGGAGACGGCGCCCTCCTCTATGGATCCCGTGGGGGCTGATGCACAGGCCCTGAACCAAGCCCCGTCGAAAGACCTGCACCACTAAGTCCAGGAGCTGACCAGGAGCGTCGCGGCGTTGACCAGGACCGTCCAGGCGTTGCAAGTGGACCCGTCAAGACCCATCGAGCTGGCTTCAAGTCCGGAGGATGTCCCGTGGCGTCGACAGAGGAGGATCCCGTCGTTCCGAGGGAGGCCCACAGACCGCTACGCAGAGGATGGACAGCCCATTTGCCGTCGATGCAACCAGCCCGGACACATTTCCAGGTACTGTAATTTAAACGGGTCCAACCTGGGGCAGAGGGCCAACCCCCAGGCATAAGATCACCAGGCCCTTATAATTGGCGTGATAAGTACGTTGGGGGGCGCCCGGTTTTACCCGTGGTGCTGGACGGTATCCCCATGAGCGCTTTGCTGGATACTGGGTCACAAGTAACCACAATCCCTTATGTACTTTTTAAGCAGTATTGGACTGATGCTGATATCACACGGTATCCAGACAGTAACTTGAGCATCATCGCCAGTAATGGCTTACCCGTGCCGCAGATGGGGTTCAAGGAGATGACCATTAAAATTGGTAAAGTTGAACTGCCGGCACAGGGAGTGATTATTGTGGACATTGACCGTCATGAAAGTCACCCTAAAATAACTGTGGGTACTAACATAATTGAAAATTGTCTTTCAGAGGTAATTGTAATTCTACAACAGGTGGCGGTGAATGCTAGTTCCAGCCAACAGAGAGTCCTCAACAAGGAGATAAAAGTCCTGATGAGACGGCAGCAGGTAGAACTGTCTGGTGGTGAGATCGGTAGCGTAAGACTGAGTGACCCATTCCCCATTTCCATGCCTCCCGAAAGTGAAATGATGATCTGGTGTCGGACTGCAATCGGGTTGAGAGGTAGAGACTACCAAGCCATGGTAGAACCCGTGTACTCAGACAGCAGGCCCACCATTTTGACAGCCCGGGGGGTGGTTGATGTCCGTCATGGGAGGGTGCCCGTCCGCATCCTCAACATTGGGGAGAGGGAAGTACACTTACCCAGGTACGCTACACTCGCCAAACTGTTTGTTGTCGAACACAAAGCTATCAGGGCCGTGGAACCCTTGCCTCCATCTCCTCAGGCGGAGGGTAATGGCTCCCAGAAACAAAAAGAGGACTGGTGCCAGAAACTCCACGTGGGTGCTGACTCCACTCCCCTGCACCAAAAACAAGGAGTCTACCGGGTGGTACAGGAGTACGAGAGAGTCTTTAGTAAGCACCCGCTAGACTTCGGCAGAGTAAAAGGGATAGAACACCACATCCCCACTGGGAGCCACCCACCGATAAAAGAAAGACACCGACCTGTACCCCCTGCACATTATCAGAACGCCAAGGGCATGCTAAGAGAGATGAAAGAAGCTGGGGTCATTAGAGATAGCTGTAGCCCCTGGGCAGCCCCCTTGGTTCTGGTGAAAAAGAAAGACGGCACCATGAGAATGTGCGTGGACTATAGACAAATCAACCGTATCACCCACAAAGACGCATATCCGCTGCCTAGAATAGAGGAGTCTTTAGCCGCTCTAAAATCTGCTAACTTCTTTTCTACTTTGGACCTTACTAGCGGGTACTGGCAGGTTCCTGTGGCAGAGGCTGACAAGGAGAATACCGCCTTCACCACCCCGATGGGACTGAGTGAGTTCAACTGTATGCCTTTCGGGCTCTGCAACGTACCAGGGACCTTCCAGCAGCTGATGGAATGCTGTCTAGGGCACCGAAACTTCGAGACGGTCCTCCTTTACCTGGACGACGTGATCGTCTATTCGAAGACCTACGAGGACCATCTCAAGCACCTGGCCGAGGTGTTCGAAGCCCTGGCAGGCTATGGCCTGAAGGTGAAACCATCGAAGTGTCACCTGCTGAAACCAAAGGTCCAGTACCTAGGGCACGTGGTAAGCGCGGAAGGAGTGACCCCCGACCCTGACAAGGTCACGGCAATCAAGAGCTGGCCAAGCCCCTCGAACATCAAAGAGGTGAGACAGTTTCTCGGGTTGGTAGGCTACTACCGAAGGTTCATCCCCGGGTTCACTAAGATGGCAGCTCCTATGCAGGACCTCCTGATCGGACAGTCTAAGTCCAGAAGTCAGAAGCCACCCTTCAAGTGGGATAAACCGGAAGAGGAGTCCTTCCGCCAGCTAAAGATAGCCCTCACAGGGGATGAGATCCTGGCCTACCCTGATTATGGCCAGCCTTTTATTCTCCAGACGGACGCCAGTAATGTGGGACTGGGAGCCGTACTGTCCCAAAACCAACAGGGCAGAGAACGGGTGATCGCATACGCCAGTCGGAAGCTGAGGCCCACCGAGAGGAACCCGGAGAATTACAGCTCCTTTAAGCTAGAATTCTTGGCGGTGGTGTGGGCCGTGACGGAACGCTTCAAGCATTACCTGGCCTCCGCAAAGTTCACCGTGTACACAGACAACAACCCGTTGACACACCTGGACAATGCAAGACTGGGTGCCCTAGAACAGCGGTGGATGGCCCGTCTCTCCAACTATGACTTCGTGATCAAGTACCGGGCAGGCAAAACCAACGCCAACGCGGATGCCCTATCAAGGATGCCTCACTTACCTGAAGGTGACGAAGACCCAGAAGAGGTGGAGGAGGTAGAACGCCCCGCGTTTCACCGGTATGGAGCCGCTCAACACTCTCACCGCGTGAAGGAGGAGGATCTAACAACTGTGATGATCAATCCCCTACCTCACCACAGCTGGGCCGAGACCCAAGATAGTGACCCTGCCATCCGCCTGGTGAAAGATCTGCTGACCCAGGAAGACGCCCGCATGGATCCGGATGCTCCAGAGGAAGCCAAGCAGCTGTGGAAGGAGAAGAGCAAGCTGTTCCTCTACGAAGGCAAGTTGTGCAGAAGGATTGTCAACCACCGGACGCACGAGCTGACCTGGCAAGTCGTGGTCCCAAGGCGGGATGCAGCTATGGTCCTGGGAGCTTACCATGACAGAGCGGGACACTTCGGTTGGAAGAAACTGGAGTTCCTGCTAAGAGGAAGGTTCTTTTGGGTCGGCATGAGAGGAGCTGTAGAAAAGTGGTGCAGAGACTGTGGCCCTTGTCACCTAAGGAGGAAGGACCGCACCAGCCAGAAGACACCCTTGAGGCCCATCGTCACCACGCAGCCTCTTGAGCTGGTAGCTCTAGACCACGTCAAGTTGGCTCCAAGCCGGTCAGGGTACATCTACGCCCTGACAATCGTGGACCACTATTCCCGTTTTCTCGTGGTGGTCCCGGTAAAAGACTTGACAGCCCAAACAGCAGCCAGAGCCTTCCAGCAATACTTCTGTCGTCCACACGGGTATCCGGAACAGGTCCTGACAGACCAGGGTCCAGCGTTCGAGGCTGAAATCTTCCAGGAGTTCTGCAACCTCTATGGCTGTAAGAAAATTCGTACAACGCCTTACCACCCACAAACCAACGGGATGTGTGAGAAGATGAACAATATAGTCATTGATCTCCTGAAGACGTTGCCCCTGGAGGAACGCAGCCTGTGGCCAGAAAAACTGCCGGACCTGATAGACCTATACAACAATATCCCGGTGAATGCTACAAACTGCACCCCGGCTTACCTGATGCGAGCTAGACCAGGTAAGCTGCCCGTAGACCTGGAGATGGGAGTCCTAATACCTGAGGACACCTCCCCGGATGCGGACTGGGATACGGAAAGGCAACTGCAGTACAAGAAGGTACAGGAGAGTGTGGAGAAGAGCCTGGCCCAGGTGAGAGAGAGGCAAGAAAAACTCTTCAATCAACACGCCCCTGCTGGTCCCCTAGAACCTGGTGAGCAAGTCCTGAAGCGGAAGAGAAGGCTACATAAGTTGGACGACCAGTGGGAAAGGGAACCCTACACCGTACTGCAGTCTGACCACGACAACCCAAAGGTGTGCGTAATCACCAAGGACGGAGGAGAAACCACTAGTGTCGTCTCCAGAGACCACCTCAAAAGGTGCCCCGAGCAACTCCGTAGTGCAGAAGAGGATCAGAGTGACCTTGAACCCGCAGAGGACAAGGAAGAAATGATCAGCACCGTTCTCGGAGAGTTCCCTCAGTCCTGGACTCGCATAAATGATGCTATAGTGGTACCTGTCCTGCATTTCCTGCAACCGGCACAGCAACAACCAACACCAGAGCCGGAAGGTGAAGAGGAGCAAGCGGTTCCAGAGGCAGAAGAGCCTGTACCAGCAGCCCAGGAGAGTCAACCCTCTGCTGACAGTGAGCCTGCCATGCCTGCGGTAAGCCAAAGGACCCGCAGACAGCTGCCTGCCCTACCTGTACACCCAGCTGGCAGCTGTATCCCTAACGCTAGTGGGGAAAGCCAGGTTGGTCCACCACCAGACAGTGGGCTACGTAGGTCAACCAGGAGCACAAAGGGACAGATACCCGCTCGCTGGAGAATATAGAGTGTACTAAAATTGTCAATAGCCCTGTTACCAACTGTTGAAATGTTTGCCAAGTTACATGCTTGTTTGGTAATACTCTGTTTCAGTTTCTTGCAGCTACCGTAAGGACTCACAGGTTATGGACTTTTTATAACCGGGACCTTGTATGGACTGCGTTCGGAACCTAACCCAGGAATGAACTAAGACTGTGAAGGACTTGGGGTAGGACAGACCCCCACCTGGTTAAGGCTCCCCGTTGAGTTGGTGATATGGACACGCAGTCACAGGCCACACTGTGACCTTAAGAACTCAATTTGTGCGTCGTCTGTCTATTAATGTTTTATTGTTATGCATATTGTCTTTGTTTATTGTTTAGTCCCGGAGTACTAAATTTCACTAGGGGGGAATGTGTCACCCTGGCCTGGATGCCACAAGTGTAATTAAAGCTGTGTCTGAGAGCAAGGGGGAGGTTCTCTAGTCAGGGGAACATTAGCATGCAATGCCTCCTGTCTCAGGCCAGTAGGGGGAGCTGGCTGCCCCTATAAAAGCTGGTACTGGGGGCAGGGTTAGAGAGAACTGGACGACCTATCTGAGGATTCAGGTCCCAGAGCAGGGAGGGACAGTTGTATTGCACCTAAGAGGAAGTGTGGCAGAAGGAGAGCCACAAGCCAGAGACAAGAGGCGCAGTGAGCCTGTCTTGGCAGAGAAAAGACTTACTTTACCAGACTTTGGTGTCTGAGGCTGGGAGGATTCTACATCCTCCAGCAGAGAACCAGTCCGCAAGGGACTGTATATTCCTTGGCCTAAGAAGCCTGGAGGCCCTGCCACAACCGAAGGGACCAGTAAAGCTGTACAAGGCTGGGAGCAAAAGGAACCCACGTCGCAGGCCATACAGGCGAGAATACACGGAGAGCTCGGAAACGTGGGCTGTTACCCTATCAGGAGGAGATAGCCAGAAGGAGCGCAGAAAGCACGGTAGGCCTACACCCTCACCCTGACCAGGGCCAATTTCCCCGTTGCTCTCAGACATCCAGGTCCCCTCCTAGCTGGGACTGTTTGTGGGTCAGTTTACCTGTTTAGTAAAGACCCTGGACTGCAACCTGTTGTCTGTGTGCTCCTTGCCCCTCCAGCACTATCAGCACTGGGACTCTCACTACCATCACTCCCACCATCCACTATACTGCCCTGGGGCCGCACTCTTCCCGTGGGGAGTCACACTACCCTAGCTGCACACCTCATCAGCCCCAGTGGTCTGCATGCAGCGGCGGTTCCTAATAACCGCAATCCACGGGTGGCGTAGTCGGACATTATCAATAACACATAACGGACTACCACTGGCCTGACCACCCTGAGCCACGGAACCGGGTTGCCACTACTACTCCCATCGTTTCCCTAATTGCCCGGATCCGAGTGCCCCACGGCCCAGGGGGCGAGTCACATGCGCTTGCATTCCAAGAAAACAAAGCAGACGCTAACTTCTATCATCCTCATCATGCTCCTCACCTTGGCACTCTCAACTCCCCTGATGGAGAAGCCAGGGCCCACCGGAGGAGTCTGGTTCTCTGGTGGGCTCGTCCAATGCTGCTCTAAAGCAGGCCGGGCTAAGAAAAGTGTGGGGGAACTTCCAAGGAGAAATAGGGGCGGCTGGGGACCGTTTATGGACACCCGGCCGCCGGGCGGCTGGGGACTGAGTATGGATACCTCGCTGCCAAAGCAGCCATGAGGTAATGGCCAGCTTTGGCCTCCTCCAAACTAAAAGGCCCCATTTCAAGTGCAAGTTAGCAGTATGGTATTGCAGCCTGGGGGTGGGTGTGTGGCAGGCTGCATACTTGCGCTTGCATTGAAAGGTATGGGGGAGGTACAAATTGAACACTGCCCTGGGACAAGGATTTGCACGGGGATAGTTGCAAGTCTGCATCTTCTGATGCGGCAAGGATCACTTCTGATGGGCACACTTTTAGGTAGTAACCTGGGTGTCAGAGATGCTTCCAGGGATCTTACCAATGCTATTCCCATGTCTTTTCAGCACTGTATGCGTGTGTCACACAGCACATGGCCAGATAAGGTTGTAAAATGTTAAAATGACATTTCCCGGTGAATGCATTTGTCACTGTTGAAAGCAATACAAAAGTGCAAAAACGCATAAAAAATGCTACTTGTGAACATAGCCCAAGGTGTGGAGGAGCATATTTGTTTTTGGTTATTTATTTTACCTTATACACAAGTCTTTACCCTGGAAAGGAAGTTCCTTAACCAGGGGCGTACATAGAAATCATGGGGCCCCATAGCAAAAGTCCAAATTGCCCCCCCCAGTAAAAAATAATAATAAATTCTGCAGTGTAAGTAGAATCGCAGTATATAGGCGCTTTCACAAAGGGCATAGCTCAACTTTTGAAGACAGGGAAATGAACATGTCTTGTGGCATGTACATAGTGAATGTGCCCATACTGAAGTCCTTTAGTGTTCTCATCCCTTTTTATCACCCTGTTGATTTAAATACAACAAAACATGCATCCAACACACAGTATTATACCCCCCTACAGTAAATTCCTGTACAGTAACCCTGACACACACACAGTAAGATGACTCCATAGTCCCCCCAGTAAGGTATGATGCCCTCACAAACACCCACACAGCATGATGGCCCCCCATATACCCACACTGTATGATGGCTCCCTAGCAACTCCCCTCCCTCACACAGTATTATGGTTCCCAAGAAGTATGATGGTCCCCACAGACCCACATTGTATGATGGCCCTCACAGCTGCCCACACAGTATAATGGCCCACAGGTCCTCCACTGTATCATGGCCTCCACAGGACCTCCATACAATATGATGAAAGTAGCCACAGTATAATAGCCTGCACAGGTACCCCACACACAGAGTGATGACCCCACAGTAGGCGCCTCCGCAGTATAAGGCTCCACAACCCCCTACAAGTCCTGACTGATAAAAAAATATATAAAAATTAATCACCTACCCCTGTTTCCCCAATGAGCTGCTCTATGCACTGTGTGAACGGAGGCGATGCACAGCAGACGTGACATAGTGACATCATGCTTGGTGCACTGAGACACAGACTCATGGCTGAATGGTACAGCAGGGAGCCTTTAAGCATCTGGTCTCCTAAAGAGCTCAAATGTGGCCATATGATCTGCCGCTATTAGTGGTATGCCACTGGTACTATAGTAAGAGCTATTTTACACAGTGACATTCTTTTGTACATATGTGTGAAGCTGTAAGCCCTATCCTGGGAGATGGGGGACTCGGAGCCGGGTCCTGTGTTGTAGATGGGGTGCAGCCGTGGCCCGGACCCGCTCCGTGCCCAGGGCCATCACATTAAAAAGGATGGTATGGGCTTATCCGGGTTGAGTGGCTGATCTCGACTATGTCACCTGTGGCACCTGGTGAAGGCGACCAGCGCCGCTACAGTCCGCTGAAGCAGGGTGTTATTGCAGCCATCGTTGTTACTACTCCCCACAGGCAGAGCAGGGCCTCAGGGCAGAGGGACAGGATGGAGGGGGTTGTAGTCTAGGAGGTCTGGTACTGCGTAGTGCGGTGTAATGCAAAATAAAGAGTCCGGAGGCCATAGGGGTTAACTTCCAGAGTTTTTACTCACGGTAGAGATTGCAGTTGGAAGGCTTCTCCCTGCTCCTCGCGGAGTTCTGCGGTCACCAGAGACGGGGGGGGGGGGCCGACAACCTCCGAGTAAGTCCAGTGTTCAATCAGGACCCCGCACCAGAGTGTTCCTAGACTTCAGACCGGGTCCTTTCCTGTCTGTGTGTGTGTAGATAGGCCGGGTCTCCCTCTGAGCTTCACTCAGAAAAAGGGTACGGGTGGCAGCTCCGCTCCTTCCGTTACCCGGTGGGATCCTCAGGGCCTACCGGACTTCCCTGACCAGGACGTAGAGTGGCAAGGTCAGGTGTCGGGGACCGGTACCCCTCTTGCAGCCGGAATCTCTCTGAATAAATCAGGTTGGCGAGGATAGGTGGCGTATACCGCTCTGTCTGCATCCCCCTGGGATCCATTTGCGGTGGAGCTACACTCCTGAGCTCCGGGCCTTCTTGGTCATGGTCCTTGACCGGGCTGAGACATTCATTATCTGCAACCTGCCCCTCGACCCAAAGCCAGGGTACGAGGGCCATGCCTCCATCCTATGCAGGTCCACACAGGATCCACGCTCAGGGAGGAAGGTCACGATCAAAGAACAATCAAAGAACCCAGAACCAAGATGGCTTTGTATTAAATATGAAATTTAAAGTGTCACTAAAATGTGAATCCTCCACCCTCACCCACTAATTGATTCCCCTATCTCTTGGTTCCCCAGTCTCCCGTTTCCCAGTAGGGGCAGCACCTAGTGCCTACTAGCCCCCTCTGGTGGGAGAAGCGTGGTGTTGGATGTGGAGGTAGGGTCCTGACCATCGCACTGTTCTTACCTCAGAGGAGGAACACTACACCCCATTAAAGAGGTGCAGCATCCCTGTGGCGGTCGAACCCTCAGGGGCGCCACATTCCCCCCTGGTGAAACACAGCACGTCCGCGGGCTGCAAAAGAGCAATACCTGGTACAGTTTTTTTTTTTTTATATATGAACAATAAACTATCTTCCCTTTATGGGAGGCACTTCTTCTTAAACGTTTCGAACAGCATATAATATAAAAGTACAAAGGTATAAAAATATAAAAGTACAAGAATCATCCAGAGACATTTATGCACAGACAGACGGGTTAAAGTGCAGGGACTTAAAGGCAGTTCAGAAGCACGAGGGACCTGTCCCAAACCCCCAACGTAGGCCCTGGGGTGGCTGCAGGGCATGAAGATCCCGAGTTGGACCTCCAGGAGAGCCACTCCAGACAGGTTTTTCTTCTGAGGTCTGAGGTAGAAATAGCCACGGTTTTACATAAAACCAATATAAGGAGCACCTAAAGAGATGCAAACTATTTACAGGGTATGAGTCTGTCTGCTGCAAGTCCGCAGGGCCAAATGTCTCTAGAAACCGGGAATGTAAATTAAAACATAAACACAACCATTATAACTTTAAACAAGTTACAGCCGCTGGGGCTGCTTAATTCTCGGGTCCCCTCCGGGGAAAAGGCTCATTCCTCCTGACGGAGGCTGACCGGTCCTCTAAGGCCGAGCGCGAGGGGGCATCGCTCCTGAACACCTTGTGGACATCCAGGGCGTACCACCCCCGCACCCTGTGGTGGCGGGTGTACGTGACTGTCACCCGGGACGAGGTTCCGGCCAGGGTGTCCCTTTTTCAGCCGCGGCTCGACGTCCCGCCGGCTGACAAAGACGTCGTGCTCATGCTGGGAACTCCGAATGAATCCCCACCCCGCCTCATGGTGGAAGCGGACAACTTGCCCTTCCACACGGGGGCTTGGACGGGTCTTCTCCTCCTGGCGGGCTCGGGACTTTGCAGCCTTGGCGCGCACCTTGAGGCGCTCGCAGCGAATCTCCCTCTGGCGCTGCTCCCGGCTGAGTTGAAGGATCTGCTGACGGCACAGCTCACTCCTCCTGCGCGCTTCAGCCTAGGTCTCCCGGGGGAAGCCCATCAGGTCCCCCCCCGGTTGTCCCAGGCCCACTCCTCAGCCGCCGGCCAGGTGACTGTTGGTGCGGGTAGCGGTGTCAGCAGGGGTTGCAGCGGGTCCTCTGCAAGTGCGGACCGGTCCGGGTTGGGGTCGGTGGATACCCCAGCAGCCTCAGGTATTTCTGAATCAGGAGTTGGACGGCAGTGCAGGTCTCCGCCTATAGCAGAAGCTTGCAGCTCCGGGGCAAAGACCTGCTCCCAGGGGACCGCGCCAAGCAGGAGATACTCGGCCATGAGGTCCAGTACGGGCACGGTAGGTTCAGCAGCCGGGGCAGGTGAAGCACACTCACCCGCCTCTGGGCCGCTCACGACCTTTGTCACTGCTTCTCCCTGAGCTTCGGCTCCTTGATGGCGGGTTCGTATGCGCAGCAGCATTTCTTCCTGCCACGCAGCAGACGCCGCCTTCTGGGCCTCATCCAGTCTCTGTGCAAGACCCGGGGCTTCCTGGTGGAGAAATTCAATATCTCCCGCTGTAAGTATTGTGCCGCTTCGCTCCCTGCCGGGGGAAGGACCTGTGCCAGGTTAGGAAGGTTCCGTTTGTTGCGCTCCAGCAGCGTCCATGTCCGCTCCTGAAGGCCGCCAAACCTCAACTGCAATAACCGCACCTTGTTGTTTTTTTTCTTTTTCCTCCTCTTTTGGGGCGGCTCCAGGGCGGTATGCTGACAGCCACGCCTTCGTTTGGCCCATCCATTTTGACGGGCATTACCCCGCGGACAGTTTCTGATGGAAGGGGTGGTCCACACTTTTGGCGCCATGTGGGAGCCTGGCCCATGATAGGAGGTGTTAGAAGACCGTCTTTCCAATAGACTATGGCATCTGTTCTTCTTGGGCGGGCGCCATTTTAAGTGGAAATGACAGTCTAAGGTGTAAGGCACACAGTACCCGGTAGCAATGGGTAATTCCTTCCTTTGCTGCGGGCACGCGATCCTGCTGACTACGCCAGTTGAGTGACGCTGTAAGCCCTACCCTGGGAGATGGGGGACTCGGGGTCCTGTGTTGTAGATGGGGTGCAGCCGTGGCCCGGACCCGCTCCGTGCCCAGGGCCGTCACATTAAAAAGGATGGTATGGGCTTATCCGGGTTGAGTGGCTGATCTCGACTACGCCACCTGTGGCACCTGGTGAAGGCCACCAGCGCCGCTACAGTCCGCTGAGGCAGGGTGTTATTGTAGCCATCGTTGTTACTACTCCCCACAGGCGGAGCAGGGCCTCAGGGCAGAGGGACAGGATGGAGGGGGTTGTAGTCTAGGAGGTCTGGTACTGCGTAGTGCGGTGTAATGCAGAATAAAGAGTCCGGAGGCCATAGGGGTTAACTTCCAGGGTTTTTATTCACGGTGGAGATTGCAGTTGGAAGGCTTCTCCCTGCTCCTCGCAGAGTTCTGCGGTCACCAGAGACGGGGGGGGGGGTCCGACAACCTCCAAGTAAGTCCAGTGTTCAATCAGGACTCCGCACCAAAGTGTTCCTAGACTTCAGACCGGGTCCTTACCTGTCTGTGTGTGTGTAGATAGGCCGGGTCTCCCTCTGAACTTCACTCAGAAAAAGGGTAAGGGTGGCAGCTCCGCTTCTTCCGTTACCCGATGGGGTCCTCAGGGCCTACCGGACTTCCCTGACCAGGACGTACAGTGGCAAGGTCAGGTGTCAGGGGCCGGTACCCCTCTTGCAGCCGGAATCCCTCTGAATAAATCAGGTTGGCGAGGATAGGTGGCGTATACCGCTCCGTCTGCATCCCCCTGGGATCCATTTGCGGTGGAGCTACACTCCTAAGCTCCGGGCCTTCTTGGTCATGGTCCTTGACCGGGCTGAGACATTCATTATCTGCAACCTGCCCCTCGACCCAAAGCCAGGGTACGAGGGCCGTGCCTCCATCCTCTGCAGGTCCACACAGGATCCACGCTCAGGGAGGAAGGTCACGATCAAAGAACGATCAATGAACCCAGAACCAAGATGGCTTTGTATTAAATATGAAATTTAAAGTGTCACTAAAATGTGAATCCTCCACCCTCACCCACTAATTGGTTCCCCAGTCTCCCGATTCCCAGTAGGGGCAGCACCTGGTGCCTACTAGCCCCCTCTGGTGGGAGAAGTGTGGTGTTGGATGTGGAGGTAGAATCCTGACCATCACACTGTTCTTACCTCAGAGGAGGAACACTATACCCGATTAAAGAGGTGCAGCATCCCTGTGGCGGTCGAACCCTCAGGGGCGCCACACATACATATATAGTGAAGTCCATATTACGTATAGAGCTTCACTTATAAAGACAACCTTTGTCCATTTGCCGAAATATCAACATCGTGGATGAAATCCCCTGATAAGAAACTGAGCTAACTTTAGGCTATGTTCACATGTTGCATTTTTGCAGCATTTATGAATTTTCTGCTGCGTTTTACAGTACCAGCAAAGTCTGAGATTTCAGAAATCTCATGCACACTCTTTGTTTTTTTTTTCCTGACTGTTTTGTCAAAGAGTTGCGTTTTTGCAAACAGCAGCATGTCACCTCTTTTAGCGTTTTTCACCCATAGAAAGCAATGGGTAGCGCAAAATTGCAGCAAAAACGCAGGTATCAAGTTTTGCTGTGTTTTTGGTGCAAAAACCTGAGGAAATTGAATCATGTTTCTTTTTATGCACTAAACTTTATCAGCATGCACAAGAAACAAATGTACCCTGACAAAAACGCAGAAAAAAACTCAGCAAAACCTGCTTTTTCTCTACTGCCAAGAGAGCAGGTTTTGGCAGCGGAAAAAAAATTAGCAAAAACACAATGTGTGAATATAGCCTTACGGGTTGTAACCTGTGAAGATTGTGCAAAGCGCATCTCTCTACACTCCACTGTGTTAGCACTCAGAACGTCAGCTGGCTGTGAAGAACAGACTGGCCTGCCGAGAATCTGATCAAAAATATGGATGTGTGAATGAGGTCTTAGGCTGATGGGAGGGGATCAGTCAGATATGGAGACAGTCACCACCTCCAATAGTATATGATCTCCCATCAGCCTAAGGCCTCAATCACACGTGCAATATTTGCATACGAGTGCTATCCATCGTCTTCAAGGATAGCACTCGTACCTGTGATAGTCTATGGGGCCATTCACATGTCCGTGATTTTAGAGACATGCCCGATTTTGATCCAAGGGTCAGATTACACTTGGCCATGCAAGGTCAATGGGTTTGTGAAAAAAAAACGGACTGCACTCTGACATCTCAGTGCAGTCGATTTTTATGGTCTGTAAGAATGAAGAAGGTGGAGAATTGTTTTATTTTTTTATTTCTCCAGATGCGAGAACAACGGATGACACTCAGGTCACACTCTGATTAAAGTCTGATCAGAATAATTGGCCATTTTTCTTGTATGTGGAAAAATCAGAAGTGTGAATGAGTCCTAAGGTTGTTTTTAATTAGTAGTGGATCCTACCTGCCCTTTAAATTTGGTTAGACAAAAAAGGGGGTGGGGTGGAAAAGCGCAGTGCTTGTGTGAACCTGTATGGAAGTGGAATATACGTGCAGATACAGTGGTCTGCTCACCTGAGTGGGTTGTGCAGACCGCACAACCCAGGTTAAACAGCTACTGGCGCTGATAGCGCTGCCACGATGCCTTCAGTGTCTCCTCTGGATTAGCAGATGGAGCTTCCAATCATGTGATTCCAGGTGGGGTCACATGGGTGATGACATCATCGCAGGTCCTACAGGTCCTGCAGCTGAAATTGTATCCAGTTCTCTGCAGCCTCCAGCCACAACTCCCAAGGGAAAAGTGAACAGTGTGCAAATTGAAGTGGTCAGTGGGGCGCTAGAAACTGGATAAGGCGCTGGAAAAGGATAAAACAAACCTCTTTATTGAAGTATTAATGCCCACAACACGTTTCTGCAGCGGTCTGCTGCCTTCATCAGGTGGAGTTATGGGAAAATGGCAGAAACAGGCACTTTTTGGCACTGACCACTTCAATTTGCACACTTTAAATTTGGTTAGTCCTATGAAAGAATGGTACATCTTGTCGTTCTTGATGGGCTCCCATGAATTGGCCAATTTATGCACCAAGTACCTTCATTTTCCATATCTCTACGCTTACAGAGGCGACTGTATTCTTTATTATGCAGTGATAGCAGCAGCGCCTGTTCACACTTAATTTATTCTGTCTGGAGGCGATATACATACATAAACACAGAGGGGTTGTCCAAGTTTGGGATGAAAGTCTACAATCGCTCTATATGACTGCGGTCATCTGAATCCTCACATCATACGCTGTCAGGATTCTTCGATGACAGTGGCAAGAGCAGCCGGTCACGTACAAGTATGTGTTTTGCATATCTGTGGTCACGTGTCGATTAAACGTGCTCGGCCGCATTCAGTTCCCTTGTATTGATCGAGGACGAACACGTCTAGTCAGAATGTGACTGGAAGCATGCAAATTGTTAGAACCCTCCTGTTTGTTTGTTTTTTCCTTCCTGTGTATAGCGGTCATGTGACCATTTGCCTTTATATTACAGCTCCGCCCTTTTGGCTCTGTTGGACTTCAGTGTTGTTTGACTGCTTCTCTAGCCAGGTGCTTCTGTGCCTATCTGGCAGCTCGCTTGGTCCTTCTGGGACCTCTAGTACCCTTTTGTCAGTTTGTATTTTTGTGTTCTGCAACTACTCTGTTTAGGAGGTGTCCCATTTTTGTCCCAGTCCTTAGTTCTTTTAGGGACCCCTCTCCTTTATGCTATAGGTCTCCGTTCAGACTAGCTGAAGACTAAGGCGGGTCTGTTCACTCGGAACAGGCAGCCCGCTACATCGTAGGGATTCAGCTTAGTCTTATTGTAGGGACAGCCTTCCCCTATCTTTCCTTAGTTCATGTTGCAGATCATAACACAAATCACATACTTGTGGTGGCATGACCGCCTGCACGCGATGTGTGCGCTCTGAGGATTCAGAAGTCTGCAGTCATAGAGTGATTGCAGACTTTCATCTCAAGCCTGGACAACCCTTTAAAGGGGTTGTCCACTACTTTGACATTGATGCCCTGTCCTTAGGATAGAGCATCAATGTATGATCGGCTGGGGTCCCACACGTGGCATCGCTGCCGATCAGCTGTTATCGTGCCGGTGGCCGCCGGCCGGAAGTCCTTGCCTGTGGTGCCTGGCCGTCAAGTTGTAGTGGCGGCCGCTTGTAACTGTATATCCGCCTCCTATTCAATTGAATGGGAGGCGGATGTGCAGTTACGAGCGGCGGCCACTACAGATGGACGGCCAAGCACCGCAGATAAGGACTTGTGGCCGCTGCCGCCGGCATGATAACAGCTGATTGATGGGGATGGGGCGTCCGGGACCCCGGCCGATCATACATTGATGCCCTATCCTATGGATAGAGCATCAATGTCAAAGTAGTGGATAACTTTTTTAAGAGTACATTCCCACTTTCAGGATTTGTTGCGGTTTTCACGCTGCAGAATTTTTGTACTTATTATGTAAATTACTGGACACGCATTTTTACACATGCGGATCTTCCTCAACTAAGCAAGTCTATGAGGAAAGTCTACATGCGGACCCACAAGAGAAATCGACATGCTCGGGGTCTGAAGGACACGCCGCATCTCAGTTTCCGCTGGTGATCCGCTGGTGCACAGAGATGCATAGTGGACAGAAAAGAACATCCACTATGCTGTAACATCTGGCTGTTGCGGGTTTGACGCTGCATAAATATGCAGCGTCAAAACCGCAGCAAATCTTGAACGTGGGAACGTACCCTTAGGCTATGTGCCCATGATCCGGAGCCGCTGCGGGTTTGACGCTGCGTGTTTATGCAGCGTCAAAGGAAAGTCTGCAGGTGAAAAAAAAATGGTAGCTATTCCGCAGCATTGGGGCCGCAGGCTGGTATGCATTGTGCGCACATACAGTGTGGCTAGCTGCAGCAATACTAGTGATTAGTGATGGTCTGGGGTCAGATGTACTCACTCTGACAGCCGTGTCCTTTGCTCTGCTGTGCACTCTGCAGCCTGTCCATTCCTCCTTCAGTTAATCCTTCATTAGGAGTGCATGATCTGCAATGCAGATAAATGTGTGTAAAGAAGTCATTTAAACAATTTATTAATAGGCTTCCATTGTCACAGGTGTCCTAATGTTTAGCTCAACCCTCTGGTCCCAGGTTCAGGATCTCTGTGGTGACTGACAGACACAAGACAGTGGCTTGGTGTGAGGGGCTTCCTGACTTTTTATTTGTTTGCAGCCCTCCTCCCCAGTTACCCTAGATAGTTGGCAGAATTCCAAACACGACCCCTCCCCCCTGCCTTAACACCCGCACATCCAAAACAGGACACAAAGTAAAAGAAATTCATTTACATTTCACACTTACAGAACAGAGTGCCAGTCAGAGACTTACCCTGCAGCCAGGCCGGCTCCCTCTGCAGCCAGTCAGAGACTTACCCTGCAGCCAGGCCGGCTCCTCTGCAGCCAGTCAGAGACTTACCCTGCAGCCAGGCCGGCTCCTCTGCAGCCAGTCAGAGACTTACCCTGCAGCCAGGCCGGCTCCCTCTGCAGCCAGTCAGAGACTTACCCTGCAGCCCTGCCGGCTCCCTCTGCAGCCAGTCAGAGACTTACCCTGCAGCCAGGCCGGCTCCTCTGCAGCCAGTCAGAGACTTACCCTGCAGCCCTGCCGGCTCCCTCTGCAGCCAGTCAGAGACTTACCCTGCAGCCAGGCCGGCTCCTCTGCAGCCAGTCAGAGACTTACCCTGCAGCCAGGCCGGCTCCCTCTGCAGCCAGTCAGAGACTTACCCTGCAGCCCTGCCGGCTCCCTCTGCAGCCAATCAGAGACTTACCCTGTAGCCCTGCCGGCTCCCTCTGCAGCCAGTCAGAGACTTACTCTGCAGCCAGGCCGGCTCCTCTGCAGCCAGTCAGAGACTTACCCTGCAGCCAGGCCGGCTCCCTCTGCAGCCAGTCAGAGACTTACCCTGCAGCCATGCCGGCTCCTCTGCAGCCAGTCAGAGACTTACCCTGCAGCCAGGCCGGCTCCCTGAGCAGCCAGTCAGAGACTTACTCTGCAGCCAGGCCGGCTCCTCTGCAGCCAGTCAGAGACTTACCCTGCAGCCAGGCCGGCTCCCTCTGCAGCCAGTCAGAGACTTACCCTGCAGCCAGGCCGGCTCCTCTGCAGCCAGTCAGAGACGTACCCTGCAGCCAGTCAGAGACTTACCCTGCAGCCAGGCCGGCTCCCTCTGCAGCCAGTCAGAGACTTACCCTGCAGCCAGGCCGGCTCCCTCTGCAGCCAGTCAGAGACTTACCCTGCAGCCAGGTCGGCTCCTCTGCAGCCAGTCAGAGACTTACCCTGCAGCCAGTCAGAGACTTACCCTGCGGCCAGGCCGGCTCCCTCTGCAGCCAGTCAGAGACTTACCCTGCAGCCCTGCCGGCTCCCTCTGCAGCCAGTCAGAGACTTACCCAGCAGCCAGGCCGGCTCCTCTGCAGCCAGTCAGAGACTTACCCTGCAGCCCTGCCGGCTCCCTCTGCAGCCAGTCAGAGACTTACCCTGCAGCCAGGCCGGCTCCCTCTGCAGACAGTCAGAGACTTACCCTGCAGCCAGGCCGGCTCCTCTGCAGCCAGTCAGAGACTTACCCTGCAGCCAGGCCGGCTCCTCTGCAGCCAGTCAGAGCCTTACCCTGCAGCCAGGCCGGCTCCCTGTGCAGCCAGTCAAAGACTTACCCTGAAGCCAGGCCGGCTCCTCTGCAGCCAGTCAGAGACTTACCCTGCAGCCAGGCCGGCTCCTCTGCAGCCAGTCAGAGACTTACCCTGCAGCCAGGCCGGCTCCTCTGCAGCCAGTTAGAGACTTACCCTGCAGCCAGGCCGGCTCCTCTGCAGCCAGTCAGAGACTTACACTGCAGCCAGGCCGGCTCCCTGAGCAGCCAGTCAGAGACTTACTCTGCAGCCAGGCCGGCTCCTCTGCAGCCAGTCAGAGACTTACCCTGCAGCCAGGCCGGCTCCCTCTGCAGCCAGTCAGAGACTTACCCTGCAGCCAGGCCGGCTCCTCTGCAGCCAGTCAGAGACTTACCCTGCAGCCAGTCAGAGACTTACCCTGCAGCCAGGCCGGCTCCCTCTGCAGCCAGTCAGAGACTTACCCTGCAGCCAGGCCGGCTCCCTCTGCAGCCAGTCAGAGACTTACCCTGCAGCCAGGCCGGCTCCTCTGCAGCCAGTCAGAGACTTACCCTGCAGCCAGTCAGAGACTTACCCTGCAGCCAGGCCGGCTCCCTCTGCAGCCAGTCAGAGACTTACCCTGCAGCCCTGCCGGCTCCCTCTGCAGCCAGTCAGAGACTTACCCTACAGCCAGGCCGGCTCCCTCTGCAGACAGTCAGAGACTTACCCTGCAGCCAGGCCGGCTCCTCTGCAGCCAGTCAGAGACTTACCCTGCAGCCAGGCCGGCTCCTCTGCAGCCAGTCAGAGACTTACCCTGCAGCCAGGCCGGCTCCCTGTGCAGCCAAAGACTTACCCTGCAGCCAGGCCGGCTCCTCTGCAGCCAGTCAGAGACTTACCCTGCAGCCAGGCCGGCTCCTCTGCAGCCAGTCAGAGACTTACACTGCAGCCAGGCCGGCTCCCTGAGCAGCCAGTCAGAGACTTACTCTGCAGCCAGGCCGGCTCCTCTGCAGCCAGTCAGAGACTTACCCTGCAGCCAGGCCGGCTCCCTCTGCAGCCAGTCAGAGACTTACCCTGCAGCCAGGCCGGCTCCTCTGCAGCCAGTCAGAGACTTACCCTGCAGCCAGTCAGAGACTTACCCTGCAGCCAGGCCGGCTCCCTCTGCAGCCAGTCAGAGACTTACCCTGCAGCCAGGCTGGCTCCCTCTGCAGCCAGTCAGAGACTTACCCTGCAGCCAGGCCGGCTCCTCTGCAGCCAGTCAGAGACTTACCCTGCAGCCAGTCAGAGACTTACCCTGCAGCCAGGCCGGCTCCCTCTGCAGCCAGTCAGAGACTTACCCTGCAGCCCTGCCGGCTCCCTCTGCAGCCAGTCAGAGACTTACCCAGCAGCCAGGCCGGCTCCTCTGCAGCCAGTCAGAGACTTACCCTGCAGCCCTGCCGGCTCCCTCTGCAGCCAGTCAGAGACTTACCCTGCAGCCAGGCCGGCTCCCTCTGCAGACAGTCAGAGACTTACCCTGCAGCCAGGCCGGCTCCTCTGCAGCCAGTCAGAGACTTACCCTGCAGCCAGGCCGGCTCCTCTGCAGCCAGTCAGAGACTTACCCTGCAGCCAGGCCGGCTCCTCTGCAGCCAGTCAGAGACTTACCCTGCAGCCAGGCCGGCTCCTCTGCAGCCAGTCAGAGACTTACTCTGCAGCCAGGCCAGCTCCCTGTGCAGCCAGTCAGAGACTTACCCTGCAGCCAGGCCGGCTCCTCTGCAGCCAGTCAGAGACTTACCCTGCAGCCAGGCCGGCTCCTCTGCAGCCAGTCAGAGACTTACCCTGCAGCCAGGCCGGCTCCTCTGCAGCCAGTCAGAGACTTACCCTGCAGCCAGGCCGGCTCCTCTGCAGCCAGTCAGAGACTTACCCTGCAGCCAGGCCGACTCCCTCTGCAGCAAGTCAGAGACTTACCATGCAGCCAGGCCGGCTCCCTGTGCAGCCAGTCAGAGACTTACCCTGCAGCCAGGCCGGCTCCTCTGCAGCCAGTCAGAGACTTACCCTGCAGCCAGGCCGGCTCCTCTGCAGCCAGACAGAGACTTACACTGCAGCCAGGCCGGCTCCCTGAGCAGCCAGTCAGAGACTTACTCTGCAGCCAGGCCGGCTCCTCTGCAGCCAGTCAGAGACTTACCCTGCAGCCAGGCCGGCTCCCTCTGCAGCCAGTCAGAGACTTACCCTGCAGCGCGGCCGGCTCCTCTGCCTCCACTAGGCAGCTCTAATGATGGTCGCTCAGGCTGCTCAGCCTCAACTCCTCTCTGCTGTGCACGCAGCGTAGCCATCTAGAGGGGTGTGTCTATGGACAGGACATCCGACGCCGGGCCCCCTGATCACTTGGGCCCCATAGCAGTTGCGTGGTCTGCCTCTATGGACGGTACGCCACTGCCTCTGAGTTTGTTTGTATGTTGTTAGTTTTTGTCTTAGGCTATGTGCCCACGATGCAGAAATGCTCAGGATTTTTTCCTGAGCGTTTCTGCATCTCCCTGGCAGAAAAAAACGCATGCGGATTGTACATGCGGATTGTACATGCGGATTGTACATGCAGATTGTACATGCAGATTGTACATGCGGATCGTACATGCGGATTGTACATGCGGATTGTACATGTGGATTGTACATGCGGATTGTACATGCGCTTTTCCTGCCAGGGACATGCGGATGTGAAGCGTTCTTCACATGCATTTCCGCATGCGGGTGTCAAGCGCTTTCCAAGCGATTTTAGCATCACTTGGAAAGTGCTTGACAACTAGGTCACACTATATAAATCCATGCAAACGGCATGGATTTATATAGTGTGACCCGAGAGAATGGTTAAAAATAAAAAAATTAACCTATACTTACCTTCTGATGGCCTCTGCAGTCTTGCTGCGCTCCTGTGCTGGCTGCCGGCAGATCGCGGTACGCTGTACTGAAAGACCTGCCGTCACATGACTGTGACGTCACCGCAGGTCCTTCAGTCCTGCGCGATCTATCGGCAAGCACAGGGAAGGAGTCCGGGGGCCGTCGGAAGGTGAATATAATCTTTATTTTTTATTTTATTCTTTTTTTTACAGCTTTTAATGGTACCTGGGTGTGGAGGAGAGTCTCCTGTCCTCCACACCCGGGTACCATCCGCACATTAGAACGCGCCAATTACGCAAGTACAGATGCAGTCTTGCCGAATTGGCGCGTTCTAATGCAAGTCGATGGCGGGGAAAACGCAGCGCTTCCGCAAAATTAATGGACATGCTGCAGATTTTTGAGCGCAGCATAAACGCTGCGGAAAAATCCGCAGCATGGGCATTGAAAGTGCGGAATTGCATTGGAGACCATGGGGGAAGGTTTACCAAGCGTTTCCCAAGCGTTTACGCTGCGGAAATTCCGCAGCATAAACGCTTGAAAAACGCATCGTGGGCACACAACCTTACTGGATGACATATTATTGTACCCTTTTAATTGCACTAAGTAAAGGTTATATTTTAACTAAACTTTGATACCACTTTGCTTGGATTAATGTCTATAAGGACGTCCTCTGTACAGTAACTTCAATCTAGATGTCTCAGTACAGAGGTGACTAGATCGGAGTTGCTGCACTGAGGTCCATGATCTCTGTGCACTGTACTGTGTATAAGGACGTCTTCTGTACAGTAACTTCAATCTAGATGTCTCAGTACAGAGGTGACTAGATGGGAGTTGCTGTACTGAGGTTCATGATCTCTGTGCACTGTACTGTGTATAAGGACGTCCTATGTACAGTAACTTCAATCTAGATGTCTCAGTACAGAGGTGACTAGATCGGAGTTGCAGCACTGAGGTCCATGATCTCTGTGCACTGTACTGTGTATAAGGACGTCCTCTGTACAGTAACTACAATCTAGATGTCTCAGTACAGAGGTGACTAGATCGGAGTTGCTGCACTGAGGTCCATGATCTCTGTGCACTGTACTGTGTATAAGGACGTCCTCTGTACAGTAACTTCAATCTAGATGTCTCAGTACAGAGGTGACTAGATCGGAGTTGCTGTACTGAGGTCCATGATCTCTGTGCACTGTACTGTGTATAAGGACGTCCTCTGTACAGTAACTACAATCTAGATGTCTCAGTACAGAGGTGACTAGATCGGAGTTGCTGCACTGAGGTCCATGATCTCTGTGCACTGTACTGTGTATAAGGACGTCCTCTGTACAGTAACTTCAGTTTAGATGTCTCAGTACAGATGTGACTAGATCGGAGTTGCTGTACTGAGGTCCATGATCTCTGTGCACTGTACTGTGTATAAGGACGTCTTCTGTACAGTAACTTCAATCTAGATGTCTCAGTACAGAGGTGACTAGATGGGAGTTGCTGTACTGAGGTTCATGATCTCTGTGCACTGTACTGTGTATAAGGACGTCCTATGTACAGTAACTACAATCTAGATGTCTCAGTACAGAGGTGACTAGATCGGAGTTGCTGCACTGAGGTCCATGATCTCTGTGCACTGTACTGTGTATAAGGACGTCTTCTGTACAGTAACTTCAATCTAGATGTCTCAGTACAGAGGTGACTAGATCGGAGTTGCTGTACTGAGGTCCATGATCTCTGTGCTCTGTACTGTGTATAAGGACGTCCTCTGTACAGTAACTTCAGTTTAGATGTCTCAGTACAGATGTGACTAGATCGGAGTTGCTGTACTGAGGTCCATGATCTCTGTGCACTGTACTGTGTATAAGGACGTCTTCTGTACAGTAACTTCAATCTAGATGTCTCAGTACAGAGGTGACTAGATCAGAGTTGCTGCAGTAAGGATCATGATTTCTGTGTACTGTACTGTGTATAAGGACGTCCTCTGCACGGTAACTTCAATCTAGATGTCTCAGTACAGAGGTGACTAGATCGGAGTTGCTGCACTGAGGTCCATGATCTCTGTGCACTGTACTGTGTATATGGACGTCCTCTGTACAGTAACTTCAGTCTAGTTGTCTCAGTACAGAGGTGACTAGATCGGAGTTGCAGCACTGAGGTCCATGATTTCTGTGCACCGTACTGTGTATAAGGACGTCCTCTGTACAGTAACTTCAATCTAGATGTCTCAGTACAGAGGTGACTAGATCGGAGTTGCAGCACTGAGGTCCATGATCTCTGTGCACTGTACTGTGTATAAGGACATCCTCTGTACAGTAACTACAATCTAGATGTCTCAGTACAGAGGTGACTAGATCGGAGTTGCAGCACTGAGGTTCATGATTTCTGTGTACTGTACTGTGTATAAGGACGTCCTCTGTACAGTAACTACAATCTAGATTTCTCAGTACAGATGCGACTAGATCGGAGTTGCTGTACTGAGGTCCATGATCTCTGTGCACTGTACTGTGTATAAGGACGTCCTCTGTACAATAACTTCAATCTAGATGTCTCAGTACAGAGGTGACTAGATGGGAGTTGCTGTAGTGAGATTCATAGTTTGTGTGCACTGTACTGTGTATAAGGACGTCCTCTGTACAGTAACTTCAGTCTAGATGTCTCAGTACAGAGGTTACTAGATCAGAGTTGCAGCACTGAGGTCCATGATCTCTGTGCACTGTACTGTGTATAAGGACATCCTCTGTACAGTAACTACAATCTAGATGTCTCAGTACAGAGGTGACTAGATCGGAGTTGCAGCACTGAGGTTCATGATTTCTGTGTACTGTACTGTGTATAAGGATGTCCTCTGTACAGTAACTACAATCTAGATTTCTCAGTACAGATGTGACTAGATCGGAGTTGCTGTACTGAGGTCCATGATCTCTGTGCACTGTACTGTGTATAAGGACGTCCTCTGTACAGTAACTTCAATCTAGATGTCTCAGTACAGAGGTGACTAGATGGGAGTTGCTGTACTGAGATTCATAGTTTGTGTGCACTGTACTGTGTATAAGGACGTCCTCTGTACAGTAACTTCAGTCTAGATGTCTCAGTACAGAGGTGACTAGATCGGAGTTGCTGTAGTGAGATTCATAGTTTGTGTGCACTGTACTGTGTATAAGGACGTCCTCTGTACAGTAACCTCAATTTAGATGTCTCAGTACAGAGGTGACTAGATCAGAGTTGCTGCAGTAAGGTTCATGATCTCTGTGCACTGTACTGTGTATAAGGACGTCCTCTGTACAGTAACTTCAGTCTAGATGTCTCAGTACAGAGGTGACTAGATGGGAGTTGCTGTACTGAGGTCCATGATCTCTGTGCACTGTACTGTGTATAAGGACGCCCCTTGTACAGCAACTCCATGCTAGCCGTCTCACTACAGAGGTGACTAGATTGGAGTTGCTGTATGGAGGCTCGTGATGTCTGTGCACTGTAAGGAATATAAGTATGTTCTCTATACAGTAACTCCATTCTGTCTCACTACAGAGATGACTAGAACTGAGTTGCTGCAGTGAGGTACATGATTTCTGGGCACAGTAGTACAGCTTGCCTAACGGACGTATCTAAATAATAATGATTGTGCCTGCGCACAGAAGCATTTTTTGGGGGGCTTGCACCAAGATCCCTTGGAAATGAGCAGTAAACATTATTCTGCATTAATTTATTGATCAAATTGGGGTAAATAAACAGCAAAACAGCTATGTTAGGCATGTGTGAGAAGCACACGATCACTCATGTCTATGGATGGGACTAGCTAGACTATTATTATAACCACGTGCACTCTGCCTAAAGGATAGTAACTCTGCAAAGGGATTCTGTCATAAAGACAAAAAAAGACGGCTCCAATGTAGTGCAGGCTCTCGGTGCACCCTTGTTGTGCCGAACAGTTCAGTGCACTTTACCACATACTTGCTTTTCTCTAGTCCAGGTGTATGAGCCTTAATGGGGTATAATTGTCCGCACCTAGAAAAATAAATAATTTGAGTGGGGTGAGGGGGGTTGTGCTTCATTCTTAGCAAGACAAAGTGCCATTTTCAGGGACACCATATTTCTTTTCTACAACCCCTGGCAAAAATTATGGAGTCACCGGGCTCGGAGGATGTTCATTCAGTTGTTTAATGTTGTTGAAAAAAAGCAGATCACAGACATGGCACAAAACTAAAGTCATTTCAAATGGCAACTTTAGGGCTTTAAGAAACACAAAAACAAATCAAGATTAAAAATGTGGTACCACATCCTGATCCTCATCTTCTAGTCCTGTTCCCATCCTGGTCCCCTGCGGACATTAGCTGCTGGCCTGTGATTGACCCACAGTTGGCATTGGTAGAGCTGAGCAAAGAGCTTGTCTGTGCACGGCACCTGCAATATGTTCCACTGAAAAAGTGCTGACGTGCCACAATCCTCCAGGTGTATGGTGCCTGCGGGCTGCATGAAGCAGCCCCTGTGGCCAAATGTTTGAGACCCCCGCTCGAGTCTATAAAACTACAGCTGCCAATCAAAATACAGGGTGCCATGATATACTGAGGGGCTGCGATTGGTTTGATTAGTTATTCTGTGATGACAGAGTCTCTTTACCCCCTGAGTGATTTCAGACCAATCACCTATTCTGTGGAGAAGTGATAAAGATTTACAAGACAGTGACTTGAAGGGTCAACGTCATATTTGACATTTTTTCTCAACATTTTATTTCAGTTCTATTTTCAAGCAGATCAGGGGGTGTTCATATCCTGAGACGACCATAAGCTGCCCCTAAAAAACTCACTGTCTTCACCGAGGGGTGCGCAGTTCAGGCATAAGAAAGGTATACTCAGTCTATAATATGGATATCCATGGAAAACGGAGGGCTTGTAGTGATCGATGGGTTATTGTATTGTGGGGTGTCTAGGTTCTGCTTGAAAGTATAAGGACATTCACAAATGAAAAAGATATCATACAAGGTTTACTTAAATCTTGCAAATGAGAAAACAGGTGTACTGGTGTGATAATTCTAATAATCCAGGTGCATCTCACTAAATTAGAATATCATCAAAAAGTTAATTTATTTCAGTTCTTCAATGCAAAAAGTGAAACTCATATAGAGTCATTACAGACAGAGTCATCTATTTCAAGTGTTTATTTCTGTTAATGTTGATGATTATGGCTTACAGCCAATGAAAACACAAAAGTCATTATCTCAATAAATTAGAATAATTAACAAAAAACACCTGCAAAGGCTTCCTAAGCATTTAACAAGGTCCTTTAGTCTGTTTCAGTAGGCTCCACAATCATGGGGAAGACTGCTGACTTGACAGATGTCCAGAAGGCAGTCACTGACACACTCCACAAGGTCTCAGAGTCTGGAGGAAGAGTGGAGAGCCCACAATCCAAGCTGCTTGAGGTCTAGTGTGAAGTTTCCACAATCGGTGATGGTTTGGGGAGCCATGTCATCTGCTGGTGTAGGTCCACTGTGTTTTATCAAGACCAAACTCAGCGCAGCCGTCTACCAGGACATTTTACAGCACTTCATGCTTCCCTCTGCCGACAAGCTTTTTGGAGATGGAAATGTCATTCTCCAGCAGGACTTGGCCCCTGTCCACACTGCCAAAAGTACCAATACCTGGTTTAAAAACAACAGTATCACTGTGCTTGGTTGGTAGCAAACTCACCTGACCTTAACCACATAGAGAATCTATTATAGAGAATCTATGGGGTATTGTCAAGAGGAAGATGAGAGACATCAGACCCAACAATGATGACGAGCTGAAGGCTGCTATCAAAGCCATTTAAAAGTGTACTCAATAGTACAACTAGGACAAAAATTAACTACACATATCAATAAAAGCACCATATGAGGGATGGATAATAAGGGTGGTAGGTAGTACAGACAGACTTGCCCTAAGCAGCCCTAGTGGAGTATCTCTCCCTCCCTAACATCGGAGTGTTTTCACCCTAGTAGTGCAGATTGGTGTCCCCGCTCCTCGGAGGCTGTCCCTTGCTTATCCCTACGTATCCCTAAGCACACACACAAACAATAAACATATTGACCAGCAGTATATACTAGTCATGCCATAATTGACATGCTAAGCATCAAAAAATCACACAACATTTATGTCAGTGGAAAAAACAATAAATACACAGAGGAATGGATCCCATAAATAATTTGTCAACAAATAAGGACCACCCCCCCTAAATTTTTGCTCATATAGGTAGATAGATAAGAGCAGCAATCACCCACTTATACAAATGAGTACCATTACATGACAGAAATACTGGTCAAAACACCAAAAAGGAGAAATGGACTTATCTGATCTCTAGTCCATCTGAGGTCACGGTAGATGCCTTGGGCGATGTTTCCTTTAAATCCCTCAATAGGTAACTGTCCAGGACAAATCACAGAGGTTCTACAATGTTTCAAAGTATGGTTCCAAACACACCAGACATCCGCTTTTCCAATCCCTCAAAGAAATATATAGCCATCAGCAAAGAACAAAAGTCCCAACGCGTTTCACCCCCTCCTCGATATGGGGCTCATCAGGGGACAGGGAAATGTTAGAGGAGAGAGACCATAATAGGTGCACCCAGGATAAGTGCTTCCATTCCTATATTTCTTTGAGCGATTGGAAAAGCGGATGCCTGGTGTGTTTGGAACCATACTTTGAAACATTGTGGAACCTCTGTGATTTGTCCTGGACAGTTACCTATTGAGGGATTTAAAGGAAACATCGCCCAAGGCATCTACCGTGACCTCAGATGGACTAGAGATCAGATAAGTCCATTTCTCTTTTTTGGTGTTTTGAACAGTATTTCTGTCATGTAATGGTACTCATTTGTATAAGTGGGTGATTGCTGCTCTTATCTATCTACCTACAGTACAGACCAAATTTTTTGACACACCTTCTCATTTAAAGATTTTTCTGTATTTTCATAACTATGAAAATTGTACATTCACACTGAAGGCATCAAAACTATGAATTAACACATGTGGAATTATATACTTAACAAAAAAGTGTGAAACAACTGAAAATATATCTTATATTCTAGGTTCTTCAAAGTAGCCACCTTTTGCTTTGATGACTGCTTTGCACACTCTTGGCATTCTCTTGATGAGCTTCAAGAGGTAGTCACCAGAAATGGTTTTCACTTCACAGGTGTGCCCTGTCAGGTTTAATAAGTGGGATTTCTTGCCTTATAAATGGGGTTGGGACCATCAGTTGTGTTGTGCAGTAGTCTGGTGGATACACAGCTGATAGTCCTACTGAATAGACTGTTAGAATTTGTATTATGGCAAGAAAAAAGCAGCTAAGTAAAGAAAAACGAGTGGCCATCATTACTTTAAGAAATGAAGGTCAGTCAGTCCGAAAAATTGGGAAAACTTTGAAAGTGTCCCCAAGTGCAGTTGCAAAAACCATCAAGCGCTACAAAGAAACTGGCTCACATGAGGACCACCCCAGGAAAGGAAGACCAAGAGTCACCTCTGCTTCTGAGGATAAGTTTATCCGAGTCACCAGCCTCAGAAATCGCAGGTTAACAGCAGCTCAGATTAGAGACCAGGTCAATGCTACACAGAGTTCTAGCAGCAGACACATCTCTTCAACAACTGTTAAGAGGAGACTTTGTGCAGTAGACCTTCATGGTAAAATAGCTGCTAGGAAACCACTGCTAAGGACAGGCAACAAGCAGAAGAGACTTGTTTGGGCTAAAGAACACAAGGAATGGACATTAGACCAGTGGAAATCTGTGCTTCGGTCTGATGAGTCAAATTTGAGATCTTTGGTTCCAACCACCGTGTCTTTGTGCAACGCAGAAAAGGTGAACGGATGGACTCTACATGCCTGGTTCCCACCGTGAAGCATGGAGGAGGAGGTGTGATGGTGCTTTGCTGGTGACACTGTTGGGGATTTATTCAAAATTGAAGGCATACTGAACCAGCATGGCTACCACAGCATCTTGCAGCGGCATGCTATTCCATTCGGTTTGTGTTTAGTTGGACCATCATTTATTTTTCAAAAGGACAATGACCCCAAACACACCTCCAGGCTGTGTAAGGGCTATTTGACCAGGAAGGAGAGTGATGGGGTGCTACGCCAGATGACCTGGCCTCCACAGTCACCAGACCTGAACCCAATCGAGATGGTTTGGGGTGAGCTGGACCGCAGAGTGAAGGCAAAAGGGCCAACAAGTGCTAAGCATCTCTGGGAACTCCTTCAAGATTGTTTGAGGACCATTTCCGGTGACTACCTCTTGAAGCTCATCAAGAGAATGCCAAGAGTGTGCAAAGCAGTCATCAAAGCAAAAGGTGGCTACTTTGAAGAACCTAGAATATAAGACATATTTTCAGTTGTTTCACACTTTTTTGTTAAGTATATAATTCCACATGTGTTAATTCATAGTTTTGATGCCTTCAGTGTGAATGTACAATTTTCATAGTCATGAAAATACAGAAAAATCTTTAAATGAGAAGGTGTGTCCAAACTTTTGGTCTGTACTGTATATGAGCAAAAATTTAGGGGGGTGGTCCTTATTTGTTGACAAATTATTTATGGGATCCATTCCTCTGTGTATTTATTGTTGGGTTCAGGTCTGGTGACTGTGGAGGCCAGGTCATCTGGCGTAGCACCCCATCACTCTCCCTCCTGGTCAAATAGCCCTTACACAGCCTGGAGGTGTGTTTGGGGTCATTGTCCTTTTGAAAAATAAATGATGGTCCAACTAAACGCAAACCGGATGGAATAGCATGCCGCTGCAAGATGCTGTGGTAGCCATGCTGGTTCAGTATGCCTTCAATTTTGAATAAATCCCCAACAGTGTCACCAGCAAAGCACCCCCACACCATCACACCTCCTCCTCCATGCTTCACGGTGGGAACCAGGCATGTAGAGTCCATCCGTTCACCTTTTCTGCGTTGCACAAAGACACGGTGGTTGGAACCAAAGATCTCAAATTTGGACTCATCAGACCAAAGCACAGATTTCCACTGGTCTAATGTCCATTCCTTGTGTTCTTTAGCCCAAACAAGTCTCTTCTGCTTGTTGCCTGTCCTTAGCAATGGTTTCCTAGCAGCTATTTTACCATGAAGGTCTACTGCACAAAGTCTCCTCTTAACAGTTGTTGAAGAGATTTGTCTGCTGCTAGAACTCTGTGTAGCATTGACCTGGTCTCTAATCTGAGCTGCTGTTAACCTGCGATTTCTGAGGCTGGTGACTCGGATAAACTTATCCTCAGAAGCAGAGGTGACTCTTGGTCTTCCTTTCCTGGGGTGGTCCTCATGTGAGCCAGTTTCTTTGTAGCGCTTGATGGTTTTTGCAACTGCACTTGGGGACACTTTCAAAGTTTTCCCAATTTTTCGGACTGACTGACCTTCATTTCTTAAAGTAATGATGGCCACTCGTTTTTCTTTACTTAGCTGCTTTTTTCTTGCCATAATACAAATTCTAACAGTCTATTCAGTAGGACTATCAGCTGTGTATCCACCAGACTTCTGCACAACACAACTGATGGTCCCAACCCCATTTATAAGGCAAGAAATCCCACTTATTAAACCTGACAGGGCACACCTGTGAAGTGAAAACCATTTCCGGTGACTACCTCTTGAAGCTCATCAAGAGAATTCCAAGAGTGTGCAAAGCAGTCATCAAAGGAAAAGGTGGCTACTTTGAAGAACCTAGAATATAAGATATATTTTCAGTTGTTTCACACTTTTTTGTTAAGTATATAATTTCACATGTGTTAATTCATAGTTTTGATGCCTTCAGTGTAAATGTACAATTTTCATAGTCATGAAAATACAGAAAAATCTTTAAATGAGAAGGTGTGTCAAAAAATTTGGTCTGTACTGTAGGTAGATAGATAAGAGCAGCAATCACCCACTTATACAAATGAGTACCATTACATGACAGAAATAGTGTTCAAAACACCAAAAAAGAGAAATGGACTTATCTGATCTCTAGTCCATCTGAGGTCACGGTAGATGCCTTGGGCGATGTTTCCTTTAAATCCCTCAATAGGTAACTGTCCAGGACAAATCACAGAGGTTCCACAATGCTTCAAAGTATGGTTCCAAACACACCAGGCATCCGCTTTTCCAATCCCTCTTTTCGCCGCACTTCCGCAGAATAATTGGTAGTGCTGCGGATTTTTCCGCAATGATAATCCGCAGCGGAAATTTCCGCATGTGCACAGCACATGCGGATTATCATTGGGGAACATGGCAGACCTTCTACCAAGCATTTTTAAGCGTTTCTGCAGCGGAATTGCCGCTGCGGAAACCCTTAAAAAGCGAATAGTGGGCACACAGCCTAAAAAAAATTATTATAATTAATATTGTGCCAAATTAATTTCACGTGAACTATCATATGATCTATCACAGGGGATCATGTGACATGTCACATGATACATCAGGTGTGTGTGTGTCCTGGGCCCTTGCCACTCTTAATCCACTCCTGGCCCCCTCACACCACCCACACAGCCCCCTGGATGCCCCTCACACCACCCCCCTTTATGCCAGCACAGCATTTATTCACATGGTCAGTTCTCCCTGCCTCAGTCCTCACAGCACAACGCTGAACACGAGCTCCTCATCACCAGTCCTCCTGTCCCGGCACAATGTGCGCACTACTGCAGCTGCAGGTGGAATAGTGTCCACTGGACTGAGAAGGCCCCGCCTCTTCCGGTGATGTCATGATTCCATAAAATCACTCCTCCCCCTCAAGACATCAACTCCAATCTAGACGCTCCCCTGTTGCTGAGGCGCGGTGACGCTGTAGCTGGGTGATTGCAGTCAGAGTAGTGGTGTTTGGCGTCTGTACTACAGGTAAGAAGATGGGAATGTGCCAAGGTGATTACTACATTCAGGACAATAAGTAGCTAGCTGTAGGTGTGCAGAATCCCACTCCCAATATTGTCAGGCTCCCGCACCCCCTGGTGTCATGGGCTGTCGGGCTCCCGCACCCCCTGGTGTCGTGGGCTGTCGGGCTCCCGCACCCCCTGGTGTCGTGGGCTGTCGGGCTCCCGCACCCCTTCGTGTCGTGGGCTGTCGGGCTCCCACACCCCCTCGTGTCGTGGGCTGTCGGGCTCCCGCACCCCCTCGTGTCGTGGGCTGTCGGGCTCCCGCACCCCCTCGTGTCGTGGGCTGTCGGGCTCCCGCACCCCCTGGTGTCGTGGGCTGTCGGGCTCCCACACCCCCTCGTGTCGTGGGCTGTCGGGCTCCCACATCCCCTCGTGTCGTGGGCTGTCGGGCTCCCGCACCCCCTCGTGTCGTGGGCTGTCGGGCTCCCGCACCCCCTCGTGTCGTGGGCTGTCGGGCTCCCGCACCCCCTCGTGTCGTGGGCTGTCGGGCTCCCGCACCCTTCATGTCGTGGGCTGTCGGGCTCCCGCACCCCCTCGTGTCATGGGCTGTCAGGCTCCCGCACCCCCTCGTGTCGTGGGCTGTCAGGCTCCCACACCCCCTCTTGTCGGGGGCTGTCAGGCTCCCACACCCCCTCGTGTCGTGGGCTGTCAGGCTCCCACACCCCCTCATGTCGTGAACTGTCAGGCTCCCGCACCCCCTCGTGTCGTGGGCTGTCAGGCTACTGCGCCCCATCGTGCCGTGGGCTGTCAGGCTCCCGCACCCCCTGGTGTCGTGGGCTGTCAGGCTCCCGCACCCCCTGGTGTCATGGGCTGTCGGGCTCCCGCACCCCCTGGTGTCGTGGGCTGTCGGGCTCCCGCACCCCCTGGTGTCGTGGGCTGTCGGGCTCCCGCACCCCCTGGTGTCGTGGGCTGTCGGGCTCCCGCACCCCTTCGTGTCGTGGGCTGTCGGGCTCCCACACCCCCTCGTGTCGTGGGCTGTCGGGCTCCCGCACCCCCTCGTGTCGTGGGCTGTCGGGCTCCCGCACCCCCTCGTGTCGTGGGCTGTCGGGCTCCCGCACCCCCTCGTGTCGTGGGCTGTCGGGCTCCCGCACCCCCTGGTGTTGTGGGCTGTCGGGCTCCCGCACCCCCTGGTGTTGTGGGCTGTCGGGCTCCCGCACCCCCTCGTGTCGTGGGCTGTCGGGCTCCCGCATCCCCTCTTGTCGTGGGCTGTCGGGCTCCCGCACCCCCTCGTGTCGTGGGCTGTCGGGCTCCCGCACCCCCTCGTGTCGTGGGCTGTCGGGCTCCCGCACCCTTCATGTCGTGGGCTGTCGGGCTCCCGCACCCCCTCGTGTCATGGGCTGTCAGGCTCCCACACCCCCTCTTGTCGGGGGCTGTCAGGCTCCCACACCCCCTCGTGTCGTGGGCTGTCAGGCTCCCACACCCCCTCATGTCGTGAGCTGTCAGGCTCCCGCACCCCCTCGTGTCGTGGGCTGTCAGGCTACTGCGCCCCATCGTGCCGTGGGCTGTCAGGCTCCCGCACCCCCTGGTGTCGTGGGCTGTCAGGCTCCCGCACCCCCTGGTGTCGTGGGCAGTGGGGCTCCCGCGCCCCCTCGTGCCATGGGCTGTCAGGCTCCCGCACCCCCTGGTGTCGTGGTCTGTCAGGCTCCTGCACCCCCTGGTGTCGTGGGCTGTCAGGCTTCCGCACCCCCTCGTGCCGTAGGCCGTCAGGCTCCCGCACCCCCTCGTGCCGTGGGCTGTCAGGCTCCCGCACCCCCTCGTGTCGTGGGCTGTCAGGCTCCCGCACCCCCTCGTGCCGTGGGCTGTCAGGCTCCCGCACCCCCTCTTGCCCTGGGCTGTCAGTCTCCCGCACCCCGTCGTGCCGTTGTCTGTCAGGCTCCCGCACCCCGTCGTGCCGTTGTCTGTCAGGCTCCCGCACCCCCTCGTGTCGTGGGCTGTCAGGCTCCCGCACCCCCTCGTGCCGTGGGCTGTCAGGCTCCCGCACCCCCTCTTGCCCTGGGCTGTCAGTCTCCCGCACCCCGTCGTGCCGTTGTCTGTCAGGCTCCCGCACCCCGTCGTGCCGTGGTCTGTCAGGCTCCCGCACCCCCTCGTGTCGTGGGCTGTCAGGCTCCCGCACCCCCTCGTGCCCTGGGCTGTCAGTCTCCCGCACCCCGTCGTGCCATGGGCTGTCAGGCTCCCGCACTCTCCCCTTGTCGTTGTCTGTGGAGAAGATTAATACATATTTTCATTTTTCAGGTTTTCTCTTATAAAACAAGATCCCTGAGCTTCTGTCTTTGACCGAAAAAATGGCGTCTGACAAGTCGCTGCTGTCTGCAGAAATGAACACAAACATGGAGGAAGCGCTGTATGAACAGATGCTGATGAAGGTACGAAAGATGAATTGGAGAGGCCAGCAATCACCGGGTGAATGTCTCGTCCGTCAGCCACCGGGGGCGCTGCAGTCTCCAACATTTACCTAATGTGTATTGTTGGCTTTAGACCCCTCACAGTTGTACTATTTTGGTGCAGGAAAAATCAGTTTGCAGACCCATCCTGTTCATGTTACTCACTGATTCTCACTTGTTGCCTCATTTCAGGCCAAACAGGAGATACAGAGCAGAATACCGAACTTACCAGAAAGCAGACAGATCAGACCCCAATCGGGTGAGATGGGCATCCTCTGATTATTATCCAGATTACTTTGTGCATATTATGTGACAGATACCACAGTGGGGCAGTGGGGTCTTATTGACTGCAACGGTCACATGATGCAACCAACGTGGGGGGTCACATCGTTTTTTCTTATACAGTTGGTTACATGTAAATGCTGCTTGGCTTTTGCCAATTTTATTGTATTTTTGTTCACTTTTTGTTTTTATTTCTGTGTTAGGTTTCTGCATTAAAACTCGCACATCCAAAAATACCAAAATCTTTATTAACATCTGCAAGTCGAACCAGATCCCAGCGTCCCCGGACCTGACGGAGCAGGAGTTAGTCAGCATCCTGGAATCTGATGATCCCTCTGGCTATCGAGTCCCCATGAGCCTTGGAGAGCCCCACGTTGAAGTTGATAATAGTACGTTTTTTTTTAATACAGCGCGTCTCTTTTTAAAGGGGTAGTCCAGAGATATCCTTAAAGGGGTTAAAATAGCAAGTATTACAACTTACTAATCCTCAATGGTCAAAGGTGCCATCTCCACAGGTTCTGGTAGGTCCACTTCCAGTCTGCGGAATAAAGTTTGACATCTTGTTGTTGACTTTTGAACTTTTTTGGTTTAGATTTGGGACTTAAAGGGATTGTCCACTACTTGGATTCCCCTTTAAGAACTTATACCACTTATTCATAGCAGCCCTACTAAGGTCAATGGATTGAGTCGGCACCGCAAAGTATCTAAGTCCTGGTGCACTTTGTCCTACAGGTGGATGCAGCTGCACTGCATACGACATAGTGATTAATGGCACCTTCTTTGAGAAAATTAAGGTAACTGCAATTGCTTATTTTGACATACGAGTTGTCTGCTCTCCTTTGTATCAGCTCCTTACTTTGTATTTTTTTATTAGAATAATGAGCTTTTCAGGGAATTTTTTATCACCGTGGCCATGGAGGGACTAGAGAACAAGTACCAAACGGAGCTGTCAAGAGGTAACGACCGCATCACTGATATTTTCCTTGATTTTTTCCATCGACCACACAAGGACTTGTTCTTTCGTGGAGCAAGTTTACCATATAATATATTGAAAATTTTTATGTACCAACCTGTTGTATGGCACCGTATCAAATGCCTTTGAAAAGTCCAGATAGACAACATCCACTAAGTTTCCCTGGTCCAACCTAGAACTTACCTCCCCATAGAATCTTTTCAGATTAGTTTGCAGGACAGATCCCTCATAATCATATGTTTAGGTTATTTTTATTGAGGTGCTCCAGGTTAGTATCTCTTAGCAAACCCTCAAAGATGTTGCCCACAGTACAAGTTAAACTTACCGGTCTATAAATTCCAGGCTCAGATGTTATCCCCTTCTTGAATATTGGTACCACATTTGCTATGTGGGTGCAACACTGGTGGATATGGACCCACTGCCCCACGGGAGGGTTGTGACTAGGTGTCTACTGGGTCTCCACTAGAACCTCTGGCGGTGAGGATAGACTGGGCCGCCGATAGACACCAGGTACCACTTCAGGGCAGTCCCCGGGACTGTAGCAGCATTCCGGAGGTACCAGGGTACCAGACACAGGAGAGCGAAGACAAGGACTAGGTCAGATAGTCTGAGATCGGGGCAGGCAGCACAGGTTCAGGATAGAGAAAAATGGCAAGGGGGACAGGGGTTTTTGATACCAGAAAACTCCTTTAACGCTTGCAACCTCTGTTGCTTGACTGCAACTCAAACAGTCAAATCAGTCAGTAAGAATTTAGGGCACTTCCATGGCGATATTTTGCATCAGTATTTGTTAGCAGATGCCAGGAGTGGATCCAAAACAGAAGAGGTGAAAGTGTTTCAGTTACTATTTTTCACTGTGTTTGTTCCCCTCTGGTTTTCAGCTTACAAATACTGATGTAAATTAGTGCCCAAAATACTCACTGTGTGAATGAGGCGAGGAAGCTGCTTGTAGTACTGTAATAGAAGTCCTTATTCTGAGGATGAGTGCTATAATTCTTGTCTTCTCTGCTCCATCAAACTCCCCAGAGCAGGGGCAACCCCTGGGGCAAAACTGCTGGCAGCAGATGTCCAGACGTATGACTCAGTGAAGTGTGATGGACCCCGACTCCCAAACAAAATGAATCAGACACATACAAAATAAATACACAAAGCATTGCAATTAGGTGTCAAACGTTCTCAACTTTATTTAAATTTACATGACACCGAAAATGGCACAACCCTCGACTCACGAAGAGTCACCCTCCAGCACTCAGGAGAGGAAAAACCCCTGTGGAGGAAACCTCTAGGGAACCATGGCTGGAGGGCTGCCCTTCCCTTGGGCTTAGAGAGTTAGTGCCGATATATGACGGAGTTTTAGAATTTCTACATATTTACAGAGAACGACATAACAAATATAGACTATTAATGTGATAAACTGGATGTGGGAGAGATCTGGCTGCGATATCTGTCACCACATTTGTTGCTGGAACGAATTTAGTTGATCTGATTTCCCAGATTTATCTACCACTTCTCCCTTACAGATCCAGCTCCGTCTCTCAAGAAGTTGGGTACTTGGTTACAGGGGTTGCTCATTATGGATAACCCCTAATAGGATGAGTATCCCCTCCCCCTCCCAATTTATCACCCATTAAAGTCAAGGATCCATCCATGAACTCCCAAAGAAGAGCAGCTGTTTGTACATAGTAACAGAAGGGGATCCTGTTTTGGGGACCCCCCGTTCTGTTACCTTCCCTTCCCCCCGGGGTGTCTAAGAAGACAACCCCTTTCCCTGCTAGAACCTCCAAATTACACCAACGTTGGCACATTACGTGGGGTGGTCAAGCTCAAGGTCCTCAGGCGCATCATCAGTAATGGCGCTGATCGTGGCAGCGCGGCATTCTTTTATGGAATCTTCTTTATGACACTTGTTTATGCCCTCACAATAGTTGTCATGATTACTACAAGGGCTATTACTGATGCAGGGTCCAAGTATTAACCCTTTCATCATTGGTAATTCATTTTCATTATGGAGGCAAATAACTGCACTTGTTACCAAGCAGGAGTCTTATAATTACGGCTTCCCTTAGGCACCATAAGAAACATAGATTATAGAACATACGTACAAGTGTTTCAGGAGTGTTTTGCACTTTTTAGATCCATAGATTGGGCTTATAACTAGCACTTTACAAAGCAGAAAATTAAGAGGAAATTACTTGTAAAATAATATTATAGGGAATTGCATTTCAAGCATTTTCCTAATGTGCATTCTGCATACTTGCATAGTTACATAGGTTGAAAAAGTTTGAACTTTAATGTCCTTGGTCTATCTCCAAAGTTATCCATTTTCTTTTTACTAGATTATTTATAACCCACAATGTCATGTTTTGTTAAAAAAGTATCCAGCCCTTCTATAAATGCTGTTATACTATCTGCCATTACTATATCTTGTGGTTGGCATTCCACAGTCTGACTGCTCTAACTGTAAAGAATCCTTTCCTATTAAGTTGCCAGAATCGCTTCTCCTCCGCTTGTTATGAATGTTCCTGGTGCTTTGTAAGGTCCTGGAAAGTGATAAGTCATGTGCCAGTACTATGCATTGACCACATATGTATTTATACATATAAATGTATATTTATGAAGGAGATGATAATTACCCTTCATAGAGGTGTTACGATCATTCATAAATTGCTTTCATAGGTTTGATCTCCAGGATTAGCAGAGATTTGGGGTGTAAACGTAATAAATAATGAGTAAAACATCAAAGCAAACGAAAAAGGGTTTTTGACCCAAACTGGTAGGTGAGACCGGCTAGCCCCATATTATACGAGGTCACAACCAGGTTTCGCCTGAGGAGGGCAGCACTAATGAGTCCTCAGGAGCGCATAACCCTGAAATATGCAGCGATTCTACACTGCCCATTATAAAAGGGTTTAATATGCTACTTACTACCATGTTTTAGCTAAGATACAAGGCATACTTGTAAGGAGAGATGAAAAAGGTGATGGGGGACAACATATAAATATACTGAGGAACTCTATACACTAGTGGCCAAAATTGAGGCAACACCCCCAAGATTTATAAATTTTTAGCATTTTGCCAATACAAATACAAATTTCATGAATGTTTTTGATTTCACAGTAAAGTTTTTAAGTAGAAATAAAATCTCATATAGAAACACAATATTAGCAGGAAATTTGTTCATTTGTCAACAAATTGGACACTATTGTCACTCAGATGACTGTGGGAGAAAAGCCATTGATTTGTCCTATTTTCATATCTAACACTAAATGTTAATACTCAGTTGGATAGCCCTCGGCCTTGATGACTGCCTGGCATCTACTTGGCATGCTATCTACCAGTTTGTGTAAATCAGATGGTGTGATGATATGAAGCCATGATTTGATGATGGCTGCAATGAGTTCCTGCTTGTGTGAAGCCCGCTGTTTTGACACCGCTCTTTTGAGGCGAGCCCAGAGATTCTCAATAGGATTGAGATCTGGGCTGTTTCCTGGCCAATTCAATAGCTGGACATTTTTGTCCTTGAACCAAGAGAGACATTTTTTAGCTGTATGGCATGGGGCTCCATCTTAAAATAAACGGTGTCCCTTCACTAAATACATCATGTGCCGAAGGAATGAGTTTAGGCTGAAGGACGTCCTTGACGTACTTTTCAGCATTAACTGTTTCTTCAATTACCTGCAGCCTACCACCTGCATCTCTGGACACGCAGCCCCCCACCATAACACTCAGAGGAGGCTTCATGGTGGGTACTGTACCCTCTGGCAACCAGTCCTCTCCAGGTCGTCGTCGAACGTAGCGGACACCGTCGCTGCCAAAGATGGATATGCGTGTCTCATCGCTCCATATAACATTTCTCCATTGTTCAATGGTCCATTTACAATGTTCTTTGGCCCCTGCAGACGTTTCTGACGCTGTGAGGCATTCAAAAATGGCTTTTTACCTGGTATTCTGGCTCTTAACCCCGCGTTTACCAGTCGTCGTCGAACCGTCCGATCAGACACTGTCACTCCGGTGTTGATAAGCTCCTTGTTGATGTTAACAGCAGTTTATTCCCTGTTATTTAGGGTGATTCTAACAATTCTTCTATCAGTCTGAGGAGTTGTAGCCTTCTTCCTTTCTCTACCTGGTTTATTCTTTATCGAACCAGTCTCTTGAAACCGCTTACACACTTTGAGAACGAATACATGTAATTGCTTACCTTTTGATGACAAACTGGCTTTAAAATATAAAAACCGCATTTTAATCGCACAATATCTGTCTTAAATCACACCCAGGTCACTATAAACCAACATAGAATACATATCGCAGAAGAGGGCGTGTGTACAAGTAAGTAGGTCAGTGAAAACTTCCATTAAATATTGGTGATGGTGAAAAAGTGAAAGTGTTGCCTCAATTTTGGCCACTAGTGTATAACACAAAATATAAACAAAAAAGAAAGGGAAGAACATTTCTGCACAAAAAAACATGTCGCTCGGCAGGAAAATCCCCTTGATATTGCGTTTTTTGAGATTTTTTTTGTCCCGTTCTTTAGAAACGCTGCAAAAATACTGAAAGAATAGACATGAAACTGCTTCAAATCTGCGAGGATTTACTTTTCCTGGTACTATCAAACATAGCGTTTTTGGGAACTTGGAGCTCTATATTACAAATATGTCCGTCCCTCCAGTTGAAAGAAATTAACATTTTCCTGGAGGGAAGTTTATATTTTACATTATGTCAGTTTTTGTCTATCGTTGATAAAGTGCAGTTTGCAGCAATTTTTATTGTGACATATACCCATTACTCATTCACGAAAATATTTCAAATTCAACGCGCGTCGGGCGGGCCTGCGTGCTCTCACATGCCAGAGCTGAGTTTCAGTTCCAGTCCGACCCTGTTAATCATCTATGGTTTCCCTTCAGAGTGGAAAATGCCGAAAAATCGGAAGTTCCTGGGATCCATTTTTGAACAGAATATCAGAACCAAATCAAAACCGATGATTCAGGAAATGGACACAATGGGGTAAGTCCAAACTCTAAGGTACAAGTCTATGGCATACAGTCTGTAAAAGACGACAGAGTAGGCTGCTGTTGAGCATCGGCGGCTTCTTCTCTGATGTTCCTCGCTCATCCATGCAGTACATGGTCGGCCATTCAATTGATTGGATGTCTTATAATACCACATTTCCTCTAGGTACACAAAGTATGAAGAGCGCCACTCCTCCTGGTGATAGGTTATACCCAACAGAAGCGGCAGCGCCACTCCTCATGGTGATAGGTTACACCCAACAGATGGGGGAGCGCCACTCCTCATGGTGATGGGTTACACCCAACAGATGGGGGAGCGCCACTCCTCGTGGTGATGGGTTAAACCCAACAGATGGGGGAAGTTGCAGAATGGCTTGTTATGGTGCAAGAACAATGTGGACATTGTTTTTTTTTTTGTTTTAACTATTATGCCTTTATGTTCTTTATTTTTTTCCTACAGACCCTCCCAGCTAACTCCAAGCAAGTCCCTCATCTCAGAAGTTGAAAGGTTTGGGTTACTTTGAGGTTTAATGCATGCATTTACTTTTTTTAGAATCCCATCTTACAAAAGATATAGGATATCCAACTTCTTGGACTCCAAGAATAAGGGGGCTGCAGCCTGGAAGTAACCCCGCTGCCCTTTTTAAAGAATATGCTGGTGTGGGGCAGCTACCCGGATTTTCACTGTGCAGGAGAACTGCAGCTAAGCCCATTCACTTTGCTGGATCTATGCTGTCGTTCCGCTGCACAGTGGAGGCCATGATGCCAATGTGCAGGGAATGACCCTGAAAGGGGCTGTTCCTCATTACCAGCATCAGTGCCCCTTTATTATATTAGAGATTGACCCCAACAGATCATAAATTGATGGTGTACCCTTGCAATATACTGCTGCCTTCCTTTTTTTTATCAGTTCACCCGTGAAACCAGATTACATGATTGTGGCGGAACCTCCTGTAGGACACCCAAGTTTTCTGGTGGCTGAAATCTCTTTACCTAAAGTGGTGAGACCCTCAGATGTGGTTTAGGATTGTGACCTTTTTGCATTTCATGTGATTTCCAAAAGTCTTCCCTTATTAAAAGTCTGTGCCAACCTCGTGCTACCGGTCCTCCTCTGCCAACTTTTATCATCACAGCTTTGATGTGTCCACAGTAGCCAATTGCTGGCAGCTGTGATACATTTACTGGATGATGATGATATAATTTTTTTTTTCATACCATGGTGGGTTGTTTGCAAGCTGTTGGAATTGGAAAGAAGATCTCTGTAAACGACTCTGTCAGCGGAGAATGACTGTTCAAACCAAGCACAGACGCCCAGTGCTTCACGGCGGGACCAGTCATTTATATAAGCCTCCCCCCCTGCTTGTTTCCCCTCCATCTCCACCATCACCTCTTCTTTGACAGTTCTGGCTTCATAGATCCAGAGAGGAGATAGAGGGAAAACAAGCTGGTGGGAAGATGTATATATTATTATTATTATTATTTAATTATATAGTGCCATTGATTCCATGGTGCTGGTGCATATAAATGATGTTATAATGATGATATAAATGATGAAAGAGGCTTGTTGCAATAGTGTAGAACACACCGCTCTTTATTTTTTCTATATTAATGCGACATTTGGAGGAATCGCACAGAAAATGCTTTAAATGTATTTATTTTTTAATTTGATTTTTCTCATGTCCATGATTCACATTGCGTTAAATGAGGCATAATGAAGATTAAGAATGTTTCAGCTAATGTAGCCTTCATCAGACAGGATAATGTAGCTTAAGGGGACCCACTTGGTTAAATATAGGGGTCAGTTCTGGTCTTCCCAAAAAGCAGATTAAGTAGTCACCACACGGGAATCTGGTGATTACGGGGTTTGCTTTTGGGGACCCCAGATTTCTTCATATAACCGAGTGGGCCTTCTGCCTAATGAAGGCTACATTATCTGAAATTCTGGTACCATTCATTATGCCTCACTTAAAGGGGTTGTCTGGCACTTTAATATTGATGACCTATCCTAAGGAAATTCCATTAGTATTAAAGTGGTGGACAACCCCTTTTAATGCGGTGTGAATCCTAAAAAATATTTTTCAGCATTTTCTGTGAGCAGTTCCTCCACGTGTCAGATTTAATGTAGGAGACGTGTGGAGCTACACAGTAACTTCTAGTTGGCCACGTATCAAGATAAAAGTTTAGATTTTTGTGCACTTGTTGGTTACAACTTTCTTTCCCGTACAGAAGCATTCAGCGACATAAGCGTTGTTACCACGCTGGTCTTCTCTTTACAGTCTTCTGCTAGATCTCTTGTATTGGACTTGGGTGAAGACAGAATAGTCAGACGTCCCGATTTGTATCATCTAGACGTCTTCATTCCTTACAATATCATCCAAGAACAAAGTGGAGCTCAGTTCAACAAGGACAGTAAGGTGAGACAATTAAGCAAAGCTGGACATGTATTATAGCCCATTCTGAAATCTCCTTCTTAAAGAGGTTCTCTGAGAAAATGTATAAAATAAAATTTTAAAAAATGTATACATTTATTTACCAAAAATAAGTTGTTTTAATTAGTGGATAATTCTATGTGAATACTTTTATGCCCAAAAATGGCAAAAGTATTCTTGGAGTGATACCTTTATTGGCTAACCAGAAAAAAAAAATATATGCAAGCTTTCAGAGCACAGATGCTCCTTCTTCAGGCAATATTACAAATGAATTCATAACATTTGTAATCCTGCCTGAAGAAGGTATCACTCCGAGAATACTTTTGCCATTTTTGGGCATAAAATTATTTCCATCAAATTTTCTGGCTAACACGGTACCACAATATAAATTTGTACTGTACATCACAATTAGCGGATAATAATTGCGTATGGACATAATGGCCAACGATGTCAGCAGCCATCCATCCTAGATGGGTAAAGGTAAACTGTTTGAGACGGACTTCTCTGACCTACCTGTCGGAATCAAGAACGTGCATCTATGTCATTGATTGACTGACTGATCACGTCCATGACTCAACATGTTGTAAACCTGTCATGATGAGTGAGCAGATAGGATGCTGCCCCTCACCCTGACAGGAACTTATCTATCACAACATATAGTTGCCCAGAGACATCTGAATGCATCGGCTTTCCTTTATGCCATTCATCAAACATGTCGTATATTTTGTGTATAGCAAGTCACAAGCCTCGCACTGCTCTGCGTCTTATCATTTGGTTCTATGAGCTGCAGTAAAACGTGACGTATATTCCAGGTGCTGACGATCACAATGCCGGTCCAGCCAGCATAGCGGTGGGCTCAGAAGATCAGCTTTGGAAAGCGTTCCTCTTATATAGATCCAGTGGATCCTACTTACATTCGCTGCTGTTTACATTGTATGGTTACAATTCTATTTACACTTCAATATGACTCCAGAATAAATTTTTGTCTTTCTTATACTTGCCGTATATTTTTCCCAAGGAAGGGGTTTAGGTATTGTGTTTTTTTTTTTTTATTTCTACTGTAATATTTCATAATATCTGTGAATAAGTCTTGAAAATAATTTGCATTGAAAAGGTTGAGATCCTCTGAATCTACAGGGATTTTTAGGAATTAAAAATCTACAGCAGTAAATCTGCAGCAGAATTTACATTTTGCACCATGTCTGGATTTAGTAGCAGCTGCCCCTTTAAATGGAATATGTCAGCAGGTTTTTGCTACCCCATTTGAGAGCAGCATAATCCGAGGCCCTGATTCCAACGATGTATCACTTACTGGGCTGCTTGGTGTTATTTTGATAAAATTGCAGGTTTTTTTTTCTCATGCAGATCTCTGAATGCTGAGCTCTGTATAATAACCCCACCCACACCTCTGATTGGCAGCTTTCTGTGTACACTGTATTTAAACTGCCAATCAGTGGTGGGGGGCGTGGTTGGACTACCTGGCTGCAGGTTTACTAGTCCTCTAGTGATAATCTTCTGCTAATAAAAGTGTGATTTTTATCAAAACTACAACAAGCAGCCCTGTAAGTGAGACGTCCCTAGAATCAGGGTCTTTGTCTCTACATCATGCTGCTCTCAACAACAACCAATATATAGTACATCCGACAAGGGGTCAATGTGTTAAAAAAGACCTTTATTATAATAATTTGGGTACATGGCGGCAAAGAAAAGAGCACACACACATATATATAGTAATACCATATAATAGTGAGGAGGTATAATGTAAATATTTGAATTGCAGAGACACCAGGGCTAAATAGTAGTAGCTCCAATTGTGCTAATGCATACTGATAGTATATCCTAGGTCACATAGTAAAAGGATATAATCCTAAATAATAAAAGCCAATATAGGCATTCCCAAGATAATGACCTTTTGGTATATACATATCAAGGGATGTATTATATGCAAGTAGGTTAATTCCCAAGTAACAATAATGTTGTATTGGATTCATTCATACCTGGTATATATTGTCTGCACGTCTTGCAATAGCTCTGGGCTCGGTGGTCCTACTCCTAGTGTGGCGCTCACCCCATCATGCTGCTCTCAGAATAGCCAAGAAAAACCTGCTGACAGATTCCCTTTACAAATAGCTGAAATGGCTCCTAGATACCAGAGAAGGAAAACGTTATTAAAACGGTTTTGTTTCCTAAATAGAAAAGCAAATTAAACACCACTGGATAATGTGGTGTGTGAAACCGTCCATTGGATTGCTGTTTCGGGTGGGCTCAGGAGCAGAGCCCCCATCCTACACAGCTGACATCTTGCTGTAACAGCAGCGGCCCGAGCGGAGCGTCAATCACTGCTGTTTAACCATTTATATGCCGTCAATCACTGATGGCAAGTTAAATAGCCCAATCGCCGGTACGCTATGCAATGTTACTAGAATTTTTTTTTGTTACTTTTCCATTTCCTTGAATTACTTGTTGTGATTTGCGGATCCATTGAATTGGCCAAGTGGAAGGGCTGCAGCCGATCATTCATGTCCGTAGCAGATACACATTTACATGTGTAAATAGGCCCTTATAGAATTCAATCAATAGAACGTATACCTGGATATCCAGGTTTATCCTTTGCATACATTTAAAGAGGTATAAGTCATGGCATATTACTAGGATGTCATTCTTGGGGGTCTGACAGCCTGATTTAGAAAGAAGTGGATGCATTATTTTTTTCACGCTCCCAATTTAACAATTTGAGTACAGTTGGATCTATTGTTTTTTTTATTTTTTGCACTATGGGTGGGTGGTTGGGAGCACAGCTGTGCAGAAAAAAAAAAGCTTACAGGTTCTCAATTCCTTCATTCTTGGGATCGGTGGCGGAACCACAGGTCGGACCATCGCCAATCAAGATATTATATTCCTTCACACTCATCATTGCTCCCAATTAACAATTTGAGTACGTGCATTTTTTTAGGGTATTTTTGCGCAATGGGTGGGAGCACAGCTGTGCAGGAAAAAAAGCTGATAGGTTCCCCATTCCTTCTTTCTCAGAATCAGTGGATGGAACATCGCCAATCACAATATTATATCCTTCACACTAATCGTTGCTCCCAATTATCAATTTGAGTACGGTTATACCTATTGTTTTTTTAGGGGTTTTTTTGCACTGTGGGTGGTTGGGAGCACAGCTGTGCAGGAAAAAAAAAAGCTGATAGGTTCCCCATTCCTTCATTCTCAGGATCAGTGGTGGAACCAGAGGTTGGATCATCTCCAATCAAAATATTATTTTATTCACACTAATCATTGCTCCTAGTTAACAATTTGAGTACGGTTGAACCCATTGTGTTTTTTTTGGGTTTTTGTTTTTTTTTGCACTATGGGTGCAAGTTATAGTAATATGTGTCACCGTAAAAAAAAAAACTAATAGTGTCTCCTGATTGTTCAGACACAAATATATCTGTTGAAAATAGTCTGATATACACCAGTAAATTATAACTGTGGTTTTGCTGTTCCACGGTAAAAAATCTCTATTATCCTGCTTTTGGCATTTTTTGCTGCAAAGAAAAACAGTAGTAGTGTCTCCTGATTGTTCAGACACAAATATATCTGTTGAAAATAGTCTGGTGTAGGCCCGAGAAATACAAGTGTGGTTTTGCAGTTCCACGGGTCAAATCTCTGTATTATCCTGCTTTTTTGCATTTTTTGCTGTAAAGAAAAACAGTACTGTCTCCTGATTGTTCAGACACAAATATATCTATTTAAAATTTTCTGGTATACCCCAGTAAACAATAACTGTGGTTTTGCCATTCCACGGTAAAAAATCTCTATTATTCACCTTTTGGTATTTTTTCCGTAAAGAAAAACAGTAATAGTTTCTCCCTGATTGTTCAGATTGTTTAAAAGAGTCGGGTGTAGGCCAGAGAAATAGAACTGTGGTTTTCCTCTTCCACGGTTCTAATCTACTTTATTACCCTTTTTCCATTGATGGTGCGAGTGTAAGCTATTTTACTTACTTTACAATGGGCAAGGCGCGTGGCAAGGGACATGGAAGTGGACGTTCTGGTGATGGTACATGCAGAGGACGGGGCCGTGGCCAAGGTGAAAATGTGCCACAACCAACAGCCATATCTTCTCGCTCCCACTTCTTGACCGAATTACTAGGGAAGCACAGAACAACACCAGTATTGCGAACTGATCAGTGTGAACAGGTTATTAATTGGATAGCAGACCACCACTTCCGGTCTGTCTTCCACACGGTCAACTCTTAGTAGCCGTGAGTCTCGACCGCATACTCCTCCTCACCCTGATGCTCCTTCCTCCCACCATGCCGAGTGTCGTCAGACAGCAACTGATCCCACACTTGGACACTCTGAAGAGCTGTTCACTGGTCCATTTCCAGATTTGTGCCCCTCGCCTGCCCCGCTTGAAGTGGTGGAAGAGGAGATCCCATGTAGAGATGCCCAAATATTTGAACAGCCACGGCCACAGGAAGTCAACGCTGGCAATTTGTCACAAGAGGTTGACGATGACGAAACACAATTGCCAAGAAGTGAGGAGGAGGATCGTGGTGCGCAAGTGGAAGAGGAGGAGGTGGTGGATGATCTAGTAACTGACCCAACGTGGCAGGAGGACATGCAGAGCAAGGCCAGCAGCAGACCGGGTGAGGGAGACAGAGTACCCCAACAGGCAGGAAGAAGCAGTGTGGTGGCCGCACACAGAAGGCCGGCAACAGTTCCCCGTAACACCAACACGAGGGACGTTGCCAGTAAAACCTGTGGGTCTTCCAGAGTCTGGAATTTTTTTAAAGACTCTGCTGATAACCCCAAAAAGGCCATTTGTACCACCTGCCATGCCAGCATCAGCAGGGGTGACAAAACTACCAGCCTGACCACCACCAGCATGATCAGGCACATGGCAGTAAAGCACCCGACTTTGTGGGGCGAACCCCAGGGTCCACGACCAGTGTCAGCAGGTGTCACCTGTTGTGTGTGCATGGCAATCCCCTGTCCATACTGCATGCAAAGATGCCCCCTCCTCTCAGTCTTTATGGCAGTCTCTCAAGTGTGTGCAAAGCAGTCATCAAAGCAAAAGGTGGCTACTTTGAAGAATCTAGAATATAAGACATATTTTCAGTTGTTTCACACTTTTTTGTTAAGTATATAATTCCACATGTGTTAATTCATAGTTTTGATGCCTTCAGTGTGAATGTACAATTTTCATAGTCATGAAAATACAGAAAAATCTTTAAATGAGAAGGTGTGTCCAAACTTTTGGTCTGTAATGTATGTACCATCTTGACCAACTTTGAGGAGTCCACCAAGATGGTGAGTGGCGATGACTCCATCATTAGCGTCAGCATTCCACTTGTCTGTCTTTTGCAATGCTCTCTGCAGAGAATTAAAGAGGAGGCATTGCAGCCAGAGTATGATGAGATGGATCAAGAAGCTGTAGCGGTCGATTACACACAGCCCAGCCTCATCTCATCCCAACGTGCATTGGGGGAAAATGAGGGAGAGGAGGAGGAGAAAGAACAGGAGCTTGTATCATGCGCTGTAGGCGGTAGTACCTGTACAACTGTCATACCGTCGGTTCAGCGTGGGTGGCCTGAGGACAGGGGGGAGGAGGAGGAGGAGAGCATGGTCATTCGTCATCTTGGTGTGGACACGGAAGTCTTGCCCGTTACCAGTCTGGCGCGCATGGCTGACTTTGTTACTCTGCCTTAACCGTGACCCTCGCGTTGTCAAAATGTTGGGTGACAGTCATTACTGGTTGGTGACACTTTTAGACCCCCGCTACAAGGAGAACGTTCACTCTCTTATTCCTGAGGTGGAGAGGTCTACAAAAATGGGGCAGTACCAGAAGGCCCTTGCTGCAGAACTGTTAAAAAAAAATTCCCATCTGAAGACGCTAGCGGCAGAGGTCACAGTTCGTTGACCAACCAAGGCGTACAAGCGAGAGAGAGGCAACTCCAATCCAGCAGAGGCAGGGGAACACTGTCAACATTCTGGGAAAGTTTTCTGAGACCTGCCCAGCTTACAGGCCCTGAGGCGCGGGGTACTCTCACAAGGAGTGGAAAGTTTCAAAAGATGGTGAGGGAGTACCTTGCCGACTGTACCAGCGTCCTCCGTAATTCCTCTGTGCCTTTTAATTATTGGGTATCCAAGCTGGACACTTGGAATTAAATCGCTCTGTACGCCTTGGAGGTCCTGGCCTGCCCTGCCGCTAGCGTGTTATCGGAGCGTGTTTTTAGTGCTGCTGGGGTAATTATAACTGTTAAGCGCACTCGCCTGTCAACTGACAATGCTGACAAGCTGACCCTTATCAAAATGAACAAGAGCTGGATTGGGCCAGACTTCTCATCACCACCAAATGACAGCAGAGTAACATAAAGTCAAATCCACTGTGTTATTTCGGGAGGTGTATTCAAATGCACCACTTCACACCCACACATGGGTATACGCTTCCTCATTTCGGCTGTTTTATGTTCTTCTCCTTATCCTCAGCCTCCACCACCACTATACCACCAGGGTGACCGTGGTCCGTGTTGCCATTATTGAAAGTTCCTCAGTCCTTATTTTTGTCAGCTTTTGCTTGGAAGGCATAAGCAAAGACTGTGGGAGACCCACTCCCCAATAATGGGAATAATATATTTAAAATGCTGTACTGTATGGCTCTTGTAAGGGGCATTAAAAGCATCTTGTTAAGCTACTGCGACCTCCACCACTTTTCCGAGGGCCATTAAAAGCGTCTTGTTAAGCTACTGGGACGTCCACCACTTTTCCGAGGAGCATTAAAACCGTCTTGTTAATCTACTGGGACTTCCACGTCTCTTCCAAGGGGCATTCAAACCGTCTTGTTAAGCTACTGCGATCTCCACCACTTTTCCGAGGGGCATTAAAAACGTCTTGTTAAGCTAGTTGGACCTCCACGTCTCTTCCAAGGGGAATTCAAACTGTCTTGTTAAGCTACTGGGACATCCACGTCTCTTCCAAGGGGCATTCAAACCGTCTTGGTAAGCTACTGCGACCTCCACCTCTTTTTCGAGGGGCATTAAAAGCGTCTTATTAAGCTACTGGGACCTCCACCACTTTTCCGAGAAGCATTAAAACCGTCTTGCTAAGCTACTGGGACCTCCACGTCTCTTCCAAGGGGCATTCAAACCGTCTTCTTAAGCTACTGGGACCTCCACATCTCTTCCAAGGGGCATTCAAACCGTCTTGTTAAGCTACTGGGACCTCCACGTCTCTTCTGAGAGGCATTAAAAGCGTCTTCTTAAGCTACTGGGACCTCCACCACTTTTCCGAGGGGCATTAAAACCGTCTTTTTAAGGTACTGGTACCTCCACGTCTCTTCCAAGGGGCATTCAAACCGTCTTGTTAAGCTACTGGGACCTGCACCACTTTTCCAAGGGGCATTCAAACAGTCTTGTTAAGCTACTGCGAATTCCACCACTTTTCCAAGGGGCATTAAAACCGTCTTGTTAAGCTACTGGGACCTCCACCACTTTTCCGAGGGGCATTAAAAGCATCTTGTTAAGCTATTGGGACCTCCACCACTTTTCTGAGGAGCATTAAAACCGTCTTGTTAAGCTACTGGGACCTCCATGTCTCTTCCAAGGGGCATTCAAACAGTCTTGTTAAGCTACTTAGACCTCCACGTCTCTTCTGAGGACATTAATAGCGTCTTGTTAAGCTACTGTGACCTCCACCACTTTTCCGAGGGGCATTCAAACCGTCTTGTTAAGCTACTGGGACCTCCACGTCTCTTCCAAGGGGCATTCAAACAGTCTTGTTAAGCTACTGGGACCTCCACGTCTCTTCCAAGAGGCATTCAAAGCGTCATGTTAAGCTACTGGGACCTCCACCACTTTTCCGAGGGGCATTAAAAGCATCTTGTTAAGCTACTGGGACCTCCACCACTTTTCCGAGGAGCATTAAAACCATCTTGTTAAGCTACTGGGACCTCCACCACTTTTCCGAGGAGCATTAAAACCATCTTGTTAAGCTACTGTGACCTCCACGTCTCTTCCAAGGAGCATTCTGACCGTCTTGCTAAGCTACTGCGACCTCCACCACTTTGGCGAGGGGCATTAAAACCGACTTGTTAAGCTACTGGGACCTCCACGTCTCTTCAAAGGGGCATTTAAACCGTCTTGTTAAGCTACTGGGACCTAAACGTCTCTTCGAAGGGGCATTCAAACCGTCTTGTTAAGCTACTGGGACTTCCACCACTTTTCCGAGGGGCATTAAAACAGTCTTGTTAAGCTACTGGGACCTCTACGTCTCTTCCAAGGGGCATTCAAACCGTCTTGTTAAGCTACTGGGACCTCCACTTCTCTTCTGAGGGGCATTAAAAGCGACGTGTTAAGCTACTGTGACCTCCACCACTTTTCCGAGGGGCATTAAAAAAGTCGTGTTAAGCTACTGGGACCTCCACGTATCTTCCAAGGGGCATTCAAACCGTCTTCTTAAGCTACTGGGACCTCCACATCTCTTCCAAGGGGCATTCAAACCGTCTTGTTAAGCTACTGGGACCTCCACGTCTCTTCTGAGAGGCATTAAAAGCGTCTTCTTAAGCTACTGGGACCTCCACCACTTTTCCGAGGGGCATTAAAACCGTCTTTTTAAGGTACTGGTACCTCCACGTCTCTTCCAAGGGGCATTCAAACCGTCTTGTTAAGCTACTGGGACCTGCACCACTTTTCCAAGGGGCATTCAAACAGTCTTGTTAAGCTACTGCGAACTCCACCACTTTTCCAAGGGGCATTAAAACCGTCTTGTTAAGCTACTGGGACCTCCACCACTTTTCCGAGGGGCATTAAAAGCATCTTTTTAAGCTATTGGGACCTCCACCACTTTTCTGAGGAGCATTAAAACCGTCTTGTTAAGCTACTGGGACCTCCATGTCTCTTCCAAGGGGCATTCAAACAGTCTTGTTAAGCTACTTAGACCTCCACGTCTCTTCTGAGGACATTAATAGCGTCTTGTTAAGCTACTGTGACCTCCACCACTTTTCCGAGGGGCATTCAAACCGTCTTGTTAAGCTACTGGGACCTCCACGTCTCTTCCAAGGGGCATTCAAACAGTCTTGTTAAGCTACTGGGACCTCCACGTCTCTTCCAAGGGGCATTCAAAGCGTCATGTTAAGCTACTGGGACCTCCACCACTTTTCCGAGGGGCATTAAAAGCATCTTGTTAAGCTACTGGGACCTCCACCACTTTTCCGAGGACCATTAAAACCATCTTGTTAAGCTACTGGGACCTCCACCACTTTTCCGAGGAGCATTAAAACCATCTTGTTAAGCTACTGTGACCTCCACGTCTCTTCCAAGGAGCATTCTGACCGTCTTGCTAAGCTACTGCGACCTCCACCACTTTGGCGAGGGGCATTAAAACCGACTTGTTAAGCTACTGGGACCTCCACGTCTCTTCAAAGGGGCATTTAAACCGTCTTGTTAAGCTACTGGGACCTAAACGTCTCTTCCAAGGGGCATTCAAACCGTCTTGTTAAGCTACTGCGACCTCCACCACTATTCAAAGGGGCATTAAAACCGTCTTGTTAAGCTACTGGGACTTCCATCACTTTTCCGAGGGGCATTAAAACAGTCTTGTTAAACTACTGGGACCTCTACGTCTCTTCCAAGGGGCATTCAAACCGTCTTGTTAAGCTACTGGGACCTCCACTTCTCTTCTGAGGGGCATTAAAAGCGACGTGTTAAGCTACTGTGACCTCCACCACTTTTCCGAGGGGCATTAAAAAAGTCGTGTTAAGCTACTGGGACCTCAACGTCTTTTCCAAGGGGCATTCAAACCGTCTTGTTAAGCTACTGGGACCTCCATGTCTCTACCAATGGGCATTCAAACCGTCTTGTTAAGCTACTGCTACCTCCACCACTTTTTCAAGGGGCAGTAAAAGTGTCTTATTAAGCTACTGGGTCCTCCACCACTTTTCCGAGAAGCATTAAAACCGTCTTGTTAAGCTACTGGGACCTCCACGTCTCTTCCAAGGGGCATTCAAGCCGTCTTGTTAAGCTCCTGGGACCTCCACGTCTCTTCCAAGGGGCATTCAAACAGTCTTGTTAAGCTACTTAGACCTCCACGTCTCTTCTGAGGACATTAATAGCGTCTTGTTAAGCTACTGTGACCTCCACCACTTTTCCGAGGGGCATTCAAACCGTCTTGTTAAGCTACTGGGACCTCCACGTCTATTCCAAGGGGCATTCAAACAGTCTTGTTAAGCTACTGGGACCTCCACGTCTCTTCCAAGGGGCATTCAAAGCGTCATGCTAAGCTACTGGGACCTCCACCACTTTTCCGAGGGGCATTAAAACCGTCTTTTTAAGGTACTGGGACCTCAACGTCTCTTCCAAGGGGCATTCAAACCGTCTTGTTAAGCTACTGGGACCTCCACGTCTCTACCAAGGGGCATTCAAACCGTCTTGTTAAGCTACTGCGACCTCCACCACTTTTTCAAGGGGCAGTAAAAGCGTCTTATTAAGCTACTGGGTCCTCCACCACTTTTCCGAGAAGCATTAAAAGCGTCTTGTTAAGCTACTGGGACCTCCACGTCTCTTCCAAGGGGCATTCAAGCCGTCTTGTTAAGCTCCTGGGACCTCCACGTCTCTTCCAAGGGGCATTCAAACCATCTTGTTAAGCTACTGGGACCTCCACGTCTCTTCTGAGAGGCATTAAAAGCGTCTTGTTAAGCTACTGTGACCTCCACCACTTTTCCGAGGGGCATTAAAACCGTCTTGTTAAGCTACTGGGACCTCCATGTCTCTTCCAAGGGGCATTCAAACCGTCTTGTTAAGCTACTGGGACCTCCACCACTTATCTGCGGGGCATTAAAAGCGTCTTGTTAAGCTACTGTGACCTCCACCACTTTTTCGAGGGGCATTAAAACCGTCTTGTTAAGCTACTGGGACCTCCACGTCTCTTCCGAGGGGCATTCAAACCGTCTTGTTAAGCTACTGGGACCTCCACGTCTCTTCCAAGGGGCATTCAAACCATCTTGTTAAGCTACTGCAACCTCCACCACTTTTCCAAGGGGCATTAAAACCGTCTTGTTAAGCTACTGGGACCTCCACCACTTTTCCGAGGGGCATTGAAAGCATCTTGTTAAGCTACTGGGACCTCCACCACTTTTCTGAGGAGCATTTAAACCATCTTTTTAAGCTACTGGGACCTCCACGTCTCTTCCAAGGGGCATTCAAACCGTCTTGTTAAGCTACTGGGACCTCCACGTCTCTTCTGAGGGGCATTAAAAGCGTCTTGTTAAGCTACTGTGACCTCCACCACTTTTCCGAGGGGCATTAAAACCGTCTTGTTAAGATACTGGGACCTCCACGTCTCTTCCGAGGGGCATTCAAACCGTATTGTTAAGCTACTGGGACCTCCACGTCTCTTCCAAGGGGCATTCAAACCGTCTTGTTAAGCTACTTGGACCTCCACGTCTCTTCCGAGGGGCATTAAAAGCGTCTTGTTAAGCTACTGTGACCTCCACCACTTTTCCGAGGGGCATTAAAACCGTCTTGTTAAGCTACTGGGACCTCCACCACTTTTCTGAGGAGCATTAAAACTGTCTTGTTAAGCTACTGGGACCTCCACGTCTCTTCCAAGGGGCATTCAAACCGTCTTGTTAAGCTACTGGGACCTCCACGTCTCTTCTGAGGGGCATTAATAGCGTCGTGTTGAGCTACTGTGACCTCCACCACTTTTCCAAGGGGCATTAAAACCGTCTTGTTAAGCTACTGGGATCTCCACGTTTCTTCTGAGGGACATTAAAAGCTTTTTCTTAAGCTACTGTGACCTCCACCACTTTTCCGAGGGGCATTAAAACCGTCTTGTTAAGCTACTGGGACCTCCACCACTTTACCAAGGGGTATTAACACCGTCTTGTTAAGCTACTGGGACCTCCACATCTCTTTTGAGGGGCATTAAAAGTGTCTTGTTAAACCACTCTGAACTCCACAGCTCTTCCAAGGGGCATTGATATGTTGTTTTTAATTAACTCTAACCTCCACGACTCTTCGAACGGGCATTGCATTTCCTCTTAATATAATGTTTGTAATATGCTGTACTGCATGGCTCTTGTAAGGGGCATTGCAAGTTCCTCCGTCCTAATTTTTGGCATCTTTTGCTTGGAAGGCATAAGCAAAGACTATGGGAGACCCACTCCCCAATAATGGGAATAATGTTTGTAATATGCTGTACTGCATGGCTCTTGGAAGGGGCATTCAAATCGTCTGGTTAAGCTACTGGGACCTCCACGTCTTTTCCGAGGGGCATTAAAACCATCTTGTTAAGCTACTGTGACCTCCACGTCTCTTCAAAGGGACATTAAAACAGTCTTCTTAAGCCACTCTGAACTCCACAGCTCTTCCTAGGGGCATTGAAATGTTGTTTTTAATTACCTCTTACCTCCACGACTCTTCCAACGGACATTGCATTTCCTCCTAATTTTAGTCAGCTTTTGCTTTTCAATGCAAAGGCGAAAACTAAGGGAGACCCACTCCCCAATAGTGGGTAGAAGGTTTTTAGTGCGCTGTAATCCATGTCTGTTTCAAGGGGCATTGCAGTTCCTCATAATTTTTGGAAAGCTTTCCATTCACTGCTTAGGCCAACAGTGTACAGGAGACCCAGTTGCTATAAATGGAAAAAAACGGTTTACTTAAGGCCCTCTGACCTCCATGTCATTTCCAAGGTACATTGGAGTGCCTCGAAATTTTTGGTAGGCATTGCACTCACTGTATGCCCTATAACTGTGTAGCCAAACTGCTCCTTTTGTTACAGAAACATATCCTACAAGACATATGTGGTTGACTGGCCTGATATTGATGTGAATGGTCCCTGTTCCTCCTGCTCTTTCTCCTTTGCCACCACTTCATCCATCATTCATCACCTGAAGCTTTGTTTTAACGGGAGTCATAGAACTGGGATAGTAGCAGGAAAACATCCAGCAATCCTCGGAGGAGGTAGGATATGCGCGAAAACGCTGACCACCTCAGGCCTAGCCGCTACTACATACATGCGCTTGCATTCCAACAAAACAAAGCAGATGCTAACTTGTATCATCATCATCATGGTCCTCACCTTGTCACTCTCAACTCCCCTGATGGAGAAGCCAGGGCCCACCGGAGGAGTCTGGTTCTCTGGTGGGCTCGTCCAATGCTGCCCTAAAGCAGGCCAGGCTAAGAAAAGTGTGTGTGGGGATGTTCCAAGGAGAAATAGGGGCGACTGGGGACCGTTTATGGACACCCGGCTGCCCCCAGGCGGCTGGGGACCGTGTGTGAACACCCGGCCGAGGGGCGGCTGGGGACCGAGTATGGACTCCCGGCTGCCCCCTGGCGGCTGGGGACTGAGTGTGGACACCTGGCAGCCGGGCGGCTGGGGACTGAGTATGGATTACAGGCCGCCAATGCTGCCTTGACGCGGTGGTCAGATTCCGCCTCCACGTGCCTAAAAAGGCCCAATTTCAAGTGCAAGCAAGCAAGCAGTATGGTATTGCAGCCTGGCGGTGGGTGGGTGGATGGCAGGCTGCACACTTCGCTTGCATTCCAAGAAAACAAAGCAGATGCTAACTTGTATCATCATCATCATGGTCCTCACCTTGTCTCAACTCCCCTGATGGAGAAGCCAGGGCCCACCGGAGGAGTCTGGTTCTCTAGTGGGCTCGTCCAATGCTGCCCTAAAGCAGGCCGGGCTAAGAAAAGTGTGTGGGGGGATGTTTCAAGGAGAAATAGGGGCGGCTGGGGGCCGTTTATGGACACCCGGCTGCCCCCAGGCGGCTGGGGACCGAGTATGGACACCCGGCCGCTCCCTGGCGGTTGGGGACCGAGTGTGGACACCCCGCCGCCGGGCGGCGGGGGACTGAGTATGGATACCAGGCCGCCAACGCTGCCATGACATGGTGGCCTGATTCCGCCTCCACATGCCTAAAAGGCCCAATTTCAAGTGCAAGCAAGCAGTATGGTATTGCAGCCTGGGGGTGGGTGGGTGGTTGGCTGCATATTTGCGCTTGCATTGCAAGGAATGGGAGAGGTGCAATTGAACCCTGCCCTGGGACAAGAACTTGCACGGGGATAATTGCAAGTCTGCATCTTCTGATGCTTCAAGGATGACTTCTGATGGGCACACTTTTAGGCAGTGACCGGGGAGTCAGAGATGCTTCCAGGGGTCTTCCCCATGCTGTCCCCATGTCTTTTCAGCACTGTATGCATGTGTCACACAGCACATGGCCAGATAAGGTTGTAAAATGTTAAAATGACTTTTCCCGGTGAATGCATTTGTCACGGTTGAAGCAATACAAAAGTGCAAAAACGCATAAAAAATGCCACTTGTGAACATAGCCCAAGGTGTGGAGGAGTATTTTTTTTTTTGTTATTTATTTTACCTTATACACGAGTCTTTACCCTGGAAAGGAACTTCCTTAACTGAAAGCAGTTTCAGTTTCGTTTTTGAACGTTTTATTGTGAGCCCTTAAAAGTGGCTTAATACCTCTGACCACGTTGTTGACAGCAGTGACCTGGGGGTCAGAAATGCTTCCTGGGGCGATCCCCATGCTGTCCCCATGTAATTTTAGCACTGTCACTATCATTTTGGGCACTTGTTAGGCTTTTAACAGACAGCTGGGGATGCCGCCGCGAAAATTCTCGGGTCTCCCATAGACTAACATTGGGCTCGTGGCTCAGGTCGAGCAACCGAGTATCATGGCGAGCTCGGCCCGAGCTTCGAGCCCCCGAGCATTTTAGTGCTCGCTCTTCACTACTAAATACCCTTCATTATTTATTATTTTTGCACTTTGCGATTTACCCATTCACTTCCGGTTACTTGGGTATTTTGCTTGTCTTTGGTTTTTCTTTGTCTAGTGGCCTTGTGTGAACATGCATTTACATTTTGCATGCACATCAATTTATGTTTCAGTTCAGACTTCTAGGTTTTTTCTTTGTAGTTCAGTGTGCTTTAGTACATATAAGGGTGTGGCCGCCCTTTGTCTGAGCTGAAATGTTTATTCTGCCTCAGGTCTATGCTTCTACTAGGGGGTCAGTCTCTCTGCCCTTATCCATATGTACGTCACTTGACAAATGGTAAGGTTTTAATATTAGAGTTAGGACTGTCCCATAAGGGTTGCCGTGATGTGGCGGGATAGCTTTTGCATTATTTTTATCAAAATTATGTTAACTAAATACCCTTCATTATTTATTATTTTTGCACTTTGCGATTTACCCATTCACTTCCGGTTACTTGGGTATTTTGCTTGTCTTTGGTTTTTCTTTGTCTAGTGGCCTTGTGTGAACATGCATTTACATTTTGCATGCACATCAATTTATGTTTCAGTTCAGACTTTTAAGTTTTTTCTTTATATGCTATATATGCTGTATGTGCGGGAAGGGAGCTTGTATGTACACTGTTTGCTATGTATGGGGGAGGGAAGCTGTCGGACAAAGAGGGGTCCTGCAAACATCCAACTAATGGCACCCATATATATTACAGGAAGGTAAGTCAAACCCAAGGAATTTTGCTGGAGCAGCCGACCATGTGCTGTGTATGGGGCCATCTCCCCCACACATATAACCACATTCATGTATATGGGGGAGTCGGGATGTGTTGTGTGGACAAGCGTCCGGTCTAAAGCTAACTAGTGTATGGGCACCTGAGACTAAGGCAAGTTATCATCCAGAAAGTCTTTCTCCAGCCTGCTGAAAAAATGCCGGATAGAGAAAGGCTTTTATCACCTAAGCCAGATCTCACAGGAGGGGAATCAAGAAGAAAAAAGGAGAAATGTAAAATAAGACACAAGTCCAGACAGTTGTCATCCAAAACTTTATCTGGTATCGACCAAGAAAATTACAATCAGTAAAAGTATAAACCACATTTAGGAAAAACACAGATGAGCTGCGGGACCATCGCTTCTTCTTCTGGGACTTTTTGGCGGACAGGTTGCTCTGCTGTCGGAGGCCTTTCTTGTTCTTGGACTTCTCCTTCATGTGGATTCTGAAGACTAGGAGGCTCCTGAGGGTCCATCTCTCCTGCCGGCAGCTCAGAGTGACTTGGAGATATGTTTCCTTCAGTCCAGGAAAGCAAGAGAGGAAAAAGATGAATGTGATGTAATAACAAGACAAACCTAAAAAAAAACGTATAAAAAATCATGTAACTGCAAACTGCACAAAAATGACCCCAATAACGTAAGTGCTGTAGTATTAAAGAACCTGCAAAACGAGTGGTGTGAAAAGACCTGGGACTTGTCAGAAATATGTAATGTTTTGTCTAAAATGACAAAAAAAAAGAAAAGATTCAAGGGATGAGCAGCATTTTATAACAGGTAAAAAATATACAAATTTGTGACAAGTGACCGGTATTAAGTATTGTGGATGATAACCAGACGTTTATTTCAAATGAAGAGTTTAATGAACATTTTGTATTCGGCCAAATGGAACCTTCCCGGAAATGTCTGCGCCGGTGATAAAATCTACTTACTAATAGAGTTCCCGACTGGACACAAAGAACTGCAGCTCATGGAGGAATGAAGCTTCTTTCCTTCTCAGCCAAGAACTTCTTATATCAGTCCCGTACGGCCTCTATCATGTCCTGATATCTAGCAGAAAGAGAAAAAATCAATTATAAACTAAATAAAATTTATTAAAGAAAAAAAAACCTCCTGCAAACATGAAGCATTTGTAGCAAAGCACAGCCATTATTTACACAGCACAATTGTTTTACTTTATTCTATATTAGTGGCCGCTCTGTGCAAAAACTTGTGGGAAATTACTGCAGCACTAATATTGTCCGTCCAGAGAGCACCCAAGTATTCCCCAATTTCTGACTCCACCGCCCGATTGCCCTCACAAGCACAATGCTGCACCGCTGTCACCTGCCTGGTACAGGCTCCTTTATAGGGTCCTTTCAGCTGTTGTTCACCAAGATGTGAAGTAATCCGAGTACAGGGTTTCCCATGTCTGAGTGCAGGGGTGGAGAGCAGAGAGGATCAGACAGGGACAGGCCCATACACAGACTGCTGGTATATAGAGGACAAATCTCGCTGAACAGCAGCTACAAGAAGCTTCTGGATGGGGGCAGTGGGGGTGAGATAGCACTTCAGCAACATGTTTCGGAGAGAAGTAAGAAAATAAGCAAATGAAGAATATTTATAAAGTTCACAAGTCTGCAATGTGAGGAGGATAATTACATGAAGAAAACCCTCTAGGTGCAGCGTCGGCAACCGGAAAACCGCCCCAAGGTCCACCTGTGTCATCAGCGCCCCCCCTGCTGTACCCCTAATCAGTTGTACTGCAGACTCAGATGATTGATAGTGACACTAGGTCAGCTCTTTCCCTATGGCAGCACTAGCTGACCATCCTGTGGATAGGACAGGTGCCGGATCATTCAGTCCTTTCCCTCTTCCCCAACGTGAAGCAAACATCCCTCTGACCAGACAAACATCCCCCTGACCAGACAAACATCCCCCTGACCAGACAAACATCCCCCTGACCAGGCAAACATCCCCCTGACCAGGCAAACATCCCCCTGACCAGGCAAACATCCCTCTGACCAGGCAAACATCCCTCCGACCAGGCAAACATACAACCCCTTATTTTCTTTCCCATTTTACTTCCTTTATTAATTTCTCCTCCAACATTACTGACAACTCCAAGTTCGATAGTTTGATAGTCTCATCTCCTGCCTTTGTATGTGGAGGAGACAATAAACAGCCGTATACATCCTAAACCTGTCACAAGGACTTTCTCTGCAACTCCCTACTCTCAGCTGTCCCCCTGTAACAATCCACCTTTTTCTCTTTCTCGCTCATACATTTCAGACACTTTATTAACATGTTAATCATATTTCTAAACTTACTGCATTCCACTTCATCTGATCATACATCACCGTTTAAAAGAATCACACTCACTTACTTGTCTGCTGCTGTAATTCTTGGATTGTTTTCTTGCTTTTACTTGGTCTTATTTTGCTGTTTGCTGTCCTTAAACCACCATCTGCCGCACAGTGTCCACATCTTGTTCCACCGGGTCGCTCTTTGGATCCCTGCAACAACAGACACTATGCGAGTATGACTTCACATGTGACATTTCCAAGTCCCTTTACCATTGTGGTGCCAATGGAGTACCCCTTTTCTCATTATCATGCCCCCGAAGCACACAATTTCCCGCTAGCATGCCACCGTAGCACACCTTTTCCCGTTAGTATGCCACCGGGCACACCTATTCCCGTTAGCATGCCATCGGAGCACACCTATTCCCGTTAGCATGCCACCGGAGCACACCTTTACCATTAGCATGTCACGTCTCCACGTCTCTTCCAAGGGGCATTCAAACCGTCTTGTTAAGCTACTGGGACCTCCACCACTTATCTAAGGGGCATTAAAAGCTTCTTGTTAAGCTGCTGTGACCTCCACCACTTTTTCGAGGGGCAATAAAACCGTCTTGTTAAGCTACTGGGACCTCCACGTCTCTTCCGAGGGGCATTCAAACCGTCTTGTTAAGCTACTGGGACCTCCACGTCTTTTCCAAGGGGCATTCAAACCGTTTTGTTAAGCTACTGCGACCTCCACGTCTCTACCAAGGGGCATTCAAACCGTCTTGTTAAGCTACTGCGACCTCCGCCACTTTTTCGAGGGGCAGTAAAAGCGTCTTATTAAGCTACTGGGACCTCCACCACTTTTCTGAGAAGCATTAAAACCGTCTTGTTAAGCTACTGGGACCTCCACGTCTCTTCCAAGGGTCATTCAAACCGTCTTGTTAAGCTACTGCGACCTCCACGTCTCTTCTCAGGGGCATTAAAAGCGACTTGTTAAGCTACTGTGACCTCCACCACTTTTCCGAGGGGCATTAAAACCGTCTTGTTAAGCTACTGGGACCTCCACGTCTCTTCCAAGGGGCATTCAAACCGTCTTTTTAAGCTACTGGGACCTCCACGTCTCCACCAAGGGGCATTCAAACCGTCTTGTTAAGCTACTGCGACCTCCACCACTTTTTCGAGGGGCAGTAAAAGCGTCTTATTAAGCTACTGGGACCTCCACCACTTTTCCGAGAAGCATTAAAACCGTCTTGTTAAGCTACTGGGACCTCCACGTCTCTTCCAAGGGGCATTCAAACCATCTTGTTAAGCTACTGGGACCTCCACGTCTCTTCTGATAGGCATTAAAAGCATCTTGTTAAGCTACTGTGACCTCCACAACTTTTCCGAGGGGCATTAAAACCATCTTGTTAAGCTACTGGGACCTCCACGTCTCTTCCAAGGGGCATTCAAACCGTCTTGTTAAGCTACTGGGACCTCCACCACTTATCTGAGGGGCACTAAAAGTGTCTTGTTAAGCTGCTGTGACCTCCACCACTTTTTCAAGGGGCAATAAAACCGTCTTGTTAAGCTACTGGGACCTCCACGTCTCTTCCGAGGGGCATTCAAACCGTCTTGTTAAGCTACTAGGACCTCCACGTCTCTTCCAAGGGGCATTCAAACCGTCTTTTAAGCTACTGCGACCTCCACCACTTTGCCAAGGGGCATTAAAACCGTCTTGTTAAGCTTCTGGGACCTCCACAACTTTTCCGATGGGCATTAAAAGCATCTTGTTAAGCTACTGGGACCTCCACCACTTTTCTGAGGAGCATGAAAACCGTCTTGTTAAGCTACTGGGACCTCCACGTCTCTTCCAAGGGGCATTCAAACCGTCTTGTTAAGCTACTGGGACCTCCACGTCTCTTCTGAGGGACATTAAAAGCGTCTTGTTAAGCTACTGGGACCTCCACCACTTTTCCGAGGGGCATTAAAACCACCTTGCTAAGATACTGGGACCTCCACGTCTCTTCCGAGGGGCATTCAAACCGTCTTGTTAAGCTACTGGGACCTCCACGTCTCTTCCAAGGGGCATTCAAACCGTCTTGTTAAGCTACTTGGACCTCCACTTCTCTTCCGAGGGGCATTAAAAGCGTCTTGTTAAGCTACTGTGACCTCCACCACTTTTCCGAGGAGCATTAAAACCGTCTTGTTAAGCTACTGGGACCTCCTCGTCTCTTCCAAGGGGCATTCAAACTGTCTTGTTAAGCTACTGGGACCTCCACTTCTCTTCTGAGGGGCATTAATAGAGTCTTGTTAAGCTACTGTGACCTCCACCACTTTTCCGAGGGGCATTTAAACCGGCCAGTTAAGCTACTGGGACCTCCACGTCTCTTCCAAGGAGCATTCAAACAGTCTTGTTAAGCTACTGGGACCTATACCACGTTTCTGAGGGGCATTAAAATCATCTTATTAAGCTACTGGGACCTCCACCACTTTTCTGAGGAGCATTAAAATTGTCTTGTTAAGCTGCTGGGACCTCCACGTCTCTTCTGAGGGGCATTAATAGCGTCTTGTTAAGCTACTGCTACCTCCACGTCTCTTCCAAGGGGCATTCAAACCGTCTTGTTAAGGTACTGTGACCTCCACGTCTCTTCCAAGGATCATTCAAACCGTCTTGTTAAGCTACTGCGACCTCCACCACTTTTCCAAGGGGCATTCAAACCGTTTTGTTAAGCTACTGCGACCTCCACGTCTCTACCAAGGGGCATTCAAACCGTCTTGTTAAGCTACTGCGACCTCCGCCACTTTTTCGAGGGGCAGTAAAAGCGTCTTATTAAGCTACTGGGACCTCCACCACTTTTCTGAGAAGCATTAAAACCGTCTTGTTAAGCTACTGGGACCTCCACGTCTCTTCCAAGGGTCATTCAAACCGTCTTGTTAAGCTACTGCGACCTCCACGTCTCTTCTCAGGGGCATTAAAAGCGACTTGTTAAGCTACTGTGACCTCCACCACTTTTCCGAGGGGCATTAAAACCGTCTTGTTAAGCTACTGGGACCTCCACGTCTCTTCCAAGGGGCATTCAAACCGTCTTGTTAAGCTACTGGGACCTCCACGTCTCCACCAAGGGGCATTCAAACCGTCTTGTTAAGCTACTGCGACCTCCACCACTTTTTCGAGGGGCAGTAAAAGCGTCTTATTAAGCTACTGGGACCTCCACCACTTTTCCGAGAAGCATTAAAACCGTCTTGTTAAGCTACTGGGACCTCCACGTCTCTTCCAAGGGGCATTCAAACCATCTTGTTAAGCTACTGGGACCTCCACGTCTCTTCTGATATACATTAAAAGCATCTTGTTAAGCTACTGTGACCTCCACAACTTTTCCGAGGGGCATTAAAACCATCTTGTTAAGCTACTGGGACCTCCACGTCTCTTCCAAGGGGCATTCAAACCGTCTTGTTAAGCTACTGGGACCTCCACCACTTATCTGAGGGGCACTAAAAGTGTCTTGTTAAGCTGCTGTGACCTCCACCACTTTTTCAAGGGGCAATAAAACCGTCTTGTTAAGCTACTGGGACCTCCACGTCTCTTCCGAGGGGCATTCAAACCGTCTTGTTAAGCTACTAGGACCTCCACGTCTCTTCCAAGGGGCATTCAAACCGTCTTTTAAGCTACTGCGACCTCCACCACTTTGCCAAGGGGCATTAAAACCGTCTTGTTAAGCTTCTGGGACCTCCACAACTTTTCCGATGGGCATTAAAAGCATCTTGTTAAGCTACTGGGACCTCCACCACTTTTCTGAGGAGCATGAAAACCGTCTTGTTAAGCTACTGGGACCTCCACGTCTCTTCCAAGGGGCATTCAAACCGTCTTGTTAAGCTACTGGGACCTCCACGTCTCTTCTGAGGGACATTAAAAGCGTCTTGTTAAGCTACTGGGACCTCCACCACTTTTCCGAGGGGCATTAAAACCACCTTGCTAAGATACTGGGACCTCCACGTCTCTTCCGAGGGGCATTCAAACCGTCTTGTTAAGCTACTGGGACCTCCACGTCTCTTCCAAGGGGCATTCAAACCGTCTTGTTAAGCTACTTGGACCTCCACTTCTCTTCCGAGGGGCATTAAAAGCGTCTTGTTAAGCTACTGTGACCTCCACCACTTTTCCGAGGAGCATTAAAACCGTCTTGTTAAGCTACTGGGACCTCCTCGTCTCTTCCAAGGGGCATTCAAACTGTCTTGTTAAGCTACTGGGACCTCCACTTCTCTTCTGAGGGGCATTAATAGAGTCTTGTTAAGCTACTGTGACCTCCACCACTTTTCCGAGGGGCATTTAAACCGGCCAGTTAAGCTACTGGGACCTCCACGTCTCTTCCAAGGAGCATTCAAACAGTCTTGTTAAGCTACTGGGACCTATACCACGTTTCTGAGGGGCATTAAAATCATCTTATTAAGCTACTGGGACCTCCACCACTTTTCTGAGGAGCATTAAAATTGTCTTGTTAAGCTGCTGGGACCTCCACGTCTCTTCTGAGGGGCATTAATAGCGTCTTGTTAAGCTACTGCTACCTCCACGTCTCTTCCAAGGGGCATTCAAACCGTCTTGTTAAGGTACTGTGACCTCCACGTCTCTTCCAAGGATCATTCAAACCGTCTTGTTAAGCTACTGCGACCTCCACCACTTTTCCAAGGGGCATTAAAACCATCTTGTTAAGCTACTAGGATCTCCACGTTTCTTCTGAGGGGCATTAAAAGCGTCTTCTTAAGCTACTGTGACCTCCACCACTTTTCTGAGGGGCATTAAAACCGTCTTGTTAAGCTACTGGGACCTCCACATCTCTTTTGAGGGGCATTAAAAGTGTCTTGTTAAACCACTCTGAACTCCACAACTCTTCCAAGGGGCATTGATATGTTGTTTTTAATTAACTCTAACCTCCACGACTCTTCGAACGGGCATTGCATTTCCTCTTAATTTTTGGCTGCTTTTTCTTGGAAGGCATAAGCAAATACTATGGGAGACCCACTCCCCAATAATGGGAATAATGTTTGTAATATGCTGTACTGCATGGCTCTTGTAAGGGGCACTGCAAGTTCCTCCGTCCTAATTTTTGGCAGCTTTTGCTTGGAAGGCATAAGCAAAGACTATGGGAGACCCACTCCCCAATAATGGGAATAATGTTTGGAATATGCTGTACTGCATGGCTCTTGTAAGGGGCATTGCAAGTTTCTCCATCCTAATTTTTGGCAGCTTTTGCTTGGAAGGCATAAGCTATGACTATGGGATACACACTCCCCAATAATGGGAATAATGTTTGTACTATGCTGTACTGTATGGCTCTTGGAAGGGGCATTAAAAGCCCCTTTTCCGAGGGGCATTCAAAACGTCTGGTTAAGCTACTGGGACCTCCACGTCTTTTCCGAGGGGCATTAAAACCATCTTATTAAGCTACTGTGACCTCCACGTCTGTTCAAAGGGACATCAAAAGTCTTCTTAAGCCACTCTGAACTCCACAGCTCTTCCTAGGGGCATTGAAATGTTGTTTTTAATTACCTCTAACCTCCACGACTCTTCCAACGGACATTGCATTTCCTCCTAATTTTAGTCAGCTTTTGCTTTTCAATGCAAAGGCGAAAACTAAGGGAGACCCACTCCCCAATAGTGGGTAGAAGGTTTTTAGTACGCTGTAATCCACGTCTGTTTCAAGGGGCATTGCAGTTCCTCATAATTTTTGGAAAGCCTTCCATTCACTGTTTAGGCCAACAGTGTACAGGAGACCCAGTTGATATAAATGGAAAAAACGGTTTAGTTAAGGCCCTCTGACCTCCATGTCATTTCCAAGGTACATTCGAGTGCCTCAAAATTTTTGGTAGGCATTGCACTCACTGTATGCACTATAACTGTGTAGCCAAACCGCTCCTTTTGTTACAGAAACATATCCTACAAGACATATGTGGTTGACTGGCCTGATATTGATGTGAATGGTCCCTGTTCCTCCTGCTCTTTCTCCTTTGCCACCACCTCATCCATTATTCATCACCTGAAGCTTTGTTTTAATGGGAGTCATAGAACTGGGATAGTAGCAGGAAAACATCCAGCAATCCTCGGAGGAGGTAGGATATGCGCCAAAACGCTGACCACCTCAGGCCTAGCCGCTACTACATACATGCGCTTGCATTCCAAGAAAACAAAGCAGATGCTAACTTGTATCATCATCATCATGGTCCTCACCTTGGCACTCTCAACTCCCCTGATGGAGAAGCCAGTGCCCACCGGAGGAGTCTGGTTCTCTGGTGGGCTCGTCCAATGCTGCCCTAAAGCAGGCCAGGCTAAGAAAAGTGTGTGGGGGGGATGTTCCAAGGAGAAATAGGGGCCCCTGGGGACCGTTTATGGACACCCGGCTGCCCCCAGGGGGCTGGGGACCGTGTGTGAACACCCGGCCGCGGGGCGGCTGGGGACCGAGTATGGACACCCGGCCGCCCCCTGGCGGCTGGGGACCGAGTGTGAACACCTGGCAGCCGGGCGGCTGGGGACTGAGTATGGATTCCAGGCTGCCCATGCTGCCATGACTCGGTGGTCAGATTCCGCCTCCATGTGCCTAAAAAGGCCCAATTTCAAGTGCAAGCAAGCAAGCAGTATGGTAATGCAGCCTGGCGGTGGGTAGGTGGCAGGCTGCACACTTACGCTTGCATTCCAAGAAAACAAAGCAGATTCTAACTTGTATCATCATCATCATGGTCCTCACCTTGTTACTCTCAACTCCCCTGATGGAGAAGCCAGGGCCCACCGGAGGAGTCTGGTTCTCTGGTGGGCTCGTCCAATGCTGCCCTAAAGCAGGCCGGGCTAAGAAAAGTGTGTGAGGGGATGTTCCAAGGAGAAATAGGGGCGGCTGGGGACCGTTTATGGACACCCGGCTGCCCCCAGGCGGCTGGGGACTGAGTATGGACACCCGGCCGCCACCTGGCAGTTGGGGACCGAGTGTGGACACCCCGCCGCCGGGCAGCTGGGGACTGAGTATGGATACCAGGCCGCCAATGCTGCCATGACATGGTGGCCAGATTCCGCCTCCACATGCCTAAAAGGCCCAAGTTCAAGTGCAAGCAAGCAGTATGGTATTGCAGCCTGGGGGTGGGTGGGTGGTTGGCTGCATATTTGCGCTTGCATTGCAAGGAATGGGGGAGGTACAATTGAACCCTGCCCTGGGACAAGAACTTGCACGGGGATAATTGCAAGTCTGCATCTTCTGATGCGGCAAGGATGACTTCTGATGGGCACACTTTTAGGCAGTGACCGGGGAGTCAGAGATGCTTCCAGGGGTCTTTCCCATGCTGTCCCCATGTCTTTTCAGCACTGTATGCATGTGTCACACAGCACATGGCCAGATAAGGTTGTAAAATGTTAAAATTACATTTCCCGGTGAATGCATTTGTCACGATTGAAGCAATACAAAAGTGCAAAAACGCATTAAAAATGCTACTTGTGAACATAGCCCAAGGTGTGGAGGAGTATTTTTTTTTTTGGTTATTTATTTTACCTTATACACAAGTCTTTACCCTGGAAATGAACTTCCTTAACATATTTCACAGGAAAGCAGTTTCAGTTTAGTTTTTGAACGTTTTATTGTGAGCCCTTAAAAGTGGATTAACACCTCTGACCACATTGTTGACAGCAGTGACCTGGGGGTCAGAAATGCTTCCTGGGGCGATCCCCATGCTGTCCCCATGTCATTTGAGCACTGTCACTATCGTTTTGGGCACTTGTTAGGCTTTTAAAAGACAGCCGGGGATGCCGCCGCGAAAATGCTCGGGTCTCCCATAGACTAACATTGGGCTCGTGGTTCAGGTCGAGCACCCGAGTATCATGGCAAGCTCGGCCCGAACTTCGAGCACCCGAGCATTTTAGTGCTCGCTCTTCACTACTAAATACCCTTCATTATTTATTATTTTTGCACTTTGCGATTTACCCATTTACTTCCGGTTACTTGGGTATTTTGCTTGCCTTTGGTTTTTCTTTGTCTAGTGGCCTTATGTGAACATGCATTTAAATTTTGCCTGCAATTTATGTTTCAGTTCAGACTTCTAGGTTTTTTCTTTGTAGTTCAGTGTGCTTTAGTGCATATTAGGGTGTGGCCACCCTTTGTCTGAGCTGAAATGTTTATTCTGCCTCAGGTCTATGCTTCTACTAGGGGGTCAGTCTCTCTGCCCTTATCCATATGTACGTCACTTGACAAATGGTAAGGTTTTAATATTAGAGTTAGGACTGTCCCATAAGGTTTGCCGTGATGTGGCGGGATAGCTTTTGCATTATTTTTATCAAAATTATGTTAACTAAATACCCTTCATTATTTATTATTTTTGCACTTTGCGATTTACCCATTCACTTCCGGTTACTTGGGTATTTTGCTTGTCTTTGGTTTTTCTTTGTCTAGTGGCCTTGTGTGAACATGCATTTACATTTTGCATGCACATCAATTTATGTTTCAGTTCAGACTTCTAGGTTTTTTCTTTATATGCTATATATACTGTATGTGCGGGAAGGGAGCTTGTATGTACACTGCTTGCTTTGTGTGGGGGAGGGAAGCTGTCGGACAAAGAGGGGTCCTGCAAACATCCAACTAATGGCCCCCCATATATATTACAGGAAGGTAGGTCAAACCCAAGGATTTTTGCTGGAGCAGCCGACCATGTGCTGTGTATGGGGCCATCTCCCCCACACATATAACCACATTCATGTATATGGGGGAGTCGGGATGTGTTGTGTGGACAAGCGTCCGGTCTAAAGCTAACTAGTGTATGGGCACCTGAGACTAAGGCAAGTTATCATCCAGAAAGTCTTTCTCCAGCCTGCTGAAAAAATGCCGGATAGAGAAAGGCTTTTATCACCTAAGCCAGATCTCACAGGAGGGGAATCAAGAAGAAAAAAGGAGAAATGTAAAATAAGACACAAGTCCAGACAGTTGTCATCCAAAACTTTATCTGGTATCGACCAAGAAAATTACAATCAGTAAAAGTATAAACCACATTTAGGAAAAACACAGATGAGCTGCGGGACCATCGCTTCTTTTTCTGGGACTTTTTGGCGGACAGGTTGCTCTGCTGTCGGAGGCCTTTCTTGTTCTTGGACTCCTCCTTCATGTGGATTCTGAAGACTAGGAGGCTCCTGAGGGTCCATCTCTCCTGCCGGCAGCTCAGAATGACTTGGAGATATGTTTCCTTCAGTCCAGGAAAGCAAGAGAGGAAAAAGATGAATGTGATGTAATAACAAGACAAAGCTAAAAAAAACATGTATAAAAAATCATGTAACTGCAAACTGAACAAAAATGACCCCAATAACATAAGTGCTGTAGCATTAAAGAACCTGCAAAACGAGTGGTGTGAAAAGACCTGGGACTTGTCAGGAATATGTAATGTTTTGTCTAAAATGACAAAAAAAAAGAAAAGATTCAAGGGATCAGCAGCATTTTATAACAGGTAAAAAATATACAAATTTGTGACAAGTGATCGGTATTAAGTATTGTGGATGATAACCAGACGTTTATTTCAAATGAAGAGTTTAATGAACGTCTTGTATTTGGCCAATTGGAACCTTCCCGGAAATGTCTGCGCCGGTGATAAAATCTACTTACTAATAGAGTTCCCGACTGGACACAAAGAACTGCAGCTCATGGAGGAATGAAGCTTCTTTCCTTCTCAGCCAAGAACTTCTTATACCAGTCCCGTACGGCCTCTATCATGTGCTGATATCTAGCAGAAAGAGAAAAAATCAATTATAAACTAAATAAAATTTATTAAAGAAAAAAAAACCTCCTGCAAACATGAAGCATTTGTAGCAAAGCACAGCCATTATTTACAGGGCACAATTGTTTTACTTTATTCTATATTAGTGGCCGCTCTGTGCAAAAACTTGTGGGAAATTACTGCAGCACTAATATTGTCCACCCAGAGAGCACCCAAGTATTCCCCAATTTCTGACTCCACCGCCCGATTGCCCCCACAAGCACAATGCTGCACCGCTGTCACCTGCCTGGTACAGGCTCCTTTATAGGGTCCTTTCAGCTGTTGTTCACCAAGATGTGAAGTAATCCGAGTACAGGGTTTCCCATGTCTGAGTGCAGGGGTGGAGAGCAGAGAGGATCAGACAGGGACAGGCCCATACACAGACTGCTGGTATATAGAGGACAAATCTCGCTGAACAGCAGCCACAAGAAGCTTCTGGATGGGAGCAGTGGGGGTAAGACAGCACTTCAGCAACATGTTTGGGAGAGAAGGAAGAAAATAAGCAAATGAAGAAAATTTATAAAGTTCACAAGTCTGCAATGTGAGGAGGATAATTACATGAAGAAAACCCTCTAGGTGCAGCGTCCGCAACCGGAAAACCGCCCCAAGGTCCACCTGTGTCATCAGCGCCCCCCTGCTGGACCCCTAATCAGTTGTACTGCAGACTCTGATGATTGATAGTGACACTAGGTCAGCTCTTTCCCAATGGCGGCACTAGCTGACCATCCTGTGGATAGGACAGGTGCCGGATCATTCAGTCCTTTCCCTCTTCCCCAACGTGAAGCAAACATCCCTCTGACCAGACAAACATCCCCCTGACCAGACAAACATCCCCCTGACCAGGCAAACATCCCCCTGACCAGACAAACATCCCCCTGACCAGGCAAACATCCCCCTGACCAGGCAAACATCCCCCTGACCAGACAAACATCCCCATGACCAGGCAAACATCCCTCTGACCAGGAAACATACAACCCCTTTTTTTCTTTCCCATTTTACTTGCTTTATTAATTTTGCCTCCAACATTACTGACAACTCCAAGTTCAATAGATTGATAGTCTCATCTCCTGCCTTTGTATGTGGAGGAGGCAATAAACAGCCGTATACATCCTAAACCTGTCACAAGGACTTTCTCTGCAACTCCCTACTCTCAGCTGTCCCCCTGTAACAATCCACCTTTTTCTCTTTCTCGCTCATACATTTCAGACACTTTATTAACATGTTAATCATATTTCCAAACTTACTGCATTCCACTTCATCTGATCATACATCACCGTTTAAAAGAATCACAATCACTTACTTGTCTGCTGCGGTAATTCTTGGATTGTTTTCTTGCTGTTGCTTGGTCTTATTTTGCTGTTTGCTGTCCTTAAACCACCATCTGCCGCACAGTCTCCACATCTTGTTCCACCGGGTCGCTCTTTTGATCCCTGCAACAACAGACACTATGCGAGTATGACTTCACATGTGACATTTCCAAGTCCCTTGACCATTGTGGTGCCAATGGAGTACCCCTTTTCTCGTTATCATGCCACCGAAGCACACCATTTCCCGCTAGCATGCCACCGTAGCACACCTTTTCCCGTTAGTATGCCACCGGGCACACGAATTCCCGTTAGCATGCCATCGGAGCACACCTATTCCCGTTAGCATGCCACCGGAGCACACCTTTACCATTAGCATGTGACCGCAGCACACCTTTACCGTTAGAATGCCACTGGAGCACACCTTTACCATTAGCATGCCACCGGAGCACACCTTTTCCCGTTGGCTTGCCACCGGAGCACGCCACTTTCCCGTTGGCTTGCCACCGGAGCACGCCACTTTCCCGTTGGCTTGCCAACGGAGCACGCCACTTTCCCGTTGGCTTGCCACCGGAGCACGCCACTTTCCCGTTGGCTTGCCACCGGAGCACGCCACTTTCCCGTTGGCTTGCCACCGGAGCACGCCACTTTCCCGCTGGCTTGCCACCGAAGCACCCCACAGTCCCGTTGGCTTGCCACCGGAGCACGCCACAGTCCCGTTGGCTTGCCACCGGAGCACGCCACAGTCCCGTTGGCTTGCCACCGGAGCACGCCACTTTCCCGTTGGCTTGCCACCGGAGCACGCCACTTTCCCGTTGGCTTGCCACCGAAGCACGCCACTTTCCCGTTGGCTTGCCACCGGAGCACGCCACTTTCCCGTTGGCTTGCCACCGGAGCATGCCACTTTCCCGTTGGCTTGCCACCGGAGCACGCCACTTTCCCGTGGGCTTGCCACCGAAGCACGCCACTTTACCGTTGGCTTGCCACCGGAGCACGCCATTTTCCCCTTGGCTTGCCACCGGAGCACGCAACTTTCCCGTTGGCTTGCCACCGGAGCATGCCACTTTCCCGTTGGCTTGCCACTGGAGCACGCCACTTTCCCGTTGGCTTGCCACCGGAGCACGCCACTTTCCCGTTGGCTTGCCACCGGAGCACGCCACTTTCCCGTTGGCTTGCCACCGGAGCACGCCACTTTTCCGTTGGCTTGCCACCGGAGCACGCCACTTTCCCTTTGGCTTGCCACCGGAGCACGCCACTTTCCCGTTGGCTTGCCACCGGAGCACGCCACTTTCCCGTTGGCTTGCCACCGGAGCACGCCACTTTCCCGCTGGCTTGCCACCGAAGCACGCCACAGTCCCGTTGGCTTGCCACCGGAGCACGCCACAGTCCCGTTGGCTTGCCACCGGAGCACGCCACTTTCCCGTTGGCTTGCCACCGGAGCACGCCACTTTCCCGTTGGCTTGCCACCGAAGCACGCCACTTTCCCGTTGGCTTGCCACCGGAGCACGCCACTTTCCCGTTGGCTTGCCACCGGAGCACGCCACTTTCCCGTTGGCTTGCCACCGGAGCACGCCACTTTCCTGTTGGCTTGCCACCGGAGCACGCCACTTTCCCGTTGGCTTGCCCCTGGAGCACGCCACTTTCCCGTTGGCTTGCCACCGGAGCACGCCACTTTCCCGTTGGCTTGCCACCGGAGCACGCCACTTTCCCGTTGGCTTGCCACCGGAGCACGCCAGTTTCCGGTTGGCTTGCCACCGGAGCACGCCACTTTCCCGTTGGCTTGCCACCGGAGCACGCCACTTTCCCGTTGGCTTGCCACCGGAGCACGCCACTTTCCCGTTGGCTTGCCACTGGAGCACGCCACTTTCCCGTTGGCTTGCCACCGGAGCACGCCACTTTCCCGTTGGCTTGCCACCGGAGCACGCCACTTTCCCGTTGGCTTGCCACCGGAGCACGCCACTTTCCCGTTGGCTTGCCACCGGAGCACGCCACAGTCCCGTTGGCTTGCCACCGGAGCACGCCACAGTCCCGTTGGCTTGCCACCGGAGCACGCCACTTTCCCGTTGGCTTGCCACCGGAGCACGCCACTTTCCCGTTGGCTTGCCACCGGAGCACGCCACTTTCCCGTTGGCTTGCCACCGGAGCACGCCACTTTCCCGTTGGCTTGCCACCGGAGCACGCTACTTTCCCATTGGCTTGCCACCGGAGCACGCCACAGTCCCGTTGGCTTGCCACCGGAGCACGCCACTTTCCCGTTGGCTTGCCACCGGAGCACGCCACTTTCCCGTTGGCTTGCTACCGGAGCACGCCACTTTCCCGTTGGCTTGCCACCGGAGCACGCCACTTTCCCGTTGGCTTGCCACCCGAGCACGCCACTTTCCCGTTGGCTTGCCACCGGAGCACGCCACTTTCCCGTTGGCTTGCCACCGGAGCACGCCACAGTCCCGTTGGCTTGCCACCGGAGCACGCCACTTTCCCGTTGGCTTGCCACCGGAGCACGCCACTTTCCCGTTGGCTTGCCACCGGAGCACGCCACTTTCCCGTTGGCTTGCCACCGGAGCACGCCACTTTCCCGTTGGCTTGCCACCGGAGCACGCCACTTTCCCGTTGGCTTGCCACCGGAGCACACCACTTTCCCGTTGGCTTGCCACCGGAGCACGCCACTTTCCCGTTGGCTTGCCACCGCAGCACGCCACTTTCCCGTTGGCTTGCCACCGGAGCACGCCACTTTCCCGTTGGCTTACCACCGGAGTACGCCACAGTCCCGTTGGCTTGCCACCGGAGCACGCCACTTTCCCGTTGGCTTGCCACCGGAGCACGCCACTTTCCCGTTGGCTTGCCACCGGAGCACGCCACTTTCCCGTTGGCTTGCCACCGGAGCACGCCACTTTCCCGTTGGCTTGCCACCGGAGCACGCCACTTTCCCGTTGGCTTGCCACCGGAGCACGCCACTTTCCCGTTGGCTTGCCACCGGAGCACGCCACTTTCCCGTTGGCTTGCCACCGAAGCACGCCACTTTCCCGTTGGCTTGCCACCGGAGCACGCCACTTTCCCGTTGGCTTGCCACCGGAGCACGCCACAGTCCCGTTGGCTTGCCACCGGAGCATGCCACAGTCCCGTTGGCTTGCCACCGGAGCACGCCACTTTCCCGTTGGCTTGCCACCGGAGCACGCCACTTTCCCGTTGGCTTGCCACCGGAGCACGCCACTGTCCCGTTGGCTTGCCACCGGAGCACGCCACTGTCCCGTTGGCTTGCCACCGGAGCACGCCACTGTCCCGTTGGCTTGCCACCGGAGCACGCCACTGTCCCGTTGGCTTGCCACCGGAGCACGCCACTTTCCCGTTGGCTTGCCACCGGAGCACGCCACATTCCCGTTGGCTTGCCACCGGAGCACGCCACTTTCCCGTTGGCTTGCCACCGGAGCACGCCACTTTCCCGTTGGCTTGCCACCGGAGCACGCTACTTTCCCATTGGCTTGCCACCGGAGCACGCCACAGTCCCGTTGGCTTGCCACCGGAGCACGCCACTTTCCCGTTGGCTTGCCACCGGAGCACGCCACTTTCCCGTTGGCTTGCTACCGGAGCACGCCACTTTCCCGTTGGCTTGCCACCGGAGCACGCCACTTTCCCGTTGGCTTGCCACCCGAGCACGCCACTTTCCCGTTGGCTTGCCACCGGAGCACGCCACTTTCCCGTTGGCTTGCCACCGGAGCACGCCACAGTCCCGTTGGCTTGCCACCGGAGCACGCCACTTTCCCGTTGGCTTGCCACCGGAGCACGCCACTTTCCCGTTGGCTTGCCACCGGAGCACGCCACTTTCCCGTTGGCTTGCCACCGGAGCACGCCACTTTCCCGTTGGCTTGCCACCGGAGCACGCCACTTTCCCGTTGGCTTGCCACCGGAGCACACCACTTTCCCGTTGGCTTGCCACCGGAGCACGCCACTTTCCCGTTGGCTTGCCACCGCAGCACGCCACTTTCCCGTTGGCTTGCCACCGGAGCACGCCACTTTCCCGTTGGCTTGCCACCGGAGCACGCCACTTTCCTGTTGGCTTGCCACCGGAGCACGCCACTTTCCCGTTGGCTTGCCCCTGGAGCACGCCACTTTCCCGTTGGCTTGCCACCGGAGCACGCCACTTTCCCGTTGGCTTGCCACCGGAGCACGCCACTTTCCCGTTGGCTTGCCACCGGAGCACGCCAGTTTCCGGTTGGCTTGCCACCGGAGCACGCCACTTTCCCGTTGGCTTGCCACCGGAGCACGCCACTTTCCCGTTGGCTTGCCACCGGAGCACGCCACTTTCCCGTTGGCTTGCCACTGGAGCACGCCACTTTCCCGTTGGCTTGCCACCGGAGCACGCCACTTTCCCGTTGGCTTGCCACCGGAGCACGCCACTTTCCCGTTGGCTTGCCACCGGAGCACGCCACTTTCCCGTTGGCTTGCCACCGGAGCACGCCACAGTCCCGTTGGCTTGCCACCGGAGCACGCCACAGTCCCGTTGGCTTGCCACCGGAGCACGCCACTTTCCCGTTGGCTTGCCACCGGAGCACGCCACTTTCCCGTTGGCTTGCCACCGGAGCACGCCACTTTCCCGTTGGCTTGCCACCGGAGCACGCCACTTTCCCGTTGGCTTGCCACCGGAGCACGCTACTTTCCCATTGGCTTGCCACCGGAGCACGCCACAGTCCCGTTGGCTTGCCACCGGAGCACGCCACTTTCCCGTTGGCTTGCCACCGGAGCACGCCACTTTCCCGTTGGCTTGCTACCGGAGCACGCCACTTTCCCGTTGGCTTGCCACCGGAGCACGCCACTTTCCCGTTGGCTTGCCACCCGAGCACGCCACTTTCCCGTTGGCTTGCCACCGGAGCACGCCACTTTCCCGTTGGCTTGCCACCGGAGCACGCCACAGTCCCGTTGGCTTGCCACCGGAGCACGCCACTTTCCCGTTGGCTTGCCACCGGAGCACGCCACTTTCCCGTTGGCTTGCCACCGGAGCACGCCACTTTCCCGTTGGCTTGCCACCGGAGCACGCCACTTTCCCGTTGGCTTGCCACCGGAGCACGCCACTTTCCCGTTGGCTTGCCACCGGAGCACACCACTTTCCCGTTGGCTTGCCACCGGAGCACGCCACTTTCCCGTTGGCTTGCCACCGCAGCACGCCACTTTCCCGTTGGCTTGCCACCGGAGCACGCCACTTTCCCGTTGGCTTACCACCGGAGTACGCCACAGTCCCGTTGGCTTGCCACCGGAGCACGCCACTTTCCCGTTGGCTTGCCACCGGAGCACGCCACTTTCCCGTTGGCTTGCCACCGGAGCACGCCACTTTCCCGTTGGCTTGCCACCGGAGCACGCCACTTTCCCGTTGGCTTGCCACCGGAGCACGCCACTTTCCCGTTGGCTTGCCACCGGAGCACGCCACTTTCCCGTTGGCTTGCCACCGGAGCACGCCACTTTCCCGTTGGCTTGCCACCGAAGCACGCCACTTTCCCGTTGGCTTGCCACCGGAGCACGCCACTTTCCCGTTGGCTTGCCACCGGAGCACGCCACAGTCCCGTTGGCTTGCCACCGGAGCATGCCACAGTCCCGTTGGCTTGCCACCGGAGCACGCCACTTTCCCGTTGGCTTGCCACCGGAGCACGCCACTTTCCCGTTGGCTTGCCACCGGAGCACGCCACTGTCCCGTTGGCTTGCCACCGGAGCACGCCACTGTCCCGTTGGCTTGCCACCGGAGCACGCCACTGTCCCGTTGGCTTGCCACCGGAGCACGCCACTGTCCCGTTGGCTTGCCACCGGAGCACGCCACTTTCCCGTTGGCTTGCCACCGGAGCACGCCACATTCCCGTTGGCTTGCCACCGGAGCACGCCACTTTCCCGTTGGCTTGCCACCGGAGCACGCCACTTTCCCGTTGGCTTGCCACCGGAGCACGCTACTTTCCCATTGGCTTGCCACCGGAGCACGCCACAGTCCCGTTGGCTTGCCACCGGAGCACGCCACTTTCCCGTTGGCTTGCCACCGGAGCACGCCACTTTCCCGTTGGCTTGCTACCGGAGCACGCCACTTTCCCGTTGGCTTGCCACCGGAGCACGCCACTTTCCCGTTGGCTTGCCACCCGAGCACGCCACTTTCCCGTTGGCTTGCCACCGGAGCACGCCACTTTCCCGTTGGCTTGCCACCGGAGCACGCCACAGTCCCGTTGGCTTGCCACCGGAGCACGCCACTTTCCCGTTGGCTTGCCACCGGAGCACGCCACTTTCCCGTTGGCTTGCCACCGGAGCACGCCACTTTCCCGTTGGCTTGCCACCGGAGCACGCCACTTTCCCGTTGGCTTGCCACCGGAGCACGCCACTTTCCCGTTGGCTTGCCACCGGAGCACACCACTTTCCCGTTGGCTTGCCACCGGAGCACGCCACTTTCCCGTTGGCTTGCCACCGCAGCACGCCACTTTCCCGTTGGCTTGCCACCGGAGCACGCCACTTTCCCGTTGGCTTGCCACCGGAGTACGCCACAGTCCCGTTGGCTTGCCACCGGAGCACGCCACTTTCCCGTTGGCTTGCCACCGGAGCACGCCACTTTCCCGTTGGCTTGCCACCGGAGCACGCCACTTTCCCGTTGGCTTGCCACCGGAGCACGCCACTTTCCCGTTGGCTTGCCACCGGAGCACGCCACTTTCCCGTTGGCTTGCCACCGGAGCACGCCACTTTCCCGTTGGCTTGCCACCGGAGCACGCCACTTTCCCGTTGGCTTGCCACCGAAGCACGCCACTTTCCCGTTGGCTTGCCACCGGAGCACGCCACTTTCCCGTTGGCTTGCCACCGGAGCACGCCACAGTCCCGTTGGCTTGCCACCGGAGCACGCCACAGTCCCGTTGGCTTGCCACCGGAGCACGCCACTTTCCCGTTGGCTTGCCACCGGAGCACGCCACTTTCCCGTTGGCTTGCCACCGGAGCACGCCACTTTCCCGTTGGCTTGCCACCGGAGCACGCCACTGTCCCGTTGGCTTGCCACCGGAGCACGCCACTGTCCCGTTGGCTTGCCACCGGAGCACGCCACTGTCCCGTTGGCTTGCCACCGGAGCACGCCACTGTCCCGTTGGCTTGCCACCGGAGCACGCCACTGTCCCGTTGGCTTGCCACCGGAGCACGCCACTTTCCCTTTGGCTTGCCACCGGAGCACGCCACTTTCCCGTTGGCTTGCCACCGGAGCACGCCACTTTCCAGTTGGCTTGCCACCGGAGCACGCCACTTTCCCGTTGGCTTGCCACCGGAGCACGCTACTTTCCCATTGGCTTGCCACCGGAGCACGCCACAGTCCCGTTGGCTTGCCACCGGAGCACGCCACTTTCCCGTTGGCTTGCCACCGGAGCACGCCACTTTCCCGTTGGCTTGCTACCGGAGCACGCCACTTTCCCGTTGGCTTGCCACCGGAGCACGCCACTTTCCCGTTGGCTTGCCACCCGAGCACGCCACTTTCCCGTTGGCTTGCCACCGGAGCACGCCACTTTCCCGTTGGCTTGCCACCGGAGCACGCCACAGTCCCGTTGGCTTGCCACCGGAGCACGCCACTTTCCCGTTGGCTTGCCACCGGAGCACGCCACTTTCCCGTTGGCTTGCCACCGGAGCACGCCACTTTCCCGTTGGCTTGCCACCGGAGCACGCCACTTTCCCGTTGGCTTGCCACCGGAGCACGCCACTTTCCCGTTGGCTTGCCACCGGAGCACGCCACTTTCCCGTTGGCTTGCCACCGGAGCACGCCACTTTCCCGTTGGCTTGCCACCGGAGCACGCCACTTTCCCGTTGGCTTGCCACCGCAGCACGCCACTTTCCCGTTGGCTTGCCACCGGAGCACGCCACTTTCCCGTTGGCTTGCCACCGGAGTACGCCACAGTCCCGTTGGCTTGCCACCGGAGCACGCCACTTTCCCGTTGGCTTGCCACCGGAGCACGCCACTTTCCCGTTGGCTTGCCACCGGATCACGCCACTTTCCCGTTGGCTTGCCACCGGAGCACGCCACTTTCCCGTTGGCTTGCCACCGGAGCACGCCACTTTCCCGTTGGCTAGCCACGGAGCACGCCACTTTCCCGTTGGCTTGCCACCGGAGCACGCCACTTTCCCGTTGGCTTGCCACCGAAGCACGCCACTTTCCCGTTGGCTTGCCACCAGAGCACGCCACTTTCCCGCTGGCTTGCCACCGGAGCACGCCACTTTCCCGCTGGCTTGCCACCGGAGCACGCCACTGTCCCGCTGGCTTGCCACCGGAGCACGCCACTTTCCCGCTGGCTTGCCACCGGAGCACGCCACTTTCCCGCTGGCTTGCCACCGGAGCACGCCACTTTCCCGCTGGCTTGCCACCGGAGCACGCCACTTTCCTGCTGGCTTGCCACCGCAGCACGCCACTTTCCCGCTGGCTTGCCACCGGAGCACGCCACTTTCCCGCTGGCTTGCCACCGGAGCACGCCACTTTCCCGCTGGCTTGCCACCGGAGCACGCCACTGTCCCGCTGGCTTGCCACCGGAAGCACGCCACTTTCCCGCTGGCTTGCCAAGGGAGCACGCCATCATCCATTTAATAAAATTGGCCACACTTAGCTTTTTCTTTTATATAATGGGCCCATATAGTTTTTCATTGAATACATTGGGCCCTACATAACCTTACATTTAATATATATAATCGTCTTATCATGTCTGTCTGTCTGTCCTTCTGTCCAGGAAGTCCTGCGTCGCTGATTGGTCCGACCGTGGTCAATCACCGACGTGGGATTTCAGAAAAAGATGGCGGCCATTAGCAGCTCATCTGCCGCACGGAGGTCAGCGGCGATGTAGCCGGGAGATGACTGGGGCTAGCCGGTCAACTCCCGGTTGCTCGCAGCAGAAGTACCCCGACCAGCGGCGCCGCTGACCTCCATGCGGCTACCGTTGGGAGATCAGCGGTTAGGGCCGCTGATCTTCCGACGGAAAGTGTGAAGGGAGGACCGGGGAGCGGCGCCACCGGTCGGGATACTTCTGCTGCGAGCAGCCGGTCATTTCCCGGCTGCTCGCAGTGGAAGTACCCGCACAGGCTGTGCCGCTCCCCTGTCCTCACTAATACGATTCGGCGGCCACGACCAATCAGCGATATTGGCTCCAAATTTAAACACCGCTCTGCACAGAGGTCAGTGGCGATGCAGCCGGTCATCTCCCGGCTGCTTGCAGCAGAAGTACCCCGACCTGCGGCGCCGCTGACCTCCATGCGGCTACCGTCGCTAGATCAGCGGCTAGGGCCGCTGATCTCCCGACGGCAAGTGTGAAGGGAGGACTGGGGAGCGGTGCCGCCGGTTGGGATACTTCTGCTGCGAGCAGCCGGTCATCTCCCGACTGTTCACAGTGGAAGTACCCGCTCCCCGGTTCTCACTAATACGATTCGCTGATTGGTCGCGGCCGCCAGCCGTGACCAATCACCGGTTTTGGCGCCAAATTTAAACATGCTCTCCGGTCCTCACTAACACAGTTCGCTGATTAGAATATGTATGCGGCCGGCCGCGACCAATCAGCGAACTGTGTTAGTGAGGACCGGAGAGCATGTTTAAATTTGGCGCCAAAACCGGTGATTGGTCACGGCTGGCCGCATACATATTCTAGAATACCCGATGAGTTAGAATCGGGCCACCATCTAGTTTAATATAATGGGCCACAAATTGCCTTCTAGTTATTACAAGAGGTCCTGCATAGTCTTCCATTTATTTTAATAGGCCCCATATAACCTTTCAGCATCTGAAACAACGGATACTGAAAGCCTGTGCTAGCATTTCTTCTGCGGTGTTGCTATCAGTGTGTCAAGAGTGGGAGAAGAGGGTTGCATTGACAATCCAACACAATGGGCAGCACTTTAAACACATTTTATAAGTGGTCATAAACTTGTAAAAAATTCATGAAAGAATAAAGTTATGTTAAAACCAAGCACACCATTGTATTTTCTTATGAAATTCTCAATGAGTTTGATGTGTCACATCACCCTCTTCCCATTGAAAAAAATAAAGTTAGATCCAAAATGGCCGACTTCAAAATGGCCGCCATAGTCACCACCCATCTGGAAAAGTTTCCCCCTCCCATATACTAATGTGCCATAAACAGGAAGTTGACATCACCAACCATTCCCATTTAATTTAGGTGTATCCATATAAATAGCCCACCCTGTATTATTACCATTTTTATTATTGCTGTACATACTGTAGCTTTTCATTTAATTTATTGGGCCCCATATAGGCTTCCATTTAATATAATGGGCCCCACATAGCCTTCCATTTAATTTAATGGGGTCCACATAGCCTTCCATTTAATTTAATGGGGTCCACATAGCCTTCCATTTTATTTAATGGGACCCACATATGTTTTTATTTAATATAAAGAGCCCCACATAAGCCCCTAAATAATATAATGGGCCCCACCTTGCTTTCCATATAAAATAATGGGTCCCACATAGCCCTCCCTTTTGTTATGATGAGCCTTACATATCACACCATTTCCCGATGGTCTGCCACCGAAGTACACCATTGGCTGCTGGGGTGCCACTGGAACACACTCTTTACAGTTGGGGTGCCAACAGAGCACACCTTTCACCATTAGCATGCCACCGGAGTACACTTTTTGCCACTGGCATGCCACTGAAGCACACCCTTTACCATTGGAGTACCATCGGGCACACCCTTTACCGTTGGTGTGCCATCGGAGAACTCTATTTCCCGTAGGCCTACCAGAGGGGCCCAATATGTGACCTTTTTTGCTTACCACCGGGGCACCCATCTTGGGCTTTTTAGCTTCCACCGGGGTGCACTCTTTGGCCTTTTAGCTTACCACCGGGGCACCCAACTTGGGCTTTTTAACTGCGACCGGGGTACACTCTGACCATTTTGCTTACCACCGGGGCACTCATTTTAGGCTTTTTTAGCCTGCCACCGGGGTGCACTTTTTGGCCTTATTGCTTACCACTGGGGCGCACTCTAGGGCTTTTTAGCCTACCACCAGGGTACATTCTTTGGCCTTATTGCTTATCACTGGGGCGCACTCTAGGGCTGCTCAGTCTGCCACCAGAGTCTACTCTTTGGCCTTTTTGCCATTGGTGTGCCACCAGAGCACACCCTATGACGTTGGAGTGCCACCGGAGCACACCCTTTACCTTTGGAGTGCCACCGGAACACACAATTTGCCATTGGCAAAAGTATAATGGACCCCCACATAGAATTCTATAAAGTATAATGGCCCCCACATAGCCCTCTATATAGTATAATGAGCCGCACATTGCCTTCCATGTACTATAATTTAATTTATTGGGCTCCACATAGCTTTTCATTTAATTTATTGAACCCCACATAACCGTCAATTTAATATAATAGGCCGCACTGGACTCCATTTAATATATTGGACCTGACATAGCCTTCCATTTAATAAAATGGGGCAAAAATATCCCTCTATTTAATATAATGGGCACCAAAAAGCCTTCCATGTTTTATATTGGGCACCACATAGCCCTCTATTTAATACAATTGGCCCCACTTAACCTTCCATCTAAAATATTGGGCCCCACATAGCTTTACATTTAATTTACTGGGCTCCATATAGGCTTCCATTTAATATAATGGGCCCCACATAACCCTCCATTTAATATAATGGTCCCCACATTGCCTTCCATTTATTATAATGGAGCCAAGATACATCTCTATTTAATATAATGGACAAAACACAGGCTTCCATTTAATATAATTGGTGCTACATAGCCCTTTATTTGATAAATGTGCCTCACATAGCCCTCCATATAATATTATGGGCCCCGCAACGCTTTCCATTTAATTTAATAGGCCTCACATAGCCCTCAATTTAATAGAGAGGGCCCCACAAAACCTTCCAGATAACATAGTGGGCCCCAATATAGCTTTCTTTTTAATGTATTGGTCCCCACATAGCTCTCTATTTAATATAATGGGCCTCACATAGCCTTCCATTAAATATCATGGGCCCCATATAGAATTTATCATATACGTAGATGTCCCTTTAAGATAACGGGCCCCACATAGCTTTCCCTTTAATATAATGGGCCCCACATAGATTTTATTATTATATAATGGGCCCCACATAGCTTTCCCTTTAATATAATGGGCCCCACATAGCTTTCTCTTTAATATAATGGGCCCCACATAGCTTTCCCTTTAATATAATGGGCCCCACATAGCTTTCTCTTTAATATAATGGGCCCCACATAGCTTTCTCTTTAATATAATCGGCCCCACATAGCTCTCTCTTTAATATAATGGGCCCCACATAGCCATCCATTTAATATAATGGGCCCTACGTAGATGTCCCTTTAAGATAACGGGCCCCACATAGCTTTCCCTTTAATATAATGGGCCCCACATAGCTTTCCCTTTAATATAATGGGCCCCACATAGCTTTCTCTTTAATATAATGGGCCCCACATAGCTTTCCCTTTAATATAATGGACCCCACATAGCTTTCTCTTTAATATAATGGGCCCCACATAGCTTTTTCTTTAATATAATGGGCCCCACATAGCTTTCCCTTTAATATAATGGGCCCCACATAGCTTTCCCTTTAATATAATGGGCCCCACATAGCTTTTTCTTTAATATAATGGGCCCCACATAGCTTTTTCTTTAATATAATGGGCCCCACATAGCTTTCCCTTTAATATAATGGGCCCCACATAGCTTTCTCTTTAATATAATGGGCCCCACATAGCTTTCTCTTTAATAAAATGGGCCCCACATAGCTTTCTCTTTAATATAATGGGCCGCACGTAGCTTTCCCTTTAATATAATGGGCCCCACATAGCTTTCCCTTTAATATAATTGGCCCCACATAGCTTTCCCTTTAATATAATGGGCACCACATAGATTTATTATAATATAATGGGCCCAACATATCCGTCCCTTTAATATTATGGACCCCACATAGATTTATTATAATATTATGGACCCCACATAGATTTTATTATTATATAATGGGCCCCACATATCCGTCCCTTTAATATTATGGACCCCACATAGATTTATTATAATATGATGGGCCCCACATAGATTTATTATAATATAATGGGCCCCACCTAACCCTCCAGTTTATACACTGCAGTCAGTCGCTCTCTTTCTTCTCTTCTTTACCTAGTCCAGTCTTTCGTGACGACTTCCCGCCATGATTCGTCTTTGCAGTTTGCTGTCCAGGTTTCGGCTGCTCCGCACTTTTCAGCAGATCACCGCACTCCTGAAAAACAAAAATGTTACAAATATAAGCGACTTAAATAAATAATGCTGCCCACTGTGCCACCAAATGCAAATATGTGCCACACTGTGCCCATGAGTATATCATTCGCCGCAATGAAGTCTGCTCCACTGAGAATATAAATCAGTCACTAGCTTGTGCCCCCGTTATAAATAGTGTTGAGCGAGCACTAAAATGCTCGGGTGCTCGAAGCTCGGCCCAAGCTCGCCGTGATACTCGGGTGCTCGACCTGAGCAACGAGCCCATGTTAGTCTATGGGAGACCCGAGCATTTTTGCGGAGGCACCCCCGGCAGTCTGTAGAAAGCCTAAAAAGTGCCCAAAATGATAGTGACAGTGCACAGATGACATGGGGATCTCCCCAGGAAGCATTTCTGACCCCCAGGTCACTGTTGTCAACAACGTGGTCAGAGGTATTAAGCCACTTTTACAGGCTCATAAGAAAATGTTCAAAAACGAAAGTGAAACTTTTTTCCTGTGAAATATGTTAAGGAATTTCTTTTCCAGGGTAAAGACTTGTGTATAAGGTAAAATAAATAACCAAAAACAAAAATACTCCTCCACACCTTGGGCTATGTTCACAAGTAGCATTTTTTATGCGTTTTTGCACTTTTGTATTGCTTTCAACTGTGACAAATGCATTCACCGGGAAATGTCATTTTAACATTTTACAACCTTATCTGGCCATGTGCTGTGTGACACATGCATACACTGCTGAAAAGACATGGGAACAGCATGGGGAAGACCCCTGGAAGGATCTCTGACTCCCAGGTCACTGCCTAAAAGTGTGCCCATCAGAAGTGATCCTTGCCGCATCAGAAGATGTAAAGCAAAATTGCATAATAAATATAGGGTACTTAGTGAACTATTTTTGATCAAAAAAAGTATACAAGCCGTCCCACCAGCGGCAAGGTGACCCTAAATTGGGACGGTACCTATACTGCCTATATTAAAAACCTTACTGTATATCAAAGTTGAAGTAATGCATATAAAAGGGTAGACAAATAGGACCGGGTCCCAACTCCAGACCACCTAGGCCCGTGGTAAGCTACATATATACCAATCAGCTCAACAAAGGGCATGCCACACCCTTAAATTGCACAGAATGCAAACAAGTCAAAAAACCAGACAATGTGAACTGAGGTCTAAGATGGCAGACATACAAGAAACAGAGGCATGTTCACACTAGCAAAAAAGAAGCAAGACAAAAGTATATCTCATACCCTACCATAATTATATATAAATGTAAAGCAAAATTGCATAATAAATATAGGGTACTTAGTGAACTATTTTTGATCAAAAAAAGTATACAAGCCGTCCCACCAGCGGCAAGGTGACCCTAAATTGGGACGGTACCTATACTGCCTATATTAAAAACCTTACTGTATATCAAAGTTGAAGTAATGCATATAAAAGGGTAGACAAATAGGACCGGGTCCCAACTCCAGACCACCTAGGCCCGTGGTAAGCTACATATATACCAATCAGCTCAACAAAGGGCATGCCACACCCTTAAATTGCACAGAATGCAAACAAGTCAAAAAACCAGACAATGTGAACTGAGGTCTAAGATGGCAGACATACAAGAAACAGAGGCATGTTCACACTAGCAAAAAAGAAGCAAGACAAAAATATATCTCATACCCTACCATAATTATATATAAATGTAAAGCAAAATTGCATAATAAATATAGGGTACTTAGTGAACTATTTTTGATCAAAAAAAGTATACAAGCCGTCCCACCAGCGGCAAGGTGACCCTAAATTGGGACGGTACCTATACTGCCTATATTAAAAACCTTACTGTATATCAAAGTTGAAGTAATGCATATAAAAGGGTAGACAAATAGGACCGGGTCCCAACTCCAGACCACCTAGGCCCGTGGTAAGCTACATATATACCAATCAGCTCAACAAAGGGCATGCCACACCCTTAAATTGCACAGAATGCAAACAAGTCAAAAAACCAGACAATGTGAACTGAGGTCTAAGATGGCAGACATACAAGAAACAGAGGCATGTTCACACTAGCAAAAAAGAAGCAAGACAAAAATATATCTCATACCCTACCATAATTATATATAAATGTAAAGCAAAATTGCATAATAAATATAGGGTACTTAGTGAACTATTTTTGATCAAAAAAAGTATACAAGCCGTCCCACCAGCGGCAAGGTGACCCTAAATTGGGACGGTACCTATACTGCCTATATTAAAAACCTTACTGTATATCAAAGTTGAAGTAATGCATATAAAAGGGTAGACAAATAGGACCGGGTCCCAACTCCAGACCACCTAGGCCCGTGGTAAGCTACATATATACCAATCAGCTCAACAAAGGGCATGCCACACCCTTAAATTGCACAGAATGCAAACAAGTCAAAAAACCAGACAATGTGAACTGAGGTCTAAGATGGCAGACATACAAGAAACAGAGGCATGTTCACACTAGCAAAAAAGAAGCAAGACAAAAATATATCTCATACCCTACCATAATTATATATAAATGTAAAGCAAAATTGCATAATAAATATAGGGTACTTAGTGAACTATTTTTGATCAAAAAAAGTATACAAGCCGTCCCACCAGCGGCAAGGTGACCCTAAATTGGGACGGTACCTATACTGCCTATATTAAAAACCTTACTGTATATCAAAGTTGAAGTAATGCATATAAAAGGGTAGACAAATAGGACCGGGTCCCAACTCCAGACCACCTAGGCCCGTGGTAAGCTACATATATACCAATCAGCTCAACAAAGGGCATGCCACACCCTTAAATTGCACAGAATGCAAACAAGTCAAAAAACCAGACAATGTGAACTGAGGTCTAAGATGGCAGACATACAAGAAACAGAGGCATGTTCACACTAGCAAAAAAGAAGCAAGACAAAAATATATCTCATACCCTACCATAATTATATATAAATGTAAAGCAAAATTGCATAATAAATATAGGGTACTTAGTGAACTATTTTTGATCAAAAAAAGTATACAAGCCGTCCCACCAGCGGCAAGGTGACCCTAAATTGGGACGGTACTTGTTTGCATTCTGTGCAATTTAAGGGTGTGGCATGCCCTTTGTTGAGCTGATTGGTATATATGTAGCTTACCACGGGCCTAGGTGGTCTGGAGTTGGGACCCGGTCCTATTTGTCTACCCTTTTATATGCATTACTTCAACTTTGATATACAGTAAGGTTTTTAATATAGGCAGTATAGGTACCGTCCCAATTTAGGGTCACCTTGCCGCTGGTGGGACGGCTTGTATACTTTTTTTGATCAAAAATAGTTCACTAAGTACCCTATATTTATTATGCAATTTTGCTTTACATTTATATATAATTATGGTAGGGTATGAGATATATTTTTGTCTTGCTTCTTTTTTGCTAGTGTGAACATGCCTCTGTTTCTTGTATGTCTGCCATCTTAGACCTCAGTTCACATTGTCTGGTTTTTTGACTTGTTTGCATTCTGTGCAATTTAAGGGTGTGGCATGCCCTTTGTTGAGCTGATTGGTATATATGTAGCTTACCACGGGCCTAGGTGGTCTGGAGTTGGGACCCGGTCCTATTTGTCTACCCTTTTATATGCATTACTTCAACTTTGATATACAGTAAGGTTTTTAATATAGGCAGTATAGGTACCGTCCCAATTTAGGGTCACCTTGCCGCTGGTCGGACGGCTTGTATACTTTTTTTGATCAAAAATAGTTCACTAAGTACCCTATATTTATTATGCAATTTTGCTTTACATTTATATATAATTATGGTAGGGTATGAGATATATTTTTGTCTTGCTTCTTTTTTGCTAGTGTGAACATGCCTCTGTTTCTTGTATGTCTGCCATCTTAAACCTCAGTTCACATTGTCTGGTTTTTTGACTTGTTTGCATTCTGTGCAATTTAAGGGTGTGGCATGCCCTTTGTTGAGCTGATTGGTATATATGTAGCTTACCACGGGCCTAGGTGGTCTGGAGTTGGGACCCGGTCCTATTTGTCTACCCTTTTATATGCATTACTTCAACTTTGATATACAGTAAGGTTTTTAATATAGGCAGTATAGGTACCGTCCCAATTTAGGGTCACCTTGCCGCTGGTGGGACGGCTTGTATACTTTTTTTGATCAAAAATAGTTCACTAAGTACCCTATATTTATTATGCAATTTTGCTTTACATTTATATATAATTATGGTAGGGTATGAGATATATTTTTGTCTTGCTTCTTTTTCGCATCAGAAGATGCAGACTTGCAACTATCCCAGTGCAAGTCCTTGTCCCAGGGCAGTGTTCAATTGTACCTCCCCCATTCCTTGCAATGCAAGCGCAAATATGCAGCCAACCACCCACCCACCCCCAGGCTGCAATACCATACTGCTAGCTTGCACTTGAAATTGGGCCTTTTAGTTTTGAGGAGGCCGAAGCTGGCCACTACCTCATGGCTGCTTCGGCAGCGAGGTATCCATACTCAGTCCCCAGCCGCCCGGCGGCCGGGTGTCCACACCTGGTCCCCAGCCGCCTGGGGGCGGCGGGGTGTCCATAGACGGTCCCCAGCCACCCCGATTTCTCTGCGGAACATCCCCACACACTTTTCTTAGACTGGCCTGCTTTAGGGCAGCATTGGATGAGCCCACTAGAGAACCCGACTCCATCAGGGGAGGTGAGAATGCCAAGGTGAGGAGCATGATGATGATAGAAGTTAGCATCTGCTTTGTTTTGTTGGAATGCAAGCATAAGTGTGCAACCTGCCACCAACCCACCCCGAGGCTGCAATACCATACTGCTAGCATGCGTGCACTTGAAATTGGGCCTTTTAGGCATGTGGAGGCCAGAGCTGGCCACTACCTCATGGCTGCTTCGGCAGCGAGGTATCAATACTCAGTCCCCAGCCGCCCGGCGGCCGGGTGTCCATGCTTGGTCCCCAGCCGCCAGGGGGCGGCCGGGTGTCCACACTCGGTCCCCAGCCGCCCCGCGGCCAGGTGTCCATAAACGGTTCCAAGCCGCCCCGATTTCTCCGCGGAACATCCCCACACACTTTTCTTAGACTGGCCTGCTTTAGGGCAGCATTGGACGAGCCCACCAAAGAACCCGACTTCTCCGGTGGGCCCTGGCTTCTCTATCAGGGGAGTTGAGAGTGCCAAGGTGAGGAGCATGATGAGGATGATAGAAGTTAGCATCTGCTTTGTTTTCAAGGAATGCAAGCGTCGTCTGTTTGGACGTCTTCAAACAGAGGCTGGACAGACATCTGTCTGAGATGATTTAGTGAATCCTGCTTTGAGCAGGGGGTTGGACCAGATGACCCAGGAGGTCCCTTCCAACTCTACCATTCTATGATTCTATGATTCTATGTATGTAGTAGCGGCTAGGCCTGAGGTGGTCAGCGTTTTGGCGCATATCCTACCTCCTCCGAGGATTGCTGGATGTTTTCCTGCTACTATCCAAGTTCTATGACTCTCGTTAAAACAAAGCTTCAAGTGATAAATGATGGATGAGGTAGTGGCAAAGGAGAAAGAGCAGGAGGAACAGGGACCATTCACATCAATATCAGGCCAGTCAACCACATATGTCTTGTAGGATATGTTTCTGTAACAAAAGGAGCGGTTTGGCTACACAGTTATAGGGCATACAGTGAGTGCAATGCCTACCAAAACTTTTGAGGCACTCCAATGCCCCTTGGAAATGACATGGAGGTCAGAGGGCCTTAACTAAACCTTTTTTTCCATTTATGGCAACTGGGTCTCCTGTGCACTGTTGGCCTAAGCAGTGAATGGAAGGCTTTCCAAAAATTATAAGGAACTGCAATGCCCCTGGAAACAGACGTGGATTACAGCGTACTAAAAACCTTCTACCCATTATTGGGGAGTGTGTCTCCCTTAGTTTTCACCTTTGCATTGAAAAGCAAAAGCTGACTAAAATTAGGAGGAAATGCAATGCCCGTTGGAAGAGTTGTGGAGATTAGAGGTAAGGTAATTAAAAACAACATTTCAATGCCCCTTGGAAGAGCTGTGGAGTTCAGAGTGGCTTAAGAAGACGCTTTTAATGCCCCTTTGAAGAGACGTGGAGGTCACAGTAGCTTAACAAGACGGTTTTAATGCCCCTTACAAGAGCCATACAGTACAGCATCTTAAAAACATTATTCCCATTGTTGGGGAGTGGGTCTCCCATAGTATTTGCTTATGCCTTCCAAGCAAAAGCTTCCAAAAATTATGAGGAAATGCAATGCCCGTTCGAAGAGTCGTGGAGGTCCCAGTAGCTTAACAAGACGCTTTTAATGCCCCTCAGAAGAGACGTGGAGGTCAGAGTGGTATAACAAGACGGTTTTAATGCCCCTTACAAGAGACATGGAGGTCAGAGTGGTATAACAAGATGGTTTTAATGCCCCTCAGAAGAGACGTGGAGGTCAGAGTGGTATAACAAGATGGTTTTAATGCCCCTCTGAAGAGACGTGGAGGTCAGAGTGGTATAACAAGACGGTTTAATGCCCTTTACAAGACACGTGGAGGTCAGAGTGGTATAACAAGACTCTTTTAATGCCCCTTACAAGAGACGCTCATTATTCTGGCATTTGGCAAATATTAAAAATGATGGTAATCCTAATTGACCTAAAATGGGAAAGGTTTATTCTGATTTCATGTCAGATATTGAGAAAAACCTGCAGATGTGTCTATTTATACAGTGTATGGAAACTTCTGATTTCAACTGTGTATATATATATATATATATATATATATATATATATATATGTATAATATATACACGGCGAAGCTCACACAACACAACACCCACAGCAGAGGAACGGGCTGCACACACACCTGCTCCTGTCAGTGCTGTGAGCGCTCCTCATATCGCTGCTGGCTCCGCCCCTCATATCGCTGCTGGCTCCGCCTCTCATATCACTGCTGGCTCCGCCCCTCATGTCGCTGCTGGCTCCGCCCCTCATATCGCTGCTGGCTCTGCCCCTCACATCGCTGCTGGCTCCGCCCATCAGCCGCTCACAGTCCTCAGCAATATGGAGACATCCGCACTGATCAGAATCCTCGGGGGCGTGGCCTGTCACTGTAGTCACACAAGGGTTGTCATGGAGATCTCAAGGGAAGGCAGGTGGGCAGGGCTTAGAGCAGGAAGTACTGAAGCCGTGCAGTGTGATTGGCTCCTTACCTTCTGCCAGTAATGGAGCAGATATATGGCTCCTATATAATGGAGGGGGTTCAGGAGGGGTTCCCCACCCAAAAGTTCAGGGGATAAATAATACTGGACATGAAGGAGGGCAGGAGGACATTATTCTATATTGTAAGAAATCTGATTTCTTCTTTCCTCACAGTTTTTCCTGTGCAAGGCCACATGTATTGTGCGATAATCTGTGAATATGGGGGGATCTGCTCCTCACATCCACATCAATCCCCCCACGTCTGAGCTCTCCCTTACAGGGGTCTTCTGCTCTGCACATTGATGGCGTATCCATGGAGATGACATCATGGCCGGCACATGCGGATCTCCCCGATGGGACCCTCATGTATCTGGAGGACGAGGCACTGCTGCTCCTCGTGGAGAGGGGGCACAATTCCTGTACACATGATACAGGGGCTTCTGCCATCTCTGGGCTGAGAATAATGCTGGCAGCGCGCAGTCTACATGATGTGAGGATTACAAGTCTGCAGTCACAGAGAGTCACACAGATGACTGCAGGCCTTCAGCTTCACACCGGACAATCCCTTTAAATACATGTATATTGCTCTAAAAATACTTTTTACTATTTCTCTTCATGTAATATTTGCTCTGTTCGGCCTTTACCAGCTTTTTGTTTCCCAGCAGCACATTGATGGCTGCAGAATGAGTTAACTTGAGATTCAGTCAGTGAGCTCCTTATGATGTGGAGTTTCCAGCTCTTTTATTTCTGCGATGATTTATAACTGAATCAGAGATCAGCCCAACTTTCATGCTGGTCTGTGAACATAATCAGCACAGAGAAGGTCAGAATCAGCTCACTGATAAATTCTCAGTGAGCTCATTCTGCAACTAGCAATGCAAAGGAAATAAAAAAGCCAAATTGTTTATGAAACGTTATTGAAAAAATATTTGTATGTATATATTTAGCCCAAAATGTCTGAGTGTCCATATCCTTAGTACCAGCACAGCTGAGGATTTGGTACAATCAGGGGCGTACATAGGACGCAGAAGTTCTAATTGGGCCCCCCCCCCAGCAACAAAAATGTAAATAATTGTCGGGGGTCGCAGAAGATCAGATCTCACAACCTTCCAGCCTTTACATAGTAATTTTCCTCCTGCTGAAGTCCTAGATCCCTTTTTCATTGCCCATAAAGTGTGGTGCCAACAAAAGTGCCCCCCAAACACGGTATGATACCCCCATGGTGAATTCCTCCATATGCGCAGTATAATGACCCTACTGTACCCGACCTCAACTCCCAGGGTAAAGTATGATCCCCCAACTGCCCCACACCTCTCCACACTCCATAGAGTATAATGCACTCAGTATAAGACTCTCGCCATGGTTCTCCACACAGTATAAGGCACTCGCCATGGTCCTCCACGCAGTATAATGCACTCCCTCGTGGTCCTCCACGCAGTATAATGCACTCCCACGTGGTCCGCCACGCAGTATAATGCACTCCCTCGTGGTCCTCCACACAGTACAATGCACTCCCCGTGGTCCTCCACACAGTATAATGCACTCCCCCATGGTCCTCCACACAGTACAATGCACTCCCCCATGGTCCTCCACACAGTACAATGCACTCCCCCATGGTCCTCCACACTGTACAATGTACTCCCCCATGGTCCTCCACACAGTATAAAGCCCCCGTCTCACATAGCGATATCGCTAGCGAGATCGCTGCTGTGTCACGGTTTTGGTGACTCACCAGCGACCTCACCAGCGATGTCGCTATGTGTGACACTTTGCAGCGATCAGGCCCCTGCTGTGAGGTTGCTGATCGCTGCAAAGTGTCCTGGACCATTTTTTGGTCGTTGGCCTCCCGCTGGCCAGCACACATCGCTGTGTGTGACCAGGGGGACCAACGATCTGGCTGGTAACCATGGTAAACATCGGGTTACTAGGGGCACGCGCGCACTTAGTAACCCGCTGTTTACCATGGATACCACTCTGCTACGGTGCGCGGAGGCTACCGTTCACCTTAGCAGAGTGGTATCCATGATAAACAGCGGGTTACTAGGGGCACACGCGCACTTAGTAACCCGATGTTTACCATAGTTACCAGCCTGCTCCTGCTTAAGCAGCAGGCTGGTAACAGGAGCAGGACATCGTGGAACGATTCTTTCCACGATATCGCTGCTCCCCTGATCGCTGGTGAGCCTGCCTGTTTGACAGCTCGCCAGCGATGTATTAGCGATGCAGCAACGATCCCTGACAGGTCGTATCGTTGTCGGGATCGCTGCTGCATCGCTTAGTGTGACGGGGCCTTAAGACACTCGCCATGGTTCTCCACTCAGTATAATGCATTCCCCCATGGTCCTGTACGCTGTATAATGCAGCCCCCCATAGGGTAAAATGCAGCCCCCCCCCCACCCGTAAGGTAAAATGCAGCCCCAGTCCTCCAGTATTATCAGTACACACTGATTTAAAAATAAATACATACTTACCGCTCCTCGTTCCCTGCTGCTTCAGTCTCTGCAGCTGATCACCTCAGCAGCTGCCAGCTCCACTGTCTGACACAGCGTGGCGCGTCATCATGCCGCTGCGTCAGACGCAGAGGAGGAATGATGGGAGAGGGAGTGTCACATGATGCTCCCTCCTCCAGGTTTTCGTTGGCCCCGGGCGAAAGAGTCTCAGTGGCCCCTTTAACACATCCAACCATTCATGATGCACAGATACAGCAGAGAAATTATAGATATAGTACAATGCCAAAAATTTCACTGACTTCTTACATTTCATGAGTGATATCTACTGTAAATTCTACAATAGCTCAGAAACCGGTGAATCCTGACAGCGCACAGTGCAGACCGGACAGTATAGTCCTCCATACAGTGTTATGGCACCACATAGTCCTCCATACAGTATTATGAGCCCTATATAATGCTCCATACAAAATACTGGATCCCATATAATTCACCATAGAGAATACTGCCTGGTCCCCATGTAATGCCATATGCAGGCTGGACCCCATACAGAGGCCCCACAAGCCCGCTGCATCCTCCCCGGGGCCCCCACAAGCCGGCTGCATCCCCCCAGGGCCCCCCTCAAGCCTGCATCACCCCCCCCCCAGAGCCCCCACATGCCTGCAGCATCCCCCCCATAGACCCCACAAGCCTGCAGCATCCCCCCCAGAGCACCCACAAGCCCACAGCATCCCCTCCAGGGCCCCACAAGCCCGCAGAATCCCCCCCAGGGCCCCACAAGCCCGCAGCATCCCCTTAGGGCCCCCACAAGCCCGCAGCATCCCCCCGGGGCCCCCACAAGCCCTGGACCGTACCTGCATCACCACCAGTAAAGGTATTGAAGTTTACCCTTGTGTGTGTGCCTGTACTTCCTTTGGGACCGTCCTGCCGTCTCCCTCCTGCTTCCACCATCTTTCTACACCTCTACACTGCCCTGAGGCCTGCTCTACCTGTGGGGAGCCGTCCCATCATAGCTGCCCCTAACATCAGCCTCAGTGGACTGTCGCAGCGCTGGTAACCTCTTACCAGAATCCACAGGTGGCATCACGACAATTTCCCCTATAAGCATCCCCCCCCCCTTTGAGTGACCGCCCTGGGCCACGGACTAGGCCAGCCACCGTGATATCCCCCGGCAACCAGAGGCCCGGCTGCCGAGTGCCCCACGGCCCTGGGGGCGAGTCACTATGCACAGTGGTTCATGAATTAATATTCACAGTGACCCTCCATCCTGTGATTAAAAGGGTCCGTACATTTGACACCTCCGTCTGACTCCCACAGTCTCCTCCGCACAGATCGATATTAAGATGGCCACCGCAATGGCATGGGGAGTGCAGCGGTGAGTCCAGAGCGCAGCTCCTCGCTCTAAAATGCCCATCAGAAAGAAGAGGTCAGACATTTATTTTCTATGAGCGCTCTATTATCCTATTTATCAAACATCAGCACTACAAGAATCCGTCCTGAGCCGTGCTGGGATCTTTGAACGTGGACCCCCGGGAGGATCGGGCCCCTCATGGTGGAGCAGATCACACTCATTATAATCCATCACTGATAGAAGATACATAAACAACAACACAGGATGATTGTAAAACAGTGAGGTAATATTTTATTGAGCCACCAAACACACAATAAACATATCGAACAGTCCCAGCAAATACCTAATATGGTGCAAATTACAGAGTCTTACCCTTCCGCTGACTCGCTGGGATTAAAGCAGCTGCCAATCCGAGGGGCTTCTGGGGCTGACTACCCCCACCAATGGCACCCCCACCAAAGAGCACCCACAAAGAGGAGGTAACAACAAGCTTAGAAAGCTGACAGTCCATTGAGGTACGTGGCCAGGAGACCAGAAAGTTCCAACCTGGCTTCTCCGAACATATCCATGGAACTAGGTGACCGGAAGGTCCCGACTTGGCTTTTTCCGAGCATATTCACGAGTTCCAGGTGGCCGGAGTGTCCCAACCTGGCTACTCCAAACATCTCCATGGGACCAGGTGACTGGTGGGTCCCAACCTGGTTTTCCCAGATGTATCCATGGGTTCTATAGTAGTCAATGGAGCAGATCTGTATTCCTCCAGCCAGGGCTGTGGTCCCTTAAGCTGGCATCCTGTAGAAACCAAATCTGTGTCCCTCTTAATGGATTCATGGTGTTCTGTAGAGCTGTCCCATAGAGTGTTCCTGGCAGTGGTTTTGTAAAAAGACTCCTTTATGTAGTTTACAACTGTCCTTCTTCATGACTTCATCCACAGGTCAAGAGAAAGGGGTGGTGTTACTAATTCCCATTACTGGAACATCCACAGTTCATCCCCCAATGTTGACTTGCAAACATTGCAAACATTGAAGGATAAACTATAAATTCCGAAACAATGCAAGTCAACAAATTGCATGGACTTCTAAAATGGTAATCAACATATTTAGCAAACATCCATTGTTCAAAGAGCCTGCGTCCCTGTATTGCAAAGATAACAGTACAATAAACCAGAAGAGTTGATATAAGAGGTAAATAACCATTTATCAATTAACAAATATCACCTCAACCTACAAGATGAGTCAACATTCGGACTAATGACAAAAGATCATGTGCGTTGACCAACCGAAGAAAGAAACACATAAATTCAATAGTTAATAATTCAGGCAATAGTCTATCATTCTGGGCCTATGGAATTTACATCTGGATAATTACGATTAAATGCTGTGTCGTCACAGGCCCCTTTAGTTTTAGGGACTGGCAGGGGTCCTTTACAGTTGCTCTCCCACTAGTTCATCCTTCTTTCCTTTACTCCGTTTCAATAAAATATTTGGAAATATACAAAGTAAAAACTCAAATATAATTTTTTTTCTTACATTAAAACTAGATTTTATTAAAATAAACCCCCAAAAAACAAGAACAAAAAAACTAAACCTGATTAACATCGCAGAGAACAACAACCCAAACTGTACAACGATCACATGATTTATCCGGCACGAAAAACAGCATAAGAATAAAATAGTAAGAATTAATGGCAAAATTGTAGCTTTTGTTCATTTTGTCTCTATACTGCACGATAAACGCTGGAAAGAAAAAATATAAGAACCATTCCTGGGGTTTTGCCATTGAATGCTGGAAAAAATAAAAAAACATCAGCAGAATTGTTTTTTTATTAATCTCACGCAAAAGAAAAATGGAATAAAAATTATAAAAACTTTGTCTGTTCCCCAAAATGTTACCAGTGAATCCTATAGCTGCTCCGCATGGACCCAAACTGGTAAACTAAAAACTCCTGCATGCCCCGTGTGTGTGTATGTATATATATATATATATATACATACACATATATATATACTCCTCTGTACTATATGCACGGCAGAGCTCACACACCACAACACGCTCCGCTGCGGCGCCACAAAAAGAGCGAACCTGGCTGCACACACACCTGCTCCTGTCACCTGTATACACAGTTGAAACCAGAAATTTACATACACTATATAAATGTTAGAACCCTCCTGTTTGTTTTTTCCATCTTGTGTTTTGCGGTCACAAGACCATCTGCCTTTATATTCCAGCTCCGCCCTTTTGGCTGTGCTGGACTTCAGTGTTGTTTGACTGCTTTTCTAGCCAGGTGCTTCTGTGCCTTTCTCTGTCAGTTTGCTCGGTCCTTCTGGGACCTCTAGTACCTTTTTGTCAGTTTATCTTTTTGTGTTCTGTAACAACTTCTCTGTTTAGGAGGTGTCCCATTTTTGTTCCAGTCCTTAGTTCTTTTAGGGACCCCTCTCCTTTATGCTATAGGTCTTTGTTCAGACTAGCCGAGGACTAAGGCGGGTCTGTTCGCTAGGAACAGGCAGCCCGCTACATCGTAGGGATTCAGCTTAGTCTTACTGTAGGGATAGCTTTCTCCCTTCTTTCCTTAGTACTTGTTGCAGATCATAACAATAAAAAGACACATCTGCATGTTTTTCTCAATATCTGACATGAAATCATAATAAACCTTCACGTTTTAGGTCAATTAGGATTAGCATCATTTTTAAGATTTGCCAAATGCCAGAATAATAAGAGAGAGAGAGAATGTTTTAAAGCATTTTTATTACTTACTGCAAAGTCATAAGTTTACATACACTAATATTGCTATACCTTTAAACAATTCTGGACTGCCCATATGATGATGTCATGTGTTTGGAAACTTCTGATAGTATTTTGGGCAACATCTCAGTTAATTAGAGACACACCTGTGGATGTATTTTAATGCACACCTGAAACACACTGCTTCTTTGTGTAGCATCATGGTGAAGTCTAAAGAAATCAACCAAGATATCAGGAAGAGAATTGTGGACTTGCACAAGTCTGGCTCATCCTTGGGTACAATTTCAAGATACCTGAAGGTGTCTCGTTAATCTGTACAAACAATTATATGCAAGTACAAACAAGATGGGACTGTCCAGCCATCATACCGCTCAGGAAGGAGACGGGTTCTGTGTCCCAGAGATGAACGTGCTTTGGTCCGATATGTGCATATCAAGGACAAAAGCAAAAGATCTTGTGAAGATGATAGGGGAAGCTGATAAGATTGTGTCAATATCCACAGTGAAATGAGTACTGTATCAATATAGGCTGAAAGGCCACTGTGCCAGGAAGAAGCCATTACTCCAAAAGAAAGATAAAAAAGCCAGATTAATGTTTGCAAATGCACACAGGAACAAAGACCTTAATTTTTGGAGACATGTCCCGTGGTCTGATGAAACTAAAACTGAACTTTTTGGGCATAGTGACCATCGTTACTTTTGGAAGAAAAAAGGAGAAGCTTGGAAGCCTAAGAACACCATCCCAACTGTGAAACATGGGGGAGGCAGCATCATGTGGGGTTGATTTCCTGTAGGAGGGACTGGCGATAGCGCCACTCACAGGCATCACGTGACCCCCGGCTGCAGCCGGCTCTTTCTTCCGCTGATGTCACGTCCAATGAGGCGTGACATTAGTGTCGCGGACCCCGCGGTGGATGCTGGGCTGTGGGCGGGGGTTACCCCGCGCGTCCCACCCAGCATCCTCCGCGCCCCACTCCCAATGAATGAGGAGAGGGAAAGAGGTAAACTTTTGACTTAGCAGTAAGTAATAAAAATGTCCTAAAACATTCTCTCTCTCTCATTATTCTGGCATTTGGCAAATATTACAAATGATGGTAATCCTAATTGTCCTAAAAAGGGAAAGGTTTATTCTGATTTCATGTCAGATATTGAGAAAAACCTGCAGATGTGTCTATTTATACAGTGTATGGAAACTTCTGATTTCACCTGTGTATGTATATATATATATATATATATATATATATATATATGTGGATATTATATACACGGCGAAGCTCACACACCACAACACCCACAGCAGAGGAACTGGCTGCACACACACCTGCTCCTGTCAGTGCTGTGAGCGCCCCTCATATCGCTGCTGGCTCTGCCCCTCATATCGCTGCTGGCTCCGCCCCCTCATGTCGCTGCTGGCGCCGCCCCTCATATCGCTGCTGGCTCCGCCCCTCACATCGCTGCTGGCTCCGCCCATCAGCCGCTCACAGTCCTCAGCAATATGGAGACGTCCGCACTGATCAGAATCCTCAGGGGCGTGGCCTGTCACTGTAGTCACACAAAGGTTGTCATGGAGATCTCAAGGGAAGGCAGGTGGGCGGGGCTTAGAGCAGGAAGTAGAAGCCGTGCAGTGTGATTGGCTCCTTACCTTCTGCCAGTAATGGAGCAGATATATGGCTCCTATATAATGGAGGGGGCACAGGAGGGGTTCCCCACCCAAAAGGTCAGGGGATAAATAATACTGGACATGAGCGAGGGCAGGAGGACATTATTCTATATTGTAAGAAATCTGATTTCTTCTTTCCTCACAGTTTTTCCTGTGCAAGGCCACATGTATTGTGCGATAATCTGTGAATATGGGGGGATCTGCTCCTCACATCCACATCAATCCCCCCACGTCTGAGCTCTCCCTTACAGGGGTCTTCTGCTCTGCACATTGATGCCGTATCCATGGAGATGACATCATGGCCGGTACATGCGGATCTCCCCGATGGGACCCTCATGTATCTGGAGGACGAGGCACTGCTGCTCCTCGGGGAGAGGGGGCACAATTCCTGTACACATGATACAGGGGCTTCTGCCATCTCTGGGCTGAGAATAATGCTGGCAGCGCGCAGTCTACATGATGTGAGGATTACAAGTCTGCAGTCACAGAGAGTCACACAGATGACTGCAGCCTTCAGCTTCACACCGGACAATCCCTTTAAATACATGTATATTGCTCTAAAAATACTTTTTACTATTTTGCTTCATGTAACATTTGCTCTGTTCGGCCTTTACCAGCTTTTTGTTTCCCAGCAGCACATTGATGGCTGCAGAATGAGTTAACTTGAGATTCAGTCAGTGAGCTCCTTATGATGTGGAGTTTCCAGCTCTTTTATTTCTGCCATGATTTATGACTGTATCAGAGATCAGCCCAACTTTCATGCTGGTCTGTGAACATAATCAGCACAGAGAAGGTCAGAATGAGCTCACTGATAAATTCTCAGTGAGCTCATTCTGCAACTAGCAATGCAAAGGAAATAAAAAAGCCAAATTGTTTATGAAACGTTATTGAAAAAATATTTGTATGTATATATTTAGCCCAAAATGTCTGAGTGTCCATATCCTTAGTACCAGCACAGCTGAGGATTTGGTACAATCAGGGGCATACATAGGAATCATGGGGCCCCATAGCAGAAGTTCTAATTGGGCCCCCCTCAACAAAAAAATGTAAAAATGTAAATAATTGTCGGGGTCACAGAAGATCAGATCTCACAACCTTCCAACCTTTACATAGTAATTTTCCTCCTGCTGAAGTCCTAGATCCCTTTTTCATTGCCCATAAAGTGTGGTGCCAACAAAAGTGCCCCCCAAACATGGTATGATACCCCCATGGTGAATTCCTCCATATGCGCAGTATAATGACCCTACTGTACCCCACCTCAACTCCCAGGGTAAAGTATGATCCCCCAACTGCCCCACACCTCTCCATACTCCATAGAGTATAATGCACTCGCCATGGTCCTCCACACAGTATAAGACTCTCGCCATGGTCCTCCATACAGTATAAGACTCTCGCCATGGTCCTCCACACAGTATAAGGCACTCGCCATGGTCCTCCACGCAGTATAATACACTCCCCATGGTCCTCCACGCAGTATAATGCACAACTTCGTGGTCCTCCACGCAGAATAATGCACTCCCTCGTGGTCCTCCACGCAGTATAATGCACTCCCACGTGGTCCTCCACACAGTACAATGCACTCCCTGTGGTCCTCCACACAGTATAATGCACTCCCCCATGGTCCTCCACACAGTACAATGCACTCCCCCATGGTCCTCCACACAGTACAATGCACTCCCCCATGGTCCTCCACACAGTACAATGCACTCCCCCATGGTCCTCCACACAGTATAAGACTCTCGCCATGGTTCTCCACACAGTATAAGGCACTCGCCATGGTCCTCCACGCAGTATAATACACTCGCCATGGTCCTCCACGCAGTATAATGCACTCCCTCGTGGTCCTCCACACAGTATAATGCACTCCCTCCTGGTCCTCCACGCAGTATAATGCACTCCCCGTGGTCCTCCACGCAGTATAATGCACTCCCCCATGGTCCTCCACACAGTACAATGCACTCCCCCATGGTCCTCCACACAGTATAAGACACTCGCCATGGTTCTCCACTCAGTATAATGCATTCCCCCATGGTCCTGTACGCAGTATAATGCAGCCCCCCATAGGGTAAAATGCTGCCCCCCCACCCGTAGGGTAAAATGCAGCCCCAGTCCTCCAGTATTATCAGTACACACTGATTTATAAATAAATACATACTTACCGCTCCTCGTTCCCCGCTGCTTCAGTCTCTGCAGCTGATCACCTCAGCAGCTGCCAGCTCCACTGTCTGACACAGTGTGGCGCGTCATCATGCCGCTGCGTCAGACGCAGAGGAGGAATGATGGGAGTGGGAGTGTCACATGATGCTCCCTCCTCCAGGTTTTCGTGGGCCCCGGGCGAAAGAGTCTCAGTGGCCCCTTTAACACATCCAACCATTCATGATGCACAGATACAGCAGAGAAATTATAGATATAGTACAATGTCAAAAATTTCACTGACTTCTTACATTTCATGAGTGATATCTACTGTAAATTCTACAATAGCTCAGAAACCGGTGAATCCTGACAGCGCACAGTGCAGACCGGACAGTATAGTCCTCCATACAGTGTTATGGCACCACTAAGTCCTCCATACAATATTATGGGCACCACATAGTCCTCCATACAGTATTATGAGCCCCATATAATGCTCCATACAAAATGCTGGACCCCATATAATTCACCATAGAGAATACTGCCTGGTCCCCATGTAATGCCATATGCAGGCTGGACCCCATACAGAGGCCCCACAAGCCCGCTGCATCCCCCCCGGGGCCCCCACAAGCCTGCTGCATCCCCCTGGAGCCCCCACAAGCCTGCAGCACCCCCCCCCAGAGCTCCCACAAGCCTGCAGCATCCCCCCCAGAGCTCCCACAAGCCCGCAGCATCCCCCCCAGAGCCCCACAAGCCCGCATCCCCCCCAGAGCACCCACAAGCCCGCAGCATCCTCCCCCAGAGCACCCACAAGCCCACAGCGTCCCTCCCAGGGCCCCACAAGCCCGCAGCATCCCCCCCAGGGTCCCACAAGCCCACTGCATCCCCCCCAGAGCACCCACAAGCCCGCAGTATCCCACCAAGGGCCCCCACAAGCCCACAGCATCCCCCCCAGGGCCCCACAAGCCAACAGCATCCCCCCTAGGGCCCCCACAAGCCCACAGCATCCCCCCCAGGGCCCCACAAGCCCACACCATCCCCCTCAGAGCACCCACAAACCCACAGCTTCCCCCCCAGGGCCCCACAAGCCCACAGCATCCCCCCCCAGGGCCTCACAAGCCCACAGCATTCCGCCCCCAGAGCCCCCACAAGCCCGCAGCATCCCCCACCCCAGGGCCCCACAAGCTCGCATCACCCCCCCCCCAGGGCCCGCACAAGCCCGCAGCATCCCCAACAGAGCCCTCATAAGCCCGCAGCATTCCCTTAGGGCCCCCACAAGCACGCATTATCCCTGCATTATTCCCCAGAGCCCCCTAAGATCTCCACAAGCATTAATTAACCCCACCAGACTGCCCTCCAGCATTAACCCCCCCAAATCCCTCACTCGCAAGTATCAAGCCCCCTCACCCCAAAAACAACAAGAAGAAAAGACATCAGACCAGCAATTAATAGAACAATCTCCTGTTTCTCAGCTTAGGATACTGACCTCCTCCTGCAGCTTCACCGGCAGCTCTGTCTCTGCATGAGACTCTGGCGTCTGGTGCTGAACTAGAACACGCCCCCGGAAATGACATCACACCTGGAAGGATCCCATACATTCTAGCGTCTAGGGCACGGGAAGAGGTAAGTATTGTGCCGGCCGGGGCCCTGAGCAGGCGGGGGTGGCCCATATCGCGCCGGGATGCCCGACGGCGAGTAAGCCCCCCGCCTGCTCAGGGCCCCGCCGCTTGCCTGGGTGCATGAGGGGGACCCGATGCGGGGGTACACAGTGCAGGCGACTGCTATGGGGCCCCCCCAGCTCACGGGCCCCATAGCAGTCGCGTGGCCTGCCGCCATTGGCGGGACGCCACTGGGTACAATGGTGTCTGGCCTGGACAATCCTCTGTAAGGGAAACCAAGTCCGAACTGATAGATTTTCCCTGCACTGATACATTGTAGCAAACGGTCAGGACAGGAGGGGGATCGTCTAGACTGAATACCATTGTAATAAATGCTCCGCTGCTGTCAGGATTAGATTTTTTTCAGGTTCTGGATATTAACAAGAATGATTTTATTCTCAGACAACAAGCAGAGATCTTACAAATGGCAGAAAAGTGGAATAATCCTTCATTGCAGAGAGGAGAACTTTCCTCCTGTATCCGGCGGATCGTCCTGTGGCTGAGAACAGTCTTTGCGGAGCGATTCCTCCCTATGAGGGGAACGTCGGCGCGGTGGAGCTGCTGTATCAGCCACGGAGGGGAATGAAGAGCAAGAAAGATTTATCCTCATCCTGGAGGATCCGGAACTGAAGACTGCGGAGATCAAAGCTGAAGGTGAAGCCACATGTGATCTGTATACATCGGCAGAGGGGTCGTCACATGAGGAAATCCCCCCATATATATGGAGATGGCGATCTGTGGGGGCCGGACACAGAATGGGTGTGTGGTGTACCCAAAGAGAACACTAAGTCAGCACAGGAGCTGTGTACACAAAACGGAAGCATTCTGCAAAGTTACTTTATTCTCTTTATCCCCTTCCCGACATCCGCAGAATTTAAGTGTCGCAATTCCAATGAGTTGTGGATTTTTGGTTCAAGTTGCCCAACGGGACCAAAAAATAATGTGATAGAAAAGGATTAAAATTGAAATTTATATATATAAAAAAAATCCTTTTAAATTTCCTCCCTCCATTTGTCAATACAAAGCAAGACTAAACGATTATATATATATATTTATTTATTTAGTATTGACACACTGACAAAAAGTCCGATCTATCAAATCATAAATATATTAACCCCTACAGCAAATGCCCAACAGCAAAGATAATCTAAACACCCAATTTTTTTTTCTTTTTGGGTAATTTTACCTCCCAAAAAATGCATCAAAAAGAGATGAAAAGTTTGTAGACAGCAGAGAATGGCATCAATAACCCCCGCAGGTCGGCGAGCAGAAAGCGAACCTCGCCCAGATTCATCAGCAGAAACATGGAACAAATGCAGGGTCTCACAAAATGGTGACACAATACCGGGTTATTTATTACTGTTTGGTGACACCATAATACGGCAATTCTGGCTTCTTCATTTATTTTTCCGCTATTTAACGTGCGGTTTAAATAATTTGGGCTTTGATAGGTCGGACTTTTACAGACACGACAATATAAAATGTTTCTTTTTTAATTTCTTTTTTTGTTACCTTGGAAAATAGGGGTGATTTAACATTTTTGTTTATTTTTTTTCCTTTGTAAAACTTTTTCTTTTTTTTCCATTTTTACTTTATTTTTTTATGTCCCCTTAGGGCACTTGAACCTGCGATCTCTTGACTGCTTATTCTATATACAGTAATCCTCTAGTAATGCAGTATACAGTTTATATGATTAAGTTCAGACTGTGGATGAACTTCACAGGAGTATCAAGATGGCAGCCATGCAGGCCTTCACCATTCCCCTGACTGCCATTGTCATCCATTTCCTGGCGATAGCGCAATATAAATGCTGCTGTTGGCTCAGGTGGCCACAGTCTACTCAAGTCGCTGCTGTCGGCTCAGGTCACCGCTGTTCTGGGCTGGCTGGCAAATTGCACACAGTAGCAACCCATCCTTACTGAGTTTTATCTGTGGCTGATTCATAAAGTGAGTAAAGGTTACAAAGCTTTAAAAAGATAAAGCCGGTGTTATGATGTAATAGTTGAGGTCAAATGCCGACTAGATTCTCATCCACTTCTATCAGTGGGCTACTCAGAGAGGTGTCTGAGACTCTAGCCAGCATGTGACCAGGCTCGGACTGGCCTGCTGGGGAATTCCCCGGTGGGCCCCACTGCAGGGCCAGCACTGACAAGAGAAGGAAGGCTCCTCCCACTCCTACCCTACCACAGCTATGCACTTGTCTATATACTGTATGCTGTGTGTGTGTGGGGGGGACTTGTCTGTATACCGTGTGTGGAAGGTGGGGGACTTGTCTATATACTGTATGCTGTGTGGGGGACTTGTCTATATACCGTATGCTGTGTGTGGGGGACTTGTCTATATACTGTATGCTGTGTGTGGGGGACTTGTCTATATACCGTATGCTGTGTATGGGGGACTTGTCTATATACTGTATGCTGTGTGTGTGTGGGGGGGACTTGTCTGTATACCGTGTGTGGGAGGTGGGGGACTTGTCTATATACCGTATGCTGTGTGTGGGGGACTTGTCTATATACTGTATGCTGTGTATGGGGGACTTGTCTATATACCGTATGCTGTGTGTGGGGTACTTGTCTATATACTGTATGCTGTGTGTGGGGGACTTGTCTATATACTGTATGCTGTGTGTGGGGGACTTGTCTATATACCGTATGCTGTGTGTGGGGTACTTGTCTATATACCGTATGCTGTGTGTGGGGGACTTGTCTATATACTGTATGCTGTGTGTGGGGGACTTGTCTATATACTGTATGCTGTGTGTGGGGGACTTGTCTATATACTGTATGCTGTGTGGGGGACTTGTCTATATACTGTATGCTGTGTGTGGGGGACTTGTCTATATACTGTATGCTGTGTGGGGGACTTGTCTATACACTGTATGCTGTGTGGGGGACTTGTCTATATACTGTATGCTGTGTGGGGGACTTGTCTATATACCGTATGCTGTGTGTGGGGAACTTGTCTATATACCGTATGCTGTGTGTGGGGTACTTGTCTATATACCGTATGCTGTGTGTGGGGGACTTGTCTATATACCGTATGCTGTGTGTGGGGGACTTGTCTATATACCGTATGCTGTGTGTGGGGGACTTGTCTATATACTGTATGCTGTGTGGGGGGGACTTGTCTATATACCGTATGCTGTGTGGGGGACTTGTCTATATACCGTATGCTGTGTGGGGGGGACTTGTCTATATACCGTATGCTGTGTGGGGGGGACTTGTCTATATACCATATGCTGTGTGTGGGGGACTTGTTTATATACTGTATGCTGTGTGGGGGACTTGTCTATATACCGTATGCTGTGTATGGGGGACTTGTCTATATACCGTATGCTGTGTATGGGGGACTTGTCTATATACTGTATGCTGTGTGGGGGACTTGTCTATATACTGTATGCTGTGTGGGGGGGACTTGTTTATATACTGTATGCTGTGTGGGGGACTTGTCTATATACCGTATGCTGTGTGGGGGGGACTTGTCTATATACCATATGCTGTGTGTGGGGGACTTGTTTATATACTGTATGCTGTGTGGGGGACTTGTCTATATACCGTATGCTGTGTATGGGGGACTTGTCTATATACCGTATGCTGTGTATGGGGGACTTGTCTATATACTGTATGCTGTGTGGTGGACTTGTCTATATACTGTATGCTGTGTGTGGGGGACTTGTCTATATACCGTATGCTGTGTGTGGGGGACTTGTTTATATACTGTATGCTGTGTGGGGGACTTGTCTATATACTGTATGCTGTGTATGGGGGACTTGTCTATATACCGTATGCTGTGTGGGGGACTTGTCTATATACTGTATGCTGTGTGGGGGGGACTTGTCTATTTACCGTATGCTGTGTGGGGGACTTGTCTATATACCGTATGCTGTGTGTGGGGGACTTGTCTATATACTGTATGCTGTGTGTGGGAGACTTGTCTATATACTGTATGCTGTGTGTGGGGGACTTGTCTCTATACCGTATGCTGTGTGGGGGACTTGTCTATATACTGTATGCTGTGTGTGGGGGACTTGTCTATATACCGTATGCTGTGTGTGGGGAACTTGTCTATATACTGTATGCTGTGTGTGGGGGACTTGTCTATATACCGTATGCTGTGTGTGGGGAACTTGTCTATATACTGTATGCTGTGTGTGGGGGACTTGTCTATATACTGTATGCTGTGTGGGGGACTTGTCTATATACTGTATGCTGTGTGTGGGGGACTTGTCTCTATACCGTATGCTGTGTGGGGGACTTGTCTATATACTGTATGCTGTGTGTGGGGGACTTGTCTATATACCGTATGCTGTGTGTGGGGAACTTGTCTATATACCGTATGCTGTGTGTGGGGGACTTGTCTATATACCGTATGCTGTGTGTGGGGAACTTGTCTATATACTGTATGCTGTGTGTGGGGGACTTGTCTATATACTGTATGCTGTGTGGGGGACTTGTCTATATACCGTATGCTGTGTGTGGGGGGGGAGGGGGTGGGGGACTTGTCTATATACTGTATGCTGTGTGTGGGGAACTTGTCTATATACTGTATGCTGTGTGGGGCACTTGTCTATATACCGTATGCTGTGTGTGGGGGGGGAGGGGGTGGGGGACTTGTCTATATACTGTATGCTGTGTGTGGGGAACTTGTCTATATACTGTATGCTGTGTGGGGGACTTGTCGATATACTGTATGCTGTGTGGTGGGGGACTTGTCTATATACCGTATGCTGTGTGTGGGGGACTTGTCTATATACTGTATGCTGTGTGTGGGGGACTTGTCTATATACCGTATGCTGTGTGTGGGGGACTTGTCTATATACTGTATGCTGTGTGTGGGGGACTTGTCTATATACTGTATGCTGTGTGTGGGGGACTTGTCTATATACCGTATGCTGTGTGTGGGGAACTTGTCTATATACTGTATGCTGTGTGGGGGACTTGTCTATATACCGTATGCTGTGTGGGGGACTTGTCTATATACTGTATGCTGTGTGTAGGGGACTTGTCTATATACTGTATGCTGTGTGTGGGGGACTTGTCTATATACTGTATGCTGTGTATGGGGGACTTGTCTATATACTGTATGCTGTGTATGGGGGACTTGTCTATATACCGTATGCTGTGTGTGGGGGGGACTTGTCTATATACCGTATGCTGTGTGGGAGGGACTTGTCTATATACCGTATGCTGTGTGGGGTACTTGTCTATATACCGTATGCTGTGTGTGGGGGACTTGTCTATATACCGTATGCTGTGTGTGGGGGACTTGTCTATATACCGTATGCTGTGTGGGAGGGACTTGTCTATATACCGTATGCTGTGTGGGGTACTTGTCTATATACCGTATGCTGTGTGTGGGGGACTTGTCTATATACCGTATGCTGTGTGTGGGAGGGACTTGTCTATATACCGTATGCTGTGTGGGGGACTTGTCTATATACTGTATGCTGTGTGTGGGGGACTTGTCTATATACCGTATGCTGTGTGTGAGGGACTTGTCTATATACTGTATGCTGTGTGTGGGGGACTTGTCTATATACCGTATGCTATGTGTGGGGTACTTGTCTATATACCGTATGCTGTGTGTGGGGGACTTGTCTATATACCGTATGCTGTGTGGGGGGGGACTTGTCTATATACCGTATGCTGTGTGTGGGGGACTTGTCTATATACCGTATGCTGTGTGTGGGGGACTTGTCTATATACCGTATGCTGTGTGTGGGGGACTTGTCTATATACCGTATGCTGTGTGTGGGGGACTTGTCTATATACCGTATGCTGTGTGTGGGGGACTTGTCTATATACCGTATGCTGTGTGTGGGGGACTTGTCTATATACCGTATGCTGTGTGTGGGGGACTTGTCTATATACTGTATGCTGTGTGTGGGGTACTTGTCTATATACCGTATGCTGTGTGTGGGGGACTTGTCTATATACCGTATGCTGTGTGGGGGGGGACTTGTCTATATACCGTATGCTGTGTGTGGGGGACTTGTCTATATACTGTATGCTGTGTGGGGGACTTGTCTATATACTGTATGCTGTGTGTGGGGGACTTGTCTATATACTGTATGCTGTGTGGGGGACTTGTCTATATACCGTATGCTGTGTGTGGGGGACTTGTCTATATACCGTATGCTGTGTCGGGGGGACTTGTCTATATACTGTATGATGTGTGGTGGGGGAGGGGGTGCTGGACTTGGTTCTCTTTGCTATATGTGGGGGAGGGAGACCTGGATAAATATGCTATACATGGAGGAGGGGACCTTGGCTATATACTGTGTGTGGGGGAGCGGGGACCTTGGCTATATACTGTGTGTGGGGGAGCGGGGATCTGGCTATATACTGTGTGTGGGGGAGCGGGGACCTTGGCTATATACTGTGTGTGGGGGAGCGGGGATCTTGGCTATATACTGTGTGTGGGGGAGCGGGGACCTGGCTATATACTTTGTGTGGGGGAGCGGGGACCTGGCTATATACTGTGTGTGGGGGAGCGGGGACCTTGGCTATATACTTTGTGTGGGGGAGCGGGGACCTGGCTATATACTTTGTGTGGGGGAGCGGGGACCTGGCTATATACTTTGTGTGGGGGAGCGGGGACCTTGGCTATATACTGTGTGTGGGGGAGCGGGGGCCTGGCTATATACTTTGTGTGGGGGAGCGGGGACCTGGCTATATACTGTGTGTGGGGGAGCGGGGATCTTGGCTATATCCTTTGTGTGGGGGAGCGGGGACCTGGCTCTATGTGGTAGGTGTGGGGCAGTTGATGTTACGGGGGCAGCTTTATTGTGAATGTATATGTAGTGGGTACAATGTGGAGGACTCTTTATAGATCACAGACATCATATGTGCTGATCAGGAGCCTTTCTGTGAATGCTATGTGTCAGGTCAGAGCTGCACTATTGCTAGATGATCTTTTGGGGTGAACGTCTCATTCAGACGTCTGTTTTTTTACATCCATGTTATTGACAGACATAATACGCACCTTTATCATCTATGGGGCAGCTCACATATCCATATATATATATATATTTTTTTTTATTTGCATATAGTAACAAACATTGATACAATTCGGATCGATCCCTTTGATGAAAATCAGTTTTGTTTTTTTTGCTTTTTTTTTTAATGTACCAGAAAACTACAGATGTCTGAATGAGGCCTGAAGATCTGATCAAATGTGGCAGATTGTTCCTGGAGGATTTCCATTGAAAATCAGAGCAAATTAGCAAAAATCCTCAAGAAAATCCACAACAGCAAATTTGCACTTCATGATTTTGGTGCAGATCTTTCTGGTAATTCACTGTGGAAAACAGCAGCGTGTAAAATAAAAAGAAATAAACTTGCTGGGAGTTGTAGTCCCTCACCACATACTGCAGTGCTATTATGACGCAGTGATGGTTTAGTTACATGATCGGTGCCTGCACTGTCACTTGCTGGGAGTTGTAGTCCCTCACCACATACTGCAGTGCTATTATGACGCAGAGATGGTTTAGTTACATGACCGGTGCCTGCGCTGTCACTTGCTGGGAGTTGTAGTCCCTCACCACATACTGCAGTGCTATTATGACGCAGAGATGGTTTAGTTACATGACCGGTGCCTGCGCTGTCACTTGCTGGGAGTTGTAGTCCCTCAGCACATACTGCAATGCTATTATGGCACAGTGATGGTTTAGTTACATGATCGGTGCCTGCGCTGTCACTTGCTGGGAGTTGTAGTCCCTCACCACATACTGCAGTGCTATTATGATGCAGTGATGGTTTAGTTACATGACCGGTGCCTGCTCTGTCACTTGCTGGGAGTTGTAGTCCCTCACCACATACTGCAGTGCTATATGATGCAGTGATGGTTTAGTTACATGATCGGTGCCTGCACTGTCACTTGCTGGGAGTTGTAGTCCCTCACCACATACTGCAGTGCTATTATTATGCAGTGATGGTTTAGTTACATGATCGGTGCCTGCGCTGTCACTTGCTGGGAGTTGTAGTCCCTCACCACATACTGCAGTGCTATTATGATGCAGTGATGGTTTAGTTACATGATCGGTGCCTGCGCTGTCACTTGCTGGGAGTTGTAGTCCCTCACCACACACTGCAGTGCTATTATGATGCAGTGATGGTTTAGTTACATGATCGGTGCCTGCGCTGTCACTTGCTGGGAGTTGTAGTCCCTCACCACATACTGCAGTGCTATTATGACGCAGAGATGGTTTAGTTACATGATCGGTGCCTGCGCTGTCACTTGTTGGGAGTTGTAGTCCCTCACCACACACTGCAATGCTATTATGATGCAGTGATGGTTTAGTTACATGATCGGTGCCTGCGCTGTCACTTGCTGGGAGTTGTAGTCCCTCACCACATACTGCAGGGCTATTATGATGCAGTGATGGTTTAGTTACATGATCGGTGCCTGCGCTGTCACTTGCTGGGAGTTGTAGTCCCTCACCACATACTGCAGTGCTATTATGATGCAGTGATGGTTTAGTTACAAGACCGGTGCCTGCTCTGTCACTTGCTGGGAGTTGTAGTCCCTCACCACATACTGCAGTGCTATATGATGCAGTGATGGTTTAGTTACATGATCGGTACCTGTGCTGTCACTTGCTGGGAGTTGTAGTCCCTCACCACATACTGCAGTGCTATTATGACGCAGTGATGGTTTAGTTACATGATCGGTGCCTGCGCTGTCACTTGCTGGGAGTTGTAGTCCCTCACCACATACTGCAGTGCTATTATGACTCAGTGATGGTGAATTGTGTATCTAATCCTCTCCTGTGTGATACCATCTGCTGAGCCGTGTATCTAATCCTCTTCTGTGTGATACTGTCTGCTGAGCCATGTATATAATCCACTCCTGTGTGATACTGTCTGCTGAGCTGTGTATCTAATCCTATGCTGTGTGATACTGTCTGCTGAGCTGTGTATCCAATCCTGTCCTGTGCGATACTGTCTGCTGAGCTGTGCATCTAATCCTCTCCTGTGTGATACTGTCTGCTGAGCTGTGTATCTAATCCTCTCCTGTGTGATACTGTCTGCTGAGCAGTGTATCTAATCATCTCCTGTGTGATACTGTCTACTGAGCTGTGTATCTAATCCTCTCCTGTGTGATACTGTCTGCTGAGCTGTATCTCTAATCCTACCCTGTGTGATACTGTCTGCTGAGCTGTGTATCTAATCCTCTCCTGTGTGATACTGCCTGATGAACCGTGTATCTAATCCTACCCTGTGTGATACTGTCTGATGAACTGTGTATCTAATCCTCTCCTGTGTGATACTGTCAGCTGAGCCATGTAGCTAATCCTCTCCTTTGTGATACTGTCTGCTGAGCTGTGTATCTAATCCTCTCCTGTGTGATACTGCCTGATGAACCGTGTATCTAATCCTACCCTGTGTGATACTGTCTGATGAACTGTGTATCTAATCCTCTCCTGTGTGATACTGTCAGCTGAGCCGTGTAGCTAATCCTCTCCTGTGTGATACTGTCTGATGAACTGTGTATCTAATCCTCTCCTGTGTGATACTGTCTGCTGAGCTGTGTATCTAATCCTACCCTGTGTGATACTGTCTGCTGAGCTGTGTATCTAATCCTACCCTGTGTGATACTGTCTGCTGAGCTGTGTATCCAATCCTGTCCTGTGCGATACTGTCTGCTGAGCTGTGCATCTAATCCTATCCTGTGTGATACTGTCTGCTGAGCTGTGTATCTAATCCTCTCCTGTGTGATACTGTCTGCTGAGCTGTGTATCTAATCCTACCCTGTGTGATACTGTCTGCTGAGCTGTGTAGCTAATCCTCTCCTGTGTGATACTGTCTGCTGAGCTGTGTATCCAATCCTGTCCTGTGCGATACTGTCTGCTGAGCCGTGTAGCTAATCCTCTCCTGTGTGATACTGTCTACTGAGCTGTGTATCTAATCCTACCCTGTGTGATACTGTCTGCTGAGCTGTGTATCCAATCCTGTCCTGTGAAATACTGTCTGCTGAGCTGTGCATCTAATCCTATCCTGTGTGATATTGTCAGCTGAGCTGTGTATCTAATCCTCTCCTGTGTGATACTGTCTGCTGAGCTGTGTATCTAATCCTCTCCTGTGTGATACCGTCTGCTGAGCAGTGTATCTAATCATCTCCTGTGTGATACTGTCTACTGAGCTGTGTATCTAATCCTCTCCTGTGTGATACTGTCTGCTGAGCTGTGTATCTAATCCTCTCCTGTGTGATACCGTCTGCTGAGCAGTGTATCTAATCATCTCCTGTGTGATACTGTCTACTGAGCTGTGTAGCTAATCCACTCCTGTGTGATACTGTCTGCTGAGCAGTGTATCTAATCCTATACTGTGTGATACTATCTGCTGAGCCATGTATCTAATCCTCTCCTGTGTGATACTGTCTGCTGAGCTGTGTATCTAATCCTATCCTGTGTGATACTGTCTGCTGAGCTGTGTATCTAATCCTCTCCTGTGTGATACTATCTGCTGAGCTGTGTATCTAATCCTCTCCTGTGTGATACTGTCTGCTGAGCTGTGTATCTAATACTCTCCTGTGTGATACTGTCTGCTGAGCAGTGTATCTAATCTTATCCTGTGTGATACTGTCTGCTGAGCTGTGTATCTAATTCCCTCCTGTGTGATACTGTCTGCTGAGCCGTGTATCTAATCCTACCCTGTGTGATACTGTCTGCTGAGCTGTATCTCTAATACTACCCTGTGTGATACTGTCTGCTGAGCCGTGTATCTAATCCTCTCCTGTGTGATACTGTCTGCTGAGGTGTCTATCTAATCCTCTCCTGTGTGATACTGTCTGCTGAGCCGTGTATCTAATCCTCTCCTGTGTAATACTGTGAGTTGAGCTGTGTATCTAATCCTCTCCTGTGTGATACTGTCTGCTGAGATGTGTATCTAATCCTCTCCTGTGTGATACTGTGTGCTGAGCTGTGTATCTAATCCTTTCCTGTGTAATACTGTGTGCTGAGCTGTGTATCTAATCCTCTCCTGTGTGATACTGTCTGCTGAGCTGTGCATCTAATACTCTCCTGTGTGATACTGTCTGCTGAGCTGTGTATCTAATCCTATGCTGTGTGATACTGTCTGCTGAGCTGTGTATCTAATCCTATGCTGTGTGATACTGTCTGCTGAGCTGTGTATCCAATCCTGTCCTGTGCGATACTGTCTGCTGAGCTGTGTATCTAATCCTCTCCTGTGTGATACTGTCTGCTGAGCAGTGTATCTAATCATCTCCTGTGTGATACTGTCTACTGAGCTGTGTATCTAATCCTCTCCTGTGTGATACTGTCTGCTGAGCTGTATCTCTAATCCTACCCTGTGTGATACTGTCTGCTGAGCTGTGTATCTAATCCTCTCCTGTGTGATACTGTCTGATGAACCGTGTATCTAATCCTACCCTGTGTGATACTGTCTGATGAACTGTGTATCTAATCCTCTCCTGTGTGATACTGTCAGCTGAGCCGTGTAGCTAATCCTCTCCTGTGTGATACTGTCTGCTGAGCTGTGTATCTAATCCTACCCTGTGTGATACTGTCTGCTGAGCTGTGTATCCAATCCTGTCCTGTGCGATACTGTCTGCTGAGCTGTGCATCTAATCCTATCCTGTGTGATACTGTCTGCTGAGCTGTGTATCTAATCCTCTCCTGTGTGATACTGTCTGCTGAGCTGTGTATCTAATCCTACCCTGTGTGATACTGTCTGCTGAGCTGTGTATCTAATCCTGTCCTGTGAGATACTGTCTGCTGAGCTGTGCATCTAATCCTATCCTGTGTGATATTGTCAGCTGAGCTGTGTATCTAATCCTCTCCTGTGTGATACTGTCTACTGAGCTGTGTATCTAATCCTACCCTGTGTGATACTGTCTGCTGAGCTGTGTATCCAATCCTGTCCTGTGAGATACTGTCTGCTGAGCTGTGCATCTAATCCTATCCTGTGTGATATTGTCAGCTGAGCTGTGTATCTAATCCTCTCCTGTGTGATACTGTCTGCTGAGCTGTGTATCTAATCCTCTCCTGTGTGATACCGTCTGCTGAGCAGTGTATCTAATCATCTCCTGTGTGATACTGTCTACTGAGCTGTGTATCTAATCCTCTCCTGTGTGATACTGTCTGCTGAGCTGTGTATCTAATCCTCTCCTGTGTGATACCGTCTGCTGAGCAGTGTATCTAATCATCTCCTGTGTGATACTGTCTGCTGAGCTGTGTATCTAATACTCTCCTGTGTGATACTGTCTGCTGAGCCGTGTAACTAATCCTCTCCTGTGTGATACTGTCTGCTGAGCCGTGTAACTAATCCTCTCCTGTGTGATACTGTCTGCTGAGCTGTGTAGCTAATCCTCTCCTGTGTGATACTGTCTGCTGAGCAGTGTATCTAATCCTATCCTGTGTGATACTATCTGCTGAGCCATGTATCTAATCCTCTCCTGTGTGATACTGTCTGCTGAGCTGTGTATCTAATACTCTCCTGTGTGATACTGTCTGCTGAGCAGTGTATCTAATCTTATCCTGTGTGATACTGTCTGCTGAGCTGTGTATCTAATTCCCTCCTGTGTGATACTGTCTGCTGAGCCGTGTATCTAATCCTACCCTGTGTGATACTGTCTGCTGAGCTGTATCTCTAATACTACCCTGTGTGATACTGTCTGCTGAGCCGTGTATCTAATCCTCTCCTGTGTGATACTGTCTGCTGAGGTGTCTATCTAATCCTCTCCTGTGTGATACTGTCTGCTGAGCCGTGTATCTAATCCTCTCCTGTGTAATACTGTGAGTTGAGCTGTGTATCTAATCCTCTCCTGTGTGATACTGTCTGCTGAGATGTGTATCTAATCCTCTCCTGTGTGATACTGTGTGCTGAGCTGTGTATCTAATCCTTTCCTGTGTAATACTGTGCTGAGCTGTGTACCTAATCCTCTCCTGTGTGATACTGTCTGCTGAGCTGTGTATCTAATCATCTCCTGTGTGATACTGTCTGCTGAGCTGTGTATCTAATACTCTCCTGTGTGATACTGTCTGCTGAGCCGTGTATCTAATCCTACCCTGTGTGATACTGTGTGCTGAGCTGTGTATCTAATCCTCTCCTGTGTGATACTGCCTGATGAACCGTGTATCTAATCCTACCCTGTGTGATACTGTCTGATGAACTGTGTATCTAATCCTCTCCTGTGTGATACTGTCAGCTGAGCCGTGTAGCTAATCCTCTCCTGTGTGATACTGTCTGCTGAGCTGTGTATCTAATCCTACCCTGTGTGATACTGTCTGCTGAGCTGTGTATCCAATCCTGTCCTGTGCGATACTGTCTGCTGAGCTGTGCATCTAATCCTATCCTGTGTGATACTGTCTGCTGAGCTGTGTATCTAATCCTACCCTGTGTGATACTGTGTGCTGAGCTGTGTATCTAATCCTCTCCTGTGTGATACTGCCTGATGAACCGTGTATCTAATCCTACCCTGTGTGATACTGTCTGATGAACTGTGTATCTAATTCTCTCCTGTGTGATACTGTCAGCTGAGCCGTGTAGCTAATCCTCTCCTGTGTGATACTGTCTGCTGAGCTGTGTATCTAATCCTACCCTGTGTGATACTGTCTGCTGAGCTGTGTATCCAATCCTGTCCTGTGCGATACTGTCTGCTGAGCTGTGCATCTAATCCTATCCTGTGTGATACTGTCTGCTGAGCTGTGTATCTAATCCTCTCCTGTGTGATACTGTCTGCTGAGCTGTGTATCTAATCCTACCCTGTGTGATACTGTCTGCTGAGCTGTGTAGCTAATCCTCTCCTGTGTGATACTGTCTGCTGAGCTGTGTATCCAATCCTGTCCTGTGCGATACTGTCTGCTGAGCCGTGTAGCTAATCCTCTCCTGTGTGATACTGTCTACTGAGCTGTGTATCTAATCCTCTCCTGTGTGATACTGTCTGCTGAGCTGTGTATCCAATCCTGTCCTGTGAGATACTGTCTGCTGAGCTGTGCATCTAATCCTATCCTGTGTGATATTGTCAGCTGAGCTGTGTATCTAATCCTCTCCTGTGTGATACTGTCTGCTGAGCCGTGTAACAAATCCTCTCCTGTGTGATACTGTCTGCTGAGCTGTGTATCTAATCCTCTCCTGTGTGATACCGGCTGCTGAGCTGTGTATCTAATCCTATGCTGTGTGATACTGTCTGCTGAGCAGTGTATCTAATCCTCTCCTGTGTGATACTGTCAGCTGAGCTGTGTCTCCAATCCCCTCCTGTGTGATTCTGTCTGCTGAGTCATGTATCTAATCCTCTCCTGTGTGATACTGTCTGCGGAGCCGTGTATCTAATCCTATCCTGTGTGATACTGTCTGCTGAGCTGTGTATCTAATCCTATGCTGTGTATCTAATCCTCTCCTGTGTATCTAATCCTCTCCTGTGTGATACTGTCTGCTGAGCCATGTATCTAATCCTCTCCTGTGTGATACTGTCTGCGGAGCCGTGTATCTAATCCTATCCTGTGTGATACTGTCTGCTGAGCTGTGTATCTAATCCTCTCCTGTGTGATACTGTTTGCTGAGCTATGCATCTAATCCACTCCTGTGTGATGCTATCTGCTGAGCTGTGTATCTAATCCCCTCCTGTGTGATACTGTCTGCTGAGCCGTGTATCTAACCCTATGCTGTGTGATACTGTCTGCTGAGCCATGTATCTAATCCCCTCCTGTGTGATACTGTCTGCTGAGCAGTGTCTCTAATCCCCTGCTGTGTGATACTGTCCGCTGAGCCGTGTATCTAACCCTATGCTGTGTATCTAATCCTCTCCTGTGTGATAATGTCTGCTGAGCCATGTATCTAATCCTCTCCTGTGTGATACTGTCTGCGGAGCCGTGTATCTAATCCTATCCTGTGTGATACTGTCTGCTGAGCTGTGTATCTAATCCTATCCAGTGTAATACCATCTGCTGAGCAGTGTATCTAATCCTATCCTGTGTGATACTGTCTGCTGAGCTGTGTATCTAATCCTCTCCTGTGTGATACTGTCTGCTGAGCCGTGTATCTAATCCTCTCCTGGGTGATACTGGTGTGCTGAGCTGTGTATCTAATCCTCTCCTGTGTGATACTTTCTGCTGAGCCATGTATCTAATTCTCTCCTGTGTGATACTGTCTGCTGAGCTGTGTATCTAATCCTCTCCTGTGTGATACTGTCTGCTGAGCCGTGTATCTAATCCTCTCCTGTGATACTGTCTGCTGAGCTGTGTATCTAATCCTCTCCTTTGTGATACTGTCTGCTGAGCTGTATCTCTAATCCTACCCTGTGTGATACCATCTGCTGAGCTGTATCTCTAATCCTGTCCTGTGTGATACCGTCTGCTGAGCAGTGTATCTAATCCTCTCCTGTGTGATACTGTCTGCTGAGCCGTGTATCTAATCCTCTCCTGTGTGATACCATCTGCTGAGCAGTGTATCTAAGCTGTGTGATACCTTCTGCTGAGCTGTGTATCTAATCCTCTCCTGTGCGATACTGTCTTTTGAGCTGTGTATCTAATCCGCTCCTGTGTGATACTGTCTGCTGAGCCGTGTATCTAATCCTCTCCTGTGTGAAACTGTGTGCTGAGCTGTGTATCTAATCCCATCCTGTGTGATACAGTCTGATGAACTGTGTATCTAATCCTCTCCTGTGTGATACTGTCTGCTGAGTCGTGTATCTAATCCCGCCCTGTGCGATACTGTCTGCTGAGCCGTGTATCTAATCCACTCCTGTGTGATACTGTCTGATGAACTGTGTTTCTAATCCTCCTGTGTGATACTGTCTGCTGAGCTGTGTATCTAATCCTCTCCTGTGTGATACTGCCAGCTGAGCCGTGTATCTAATCCTCTCCTGTGCGATACTGTCTGCTGAGCTGTGTATCTAATCCTCTCCTGTGTGATACTGTCTGCTGAGCTGTGTATCTAATCCTCTCCTGTGTGATACTGTCAGCTGAGCTGTGTATCTAATCCTCTCCTGTGTGATACTGTCTGCTGAGCTATGTATCTAATCCCCTCCTGTGTGATACTGTCTGCTGAGCTGTGTATCTAATCCTATCCTGTGTGATACTGTCTGCTGAGCTATGCATCTAATCCTGTCCTGTGTGATACCGTCTGCTGAGCTATGAATCTAATCCTTTCCTGTGTGATACTGTCTGCTGAGCTGTATCTCTAATCCTACCCTGTGTGATACTGTCTGCGGAGCCATGTATCTAATCCTCTCCTGTGCGATACCGTCTGCTGAGCAGTGTATCTAATCCTCTCCTGTGCGATACTGTCTGCTGAGCTGTGTATCTAATCCTCTCCTGTGTGATACTGTCTGCTGAGCAGTGTATCTAATCTTATACTGTGTGATACTGTCTCCTGAGCTGTGTATCTAATCCCCTCCTGTGTGATACTGTCTGCTGAGCTGTGTATCTAATCCTCTCCTGTGTGATACTGTCTGCTGAGCTGTGTATCTAATCCTATTGTCGTCACTGAATTTTGGGTCTTCTATCCTTTAGATTACGAGCTCGGAGAGAATGAAGACACAGGACAGGATGTTTGTGTCTAAACATACTCTAAAAACTTTATTACAAAACACAGGGCTAATATACACCCTAAAAGGCAGGAAACGGATTTGCCATATATGGTTCGATTATACAGTTTAGCTGAACAAGCGAAAAAAAGCTAGTTTCTGTATGCTTTAAAATATTTAATTAGACTTATCTAGTTAGCAAGGTCATTTCATCTTTCTGCAAGAACACATTATTGCTACAAGAAGAAACATCTGGCCAGGGAGTATACTTTATCTTCTCCCAAGGACACGCTATTGATACAAGAAGGAACATTCATAGCTGTTGTTTTAACCTAAAATAACTGTCAGACTTATATAGCATAGATGGGGCCTTTAAACTTGAGGGACTCCATCTTCTGCTATAACATTCCATCCTTTTGTTCCTTCATTTATCAATACGAATTTCTATGTTTTCTTTTAGTACAACGCTGAATACACATTAAAAAAAGCTTAAAAACCAAATAAACCGCAAGACACATTAGCAAAACCTGTAAAATCACTTGTACTATACCAGCCAACCACCCACCAATACCTTTAAACCAATTTGTGGGATTTAGAAAGGAAAATCTCTGTGTGGAATTATTGGCCCAAGTATCTGAACAGTTTATCTCTTCCCATGAGACCGGGACAGCGAGAAAGGGTATGCTAGTGGACGTCACAGGGGCATGTGTACATATCCAACAATTAGCAATGGTCTGGTTTTGCTCCTTTAGTCCATCGATTAGAGCAAGATGGTGTCTAATGAATCTATTGTCATCTCCATCCATGGTGCCTAACCTAGTCCATGCACCTGTGGTTGTAAGTATGCAGGTAAGTATAAACAATGTCATCATTCTTTGTCCGCTGGTTCTCCTAGTATCTTTTTGCAATGGGACGCGTGGATCCAGGTCTCTTTTCCCTCTAGCTTAACGGCTGTACTTGTGGTCAGCAGAACTTGAAAGGGTCCGTCAAACCGTGGATCTAGGCTTTTCCTCACGTGTCTTTTTATAACCAACCAGTCTCCAGGTTGCAGCATATGGCTGCTAGAGTCTTGATCTGGATCTGGAAGAGAACTGAAGACATTATCATGTACTTGCTTAATCTTTTTGTGTAAAGCCCTCACATAGGAACTTAGCACATGGTTGTTCATTTCTAATGCTTGCGGATAGAAACACCCTAGGCTGGGTACGTTGCCAAACAATATCTCATATGGAGAGAGTCCAGTCTTTCTATTAGGCGTGTATCTTACTAAAAACAGAGCAAGTGGTAAACAGTCCGGCCATGGCTTTCTGAAATTTTAATTTCAATGTCCCATTCAGTCTTTCCACTTTACCACTACTTTGTGGGTGATATGGGGTGTGGAATGCTTGTTGAATTCCTAGAGCTGACATGACTTCATTCATTATTTCACCTGTGAAGTGTGTACCTCTGTCACTCTCAATTACCTCTGGTACCCCATACCTGCAGACCACCTCCGCAAGCAGTTTCTTTGCGGTTGCCGCAGCCGTGGCTTTGGCAATCGGGAAAGCCTCTGGCCATCCTGAGAACAAATCAATACAGACCAACACATATTCCCATGATCCTGACTTTGGCAGCTGAATATAATCAATTTGCGGTCTCTGGAATGGATAGAGGGGCCGGGGTGTGTGTTTGGGTGGTGTTTTAACTACTCTACCCTGATTATGTGTAGCACATATCATGCACCCTTGTACCAGGTTTTCAATACAGGTGGAGAATCCTGGTGCCACCCAATGTTTCTGCATCACACTCATCACACCCGTTTTAGATTGGTGTGTCGGCCCATGTAGTATCTGGGCAGCTGCTGGGTACAGTGCCCTTGGAAGGCATCGTCGTGTCCCTTTCCCCCATACCCCATTTGCTTCATTCAGGCATGCACCTTCCTTTAACCTTTATCAACCTCCTCCTTTTGAGCCTGAGCCTGCATTTGGGATAAGATGTCCTCCGACACAAAGGGGTTTTTAGGGGCACTTAACTGACGTACTGTTGACCCTTGTTGCGGCTTACAGGCTGCTGTTTTTGCCGCTGCATCTGCCATCGCGTTTCCTCTGCTTACCTAGTCGGTGCGTCTGGTATGTGCTCTTACCTTTATGACAGCTACTTGTTTAGGTAGTTGTAGCGCATCAATTAACTGCTGGACCGCATCAGCATTCTTAATGGGGTGTCCTGCTGCCGTCAGGAAACCTCTTGACTTCCATATTGGACCAAAATCATGCGATATACCGAATGCTTACCTAGAATCTGTGTAAATGTTAACAATACTGGTCTGTGCCACTTGAGACTGGGTCTGTGCCACTTGATTGGCGACAGGCGAATGTAGTGCCAATATTCAAAAAGGGAGCGAAAAGTGACGCCGGAAACTATCGGCCGGTGAGTCTGACGTCCGTTGTGGGCAAAATTTTTGAAAGCTTCATTAAAGAGGCAATTACGGAGCATCTTGATGCTAATAATCTTTTAATCCCGAACCAACATGGATTCATGAGGAATCGCTCCTGCCAAACAAACCTGATTGACTTCTACGAGGAGGTTAGCTCTTGAGTAGATCAGGGGGAACCAGTGGATGTCGTGTATCTCGACTTCTCAAAAGCGTTCGATAGCGTGCCACATAATAGGTTGGTATACAAAATGAGAATGATGGGGCTGGGGGAAAATGTCTGCAAGTGGGTAGCTAACTGGCTAAAGGATAGAAGGCAGAGGGTGGTTATAAATGGAATATACTCAGATTGGGTAAGCGTCACTAGTGGGGTACCACAGGGGTCTGTACTAGGCCCAATGTTATTTAATATCTTTATTAACGACATAGTCAACGGGATAAATAGTAAAATATCAATATTTGCAGATGACACAAAGTTATGTAAAACAATTAATACAAAAGAGGACAGTGCAGACCTACAGAGGGATTTGGATAAGCTGGGTAGGTGGAGCATTAAATGGCAAATGAGGTTTAACGAGGAGAAATGTAAGGTCATACATATGGGAAGGAAAAATGGAAGTCACCAGTACTCACTGAATGGAAAATCATTGGGGAATTCAGAGATGGAGAAGGACTTGGGCATCTTGATTGATAGCAAACTAAATTGGAGTGCCCAAAGTCAGGCGGCTGCTGTAAGGGCAAACAGGGTAATGGGATGTATCAGAAGAGGTATAGCTGCAAAGGATGAGAACATTGTTCTTCCACTGTACAAAGCACTGGTCAGACCACACTTGGAATACTGTGCTCAGTTATGGGCCCCAATATATAGAAAGGATATAAATGAGCTTGAAAAGGTACAAAGGAGGGCAACAAAATTAATAAAGGGAATGGAGGGACTGCAATACCCAGAGAGGTTGGCAAAACTAGGACTATTCAGCCTGGAAAAGAGAAGGTTGAGGGGGGACATAATAAATGTGTACAAATATGTTAGGGGACAGTATAGAGATCTTGCCCGGGATTTGTTCAAAAGGAGGGATATTACGGTAACAAGAGGGCATTCACTAAGACTGGAAGAGAAAAGGTTTCAGCACCAGCATAGGAAGGGGTTCTTTACGGTAAGAGCAGTGAGAATATGGAATTCACTGAGTGAGGAGACGGTAATGTCGGATTCACTACACCAGTTCAAGCGGGGACTGGATGCATTTCTAGATACCAGGCAGATTTCAGCATATACTTAAAAATAAAATAAAATAGTAGGTTGATACAGGGATTCATTCTGACTGCTGGTTTCAGAGTCGGGAGGGAATTTTTCCTCAGGTGAAGATTGGCTAAATCATTTGGGGTTTTTGCCCTCCTCTGGATCAACTTTAGCAATTACAGAACTAACAGGTCGAACTTGATGGACACAAGTCTTTATTCGGCTTTACAAACTATGTTACTATGTTACTACCTTCCACTAGTTTACAGGCCTCGGTTAGGGCCCTAAGTTCAGCTTCTTGAGCCGATTGGTGTGGGAGCATTGGTTCTGCCTTGATTACTGCATTGAGGGAGACAACTGCATATCCAGTATGGAAGGTACCTGAATCGTCCTGATGACGGGATCCATCTACAAAAAATTCAAAATCTGCATTTTGTAATTCATGTTCAAATACAGTAGGTAAACCTGCCGTTTCTTGTGCCATCATTTGTACACCGTCATGAGGAACTTCCTCTCTTGGATCTTCCTTATAAAGCACAGTACCTGACCCCTCCTTCAGATCCGAGAGAGGTAACAAAGTTGCTGGATTCAGGGTAGTATACCTCTGTAAAGAAACATTGGGAGGCATTAACAGTGCACATTGTAACCTAAGATTGACTAATAGGCCTGATAGAATAACTGAGGTACAGATAGGGGGGCACCTAGGTAATAGCGACCATAATATTATCGACTTCAAAATGCCCTTCAGTAGGGTTATCAATAAGGGAACAACAAAAACATTAAACTTTAGGAGGGCGAAGTTTGATCAGCTGAAAGAAAACCTTCAACTTATAGACTGGGACAAAGTTCTTAATCAAAGGAATACGAATAGTAAATGGGAAACCTTCAAAAGAATTCTGAATACTCAGTGCGAGAGGTATATACCGTATGGGAATAAAAGGGCCAGAAATAAGAGGAAACCAATATGGTTGAACAAGAACGTAAAAGGGGCGTTAAATAGCAAAAAAGAGGCATTCAAGAGATTAAAACAGGAAAACAGTAAGGAGGCACTAATGTGTTACAAGGAAAAAACGAGAACCTGTAAAAAACAAATAAAAGTAGCGAAGGAGGAAACAGAGAGACGTATTGCTAGGGAAAGTAGATCAAATCCCAAACTGTTCTTTACATACAGTACAGACCAAAAGTTTGGACACACCTTCTCATTTAAAGATTTTTCTGTATTTTCATAACTATGAAAATTGTACATTCACACTGAAGGCATCAAAACTATGAATTAACACATGTGGAATTATATACTTAACAAAAAAGTGTGAAACAACTGAAATTATGTCTTATATTCTAGGTTCTTCAAAGTAGCCACCTTTTGCTTTGATGACTGCTTTGCACACTCTTGGCATTCTCTTGATGAGCTTCAAGAGGTAGTCACCGGAAATGGTCTTCCAACAATCTTGAAGGAGTTCTCAGAGATGCTTAGCACTTGTTGGCCCTTTTGCCTTCACTCTGCGGTCCAGCTCACCCCAAACCATCTTGATTGGGTTCAGGTCTGGTGACTGTGGAGGCCAGGTCATCTGGCGTAGCACCCCATCACTCTCCTTCTTGGTCAAAAAGCCCTTACACAGCCTGGAGGTGTGTTTGGGGTCATTGTCCTGTTGAAAAATAAATGATGGTCCAACTAAACGCAAACCGGATGGAATAGCATGCCGCTGCAAGATGCTGTGGTAGCCATGCTGGTTCAGTATGCCTTCAATTTTGAATAAATCCCCAACAGTGTCACCAGCAAAGCACCCCCACACCATAACACCTCCTCCTCCATGCTTCACGGTGGGAACCAGACATGTAGAGTCCATCCGTTCACCTTTTCTACGTAGCACGAAGACACGGTGGTTGGAACAAAAGATCTCAAATTTGGACTCATCAGACCAAAGCACAGATTTCCACTGGTCTAATGTCCATTCCTTGTGTTCTTTAGCCCAAACAAGTCTCTTCTGCTTGTTGCCTGTCCTTAGCAGTGGTTTCCTAGCAGCTATTTTAGCAGGAAGGCCTGATGCACAAAGTCTCCTCTTAACAGTTGTTGAAGAGATGTGTCTGCTGCTAGAACTCTGAGTGGCATTGACCTGGTCTCTAATCTGAGCTGCTGTTAAACTGCGATTTCTGAGGCTGGTGACTTGGATAAACTTATCCTCAGAAGCAGAGGTGACTCTTGGTCTTCCTTTCGTGGGGCGGTCCTCATGTGAGCCAGTTTCTTTGTAGTGCTTGATGGTTTTTGCAACTGAACTTGGGGACACTTTCAAAGTTTTCCCAATTTTTCGCACTGACCGACCGTCATTTCTTAAAGTAATGATGGCCACTCGTTTTTCTTTACTTGGCTGCTTTTTTCTTGCCATAATACAAAATCTAACAGTCTATTCAGTAGGACTATCAGCTGTGTATCCACCAGACTTCTGCACAAAACAACTGATGGTCCCAACCCCATTTATAAGGCAAGAAATTCCACTTATTAAACCTGACAGGGCATACCTGTGAAGTGAAAACCATTTCCGATTACTACCTCTTGAAGCTCATCAAGAGAATGCCAATAGTGTGCAAAGCAGTCATCAAAGCAAAAGGTGGCTACTTTGAAGAACCTAGAACATAAGACATATTTTCAGTTGTTTCACACTTTTTTGTTAAGTATATAATTCCACATGTGGTAATTCATACTTTTGATGCCTTCAGTGTGAATGTACAATTTTCATAGTCATGAAAATACAGAAAAATCTTTAAATGAGAAGGTGTGTCCAAACTTTTGGTCTGTACTGTATATAAATAGTAAAAGGATTAAATCGGATAATATTGGACCGATAAAAAGTGAGGAAGGCAAAATCATAGAGAAAGATGAGGATAAAGCTAATCTATTAAATAATTTTTTTTCGACAACTTTCACAAAGGAAATCGAACTAACAGGAGAAATGAGAAGTGACAAGCTTAACCCCTTAAGCCCCGCGGGTGGTTTGCACGTTAATGACCGGGCCAATTTTTACAATTCTGACCACTGTCACTTTATGAGGTAATTACTCTGGAACGCTTCAACGGATCCCCCTGATTCTGAGATTGTTTTTTCGTGACATACTGTACTTCATGATTGTGGAAAAATTTCTTTGATATCACTTGCGTTTATTTGTGAAAAAAACGGAAATTTGGCGAAAATTTTGAAAATTTTGCAATTTTCAAAATTTGAATTTTTAAGCCCTGAAATCAGAGCGATATGTCACACAAAAGAGTTAATAAATAACATTTCCCACATGTATACTTTACATCAGCACAATTTTGGAACCAAAATTTTTTTTTGTTAGGGAGCTATAAGGGTTAAAAGTTGACCAGCGATTTCTCATTTTTCCAACAAAATTTACAAAACCATTTTTTTAGGGACCACATCACATTTGAAGTCACTTTGAGAGGTCTTTATGACAGAAAATACCCAAAAGTGACACCATTCTAAAAACTGCACCCCTCAAGGTACTCAAAACCACATTCAAGAACTTTATTAACCCTTCAGGTGCTTCACAGGAATTTTTTGAATGTGGAAGAAAAAAATGAACATTTAACTTTTTTCACAAAAATGTTACTTTAGACCCAATTTTTTTTATTTTCACAGGGGTAACAAGAAAAAATGGACCCCAAAATTTGTTGTGCAATTTCCCCTGGGCACGCAGATACCCAATATTTGGGGAAAAAACACTGTTTGGGCGCACGGCAGGGCTCGGAAGGGAAGGAGCGCCATTTGACTTTTTGATTGTAAAATTTGCTTGAATAATTAGCGGACGCCATGTTGTGTTTGGAGAGCCCATGTGTGCCCAAACTTTGGAGCTCCCCCACAAGTGACCCCATTTTGGAAACTAGACCCCCCAAGGCACCTTTCTAGATGCATAGTAAGCACTTGGAACCCCCAGGTGCTTCACAAATTGATTCGTAACAATGAAAAAGTGAAAAAAAAGACACTTTTTCATTTTTATGAATCAATTTGTGAAGCACCTGAGGGTTCCAAGTGCTCACAATGCATCTAGATAGGTGCCTTGGGGGGTCTAGTTTCCAAAATGGGGTCACTTGTGGGGGAGCTCCAATGTTTGGGCACACAGCGGCTCTCCAAACGCAACATGGTGTCGCTAACAATTTGAGCAGATTTTCCGTTAAATTTGTTAGAGGACACCATGTTGCATTTAGAGAGTCCCTGTGTGCCCAAACATTGGAGCTCCCCCACAAGTGACCCCATTTTGGAAACTACACCCCCCAAGGCACCTATCTAGATGCATAGTGAGCACTTGGAACCCCCAGGTGCTTCACAAATTGATTCGTAACAATGAAAAAGTGAAAAAAAAAACACTTTTTCATTTTTATGAATCAATTTGTGAAGCACCTGGGGTTCCAAGTGCTCACTATGCATCTAGATAGGTGCCTTGGGTGGTCTAGTTTCCAAAATGGGGTCACTTGTGGGGGAGCTCCAATATTTGGGCACACAGCGGCTCTCTAAATGCAACATGGTGTCCGCTAACAAATTTAACGCAAAATTGGCTCAAATTGTTAGCGACACCATGTTGCGTTTGGAGAGCCGCTGTGTGCCCAAACATTGGAGCTCCCCCACAAGTGACCCCATTTTGGAAACTAGACCCCCCAAGGCACCTATCTAGATGCATAGTGAGCACTTGGAACCCCCAGGTGCTTCACAAATTGATTCGTAACAATGAAAAAGTGAAAAAAAAAACACTTTTTCATTTTTATGAATCAATTTGTGAAGCACCTGGGGGTTCCAAGTGCTCACTATGCATCTAGAAAGGTGCCTTGGGGGGTCTAGTTTCCAAAATGGGGTCACTTGTGGGGGAGCTCCAAAGTTTGGGCACACAGGGACTCTCCAAATGCAACATGATATCCGCTAACAATTTGAGCCGACAATTTGTTAGCGGATATCATGTTGCATTTGGAGAGTCCCTGTGTGCCCAAACATTGGAGCTCCCCCACAAGTGACCCCATTTTGGAAACTAGACCCCCCAAGGCACCTATCTAGATTCATAGTGAGCACTTGGAACCCCAGGTGCTTCACAAATTGATTCATAAAAATGAAAAAGTGTTTTTTTTTTCACTTTTTCATTTTTACGAATCAATTTGTGAAGCACCTGGGGGTTCCAAGTGCTCACTATGCATCTAGAAAGGTGCCTTGGGGGGTCTAGTTTCCAAAATGGGGTCACTTGTGGGGGAGCTCCAAAGTTTGGGCACAGAGGGGCTCTCCAAACGCAATGTGGTGTCCGCTAACAATTTGAGCCGATTTTCCATTCAATTTGTTAGCGGATACCATGTTGCATTTAGAGAGTCCCTGTGTGCCCAAACATTGGAGCTCCCCCACAAGTGACCCCATTTTGGAAACTAGACCCCCCAAGGCACCTATCTAGATTCATAGTGAGCACTTGGAACCCCAGGTGCTTCACAAATTGATTCATAAAAATGAAAAAGTGTTTTTTTTTTCACTTTTTCATTTTTACGAATCAATTTGTGAAGCACCTGGGGGTTCCAAGTGCTCACTATGCATCTAGATAGGTGCCTTGGGGGGTCTAGTTTCCAAAATGGGGTCACTTGTGGGGGAGCTCCAATGTTTGGGCACACAGGGGCTCTCCAAACGCAACATGGCGTCCGCTAACAATTTGATCCGATTTTCCATTCAATTTGTTAGCGGACACCATGTCGCGTTTGGAGAGCCCGTGATGTGCCTAAACAGTGGAGCTCCCCCACAAGTTTCCCCATTTTGGAAACTATACCCCTCAAGGATTTTATTAAGGTGTATAGTGAACATTTTGAACCCAGAGGTACGGCACATTATTTGTTTACATTAGGTCATCATATTGAATAAGTTGTCATTATTCTTGAGCGCAAGTGCTCGCTACTTGAGTTTGCATCGGGTACTCAGGTATGCACCATGTACAGCGTGTGCTCGAGTGACATGCTCGAGTCCCTGCTCCGCATGTTTCACGGTTATTAGACACCCAAAAAAAAACATGCGGGGATCGCTCGTGCATGGCAGGCAATCCCCGTAAAGTTTTTTGGCCGCGAAGCATATGGGGCAGAGACTCGAGCATGTCACTCAAATACCCACGATACTCAATGCATACCAGAGCACCCGATGCAAACTCAAGTAGCGAGCACTTGCTCTCAACACTAGTCGCCATATCGTCATCTTTTTCTCTTACTTTTGAAAAAAATCCCAACCCCAGCCCTAACCCTAGCACAACCCTAGCCCCAGCACAACCCTAGCCCCAGCACAACCCTAGCCCCAGCACAACCCTAGCCCCAAACCCAGCCCTAACCCTAGCCCAATCCTAACCCAAGAGTTTATTTTTGACGCCGTTCCTTGTGTGGTATAAGTGATTAGACGACTTTATTCTTCGGGTCGGTGTGATTACAGCAATGCCAGAATCATATGGGGTTTTTATGACTGACAGCTGTCACACACTAAAAGACGCATTTTTTGTAAAATCTAGTTTTTGCATCGCCATATTTTGAGAGCTATAATTTTTCCAGATTTTGGCAGACAGTCATGTGACGGCTCGTTTTTTGCGGGATGACTTGACGTTGTTATTGGTGCCATTTTCAGGCACGTGACATTTTTTGATCGCTTTCTATTCCGATTTTTGGGAGGCAGAATAAACAAAAACCAACAATTCAGGAATTGTTTTTTTTTTTTTTTTTATTCCGTTCCGCGTGTGGTAAAATTGATAAGGCAGCTTTATTCTTCGGGTCAGTACGTTTACAGCGGTACCACATTTGTATCATTTTTCTATGTTTTGGCGCTTATACACAATAAAAGCTATTTTATAGAAAAAAATATTTTTTAGTATCGCTTTATTCTGAGAGCTATAACTTTTTTATTTTTCGGCTGATGGAGCTGTATGGCGGCTTGTTTTTTGCGGGACGAGATGACGTTTTCAGCGGTATCATTTTTATTTATATGCGTCTTTTTGATCGCGTGTTATTCCACTTTTTGTTTGGTGGTATGGTGATAAAGCATTGTTTTTTGCTTCGTTTTTTTTTTTTTTTTTTTTTACCGTGTTCACTGAAGGGGTTAACTAGTGGGACAGTTTTATAGGTCAGGTTGTTCCGGACGCGGCGATACCAAATATGTGTACTTTTATTGTTTTTTTTTTATTTTTTTTATAATAATATTTATTGATGGGTACATTATATTTTTATTTTTGGTGTATTATTTTTTTTATTTTTTTATAATATTTTTGCACATTTTTTTTTTTTTTTCCACTTTCACACAGTTTATACACTTTATTACTTTGTCCCACTCTGGGACTTTCACTTTTTTTTTTCTGATCGCCTGCATGGCACAGGAATGGAGCACCATCCCTATGCCATGAAGGCTGTCAGAAGTGCACAGTGTGAAGATTGCTTGGAGATGCACTGCGCATGTCCAAGCAATCTTCCTGCAATCTGGTGACCCGGATGTTGTCATGACGACATCGGGTCGTCATGGCAACACCCGGGAAGCCTTTGCAGACTGCGCTGGAAGCCGGAAGAGGAGGTGAGTATCGCCGATCACCTCCCCTTGCCCCCGCAATGCCGCGATCGACTTTGATCGACTTCGATCGCAGCATCTCGGGGGTTAATGTGCTGGGAGCGGTGCAGGACCGCTCCCTGCACATAGTACCGGGTGTCAGCTGTGACAATCAGCTGACACCCGGCGGCGATCGCGCCCGCACAGCCTGTGTGCGCGCGCGATGACGTACTAATACGGGTCTGGCTCTTAAGTCCCAGGGCACAGACGCGTATTAGTACGTCAGATGTTATTAAGGGGTTAATCCTCCACTAAGTATGACAAATCTAACCCAAGCTGGGGTACAGAAACGCCTCAGTAACATTAAAATAAACAAATCACCAGGACCTGATGGCATACACCCACGGGTACTAAGGGAACTAAGTAATGTGATAGACAGACCGTTATATCTTATATTTAAGGACTCTGTTGAGACTGGGTCTGTGCCACTTGATTGGCGACAGGCGAATGTAGTGCCAATATTCAAAAAGGGAGCGAAAAGTGACACCGGAAACTATCGGCCGGTGAGTCTGACGTCCGTTGTGGGCAAAATTTTTGAAAGCTTCATTAAAGAGGCAATTACGGAGCATCTTGATGCTAATAATCTTTTAATCCCGAACCAACATGGATTCATGAGGAATCGCTCCTGCCAAACAAACCTGATTGACTTCTACGAGGAGGTGAGCTCTCGAGTAGATCAGGGGGAACCAGTGGATGTCGTGTATCTCGACTTCTCAAAAGCGTTCGATAGCGTGCCACATAATAGGTTAGTATACAAAATGAGAATGATGGGGCTGGGGGAAAATGTCTGCAAGTGGGTAGCTAACTGGCTAAAGGATAGAAGGCAGAGGGTGGTTATAAATGGAATATACTCAGATTGGGTAAGCGTCACTAGTGGGGTACCACAGGGGTCTGTACTAGGCCCAATGTTATTTAATATCTTTATTAACGACATAGTCAACAGGATAAATAGTAAAATATCAATATTAGCAGATGACACAAAGTTATGTAAAACAATTAATACAAAAGAGGACAGTGCAGACCTACAGAGGGATTTGGATAAGCTGGGTAGGTGGAGCATTAAATGGCAAATGAGGTTTAACGAGGAGAAATGTAAGGTCATACATATGGGAAGGAAAAATGGAAGTCACCAGTACTCACTGAATGGGAAATCATTGGGGAATTCAGAGATGGAGAAGGACTTGGGCATCTTGATTGATAGCAAACTAAATTGGAGTGCCCAAAGTCAGGCCGCTGCTGTAAGGGCAAACAGGGTAATGGGATGTATCAGAAGAGGTATAGCTGCAAAGGATGAGAACATTGTTCTTCCACTGTACAAAGCACTGGTCAGACCACACTTGGAATACTGTGCTCAGTTATGGGCCCCAATATATAGAAAGGATATAAATGAGCTTGAAAGGGTACAAAGGAGGGCAGCAAAATTAATAAAGGGAATGGAGGGACTGCAATACCCAGAGAGGTTGGCAAAACTAGGACTATTCAGCTTGGAAAAGAGAAGGTTGAGGGGGGACATAATAAATGTGTACAAATATGTTAGGGGACAGTATAGAGATCTTGCCAGGGATTTGTTCAAAAGGAGGGATATTACGGTAACAAGAGGGCATTCACTAAGACTGGAAGAGAAAAGGTTTCAGCACCAGCATAGGAAGGGGTTCTTTACGGTAAGAGCAGTGAGAATATGGAATTCACTGAGTGAGGAGACGGTAATGTCGGATTCACTACACCAGTTCAAGCGGGGACTGGATGCTTTTCTAGATACCAGGCAGATTTCTGCATATACTTAAAAATAGAATAAAATAGTAGGTTGATACAGGGATTTATTCTGACTGCTGGTTTCAGAGTCGGGAGGGAATTTTTCCTCAGGTGAAGATTGGCCAAATCATTTGGGGTTTTTGCCCTCCTCTGGATCAACTTTAGCAATTACAGAACTAACAGGTCGAACTTGATGGACGCAAGTCTTTATTCGGCTTTACAAACTATGTTACTGTTACTATGTGCTGCTGAGAGGTGAGCGGGTTGCACTTGATTCAATATAGTGTAGACATCATGAGGTGTTAGCACGGTGAGCGGGTGGTCAAGAACAATGTCTGCGGATTTATGGAGTAATAGTCCAACAGCATGCAGAGCACGTACGCAGGATGGTGCACCTCTGGCTACCGCATCCAATCTGCCACTAAAGTAGGCAACAGGTCTCTGATTATCACCGTGTGTTTGAGTAAAAACTCCTGCTGCATGTCCAGCTTGTTCATGAAGGTACAGAGTAAATGGGAGCTCATAATTAGGGGTACCCAAAGCTGGAGCGGCCAAAATACGGTTCTTGAGAGAATAAAAACAGTCTATTGCCTCTGATGTTAGTACAAAAGGTGTTGGAGTAAGACAGTCATAGAGGGGCTTCATTAAAACAGAGACGGCATGAATCCACTGTCTGCAATAGGAAACAAGTCCAAGAAAAGTTCTGAGGGCTGCAACATTAATGGGGACGGTGAATGCCTGTACTGCTTGTTTGCGTGCATTTGTTAAATGACGAGCTCCTGGTGTAATGCAATGTCCCAAAAAGGTGACTGAAGATTTACAAAACTGAAGCTTATCTTTCGATGCCTTGCAGCCAGCGCGATAGAGAAACAACATAAGCGATATAGTTGCACTATGACATTGTTTCCTGGAGGGGGCACAAATGAGCAGGTCATCGACATATTGCAGAACAACGATATGTGGTTCAGACCATCCCTCCAGTATTTCCTGCAGACTTGCAGTGTACATTGTGGGTGAATTCTGGGCACCCTGTGGCAACACTGTCCATGTATATTGACTGCCCTGGAACGTGAAAGCAAACAGGTACTGGCAGTCAGGATGTAATGGTACACTGAAAAATGCATTTGCCAAATCGACCACTGAAAAGCAAAGAGAGTTAGAAGGTATCTGTGACAGGAGAGTATGCGGGTTGGGCACAACTGGTGTTAGAAGTTCTGTGGCTTTGTTAACCAACCGGAGGTCATGGACCATTCTATATGCGGCTGGTTGTCCTGGCACGCTCTTTCTTTACTGGGAACAGGGGAGTGTTGCAAGGGGACTGGGTTTTGACTAGGACTCCTCTCTGTAGTAATTTTTGGACTTGCTGGGCTATGGCATTCTCCTGAGCCGAGCTAAGGGGATACTGCCTCTGTTGAGGTAAGATGGCTCCTGGTTTTAATTTCACCATTACTGGTTGAACTCTTAACCTACCAACATCTGTTTTGTCTGAGGCCCAAAAATCATGTGGTACAGCCTGCTCCAATATCGGGGGAAACTCATTTGTCTCTTCTATGCTGGCAATATCTAGTGACATAATTTTGCAAAGGGTACTTGGTTTTAAACCTGGGGTCATGGTGACAGTGCCATCGGGATGATACTCAATATGTGCTTGTAATTGGGACAACACATCATTTCCCAAAAGGTTACATTGGCCTTGGGGCGATACCATGAGCTGGCTATGTACAGTAGCTCCTTGAATTTGCAGGGGAATTCTCTTCGTGACAGGAAGCAGGACAGACGGGGAATTGAAGGGGTTGGCAATGACATGATGTGAAAAATCAGTGTCAGTGTATGGCCAATCACCTTGCGTAATTACTGAATTGTCGGCCCCCGTATCTACTTGGAAATCGATTTCATGTCCCCCTGGTAGGTTCACCTGCACTATACAACTGGGAGTTGGGGGTAAGGAGATGAGGGGGTTCATGTGCAAGCTACCCTCATCCTATGGGGGCGTTGTTTGGTCGGCTGGAGGACCCGTACTCTGAGCATTTGGATACGGGTTGGTCCTACAGTTCTTTCTAAAATGTCCTGGCTTTTTACATCCGTAACACAGTTTCTGTCCTCCTCCTTCAGTCCGTCCTCTGCCTCTGTTGTTACTGGGGGTCGTCTCTACTATATGTATTCTGGCAGCTCTTTTTGCCTGCGCTATGTCATGCTGTGCCCCCTGAGCTATTCTAGCTAAATCTTCTGCCTTCACTGATCTCCAGTCCGGTCTACTTGCTTTTACCTTCTCTGCAATCTCTTTCTTTAGTCCATTCATGAAAGCACTTGCTAATACCCTCTCACTAGTCTTATTCCCGGGGTTGAACCCCATTTCTGACCAGTTTTCTTTAGTGCATAGAAATAATCCTTAGGATCTTCCTCCTTCCCCTGCACTCTATCTTCTAGTGTAACTTGCTTTTCTGCTTGCCTGTCTTGACATGCTTTTACCAACGCTGCTGCGAATAGGACTCCAGCTGCTGCATCATTAGATTCTGCGTCTACGGGTCCGGTCCTATTGGCATACTGTTTTTTTGTCTCATCTATCAACCTATCATAGCGGGCTTCATCTGCCAATTTTCCCTTAATTACCCCCTGCAGATCTATTCTAGTGGCATGATACGTATCCTGTATGGTGGTGATCATTCTAGCGAAACCCATAGGGGACTGGGATGGGTCTGGCAGCTGGGAGATCAGTGCCAACTGCTCTGAAGGACTCCATGGTCTATACATTAACATTGTACGAGCTTCCTGACCTGGAACCACTGCATCCCCCCCTGCTGCTGCTGCTGCTCCCGGTGCTCCTGGCATAACTACCGTCCTCATTGGGAATAGACTAGCTGGGTGGGGTCTCGGTCTTCCACATGCCACACAGATGTCTACTGTCAAGGGGTTCTGCTGTACACATCTGGGGCAAACCCAACATTTAGGTTCTTGAGAATTCTGGAACTGGGGTGGGGGTGACGTCGGGAGCAGACAGGGAGGAAAATCTGTCATTCCAGTTTTTGTCAGTCTGTAACGTCCGTCTCCTAATTCTTCAATCTTTCCTTCAAAATAAGCGCATGCATTCATCCATACATCCACTGTCTTCAACAGACCCTTATCTTTCAACCATCCATGATAGGAGTTAAAGAAGGATTTCCATTTCTCTCCATTCATCTCTCCATTCTCATTCATTCCCGCTTTACACAATATTTTGTCAATTCCAATCAGTGCCTGTTTCCCTTCTCTGCGTACCACTAAGTCTTTGGCTATAATGCCTTCCTTGGCATTTTGGTTCCCCATTTTTTTCGGTTCTCCTCACCTAGAAGAGACTCCTCAGTCACTTAGACAATGGTCACTTAGACAATGGGCCACAAAGGTTTCTGAACCATTCCACTACTAGCCTCTCTAGGACTTATACGCCAGCCAGAAAAAAAACAGACCAAAAAACATCAATCCCGGGACACATCCACAACACAATCATCGGATCCATACTTTCATTCTTAAATTCTCTAAAGGATAGAAGGCAGGACTGTCAATTTATCTGAGGGATTCTACTGGTTCAAAGGGACCTGAGCCAGACAACAATCTGTTGAATTACCTGGGGAGCCGACCACTCGGGGGTGAGGGAGTCTCTTCTATGCAGTGATATAATTAGGTAGAATATAACAGTTATTCTTACCTCAGCGCTGTATATATCACCAACAGAGAGCTTCACTCGTCCCACGTCTCGGACCGGTCGAGCACCCTTGGGTAGATTAACTCAAGGTCCCTGTTCGGGCGCCAGCTGTCGTCACTGAATTTTGGGTCTTCTATCCTTTGGATTACGAGCTCGGAGAGAATGAAGACACAGGACAGGATGTTTGTGTCTAAACATACTCTAAACTTTATTACAAAACACAGGGCTAATATACACCCTGAAGGCAGGAAACGGATTTGCCATATATGGTTTGATTATACAGTTTAGCTGAACAAGCGAAAAAAAGCTAGTTTCTGTATGCTTTAAAATATTTAATTAGACTTATCTAGTTAGCAAGGTCATTTCATCTTTCTGCAAGAACACATTATTGTTACAAGAAGAAACATCTGGCCAGGGAGTATACTTTATCTTCTCCCAATGATACAAGAAGGAACATTCATAGCTGTTGTTTTCACCTAAAATAACTGTCAGACTTATATAGCATAGATTGGGCCTTTAAACTTGAGGGACTCCATCTTCTGCTATAACACTATCCTGTGTGATACTGTCTATTGAGCTGTGTATCTAATCCTATCCTGTGTGATACCATCTGCTGAGCTGTGTATCTAATCCCATCCCGTGTGATACTGTCTGATGAGCTGTGTATCTAATCCTATGGTGTGTGATACTGTCAGCTGAGCTGTGTATCTAATCCTATGCTGTGTGGTACTGTCTGCTGAGCCGTGTATCTAATCCTCTTCTATGTGATACTGTCTGATGAACTGTGTATCTAATCCTATCCTGTGTTCTACTGTCTGCTGAGCTGTGTATCTAATCCTATGCTGTGTGATACTGTCTGCTGAGCTGTGTATCTAATCCTATGCTGTGTGATACTGTTTGCTGAGCCGTGTATCTAATCCTCTCCTATGTGATACTGTCTGATGAACTGTGTATCTAATCCTCTCCTGTGTGATACTGTCTGCTGAGCTGTGTATCTAATCCACTCCTGTGTGATACTGTCTGCTGAGCTGTGTATCTAATCCTCTCCTGTGTGATACTGTCTGCTGAGCTGTGTATCTAATCCACTCCTTTGTGATACTGTCTGCTGAGCCGTGTATCTAATCCTATGCTGTGTGATACTGTCTGCTGAGCTGTGTATCTAATCCTCTCCTGTGTGATACTGTCTGCTGAGCCGTGTATCTAATCCTCTCCTATGTGATACTGTCTGATGAACTGTGTATCTAATCCTCTCCTGTGTGATACTCTCTGCTGAGCTGTGTATCTAATCCTCTCCTGTGTGATACTGTCTGCTGAGCTGTGTATCTAATCCTCTCCTGTGTGATACTGTCTGCTGAGCCGTGTATCTAATCCTCTCCTGTGTGATACTGTCTGCTGAGCCGTGTATCTAATCCTCTCCTGTGTGATACTGTCTGCTGAGCCGTGTATCTAATCCTCTCCTGTGTGATACTCTCTGCTGAGCTGAGTATCTAATCCTCTCCTACGAGAGTCCCTATCCACATTCTACAAGTACTCAACAACAGGCCCAGCCGATCTAACCTACCCGTCGCACCTGAGAAGGAAGATTAATTTCAATCATCAAATTTCTTTATATGTTTTATGTTTTTATCATATTAGCCTGGAGCATTTTTAATGAAATTTGTACACTAATCCTGGTGATACATATCACCCTTTTAAAACAATTTTTCCCCACCCCCATATATTTTATATCTTCTTAATAAAAGCTTCAAGCAAATTAAGTTATCCACCTCTGGTTTTCTTTCTCCAAACCCACTACCATTAGCGCGAATTTACACAATTATCTTAACCCTAGAACAAAAGATCCTCTAAAGCTAGACATCATGCTGCGATCCAAAGAAATTCAGGACAAAATGAGAAACAAAGTAATTGAGATCTATTAGTCTGGAAAAAGTTCTAAAGCCATTTCTAAAGATTTGGGACTCCAGCGAACCACAGTGGGAGTCATTATCCACAATAGGCGAAAATATGGAACAATGGTGAACTTTCCTAGGCGTGGCCGGCTGATCAAAATTACCCCAAGAGCGCAGCAACGATTCATCCACGAGGTCACAAATGACCCCACAACAACATCCAGAGAACTGCAGGTCTCACTTGCCTCAGTTAAGGACAGTGTTCATGACTCCACCATAAGAAAGAGACTGGGCAAAAATGACACGCATAGCAGAGTTCCAAGACAAAAACCACTGCTGAGCAATAAGAACAAAGGCTCATCTCAGTTTTGGCAGAAAACATCTTGATGATCGCCAAGACTTTTGGGAGAATACTCTGTGGACTGACAAGACAAAAGTTGAACTTTTTGGAAGGTGTATGTCCCATTACATCTGGCGTAGAAGTAACACTGCATTTCAAAAAAGGAACATCATACCAACAGTAAAATATGGTGGCGGTAGCGTGATGGTCTGGGACTGTTATGCTGCTTCAGGACCTGGAAGACTTGCTCTGGTAAATGGAACCATGAATTCTGCTGGTTAACCAAAAAATCCTGAAAGAGAATGTCCGGCCATCTGTTCATGACCTCAAGCTGAAGTGCACTTGGGTTATGCAGCAGGACAATGATCCAAAACACACTATTAAGTCCACCTCTGAATGGCTTAAGGAAAACAAAATTAAGACTTTGCAGCGGCTTAGTCAAAGTCCTGACCTTAAGAAAGCGGTTCATCCTCGGAAACCCTCCAATGTGGCTAAATTACAACAATTTTGCAAAGATGAGTGGGCAAAAATTCCTCCAGAGTGTTGTAAAAGACTCATTGCCAATTATCCCAAACACTTGATTGTAGTTGTTGTTGCTGAGGGTGCTTCAACCAGTTATTAGGTTTAGAGGGCAATCACTTTTTCACACAGGGCCCTGTAGGTTTGGATTTCTTTTTCCCTTAATAATTAGGATCTTCATTTAAAAACTGCATTTTGTGTTTACTTGTGTTATCTTTGTCTAATATTAAAATTTGTTTTGAGATCTGAAATATTTAAGTATGACAAACATGCAAAAGAATGAGAAATCAGGAAGGGGCAAACAACTTTTCACACATACACATATACATATATATATATTCATCCCACAATGTCACATTCATGGTAGAAGAGAGGGATTGGTAAGATGGGACAACCATTACAAACCAGCCACCTGATCAGACGTTATTGAACACCTTTCCAGAAGCTTTAATCAATCTTATCTGCTGTTATTTTCTGAAGAGAGGAAACAAATGTCCTAAAAATAAAAAAATAGAAAAATGAAAGTTAAAAAAATAAAAATAAATAATAGTCTCACCTCCACTATGAGCATTTTTTGCTCTTCTAATAATCCAAGCTTTCCTAATTGTTCTTCTATTTGCTCCTGCGTCTTCATATTCCTCTCCAGCACAAATGATGCATGCTGGGGCTGTAAGAGCTGTAATAGAAGCCTAGAAGAACCATCAGAGGTCAGGCCCATCTGGTTACAGAAAGAACACAGATACACGCTGTATAAGACAATGGGATGGAAACAAGATTTTAAAAGGAGTTATCAAACACTTTTATACTCCACTGGATAGGTCATTAATATAAGATAGGTGGTGGTCCAACCATCGGCCCCCCGATGATCAGCTGTCATCACCTCTGGCAAGATGCAGGCAATGTTCAAAGTGGAACAAAACCGCTCCGTACACTGCGGCCGCTGCCGGGTGCAGACCAGCTATTGAGGAGTACCGGAGGTGATCTGCAGCACCAGGCAGTGGCCACTGGGGTGCGCTCTGTTCACAAGTTACATCCGGCCGTTGCCAGAGCTATAAACAGCTTATTGGTGGGGAGCCAAGAGTCGGACCTACAACGATCTGATATAGACCACCTATTTTATGCATAAATCATCTGCATTAAAGTATTAGAGAACGTCTTTAAGAGCCCTGCATTTTCAGAGCCAAACTTCAGTGAACATCTAATAACCAATTACAATGTCTTTCTTAGGACTCGTTCACACGAATGTATTTTCAGTAGTAAAGTTGTCTGTGGAACAAATGGACGGCACTCAGACCAATGGGATTCAATGGGAAGGTGCAGAGGAGTCATTTTTCTTTTTTGTCACTGATCGAATCTGTGTGTGAGCAAAAAATAAAGAAAGAAAATGGCAGCATGTCCTCGTTTCATCCGTCAGACAAGATTCACCCATTCAAGTCTATGGGTACAGAAAAAAATCTGCTTTATACAGATACATTGCAATCCTGTAGCCCTGGAAACTGTAAATGGTTAAAAAGCCAGATTAGATCTGGACTGCACATGGACGACAAGTGAGGAAAGAATTCTCCCACTTTTCTGGATGAAACTCTGAATGATATTTTATCTGCTTGTGTGAACAGGCCCTTAGAGGTCTCGACAAGACGGAGGAGCTGATCCAGAGTGTCCAGGTAAAGCTAGCAGTCCAGGTAATGGCGGATACGGAGGCAACCATCCACATCGTGCTCCATGCCCTTCTAATCTGACCTCCGTGACAGTGATGCTCAGTGTAAAGCCTGAGCTCAGGAGATGTGGGCTCGGACCCTGTTCAGACACACTGGAACTGATCAATCTCCATTCAACATTATGAACATAAAACTGGAGCACTGGCCCCACTCAAATATATTGTATTATGGTCAAATCATTCCCTTTAGGAGCTGAGTGCTGTGTAATAGAGGAGGATAAGGCCCCCCGTATACAGCCATCTATTCTCTGATAGGCGAGAGGGCAGAGACGTCATCTCCTCCTTTCTGATAATGTCCCCTGTATCCTGCTGACAGTGATTGTGCCATCCCAGCCGGTGACACTAGAGCCGCTCCCCGCTCTTAGGCTATGTGCCCATGTAAAACCGTCTGCCATGCCAAGCAATGTGAATTGGGATGTGCTGTGCACATGATGCGCTAATTAGCGCGCCGAATTCACATTGCGTTGCAACACGCAGCATGACCATTTCTATCGCGATTACGCGGCCATTGAAAAGCAGCAAACCCGCAGGTATATGTGGATTTGCTGCGTTTCAATTAAATTCAATGGCCGAGAATTTGCAGCGTAATTGGGGTGCGTGTGGTACCCAGGATGAAGAAGAGACTACAACTCCTCTTCATCCCGGCTACCAAGCGGTGAAAAAAAGAAATAAATAAGTTAAAAATAAAAAACCCTGTATACTCCCCTCTCCGGTCTGCTCCCGGCGGCGTCCTCTCTCCTCGGCGTCCAGCGGTGTACTGGCAGGACCTGCGGTGACGTCATCTAGTCAGCTGATGGTCAACCGACTGCTGACGTCAGAGGTCAGGTGATGGTCGTGTGACCATCAGCTGACTAAATGACGTCACCGCAGGTCCTGCCAGTATACCGCGGGACGCTGAAGAGAGAGAACACCGCCGGGAGGAGACTGGAGAGGTGAGTATACAGGGTTTATTTTATTTTTAACTTTTTAATTCTTTTTTTTTTTACTATAGATGCAGCATTTAAAGCATCTAAGTTGGTCACACAATATAAATCCATGCCGGTTGCAAGGATTTATATTGTGTGACCAACTTGTCAAGCACTTTTCCAAGTGATGCTCAAAATCACTTGGAAAAGTGCTTGAAAAAACGCTGAAAAAACGCTGAAAAAATGCTGAAAAAACACTTCTCTCTGGCAGAAAAAATGCATGTAAATCTGCTATGTGGGCACATAGCCTTAGCGTGTATGTGCTGTACTTATCATTCAGGACTGTGCAAAGACCTGTCTGTGACCAAAAGAACAACAAGGCTGTGTGCACACGCTGCAGATTTGGTGCGTTTTTCAATGGAACAGGCTGCCACGAGAGGTGGTGAATTCTCCTTCAATGGAAGTCTTCAAACAGAGGCTGGACAGACATTTGTCTGAGATGGTTTAGTGAATCCTGCATTGAGCAGGGGTCGGACACTAGGACCCTGGAGGTTCCTCCAATTCTAATGTTCTAGGATTCTATGTATAAACACCAGCTGCAATCTTCCATGGAGAAGTAACTGTGGTTTCAGGAGAACTTGCAGCAGAAGGTCTGTGCCTTCCGCTAGCTCCTCCCCCTTCCGCTAGCTCCTCCCCCTTCTTTAAAGAGTATTAATAGCACTAACTGTCATCTATCTCACTAATAGGAAAGTTTGTCTTCACTGAATACAGATTTTACAGATGTTACCGCGAATTGAGACTGAAAGATCAATCCAGCAGGAAAAAGAAGACTTCTCTGATAAGATTATAAAATTACTTATTTTCATGTGTAATATTAATTTACAAAACAAAAATTAAAACAACGGTTATTCTTTAACTAATAAAGCACTTAGGACACGGATTCATTAAGACTGGCCATATTCAAGCTGCTCTTGATGAGGGAGCGTGCTGGAGTCAGACGGTCCAGATTCATTAAGTGGAGCATGAATTATGCGCTTCTGACAAGTGGTGTGTGCACCTTGCCACAAATCTTACTCCAGTCACGGACTGGAGTAAGATTTCTGGTGTAAGGGAAGCCACAGTTCGCTATGAATTAGACAAGCTGTGGTGCCACACTTCCATCCTGCCCCAACTCTGCCCATTTTGGTGAAGCTGGGCAAAACTGACGTGAAAACACCAAACGTCACAACATTTTTGATCAACTCAACAATGTACGAGGTGTGTGGAGCGGAGCCGCGCGTGGACAAGGTGTGCGGAGCGGAGCCGCGCGTGTACGAGGTGTGTGGAGCGGAGCCGCGCGTGTACGAGGTGTACAGAGCAGAGCCGCGGGTGTATGAGGTGTGCGGAGTGGAGTCGAGCGTGTACGAGGTGTGCGGAACCACGCGTATACGAGGTGTGCGGAGCAGAGCCACACGTGTACGAGGTGTGTGGAGCGGAGCCGCGCGTGTACGAGGTGTACAGAGCAGAGCCGCGCATGTATGAGGTGTGCGGAGTGGAGTTGAGCGTGTACGAGGTGTGCGGAGTGGAGCCGCGCGTGTACAAGGTGTGCAGAGCAGAGCAGCGCATGTACGACGTGTAAGGAGCGGAGACGCGCGTGTACGAGGTGTGCGGAGCAGAGTCGCGCGTTTACGAGGTGTGCAGAGCAGCGCATGTACGACGTGTAAGGAGCGGAGACGCACGTGTACGAGGTGTGCAGAGCAGAGCCGCGAATGTACGAGGTGTACGGAGCGGAGCCGCACGTGTCCGAGGTGTGCGGAGCGGAGTGGAGCCGCACGTGTACAATGTGTACGGAGCGAGGCCGCGCAAGTACGAGGTGTACGGAGCGAAACTGCGCAAGTACGAGGTGTACGGAGCGGAGCCGCGTGTGTACGACGTGTACGGAGCAGAGCCGCGCGTGTACGAGGTGTGCGGAGAGGGGCCGCGCGTGTACGAGTTTTACGGAATGGAGACGCGCGTGTACGAGTTGTACGGAGTGGAGTCGAGCGTGTATGATGTGTGCGAAACGGAGCCGCGTGTGTACGAGGTGTATGGAGCAGAGCGGCGCATTTACGAGTGTGCGGAGCGGATCCGCGCGTGTTCAAAGTGTACAGAGAAAAGCCGCGCGAGTATGAGCTGTACGGAGCGGGCCGCACGTGTACGAGGTGTACGGAGCAGAGCAGCGCGTGTACGAGTGTGCGGAGTGGAGCCGCGCGTGTAAGAGTGTGCGGAGCCGAGCATGTATGAGGTGTGCAGAGCGGAGCCGCGCATGTACGAGGTGTGTGGAGCGGAGACACGCGTGTACAAGGTGTGCGGAGTGGAGCTGCGTGTGTACGAGGTGTGTGGAGCGGAGTCGCGCGTGTACGAGGTGTATGAAGTGGAGACAGGTGTGTACAAGGTGTGCAGAGCAGAGCCGTACGTGTACGAGGTGTGTGGAGCAGAGCCGCGCGTGTACGAGGTGTGTGGAGCAGAGCCGCGCGTGTAAGAGGTGTGCGGAGCGGAGCCGCGCATGTACAAGGTGTGCGGAGCAGAGCCGCACATGTACGAGTGTGCGGAGCGGAGCCAATCGTGTACAAGGTGTGCGGAGTGGGGCGGATCCACACGTGTACAAAGTGTACAGAGCGGAGCCGTGCATGTACGAGGTGTGCAAAGCGGAGCTGCACGTGTAGAAAGTGTATGGAGCGGAACCATGCGTGTACAAGGTGTACGGAGCAGAGCCAATCGTGTATGAGTTGTATGGAGCGGAGCCGCATGTGTACGAGGTGTGCGGAGCGGATCCGCGCGTGTACAAAGTGTACAGAGAAAAGCCGCGCGTGTACGAGCTGTACGGAGCGGGCCGCACGTGTACGAGGTGTACGGAGCAGAGCAGCGCGTGTACGAATGTGCGGAGCGGATCCACGCATTTTCAGGGTGTACGGAGCGGAGCTTAGCGTGTACGAGGTGTGCAGAGCGGACCCGTGCGTGTACGGGGTATGTGGAGCAGAGCCGCACAAGTACGAGGTGTGGAGAGGAGACACGCGTGTACGAGGTGTGTGGAGTACAGCCGCGCGTGTACGAAGTGTGCGGAGCGGAGTCGCGCGTGTACGAGGTGTGCAGAGCAGAGCCGCACATGTACGAGTGTGTGGAGCGGAGCCAATCGTGTACGAGGTGTGCGGAGCGGATCCGCGCGTGTACAAAGTGTATGGAGCGGAGCCGTGCATGTACGAGGTGTGCAGAGCAGAGCTGCGCGTGTACAAAGTGTATGGAGCGGAGCCGCGCGTGTACGGGGTGTGCGGAGCGGAGCCGCATGTGTACGAGCTGTACAGAGCGGAGCCGTGCATGTACGAGGTGTGCAGAGCGCAGACATGCGTGTATGAGGTGTGCGGAGCGGACCCACGCGTGTACGAGGTGTGCGGAGCAGAGCCGCAAGTGTACGAGAGTGCGGAGCTTAGCCGCTCGTGTACAAGGTGTACGGAGTGGAGCCGCGCGTGTACGAGGTGTATAGAGCGGAGACACGCGTGTATGAGGTGTGTGGAGCGGATCCGTGTGTGTACAAGGTGTACGGAGTGGAGCCGCACGTGTACGAGCTGTACGGAGCGGAGCCGCGCGTGTACGAGCTGTACGGAGCGGAGCCGTGCGTGTACCATGTGCAGAACGGAGCTGCGCGTGTACAAAGTGGATGGAGCGGAACCGTGCGTGTACGAGATGTGCGGAGCAGAGCTGCGCATGTACGAGTGTGCGGAGTCACGCGTGTACGAGGTGTGCAAAGCAGAGTTGCGTGTGTACAAGGTGTGTGGAGCGGAGCCGCGCATGTACAAGGTGTGCGGAGCGGAGCCGCGCATGTACGAGGTGTGTGGAGCGGAGCCGTGTGTGTATGAGGTGTACACAGCATGGCAGCGCGTGTACGAGTGTGTGGAGCGGATCCGCGCATGTACGAGTGTGCGCAGCAGAGCCGCGCGTGTACGAAATGTGCAGAGCGGAGCCGCGCATGTACGAGGTGTGTGGAGCGGAGACACGCGTGTACGAGGTGTGTGGAGCTGAGCCGCGCGTGTACGAGGTGTGCGGAGCGGAGCCGCACGTGTACGAGTTGTGGAGCACAGCCGTGCGTGTACGAGGTGTGCAGAGCGGAGACACGCGTGTATGAGGTGTGCGGAGCAGATCCGCACGTGTACAAGGTGTACGGAGCGGAGCCGCGCATGTACGAGCTGTACGGAGCAGAGCCACGCGTGTACGAGCTGTACGGAGCGGAACCTTGCATGTACGAGGTGTGCGGAGCGGAGCCGCGCGTGTACGAGTTGTGGAGCACAGCCGTGCGTGTACGAGGTGTGCAGAGCGGAGACACGCGTGTATGAGGTGTGCGGAGCAGACCCGCACGTGTACAAGGTGTGCGGAGCGGAGCCACGCGTGTACGGAGCAGAGCCACACGTGTACGCGGTGTACGGAGGGGTATTGCGCATCTATGAGGTGTACGGAGCAGAGCCGCGCGTGTACGAGGTGTATAGAGCGGAGCCGCGCTTCTACGAGTTGTACGGAGTTGAGCCGCACATGTACAAGGCATACGGAGCAGCGTCGCGTGTGTACGATGTGTGCGGAGCAGAGCCACCCATGTACGAGGTGTACAGAGCAGAGCAGCATGTGTACGAGTGTGCAGAGCTGGAGCGGAGCCGCGTGTGTACGAGATGTACGGAGCGAAGCAACGCGTGTACGAGGTGTACGGAGCGGAGCCACATGTGTACTAGGTGTACGGAGCAGAGCCGCGCATGTAGAAGGTGTGCGGAGCGGAGCCGCATGTGTACGAGGTGTACAGAGCAGAGCAGTGAGTGTACGAGTGTGCGGAGCAGATCCGCGCTTGTACTAGGTGTACGGCGCGGAGCCGCACATGTACTAGCTGTACGGAGCATAGCTGTGCATGTACGAGGTGTACGGAGCAGAGCCGCACGTGTACGAGTGTGCAGAGCGGAGCCGCGCGTGTACGAGGTGTACAGAGCAGAGCAGCGTGTGTACGAGTTTGCGGAGCGGATCCGCACGTGTACAAGGTGTACGGAGCGGAGCCGCGCATGTACAAACTGTACGGAGCGGAGCCACGCGTGTACGAGCCGTACGGATCGGAGCCACGCGTGTACGAGGTGTACGGATCAGAGCAGCGCGTGTACGAGTGTGCGGAGCGGATCCGCACGTGTACAAGGTGTACGGAGCGGAGCCGCGCATGTACAAACTGTATGGAGCGGAGCCACGCGTGTACGAGCCGTACGGATCGGAGCCGCGCGTGTACGAGGTGTACAGATCAGAGCAGCGCGTGTACGAGTGTGCGGAGCGGAGCCGCACGTGTATGAGGTGTACGGAGTGGAGCCGCGAGTTTACGAGGTGTACGGAGCGGAGCCACGCATTTACGAGGTTTACAGAGCGGAGCCGCGTGTGTACGAGGTGTGCGGAGCCGCACATGTACGACATTTAAGGAGTGGAGCCGTGCGTGTACGAGCTGTAGGGAGAGGAGCCGTGCGTGTACGAGGTGTGCAGAGCGGAGCCCAGCGTGTATGAGGTTGTGGAGCAGAAACACACGTGTACGAGGTGTGCGGAGCGGAGCCGCGCGTGGACGAGGTGTGCGGAGCGGAGCCGTGCGTGTGCGAGGTGTACGGAGCGGAGCCACGCGTGTATGAGGTGTACGGAGCGGAGCAGCAAGTGTACGAGCTGTACGGAGCGGAACCGTGCGTGTACGAGGTGTGCGGAGCGGAGCCGCACGTGTACGAGGTGTGTGGAGCAGAGACACGCGTGTACGAGGTGTGTGGAGCAGAGCCGCACGTGTACGAGGTGTGTGGAGCGGAGTCGAGCGTGTACGATGTGTGTGGAGCTGAGCCACGCGTGTATGAGGTGTGCCGAGCGGAGCCGCGCGTGTACGAGGTGTACGAAGCAGAGTCGGGCGTGTACGATATGTGCAGAGCGGAGCCACGCGTGTATGAAGTGTACGGAGAAGAGCCGCGCTAGTACCAGTGTGCGGAGCGGATCCGCGCGTGTACAAGGTTTACGGAGCAAAGCCACGCGTTTACGAGGTGTGCGGAGCGGAGCCGCACGTGAACGACGTGCAAGGAGCAGAGCCGCGCGTGTACGAGGTGTACGGAGCGGAGCCACGCTTGTACGAGGTGTACGGAGCGGAGCCGCGCGTGTTCGAGGTGTTCAAAGCGGAGCCACGCGTGTAGGAGGTGTATGGAGCAGAGTCTCGAGTGTACGAGTGTGCGGAGCGGAGCCGCGTGTGTACGAGGTGTACAAAGCGGAGCCACGCGTGTAGGAGGTGTATGGAGCAGAGTCTCCAGTGTACGAGTGTGCGGAGCGGAGCCGCGTGTGTACGAGATGTAAGGAGCAGAGCCGCGCATGTACGAGTGTGCGGAGCCGCGAGTGTACGAGGTGTACAGAGCAGAGTCACGCGTGTATGAGGGGTACGGAGCAGAGCTGCGCATGTACGAGGTGTACGGAGCAGAGCCGCGCATGTACGAGTGTGCGGAGCGGAGCCACGCGTGTACGAGTGTGCGGAGCGGAGCTGCGAGTGTACGAGGTGTACGGAGCAGAGACGCGCGTGTACGAGGTGTACGGAGCAGAAAAGCGCGTATACGAGTGTGCGGAGTGGAGCCGCGCGTGTACGAGTGTGCGGAGCCGCGGGTGTACGAAGTGTACAGAGCAGAGCCGCGCGTGTACGAGTGTGCGGAGCGGAGCCGCGTGTGTACGAGATGTAAGGTGCAGAGCTGCGCGTGTATGAGTGTGCGGAGCGGAGCCGCGAGTGTACGAGGTGTTCGGAGCAGTCACGCATGTGTGAGGTGTACGGTGCAGAGCTGCGCGTGTACGAGGTGTACGGAGCAGAGCCGCATGTGTACGAGTGTGCGAAGCGGAGCCGCCCATGTACGAGTGTGCGGAGCGGAGCCGCGCGTGTACGAGGTGTACAGAGCAGAGCCGCACGTGTACGAGGTGTACAGAGCAGAGCAGCGAGTGTACGATGTGTAAGGAGCGGAGCCACACGTGTACGAGGTGTATGGAGCGGAGCCGCACGTGTATGAGGTGTGCAGAGCGGAGCCGCGCATGTACGAGGTGTGCAGAGCAGAGCCGCACGTGTACGCGGTGTACAGAGCAGAATAGCGAGTGTACGACGTGTAAGGAGCGGAGCCACGCGTGTACGAGGTGTATGGAGCGGAGCCGCACGTGTATGAGGTGTGCGGAGCAGAGTCGCGCATTTACAAGGTGTGCAGAGCAGAGCAGCACGTGTACGAGGTGTACGGAGCGGAACCGCACGTGTACGATGTGTGCGGAGCGGAGTGGAGCCGCACGTGTACAAGGTGTACGGAGAGATGCCGCCAAGTACGAGGTGTACGGAGCAAAGCTGCGCAAGTACGAGGTGTACGGAGCGTAGACGTGCGTGTACAAGGTGTGCGGAGCAGAGCAGCGCGTGTACGAGTGTTCAGAGTGGAGCGGAGCCGCGCATGTACGAGGTGTACGGAGCGGAGCCACGCTTATATGAGGAGTACGGACCGGAGCCACGCGTTTACGAAGTGTACGGAGCAGAGCCGCGCGTGTTCGAGGTGTACAGAGCGGAGCCGCGCGTGTACGAGTGTGCGGAGCGGAACCGCGTGTGTACGAGATGTAAGAGCAGAGCCGCGCGTGTACGAGTTTGCGGAGCAGAGTCACGCGTGTACAAAGCAGAGCTGCACGTGTACGAGGTGTACGAAGCAGAGCCGCGCGTGTACGAGTGTGTGGAGCGGAGCCGCCCGTGTACGAGGTGTACGGAGCGGAGCCGCACATGTACGAATTGTACGGAGCTGAGCCGCGCGTGTACAAGGCGTACGGAGCGGCGTCGCACGTGTACGATGTGTGCGGAGCAGAGCCGCCCGTGTACGAGATGTGCAGAGCGGAGCCGCGCATGTTCGAGGTGTACAGAGCAGAGCAGCACGTGTACGAGTGTGCCGAGCTGGAGAGGAGCCGCACGTGTACAAGGTGTACGGAGCGAGACCGCATAAGTACGAGGTGTGCGGAGCCGCCCGTGTTCGAGGTGTACAGAGCAGAGCGTGTACAAGTGTGCAGAGCTGGAGCGGAGCGTGGCGTGTACGAAATGTACAGAGTGAAGCCACATGTGTACGAGGTGTACGGAGCAGAGCCGCGGGTGTACGAGTGTGCGGAGCGGATCCGCTTGTGTACAAGGAGTACGAAGCGGATTCGCATGTGTACAAGGTGTACGGAGTGAAGCCACATGTGTACGAGGTGTACGGAGCAGAGCCGCGAATGTACGAGTGTGCGGAGCAGATCATCATGTGTACAAGGTGTACGGAGCGGCGTCGCGCGTGTACGATGTGTGCGGAGCAGAGCAGCGCTTGTACGATGTGTGCGGAGCTGGAGCGGAGCCGAGCGTGTACAAGATGTATGGAGCGAAGCCACACGTGTATGAGTTGTACAGAGCGGAGCCACAAGTGTACGAGGTGTACGGAGCAGAGCCGAGCGTGTACGAGGTGTTCGGAGCGGAGCCGCGCGTGTACGAGGTGTACAGAGCAGAGCAGCGCGTGTACGAGTGTGCGGAGCGGATCCGCACGTGTACAAGGTGTACGGAGCGGAGCCGCGCGTGGACGAGCTGTACGGAGAGGAGCCGCGCGTGTACGAGCTGTACGGAGCGGAGCCGAGCGTGTACGAGGTGTATGGAGCGGAGTCGCGCGTGTACGAGTGTGCGAAGCGGAGCCGCGTGTGTACGAGGTGTACAGAGTAGTTTGCACGAGTTGTACGGAGCGGAGTCGCGCTTGAATGATGTGTGCGGAGCGGAGTCGCGCGTGTACGAGGTGTATGGAGCAGAGCCGCGCAATTACGAGTCTGCGGAGCGAAGCTGCGCGTGTACGAGGTGTGCGGAGCCACGCGTGTACGAGGTGTACAGAGCAGAGCAGTGCATGTACGAGGTGTACGGAGCGGAGCCGCATGTGTACTAGGTGTACAGAGTGGAGCCGCACATGTACGAGTTGTATGGAGCTGAGTCGTGCGTGTACGATGTGTGCGGAGCAGAGCCGCACGTGTACGATGTGTGCAGAGCAGAGCCACGCGTGTACGATGTGTGCAGAGCAGAGCCACGCGTGTACAAGATGTGCAGAGCGGAGCCGCGGGTGTACGAAGTGTACTGAGCAGAGCAGCGTGTGTACGAGTGTGCGGAGCCGCGCGTGTACGAGATGTATGGAGCGGAGCCACGCGTGTACAAGGTGTGCGGAGGAGAGCCGCATGTGTACGAGGTGTACAGAGCAGAGCAGCGCGTGTACGAGTGTGCAGAGCGGAGTTGCACGTGTACGAGGTGTAAGGAGGGGAACCGCGCGTGTACAAGTTGTGCGGAGCCACGCGCGTACGAAGTGTACGGAGCAGAGCCACGCGAGTACGAGTGTGCAGAGCCGCGTGTGTACGAGGTGTGAGGAGCGGAGCCGCGCGTGTACGACGTGTAAGGAGCGAAGCCGCGCGTGTACGACGTGTATGGAACGGAGCCATGCGTGTACGAGGTGTGCGGAGCGGATCCACGCGTGTACAAGGTGTACGGAGCGGAGCCGCGCGTGTATGAGGTGTGCGGAGCGGAGCCACGCGTGGACGAGGTGTACGGAGCAGAGCCGCGTGTGTACGATGTGTGCGGAGCGGAGCCACGCGTGTACGAGGTGTACGGAGCAGAGCGGATCCACGCGTGTACAAGGTGTACGGAGCGGAGCCGCACGTGTACGAGGTGTGCGGAGCAGAGCCGCGCGTATACGAGGTGTGCAGAGCGTAGCTGTGCGTTACGAGGCTTGTGGAGCGGAAACACGCATGTACGAGTTGTACGGAGCGGAGCTGCGCGTGTACGAGGTGTGCGGAGCGGAGCCGTGCGTGTACAAAGTGTACGGAGCGGAGCCGTGCGTGTACAAAGTGTACGGAGCGGAGCCGCGCGTGTACGAGCAGTACCAGAGCGGAGCCGCGCGTGTACGAGCTGTATGGAGTGGAGCCGCGCGTGTACAAGCTGTACGGAGCAGAGCCGTGCATGTACGAGGTATGCAGAGCGGAGCTGCGCGTGTACAAAGTGTATGCAGAGCGGAGCTGCGCGTGTACAAAGTGTATGGAGCGGAACCATACGTGTACGAGGTGTGCGGAGCAGAGCTGCGCGTGTACGAGCTGTGCGGAGCAGAGCCGCACGTGTACGAGTGTGCGGAGTGGAGCAGCTCATGTACGGAGCGGAGCCGCGCGTGTACGAGGTGTATGGAGCAGAGACACGCGTGTATGAGGTGTGCGGAGCAGAGCGGATCCATGCGTGTACAAGGTGTACGGAGCGGAGCCGCGCGTGTACGAGCTGTACGGAACGGAGCCGCGCGTGTACGAGTTGTACGGAACGGAGCCTGCGTGTACGAGCTGTACGGAGCGGAGCCGTGCGTGTACGAGGTGTGCAGAGCAGAGCTGCGCGTGTACAAAGTGTATGGAGCGGAGACGTGCGCGTACGAGCTGTACGGAGTGGAGGAGTGCGTGTACTAGGTGTGCAGAGCGGAGCTGCGCGTGTACAAAGTGTATGGAGCGGAGCAGTGTGTGTACGAGGTGTGCAGAGCGGAGCCGCGTGTGTACGAGGTGTGTGGAGCAGAGCCGCACGTGTACGAGGTGTCTCTGCATACAGCTGAATTTTACCACCACAAAAGGACTAGGTGGACTCTGGCTAGCAACAGAAAAAAAATTATATTTTTTTTTTACTGTGCATACAAATCAATTTCACCCCCAAAAACTGATAAAGTGGGCTACTATAGCTTGCGCTATCACACTGGCAAATTATAAAAATATATTTTTGTGTTCTGCACTCAGCTCTGTATAACAGCTGAATTTCAATCCCACAAAATGAAAAGGTGTGCTAGTCTTTATTAAAGCCATAAAAATTAAATAAAAAGTTGAATAAAATGTAACACTAAAGCCAAGTTCACACAACATGAAGACTGCATTTTTTTATGCAGGTGTCCGCACCATACAACAAAATAACAATCTTATTATTGTGTGTTTGCTGAGTTTCTTTTGAGTTTTCCCCCTTAAAATGTGTTTTGGTGAAGCTGTGAATCTACATTTTTAATACTACAGAAAAACTTAGATTTTTGAGCTTAAAAATGTTTTTTTTTTTACAGGCTCCATAGAGGCTTATATATAAAAAATAAAAAAAATGCATGAAATCCGCACAGTTCAGCAGCGTCTTTAGACTGACTGCAGGCGTAGATTTCATTAAATCACATCCACTGCACTTGCACATTTAGGCCGTGTTCAGATGTAGCATAAGTGCTGTGTTTTTTCAGCTGCTTTTTTGGAACAGTCATTTTGCAGCATTTAAATGGCCAAGAAAAGTGGATGTGATTTCATGAAAACGGCTCTGTGGTCTAAAGACGCTGCTGATCTGTACGGTTATGGTTTATTTTACGTCTAGAGGCTTCTATGTGGAGCCTAAAAAGAGAGAAAACGCAGGTAAAAAGACTGCAGTTACCTTAAGAGCAGAATCAAAGCCATTCTGTATTATAACAAAAAATGAACAATGCGGCTTCACATCTGCACCAAAAAACATCAAGTAAGGGGGAAAAGGCATAAAAAAATGCAGCAAGTATGCAATAATCAGAGAAGATTGTTATTGAGTAGTTTGGTGTGGACATCTGCAGAAAACAAAAAAAAAATACAGTATTTATTCAACATGTGAACACGGCCTTGCAGACACAAAAAAGCCAATGTCAAATAGTGAAGCTACATAAAGATGAGAAAGTGGAATGGACAGAAAATAAATCCATAGATCCCAAGTGAAAGAAGCACGACGCACAGATGACACCATGCCAGCTTCATCAAAAGTCACGCCGGATGAGGTAAGGTTAGTAGTGACGCATGAGCGTGTTCTCTTAACCCTCTCACAGAGCACGCTCAGGTGCTGCCTGAGTATTTTCGGCATCTATGCTCGAGCCGCCGCGGCTGCATGTGTCGCGGCTGTTAGACAGCTGTGACACATGCAGGGATTGCATGTTTGTTAGGCAATCCCTGCATGTGTCACAGCTGTCTAACAGCCCCAGCGGCCCGAGCATAGATACCGAGCACGCCGAAAATACTCGGGCAGCAACCGAGCGTGCACGGTGAAAGGGTAAACCGAGCATGCTCGTGCAACACTATAGGTAAGAGATTCGTGGCCTCCTGTCCAGCGTCCCAAGAATTGATCCTCTCAGCTCTAGTTCCAACTGTCCCGGATACGGTGAACAGCCCCATATAAACTAACTAGCTACTATGAGCGAAATACGCTCTCTTCTACGCCTTCCGAACTCCAAATTAATAAGATTTGTTTTACGAGCGCTCGGGAAATCAATACAGCACAGCCTTGTATGGTGTACTAGAAAAGACTTCTGCTTTATTAGCACATGTGGCACTTTAAATAGGGTCAGAGACAAAGGAATAGTTCCCTCTGACCTATGAACCAATAGTAACCTTAAGGGAGTGAATAGTAATGTGAAACCTCACTGCCCATCAGTGTTACCTGATGACCATTACATAAGAGTGAAAACAAAATGGATACCACAGACAAACAAGATGGATTCTTTTCTCTCACACTACTGAATCCGTTCTACACCCGGGTGGCGAGCATCTTTATTGGTATTTGTGCTGCCCCCATCATCCTATACTGGGATGCATGGCACCTCTCACCCCCCAATCCTGGTATGCGTGGCCCCCCTCATCCCCCAATGCTGGTATGTGTGGCCCCCTCATCCCCCAATCCTGGTATGCATGGTACCCCTCATCCCCCAATCCTGGTATGCGTGGCCCCCCTCATTGCCCAATGCTGGTATGCGTGGCACCCCTCATCCCCAATCCTGGTATGCATGGCACCCCTCATCCCCCAATCCTGGTATGCATGGCACCCCTCATCCCCCAATCCTGGTATGTATGGCATCCCTCATCCTATAATCCTGGTATGCATAGGGCCCCTCATCCCCCAATCCTGGTATGGATGGGGCCCCTCACCCCCCAATCCTGGTATGTATGGGCCCCTTACCCCCCAATCCTGGTATGTATGGCATCCCTCATCCCCCAATCCTGGTATGCATGGCGTCCCTCATCCCCCAATCCTGGTATGCATGGCGTCCCTCATCCCCCAATCCTGGTATGCATGGCGTCCCTCATCCCCCAATCCTGGTATGCATGGCGTCCCTCACCCCCCCAATCCTGGTATGCATGGCATCCCTCACCCCCCAATCCTGGTATGTGTGGCCCCCTCATCTCTTTCACGCTGCACACACATACAAAAAAATAAACACTTATACTCACCTTTCTTCCCTGTGCTCCAGCGCTGCTGTGTCCTGCTCTGCCGGGGGAGGAGTGCGGCGCCGGAGTACGTGCGTGCCCATACCGCGCTGTCCGGCGCCACTTTGCTGAAGAGACACTGCAAATGTGTCTTCAGTAAAATGGCGCTGGATAGCGCTATGCGCATGCGCCGATCCGACGCCTCACTCCTGCCCCGGTCTCCGGCGAAGAGAGAGGCGCCGCGACAACGCTCCTCCCGGTCAGGTAAGTATATAAGTATGCATTTAGTGTCTAGGCATACCGCGATCTCCGGCGCCATACACTGCTCTTACCTGTAACGGCTCCATGCGTTCTTCTGTCTAGAGCCAGACTGCGCGTCGCACATGCGCAGTCTATCGAGGCTTCAGACAGAGGGACGCTTAGCTGATTATATTATAGATATAATTATAACACTGTTTATCAATGTACTATATTTTGTTGCTGTGGTGCTCTTTCAGTCATATTTTGATTTATTTTTTTATCTGCAGCATGTGGTCTGAAGAGCGGCAGGCACAATCTAGTACCGTCCTCCCGTGTGGTCTGAGGCACGGCAGGCACTATCTAGTACCGTCCTCCCGTGTGGTCTGAGGCACGGCAGGCACTATCTAGTACCGTCCTCCCGTGCGGTCTGAGGCACGGCAGGCACAATCTAGTACCGTCCCCCCGTGTGGTCTGAAGAGCGGCAGGCACTATCTAGTACCGTCCTACCGTGTGGTCTGAAGAGCGGCAGGCACTATCTAGTACCGTCCTCCCGTGCGGTCTGAAGAGCGGCAGGCACTATCTAGTACCGTCCTCTCGTGTGGTCTGAAGAGCGGCAGGCACTATCTAGTACCGTCCTACCGTGTGGTCTGAGGCACGGCAGGCACAATCTAGTACCGTCCTCCCGTGTGGTCTGAGGCACGGCAGGCACAATCTAGTACCGTCCTCTCCTGTGGTCTGAGGCACGGCAGGCACTATCTAGTACCGTCCTCCCGTGTGGTCTGAGGCACGGCAGGCACAATCTAGTACCGTCCTCCCGTGCGGTCTGAGGCACGGCAGGCACAATCTAGTACCATCCTCCCGTGCGGTCTGAGGCACGGCAGGCACAATCTAGTACCGTCCTCCCGTGTGGTCTGAGGCACGGCAGGCACAATCTAGTACCGTCCTCTCTTGTGGTCTGAGGCACGGCAGGCACTATCTAGTACCGTCCTCCCGTGTGGTCTGAGGCACGGCAGGCACTATCTAGTACCGTCCTCCCGTGCGGTCTGAAGAGCGGCAGGCACTATCTAGTACCGTCCTCCCGTGTGCTCTGAGGCACGGCAGGCACAATCTAGTACCGTCCTCTCGTGTGGTCTGAGGCACGGCAGGCACTATCTAGTACAGTCCTCCCGTGTGGTCTGAAGCACGGCAGGCACAATCTAGTACCGTCCTCTCGTGTGGTCTGAGGCACGGCAGGCACAATCTAGTACAGTCCTCCCGTGTGGTCTGAGGCACGGCAGGCACAATCTAGTACCGTCCTCTCGTGTGGTCTGAAGCACGGCAGGCACAATCTAGTACCGTCCTCTCGTGTGGTCTGAGGCACGGCAGGCACAATCTAGTACCGTCCTCCCGTGTGGTCTGAGGCACGGCAGGCACTATCTAGTACAGTCCTCCCGTGTGGTCTGAAGCACGGCAGGCACAATCTAGTACCGTCCTCTCGTGTGGTCTGAGGCACTATCTAGTACCGTCCTCCCGTGCGGTCTGAGGCACGGCAGGCACAATCTAGTACCGTCCGACTTCTTTACAGCACTCTAGGGCATACAGGTGGTGGTCGTACTTTATATGGGGAAAAACAGGTGACAGGTTCCCTTAAGGCTGTGTGCCCACGATGCATTTTTTAAGCAAAAACGCTGCAGAAACGCTTAAAAAACGCATGGTAGAAGGCCTGCCATGTTCCCCAATGATAATCCGCTTGTGCTGTGCACATGCTGCGGAAATTTCCTCTGCGGATCATCATTGCGGAAAAAAACACAGCACTACCAATTATTTTGCGGAAGTGCTGCATTTTCGCCGCCATTGACTTGCATTAGATCGCATGGATTACGCATCACTGTATATGTAGATGCGCATTCCATGCGTTCTAGTGTGCGGATGGTACCCAGGTCTAGAGGAGAGGAGACTGTCCTCCGGACCAGGGTACCATAGAAAACTGTAAAGAAAAAAAAAAGAATAAAATAAAAAATAAATATATACTTACCTTCTGGCGGCCCCCCGCTGCACTCCTCCTCTCATGCCGGAAGTTCGCGATGTACTGAAGGACCTGCGCTGACATTATAGTCATGTGACAGGTCACGCGACGCTGACGTCAGCAGGTCCTTCAGTGTATCGCTGCTGGCAAGGGAGAACGGAGGGAAAGCAGGACACCGGGGGCCATCAGAGGGTAAGTATATATTTATTTTTTTAACATTCTTTCGGTCACACTATATAAATCCATGCCGGTTGCATGGATTTATATAGTGTGACCAAGTTGTCAAACACTTTCCAAGTGATGCTAAAATCGCTTGGAAAGCGCTTGACAACCCGCATGCGGAAATGCAAGTGAAGAACGCTTCACTTCCGCTTGTCCCTGGCAGCAAAACGCATGTACAATCCGCATGCATAATCCGCATGTACAATCCGCATGCACAATCCGCATTGTGATGCAGCAGGCATCCCTTTAATGGTTCAGTGTGTGTTTTGACGGACCACATACCTCCCTCAGCTGACTGGTCACATGACTGTGACATCACACAGGTCCTTTTGCACAACAGAAGGTCTGGACATGTGACTGTGAGATAAGCACAGGTCCTGTGGCTGTTTCTATAGGATATAAAAACCCTGGTAATTTGAGACAGAAGTATGCAGGGGTGCAAGGGGTGTGATAGGCGTGAGGCCCGTTACCCGTTACCCGTGTGTGTGGCACCGTGTGAGGCCTGATGAAGCTTGGTGGACTCCTGGAGGGAGAAGCCTGGATCCTTGTGTGTGTAAGTGATGCCAGTAAGCCTTGGAGAGCCAGAGGCTTTGGAGGATAAGCGTCCTGGAGGGCAGAGCCTGGATCTGTGTGTGTGAGAGATGCCAGTGGCCTTGGACGGGATAAGGGCTGGAGACCACGTGTGGTAAGCTCTAGAGCCACAGTGGTGGCGGAACCAAATGGACTGAAGCAGCTAAAACCTGACAAAGGTAATACACTTTGTTATATGGACATTGCTATAGTATTACCTTGCTGAAGGCTGTATCTGAAGCCAAGTGGGCCTGTCTGCCACTTGAGCTTGTGGACATTATATGTGTGAACTGCGGTTTATGAAGTATAATAAACTGCTGAAGTGTGAAAACCGGAAAGACATTGCTGGTGTGCATTAATTGACGCGCTGCAGCGAGTATTCCCCAGGATGATGACTAGCGCTGCCTTACAGCATGCACGATCCGCATGCACGATCCGCATGCACGATCCGCATGGACAATCCGCATGCGTTTTTTTCTGCCAGGGAGTTGCAGAAACTCACAGGATAAAATCCTGAGCATTTCTGCATCGTGGGCACACAGCCTAAAGCAGGTTTTCATCTATGCAGCTTGTACAAGTGAACTTCATTGTTTGAAAAGTGGGTTACCTGTCTAAGCCATGTTATTACAGTACCTTTTATATGGTTTACACAGGTGCATCATGGGCTTTTCCTGCCCTATGAGTAAAATGAAAGGCTAAAATACAATGTGGAAACTTAATCAGAGAAATGTTTTATTTACATTCAGAACAGGTTTAAAAGAAACAAAATAACCATTACCACAGAAATCTCAAACGTTTAATTGTAGAAATATTATAGAAATAACATTTTACCATTATGTATAGAAATAATTCTAATTTAATAAAAGTGCATTTATGGGAGGATTGTGGGTAAGGTCTTTGGCTTTGCCCCGACCCCTCGGCCTGCCTCCGGTGTCTGATGTCTCAGCGTCCTGGAACTGAGATCATGATGCTGCTTTGGATAGCAAATCAATAGCCTTGAAAAACCCAGGAATAAGGGAAGGGGGTCTTTAGGGAAATTGGTCTCGAAAACAAGGCAGCGTGGAAAAATCTATTTTGTGGCTGTAGTCGACAACATCTCAGACCCAAGAGTTGTTGACTACCGAGAGCCACTCATCCCGGAACCAAAGGAGACGGCCGCCCACCCTGAGAAACATCCCAGGTGGGAATCTTCTAGATCCGGGTCTGGCAGACCAGCGCTGGTGGGTTCGTTGATGCCAGGAGGGGGCTAGCCTAAAGGAAGGTCTCTTCTTTTCCTGGTGGGCCGGAGTGTTGTCCTTTTGGTTGCTTTTCTACACTGAAAATTTCCGAAAGGACCATAACTGGACTGTGTGTCTCTTGGGAGGAGGGCATTTGGCCCTCTGTTGCAGAAACAAAATACTCTTACTCCCCATGGCATTAGAGATCATCTTATCTAGCTATTCGAAAAGGCAGCAGCCCTGGAAGGTGAGGCTGGTGGACTTTTTGGAAGCTGAATACAAGTTCCATGATTTCAGCTATGAGGCCATGGGGATGGTGATGTTGCCGGCTGCCAGGGCTGAATAGGGGGCTGCAGGGGGGCGGGCACACTCTCCTTATGGGGTCTCTGGGGGGATATAATGTTTGCAGGGGGCCATCTGCTGGGACGCCCCCCCCCCCACAAGCGCGCCCCCCCACACACACAAGCGTGCATCATCCGCCCCCCCCCCACAAGCGTGCATCATCCGCTCCCCCCCACAAGCGTGCATCATCCGCTCCCCCCCACAAGCGTGCATCATCCGCTCCCCCCCACAAGCGTGCATCATCCGCTCCCCCCCACAAGCGTGCATCATCCGCCCCCCCCACAAGCGTGCATCATCCGCCCCCCCCGCACAAGCGTGCATCATCCGCCCCCCCCACAAGCGTGCATCATCCGCCCCCCCCGCACAAGCGTGCATCATCCGCCCCCCCCCCACAAGCGTGCATCATCCGCCCCCCCCACAAGCGTGCATCATCCGCCCCCCCCACAAGCGTGCATCATCCGCCCCCCCCACAAGCGTGCATCATCCGCCCCCCCCACAAGCGTGCATCATCCGCCCCCCCCCCCACAAGCGTGCATCATCCGCCCCCCCCCCCACAAGCGTGCATCATCCGCCCCCCCCCCACAAGCGTGCATCATCCGCCCCCCCCCACAAGCGTGCATCATCCGCCCCCCCACAAGCGTGCATCATCCGCCCCCCCCACAAGCGTGCATCATCCGCCCCCCCCCACAAGCGTGCATCATCTGCCCCCCCCCACAAGCGTGCATCATCTGCCCCCCCCCCACAAGCGTGCATCATCTGCCCCCCCCCACAAGCGTGCATCATCCGCTCCCCCCCACAAGCGTGCATCATCTGCCCCCCCCACAAGCGTGCATCATCCGCTCCCCCCCACAAGCGTGCATCATCCGCCCCCCCCCACAAGCGTGCATCATCCGCCCCCCCCACAAGCGTGCATCATCCGCCCCCCCCCACAAGCGTGCATCATCCGCCCCCCCCACAAGCGTGCATCATCCGCCCCCCCCCACAAGCGTGCATCATCCGCCCCCCCCCACAAGCGTGCATCATCCGCCCCCCCCCACAAGCGTGCATCATCCGCCCCCCCCCACAAGCGTGCATCATCCGCCCCCCCCCACAAGCGTGCATCATCCGCCCCCCCCCCCACAAGCGTGCATCATCCGCCCCCCCCCCCACAAGCGTGCATCATCCGCCCCCCCCCCAAGCGTGCATCATCCGCCCCCCCCCCCCAAGCGTGCATCATCCGCCCCCCCCCACAAGCGTGCATCATCCGCCCCCCCCCACAAGCGTGCATCATCCGCCCCCCCCCACAAGCGTGCATCATCCGCCCCCCCCCACAAGCGTGCATCATCCGCCCCCCCCCACAAGCGTGCATCATCCGCCCCCCCCCACAAGCGTGCATCATCCGCCCCCCCCACAAGCGTGCATCATCTGCCCCCCCACAAGCGTGCATCATCTGCCCCCCCACAAGCGTGCATCATCTGCCCCCCCACAAGCGTGCATCATCTGCCCCCCCACAAGCGTGCATCATCTGCCCCCCCACAAGCGTGCATCATCTGCCCCCCCACAAGCGTGCATCATCTTCCCCCCCACAAGCGTGCATCATCTTCCCCCCCACAAGCGTGCATCATCTTCCCCCCCACAAGCGTGCATCATCTGCCCCCCCACAAGCGTGCATCATCTGCCCCCCCACAAGCGTGCATCATCTGCCCCCCCACAAGCGTGCATCATCTGCCCCCCCACAAGCGTGCATCATCTGCCCCCCCACAAGCGTGCATCATCTGCCCCCCCACAAGCGTGCATCATCTGCCCCCCACAAGCGTGCATCATCAAGCCCGCAGCATCCCCCCCAGAATACCTCCAGAGCCCGCAGCATGCACCCAGAGCCCCCACAAGCCTGCAGCATCCCTCCAGAGCAACCACCAGCCCGCAGCATGCCCCCACCAGAGCCATAGACATGCCACCACAGCCCGCAGCATGCACCCAGAGCCCCCACACGCCTGCAGCATCCCTCCAGAGCAACCACCAGCCCGCAGCATGCCCCCACCAGAGCCATAGACATGCCACCACAGCCTGCAGCATCCCCACAGAGCCCCCACATGCGTGCATCATCAGCCCCCCCCAGCGTCCCCACAAACCCGCAGCATTCCTCCAGAGCCACCACCAGCCCGCAGCATGCCTAGACAGCCCCCACTAGAGCAATAGACATGCCACCACAGCCCGCAGCATGCTCCCAGCATCCCCACCAGCCCGCAGCATCCCCCCAGAGCCACCACCAGCCCGCAGCATCCCCCCAGAGCCACCACGAGCCAGCAGCATCCCTCCAGAGCCCCCACCAGCCCGCAGCATGCCCCCACAAGCCCGCAGCATTCCTCCAGAGCCACCACCAGCCCGTAGCATGCCCACGGAGCTCCCAGAGCCCCCACACGTGTGCATCATCCGCCCCCCCACACGTGTGCATCATCCGCCCCCCCACACGTGTGCATCATCCGCCCCCCCCAAGTGTGCATCATCCGCCCCCCCCAAGTGTGCATCATCCGCCCCCCCCAAGTGTGCATCATCCGCCCCCCCCCAAGCGTGCATCATCCGCCCCCCCCAAGCGTGCATGATCCGCCCCCCCCCCAAGCGTGCATCATCCGCCCCCCCCCCAAGCGTGCATCATCCGCCCCCCCCCAAGCGTGCATCATCCGCCCCCCCCCCAAGCGTGCATCATCCGCCCCCCCCCAAGCGTGCATCATCCGCCCCCCCCAAGCGTGCATCATCCGCCCCCCCCCAAGCGTGCATCATCCGCCCCCCCCCCCAAGTGTGCATCATCCGCCCCCCCAAGCGTGCATCATCCGCCCCCCCCGGCAGGGGTGCATCATCCGCCCGCCCCCCCACAAGCGTGCATCATCCGCCCCCCCCCACAAGCGTGCATCATCTGCCCCCCCACAAGCGTGCATCATCTGCCCCCCCCCACAAGCGTGCATCATCTGCCCCCCCCACAAGCGTGCATCATCTGCCCCCCCCCACAAGCGTGCATCATCTGCCCCCCCCCACAAGCGTGCATCATCTGCCCCCCCCCACAAGCGTGCATCATCCGCCCCCCCCCAAGCGTGCATCATCCGCCCCCCCCCAAGCGTGCATCATCCGCCCCCCCCCAAGCGTGCATCATCCGCCCCCCCCCAAGCGTGCATCATCCGCCCCCCCCCAAGCGTGCATCATCCGCCCCCCCCCCCAAGCGTGCATCATCCGCCCCCCCAAGCGTGCATCATCCGCCCCCCCAAGCGTGCATCATCCGCCCCCCCCGGCAGGGGTGCATCATCCGCCCGCCCCCCCACAAGCGTGCATCATCCGCCCCCCCCCACAAGCGTGCATCATCTGCCCCCCCACAAGCGTGCATCATCTGCCCCCCCCCACAAGCGTGCATCATCTGCCCCCCCCACAAGCGTGCATCATCTGCCCCCCCCCACAAGCGTGCATCATCTGCCCCCCCCCACAAGCGTGCATCATCCGCTCCCCCCCACAAGCGTGCATCATCCGCTCCCCCCCACAAGCGTGCATCATCCGCTCCCCCCCCACAAGCGTGCATCATCCGCTCCCCCCCACAAGCGTGCATCATCCGCTCCCCCCCACAAGCGTGCATCATCCGCCCCCCCCACAAGCGTGCATCATCCGCCCCCCCCGCACAAGCGTGCATCATCCGCCCCCCCCGCACAAGCGTGCATCATCCGCCCCCCCCACAAGCGTGCATCATCCGCCCCCCCCACAAGCGTGCATCATCCGCCCCCCCCCACAAGCGTGCATCATCCGCCCCCCCCCACAAGCGTGCATCATCCGCCCCCCCCCACAAGCGTGCATCATCCGCCCCCCCCCACAAGCGTGCATCATCCGCCCCCCCCCACAAGCGTGCATCATCCGCCCCCCCCCCCACAAGCGTGCATCATCCGCCCCCCCCCCACAAGCGTGCATCATCCGCCCCCCCCCACAAGCGTGCATCATCTGCCCCCCCACAAGCGTGCATCATCTGCCCCCCCACAAGCGTGCATCATCTGCCCCCCCACAAGCGTGCATCATCTGCCCCCCCACAAGCGTGCATCATCTTCCCCCCCACAAGCGTGCATCATCTTCCCCCCCACAAGCGTGCATCATCTGCCCCCCCACAAGCGTGCATCATCTGCCCCCCCACAAGCGTGCATCATCTGCCCCCCCACAAGCGTGCATCATCTGCCCCCCCACAAGCGTGCATCATCTGCCCCCCCACAAGCGTGCATCATCTGCCCCCCCACAAGCGTGCATCATCTGCCCCCCCACAAGCGTGCATCATCTGCCCCCCCACAAGCATGCATCATCCGCCCCCCACAAGCGTGCATCATCAAGCCCGCAGCATCCCCCCCAGAATACCTCCAGAGCCCGCAGCATGCACCCAGAGCCCCCACAAGCCTGCAGCATCCCTCCAGAGCAACCACCAGCCCGCAGCATGCCCCCACCAGAGCCATAGACATGCCACCACAGCCCGCAGCATGCACCCAGAGCCCCCACACGCCTGCAGCATCCCTCCAGAGCAACCACCAGCCCGCAGCATGCCCCCACCAGAGCCATAGACATGCCACCACAGCCTGCAGCATCCCCACAGAGCCCCCACATGCGTGCATCATCAGCCCCCCCCAGCGTCCCCACAAACCCGCAGCATTCCTCCAGAGCCACCACCAGCCCGCAGCATGCCTAGACAGCCCCCACTAGAGCAATAGACATGCCACCACAGCCCGCAGCATGCTCCCAGCATCCCCACCAGCCCGCAGCATCCCCCCAGAGCCACCACCAGCCCGCAGCATCCCCCCAGAGCCACCACGAGCCAGCAGCATCCCTCCAGAGCCCCCACCAGCCCGCAGCATGCCCCCACAAGCCCGCAGCATTCCTCCAGAGCCACCACCAGCCCGTAGCATGCCCACGGAGCTCCCAGAGCCCCCACACGTGTGCATCATCCGCCCCCCCACACGTGTGCATCATCCGCCCCCCCACACGTGTGCATCATCCGCCCCCCCCAAGTGTGCATCATCCGCCCCCCCCAAGTGTGCATCATCCGCCCCCCCCAAGTGTGCATCATCCGCCCCCCCCCAAGCGTGCATCATCCGCCCCCCCCCAAGCGTGCATCATCCGCCCCCCCCCAAGCGTGCATCATCCGCCCCCCCCCCAAGCGTGCATCATCCGCCCCCCCCCAAGCGTGCATCATCCGCCCCCCCCCAAGCGTGCATCATCCGCCCCCCCCCAAGCGTGCATCATCCGCCCCCCCCCAAGCGTGCATCATCCGCCCCCCCCAAGCGTGCATCATCCGCCCCCCCCCAAGCGTGCATCATCCGCCCCCCCCCCCAAGCGTGCATCATCCGCCCCCCCAAGCGTGCATCATCCGCCCCCCCCGGCAGGGGTGCATCATCCGCCCGCCCCCCCACAAGCGTGCATCATCCGCCCCCCCCACAAGCGTGCATCATCTGCCCCCCCACAAGCGTGCATCATCTGCCCCCCCCCACAAGCGTGCATCATCTGCCCCCCCCACAAGCGTGCATCATCTGCCCCCCCCCACAAGCGTGCATCATCTGCCCCCCCCCACAAGCGTGCATCATCTGCCCCCCCCCACAAGCGTGCATCATCTGCCCCCCCCCAAGCGTGCATCATCCGCCCCCCCCAAGCGTGCATCATCCGCCCCCCCCCAAGCGTGCATCATCCGCCCCCCCCCAAGCGTGCATCATCCGCCCCCCCCCCCAAGCGTGCATCATCCGCCCCCCCAAGCGTGCATCATCCGCCCCCCCCGGCAGGGGTGCATCATCCGCCCGCCCCCCCACAAGCGTGCATCATCCGCCCCCCCCCACAAGCGTGCATCATCTGCCCCCCCACAAGCGTGCATCATCTGCCCCCCCCCACAAGCGTGCATCATCTGCCCCCCCCACAAGCGTGCATCATCTGCCCCCCCCCACAAGCGTGCATCATCTGCCCCCCCCCACAAGCGTGCATCATCCGCTCCCCCCCACAAGAGTGCATCATCCGCTCCCCCCCACAAGCGTGCATCATCCGCTCCCCCCCACAAGCGTGCATCATCCGCTCCCCCCCACAAGCGTGCATCATCCGCTCCCCCCCACAAGCGTGCATCATCCGCCCCCCCCCACAAGCGTGCATCATCCGCCCCCCCCGCACAAGCGTGCATCATCCGCCCCCCCCGCACAAGCGTGCATCATCCGCCCCCCCCGCACAAGCGTGCATCATCCGCCCCCCCCACAAGCGTGCATCATCCGCCCCCCCCACAAGCGTGCATCATCCGCCCCCCCCCACAAGCGTGCATCATCCGCCCCCCCCCACAAGCGTGCATCATCCGCCCCCCCCCACAAGCGTGCATCATCCGCCCCCCCCCACAAGCGTGCATCATCCGCCCCCCCCCACAAGCGTGCATCATCCGCCCCCCCCCCACAAGCGTGCATCATCCGCCCCCCCCCCACAAGCGTGCATCATCTGCCCCCCCACAAGCGTGCATCATCTGCCCCCCCACAAGCGTGCATCATCTGCCCCCCCACAAGCGTGCATCATCTGCCCCCCCACAAGCGTGCATCATCTGCCCCCCCACAAGCGTGCATCATCTGCCCCCCCACAAGCGTGCATCATCTGCCCCCCCACAAGCATGCATCATCTGCCCCCCCACAAGCGTGCATCATCTGCCCCCCCACAAGCGTGCATCATCAAGCCCGCAGCATCCCCCCCAGAATACCTCCAGAGCCCGCAGCATGCACCCAGAGCCCCCACAAGCCTGCAGCATCCCTCCAGAGCAACCACCAGCCCGCAGCATGCCCCCACCAGAGCCATAGACATGCCACCACAGCCCGCAGCATGCACCCAGAGCCCCCACACGCCTGCAGCATCCCTCCAGAGCAACCACCAGCCCGCAGCATGCCCCCACCAGAGCCATAGACATGCCACCACAGCCCGCAGCATCCCCACAGAGCCCCCACATGCGTGCATCATCAGCCCCCCCCAGCGTCCCCACAAACCCGCAGCATTCCTCCAGAGCCACCACCAGCCCGCAGCATGCCCACACAGCCCCCACCAGAGCAATAGACATGCCACCACAGCCCGTAGCATGCCCCCAGCATCCCCACCAGCCCGCAGCATCCCTCCAGAGCCCCCACCATGCCCTCAGCATCCCCACCAGCCCGCAGCATCCCCCCAGAGCCACCACCAGCCCGCAGCATCCCCCCAGAGCCACCACGAGCCCGCAGCATCCCTCCAGAGCCCCCACCAGCCCGCAGCATGCCTAGACAGCCCCCACTAGAGCAATAGACATGCCACCACAGCCCGCAGCATGCTCCCAGCATCCCCACCAGCCCGCAGCATCCCCCCAGAGCCACCACCAGCCCGCAGCATCCCCCCAGAGCCACCACGAGCCAGCAGCATCCCTCCAGAGCCCCCACCAGCCCGCAGCATGCCCCCACAAGCCCGCAGCATTCCTCCAGAGCCACCACCAGCCCGTAGCATGCCCACGGAGCTCCCAGAGCCCCCACACGTGTGCATCATCCGCCCCCCCACACGTGTGCATCATCCGCCCCCCCACACGTGTGCATCATCCGCCCCCCCCAAGCGTGCATCATCCGCCCCCCCCAAGCGTGCATCATCCGCCCCCCCCAAGCGTGCATCATCCGCCCCCCCCCAAGCGTGCATCATCCGCCCCCCCCCAAGCGTGCATCATCCGCCCCCCCCAAGCGTGCATCATCCGCCCCCCCCCCAAGCGTGCATCATCCGCCCCCCCCCCAAGCGTGCATCATCCGCCCCCCCCAAGCGTGCATCATCCGCCCCCCCCCAAGCGTGCATCATCCGCCCCCCCCAAGCGTGCATCATCCGCCCCCCCCCCCCAAGCGTGCATCATCCGCCCCCCCCCCAAGCGTGCATCATCCGCCCCCCCAAGCGTGCATCATCCGCCCCCCCCGGTAGGGGTGCATCATCCGCCCCCCCCCCACAAGCGTGCATCATCCGCCCCCCCCCACAAGCGTGCATCATCCGCCCCCCCCCCCACAAGCGTGCATCATCCGCCCCCCCCCCACAAGCGTGCATCATCCGCCCCCCCCCCACAAGCGTGCATCATCCGCCGCCCCCCCCCACAAGCGTGCATCATCCGCCCCCCCCACAAGCGTGCATCACCAAGCCCGCAGCATCCCCCCCCAGAATACCTCCAGAGCCCGCAGCATGCCCTCAGCATCCCCAGAGCACTCAGAGCCCGCAGCATGCACCCAGAGCCCCCACAAGCCTGCAGCTTCCCTCCAGAGCAACCACCAGCCCGCAGCATGCCCCCACCAGAGCCATAGACATGCCACCACAGCCCGCAGCATCCCCCCCAGAGCCCCCACACGCGTGCATCATCCCCCCCAGAGCCCCCACACGCGTGCATCATCCCCCCCAGAGCCCCCACACGCGTGCATCATCCCCCCCAGAGCCCCCACACGCGTGCATCATCCCCCCCAGAGCCCCCACACGCGTGCATCATCCCCCCCAGAGCCCCCACAAGCGTGCATCATCCGCCCCCCCCACAAGCGTGCATCATCCGCCCCCCCACAAGCGTGCATCATCCGCCCCCCCCCCACAAGCGTGCATCATCCGCCCCCCCCACAAGCGTGCATCATCCGCCCCCCCCACAAGCGTGCATCACCAAGCCCGCAGCATCCCCCCCCCCAGAATACCTCCAGAGCCCGCAGCATCCCCACAGAGCCCGCAGCATGCACCCAGGGCCCCCACAAGCCTGCAGCTTCCCTCCAGAGCAACCACCAGCCCGCAGCATGCCCCCACCAGAGCCATAGACATGCCACCACAGCCCGCAGCATCCCCCCAGAGCCCCCACACGCGTGCATCATCCGACCCCCCCCCTCCAGAGCCCGCAACATGCTCCCACAGAACCCGCACCAGCCCCATAGAGCACCCACGAGCCCGCAGCATGCCCCCAGAGCCACAAGCCCACAGCATGCCCCCACCATCCCCCACAGACCCGCAGCATCCCCCCAGAGCCACCACGAGCCCGCAGCATCCCTCCAGAGCCCCCACCAGCCAGCAACATGCCCGCAGCATCCCTCCAGAGCCCCCACAAGCCCGCAGCATCCCTCCAGAGCCACCACCAGCCCGCAGCATGCCCACAGAGCCCCCACCAGAGCCATAGACATGCCACCACAGCCCGTAGCATCCCCACAGAGCTCCCAGAGCCCCCACACGCGTGCATCATCAGCCCCCACCATCCCCCACAGACCCGCAGCATCCCCCCCAGAGGCACCACCAGCCCGCAGCATCCCTCCAGAGCCCCCACCAGCCAGCATGCCCGCAGCATCCCTCCAGAGCCACCACCAGCCCGCAGCATGCCCACACAGCCCCCACCAGAGCAATAGACATGCCACCACAGCCCGCAGCATGCCCCCAGCATCCCCACCAGCCCGCAGCATCCCTCCAGAGCCACCATGAGCCCGCAGCATCCCTCCAGAGCCACCATGAGCCCGCAGCATCCCTCCAGAGCCCCCACCAGCCAGCAGCATGCCCCCAGCATCCCCACAGAGCCCCCACAAGCCCGCAGCATCCCTCCAGAGCCACCACCAGCTCGTAGCATGCCCACAGAGCCCCCACCAGAGCCATAGACATGCCACCACAGCCGGCAGCATCCCCACAGAGCTCCCAGAGCCCCCACACGCGTGCATCTGCATCATCATCAATCATCATCATCCCAGACCACCCAAAGCCCGCAGCACCCCCCCAGAGCCCAGCACTGACCTCCTCCTGAAGCTTCACCGTATCACTTTCTGCATGAATCTATGGCGTCTGGTGCTAAACTAGAACACGCCCATAATGCAGTCAGGACACGCCCACGGAAACGACGTCATACCTGGAAGGAGCCCATACATTCTAGCGTTTACCAGGGAGGAGGCTGCAGAGCGAGTGGTTGGTGGTGAGGCTGCTGAGTATTGGGGAGACATGGCGGATGACTGCGCACCCCACACTGAGCTCCCGGGGGGGCAGCCTCAGTCCTGGGGGGACACCCTGGCTTCCTGTGGATGTGGTTAGTCCCCTGCACTATAGAGAGCGGCTCATAGACTGCTGTAGAGCAGCAATGGTCGGTGACGGGTCAGAGCCGGTGATTACAGGGAGCCGCAGCCTCTCACCTGTCAGCAGTTGGACTATAAACCAGGTTTCCAGTCACTGACAGTATGGCTGGAGCTGCGCCCATTATGCACTGTTAGAACTTGGCGATGTCTGCCATGTCTGGAGGTTCCTGGATTCTGTATTTTTCTGCACAGGGTTTGTCCATGAGAAAAAGGAACACAGAGCGCCAGTCCTGGCCACAGGTTGTGTCTGGTACTACAGCTCCGGTCTAGTGACGTGACAGGTGCTGAGCTGTAATGCCACACACAGCCTGTGCCCAGGGGTGGCGCTGTAATACAACAGCTCTGACTTTCTACTCTGGGACAACTTCTGTAAGGCTGAATTCACACATCTGTGCTCCACGGAGCGAGCTCAGATCTGACAACCGCTGGGTCACCAGTGCTGATCTGTGATTACCTCCTAGGAATAGATGAGGCACTGATCAGGTCCGGAGAGCCGGGCCGGGTCCTCGGATCCCACCACGGATGTGTGAATTCCTCCTTAAGTTAATATCTTAGTGTTAGAGTTCTCCTTTAGAATTTCTGTTCACATGAGAGTAATTTATTATAGTTTATTGTGTAACTTTTGAAAAACGTATCGATTACTAATCCTGAGTTACAGCCAGTGATAGTCTAGAGCTGCATTCAGAGATCTGCAGGCTTCTGAGCTGAAATCTCCCAGCAGTCCTTGCTGAGATCACTATTGTTAGCGTTGCAATGTTAAGGCAGGTGCAGATAGCAGTGTTTTCGGTCGGAGTGCGATCTGACAAAACATTGAATCGCACTGTGACTAGTGTTTGTCCAAGAAGAAAAATCGGACATGTGCACGGCCCCATAGACAGTCTGTCCGAGGACAAAAAACACTATGCTTGAGTTTCATCTAATATTCGGATCATGCTCGGCCATACAAGTTAATGAGTTCTTGGAAAAGATCACACTGCACTCAGATGACATCTGAGTGCAGTCCCATTTTTCACGGATTGACGTAACGAAGAAGATGGAGAATTTTTTTTGACCTATGTCTTGTATCTTGTTTTGTGTCACTTTATGTACAGTTCTGGCCAAAAGTCTTGTGACTGATAGAAATTTTGGTGTTCACTTCAGTGATTTTAGATCTTTTAGTCAGATGTTTCTGTGGTTACTGCAGTACAATTATCAGCATTTTATAAGTTTTATACTTTTATTGACAAATACATCAAGTTTATGGAAAGATTCAATATTCACAGTGTTGACCCTTATTTTTCAAGACTCGTTCCCTTCGCCTTGGCAGCTGGATATCGGCTGCTGGGCCAAATCCTGACTGACGACGGACAATTTTTGTCTAATCAGTGCTAGGAGCTCACTACATACATTTCTGTTTGTCCACCCGCTTTTTGAGGAGTGACCACAATCGAATTGAGATCTGGAGAGTTTACTGGCCATGAACCCAAAATGTTAATGTTACCCAGACACTTGGTTGTCACTTTTGCCTTGTGACATATTCTCCGTCATGCTGGTATATGCATTGCTGTGTTCTTAGGTATAATTGTGAGTGAGCCCACTCCCTTTTGATGATGGATAACTCCACACATGACTCGTCTCGGGGTGCTTTACTGTTGGCATAACACAGGACTCAAAGTAGCGCTCAGCTTTTCTTCTCCGGACATTCATTCTTCCATATGTCCCTAACAGTTTGAAGGGGGCCTTCATCAGGGAAATAACTTTACCCCAGTCCTCTGTAATCCAATCACTGTAGTTTACTGCATTTTATAATCCTGTTCTTAATCTTTTTCATGGAGAAAAGTGGTTTCTTTGCTGCCCTACTTGACACCAGCACAGCCTCCAAAATCCTTCTCCTCACGGTGTGTACAGATGCACTGACGCCTGCCTGCTGCCATTCTTGAGCAAGCTCTGCACTGATGTTCAACCAATTCCATAGCTGAATCCTATGTAGGAGATGATACAGGGACTTGCTGGACTTTCTTCGGAGTCCTGAAGTCTTCACAGCAAATTAACCTCCCCCTATTAAGTTATTATTTATTATAGTGCCATTTATTACATGGAGCTTTACATGTGAAAAGGGATATACACAGCAAAAAACAAGTACAATAATCTTGAACAAAACGAAACACCGACTGGTACAGGAGGAGCGAGGACCCTGCCCGCGAGGGCTTACAGTCTACAATGAATGGGTGAGGATACAGTAGGTGAGGGTAGAGCTGGTCGTGCAGTGGTATGATGGAGCGGTGGTTACTGCAGATTGTAGGCTTGTTAGAAGAGGTGAATCTTCAGCTTCCTTTTGAAGGTTTCCACGGTTGGCAACAGTCTGATATATTGGGGTAGAGAGTTCTAGAGTAGGGGGATGCATGGGAGAAATCTTGCGTGTGATTGTGGGAAGAGGAGATAAGAGGGGAGTAGAGAAGGAGATCTTGTGAGGATTGGAGGTTGCGTGCAGGTAAGTACCGGGACACTAAGTCACAGTTATATGGAGGAGACAGGTTGTGGATGGCTTGGTATGTCATGGTTAGGGTTTTCAACTGGAGTCTCTGGATAATGGGGAGCCAGCGAAGGGATTGACAGAGGGGAGAGGCCAGGGAATAGAGGGGGGGACAGCTGGATTAGTCGGCCAGCAGAGTACAGTTATCTGACAGGAGAAAACAAACTCCTTTGTCATGCTTGCCGATGGGGCGAGGGGTGTGGGAAAGGTGGAATCCAACGTATGAAAGTGTAGCTGGAGAGGCCATGTCAGAGGGGGTGAGTCAGGTACCATTGATGCCAAGGAAGGAAAGTTTGTTAGTAATGAAAAGGTCATGGATGTAGGAAAGTTTGTTGCAGACGGAGAGAGCGTTCCATAGAGCTCCTGTTAGTGGGATTGGGGAAGCGGGGGATGGGCAATGGGTATAGGGTTAGAAAGGTTGTGGAAATTTGATAGATTGTGGATGAGAGGTAGAAGTGACTGTGGGGATGTGGTGAGGAGGGCCATGATTTGGAGAGATATCGCCAGCAGTGAGGAGCAGCAGGAGAGAGCGTGAGGTGGCTGTCTGTGTTTGGAGACAGAGGATTGTATGTTGAGGAACAGATCTGAGGAGGAGGTGAGATGGAGGGAGAGATGACCAGTTCATTACTAGGTGTAGGGATGAGAAGGGTTAGTAGAACGTGTAGGACTATAGGGGTGAGAGTGAAAACAAAGAGAAACATTTTTTACTCTGGCTGTGCAGTTACCTTCAGTTATCTTCTGGTTCAATTCTGGTCTAACTCAGTGCAGCACACTGTAAGGTGGCTGCCAGACAGGTCGTGGACGGGAGGTATGTGTCCCCGAAGTACCAAACTTCGGTGATGTAGGACATGGAGAAGCAGGCTCCAGAACACATAGTGCTGGGAGGGAGTTAATGGGCCTTATTAAAGGGCCGGGTTTCAAGAGCAGCTGAAAGAGTTGGGGGGGAAACAGCTGCTCACTTACCTCCAGTCCAGGTCTTGGAAGGCCTGATTTAAGACAGCTGCGCCTGTCTCAGTGGTGCTGTGTGTTGTGCATCGTGAGCAAACCTTGCATGTGCTGCTCAGTCTGCTGGAGGCAGAGAAAAGCACTAGATTTAAACGGCTGATGCCGTGCTGTATGGACTGGTTATTTTTAGTTTTGTTCTGTTATAGCAGTGTTTCCCAAACCCCATCCTCACGGACCCCCATAGGTCATGTTTTCAGAATCTCCTTAGTATTTGGGAAATACTGCGTTATACCTTTTGTGTATCTGTATGGTGGCAGAAGGTGCCATGCACCCCCTGCTTTGGGCAGAGGGGGGGGGTATGTAAGGTTGCTGCCGGACAGGTCGTGGACAGGAGGTATGTGTCACCGAAGTGCCAAGCTTTGGTGATGTAGGACCCGGAGAAGCAGGCTCCAGCACACATAGTGTAGGGAGTTAGTGGGCCCGGATTGAAGGGCCGAGTTTTACGAGCAGCTGAAAGAGCTGTTATGTTTTGGTTTCCTGGTTGGTTTATGGACATTTAATAAACCACCAGTTTGTTTTGGAACCTGCGGACTGCATTCCTGTGTGAACCTGCGCCTACCCAAGAGCTGATCCGTCACAACACGTATATGATGCACCGCAGACTAAATTCTTAATGATCCCATAAATGGTTGATCTAGGGGCAATCTTACAAGCAGCAATGGCCTTGCCTGCAAAGCAATGATGACTGCACATGTTTTCTTGAAGGTAATCAGAAGACAATGATTTGAAGCACCAGCCTGCTCTTGTAATTCAGTAAGCATGACTGTGGAAATGGGGGTTTTGTGGTTAAGTAATTTCCTTGGGAAAAAATTAATATGCATTTTTTTTTTTTTTTTAACAATTCATCTGATCATTCTTCATAACAATCTACAGTTAATGCAAATTGACACTATAAAAACTGAAGCAGCAAACTTTATGAAAGCCAGAATGTGTTTCAGTCTCCAAACTTGTCGACTGTGTATTATTGTGTTACCTCTTTTGTATATTATTGTGTCACCTCTTATCTTGTGAATCGCTTCTCTTTTCAGTTTGTTAGCCACATGCTGCCAGGCGAGAGCTTGTGGGCACAATCATGCGGCTGGTGATTCTTGATGACTATGTCCTGGCCAGCGAATGGGCAGCAAAATACATAAGTAATCGCATCGCCCAGTTCAATCCTGGACCTGACAATTACTTCACACTTGGGCTCCCCACAGGTAATGTGCCTTTTATCTCTCTTTATCCAGTTTTCCACGAGTTGGTTCAAGCATTTTAGTTGTGGATTGAACTATTTTTGCACATGTGAATTACGAGAAGTCCTCAGGAGTAAGTCAGATGTGTACGGCAAAGCTTCATAGAGGAGGGAGACTCCAAGTTCACCGCTGAACATCTGCTCTCTCCATGTTTCGTTGCGATCTACCAGTGTCTCCGTAAGATTTGGCCATTCTCTACTGTTATATGCAAGAGTGTGACAATTTTCCAAAGGAACAAGGAGATTGAGTAGCTCAACAGCCTCTTGCCACTGATCGGCAAACAAATTTGGAGAAAATAATTGGACAAAGCCTGAAGGACGCTGTAATGCAGGGCTGTGTTCTGGGGGATCGATGAAGACATAAGAAATAGGAGTGTGAGTTGGGGGGTCTCCCAGTGGTAATACAGTTGGAATCACTGCCTTATTAATACAACGGGGAACTGTTTTGATTTCAATTAACAATTTAAAGTGGTTGTCCGAAACCAACACTGATTTAATCCTAAATCTCTATTTAATTTAATAATCTACCGTATTTTTCGGACTATAAGACGCACTTTTTTTCCTCCAAAATTTTGGAGGAAAATGGAGGGTGCGTCTTATAGTCCGAATGGGGGGGGGGTGTGTATGTGTGTGTGTGTGTGTGTGTATATATATTCCTGGTATTTGTGCTGCCCCCGCCATCCTATCCTGGAATGCGTGGCTCCCCTCATCCCCAATCCCGGTATGCGTGGCTCCCCTCATCCCCAATCCCGGTATGCGTGGCACCGCTCATCCCTATTCTGGTATGCGTGGCTCCCCTCATCCCCAATCCCGGTATGCGTGGCTCCCCTCATCCCCAATGCCATTATGCGTGTCACCCCTCATCCCCAATCCTGGTATGCGTGTCACCCCTCATCCCCAAAAAAATAAACAGTTATACTCGCCTTTCTTCTCTGTACTCCAGCGCTGCAGCGTCCTGTTCTGCCGGAGGCCGGGGGAGGAGTGCGGTGACAGAGCACAGCGCCGACCGGCGCCAATTTGCTGAAGACACACTGTAAATGTGTCTTCATAAAAATGGCGCCGGATAGCGCTATGCGCACGCGCCGATCCGACGTCTCACTCCGCCCCCGGTCTCCGCTGAAGAGAGGCGCCGCGGCAACGCTCCTCCTGGTCAGGTAAGTATGGCGCCGGAGATCGCAGTGTGTGTTCAGTGCCTACACACACCGCGATGTCCGACGCCATACACCTCTTACCTGTAACGGCTGGATGCGGTCTTCTGTCTGGAGCCAGACTGCGCGTCACGCATGCGCAGTCTATCGAGACTTTGGACAGAGACCCGCATTCCCGGTTATATTATAGATGTGGGGTGTGAGGGGAGTGGTAGCTGTGGAGGAGCGGGGCACAGGAGGCAGCGGTGCAGCCTACACTGTCCCTGCTGCTAAAGAAAATGAATATTCACTGCTCCTTAATAGCAGCACACAGTGTAGCCGCGCTGCGGCTCCTGCTGCTGCCGGAATCGCCTGTGCCCTCTGTTAAAGGGCATGAATATTCAACCTCTCTCCACGCCCATGGGCGTGGGGAGGGGGTGAATATTCATGCCTTTTAATAAGCGGGCACACGCTATAGCCCGGCAGCAGCAGGAACCGCAGCGCGGCCAAGCTGTGTGCCGGCTATGAAGGAGAGTGAAGTCACTGCTCCCTGCGCACACAGACCCAGCGTGGGGAGCAGTGACTTCCGGCAGCTGATCTCTCCATGTGAGCCGCGCATGGCAGTGACGTGCGACTCACATGGAGAGATCAGTGCGGGCAGACAGGAGGAGAGAGAAGAAAGGTGAGTATAAGTGTTTATTTTTTTTATGTGCAGCCTGATGGGGATTAGGGGGACCATGCATATTAGAGTATGGATGAGGGGGCCATACAAAACAGGATAAAGATGAGGGGGCCATACATACCTGGACGGGGATGATGGCCACGTATAAAAGGAAGGGGGTTGGGCATATATACCAGGATAGGGAATATTGTCAAAATTGGGTATTACCCCTATACCAGTGTCAGCAGAAGACCCCCTCCCCCTTAAAAGTGCATCATGAACAATTTTTTGCTTAATTTTTTTTTTTTTTTCCTCTAAAACCTAGGTGCGTCTTATGGTCCGGTGCGTCTTATAGTCCGAAAAATATGGTAATTGCTTTTCTAATATACTTTAATTAAAAGTTAATCTAAATTTATCTAACTGGGGTGTGTTTGTATGTGTGTATACATTTGTTTTTTTTACCAACTTCCTGTTTGATAACATTTAGTTTGAAAATCCCCAGTGCATCCTGGGATATGAAGACGGACGTGATCAGGGAGCAGAGGCTGCGGTCCCTGCTGCTGCCTCTTTCCCCACCCTGAATGAAGCGTCATCAGTGATGCCTGTTTCAGGGGCTGGGCTAGTCCCTGCTACTCTGTGCATGTGTCGGTTGTCAATTCTAACTCTCAGTGGCTCAGCAGGATCTTGTCACTGTGCAATATTCTTTTTAATGCGCAGCGTCAGGGATTCCTCAGACGACACCGGGGTGATCACGCAATATCTCACCCTGCCGTCACTGTGTCATGGATTTCGTCTGGAATCGCGAGCACACGATCCAGATTACTTCGACAGTTCAGCAGTTTTTGGGGATTGCGAATCTCAAGAATGCTACCTCCCGGAAGCTAAAATACGATAAATGAGGGGCCCGGTGAAGAAAGCCATAGCAAATTCGGTCATGTCCCTTGGAGGTGCAATGTACCTGTTGGGTACCCTGATATCGTGGGTTCTGTGAGCACAATACCATTCCAGGGTTTTACAGTGGGATCTGCTACATAATGAAGTTTCTCTTAAGGGCACTTGGAAGGGAAGATGTCCTTATCACCCCGGTCAGTAAAATCTTTATAGAGGTTAGGCTCATCCTGCCACCAATCTCGAGGGGTTCCCTGGGTACTTGGGGTCACTAGCACAATTACCACAGATGCGAGTCCCAGAGGGTGGGGAGCCCAGGGGACCTGGTCAGATATCGAAAAGGGTCTCTCCTCCAATGCAAAAGAACTTTTGTCGGTCCGAGCTCTGCTGTGCCTGTTTGGGGTGAAGTTCGGGTCCTAGGAGGCATCGACTATGCAGCCTGCACAGCTGATCACAGCCCGGGCACCACGTCTCTGGGTAAATCTCCACCTTTTGAGTTACTTCTTGTGCAGCAGCCCCATGCAAGTTGCTCCGCTCTCCTCGGCCAGCTCCTGCTGAAGACTGAGCTCCTCTGTCCAATCTAGGAGCTCAATAGCCCTGATCACGTCAGTGGTAGCCCAGCGCTGCTGGATCAGATTTACAAATGGCAAACTAATCAGCCCTAGGCATTTCTAATATGTGCAGAGCAGGCGACATAAGTCTGACCGGTGTCCTCATAGACCTTTCCTCGGCCGGGGTCTAATAGGAGCAGTAAGATGGCCGTCATGGGGTCCATTGTTAGATCTCGGCTGCCATAGAAACTCATCGGCACCATGATCGCGCCTCCCTCTCCTGTCTAAAGTGCCTAAATGCTGTGGAAGCCCCCTACTGTGTCATACAGTGGATTAAGCTGCCAGGATCAAGGTTGGCTCCACTGTCGGTGGCTGAGGCAGGAGCAGGACTGTGTTATACAGCCACACTTCTGCCGCAGATCTTGTAAGAGCCCTGACAGGACCTGCCTGATGATAATGTGTCCTATAGAGCGGGTCCTGGTACCGGACTGCCCTGTACATATTCACCACTAGCTGGGAACCAGTTACTTACAAGGTCTAGTTTCGGATGTGTTTCCAGAATCTGTAGTTATCAGCATTTTATCCTTAAGGCCGAGTTATAATATCACTGTAACACTCTCGCCCTGTACCTGTATCCCTGCCCTGTGTGCTGCACAAAATTATATAACAAAGTGTGTGTGTGTGTACACAGATATCTATCTCCTGAATGGAATTACTGCTAGATCTCCTGTACATAGAAATATGAGGTTCTTAGCGCACATTTTGAGCAAATTGTGCGAGCCCATCTGCCAACGTCAAGGCGACCTCTTCAGATGGGTCCCTACACTAACACTACACAACTTAGTAACTGGGACTAGTTTTTTGTATTATTATTACCACCATGTTTACTATTTATTATTATTGCCGTAATGCAATTAATTGTAACTGTTATAACACTAATTAAAAAAATTTAATTAAATTTTTTTTATTATACTTGTGATTCTAATAATGGTATTACTAAATTCCCTTTGCCTAAAGCTGTTGATCCAGAAGTAGGCAAAAACCCCAGGACACCTAACGGCAATATGTTTCTTAGGGGAAAAAATTCCTTCTTGACCTATGGAAAAGGCGATCAGTCCTAGGACCCTGGATCAAACCTAATAATGTTATATAATATTACGCTAATTATTGTACTACTGGAGTTATTTTAATTTGTTTTTATAAATCTAACTATTTGAGATGGTTATTATTAACATTGTGCTATCTTATTACAGTATTATTCTTCTTTCCTATCACTACTAATACTGCCCTATACCTACAGTGTTGATCCAGAAGAAGGCAAAAACCCCAGGACACCTTCAGCCAATTTGTGTTACAGGGGAAAAAGTCCTTCTTGACCCCGAGAAAAGACGATCAGTCCTAGAACCCTAGATCAAACCTAATTATGTTACTAGTTATGTAATTACTATTACTGTACTAAATGTACTTCTACAGTTTTTAATATAATTTTTTTTATATATTTTGTCTTATGTCCTGCTTTCTTATTAAAGTACTACTCTAACTTTTCTATAACTATTTAATATTACAGTATTGATTGAACTACGTCTATAATTTTTATTTACTCTTTGTTCTTTCTAGAGATATAACTAGTTTATATTATTATTATCCTGCTATCTTATTACTGTATTATTCTTCTTTCCTATTACTACTAATACTACCCTATACCTACAGTGTTGATCCAAAAGAAGGCAAAAACCTTAGGACACCTTCAGTCAATTTGTGTCACAGCGGAAAAATTCCTTCTTGACCCCGAGAAAAGGCGATCAGTCCTAGAACCCTGGATCACACTGTTATTCTACCTACTACTATTACTACTGTTATTTTATTACTTTCTTACTATTATTACTCAAATTACACTAATACTGATATACTACCACTAGATTACTACTATCCTGCGATTATTACTTTGGTGGATTTCTACTTACCAGCCGGTATTGCCGTATGATGATATCGGCAGAGAGGTCCCAGCAGGATGGTCCACATGGTGTTCCTCTTTCCTCTCAAATACCTTTTGATGTAATGGCAGATGTTGTTCTGCTTCTTCCTTTATGTTGTAGGATCGATTCTTCTGTCCTCTTCTGTCCTCTTCTGTCCTCTTCTGTCCTCTTCTGTCCTCTTCTGTCCTCTTCTGTCCTCTTCTGTCCTCTTCTGTCCTCTTCTGTCCTCTTCTGTCCTCTTCTGTCCTCTTCTGTCCTCTTCTGTCCTCTTCTGTCCTCTTCTGTCCTCTTCTGTCCTCTTCTGTCCTCTTCTGTCCTCTTCTGTCCTCTTCTGTCCTCTTCTGTCCTCTTCTGTCCTCTTCTGTCCTCTTCTGTCCTCTTCTGTCCTCTTCTGTCCTCTTCTGTCCTCTTCTGTCCTCTTCTGTCCTCTTCTGTCCTCTTCTGTCCTCTTCTGTCCTCTTCTGTCCTCTTCTGTCCTCTTCTGTCCTCTTCTGTCCTCTTCTGTCCTCTTCTGTCCTCTTCTGTCCTCTTCTGTCCTCTTCTGTCCTCTTCTGTCCTCTTCTGTCCTCTTCTGTCCTCTTCTGTCCTCTTCTGTCCTCTTCTGTCCTCTTCTGTCCTCTTCTGTCCTCTTCTGTCCTCTTCTGTCCTCTTCTGTCCTCTTCTGTCCTCTTCTGTCCTCTTCTGTCCTCTTCTGTCCTCTTCTGTCCTCTTCTGTCCTCTTCTGTCCTCTTCTGTCCTCTTCTGTCCTCTTCTGTCCTCTTCTGTCCTCTTCTGTCCTCTTCTGTCCTCTTCTGTCCTCTTCTGTCCTCTTCTGTCCTCTTCTGTCCTCTTCTGTCCTCTTCTGTCCTCTTCTGTCCTCTTCTGTCCTCTTCTGTCCTCTTCTGTCCTCTTCTGTCCTCTTCTGTCCTCTTCTGTCCTCTTCTGTCCTCTTCTGTCCTCTTCTGTCCTCTTCTGTCCTCTTCTGTCCTCTTCTGTCCTCTTCTGTCCTCTTCTGTCCTCTTCTGTCCTCTTCTGTCCTCTTCTGTCCTCTTCTGTCCTCTTCTGTCCTCTTCTGTCCTCTTCTGTCCTCTTCTGTCCTCTTCTGTCCTCTTCTGTCCTCTTCTGTCCTCTTCTGTCCTCTTCTGTCCTCTTCTGTCCTCTTCTGTCCTCTTCTGTCCTCTTCTGTCCTCTTCTGTCCTCTTCTGTCCTCTTCTGTCCTCTTCTGTCCTCTTCTGTCCTCTTCTGTCCTCTTCTGTCCTCTTCTGTCCTCTTCTGTCCTCTTCTGTCCTCTTCTGTCCTCTTCTGTCCTCTTCTGTCCTCTTCTGTCCTCTTCTGTCCTCTTCTGTCCTCTTCTGTCCTCTTCTGTCCTCTTCTGTCCTCTTCTCAGGAAACGCAACCCTCAACTGACAGAGTGCCATTACTGACCTCATCCCGCTAAGTAAAAGTGTTTTTCCTGTTTTACACAGAATGCAGACTACCGTGCAGCAACCTATACTCCCGAGGGGCCGCAGGAAACTGGAGTGAATAATGTCCTCCTCTTCCTTTGGATTACGCTTATGCCGTGTTCTCACTGGTGCTATTGGCTTCCATTGAAGATTTAAGCTTTTTGGTATTTTTGATGCTGTATAGTTAGTCACAAAGTTACCTGAGACGTAATAAATAGCATTAAAGCTGCAGTAACTTTTTTATGTACACTGCTCAAAACATAAAGGGAACACTTAAACAACAGAATATAACTCCAGGTAAAACAAACTTCTGTGAAATCAAACTGTCCACTTAGGAAACAACACTGATTGACAATCAGTTTCACATGCTGTTGTGAAAATGGAATAGACAATAGATGGAAATTATTGGCAATTATCAAGACACCCTCAATAAAGGAGTAGTTCTGCAGGTGGGGACCACAGACCACATCTCAGTACCAGTGCTTTCTGGCTGATGTTTTGGTCACTTTTGAATGTTGGTTGTGCTTTCACACTCGTGGTAGCATGAGACGGACTCTACAATCCACAGAAGATGCTCAGGTAGTGCAGGTCATCCAGGATGGCACATCAGTGAGAGCTGTGGCAAGGAGGTTTGCTGTGTCTGTCAGTGTAGTGTCCAGAGGCTGGAGGCGCTACCAGGAGACAGGCCAGTACACCAGGAGACATGGAGGGGGCCGTAGGAGGGCAACAACCCCGCAGCAGGACCGCTACCTCCGCCTTTGTGCAAGGAGGAACAGGAGGAGCACTGCCAGAGCCCTGCAAAATGTACTCCAGCAGGCCACAAATGATCCTCCTTAAGACTGTCAGAAGGAGCTCACTGATAGATTCTCAGTTAGCTAATTTTGCAGCCAGGAATAGACAGTGCAGCACAGATGCTACAGAAGGCAACATTTTTTAATGAAACTCAATTACAGAAATCAATTTTAGCCCCAAATGCTTGCATTAAAGTAAAAAAAAACAAATGACCCAAAATCTGGACAACCGCTTTAACTCCATACCAACATCTGCCGTACGTGTCTGGTATAAGTCAGTAGCGGGTGTATGGAGCAGAATCAGCTCGCCCCGTACATGGCAGATAATGGCTGTGACAAACAACCAGGACCTGCCTCTAAGAGCTGCGAGTGGAGCGAAGATCTGCCCACCACTGTTAACCTGTTCAGTGCTGCTGTCAATCACTAACAGCAGCATTAACAGTGCACCGGCATTGGGTCGCATCGTTCCATGTGCCCACCGGCGCTCCAGTGACGCGATCACAGGGCGCAGATGGACTGCTATGACATCCGGGGGTCTGCTGAAGCCTCCGTGCCTGTCATCATAAAGCTTCATTTGGGCTGTAAAGAAGACCGTGATTTTGCTATATGGAGCATTACTGTGGTATCGCTGTATATAGCACAAGCAGTCAGATAATGTATACAAATGCAGTGAAAATTAAAAAAAAAAAAAAAAAAGTGTAAAATATTAAAACCCCACACGTTCAGCTCACCTCCCACTAAAAATAAAGATAATAAAAATATACACATTTGTGGTATGGTCTCTTTCAGAGAAATACAATCTATCCAAATATAAAAAACAAACGATCAGTGAACACAGAAAAAAATTCAAAAAGCCAAAATTGCATTTTTTTCGTTCGCCACAATACTACAGAAAATCCTGTAAGAAGCGATGACCATGTCATATGTGTCCCAAAATGTTATCAATAAAGTCCTCTTGCCCTTCAAAAAATAAGCCCCCACACAGCTCCATCAACCCGAAAAACGAAAATGTTACGGGTCTCAGAAAAAATGGTGACACCATCAAAAAAAAGTTTTTTTTCTTTTGCCAAAACTCTTGGAGAAGTTTGTTCTTGCTGTAATCACACTGAGGAGTAGGATCCTATTACCAGGTCATTTTCACCACACTATGTGCGCCGTTAAAACCCTTCCCAGAAAAACAGTGTCAGGCTTTTTTTTCCTCGCACTTTTACTGCACTTGGACTTTTTTCCCGTTTTCTAGTACTATGTGGTAAATGAATGGTGGGATTTATAAGTACCGCTCGTCCTGCAAAATAACAAGACCTCACACTATGTGGACAGACATGAAAAAGTTATAGCCCTTGGAAAAAGCGAAGGAAAAAACAGAAAAAACCATCAATTGGTTCTGTTGGGAAGGTGTAAAGCTGAAGAAACGCATGTAACAGCAGAATATGGAGGAAGGTGAGATATCACCGGCTGGTGGATACTACCTGCTCCATCGCTGGCAGAGTAACCCATCCCCATGGTGGCCGCTGAGATCTTCTCTTGTAGAAACGGATCCAAAATCTATAAAACATCGGGCACAGTCAGCAGAGGGTTTGGTGATTGGCTCATATTGGCGATATACCCAGGGGCATTACTGGGCACAGGGAAGATTGGGAATGAATAGGATTGACTGTTAGATATGTGATCTCTGCAATTAAAGGGGATGTCTAGTTGGAACAAGTTCTCACTGATCTCTGGATAGGTGATGACTAGTGTTGAGCATTCCGATACTGAAATATCGGGTATCGGCCGATATTCACTGTATCGGAATTCCGATACTTAATTCCGATACTTTTATAATATCGAATACCGGAATCGGAAGTTCCCATAATGCCTGCGCTCTGCAGTGTCTCTGAAGGATGACAAGCTGGATGGCAGCGCTCAGCTGCGATCCAGCTTGTCATCAGAATGCCATCCCAGCGTGGGAGAATTCTCCTGATTGTTTAAAAGCCGGCGCGCGGTAAAAAGCCGCCGGCTTTTAAACAATCACGCAGCCCCATACTGCTTCCCCGCAGCCTCCCACCCCGATCCTCCGCTCCCCTCGCCACCTCCCATCCCGATCGTAAATTAGGACCGGGCGGGGAGCGCAGCACCAAGGAGCGAAGGACCCGGGCGGGGAAGCCGGCAGTGAAAAGACTTCACCGCCGGCTTTCCCGTTCTGTGCTGCGCTTTCCCGCCGGTTATTTCAAATGAACAGCTGAGGTATCAGGTGATGCCGATCAGCTGTTCATTTGAAGTAGCCGCGGTGCCCTTAGAGGGTTCATGTGAGTTCATGCTTGACTGCATGAACTCACATCAACTTTCCCACGGCCGCACAGGTCAGCCTCACCTCCCGGACCCGTCATGATTAGTGTGTGCGGGGTGTGTGTGTGTGCGGGGTGTGTGTGTGCGGGGTGTGTGTGTGTGCGGGGTGTGTGTGCGGGGTGTGTGTGTGCGGGTGTGTGTGCGGGTGTGTGTGCGGGCAGACATAGGCCGATGTGACACTACTACTCCCATCGGCCTATGTCTGTCCCCCGTCCACTCCTGCCAGCAGGATCAGCTCGATGGGAGCAGTAGTTCCCATCAGCCTGATCCTGCTATTTAAATTGCCCTACTGTGTCCCCAATAAATGTTAAATACATGTCATTGGTGGCCAGTGGTTACCTAAAAGAAATTAGTTCATACATTACCTGTCCCCGCCGATCGCCACCTAAAATAAAGTAAAAAATAAAAAACTACACCTATACTCACCAAGACACCTAATTCCCCGAAGCCATCGATCTCCTGTAATAAAATATAAAATAATAAACCACAACCTTATCCTTACCCCTCCGTAGTAGTCCACGAGTGTCCCACGAAGATCTCCAGTTCAGAGCAGCCACATAGAATGTGACCGCTCTGAACCGCTGCCGCCGCTAGAATGACGGGGCCGTAAGGGTTCACCGGAGTTCAGGCAGCGCTGCTCCGGTTAGCTCCTTTACGGCACTGCTGTATCGTGAGAAATTCCCACGGTACAGCACTGCCGTAAAGGAGGTCTCCGGAGCTGCGCTGCCTGAATGCACTCCGGTGACCTCAGTCAGTGGCTCCCGCTGCCGGGAGCGGACGTGTTCCCGGCAGCCTGAGCTTACAGCAGCCATGCACAGCTGTCACCATCTCCAGATGTGACAGCTGTGCATGGGAGATCAGCGCAGGAACGTGGACAGGTAACTATTTTTTTTTTAGTAAACTAAGAATTAAATAAAATGGTGTTTTATTTCAAATAAATTATTTTTTTCTGGGTGTAGTGTGTTTTTTCTTTTTAACACTTTGTAGGTTAGTAATGGGGGTGTCATATAGACGGCCATCATTACTAACCTGGGCTTCATGGCAGCTGGCGCTGACATGAACCCCACCACTATTACCCCCTGCCACCGCACCAGGGCAGCGTGGAAGAGCGAGGCTAAGTGCCAGAATTGGCGCATCCTATGGATGCGCCATTTCTGGGGCGGCTGACGGCTGGTGTTTCTAGCCTGGGAGGGGGCCAATATTCATGGCACCCTTCCTGAGCTATTAATATCAGCCCCCAGCTGTCTGCCTAGCCTTTGCTAGCTAATAAAATAGAGGGGACCCCACGTCATTTTTTTTTGGGGGGTCCCCCATTTTAATAGCTAGTAAAGGCTAGGTATTCAGCTGGGGGCTGATATTAGTAGCCTGGGAAGCTCCGTGGGTTTTACCCCCTTCCCAGGCTTCAAACATCTGCCCCAGCCGTCTGCTTAACCTCCGCTAGAGACTAAAATTATGGGGGATCCCACGCCATTTTTTTTTTAAATAAATCCTTTATTTTAACACTAAATGACATTTGAGGACTTAATAAAGATGCAGTCCCTAAATTATTATTTATTTTTTAATAAATTTTTCCCAAAACTTTTGACGTGGGCTTCGCCATATTTTTGTATGCCAGCCAGGTACAGCATCCAGCTTCTATGAACGCGCCATTTTCCGGGGCGGCCGCGGACTGCAATTTTCAGCGGGGGGGGGGAGGGCAAAAAGCTTGGGCCTCCCTGCGCTGCAGATTCCATCCCCCAGCTGCCTAGTTGTACCTGGCTGGACACAAAAATAGGGAGAAGCTCCACGTTTTTTTTTTTTTAATTATTTCATGAAATTCATGGAATAATTAAGAAAAAAAGGGCTTCCCTATATTGTTGTGTCCGGCTAGGTACAAATAGGCAGCTGGTGGTTGGGGGCAGCCCGTTCCTGCCTGCTGTACCTGGCTGGACACAAATATAGTGTGAAGCCCCACGTCAATTTTTTTTTAATTATTTCAGGAAATTCATGAAATAATTAAAAAAAAATTATGTGGGGCTTCGCCCTATAATTGTGTCCAGCCAGGTACAGCAGGCAGGAACGGGCTGCCCCCAACCACCAGCTGCCTATTTGTACCTAGCCGGACACAACAATATAGGGAAGCCCTTTTTTTCTTAATTATTCCATGAATTTCATGAAATAATTAAAAAAAAAAATGTGTGGCGCTTCGCCCTATTTTTGTGTCCAGCCAGGTACAACTAGGCAGCTGGGGGCTGGAATCTGCAGCGCAGGGAGACCCAAGCTTTCTGGGTCCCACCCGCTGCAAATTGCAGTCCGCAGCCGCCCCGGAAAATGGCGCGTTCATAGAAGCGCCATCTTCTGGCGCTGTACCCAACTCATCCAGGGCCCTGGTGCGGTGGCTCACTGGGTAATAAAGGGGTTAAGGCCAGCTTGGCATTATCAGCTGGCCCTAAGCCCGAAATTCATGGGGTCACGCCAATATTAGACATGACCGCCATGAATTTCTAGTAAAGTATTTAAAAAAAACACAAACACCCAGAAAAAAGTCCTTTAATTGAAATAAAGACACAATTCTTTATTGTTCTAAATTAAACCATACTTACCGCCACACCCATTCCAGCTGAAGCCAACGATCTCCTGCAATAAAAGTAAAATAATAAAGCAACCTCATCCTTACCTTTCCATGGTTCCCAGGACAGCTTCAGCTCTGCTACATCGAGATGACAGGCTGGACCGCAGCAGAACGCTGCCATCCAGCCTGTCATCCCGCGGACACTGAGAAGCGCAGGCATGCTTGCGCTCCTCAGTGTCTTTCTGTGACGTCATCCAGATGAGCCGAGGTCATGTCCAATGAACTCAGCTCACCTCATGCACGTCACTGACAGCGTGGGAAAATTCTCCTGCACTCAGCGCTTCAGCGTGAGAATTCTCCCACGCTGTCAGTGACGTGCATGAGGTGCGCCGAGTTCATGGGACATGACCTCACCTCATGCACGTCACTGACAGCGTGGGAAAATTCTCACGCTGAAGCGCTGAGTGCAGGAGAATTCTCCCACGCTGTCAGTGACGTACATGAGGTGAGCCGAGTTCATTGTCGGCTCATCTGGATGCCGTCACAGCCAGACACTGAGGAGTGGAAGTATGCCTGCGCTTCTCAGTGTCTGCGGGATGACAGGCTGGATGGCAGCGTTCTGCTGCGGTCCAGCCTGTCATCTCGATGTAGCAGAGCTGGAGCCGTCGTGGGAGCCATGGAAAGGTAAGGATGAGGTTGCTTTATTATTTTTCTTTTATTGCAGGAGATCGTTGGCTTCAGCTGGAATGGGCATGATGGTAAGTATGGTTTAATTTAGAACAATAAAGAATTGTGTGTTTATTTCAATTAAAGGACTTTTTTCTGGGTGTTTGTGTTTTTTTTAAATACTTTACTAGAAATTCATGGTGGTCATGTCTAATATTGGCGTGACCCCATGAATTTCGGGCTTAGGGCCAGCTGATAATGCCAAGCTGGCCTTAACCCCTTTATTACCCAGTGAGCCACCGCATCAGGGCCCTGGATGAGTTGGGTACAGCGCCAGAAGATGGCGCTTCTATGAACGCGCCATTTTCCGGGGCGGCTGCGGACTGCAATTTGCAGCGGGTGGGGCCCAGAAAGCTTGGGCCTCCCTGCGCTGCAGATTCCAGCCCCCAGCTGCCTAGTTGTACCTGGCTGGACACAAAAATAGGGCGAAGCTCCACGTTTTTTTTTTTTTAAATTCATGAAATTCATGGAATAATTCAGAAAAAAAGGGCTTCCCTATATTGTTGTGTCCGGCTAGGTACAAATAGGCTGCTGGTGGTTGGGGGCAGCCCGTTCCTGCCTGCTGTACCTGACTGGACACAAATATAGGGCGAAGCCCCACATCAATTTTTTTAAATTATTTCATGAATTTCCTGAAATGATTTAAAAAAAATTGACGTGGGGCTTCGCACTATATTTGTGTCCAGCCAGGTACAGCAGGCAGGAACGGGCTGCCCCCAACCACCAGCTGCCTATTTGTACCTGGTTGGACACAACAATATAGGGAAGCCCTTTTTTTCTTAATTATTTCATGAATTTCATGAAATAATTAAAAAAAAAAAATACGTGAAGCTTCTCCCTATTTTTGTGTCCAGCCAGGTACAACTAGGCAGCTGGGGGATGGAATCTGCAGCGCAGGGAGGCCCAAGCTTTCTGCCCCCCCCCTCCCCCCGCTGAAAATTGCAGTGCGCAGCCACCCCGGAAAATGGCGCGTTCATAGAAGCTGGATGCTGTACCTGGCTGGCATACAAAAATATGGCGAAGCCCACGTCAAAAGTTTTGGGAAAAATTAATTAAAAAATAAATAATAATTTAGGGACTGCATCTTTATTAACTCCTCAAATGTCATTTAGTGTTAAAATAAAGGACTTATTTTAAAAAAAATTGACGTGGGGCTTCGCCCTATATTTGTGTCCAGCCAGGTACAGCAGGCAGGAACAGGCTGCCCCCAACCACCAGCTGCCTATTTGTACCTGGCCGGACACAACAATATAGGGAAGCCCTTTTTTAAAAAAATTATTTCATGAAATAATTAAAAAAAAATTGACGTGGGGCTTCGCACTATATTTGTGTCCAGCCAGGTACAGCAGGCAGGAATGGGCTGCCCCCAACCACCAGCTGCCTATTTGTACCTGGTTGGACACAACAATATAGGGAAGCCCTTTTTTTCTTAATTATTCCATGAATTTCATGAAATAATTTTAAAAAAAAATGCGTGGGGCTTCGCCCTATTTTTGTGCCCAGCCAGATACAACTAGGCAGCTGGGGGCTGGAATCCGCAGCGCAGGGAGACCCAAGCTTTCTGGGCCACCCCCGCTGCAAATTGCAGTCCGCAGCCGCCCCAGAAAATGGCGCGTTCATAGAAGCGCCATCTTCTGGCGCTGTACCCAACTCATCCAGGGCCCTGGTGCGGTGGCTCACTGGGTAATAAAGGGGTTAAGGCCAGCTTGGCATTATCAGCTGGCCCTAAGCCCAAAATTCATGGGGTCACGCCAATATTAGACATGACCACCATGAATTTCTAGTAAAGTATTTAAAAAAACACAACACCCAGAAAAAAGTCCTTTAATTGAAATAAACACACAATTCTTTATTGTTCTAAATTAAACCATACTTACCACCACGCCCATTCCAGCTGAAGCCAACGATCTCCTGCAATAAAAGTAAAATAATAAAGCAACCTCATCCTTACCTTTCCATGGTTCCCATGACAGCTTCAGCTCTGCTACATCGAGATGACAGGCTGGACCGCAGCAGAACGCTGCCATCCATCCTGTCATCCCGCAGACACTGAGAAGCGCAGGCATACTTCCACTCCTCAGTGTCTGGCTGTGACGGCATCCAGATGAGCCGAGGTCATGTCCAATGAACTCCGCTCACTTCATGTACGTCACTGACAGCGTGGGAAAATTCTCCTGCACTCAGCACTTCAGCGTGAGAATTTTCCCACGCTGTCAGTGACGTGCATGAGGTGAGCTGAGTTCATTGGACATGACCTCACCTCATGTATGTCACTGACAGCGTGGGAGAATTCTCACGCTGAAGCGCTGAGTGCAGGAGAATTTTCCCACGCTGTCAGTGACGTGCATGAGGTGAGCTGAGTTCATTGGACATGAACTCGGCTCATCTGGATGACGTCACAGAGAGACACTGAGGAGCGCAAGCATGCCTGCGCTTCTCAGTGTCTGCGGGATGACAGGCTGGATGGCAGCTTTCTGCTGCGGTCCAGCCTGTCATCTCGATGTAGCAGAGCTGGAGCTGTCCTGGGAACCATCGAAAGGTAAGGATGAGGTTGCTTTATTATTTTTCTTTTATTGCAGGAGATCGTTGGCTTCAGCTGGAATGGGCGTGATGGTAAGTATGGTTTAATTTAGAACAATAAAGAATTGTGTCTTTATTTCAATTAAAGGACTTTACTCTGGGTGTTTGTGTTTTCTTTTAACTTTGACTATGGGGTTAGTAATGGGGGTGTCTTATAGACGCCTCTCCATTACTAACCTGGGCTTGATGTCAGCTGGCATTATAAGCTGACATCAACCCCAACCCTATTACCCCCTGCCACCGCACCAGGGCAGCGTGGAAGAGCGAGGCTAAGTGCCAGAATTGGCGCATCCTATGGATGCGCCATTTCTGGGGCGGCTGACGGCTGGTGTTTCTAGCCTGGGAGGGGGCCAATATTCATGGCACCCTTCCTGGGCTATTAATATCAGCCCCCAGCTGTCTGCCTAGCCTGTGCTAGCTATTAAATTAGGGGGGACCCCACGTCATTTTTTTGGGGGGGTCCCCCATTTTAATAGCTAGTAAAGGCTAGGTATTCAGCTGGGGGCTGATATTAGTAGCCTGGGAAGCTCCGTGGGTATTACCCCCTTCCCAGGCTTCAAACATTTGCCCCAGCTGTCTGCTTAACCTCCGCTAGAGCCTAAAATTAAGGGGAACCCCACGCCAATTTTTTTTTAAATAAATCCTTTATTTTAACACTAAATGACAAGTACAGTAATCAACACTGTCACTGTACTTCATATATATGTGACTGACATGTTTCTATCTATCTAATCTATGTGTGATTCTCTATTCCTTCTATTCTAAATTGTCGGGTACAGATGCTGAATTGCCGGCCGTCTTTCTTAAAGAGACGGTGCATGAAAACACTATTATTTTTTTAAATAAATCCTTTACACTAAATGACAAGTTCTGTAAGCAACACTGTCACTGTACTTCTTATATATGTGACTGACATGTTTCTATCTATCTAATCTATGTGTGAAGCTCTATTCTGTCTGTTATAAATTGTCGGGTACAGATGCTGAATTGCCGGCCGGCTTTTTTAAAGAGACGGTGCACGAAAACACTAATATTTTTTTTAATAAATCCTTTACACTAAATGACAAGTACAGTAAGCAACACTGTCACTGTACTTCATATATATGTGACTGACATGTTTCTATCTATCTAATCTATGTGTGAAGCTCTATTCTTTCTGTTGTAAATTGTCGGGTACCGGTGAATGCCGCTGATGAATTGCCGGCTTTTCATGTCATTCTACATTATTCTTAGTTGTTTTACTTCATGTAGAATTAACCTACAAGGAAAGAAAGGGTTTATTTTCATTCCGATATTTGTGTCCCATTGACTTGCATTGGTTTCCGGTATCGGAATCGGCGATATCCGATACTTTTTGGGTATCGGCCCGATCCAATCCGATACGATATTTCCTGATATCGGAAGGTATCGCTCAACACTAGTGATGACTCTTAGATCGGTGGCTTTGGCCGCTATGACCCAATCAGCAGAACAGCACTTATAGATAGAAGTGAGCGAAGTGCAAATGTTCAACCGCCGGTCCGTTCATTCTCTATGGGGGGCGCTGTACTCAGCTTTCTCCTGCATAGAGAATGAATGGAGCGGTGGTCCGGGGAGGGTCTAGCAGGGATTAGTTGGGTTCCCAGCAGATCTAGAAGTTGTCACTTATCATGTGTTGGGGAATAATGACTTCTCCTCTGATAAATGTGCTGATTCCTGTCAGTTGTGGTCGCTGAGTGCGTGTGATGGGATGTGACTCCGTCCGTTATATTATATCACGTCTTATACCTATAATCTCGCTGATCGCAGGTGTCTGTCTTCACACTCAGATGAGATGGAACAAACTGACCATATAGAACTTTTTTTTTCTTCTTCAAATTCAAACCGAGCAATCCTATTGGCTGAGTATGAATGCAGTTACCATGGTGACAGAAGTAGCTGCACATTTAAAGGGACAAGATACTAATATTGTACTAAAGTGTATTTTATTATATACTTCACATAACTGACTGGGTACACCTTGGTGCTGGTGGGATGGCTTTTTTTTTTTTTTAATCAAACAACATGTTTACTAAGTACCCTATATTATATATATTTCCTATTGCTTTTTACTTACTTATAGCAGGGTATATGTTCATATTGTTTCTATCCTAAGTTTGTTGATTTTCTAATAGATGGTGGCAAACTTCTTCCTCGCCTTTGAAGCACAGCTTTCAATTATTCCTGTCGGAAACAAGGTAAAAAGCTTCGAGCCGAGCGCGATCAGACTCCTTCAGTCCCGCAGCAGGTAAATCTGTGACCATCGCCGGCACTCCTGCTGTTCCTAGTACCGATCCCTCTGAGCGGCTGTGCAGTAATGAAGGCAGGATTCACCCCAAACTTGCTCGTCTTTTTTTTCGATTTCCAGTTCTGGTAATTAGTGATACACATGTGTATATCCAGTGGTCAACTCAAAACCTATGTATGGAAAATCAATTGTTTGCTGTATGCATCTCATTTGTAGGATGCACACTATTCATTTCAATATGGAGCGGAGTAGGAGGAGACTTTCATTACTGTCGCCCTTTACTTCCTCCCTGCTGATAGGAAATGCCATGCTGTTTGCTTGTGTCCTGTGATTACAGCAGCCTGCAACAGTTTTCAGCGTGCACTCCCCGGCTCAGGCATCAAGCAGTAAATGATAACATTAAAACGCTGCTACCCCTTTGTTAGTCACTTTTTTATCTTCTTCCCCCTTCTACGAATGCTATAGTCCGTTATTCTAGAACTGCTCTGAAAATGGTTCTCTCTGGAGTGTTGGGATTTGGGTTTAGGGTGGGTTATGGGAATTGAAGTTCAGATACTTTGTTCATATTTTTACTATGGAATTACTATGTCATGTATGTTATTTGAAACATGGAATATTTGTAGTTGGAGTTTTTCAATAAAAATTATTTGATTAAAAATAAATATGAAATTAAAATTCCTCTGTTCTTGAGAAAGCATAGGATTTTTACTAAGAGGTAAATTGCACGTTCCTTGTTTTCCAGGCACTTTACATTTTTGCTAGTTTTGTACGATTACACAATCCCTTTTATAGGCCAGTGCCAGTTGTACATCTCTCCCTAAACTCTTGTTCACACTATATTTTAAGCCAGTTTTATTCTATGGTTTCTAGATGTTGTCCAGCTTTGATAAATAATTAGTATTTATACTTTTGCTTTTAGATAGACTTGAAGAATGCAGATCCGGAAAGGGTGGAGAAACAAATTGAGAAGATGTTTGACGTTCCCGCTAGTGACTGTATCCGGGTACGATGCGCTCCAGATCAAAATCATTCCTGTAGGCAAATTTAACTCCGCTGTCTGTACCTTGTCTTTTTATTTTTTTCTACAAAATGTGGCTGGAAAAGGGGCAATGTAGTGAGGAATTTACATCAATTTTTGTGTTAAAAAAAAGCAAAAAACTTTTGTGACGCATCATTTTTGCGCAAAAATGTGCAGCTTCCTATTTTACAGCACTCTTGCCACTTTTAGAAATTGGGCTTGGTAAGCCACACAGGTCTAAGAACGACCCATTGGGGTTTTAGGTGTTAAAAAAATGATCATATGAAAGATTTTGTGATCTGCGGTTACGTGATTGTAATAACAACATTAAAGCCCCATTCAGATGTACAGGTTTTATCTATGAGAAACTGAGCAGAACGATATATAGGTTTGTGGGAGAAGATTCAGTATAAATTGTAATTTATTCATTAGATTTGAGAGTCCTCAGTGGTTGATACCTTTAATGGCTAACTGAAAAGATGGTAACAAATTGCAAGCTTTCCAGACTACTCCGGCTTCTTCATCAGGCAGACCTGAGACCTGAGTAGTCTGGAAAGCCTGCAATTTGTTACCTTTTAATGGCTAATGGAAAAGATGGTATCAACCACTGAGGACTCTCAAATCTAAATACTCTTCTATCTACTGGCTAATACGGTACAAAGATAGATATTTTTCCTGTATCAATTTATTCAGTGGAATCCTGCTGTTTGTACAGATGAGTCCAGTGGGCGGTCCTACTAGTGATTGACAGCTATCTTTGCCTGCATGGTCATACAAGGAACTGTGAATCACTTAGTAGGACCGCCCACTGGACTAGTGTACATACGGCAGGACTTTTCACTGCATAAAATGCCAGTTTTGCTGACTCTCTTCCCACAGATATGTCTATCAGTCTGATCAACTTCTCTGCTCTACAACACCCCCTACAGATCTTATACCATTTCAGCATGACAGGTTCCTTTAATCACCTGCAGATGACATAAGTAGCCATGTTCTGTGTGGCTTACGGAGGGGCTTGATTGCTTCTCAGCTTCAAACAGGTTTCATTTCTTCTGATTCGTTGTAGCCGAGTTCTAAACTGTATTAAGAAATTCATTTCTCTGTTTATTTCTATTAGATGTCGGGGAAGCTTGGAACAAACGTGGAAAGTGTTCTTCAAGAAGTTGTCAGGAGGCTTCCACCGTGAGTACGGACTAATGCGGCTCTATCCATCTTCTCTTTATTAAAGGGAACCTGTCACCTTGGAAAATGCTATGTACCTGCAGGTATAGGGTTAATCTGCAGATAAATATTGTTACAATGCTGCCCGGCCGCCTTATTGATAGTGTAGGTACCGGGAGAAAATTAACTTCTTTCCTCCCTGCAGCCGCCGGCCTTCACTCATCGTTGTGCACGGAGCGGCTACAGTCTTGGATCACAGCACCGCTCGCTATATCAGGGGCGACGGCTGTAAACCCGGCCCGGATTTTGATTGACAGCTTGCTCTGCACAGATGCGCTGCAGAACCACTTAGAATCTGAGTGAAGGAGTAGTATGTTCACAGATAGAGAATATGGCTCATCCACGTGCAGATCTGCTCCACGTCCGATTACATATTTGTGGGAGAAACCCTAGTGGCAGCCTCCTATTTCTGACATGGATCCTCTAGCACTATTTGTGAAACTGCGGCTCCCAGCATAACTTGATGAGAGACCGTCAGTCTGCTGGGACCTGTAGTTTCACTACAGCAGGAGTGTCACAAGCTGCGGACCTCTGCTCACTCCAGCACTGGTCGGCATTTTCAGCACGTGAACGTACGCTATGCTTTCTGGAGACACAAGGGTGTAGATAATTTTATCAAACCCTTGACTGTAAGTTTGCTGAACCCTAAGTGGATTATATTGTTCCCACAGTTTCAGTTTTGGACCATTTAAGGGGAATTTAAAGGGTTCTGGCCACTGATTTTCCTTAAAGGGGATCAGTATCCCTGTATGTCTTTGTATATACTTGATAAAGACCTATAACAGGTCGAAACGTTATGTGATGGCGGAATAAACTTTGTCTTTTGGAATTCATCACCCCGGACTGAACGCTGTTTACTTACCTTTATCCCCTTTAACAGGATGTCTTATTCTTGTGTTTTAGTCCCAAGATTGAAAAGGGCAGCCCTCTTAAAGCCCTGCTGTTTGACTCAACGTTTGATCACTACAGAGGCGTCGTAGCAGCATCGCCCTGTGTGGAGGTGACGTGTGTAAAGGCAATAAAATCGTGTCTGCCCACTCTGGCAAGTGCTATGAAGTCAATGAGGTTGGCATACTGACCCCAGAGGAAGTGCCAGCCGAAAAACTAAGTTTTTTTTTAATCATTTTATTAGCCTTTCCCTGTCTTCACCAATCAGCCCTCTGTATTGATGATCAGATCAAAGATGTAGACAGGGATTGTCTCACGCTGCATCTCCTTCCTGATTGTATCACTGAGAAGACAGAAGCTGCCCCATCCCATTCTCCAAGAAATGCAGAACCCAATGCATCTGCTGTCCGTGATCCGCTTATTGTCAGAGGACATCATTAGGGACTGCATTTTCTCATTGCTTAAGAAATTGTTGGGGGATCCTGCTAATTGCCGGTTGCATGGATTTATATAGTGTGACCAAGTTGTCAAGCACTTTTCCAAGTAATGCTAAAATCGCCTGGAAAGCGCTTGACAACCCGCATGCGAAATCACATGTGCAAAACGCGTGACAAACGCTTGTCCCTGGCTGAAAAAAATGCATGTAAAATCCGCATGCCAGGGAGATACAGAAACGTTCAGGAAAAAAACCGGAGCATTTCTGCATCGTGGGCACACAGCCTTAGAGTGCCGCTGTGCAGGCAAAGACTGCATCCCCCTCTTTCTGAGAATCAGTGGGGCTTGAAGGGGTACGGCCCCCCATCAGTTATAAAGCCATGTCATGTCATCAATCATATGAGTGTTATGTGGCAATGGCATTGTCTTGACAGCCAAGGATCCTACTGAAGGCCTCCATGTCTTCCATGATTGTACAACTATGAAGCCCGTCCCATAACTGGGATTAATATGAGATTGGTCATTTTACTCTACACTGTAGCGGTAAAGCCATTGGATGTTTTCGGTGATCTGAGCCTGCAAAGTTAAATTCTCCCGTTACATCATTTTTGGCTTCACCACATCTGTTCGTGTTAAAACTAAAAAAAATATCTTCTAGAAATCCTATCGAGTGGATGATGGAATGAAAAAGAAAAAAAAAGATGAAGCGGCAGAATCTCTGGAGTTTATTTTGTTCACTTTGCCTCACCAAGAAAAGTAATAAAAAGAGATCAGAAAACATTTATAAAAACTACAGCTCTAACTGCAAAAAAAGCCCAGATACAACGAATCTACTGGGAAAAAGCCCAGATACAACGAATCTACTGGGAAAAAGCCCAGATACAACGAATCTACTGGGAAAAAAGCCCAGATACAACGAATCTACTGGGAAAAAAGCCCAGATACAACGAATCTACTGGAAAAAAAGCCCAGATACAACGAATCTACTGAAAAAAAAGCCCAGATACAACGAATCTACTGGGAAAAAAGCCCAGATACAACGAATCTACTGGGAAAAAAAGCCCAGATACAACGAATCTACTGGAAAAAAAGCCCAGATACAACGAATCTACTGGAAAAAAAGCCCAGATACAACGAATCTACGGAAAAAAAAGCCCAGATACAACGAATCTACTGCAAAAAAAGCCCAGATACAACGAATCTACTGCAAAAAAAGCCCAGATACAACGAATCTACTGGAAAAAAAGTTTTATAGCTTTTAGAAGGCAAGGATAAAAACAAATTGTAAAAGTGAAGATTATCCCACATGCACTTTGTCACCCAAGGATCTGCATAAACTGCAGCCGGCCCATCTCAGCACCACTTCTTTTGTTTCTTCTTTTTCCTTATTGCTTTCTGTGTCTTTTTAAAAGGGTTTTTCCATCATTTTTTTAAAGTAATTTTTTCCGATATCCAAATCATTTAAAATTGTGTACGACCCTGTGCAGGATATAATAGAGCGACATTTTAGCACACTAGGAATATTCTTATAGTGCCACTAGATGGCGCTCTAATCCTGCATGCAGTACTGATGCTCTCGGGGCTGCTTTCTATGAATATACATGGATGTTTGGTGCCCAGGAGAGAGCAGAGCTGAAAGGGGAATCTGTTAATAAAGCAAATAAAATGTCAATATTGTGTTATGGAAAGTTCTGCAAATTAAAATACAATTTTGTGTTTTTATTGCCATTCAATACAAATCTGTTGTGGCCGTATGATGGTTCTCAGCTTGTTACAGTGTGATTAGCAGAGCTCTCTGATGTGGTATTTAGGCTCTGGGAAGTTATAACATATATGTTGATAGATCCAAAATAGTTTTACATCCAAAATTCAGTGCTGACTAATGTCACAGCATTTCTGACTTAAATGAATGTAACTAGATGAAATACTATTTTTGCTGCATGCAGCCACCACCAGGGGGAGCTGTTGACATGTGATTATGTACAGCTAGTATTGGACCCACCCGCAGCAGTAGAAGTCTGTCTCCAGTGAGCGCCCTCTAGTGCCAGCTGTATATAGCTGTAGTGAACTCATGCAGTGCTGGGTCTCAGAGCCGTTGCTACCTTCTTTTATGGCTGATTTGTACCTGATATTCAATGTGGAATTTGATGAATCTGCACTAATTGTGAATATATATTACTCTCATTGTTTCTAAGATATGCTGGGCAAGTAGGTTATCTAATCGCTGGGATGAAGGACGCACAGGAAGCACAAATAGGAGACACTCTGCATTTACTGAAGCAGCCAGTGGCTCTGCCCGGCTTTAAGCCTGCGAAACCCATGGTGTTTGCAGGTGAGTTGAACCCTAATACAAATTAAATGGTCCCTGTACTTGATCTCATTCGATAGATAATGTGCAAAATCCCTTTATAAAGTTCAATTAAGTTGGAGTTACTTTTCAGGGGTTAGATAACCTAAAAGTGTCGGCCGGTAGGGTCTCCCTTCTGTCTAAGTGTAATTTGTCTCTAGCAGCAGAAACCCCCCTATATGGATTACCGGAAGAGGGGCTTGGCCTTTGTCTCTTTGCTCCTGCCTGTCAAACTGTATATGCAGGCATAACAGAGATGCAGCATCTCAGTTAATTGTAGGCATCTCATTAAGCAATGGCGGAAGCAATACGTGCTGAGTAATGAGAGAAGGGATGTCCCAGGACCTATAGTGCTGACAGAATGCTGATAAAGAGGAATCGTCCACTCCAAAAGAGTGGATGGCAAGTTACAGAGCATGTGTATTGGTACTGTTCCAGGACATACTGTTTTATCTACAGTCCATTTAGAATCAAAACTCTGTTCTACATAATATTGTACATGGAACAGAGTATTATGACAATGTAACTGCAACACGCATCGAAGTCAAAATCTAGGCAGAATTACACCTATAGCCCCCTCAGACTATGCAAAACACCAATTGAGCTTTAACAACTTCAGCTCAAGTGCTCAAAAACTGTGTAACGGGGTCGGAAAGCTATTGTACAGTATACAGTATATATTTTATTAGCGTAATATTAAGACCTGTATTACAAGAGCACTTAGTTCAAGATTCAGCCTCCAGATGGCGTGACATCAGAGATTAGACACATCTGCAAGAGCGTCCTCAACAATGAATATATAGTCAATCACAGGGACTAGACGTGTAATGTATTAGTACAACAGTATAACGAGTGTTGTGTAGAGATGAGCGAACCCGAAGTGTAAAGTTTGGGGTTCATACCGGACACCTAGTGTCCAATGCTGAACTCCGAACACTGACAAGTCCGTTTTAAGAGTGAGAGACCTCCTAGCCCTTACTACGACCATTTTACAGCATCAAAGTTTGTGCCTCCATTGACTTCTATGGGGTTTGGGTTCAAGTTCTGGTACCCGAACCGAAGTTTGGTCGAAACCGAACATCCACGGGGTTTGCTCATCCCTAGTGTAGTGTAAATTCTACGTATTTTGCGCCTGAGTACCAGTAATGAGGAGATCCTTACCCATTATGTGCCTGCCACTCTCCTAAACACGCGTTTCACTTTTTTAGCTTCTTCAGAGGGACACAGAGTATACCAAACACTGCCCCCCAGGCACCAGATGTAACCCACTGTATCAATTCCTTTAAGGCTAAAGTTACAGCTATAGAATAGATTGACCTTGACAATTCAAGTGCTTTCTTGTGGGAAGTATGTGCACCTCCCGATCATTTCAGTGGAGAGCGACCATTCCCAGCCACCTCTATTGAGAATCCATGACAGGCACAGGCGCTGTACCCTCGCCTGTCACACTTTAGTAATCCTACTAATTCCTTGTAACAGCCAGGAACGCCTCCATGATTGGATTAGGAGCGGTGATCACAGAGTAGATAAATGCCAGAGAACCTTTATTCTGCTGCCGCATTTTTCATCCCATTAGACTCGGCCTATTTTACCGAAGCCGAGATAATTGAGGAGAGATGTAAGGAAGGAACCTCACGATCCTCCAGGACTAGTCAGCTCAGAGCCGTGACGTGTGGACAAGGTTTTTCTACATTGTCAGGAATTTAGGGAGCGCTGCAGCAAGGGGGTTGGTAATGACACGCCACCGTGATACATAATGCATGGACTGTCTCCTCTCATTTGTTCTTTGAAGCTTGTTTTCCTCGTGAGTGATGCTCGGCGCATGAGAAAAGCCCAAACAATTAACATCAAATGGGTTTTCTGCGATTTGTAAAAAATATATAGCAGAGAGATGGGAATCTAGGAATGATTACATATGGAATAAAAAAATAAAAGAAAAGACCTTCTCAAACTCTGCCCTTTCAGAATCGCGGCTCTCACGGTCCCTGCTCACTTTTGGCAGTGACCAAATCCAGTATATCATTCATGTGGACACTTAAAGTGTATCCGTCATTTTAATTTTTATTTCATAAATCAATAGTTTACGTGAAAATAGGAAACTTTGGAATATATCTCATCAAAGAAATTTGCTTCTTTATTTACTAAAATTGATCAGTCATCATCAAGTCTCAATTCTGAGGTAAAAATTTGTATTCAGTGCAGACAGACTTTCCCATTACTGAGATAGGAGATGGCAGCTGCTACTGATAAGGGGGAGGAGCTGTCTCTAGCTCCTCCCTCTTCCTGCCCACATAGAATTGTATCAGTAGCAGCTGCCATCTCCTATCTCAGTAATGGGAAAGTGTCTTCACTGAATACAGATTTTACCTCAGAATTTCATAGTGAATGATACATTTTGGCAGAGAATGAAGAAAATGTCTTTCATAAGATATATTACAAAGTTGTTTAATTTCATGTGTACTCTTGATTTATGAAATAACAATTAAAAGAGGGTTACTCTCTAAGATAATCGGGTGCCTTAAAGGTCATGTGCTGGAGATGTCGGCTTCACTGCTGAGGTCAATACTAGTGTTGAGCGAGTATGTTCTATTAACCCTTTCACCGAGTATGCTCGGGCCGAGCTCCGAGTATTTCCAGCTGCTCGGTGATATGGTTGAATCGCTCCCGTGTGCATGATTTGCAACTGTTTGACGGTTTTATTACATGAGAGGAATGTCTATTTCTTACACATTCCTCACATGTAATAAAACTGTCAAACAATTCAACCATATCACCGAGCAGCTATAAATACTCGGAGCTCGGCCCGAGCATACTCGGACAGAACATACTCGCTCAACACTAGTCAGTACCTTAGTCACATGAATGATGTACGGAAAGCCTGCAGGAAGTAAGCGGAGACCAGTGCGGACTACCGGAGCAATAGTGATGGAGCCATGGGGGGAACAAAGAGGTGAGAATAGGGATTTTGAATTGAACACATTCCTTGCTGCTTCCTGAGTTTTTGGAAAACCAATGTAAGATATGTGCACACGGCGTCTCTTAGATTTCGGTACCGCCACTGAGATTTCCCAGACAAAGCCGCTTGAGGAAGACCGCAACGGTCGTTTTCCTGAGGTGTCTTCTCCGGCGGCTTTGCAGCGGCTTTCACTTTACGCTGGTAACTATAGAGAGCAGGCGGCTTCCTAGCGGAAGACACTCAAAGAATGAACCTGTTCCTTATTTTAACCACTTCAGTTTCCGAATCCTAAAGTGGTTAAAAGACATAAGACAGAAGATGTGCACAGCAATGTTGCTTTGACATTGCTGTGCATTATGTTCATATTATGGGGCGCTTTATCTGGCAGATTCCAGGCTGAAAAAGCAGCCTGGAAGGAATCCACTTGAAAAAGACGCCATGTGCGCACACCCTTGGGGTAAGTTCACACACAGTATTTTAATGTGGATTTTTTTATATGCATTTATTGAGTGGCCATACCCACTCCCAATTGAGTTGTGACCACCGTTCAAAAACTTGGCAAAGTGTTCCCAGACGGGCAAAAAAAAAAACCCACAAAATTTTAAGCAATTTTACACTAGAAAACGGACGTAAACTGCTGGATGAATCGGCCCCTTCGTTTTCTGAAGCAGTCAAAAAACTCAGTGTGAACATACCCTAAATGTGGTTTTTGGAGCAGAATCCACTTCAGAATATTGTGTGAACATACCCTAATGGTTTCTTTTAACTTTCTGTTCCAGTTGACCAATCCGAATACAGCAATTTGAAGAGTGCGCTGGAAAAGCTGACCTTGAACGATTCAAGTGTCTGTTAGTCGGGACAGCAGTGCAGCTCTGGGTGCTGGCTGGAGGTGCGTCTTCTACTGCCATTATCTGAATTATTTTATATCACTATATATTTTATTTCAGTCATTTCCTATACTTATGATGAAAATATACCGTGCGGGCATTAATGTGTCCTACAGTGATCATAAGGGCACAGTTATCACCTACGGACCGATTAATTGAGCATTAGATAGACATTTCAATAACTTTAATTTCTGAAAAGGGGTCATTTGTGCAAGTTTAATTATTGATATAGTGTGTAAGGCTGAAAAAAAAAACGTCTTCAGCTCAGAAAATTCTTTTGTAACAATGATCAAGAGGAAAGCAAAAACACATTGCAAGGTAAAGTCCAGTTTTTGGCAGAGCAAACCACTGGGTCAACAATTCATCTTGGTAATGTGTTAACCACTTGTATAATACACTCACGAATGGTATCTAGTCCCCTAGTGAATTCAGCAGAGAGTTGCACAGTCTCACGCTCTTACAGTAAAGAATCCTGGTCTTGGCCCTTTTGTTATAGATACGGTACTGAATATATTACAGTATGTCACTCCTTAGCATTTTTTTTTAACTAATAATTTAATCATAATAACTAATAATTTTAACTAATTAATTGTATTACTCTTTCCTTGTATTGCAGTCCACCTATTCCATCTTTGCTTTAATCTCCCACCTTGAACTTGCTAGACCTCGGCTTTGCCTTTCTTGCACACTGGTGGCCAAATCTGTGCACCATGTTCCATATGGAGTCTGACTAGTGAAAATGTATTTTTCATTGTTAATTCACATTTGTCCCTTCTCGGCCCAAACCTCCAGCTTATCCAGATATGTTTGTGACATATTATCCTGCATTTCCATAGCCAGGATTGTCACCGGTACAGTATTGTGTAGATCTGAATCCTCATATCCTCATCAATACACATGTACATGTACACATGAGCCTGCTGGACTTCCCATAGAGAAGTCAGAAATGGTTTATTACCACCTCTGCCTTCCTGATTGTTTCCTAAACAAGTGCTGTGCGTATAGTTTAGGAAGCAATGGCGGTGATCATGTGAGTACCGGTTGCTGGCAGCATGTGTTGCTAGGTTAGCCCCAGATTGATTCAGCAGTTTTCAGGAAGTTGAATTTTGTCATGTTTTGTTATTACTGAATTTCCCTGTAACTGTGCCTGGCATATAAGCCCCAGTTACAGGGGAATTCAATACTGACAAAATGGAGGCAAACGTTATTTGGATGACTGAACCAGAGACATTTTTAGAGATCTTAAAATCCCATGTACGGAAAAAAAAAATGCCTGGTGATGATCAGAAATGATCTGGTCTTGAACTGGTTTGTAGTTCAGTCTACAACCTGCCTTGTGTATAGTAGGCAGTGCAAATAGCGTGGTGTTTCTCTATTATGATGAACACCGCGTTACTGGTACTTTCCAGAGCAATTTCTATTAGAGTGGTGGATACCTATCGAGCACTAAGTAGTTGCCCATTTTATTAACACTTTCGGTATACTTGCCTCTCTATAAATTATAACTAATGTTCATGTCCTGCACAGGTTGGGCTTCCTGGGGCTTTTACACATGGAGGTGTTTAACCAAAGACTGGAGCAGGAATACAATGCATCTGTCATAATGACGTCCTCTACAGTCCCATACAAGGCTGTGCTGTCCTCTCCAAAGCTGATTAAGGTACTTTCTGTCTATGGCTTCCATGAAGCAGTAATGCCTTATATGTAACCACTCTGCGCTGTATTGTGGGCCACTCTGATTTGTTGTGCCATACCCCAAAACTAACTATCAGGGTGTTTCATTATTTCTGGGGGAAACAAAATCAGTAAAATTGGACTTTGATTTTGAGATGTTGACATTTTTTGTTCAGTATTTGCAGTTGAAGTGGTTTTCTGCTACTGTAACATTAATGACCTAATTCCAGCACTGGTCATCAATGTCAGATCGGTGGAAGTCCCAACAACTGGCATCACCAACAATCTGCTGTGTGCAGCGGTGGCCAGATGGTGTTCGGAGCGGATCCACACCGCTCCAGCATGCTGGTCACTGGTCACTGCCGGGTTCTGCAGATCACCTCCAATTGTATGATCCCATCTAATTTTCCACATTATTTCTTTAGGAATATGGAGAATCGGAGATTACTATTGTAAATCCATCTGAATTTCCTGACAAATCTGTAGTAAAGGAATATCTTGAACCTATGATTTTGGGTACAATTATCTCACCAGATGACTATCTTGGAAAGATCATGTCGCTGTGTCAGGTCAGTGACCATTGGATCACAAAATTTGAGGTGATGACATTGGGAAATTATATCATAAACATTAATTTTTCAAACACTATATATGTTATCTTACACTCTCCATATGTTAAAGGGGTTGTCCAAGACTTAGATATTGATAACTTATCTTTTGGATGGGTGGAGGTCCGCAGCAGCTCCCCCGGCAGCTGGGTGTACACAGTATACGGAGGTGGAAGACCTGAGCTCTGTACACTGTGTAGAGACTGTTATCAGGTTCTGCATCTCTGCTCTTATTTACTTCAGTGGGAGCTGAGCTGTAGTACCTGAGAATGGCCACTATGTGGTGTCCTGACTCCATACACTGTTCACTTTTGGGTGCCATGTGAGCTGCAAACAGTGGATCACCGAGTGTAAGAAGCCCCCTGATCTATCAAAGTCCTAGATAACCCCGTATAATACAAGGACGGCAGATTATAGGAAATGTCACCCTATTTTGGGGTAGATGTAGCAAAACTAATGTAGGAGCCAAGTTGAGCAGAGACACGTAGCAGGCAATTTGGTTTCTGCCACCCTCCATTACATCAGGTTTCCACTCCCTTTTAATGTAGTGGTAATGTATGTAGAAATAACGAAGACCGGATATACCAATTGTAAGTCAATGGGACCCACAAGGATTCATTTTGTTTCATTAGAAGACGGATCTCTTGGTCCATGGCTCCATGAGGAATGGCAGCTGTTATGCCAATGTGAACTACGTTCCAATAAAGCCAATTGCTTATTTCCGCAGACCCGGCGAGCAGAGCAGAAGAGCTTTCTTTACATAGACGAACACTGGATCATGATGAAGTATTTGTTACCTTTGAATGAAGTTGTGGTTGATTTTTATGACAACTTAAAATCCTTATCTTCAGGATATGCAAGGTGAGACCTACAAAACCATGCAAAACCTTCACCCCTTCCGCCCGGCCTTTGCTGTTCCCAAACAAGATATATCTATATAGTCAAAAGATGGTACGATTGTTCTACATTTTCTTCTTACTCAACTCCAAGAGACTGACAGTCTATTTGGTCCAGTTTGAGGCACATTATCACAAGAAGATCAGATGCCCCATAAGGAGGTCTCCTAGGGCTTTCTCTAGGGGTCTCGGACTCTTTGATGAATAAGGGGCTTATGAGGTTTACCTTCTCCAGCAGCAATAAGTGAGAGTACATAAAACCGTACACCATAGCAGGGTGTACATAATCGGGAAAGGAGAGCAAGAAACCAAATCCGTTCCAAGGTCTCAATCTTGACAGCGTTTAGCAACCTAAACCTTGTGAATCTCAGTGGTGCTAGGCCAGGAGTATCGAGCCAAGAAGCCCATAGGTCTTCACGTTTTTGCAGAGAGCCTGGAAGCTTTTGTTGATACGGAGATCACATCCACTGTGTTCATCATAAAACATTAAACTTTACAATTTACAAGATTTAAAAGGAAATTGTATTTTCAACCAGCTTTACATAACTTAATAGAACAGGAGATTACTAAAAAACAAAAAAAAACACCTTGTAATATATCTGATCAGAGAAATCTGCTTACTTCTCCACTCCCCTTACCTCCTGAACTTGTCATAAAAAAAAAACCTCAAATCTAACTTGCTGGGAGAAGACGGACAGCAGGCTCACTGTGGTGTCGTGACGCTGCCCATTATAATCTATGGAGAGTGGAAGGAGTGAGACGCAGACTGAGGAAAATGAGGGCTGAGCTTCCTCTTAAGTGCTTTACCTTACATAAGAGCTGGATGCACAGCTACACAGCTCCGTACCGCTGTATAATGTTCTTCTCTCTACTTCCCCATTACCCTGTATTCTATAAGCCCTTGAGGGCAGGGTCCTCTTCTCTGTACCAGTCTATTAGTTATATGTATATAAACCTGTTCACATGTCCAGCACCCTCGAATTAATGGTGCTTTAGAAATAAATAATAATAATGTCCTCCATGCTTCTGCTTTGTCATCTGTGTGCTAACTAAGGAATAAAGAGCAGGAATCCCTCTGTAGCTGCCAGGATTCTCCTCCCACCAGTTCAGCATCTGTTGAAAATTAAGAAATAAAGCCTGCAGAGGGGAAAACTGGTGAAAATGCAGGAAAACAAGTCCTATAATGGCCGGAAAGTGTCATTCCTTATGCACAAAGACAAGACTGGTTATTCGGAAACATTACTTGAAAGCACAACTAAAAAAAAAAACTAAAAAAAAAGTGAAGTTAAGTATTGCACCACCTGGTGTTCAAAGTGTGTATCAAATTGCATGTCCATCTAATAAGCTTAATGCTAATGGACCTATGTCCCCCCATCCTGTCCTCTGCACAGTTATCCTCTGTTCACTGTAAAGGACCAATGGGAATAGTTTCCTGTGCACGGACACAGAGATCTGGCTGTGGAGACTGAGCATGTGTGGCCCCTAGCACTTTTTTTTATACTTATGCTATAAAATCCTATTCTACTGGAAAGTGAAAGGGGTATCCCAACAAGAGACGCAGTCTATAGATTTGTCATGTATGACACTTTATGGGATATTCCTATCAAAGGAAACCTGTGATGTCTTCCAAGTCTCCTAAACTGTTATTATCCTTCATTATGATGCAGGAACCAAAAGTTGATTGCTACGTGCAGTAAAAACATTTCTTACATCGCTGCTAGCAGTATGCAAATTGGCTGGAACTAGTCCAGAGGGGGGGGTCTATTGGCTGGGACTAGTCTGGAGGGGGGGGGGGCACCGGCATCTATTGTCTGGGACTAGTCCAGAGGGGGAAGTGGGGATGCGCAATCTATTGGCCGCCAATACTAGTCCAGAGGGGGGTGGGCATCTATTGGCCGGGACTAGCCCGGCCTCATGTGCTATAATCATGCCCCCTCTTTGTGACTGAAGAAGAGTTCAATGTCCCTGTCATAGCTTTAGTGTAAGACGTCACTCGCTTCCCAAAATCTCCTGCACCGAGGCTGTGATGGGGACAATAAAGAAACATCCAATTCTAGTCACCTGAGCGCTGCTGCCAATCACAGGCTTTAGCAGTCTTGGGTCCTCCAAACGGAGCAGGCAGCACCGACCTCAGAGCGAACTGCGTTGGATTTATTTTTTAAATATATATTTTTTAGGAGCATCCATGCCTTACAAGAAATTCTCAAATCTGCTGAGATATTTTTCCTTTATAAACACAAATTCTGTACTGAACTTTATTGCAGATTTTGATGGTGAATCCTCAATAATTACGCCCCATGTAAACATATTGTAGTCTTACAATAGTGAGAGCATTAAAAGTGTTGGAGCGAGTAACTGTTCTTCTTGTGCTTATTGCCCTTAAGATCATTCAATACAGAATAGAATATTAAGTCTTTACAGCAGACGGCGACTAGGGGCTCATATTTCCGGGTCATAACCTCATTCATTGGGTTACAATGTAACAGCATGCTTATTTCTGCCTGTGCTGCTATATTATACCTCTTCTTTTTCAGAATTAAAGCCTACAGAAAGAACGTCTTGGCAAAATGTGTATGTATTTTATAGCTCTTATATTTATATATGCTTTTGCTGCTTTGATTTAAAAAAAAAAAAAAAAAGTATATTAACGCCCATTCAAAGATTATGATTTTCTCCATTTACAGCTGAGCCGGAAGATGAAGCAATGTCTCTAGGGTTATAAAGTATTGAAGCCTTGTGTGGCCGGGTTGAGCAATACATTGACTTGTCAAACACTTTCTCTATTTAAAAAAAAAAAAAAATCCAACCTCCTCCACCCCTTAATAGCCGGCCATCACGCACCTCAGTATTTCATCATTGCCCAAGACAGCACCAAAAATTGGAGCTAAAATGAGCAGGAGGAAATCCTATTACCGGTCAGTGAAAAATGTTTGGCACATGCCTATGATTGGAATAAAGCGCAGATATTAGTAACATTGTAACGTAGGTTGAAGAAAGACCTCGGTCCATCAAGTTCAACTTTCCTCCCCCAATTGTACTCCGTACACTAACACTACACTAACTTACTAACTAACTGGCACTAGGCCTCACAAATGTATTATTAATATTATTATTATTATTATTATTATTATTATTACCATTTTTATCATTGCTGCACTATAACAATTAAGAATGTACCCGTTTATAATTTAATTTTTTAATTAGTTTTATATTTTGTATTACTCTTGTGATTCTAATAATGGTATTACCAGAATCCCTATGCCTAAATCTGTTGATCCAGAAGAAGGCAAAAACCCCAGGACACATTCAGCCAATTTTCATCACGGGGAAAAATTCCTTCTTGACCCCGAGAAAAGGCGATCAGTCCTAGAACCCTGGCTCAAACCTAATTATGTTATTACTAGTTATATATTTAATATTACACTACTTATTGTACTACTGCAGTTATTAATTAATTTGTTTTTATTTTTATAAATGTGACTATTTGATATCGTTACTATTATTAACATCCTGCTATCTTATTACAGTATTATTCTTACTTTCCTATCACTAATAATACTGCCCTATGCCTACATTGTTGATCCAGAAGAAGGCAAAAACCCCAGGACACCTTCAGCCAATTTGTGTCACAGGGGAAAAATTACTTCTTGACCCCGAGACAAGGCGATCAGTCCTAGAACCCTGGATCAAACCTAATTATGATACTAATTATGTAATTACTATTATGGTATTAAATGTACTTCTATAGGTGTAACATTTTGTCTAATTTTACTGTAACCCTCAATGTTATGTGTATCGAGGAAATCGTCCAGCCCTTTTTTGAAAGCTGTTATAGTGTCTGCCATCACTACCTCTTGTGGTAGGGAATTCCACAGTCCCACTGCTCTGACTGTAAAGAACCCTTTCCTGTTTAGGTGCCTTAAAAAATGGGAATATTCAAAATACACTTTTAACCCACTTCATTCTGTTGTTATTTACAGATGTAAGAAAAATGTAAGAGGTTTTAGTTGCATTAAAAAGCTTTGCAGGTTTTTTTGTTTTGTTTAACTATATAGATGTTCCATGAGAAGGCTCAATGGCTTCTGGAATGGGTACCCCTGTCATGGACTGGAATGACATTGGCATGGGTGTCTTCACAGGACTTTGATGAAATAGTCCTCCATTCTTACCTCCAGCTCATAGGTGGATCTGCCGGCTCTGCCATCCTCAGCGTCTTAACAAAATGTACTTTTTAGGACTGCGGCTCTCATTTTACGCTTACATCTGGAGGATGTACAAGTCCACTAGCTGTAAGCTCTTGTGTTCTCCATAGGCCAAATTTTCCCTATTTAAAAAAAAATAAAAAATCCGGCCTCCTGCCACCCCTTAATAGCCGGCCATCTCTCACCTTTTTCCCCACTCCTATGACAACACTGTCATAAGTATGAGGAAATGCAACTGCCGGTAATGGTAGATTTATCATAGGCAAGTGACGCGCCCCCTGGGCCAGTGTTGTTAGGGATACCCGGAGCCGGATCAGATGGGGGTTGTAGTCTCCGAGTGGCTGCGACCCGGTCCGTGCCCAGGGTGTCAAACTCAGTGTGTGGCAGTCTTTACAGATGTTATTAGTTCTTAGTGTCGACTACGCCACCCGTTGATTTGCGGTCAATACGGCCGCCGCTGCAGCAGGGTCCGCTGAGGCTGGTGGTATGTGTGCAGCTTCGGGTAGTATAACCCCCGACGGGAGGGGTATAGCCTCAGGGGGTCAGGTGTAGAGGATGGTGGTAGTGGTGGTGCAGTGTGGATGGTAAGAAGACTCAGAGTCGGGCTGTGCAGTTCAGGGTTTTTACTTACTGCTGTTCTGTTGGTCACTCCGGCCTTGAGTGACCGCCCGAGCCGTGCTGCGTCCACCAGGTCCTGGACTAGGCCAACCCCCAAGCAATTCTGGAGCGTGGTCCTGAGCTCCCTTTCTGACTGTCCTTTCTACTGGCCTTCCTCACCAGGGGTCCACTTATATCCGGCTCCCTCGGGCCTCTTGGTGGGTGCACCTCTTCGGGGTTCCCTGACCCTATGCCTGGTGTGCCTTCTTAGTGGACTTAGTGTGGGGCTGCTCCACCTGTAATGACGCAGCCTCCGGTTCTTAGCTGAGGGTTGTTTCTCTCCTCCACTAATTTGGGATCCGGTTCCCTTGCGTGCCAACCCTTCACCCTTCTGGTCTAATTCTGGGTTCTTGGGGTTCCTTCTTCTCCCCCTCTGGGTCCTTCTCTTCTCCTCTCTCTCTTCTCTCTGCAGGCGCTCCTGGACCTCTCTCAGGACTGACTAACCCTCTACAGAAGACTGACCCTGATCTAAGATGGTTCCCACCTTATATACTCCCTCTATGTGTGAGCTCAGGTGACCAGCACCCAATGAGCTCCTAGCATTACCCAGACTGCTCCCCCTATCTGCCCCTACACTACTGGGATGTTCCACCCCCCCTCCCACTCCAGCCAGGGACAGACACTGTCGTACCTGCACATATACTGGTGGGAGTATCATCGGTCTGTCCCTCGGAAATGGGATGTGTGTAGTGTATGCAGCTAACTGAGCTCAGTTCCACACTCCATCCTTACCCGGGAGTGGAATATCACACCTCTGGCTTGAGGTGCAATACCCCTGTAGCAGCTGAATCCTCAGGGTGCTACACAAGTGCAAGATGTTGTTAAAAAAAAAAATCCGGCCTCCTGCCACCCCTTAATAGCCGGCCATCACGCACCTCAGTATTTCATCATTGCCCAAGACAGCACCAAAAATTGGAGCTAAAATGAGCAGGAGGAAATCCTATTACCGGTCAGTGAAAAATGTTTGGCACATGCCTATGATTGGAATAAAGCGCAGATATTATGGCGCTTATTCTTACCGCCAGCCCATAGGTGGATCTGCTGGCTCCGTCATTCTCTGTGTCTTCATTCGGGGTCCCTCGACGTCTCCATGGTCACCTTCATTCTTGCAGTGTTTGTTCCAGTGATGTCCAGTCTTCTGATTTTCAGTCTTCCGGAGGCTCAGGTGGGCCGCTCGCTCTGATGACTATAGAGCTGGGGTCTGCTCAAGGGTTTCCAAGTTGACAAATGAAAATCCCTCAAACAATGCCTGGTCCTTTGTTGATATAAGTTCTGTGGCCTCTGCTGCTTCTAGTTTCTCCAGATGGAATGGTTTATGACGACGGGGAGGCTCAGATGGCTATAAAGGAAAAGAATTATAACATTAAAATTATGACTTTATATCAGAGTCTCCGTTAAAAACAAGTTGTGTTGATTGAAAACTAGTAAAAGAATAGACACAAAGATTTTAATACTAATAAACCATATCTGCTCATATACTTACTACAGGGACGTATGGTGGAGGCAGTTTCAGGGCTTCCACAGAAACCCAGTCGATACGCTGAAAAAACCTGTGCTTTCTGATGTTACCGTTGGCTCCTAAGCGACTGGCAGGATCTTTCTGAAGGAGCTATTAAAGATAAAACCAAAATCCATGAATGTAAACTGGAGAGAAAATGATGACTACTATGCAGAGATGAGCAAATCCACTTGATGCAAACTGAATTTGTGTTGAATTTTTGTGAATCTGATGAACCTGGTGAATTTCAACAATTTGTGATTTGCTTCTTGGGAATCACCTAAAATAATTGCAGCCAATTTTCATACAGTATTACTAAAAATTACATCAGCCAGAGAAGACTTATAGGACCTCTGATGTAAGCCGTCCAGGCTTCACCATAATGCTTTAAGGCAGGGGTCTCAAACTCGGCTGGGTATATGGGCCGCACATGGAAAAAATTTGAATTTGGGGGGCCGCATTCTTTGTTCAATGTGACATTTTTAGTGATACCATTTTTTTTGTATACACCTTTTGAACATTTTTGCCGTGTTTATTTTTTTATGGCTTGGGTCGTTATGGATGTGGCGATAATAAACGTGCACTTTTTGTGTTTACTTTAGTTTACATATAAAACAGCATTTTTAGTGCCCAATATTTTTTCATGCTTTATTTTATTTTTTATTTTTTTTACAATTTTATTTCCCCCAATTGGCCACATACAGTAATATTGTCTTACAATTAGCATCATATAGTAATAATGGAAAACATCTTGTAGTAATGTTCCCCATCCAAGTCCCCATCTTGTACTAATGTGCCCCATCCAGGTCCCCATCCTGTGGCTATGTGCCCCATCCAGGTCCCCATCCTGTGGCAACGTTCCCCATCCTGGCGCCCATCTTGTACTAATGTGCCTCATCCAGGTCCCCATCTTGGGGCTATGTGCCCCATCCAGGTCCCCATCCTGTGGCAATGTTCCCCATCCAGGTCCCCATCTTGTGGCCCTGGTCCCCATCTTGTGGCTCTGGTCCCCATCTTGTGGCTCTGTGCCCCATCTTGTGGCTCTGTGCCCCATCCAGGTCCCCATCTTGTGGCTCTGTGCCCCATCCAGGTCCCCATCCTGTGGCAACGTTCCCCATCCTGGCGCCCATCTTGTACTAATGTGCCTCATCCAGGTCCCCATCTTGGGGCTATGTGCCCCATCCAGGTCCCCATCCTGTGGCAATGTTCCCCATCCAGGTCCCCATCTTGTGGCCCTGGTCCCCATCTTGTGGCTCTGGTCCCCATCTTGTGGCTCTGTGCCCCATCTTGTGGCTCTGTGCCCCATCCAGGTCCCCATCTTGTGGCTCTGTGCCCCATCCAGGTCCCCATCTTGTGGCTATGTGCCCCATCCAGGTCCCCATCCTGTGGCAACGTTCCCCATCCTGGCGCCCATCTTGTACTAATGTGCCTCATCCAGGTCCCCATCTTGGGGCTATGTGCCCCATCCAGGTCCCCATCCTGTGGCAATGTTCCCCATCCAGGTCCCCATCCTGTGGCTATGTGCCCCATCCAGGTCCCCATCTTGTGGCTATGTGCCCCATCCAGGTCCCCATCTTGTGGCTATGTGACCCATCCAGGTCCCCATGTTGTGGCTCTGGTCCCCATCTTGTGGCTCTGTGACCCATCCAGGTCCCCATCTTGTGGCTATGTGCCCCATCCAGGTCCACATCTTGAGGCTCTGTGCCCCATCCAGGTCCACATCTTGAGGCTCTGTGCCCCATCCAGGTCCCCATCCTGTGGCTATGTGCCCCATCCAGGTCCCCATCCTGTGGCTATGTGCCCCATCCAGGTCCCCTCTTGTGGCTATGTGCCCCATCCAGGTCCCCTCTTGTGGCTCTGTGCCCCATCCCGGTCCCCATGTTGTGGCTCTGTGCCCCCTGTGCTGTTCTTCACACACATAAAATAGAAAAAAAAAAGATGATTCTCACCTGTCCTCCGTTCCCTCGGCGGCCTTCCTGCAGATGTGGCCCGCAGGCAGCACAGAGTCTGACCCCTTGACGATCCCGACCTGGTCCAGGAGGAGCCGCCGACAGCAGCGCTGCATTGCCGCACAGAGACTGTCTCCCAGCACAGCATTTTCAATGTCAGCCGCCGGCCAATCAGAGGCCAGCAGCTGACATCTGCATATGGCAATGACGTCATACACGCTGCGCCGACACGCAGATATCAGCTGCTGGCCTCTGATTGGCCAGCGGCTGGCATTGGAAATGCAGTGCTGGGAAACAGTCTCTGTGTGGCAATTCAGCGCTGCTGTCGGCGGCTCCTCCTGGACCAGGTCGGGATCATCAAGGGGTCTGTGCCTGCGGGCCGCATAAAGCAGCCTCAGGGGCCGCATGCGGCCCGCGGGCCGCGTGTTTGAGACCCCTGCTTTAAGGTGTCACATCACATGTTATAGCACAATCAGGAGGGACTATCATAGCCTGTATGAAAGCCAAAGCAATGAATGTAGGAGTCATTTTGTGGTGAATCTGGATAGGGAGAGCACATCACAGCTTAGCAGTAGAGATTGAGAGAGAAAGACATAAAACAGTAAAAGACTGCACAGATAGTATGTGACAGCACAGCAGTAAAGAACGGTTACCACAAGTTTACCCATTTATGTTGAGTACTTGCAATTTTAACATTTTTGGGAAAAAATTGGAACAAGCTGGTTAATTTGAATTTCAAAAGGTTTGCTCATCTCTACAACTATAACATTGTATACATCATAGTACTAATGACTGTTAAGACAACTGACCTGTTTAATGATGTTCCTGATGCCGGAGGATTTATCGTTGAGTGTCTGATGGTAGGCGCACTCATCGGTAACCATTTCTTTTAAGATGACACCAAAAGAATACCAGTCTACTCCGGCGTTATACTCCTTCCCAGCCAAAATCTACATAAAGAAGAAGAAAATAGATAAAGAGTTGGTCAAAAAGTTCCATATCTTCAGTGTAACAAAGTTCTCAGCATAATAATTGTAAGACTATGTAATATAGTGAGAGTGGATGATTCCTCTGGTTGTGGCATCACTTGAATATTATGATTACTACACTAATGACTGAAAGGAGCCATGCTGCTCTTCTGAGCTCCAGAACCTTTGTTGGCTGACTTGTAACTCTTTGGGTCTCTAATGCTGGCAAAACATATAGCATGATCATGTATTGTGGCCGGACTCACAGATTCCGGAGAGATCATCTATTGTGTATGGAGACATCCCAATTCAGCTCAAACACTGGATGCTGAATTTCAGTGCCCGATCCTTTGTGTCTGGCATGGTCATACTCCCCCCTCCCATTCAGAACGCATGTACACTCAGCTGAGGCAAGCTGCCTATCTAATGTGCATGGCATGCCAGATGTCAATGTCAGAATGTCCCATTTACTGTAATGAACATTTGTTGGATTATGTGTGTGATCCAGGCAGACATACAATTATAGTATGAAAAAAAGAGAAAATCCTTGTTCTTCTCACCTCAGGAGCCATGTAACCGGCAGTTCCAGCGTATCCAGTGGCTGTTCGGTCTCCATGCATGTTGTCAATTGAGAGACCGAAATCTGTGATCTTAATATGGCCCGTTTCAGCCACCAAGATGTTCTCGGGCTTGAGGTCTCTGTGGATGACGCCCTTTGAGTGGAGATGTTGGATTCCACAGACGAGTTCAGCGGCATAGAATCTGACAGAGAGACAAGAAATTAGTGACTGTCTACAGAAATACAAGAAATCCTGCCCTATCCATAGTGTAATAAAGTGGCCGGTCAGGATTCTGTCCAGGTTCTGATGACTAATATATTGCTTTAGTCTAATCCATATTGCCATCAAAGAGCAATCAATACTGATGACAGAACTGCTGTTTATATATACTGTATATTTCTATTCGTGTATAATTACATAAAAATAAAACTTTACCTTGCACTGGGGATGTCAAGCTGCCCCTTCATCAGTAAGTAGCTGTAAAAGTCCCCGCAGCTCACGTATTCCAGACCAAGGAGCAAATGCAGCTGTTGTACAGAGCAGAGATATAGGTGAATTGCCAGATTATTACAGTACCTACACATCTACTACAGAATAGGACAGAATAACTATAGGCTACATGGTAAATGCCTGTCTGATTGTCCAGATACAAACATAGAGACATAAGTATAGTAGGTACATGTGTTGCAGTCGCACTTAGCCCTGGAGCCTATGGGGCCAAAATATCCTTTTGGCCCATAAGAGAACACCAGTACTATTAAAGATCTGTAATGGTTGGGGGCCATGTTGGAAATTTTTCACTGGGGCTGTAATGCAGCGGCTTGCGGCATTACTGTAATGGTCCAGGGTGTGTTTTGGCCGACCATGTACCTCCCGAGGTGACTGATCACATGACTGTGACATCGCACAGGTCCTGTGCATACAGAAGGTCTGATCACATGACTGTGACATCAGCACAGGTCCTGTGTGTGCACTAGAGGATATATAAACCCTGGTAGATTTGAGACAGGTGTGAAAGGCGTGAGGCCTGTTCCCGTGTGTGGGACACCGTTAGCCTGGAGAGGCTTAGTGAGGCCTAGTGAAGCCTGAAAGGCAGAGGCTGGATCCTTACGTGTAAGCGATACCAGTAGCCTTGGAGGGCCAGAGGCTTGGAAGGCAAGAGTCCTGGAAGGCAGAGGCTGGATGTTAGGTGAGAAAACATACCAGTAGCCTTTGAAGGAACGAGGGCTGGAGACCCCCATCTGGGCCGCTGTAAAGCCACAGTGGTGGCAGAACAAATCTGACTGAAGCAGCTAAAACCCGGCAAAGGTAAAGCACTGCATTATATGGACGTTGATATAAGTGACTTTGCTGATGGCTGTAACTGGAGCCAAGTGGGCCTGTCTGCCACTTGAAAGGCTCCTGGACATTATATGTGTATGTCGGCGAGCCACTGAGTTGGACTCGGTGATAAGCAGTAGTGAAGTGTAATAAACTGCTGGATTGTGAAATACTGGAAAACGTGGCTGGTGTGCTTTAATTGACCCGATGCAGCGAGTGTCCCCCAGCATGATGACTAGCGCTGCCTTACAGGGCCTGTAAACTTCAAGAAACGCCACTATACACATATACACATACTGTATATACTCACACACATGCACATGTACTGTATGTACACACCAATGTGTAAATGTGTCTATATACAGGGTCGGACTGGGGCACCGGGACACCGGTGGGCCCGGGTCCTCAGCGGGCTCCCGAGCAGGACATACGGGTGCCCCTGGTTAACATGCTCCGCACTGCAAGGACCTGCTTCTCGGTCCCATGGGCAGATTGCCCTCATCCTGTGCGGCAGGCAAGGAGCGATCCCTCCAGCTCCACTGCCGACAGGAGGAAAATGGCAGCGTAGCTGCAGGGATCCGTCCTCACCTCTGCTTTCTGCCCGGCGTTTCCTCCCTCACACAGGCTCGCGCTGCTTGATGACGTCATCATACAGCATGGGCCTGTCAGGGAGAAAGATGCCGGGCAGGAAGCAGAGGACAGTGCTGCGGGGGAGCGCGCTGAGAGATACGTTTTTTTTTTTTTTTAGGGAGAGCAATGGTGATTGAGGAGGTGGGTGGAGATATGACATGGTGGGGGATATATGGCATGGCAATGGGGGAGGTGGGGGGAGATATGCATGGCATGGTGATGGAGGAAGTAGGGGGAGATATGACATGGCATTAGTGATGGAGCAGGTGGGGGGAGAAATGGCAATGATGATGGAGTAGGTGGGGGGAGATATGGCAATGATGATGACGGAGCAGATGGGGGAGATATGGCAATGATGGAGGTGGTGGGGGGAGATATGGCAATGATGATGGAGGTGGTGGGGGGAGATATGGCAATGATGGAGAAGGTGGGGGAGATATGACAATGTTGGAGAAGGTTGGGGAGAGCTATGATATGGATGGGGAAGAGCAATTATGGAGGTAGGAGAGAGAAATGATGAGGAATTATTTGGTCGCTATTTGCTGTTAATATCTGGTCTGGTCATGGCATGGTGGTATTTCTCCCTTGTATGTAGTAATATTCGGTTACTATGGGGTGGTAATATCTGGTCTGGTCAAGGTGTGGTGATATTTCTACCTTGTATGTAGTATTATTCGGTCACTATGTGGTGGTAATATGTGGTCTGGTCATGGTTTAGTGGTATTTCTCCCTTGTATGTGTTATTATTCGGTCACTATGTGGTGTAATATGTGGTCTGGTCATGGTGTGGTGGTATTTCTCCCTTGTATATAGTATTATTCGGTCACTATGTGGTGGTAATATGTAGTCCAGTCATGGTGTGGCAGTATTTCTCCCTTGTATGTGGTACTGTTTTTGTTGGTACAGTGGATTGTGTTGTGTATGGCAGTCATCTGTTCTCTCTGATATTAATTAGGAGAAGATTCTTTGTTTCCATTAGTGATTAATTAAATACTTGGAACAAGATGCACTTACAGGGGTTCTCCGATGAAACCAAGTAATCACCTCTCCACAGGATAAGTGATAAGTTATTGATTAGTGGGGGTCTGAATGCTGGGACCTGCACCGATTGGTAGAATGTGGAGCTTTTATCCCCATTAGACTGGAGCTCATGTGCGACTTGACCACTGATCCATTCATTCCCTCAGTGGCTGTTCTTGTTTTTTTTCTGGAAACCCCAAAGAGAATGAAGGGAGCTGCAGTCAGATGTCCCACCTACCGCTGCATTTTAAAATAGGGATAAGTGTCCTGACAGGGATAAAACTTCCCCATTCTTCTGATCGGTGCGGTTTCCAATGTTCGGACCCAAACGATCAGTCAGTTATCACCTATCCCGTGGAGCCCTTGGATCGGTGATAACTTGTTTTAACCAAAGAACCCCTTTACTGCAAACTACCGTAATTGTACATCCTAGTTATAGCATGTGCACAGTAGATGTGCAGGAGCCGCCTGTGATTTACAGCAGACGCTCCACTATAACAGGGATATCGGCTATCAGGTATTTACATATAGCTGTAGGGTGGGCCCTGAGGATCAATTCCTCCTGTGGGCCCCAGACACCCCAGTCCGACACTGTCTATATATATATACGAGAGTTGCCATTAAAATGGTATTGGTTGTATATCTCATACTTATGTTCAAAGATATATTGACCTCTAGAACCATGCCACTACTACAAGCCCAACAGGCACATGCTCACTGGGCTGCAGCCCTCACCTACATTGTGGGCCATCGGCCGTGGTTTTGCAGCTGCTGGCCTTTTAATATTTTTTCATGTCCATGTCGTGTGTACCCGCCCATGCGCGCCCATGCACGACGCACACGCACAGCGTTCAGTACACCGCAGTGGCGTACTCTTTGTCAGGCCTAGTGCCAGATAGTGTTATCAGGATGTTCTTGGTAGGAGGGGCTACCGCTCTCTGCGCGCCGGCTCCTTACTTTCCTGCAGGCTCATCTTCAAGCTCTGGGAGGGCTGCATGCTACACTGATTCATCTCCAGGCTATGGATGAGTTAACAAGCTGAGGCCATGTAATGTATGTACATCAGCCCTAGTGTATCCTACTGTATATGATGTGTATACATCAGCCCCAGTGTATCCTATGTGATGTACATACTGTACATCAGCACCTGTATATCCTATATGATGTATATACATCAGCCCTAGTGTATCCTATATGATGTATATACATCAGCCCTAGTGTATCCTATACGATGTATATACATCAGCCCCAGTGTATCCTATGTGATGTACATACTGTACATCAGCACCTGTATATCCTATATGATGTATATACATCAGCCCCAGTGTATCCTATACGATGTATACACTGTACATTAGCACCAGTATCTCTTATATGATATATATACATCAGCCCTAGTGTATCCTATACGATGTATATACATCAGCCCCAGTATATCCTATGTGATGTACATACTGTACATCAGCACCTGTATATCTATATGATGTATATACATCAGCCCCAGTGTATCCTATACGATGTATATACTGTACATTAGCACCAGTATCTCTTATATGATATATATACGTCAGCCCTAGTGTATCCTATACGATGTATATACATCAGCCCCAGTGTATCCTATACGATGTATATACTGTACATTAGCTCCAGTATCTCTTATATGATATATATACATCAGCCCTAGTGTATCCTATACGATGTATATACATCAGCCCCAGTGTATCCTATATGATGTATATACTCTACTTTAGCACCCGTATATCCTTTAAGATGTACTATATATACATCAGCCCTAGTGTATCCTATATGATGTTTGTACATCAGCATGTCACAAGGAGGTTTTCTCTAACATCACAAACTGTGATGGCGGCGTCCAAGTCTGTGGATTCCACAGATTCATATACTGCTCCTTGTAACTCCATTGATAGCTATGGTCAGTGCAGGGTGACTAGGGCATCGACTCTTAGAGCTGCAGCTCCTTGGCAGGTGAGCAAAAGTTAGTCTTTGCTGGGCTGAGGTTGTTGACTGCCTTTGATCACATGCTAGAGGAGAACCAGTCGTGTCTGCTGTTTCTCCATTTAAGCCGGCTGTGCTTTGCTGGCAATGCCAGTATAGTTTTTCTCTATCCTGTTCTGGAAAGGTGAACCCATACTGGTTTAGTGGTTATTGCTAAAGTTGTTGCAAGCGTTGTTTGGTAACCCTTTCCTTTTTCCCTAGGTGTCTTTATATTACTTTGTTGCCTCTCGGGTTTTAGACTTTATATTCCTTTGTGTATTTCCCTGAGAGCGTGTTGTGTGACTGTGCTTCAGTTCTGTCCTATCTTGTTTTGTATTCCCCCCATACACTTTACAAACTAGTGCTGCTTAGGAGCATAGTAAGGAACGAGGCTCGGGCATCTCCACATTCAGGAGTAATCCTGGGAACAGAAATAGCTAGGGACCCCGAGCCTGAGGGTCAGAATAGGAGCACACTTGCTATCCCACAGTCACACCATGACACAGCCCCAGTGTATTCTATATGATATATATATATCGGCCCCAGCGTATCCTATATGATCTATGTACATCGCTCCCAAGGTATCCTATATGATGCATATACACTGGCACAAGCGTATCCTATATGATGTATATACATAGTCTCCAGCATATCCTATGTAATGTATGTACATCATCACCAGTGTATCCTACATGACGTACAGTACAGACCAAAAGTTTGGACACACCTTCTCATTTAAAGATTTTTCTGTATTTTCTTGACTATGAAAATTGTACATTCACACTGAAGGCATCAAAACTATGAATTAACACATGTGGAATTATATACTTAACAAAAAAGTGTGAAACAACTGAAAATATGTCTTATATTCTAGGTCCTTCAAAGTAGCCACCTTTTGCTTTGATGACTGCTTTGCACACTCCTGGCATTCTCTTGATGAGAATAATAAAACATTAAATAATAAAGATTCTTTTTATTATATTTTTTGGCCTTATATTCGTATTGTTTCTTGCTTAGGCACTTCGTGATATATGCTATTTATACGAATGGCCCTATATACATAGTCCTCTGAATAGTTTCCAATATGGAGATACTTGTTATCTCCTTTATATATTTGTTTGGTAATTTATTTTTCGGTTCTAATCTTTTTTCTAATGTGAGGAATGTGTAAGAAATAGACATTCCTCACATGTAATAAAGCTGTCAAACAGTTGCAAATCATGCACACAGGAGCGATTTAACCTTATCACCGAGCAGCTGTAAATACTCGGAGCTCGGCCCGAGCATAGTCGGCGAAAGGGTTAATAGAACATATTCGCTCAACACTAGTGTCAAGTCCTGCTGGAGAATGAAATTTCCATCTCCAAAAAGCTTGTCGGCAGAGGGAAGCATGAAGTGCTGTAAAATGTCCTGGTAGAAGGCTGCGCTGACTTTGGTCTTGATAAAACGCAGTGGACCTACACCAGCAGATGACATGGCTCCCCAAACCATCACCGATTGTGGAGACTTCACACTAGACCGCAAGCAGCTTGGATTGTGGCCTCTCCACTCTTCCTCGAGACTCTGGGACCATGATTTCCAAATGAAAATTGGAACTCTGGGACCTTGTGGAGTGTGTCAATGACTGCCTTCTGGACATCTGTCATGTCAGCAATTTTCCCTATGATTGTGGAGCCTTCTGAAACAGACTAAGGGACCTTTTAAATGCTTAGGAAGCCTTTGCATGTGTTTTTTTGTTAATTATTTTAATTCACTGAGATAATGGCTTTTGTGTTTTCATTGGCTGTAAGCCATAATCATCAACATTAACAGAAATAAACACGTGAAATAGATCACTCTGTTTGTAATGACTCTATATAATATACTAGATGGTGGCCCGATTCTAACGCATCGGGTATTCTAGAATATGTCTCCCGACGGTGGCGTACTTATATTAAATCTGCCGCCAATTGGCCGGAGACCGTGTTTAAATTTGGCGCCACAATCGCAGATTGGTCGCCATGGGCGGCCGCGAGCAATCAGCAGAGCGGGGTTTAAATTTGGCGCTGAAATAGCTGATTGGTCGCGGCCGGTTGCTGTGACCAATCAGCGAACCGTGTTAGTGAGGACCGGGGATCAACCACCTGCCTTATAATGCCCCATGCAGGTTGTCACTTCCCCCTCCCCCATATAATGCCCCATGCAGGATGTCACCCCCCCTCCCTTATAATGCCCCATGCAGGATGTCACTCCCCCCCATATAATGCCCCATGCAGGATGTCACATCCCCCCTCCTTTATAATGCCCCATGCAGGATGTCACATCCCCCCTCCCTTATAATGCCCCAAGAAGGATGTCACATCCCCCCCATATAATGGCCCATGCAGGATGTCACATCCCCCCTCCCTTATAATGCCCCATGTAGGATGTCACATCCCCCCCTTCCTTATAATGCCCCATGCAGGATGTCACATCCCCCCTTCCCTTATAATGCACCATGCAGGAAGTCACATCCCTCCTATAGAATGCCCCATGCAGGAAGTCACATCCCCCCTCGCTTATAATGGCCCCTCCACGATGTCACAAACCCCCACCCCACCATTTAATGACCTATGCCCCCATACAATAAAGAAAAAAATCCTATACTCACCTCAATTCTCAGCTGCTGCTCCGGACTCCAGCGTAGCCGGCATCTTCCCGCTGCGCGCTGTGACCGCTCAGGAGAGAGTGCAGTGTAAAGACGTCACCAAGCCCTCTGACCTGAGACGTCACAGAGCAGCAGTGGAAGACACAGGAGCTGCTGCGGAGGCACAGGGTGGGGTAAGTATGGCGCCGGGTGCCGGGGCCCTGAGCAAGTGGGGGGAGGGGAGGAGAGGAGAGGGGAGGGGGGTGTCACACTTGTCGTCGGGAGATAAGCGGCCGTAGCCGCTGATCTCCCGACGGTAGCCGCATGGAGGTCAGCGGCGCCTCCGGTCGGGGGACTTATGCTGCGAGCAGCCGGCTGCATCTCCCGGCTGCATCGCCGCTGACCTCCGTGCGGCAGATGAGCTGCTAACGGCCGCCATCTTTTTCTGAAATGCCGCGTCGCTGATTGGCCGCGCCGGACCAATCAGCGACGCAGGATTTCCTGGACAGAAGGACAGACAGATAGACAGACGGGATAAGAAAATTATATTAATGACTCTATATAATATATGAGTTTCACTTTTTGTATTGAAGAACTGAAATAAATTAACTTCTTGATGATATTATAATTTAGTGAGATGCACCTATATATACATCGGCCCCAGTGTATCCCATGTGATGTATATACATCGTCCCCAACGTATCCTATGTGATGTATATACATTGTTCCCAACGTATGCTATATGATGTATATACATCGTCCCCAACGTATCCTATGTGATGTATATACATTGTTCCCAACGTATCCTATATGATGTATATACATCGTCCCCAACGTATCCCATGTGATGTATATACATCGTCCCCAATGTATCCTATGTGATGTATATACATTGTCCCCAACGTATCCTATATGATGTATATACACAGGGGTGGATTAAGAGTAGCCAGGGCCCCGGGCAGTTTAAAAGGTGTGGCCCCCCCCCAGGTATCGGATGTATCACGTGACATGTCACATGATCCCCTTTGATAGATCATGTGATTGGTCATGTGATCAACACACAGATGTTCTGATCACATCTATAGACAGAGAATGAGGAAAAAAAATTTCCATAACATAGCACTATATATAGTAGATCAGGGTGGCAGATTAATTTTCCGGAGGGGCCACATGAGAGATCGTGACTGTTATGGAGGCCGATCCAATAGGCTGAAATTAATTCTGCTCCATATTAATATTAACAAAATAATTAAAAAAATTATATTAATTGTATGACTTAATATTGAGCAGAATTAAGTATGCTGACATCCCTCTATATACAGTATGAGCCCCCGCATAGCTCCCTAGATACAGTATGAGCGCCCGCATAGCTCCCTAGATACAGTATGAGCCCCCGCATAGCCCCTCTATATACAGTATGAGCCCCCACATAGCCTCCTATATACAGTATGAGCCCCGCATAGCTCCCTAGATACAGTATGAGCCCCTGCAGAGCCCTGTACATATAGTATGAGCCCCCACACAGCCCCCTACATACAGTATGAGCCCCCACATAGCCCTGTACATACAGTATGAGCCCACACACTGCCACCTACATACAGTATGAGCCCCTACATAGTTATTTAGATACAAAATGAGTCTGCACATAGCCCCTATATACAGTATGAGCCCGCACATAGCTCCTTATATACAATATGAGCCTGCACATAGCTCCCTATATACAGTGTGAGCCCGCACATAGCTCCCTATATACAGTATGAGCCCGCACATAGCTCCCTATATACAGTATGAGCCCGCACATAGCTCCCTATATACAGTATGAGCCCGCACATAGCGGTCTAGATACAGTATGAGCCCCCGCAGAGCCCTGTACATACAGTATGAGCCCACACACTGCCACCTACATACAGTATGAGCCCCCACATAGCCCTGTACATACAGTATGAGCCCACACACTGCCACCTACATACAGTATGAGCCCCTACATAGTTACTTAGATACAATATGAGTCTGCACATAGCCCCTATATACAGTATGAGCCCGCACATAGCTTCCTATATACAATATGAGCCCGCACATAGCTCCCTATATAAAGTATGAGCCCGCACATAGCTCCTTATATACAATATGAGCCCGCACATAGCTCCCTATATACAGTATGAGCCCGCACATAGCTCGCTATATACAGTATGAGCCCGCACATAGCTCCCTATATACAGTGTGAACACGCACATAGCTCCCTATATACAGTATGAGCCCGCACATAGCTCCCTATATACAGTATGAGCCCGCACATAGCTCCCTATATACAGTATGAGCCCGCACATAGCGGTCTAGATACAGTATGAGCCCCCGCAGAGAGCCCTGTACATACAGTATGAGCCCACACACTGCCACCTACATACAGTATGAGCCCCCACATAGCCCTGTACATACAGTATGAGCCCACACACTGCCACCTACATACAGTATGAGCCCCCGCATAGCCCTGTACATACAGTATGAGCCCACACACTGCCACCTACATACAGTATGAGCCCCTACATAGTTACTTAGATACAATATGAGTCTGCACATAGAGCATTTTTAAACTTCAGCAGAATTCCGAAGAACAATGGAAGAGTTCCGTAGCATTTTTAAACTTCAGCAGAATTACGAAGAAGAATGGAAGTGTTCCATAGCATTTTTAAACTTCATCAGAATTCTGAAGAACAATGGAAGTGATCCGTAACATTTTTAAACTTCAGCAGATTACCCAAGAACAATGGAAGAGTACCGTAGCATTTATAAACTTCAGCAGAATTCTGAGAACAATGGAAGAGTTCCGTAGCATTTTAAACTTCAACAGAATTCCAAGAACAATGGAAGAGTTCCGTAGCATTTTTAAACTTCAGCAGAAATCCGAGAACAATGGAAGAGTTCCGCAGCAGTTTTAAACTTCACCAGAATTCCGAGAACAATGGAAGAGTTCCGTACCATTTTTAAACTTCACCAGAATTCCGAGAACAATGGAAGAGTTCCATAGCATTTTTAAACTTCACCAGAATTCCGAGAACAATGGAAGAGTTCCGTAGCATTTTTAAACTACAGCAGAATTCCGAAGAACAATGGAAGAGTGCCGTAGCATTTTTAAACTTCAGTAGAATTAAGAATAACAATGGAAGAGTTCCGTAGCATTTTTAAACTTCACCAGAATTCCGTGAACAATGGAAGAGTTCCGTAGCATTTTTAAACTTCAGCAGAATTCCGAAGAACAAAGAAAGTGTTCCGTAGAATTTTTAAACTTCAGCAGATTTCCGAAGAACAATGGAAGAGTTCCGTAGCATTTTTAAACTTCAGCAGAATTCTGCAAAACAATGGAAGAGTTCCGTAGCATTTTTAAACTTCAGCAGAATTCCGAAGAACAATCAAAGAGTTCCGTAGCATTTTTAAACTTTAGCAGAATTCCGAAGAACAATGGAAGAGTTCCGTGGCATTTTTAAACTTCAGCAGAATTCCGAAGAACAATGGAAATGATCCGTAACATTTTTAAACTTCAGCAGAATTCCCAAGAACAATGGAAGAGTACCATAGAATTTATAAACTTCAGAAGAATTCTGAGAACAATGGAAGAGTTCCGTAGCATTTTTAAACTTCACCAGAATTCCACGAACAATGGAAGAGTTCTGTAGCATTTTTTAACTTCTGCAGAATTCCGAAGAACAATGGAAGAGTTCCGTAGCATTTTTAAACTTCAGCAGAATTCCGAAGAACAATGGAAGAGTTCCGTAGCATTTTTAAAATTCATCAGAATTCCAAAGAACAATGGAAAAGTTCCGTAGCATTTTTAAACTTCAGCAGAATTCCGAAGAACAATGGAAGAGGTCCGTAGCATTTTTAAACTTCAGCAGAATAACGAGAACAATGGAAGAGTTCCGTAGCATTTTTAAACTTCACCAGAATTACGAGAACAATGGAAGAGTTCCGTAGCATTTTTAAACTTCAACAGAATTCCGAGAACAATGGAAGAGTTCCGTAGCATTTTTAAACTTCAGCAGAATTCTGAAGAACAATGGAAGAGTTCCGTAGCATTTTTAAACTTCAGCAGAATTCCGAAGAACAATGGAAGAGTTCCTTTGCAGTTCTAGGCTTCATCAGAATTCCGAAGAACAATGGAAGAGTTTCGTAGCATTTTTAAACTTCAGCAGAATTCAGAAGAACAATGGAAGAGTTCCGTAGCATTTTTAAACTTCAGCAGAATTCCGAAGAACAATGGAAGAGTTCCGTAGCATTTTTAAACTTCAGCAGAATTAAGAATAACAATGGAAGAGTTCCGTAGCATTTTTAAACTTCACCAGAATTCCGTGAACAATGGAAGAGTTCCGTAGCATTTTTAAACTTCAGCAGAATTCCGAAGAACAAAGGAAGTGTTCCGTAGCATTTTTAAACTTCAGCAGTATTCTGAAGAACAATGGAAGAGTTCCGTAGCATTTTCAAACTTCAGAAGAATTCCGAGAACAATGGAAGAGTTCCACAGCATTTTTAAACTTCAACAGAATTCCAAAAAACAATGGAAGAGTTCCGTAGCATTTTTAAACTTCAGCAGAATTCCGAAGAACAATGGAAGAGTTCCGTAGCATTTTTAAACTTCGTCAGAATTCCGAAGAACAATGGAAGAGTTCCGTAGCATTTTTAAATTACAGCAGAATTCCGAAGAACAATGGAAGAGTTCCGTAGCATTTTTAAACTTCAGCAGAATTCCGAGAACAATGGATGAGTTCCGCAGCATTTTTAAACTTCACCAGAATTCCGAGAACAATGGAAGAGTTCCGTAGCATTTTTAAACTTCAGCAGAATTCCGAGAACAATGGAAGAGTTCCGTAGCATTTTTAAACTTCACCAGAATTACGAGAACAATGGAAGAGTTCCGTAGCATTTTTAAACTTCAACAGAATTCCGAGAACAATGGAAGAGTTCCGTAGCATTTTTAAACTTCAGCAGAATTCCGAAGAACAATGGAAGAGTTCCGTAGCATTTTTAAACTTCATCAGAATTCCGAAGAACAATGGAAGAGTTCCGTAGCATTTTTAAACTTCAGCAGAATTCCGAAGAAAAATGGAAGAGTTCCGTAGCATTTTTAAACTTCAGCAGAATTGCGAAGAACAATGGAAGTGTTCCATAGCATTTTTAAACTTCATCAGAATTCTGAAGAACAATGGAAGTGATCCGTAACATTTTTAAACTTCAGCAGAATACCCAAGAACAATGGAAGAGTACCGTAGCATTTATAAACTTCAGCAGAATTCTTAGAACAATGGAAGAGTTCCGTAGCATTTTAAACTTCAACAGAATTCCAAGAACAATGGAAGAGTTCCGTAGCATTTTTAAACTTCAGCAGAAATCTGAGAACAATGGAAGAGTTCCGCAGCAGTTTTAAACTTCACCAGAATTCCGAGAACAATGGAAGAGTTCCGTACCATTTTTAAACTTCACCAGAATTCCGAGAACAATGGAAGAGTTCCGTAGCATTTTTAAACTTTACCAGAATTCCGAGAACAATGGAAGAGTTCCGTAGCATTTTTAAACTACAGCAGAATTCCGAAGAACAATGGAAGAGTGCCGTAGCATTTTTAAACTTCAGTAGAATTAAGAATAACAATGGAAGAGTTCCGTAGCATTTTTAAACTTCACCAGAATTCCGTGAACAATGGAAGAGTTCCGTAGCATTTTTAAACTTCAGCAGAATTCCGAAGAACAAAGAAAGTGTTCCGTAGAATTTTTAAACTTCAGCAGATTTCCGAAGAACAATGGAAGAGTTCCGTAGCATTTTTAAACTTCAGCAGAATTCTGCAAAACAATGGAAGAGTTCCGTAGCATTTTTAAACTTCAGCAGAATTCCGAAGAACAATCAAAGAGTTCCGTAGCATTTTTAAACTTTAGCAGAATTCCGAAGAACAATGGAAGAGTTCCGTGGCATTTTTAAACTTCAGCAGAATTCCGAAGAACAATGGAAATGATCCGTAACATTTTTAAACTTCAGCAGAATTCCCAAGAACAATGGAAGAGTACCATAGAATTTATAAACTTCAGAAGAATTCTGAGAACAATGGAAGAGTTCCGTAGCATTTTTAAACTTCACCAGAATTCCACGAACAATGGAAGAGTTCTGTAGCATTTTTTAACTTCTGCAGAATTCCAAAGAACAATGGAAGAGTTCCGTAGCATTTTTAAACTTCAGCAGAATTCCGAAGAACAATGGAAGAGTTCCGTAGCATTTTTAAAATTCATCAGAATTCCAAAGAACAATGGAAAAGTTCCGTAGCATTTTTAAACTTCAGCAGAATTCCGAAGAACAATGGAAGAGGTCCGTAGCATTTTTAAACTTCAGCAGAATAACGAGAACAATGGAAGAGTTCCGTAGCATTTTTAAACTTCACCAGAATTACGAGAACAATGGAAGAGTTCCGTAGCATTTTTAAACTTCAACAGAATTCCGAGAACAATGGAAGAGTTCCGTAGCATTTTTAAACTTCAGCAGAATTCTGAAGAACAATGGAAGAGTTCCGTAGCATTTTTAAACTTCAGCAGAATTCCGAAGAACAATGGAAGAGTTCCTTTGCAGTTCTAGGCTTCATCAGAATTCCGAAGAACAATGGAAGAGTTTCGTAGCATTTTTAAACTTCAGCAGAATTCAGAAGAACAATGGAAGAGTTCCGTAGCATTTTTAAACTTCAGCAGAATTCCGAAGAACAATGGAAGAGTTCCGTAGCATTTTTAAACTTCAGCAGAATTAAGAATAACAATGGAAGAGTTCCGTAGCATTTTTAAACTTCACCAGAATTCCGTGAACAATGGAAGAGTTCCGTAGCATTTTTAAACTTCAGCAGAATTCCGAAGAACAAAGGAAGTGTTCCGTAGCATTTTTAAACTTCAGCAGTATTCTGAAGAACAATGGAAGAGTTCCGTAGCATTTTCAAACTTCAGAAGAATTCCGAGAACAATGGAAGAGTTCCACAGCATTTTTAAACTTCAACAGAATTCCAAAAAACAATGGAAGAGTTCCGTAGCATTTTTAAACTTCAGCAGAATTCCGAAGAACAATGGAAGAGTTCCGTAGCATTTTTAAACTTCGTCAGAATTCCGAAGAACAATGGAAGAGTTCCGTAGCATTTTTAAATTACAGCAGAATTCCGAAGAACAATGGAAGAGTTCCGTAGCATTTTTAAACTTCAGCAGAATTCCGAGAACAATGGATGAGTTCCGCAGCATTTTTAAACTTCACCAGAATTCCGAGAACAATGGAAGAGTTCCGTAGCATTTTTAAACTTCAGCAGAATTCCGAGAACAATGGAAGAGTTCCGTAGCATTTTTAAACTTCACCAGAATTACGAGAACAATGGAAGAGTTCCGTAGCATTTTTAAACTTCAACAGAATTCCGAGAACAATGGAAGAGTTCCGTAGCATTTTTAAACTTCAGCAGAATTCCGAAGAACAATGGAAGAGTTCCGTAGCATTTTTAAACTTCATCAGAATTCCGAAGAACAATGGAAGAGTTCCGTAGCATTTTTAAACTTCAGCAGAATTCCGAAGAAAAATGGAAGAGTTCCGTAGCATTTTTAAACTTCAGCAGAATTGCGAAGAACAATGGAAGTGTTCCATAGCATTTTTAAACTTCATCAGAATTCTGAAGAACAATGGAAGTGATCCGTAACATTTTTAAACTTCAGCAGAATACCCAAGAACAATGGAAGAGTACCGTAGCATTTATAAACTTCAGCAGAATTCTTAGAACAATGGAAGAGTTCCGTAGCATTTTAAACTTCAACAGAATTCCAAGAACAATGGAAGAGTTCCGTAGCATTTTTAAACTTCAGCAGAAATCTGAGAACAATGGAAGAGTTCCGCAGCAGTTTTAAACTTCACCAGAATTCCGAGAACAATGGAAGAGTTCCGTACCATTTTTAAACTTCACCAGAATTCCGAGAACAATGGAAGAGTTCCGTAGCATTTTTAAACTTCACCAGAATTCCGAGAACAATGGAAGCGTTCCGTAGCATTTTTAAACTTCAGCAGAATTCCGAAGAACAATGGAAGAGTTCCGTAGCATTTTTAAGCTTCAGTAGAATTAAGTATGACAATGGAAGAGTTCCGTAGCATTTTTAAACTTCACTAGAATTCCGTGAACAATGGAAGAGTTCCGTAGCATTTTTAAACTTCAGCAGAATTCTGCAAAACAATGGAAGAGTTCCGTAGCATTTTTAAACTTCAGCAGAATTCCGAAGAACAATGGAAGAGTTCCGTAGCATTTTTAAACTTCAGCAGAATTCCGAAGAACAATGGAAGAGTTCCGTAGCATATTTAAACTTCAGCAGAATTCCGAAGAACAATGGAAATGATCCGTAACATTTTTAAACTTCAGCAGAATTCCCAAGAACAATGGAAGAGTACCATAGAATTTATAAACGTCAGAAGAATTCTGAGAACAATGGAAGAGTTCCGTAGCATTTTTAAACTTCACCAGAATTCCACGAACAATGGAAGAGTTCCGTAGCATTTTTTAACTTCTGCAGAATTTCGAAGAACAATGGAAGAGTTCTGTAGCATTTTTAAACTTCAGCAGAATTCCGAAGAACAATGGAAGAGTTCCGTAGCATTTTTAAAATTCATCAGAATTCCAAAGAACAATGGAAAAGTTCCGTAGCATTTTTAAACTTCAGCAGAATTCCGAAGAACAATGGAAGTGTTCCATAGCATTTTTAAACTACATCAGAATTCTGAAGAACAATGGAAGTGATCCGTAACATTTTTAAACTTCAGCAGAATACCCAAGAACAATGGAAGAGTACCGTAGCATTTATAAACTTCAGCAGAATTCCAAGAACAATGGAAGAGTTCCGTAGCATTTTTAAACTTCAGCAGAAATCCGAAAACAATGGAAGAGTTCCGCAGCAGTTTTAAACTTCACCAGAATTCCGAGAACAATGGAAGAGTTCCGTACCATTTTTAAACTTCACCAGAATTCCGAGAACAATGGAAGAGTTCCGTAGCAGTTTTAAACTTCATCAGAATTCCGAAGAACAAAGGAAGAGTTCCGCAGCATTTTTAAACTTCAGCAGAACTCAGAAGAACAAAGGAAGAGTTCCGTAGCATTTTTAAACTTCAGCAGAATTCCGAAGAACAATCGAAGAGTTCCGTAGCATTTTTAAACTTCAGCAGAATTCCGAAGAACAATGGAAGAGTTCCGTAGCATATTTAAACTTCAGCAGAATTCTGAAGAACAATGGAAATGATCCGTAACATTTTTAAACTTCAGCAGAATTCCGAAGAACAATGGAAGAGTTCCGTAGCATTTTTAAACTACAGCAGAATTCCGAAGAACAATGGAAGAGTTCCGTAGCATTTCTAAACTTCAGCAGAATTCCGAAGAACAATGGAATTGATCCGTAACATTTTTAAACTTCAGCAGAATTCCCAAGAACAATGGAAGAGCACCGTAGAATTTATAAGCTTCAGCAGAATTCTGAGAACAATGGAAGAGTTCCGTAGCATTTTTAAACTTCACCAGAATTCCAAGAACAATGGAAGAGTTACGTAGCATTTTTAAACTTCTGCAGAATTCCGAAGAACAATGGAAGAGTTCCGTAGCATTTTTAAACTTCAGCAGAATTCCGAAGAACAATGGAAGAGTTCCGTAGCCTTTTTAAATTTCGTCAGAATTCCGAAGAACAATGGAAGAGTTCCGTAGCATTTTTAAACTTCAGCAGAATTCCGAAGAACAATGGAAGAGTTCCGTAGCCTTTTTAAACTTCGTCAGAATTCCGAAGAACAATGGAAAAGTTCCGTACCATTTTTATACTTCAGCAGAATTCCGAAGAACAATGGAAGAGTTCCGTAACATTTTTAAACTTCAGCAGAATTCCGAGAACAATGGATGAGTTCCGTAGCATTTTTAAACTTCACCAGAATTCCGAGAACAATGGAAGAGTTCCGTAGCATTTTTAAACTTCACCAGAATTCCGAGAACAATGGAAGCGTTCCGTAGCATTTTTAAACTTCAGCAGAATTCCGAAGAACAATGGAAGAGTTCCGTAGCATTTTTAAGGTTCAGTAGAATTAAGTATGACAATGGAAGAGTTCCGTAGCATTTTTAAACTTCACTAGAATTCCGTGAACAATGGAAGAGTTCCGTAGCATTTTTAAACTTCAGCAGAATTCTGCAAAACAATGGAAGAGTTCCGTAGCATTTTTAAACTTCAGCAGAATTCCGAAGAACAATGGAAGAGTTCCGGAGCATTTTTAAACTTCAGCAGAATTCCGAAGAACAATGGAAGAGTTCCGTAGCATATTTAAACTTCAGCAGAATTCCGAAGAACAATGGAAATGATCCGTAACATTTTTAAACTTCAGCAGAATTCCCAAGAACAATGGAAGAGTACCATAGAATTTATAAACGTCAGAAGAATTCTGAGAACAATGGAAGAGTTCCGTAGCATTTTTAAACTTCACCAGAATTCCACGAACAATGGAAGAGTTCCGTAGCATTTTTTAACTTCTGCAGAATTTCGAAGAACAATGGAAGAGTTCTGTAGCATTTTTAAACTTCAGCAGAATTCCGAAGAACAATGGAAGAGTTCCGTAGCATTTTTAAAATTCATCAGAATTCCAAAGAACAATGGAAAAGTTCCGTAGCATTTTTAAACTTCAGCAGAATTCCGAAGAACAATGGAAGTGTTCCATAGCATTTTTAAACTACATCAGAATTCTGAAGAACAATGGAAGTGATCCGTAACATTTTTAAACTTCAGCAGAATACCCAAGAACAATGGAAGAGTACCGTAGCATTTATAAACTTCAGCAGAATTCCAAGAACAATGGAAGAGTTCCGTAGCATTTTTAAACTTCAGCAGAAATCCGAAAACAATGGAAGAGTTCCGCAGCAGTTTTAAACTTCACCAGAATTCCGAGAACAATGGAAGAGTTCCGTACCATTTTTAAACTTCACCAGAATTCCGAGAACAATGGAAGAGTTCCGTAGCAGTTTTAAACTTCATCAGAATTCCGAAGAACAAAGGAAGAGTTCCGCAGCATTTTTAAACTTCAGCAGAACTCAGAAGAACAAAGGAAGAGTTCCGTAGCATTTTTAAACTTCAGCAGAATTCCGAAGAACAATCGAAGAGTTCCGTAGCATTTTTAAACTTCAGCAGAATTCCGAAGAACAATGGAAGAGTTCCGTAGCATATTTAAACTTCAGCAGAATTCTGAAGAACAATGGAAATGATCCGTAACATTTTTAAACTTCAGCAGAATTCCGAAGAACAATGGAAGAGTTCCGTAGCATTTTTAAACTACAGCAGAATTCCGAAGAACAATGGAAGAGTTCCGTAGCATTTCTAAACTTCAGCAGAATTCCGAAGAACAATGGAATTGATCCGTAACATTTTTAAACTTCAGCAGAATTCCCAAGAACAATGGAAGAGCACCGTAGAATTTATAAGCTTCAGCAGAATTCTGAGAACAATGGAAGAGTTCCGTAGCATTTTTAAACTTCACCAGAATTCCAAGAACAATGGAAGAGTTACGTAGCATTTTTAAACTTCTGCAGAATTCCGAAGAACAATGGAAGAGTTCCGTAGCATTTTTAAACTTCAGCAGAATTCCGAAGAACAATGGAAGAGTTCCGTAGCCTTTTTAAATTTCGTCAGAATTCCGAAGAACAATGGAAGAGTTCCGTAGCATTTTTAAACTTCAGCAGAATTCCGAAGAACAATGGAAGAGTTCCGTAGCCTTTTTAAACTTCGTCAGAATTCCGAAGAACAATGGAAAAGTTCCGTACCATTTTTATACTTCAGCAGAATTCCGAAGAACAATGGAAGAGTTCCGTAACATTTTTAAACTTCAGCAGAATTCCGAGAACAATGGATGAGTTCCGTAGCATTTTTAAACTTCACCAGAATTCCGAGAACAATGGAAGAGTTCCGTAGCATTTTTAAACTTCACCAGAATTCCAAGAACAATGGAAGAGTTCCATAGCATTTTTAAACTTCAGCAGAATTCTGAAGAACAATGGAAGAGTTACGTAGCATTTTTAAACTTCAGCAGAATTCCGAAGAACAATGGAAGAGTTCCGTAGCATTTTTAAACTTCAGCAGAATTCCGAGAACAATGAAAGTGTTCCGTAGCATTTTTAAACTTCACCAGAATTCCAAGAACAATGGAAGAGTTCCGTAGCATTTTTAAACTTCTGGAGAATTCCGAAGAACAATGGAAGAGTTCCGTAGCATTTTTAAACTTCAGCAGAATTCCGAAGAACAATGGAAGAGTTCCGTAGCCTTTTTAAACTTTGTCAGAATTCCGAAGAACAATGGAAAAGTTCCGTACCATTTTTATACTTCAGCAGAATTCCGAAGAACAATGGAAGAGTTCCGTAGCATTTTTAAACTTCAGCAGAATTCCGAGAACAATGGATGAGTTCAGTAGCATTTTTAAACTTCACCAGAATTCCGAGAACAATGGAAGAGTTCCGTAGCATTTTTAAACTTCACCAAAATTCCGAGAACAATGGAAGAGTTCCATAGCATTTTTAAACTTCATCAGAATTCTGAAGAACAATGGAAGTGATCCGTAACATTTTTAAACTTCAGCAGAATACCCAAGAACAATGGAAGAGTACCGTAGCATTTATAAACTTCAGCAGAATTCTGAGAACAATGGAAGAGTTCCGTAGCATTTTAAATTTCAACAGAATTCCAAGAACAATGGAAGAGTTCCGTAGCATTTTTAAACTTCAGCAGAAATCCGAGAACAATGGAAGAGTTCCGCAGCAGTTTTAAACTTCACCAGAATTCCGAGAACAATGGAAGAGTTCCGTAGCATTTTTAAACTTCACCAGAATTCCGAGAACAATGGAAGAGTTCCATAGCATTTTTAAACTTCATCAGAATTCTGAAGAACAATGGAAGTGATCCGTAACATTTTTAAACTTCAGCAGAATACCCAAGAACAATGGAAGAGTACCGTAGCATTTATAAACTTCAGCAGAATTCTGAGAACAATGGAAGAGTTCCGTAGCATTTTAAACTTCAACAGAATTCCAAGAACAATGGAAGATTTCCGTAGCATTTTTAAACTTCAGCAGAAATCCGAGAACAATGGAAGAGTTCCGCAGCAGTTTTAAACTTCACCAGAATTCCGAGAACAATGGAAGAGTTCCGTACCATTTTTAAACTTCACCAGAATTCCGAGAACAATGGAAGAGTTCCGTTGCAGTTTTAAACTTCATCAGAATTCCGAAGAACAAAGGAAGAGTTCCGCAGCATTTTTAAACTTCAGCAGAACTCAGAAGAAAAATGGAAGAGTTCCGTAGGATTTTTAAACTTCAGCAGAATTCCGAAGAACAATCGAAGAGTTCCGTAGCATTTTTAAACTTCAGCAGAATTCCGAAGAACAATGGATGAGTTCCGTAGCATATTGAAACTTCAGCACAATTCTGAAGAACAATGGAAATGATCCGTAACATCTTTAAACTTCAGCAGAATTCCGAAGAACAATGGAAGAGTTCCGTAGCATTTTTAAACTTCATCAGAATTCCGAAGAACAATGGAAGAGTTCCGTTGCATTTTTAAACTTCAGCAGAATTCCGAAGAACAATGGAATTGATCCGTAACATTTTTAAACTTCAGCAGAATTCCCAAAAGCAATGGAAGAGCACCGTAGAATTTATAAGCTTCAGCAGAATTCTGAGAACAATGGAAGAGTTCCGTAGCATTTTTAAACTTCACCAGAATTCCAAGAACAATGGAAGTGTTCCGTAGCATTTTTAAACTTCTGCAGAATTCCGAAGAACAATGTAAGAGTTCCGTAGCATTTTTAAACTTCAGCAGAATTCCGAAGAACAATGGAAGAGTTCCGTAGCCTTTTTAAACTTTGTCAGAATTCCGAAGAACAATGGAAAAGTTCCGTTCCATTTTTATACTTCAGCAGAATTCCGAAGAACAATGGAAGAGTTCCGTAGCATTTATAAACTTCAGCAGAATTCCGAGAACAATGGATGAGTTCAGTAGCATTTTTAAACTTCACCAGAATTCCGAGAACAATGGAAGAGTTCCGTAGCATTTTTAAACTTCACCAGAATTCCGAGAACAATGGAAGAGTTCCATAGCATTTTTAAACTTCATCAGAATTCTGAAGAACAATGGAAGTGATCCGTAACATTTTTAAACTTCAGCAGAATACCGAAGAACAATGGAAGAGTACCGTAGCATTTATAAACTTCAGCAGAATTCTGAGAACAATGGAAGAGTTCCGTAGCATTTTAAACTTCAACAGAATTCCACGAACAATGGAAGAGTTCCGTAGCATTTTTAAACTTCAGCACAAATCCGAGAACAATGGAAGAGTTCCGCAGCAGTTTTAAACTTCACCAGAATTCCGAGAACAATGGAAGAGTTCCGTACCATTTTTAAACTTCACCAGAATTCCGAGAACAATGGAAGAGTTCCGTTGCAGTTTTAAACTTCAGCAGAATTCTGAAGAAAAATGGAAATGATCCGTAACATTTTTGAACTTCAGCAGAATTCCGAAGAACAATGGAAGAGTTCCGTAGCATTTTTAAACTTCAGCAGAATTCCGAAGAACAATGGAAGAGTTCCATAGCATTTTTAAACTTCAGCAGAATTCCGAAGAACAATGGAATTGATCCGTAACATTTTTAAACTTCAGCAGAATTCCCAAGAACAATGGAAGAGCACCGTAGAAATTATAAGCTTCAGCAGAATTCTGAGAACAATGGAAGAGTTCCGTAGCATTTTTAAACTTCACCAGAATTCCAAGAACAATGGAAGAGTTCCGTAGCATTTTTAAACTTCTGCAGAATTCCGAAGAACAAAGGAAGAGTTCCGTAGCAGTTTTAGGCTTCATCAGAATTCCGAAGAACAATGGAAGAGTTCCGTAGCATTTTTAAACTTCAGCAGAATTCAGAAGAACAATGGAAGAGTTCCATAGCATTTTTAAACTTCAGCAGAATTCCGAAGAACAATGGAAGAGTTCCGTTGCATTTTTAAACTTCAGCAGAATTCCGAAGAATAATGGAAGAGTTTCGTTGCAGTTTTAAACTTCATCAGAATTCCGAAGAACAATGGAAGAGTTCCGTAGCATTTTTGTACTTCAGCAGAACTCAGAAGAACAATGGAAGAGTTCCGTAGCATTTTTAAACTTCAGCAGAATTCCGAAGAACAATGGAAGAGTTCCGTAGCATTTTTAAACTTCAGTAGAATTAAGAATAACAATGGAAGAGTTCCGTAGCATTTTTAAACTTCACCAGAATTCCGTGAACAATGGAAGAGTTCCGTAGCATTTTTAAACTTCAGCAGAATTCCGAAGAACAAAGAAAGTGTTCCGTAGCATTTTTAAACTTCAGCAGATTTCCGAAGAACAATGGAAGAGTTCCGTAGCATTTTTAAACTTAAGCAGAATTCTGCAAAGCAATGGAAGAGTTCCGTAACATTTTTAAACTTCAGCAGAATTCCGAAGAACAATCGAAGAGTTCCGTAGCATTTTTAAACTTCTGCAGAATTCCGAAGAACAATGGAAGAGTTCCGTAGCATTTTTAAACTTCAGCAGAATTCCGAAGAACAATGGAAGAGTTCCGTAGCCTTTTTAAACTTCGTCAGAATTCCGAAGAACAATGGAAGAGTTCCGTACCATTTTTATACTTCAGCAGAATTCCGAGAACAATGGAAGAGTTCCATAGTATTTTTAAACTTCAGCAGAATTCCGAAGAACAATGGAAGAGTTCCGTAGCATTTTTAAACTTCAGCAGAATTCCGAAGAACAATGGAAGAGTTCCGTAGCATTTTTAAACTTCAGCAGAATTCCGAGAACATTGGAAGGTTCCGTAGCATTTTTAAACTGCAGCAGAATTCCGAGAACAATGGAAGAGTTCCGTAGGATTTTTAAACTTCAGCAGAATTCCGAGAACAATGGAAGAGTTCCGTAGGATTTTTAAACTTCAGCAGAATTCCGAGAACAATGGAAGAGTTCCGTAGCATTTTTAAACTGCAGCAGAATTCCGAAGAACAATGGAAGAGTTCCGAAGCATTTTTAAACTTCAGCAGAATTCCGAAGAACAATCGAAGAGTTGCGTTGCAGTTTTAGGCTTCATCAGAATTCCGAAGAACAATGGAAGAGTTCCGTAGCATTTTTAAACTTCAGCAGAATTCAGAAGAACAATGTAAGAGTTCCGTAGCATTTTTAAACTTCAGCAGAATTCCGAAGAACAATGGAAGAGTTCCGTAGCATTTTTAAACTTCAGCAGAATTCCGAAGAACAATGGAAGAGTTCCGTTGCAGTTTTAAACTTCATCAGAATTCCGAAGAACAATGGAAGAGTTCCGTAGCATTTTTAAACTTCAGCAGAACTCAGAAGAACAATGGAAGAGTTCCGTAGCATTTTTAAACTTCAGCAGAATTCCGAAGAACAATGGAAGAGTTCCGTAGCATTTTTAAACTTCAGTAGAATTAAGAATAACAATGGAAGAGTTCCGTAGCATTTTTAAACTTCAGCAGAATTCTGCAAAGCAATGGAAGAGTTCCGTAGCATTTTTAAACTTCAGCAGAATTCCGAAGAAAAATCGAAGAGTTCCGTAGCATTTTTAAACTTCAGCAGAATTCCGAAGAACAATGGAAGAGTTCCGTAGCATTTTTAATCTTCAGCAGAATTCCGAAGAACAATGGAAATGATCCGTAACATTTTTAAACTTCAGCAGAATTCCCAAGAACAATGGAAGAGTACCATAGAATTTATAAACTTCAGAAGAATTCTGAGAACAATGGAAGAGTTCCGTAGCATTTTTAAACTTCACCAGAATTCCACGAACAATGGAAGAGTTCCGTAGCATTTTTTAACTTCTGCAGAATTCCGAAGAACAATGGAAGAGTTCCGTAGCATTTTTAAACTTCAGCAGAATTCCGAAGAACAATGGAAGAGTTCCGTAGCATTTTTAAAATTCATCAGAAATCCAAAGAACAATGGAAAAGTTCCGTAGCATTTTTAAACTTCAGCAGAATTCCGAAGAACAATGGAAGAGTTCCGTAGCATTTTTAAACTTCAGCAGAATTCCGAGAACAATGGAAGAGTTCCGTAGCATTTTTAAACTTCACCAGAATTACGAGAACAATGGAAGAGTTCCGTAGCATTTTTAAACTTCAGCAGAATTCTGAGAACAATGGAAGAGTTCCGTAGCATTTTAAACTTCAACAGAATTCCAAGAACAATGGAAGAGTTCCGTAGCATTTTAAACTTCAACAGAATTCCAAGAACAATGGAAGAGTTCCGTAGCATTTTTAAACTTCAGCAGAAATCCGAGAACAATGGAAGAGTTCCGCAGCAGTTTTAAACTTCACCAGAATTCCGAGAACAATGGAAAAGTTCCGTACCATTTTTAAGCTTCACCAGAATTCCGAGAACAATGGAAGAGTTCCGTAGCATTTTTAAACTTCAACAGAATTCCGAGAACAATGGAAGAGTTCCGTAGCATTTTTAAACTTCAGCAGAATTCCGAAGAACAATGGAAGAGTTCCGTAGCATTTTTAAACTTCACCAGAATTACGAGAACAATGGAAGAGTTCCGTAGCATTTTTAAACTTCAACAGAATTCCGAGAACAATGGAAGAGTTCCGTAGCATTTTTAAACTTCAGCAGAATTCCGAAGAACAATGGAAGAGTTCCGTAGCATTTTTAAACTTCATCAGAATTCCGAAGAACAATGGAAAAGTTCCGTAGCATTTTTAAACTTCAGCAGAATTCCGAAGAACAATGGAAGAGTTCCGTAGCATTTTTAAACTTCAGCAGAATTCCGAAGAACAATGGAAGTGTTCCATAGCATTTTTAAACTTCATCAGAATTCTGAAGAACAATGGAAGTGATCCGTAACATTTTTAAACTTCAGCAGGATACCCAAGAACAATGGAAGAGTACCGTAGCATTTATAAACTTCAGCAGAATTCTGAGAACAATGGAAGAGTTCCGTAGCATTTTAAACTTCAACACAATTCCAAGAATAATGGAAGAGTTCCGTAGCATTTTTAAACTTCAGCAGAAATCCGAGAACAATGGAAGAGTTCCGCAGCAGTTTTAAACTTCACCAGAATTCCGAGAACAATGGAAGAGTTCCGTACCATTTTTAAACTTCACCAGAATTCCGAGAACAATGGAAGAGTTCCGTACCATTTTTAAACTTCACCAGAATTCCCAGAACAATGGAAGAGTTCCGTAGCATTTTTAAACTTCAGCAGAATTCTGAAGAACAATGGAAGAGTTCCGTAGCATTTTTAAACTTCAGCAGAATTGTGAAGAACAATGGAAGTGTTCCATAGCATTTTTAAACTTCATCAGAATTCTGAAGAACAATGGAAGTGATCCGTAACATTTTTAAACTTCAGCAGAATACCCAAGAACAATGGAAGAGTACCGTAGCATTTATAAACTTCAGCAGAAATCCGAGAACAATGGAAGAGTTCCGCAGCAGTTTTAAACTTCACCAGAATTCCGAGAACAATGGAAGAGTTCCGTACCATTTTTAAACTTCACCAGAATTCCGAGAACAATGGAAGAGTTCCGTACCATTTTTAAACTTCACCAGAATTCCCAGAACAATGGAAGAGTTCCGTAGCATTTTTAAACTTCAGCAGAATTCTGAAGAACAATGGAAGAGTTCCGTAGCATTTTTAAACTTCAGCAGAATTGCGAAGAACAATGGAAGTGTTCCATAGCATTTTTAAACTTCATCAGAATTCTGAAGAACAATGGAAGTGATCCGTAACATTTTTAAACTTCAGCAGAATACCCAAGAACAATGGAAGAGTACCGTAGCATTTATAAACTTCAGCAGAATTCTGAGAACAATGGAAGAGTTCCGTAGCATTTTAAACTTCAACAGAATTCCAAGAACAATGGAAGAGTTCCGTAGCATTTTTAAACTTCAGCAGAAATCCGAGAACAATGGAAGAGTTCCGCAGCATTTTTAAACTTCACCAGAATTCCGAGAACAATGGAAGAGTTCCGTACCATTTTTAAGCTTCACCAGAATTCCGAGAACAATGGAAGAGTTCCGTAGCATTTTTAAACTTCAACAGAATTCCGAGAACAATGGAAGAGTTCCGTAGCATTTTTAAACTTCAGCAGAATTCCGAAGAACAATGGAAGAGTTCCGTAGCATTTTTAAACTTCACCAGAATTACGAGAACAATGGAAGAGTTCCGTAGCATTTTTAAACTTCAACAGAATTCCGAGAACAATGGAAGAGTTCCGTAGCATTTTTAAACTTCAGCAGAATTCCGAAGAACAATGGAAGAGTTCCGTAGCATTTTTAAACTTCATCAGAATTCCGAAGAACAATGGAAAAGTTCCGTAGCATTTTTAAACTTCAGCAGAATTCCGAAGAACAATGGAAGAGTTCCGTAGCATTTTTAAACTTCAGCAGAATTCCGAAGAACAATGGAAGTGTTCCATAGCATTTTTAAACTTCATCAGAATTCTGAAGAACAATGGAAGTGATCCGTAACATTTTTAAACTTCAGCAGAATACCCAAGAACAATGGAAGAGTACCCTAGCATTTATAAACTTCAGCAGAATTCTGAGAACAATGGAAGAGTTCCGTAGCATTTTAAACTTCAACAGAATTCCAAGAACAATGGAAGAGTTCCATAGCATTTTTAAACTTCAGCAGAAATCCGAGAACAATGGAAGAGTTCCGCAGCAGTTTTAAACTTCACCAGAATTCCGAGAACAATGGAAGAGTTCCGTACCATTTTTAAACTTCACCAGAATTCCCAGAACAATGGAAGAGTTCCGTAGCATTTTTAAACTTCAGCAGGATTCTGAAGAACAATGGAAGAGTTCCGTAGCATTTTTAAACTTCAGCAGAATTGCGAAGAACAATGGAAGTGTTCCATAGCATTTTTAAACTTCATCAGAATTCTGAAGAACAATGGAAGTGATCCGTAACATTTTTAAACTTCAGCAGAATACCCAAGAACAATGGAAGAGTACCGTAGCATTTATAAACTTCAGCAGAATTCTGAGAACAATGGAAGAGTTCCGTAGCATTTTAAACTTCAACAGAATTCCAAGAACAATGGAAGAGTTCCGTAGCATTTTTAAACTTCAGCAGAAATCCGAGAACAATGGAAGAGTTCCGCAGCAGTTTTAAACTTCACCAGAATTCCGAGAACAATGGAAGAGTTCCGTACCATTTTTAAGCTTCACCAGAATTCCGAGAACAATGGAAGAGTTCCGTAGCATTTTTAAACTTCACCAGAATTCCGAGAACAATGGAAGAGTTCCGTAGCATTTTTAAACTTCAGCAGAATTCCGAAGAACAATGGAAGAGTTCCGTAGCATTTTTAAACTTCAGTAGAATTAAGAATAACAATGGAAGAGTTCCGTAGCATTTTTAAACTTCACCAGAATTCCGAAGAACAAAGAAAGTGTTCCGTAGCATTTTTAAACTTCAGCAGATTTCCGAAGAACAATGGAAGAGTTCCGTAGCATTTTTAAACTTCAGCAGAATTCCGAAGAACAATGGAAGAGTTCCGTAGCATTTTTAAACTTCAGTAGAATTAAGAATAACAATGGAAGAGTTCCGTAGCATTTTTAAACTTCAGCAGAATTCCGAAGAACAAAGAAAGTGTTCCGTAGCATTTTTAAACTTCAGCAGATTTCCGAAGAACAATGGAAGAGTTCCGTAGCATTTTTAAACTTCAGCAGAATTCTGCAAAACAATGGAAGAGTTCCGTAGCATTTTTAAACTTCAGCAGAATTCCAAAAAACAATCGAAGAGTTCCGTAGCATTTTTAAACTTCAGCAGAATTCCGAAAAACAATGGAAGAGTTCCGTAGCATTTTTAAACTTCAGGAGAATTCCGAAGAACAATGGAAATGATCCGTAACATTTTTAAACTTCAGCAGAATTCACAAGAACAATGGAAGAGTACCATAGAATTTATAAACTTCAGAAGAATTCTGAGAACAATGGAAGAGTTCCGTAGCATTTTTAAACTTCACCAGAATTCCACGAACAATGGAAGAGTTCCGTAGCATTTTTTAACTTCTGCAGAATTCCAAAAAACAATGGAAGAGTTCCGTAGCATTTTTAAACTTCAGCAGAATTCCGAAGAACAATGGAAGAGTTCCGTAGCATTTTTAAAATTCATCCAAATTCCAAAGAACAATGGAAAAGTTCCGTAGCATTTTTAAACTTCACCAGAATTCCACGAACAATGGAAGAGTTCCGTAACATTTTTTAACTTCTGCAGAATTCCAAAAAACAATGGAAGAGTTCCGTAGCATTTTTAAACTTCAGCAGAATTCCGAAGAACAATGGAAGAGTTCCGTAGCATTTTTAAAATTCATCCAAATTCCAAAGAACAATGGAAAAGTTCTGTAGCATTTTTAAACTTCAGCAGAATTCCGAGAACAATGGAAGAGTTCCGTAGCATTTTTAAACTTCACCAGAATTACGAGAACAATGGAAGAGTTCCGTAGCATTTTTAAACTTCAACAGAATTCCGATAACAATGGAAGAGTTCCGTAGCATTTTTAAACTTCAGCAGAATTCCGAAGAACAATGGAAGAGTTCCGTAGCATTTTTAAACTTCATCAGAATTCCGAAGAACAATGGAAAAGTTCCGTAGCATTTTTAAACTTCAGCAGAATTCTGAAGAACAATGGAAGAGTTCCGTAGCATTTTTAAACTTCAGCAGAATTCCGAAGAACAATGGAAGTGTTCCATAGCATTTTTAAACTTCATCAGAATTCTGAAGAACAATGGAAATGATCCGTAACATTTTTAAACTTCAGCAGAATTCCCAAGAACAATGGAAGAGTACCATAGAATTTATAAACTTCAGAAGAATTCTGAGAACAATGGAAGAGTTCCGTAGCATTTTTTAACTTCTGCAGAATTCCGAAGAACAATGGAAGAGTTCCGTAGCATTTTTAAACTTCAGCAGAATTCCGAAGAACAATGGAAGAGTTCCGTAGCATTTTTAAAATTCATCAGAATTCCAAAGAACAATGGAAAAGTTCCGTAGCATTTTTAAACTTCAGCAGAATTCCGAAGAACAATGGAAGAGTTCCGTAGCATTTTTAAACTTCAGCAGAATTCCGAGAACAATGGAAGAGTTCCGTAGCATTTTTAAACTTCACCAGAATTACGAGAACAATGGAAGAGTTCCGTAGCATTTTTAAACTTCAACAGAATTCCGAGAACAATGGAAGAGTTCCGTAGCATTTTTAAACTTCAGCAGAATTCCGAAGAACAATGGAAGAGTTCCGTAGCATTTTTAAACTTCATCAAAATTCCGAAGAACAATGGAAAAGTTCCGTAGCATTTTTAAACTTCAGCAGAATTCCGAAGAACAATGGAAGAGTTCCGTAGCATTTTTAAACTTCAGCAGAATTCCGAAGAACAATGGAAGTGTTCCATAGCATTTTTAAACTTCATCAGAATTCTGAAGAACAATGGAAGTGATCCGTAACATTTTTAAACTTCAGCAGAATACCCAAGAACAATGGAAGAGTACCGTAGCATTTATAAACTTCAGCAGAATTCCAAGAACAATGGAAGAGTTCCGTAGCATTTATAAACTTCAGCAGAATTCTGAGAACAATGGAAGAGTTCCGTAGTATTTTAAACTTCAACAGAATTCCAAGAACAATGGAAGAGTTCCGTAGCATTTTTAAACTTCAGCAGAAATCCGAGAACAATGGAAGAGTTCCGCAGCAGTTTTAAACTTCACCAGAATTCCGAGAACAATGGAAGAGTTCCGTACCATTTTTAAGCTTCACCAGAATTCCGAGAACAATGGAAGAGTTCCGTAGCATTTTTAAACTTCACCAGAATTCCGAGAACAATGGAAGAGTTCCGTAGCATTTTTAAACTTCAGTAGAATTAAGAATAACAATGGAAGAGTTCCGTACCATTTTTAAGCTTCACCAGAATTCCGAGAACAATGGAAGAGTTCCGTAGCATTTTTAAACTTCACCAGAATTCCGTGAACAATGGAAGAGTTCCGTAGCATTTTTAAACTTCAGCAGAATTCCGAAGAACAAAGAAAGTGTTCCGTAGCATTTTTAAACTTCAGCAGATTTCCGAAGAACAATGGAAGAGTTCCGTAGCATTTTTAAACTTCAGCAGAATTCTGCAAAACAATGGAAGAGTTCCGTAGCATTTTTAAACTTCAGCAGAATTCCGAAGAACAATCGAAGAGTTCCGTAGCATTTTTAAACTTCAGCAGAATTCCGAAAAACAATGGAAGAGTTCCGTAGCATTTTTAAACTTCAGCAGAATTCCGAAGAACAATGGAAATGATCCGTAACATTTTTAAACTTCAGCAGAATTCCCAAGAACAATGGAAGAGTACCATAGAATTTATAAACTTCAGAAGAATTCTGAGAACAATGGAAGAGTTCCGTAGCATTTTTAAACTTCACCAGAATTCCACGAACAATGGAAGGGTTCGGTAGCATTTTTTAACTTCTGCAGAATTCCGAAGAACAATGGAAGAGTTCCGTAGCATTTTTAAACTTCAGCAGAATTCCGAAGAACAATGGAAGAGTTCCGTAGCATTTTTAAAATTCATCAGAATTCCAAAGAACAATGGAAAAGTTCCGTAGCATTTTTAAACTTCAGCAGAATTCCGAAGAACAATGGAAGAGTTCCGTAGCATTTTTAAACTTCAGCAGAATTCCGAGAACAATGGAAGAGTTCCGTAGCATTTTTAAACTTCACCAGAATTACGAGAACAATGGAAGAGTTCCGTAGCATTTTTAAACTTCAACAGAATTCCGAGAATAATGGAAGAGTTCCGTAGCATTTTTAAACTTCAGCAGAATTCCGAAGAACAATGGAAGAGTTCCGTAGCATTTTTAAACTTCATCAGAATTCCGAAGAACAATGGAAAAGTTCCGTAGCATTTTTATACTTCAGCAGAATTCCGAAGAACAATGGAAGAGTACCATAGAATTTATAAACTTCAGAAGAATTCTGAGAACAATGGAAGACTTCCGTAGCATTTTTTAACTTCTGCAGAATTCCGAAGAACAATGGAAGAGTTCCGTAGCATTTTTAAACTTCAGCAGAATTCCGAAGAACAATGGAAGAGTTCCGTAGCATTTTTAAAATTCATCAGAATTCCAAAGAACAATGGAAAAGTTCCGTAGCATTTTTAAACTTCAGCAGAATTCCGAAGAACAATGGAAGAGTTCCGTAGCATTTTTAAACTTCAGCAGAATTCCGAGAACAATAGAAGAGTTCCGTAGCATTTTTAAACTTCACCAGAATTACGAGAACAATGGAAGAGTTCCTTAGCATTTTTAAACTTCACCAGAATTACGAGAACAATGGAAGAGTTCCGTAGCATTTTTAAACTTCAACAGAATTACGAGAACAATGGAAGAGTTCCGTAGCATTTTTAAACTTCATCAAAATTCCGAAGAACAATGGAAAAGTTCCGTAGCATTTTTAAACTTCAGCAGAATTCCGAAGAACAATGAAAGAGTTCCGTAGCATTTTTAAACTTCAGCAGAATTCCGAAGAACAATGGAAGTGTTCCATAGCATTTTTAAACTTCATCAGAATTCTGAAGAACAATGGAAGTGATCCGTAGCATTTTTAAACTTCAGCAGAATACCCAAGAACAATGGAATAGTACCGTAGCATTTATAAACTTCAGCAGAATTCCAAGAACAATGGAAGAGTTCCGTAGCATTTTTAAACTTCAGCAGAAATCCGAGAACAATGGAAAAGTTCCGCAGCAGTTTTAAACTTCACCAGAATTCCGAGAACAATGGAAGAGTTCCGTACCATTTTTAAACTTCACCAGAATTCCGAGAACAATGGAAGAGTTCCGTAGCATTTTTAAACTTCAGCAGAATTCTGAAGAACAATGGAAGAGTTCCGTAGCATTTTTAAACTTCAGTAGAATTAAGAATAACAATGGAAGAGTTCCGTAGCATTTTTAAACTTCACCAGAATTCCGTGAACAATGGAAGAGTTCCGTAGCATTTTTAAACTTCAGCAGAATTCCGAAGAACAAAGAAAGTGTTCCGTAGCATTTTTAAACTTCAGCAGATTTCCGAAGAACAATGGAAGAGTTCCGTAGCATTTTTAAACTTCAGCAGAATTCTGCAAAGCAATGGAAGAGTTCCGTAGCATTTTTAAACTTCAGCAGAATTCCGAAGAACAATCGAAGAGTTCCGTAGCATTTTTAAACTTCTGCAGAATTCCGAAGAACAATGGAAGAGTTCCGTAGCATTTTTAAACTTCAGCAGAATTCCGAAGAACAATGGAAGAGTTCCGTAGCCTTTTTAAACTTCGTCAGAATTCCGAAGAACAATGGAAAAGTTCCGTAACATTTTTATACTTCAGCAGAATTCCGAGAACAATGGAAGAGTTCCATAGCATTTTTAAACTTCAGCAGAATTCCGAAGAACAATGGAAGAGTTCCGTAGCATTTTTAAACTTCAGCAGAATTCCGAAGAACAATGGAAGAGTTCCGTAGCATTTTTAAACTTCAGCAGAATTCCGAGAACAATGGAAGAGTTCCGTAGCATTTTTAAACTTCACCAGAATTCCGAGAACAATGGAAGAGTTCCGTAGCATTTTTAAACTTCAGCAGAATTCTGAGAACAATGGAAGAGTTCCGTAGCATTTTTAAACTTCAGCAGAATTCCGAAGAACAACGGAAGAGTTCCGAAGCATTTTTAAACTTCAGCAGAATTCCGAAGAACAATGGAAGAGTTCCGGTGCAGTTTTAGGCTTCATCAGAATTCCGAAGAACAATGGAAGAGTTCCGTAGCATTTTTAAACTTCAGCAGAATTCAGAAGAACAATGTAAGAGTTCCGTAGCATTTTTAAACTTCATCAGAATTCCGAAGAACAATGGAAAAGTTCCGTAGCATTTTTAAACTTCAGCAGAATTCCGAAGAACAATGGAAGAGTTCCGTAGCATTTTTAAACTTCAGCAGAATTCCGAAGAACAATGGAAGTGTTCCATAGCATTTTTAAACTTCATCAGAATTCTGAAGAACAATGGAAATGATCCGTAACATTTTTAAACTTCAGCAGAATTCCGAAGAACAATGGAAGAGTACCATAGAATTTATAAACTTCAGAAGAATTCTGAGAACAATGGAAGAGTTCCGTAGCATTTTTTAACTTCTGCAGAATTCCAAAGAACAATGGAAAAGTTCCGTAGCATTTTTAAACTTCAGCAGAATTCCGAAGAACAATGGAAGAGTTCCGTAGCATTTTTAAACTTCAGCAGAATTCCGAGAACAATGGAAGAGTTCCGTAGCATTTTTAAACTTCACCAGAATTACGAGAACAATGGAAGAGTTCCGTAGCATTTTTAAACTTCAACAGAATTCCGAGAACAATGGAAGAGTTCCGTAGCATTTTTAAACTTCAGCAGAATTCCGAAGAACAATGGAAGAGTTCCGTAGCATTTTTAAACTTCATCAAAATTCTGAAGAACAATGGAAAAGTTCCGTAGCATTTTTAAACTTCAGCAGAATTCCGAAGAACAATGGAAGAGTTCCGTAGCATTTTTAAACTTCAGCAGAATTCCGAAGAACAATGGAAGTGTTCCATAGCATTTTTAAACTTCATCTTAATTCTGAAGAACAATGGAAGTGATCCGTAACATTTTTAAACTTCAGCAGAATACCCAAGAACAATGGAAGAGTACCGTAGCATTTATAAACTTCCGCAGAATTCCAAGAACAATGGAAGAGTTCCGTAGCATTTTTAAACTTCAGCAGAAATCCGAGAACAATGGAAGAGTTCCGCAGCAGTTTTAAACTTCACCAGAATTCCGAGAACAATAGAAGAGTTCCGTACCATTTTTAAACTTCACCAGAATTCCGAGAACAATGAAAGAGTTCCGTAGCATTTTTAAACTTCACCAGAATTCCGAGAACAATGGAAGAGTTCCGTAGCATTTTTAAACTTCAACAGAATTACGAGAACAATGGAAGAGTTCCGTAGCATTTTTAAACTTCATCAAAATTCCGAAGAACAATGGAAAAGTTCCGTAGCATTTTTAAACTTCAGCAGAATTCCGAAGAACAATGGAAGAGTTCCGTAGCATTTTTAAACTTCAACAGAATTCCGAAGAACAATGGAAGTGTTCCATAGCATTTTTAAACTTCATCAGAATTCTGAAGAACAATGGAAGTGATCCGTAACATTTTTAAACTTCAGCAGAATACCCAAGAACAATGGAAGAGTACTGTAGCATTTATAAACTTCAGCAGAATTCCAAGAACAATGGAAGAGTTCCGTAGCATTTTTAAACTTCAGCAGAAATCCGAGAACAATGGAAGAGTTCCGCAGCAGTTTTAAACTTCACCAGAATTCCGAGAACAATGGAAGAGTTCCGTACCATTTTTAAACTTCACCAGAATTCCGAGAACAATGGAAGAGTTCCGTAGCATTTTTAAACTTCAGCAGAATTCTGAAGAACAATGGAAGAGTTCCGTAGCATTTTTAAACTTCAGTAGAATTAAGAATAACAATGGAAGAGTTCCGTAGCATTTTTAAACTTCACCAGAATTCCGTGAACAATGGAAGAGTTCCGTAGCATTTTTAAACTTCAGCAGAATTCCGAAGAACAAAGAAAGTGTTCCGTAGCATTTTTAAACTTCAGCAGATTTCCGAAGAACAATGGAAGAGTTCCGTAGCATTTTTAAACTTCAGCAGAATTCTGCAAAGCAATGGAAGAGTTCCGTAGCATTTTTAAACTTCAGCAGAATTCCGAAGAACAATCGAAGAGATCCGTAGCATTTTTAAACTTCTGCAGAATTCCGAAGAACAATGGAAGAGTTCCGTAGCATTTTTAAACTTCAGCAGAATTCCGAAGAACAATGGAAGAGTTCCGTAGCCTTTTTAAACTTCGTCAGAATTCCGAAGAACAATGGAAAAGTTCCGTAACATTTTTATACTTCAGCAGAATTCCGAGAACAATGGAAGAGTTCCATAGCATTTTTAAACTTCAGCAGAATTCCGAAGAACAATGGAAGAGTTCCGTAGCATTTTTAAACTTCAGCAGAATTCCGAAGAACAATGGAAGAGTTCCGTAGCATTTTTAAACTTCAGCAGAATTCCGAGAACAATGGAAGAGTTCCGTAGCATTTTTAAACTTCACCAGAATTCCGAGAACAATGGAATAGTTCCGTAGCATTTTTAAACTTCAGCAGAATTCTGAGAACAATGGAAGAGTTCCGTAGCATTTTTAAACTTCAGCAGAATTCCGAAGAACAATGGAAGAGTTCCGAAGCATTTTTAAACTTCAGCAGAATTCCGAAGAACAATGGAAGAGTTCCGGTGCAGTTTTAGGCTTCATCAGAATTCCGAAGAAAAATGGAAGAGTTCCGTAGCATTTTTAAACTTCAGCAGAATTCAGAAGAACAATGTAAGAGTTCCGTAGCATTTTTAAACTTCATCAGAATTCCGAAGAACAATGGAAAAGTTCCGTAGCATTTTGAAACTTCAGCAGAATTCCGAAGAACAATGGAAGAGTTCCGTAGCATTTTTAAACTTCAGCAGAATTCCGAAGAACAATGGAAGTGTTCCATAGCATTTTTAAACTTCATCAGAATTCTGAAGAACAATGGAAATGATCCGTAACATTTTTAAACTTCAGCAGAATTCCCAAGAACAATGGAAGAGTACCATAGAATTTATAAACTTCAGAAGAATTCTGAGAACAATGGAAGAGTTCCGTAGCATTTTTTAACTTCTGCAGAATTCCGAAGAACAATGGAAGAGTTCCGTAGCATTTTTAAAATTCATCAGAATTCCAAAGAACAATGGAAAAGTTCCGTAGCATTTTTAAACTTCAGCAGAATTCCGAAGAACAATGGAAGAGTTCCGTAGCATTTTTAAACTTCAGCAGAATTCCGAGAACAATGGAAGAGTTCCGTAGCATTTTTAAACTTCACCAGAATTACGAGAACAATGGAAGAGTTCCGTAGCATTTTTAAACTTCAACAGAATTCCGAGAACAATGGAAGAGTTCCGTAGCATTTTTAAACTTCAGCAGAATTCCGAAGAACAATGGAAGAGTTCCGTAGCATTTTTAAACTTCATCAAAATTCCGAAGAACAATGGAAAAGTTCCGTAGCATTTTTAAACTTCAGCAGAATTCCGAAGAACAATGGAAGAGTTCCGTAGCATTTTTAAACTTCAGCAGAATTCCGAAGAACAATGGAAGTGTTCCATAGCATTTTTAAACTTCATCAGAATTCTGAAGAACAATGGAAGTGATCCGTAACATTTTTAAACTTCAGCAGAATACCCAAGAACAATGGAAGAGTACCGTAGCATTTATAAACTTCCTCAGAATTCCAAGAACAATGGAAGAGTTCCGTAGCATTTTTAAACTTCAGCAGAAATCCGAGAACAATGGAAGAGTTCCGCAGCAGTTTTAAACTTCACCAGAATTCCGAGAACAATAGAAGAGTTCCGTACCATTTTTAAACTTCACCAGAATTCCGAGAACAATGAAAGAGTTCCGTAGCATTTTTAAACTTCACCAGAATTCCGAGAACAATGGAAGAGTTCCGTAGCATTTTTAAACTTCAGCAGAATTCCGAGAACAATGGAAGAGTTCCGTAGCATTTTTAAACTTCAGCAGAATTCCGAAGAACAATAGAAGAGTTCCGAAGCATTTTTAAACTTCAGCAGAATTCCGAAGAACAATGGAAGAGTTCCGTTGCAGTTTTAGGCTTCATCAGAATTCCGAAGAACAATGGAAGAGTTCCGTAGCATTTTTAAACTTCAGCAGAATTCAGAAGAACAATGTAAGAGTTCCATAGCATTTTTAAACTTCATCAGAATTCCGAAGAACAATGGAAAAGTTCCGTAGCATTTTTAAACTTCATCAGAATTCCGAAGAACAATGTAAGAGTTCCGTAGCATTTTTAAACTTCAGCAGAATTCCGAAGAACAATGGAAGTGTTCCATAGCATTTTTAAACTTCATCAGAATTCTGAAGAACAATGGAAATGATCCGTAACATTTTTAAACTTCAGCAGAATTCCCAAGAACAATGGAAGAGTACCATAGAATTTATAAACTTCAGAAGAATTCTGAGAACAATGGAAGAGTTCCGTAGCATTTTTTAACTTCTGCAGAATTCCGAAGAACAATGGAAGAGTTCCGTAGCATTTTTAAACTTCAGCAGAATTCCGAAGAACAATGGAAGAGTTCCGTAGCATTTTTAAAATTCATCAGAATTCCAAAGAACAATGGAAAAGTTCCGTAGCATTTTTAAACTTCAGCAGAATTCCGAAGAACAATGGAAGAGTTCCGTAGCATTTTTAAACTTCAGCAGAATTCCGAAGAACAATGGAAGAGTTGCGTTGCAGTTTTAGGCTTCATCAGAATTCCGAAGAACAATGGAAGAGTTCCGTAGCATTTTTAAACTTCAGCAGAATTCAGAAGAACAATGTAAGAGTTCCGTAGCATTTTTAAACTTCAGCAGAATTCCGAAGAACAATGGAAGAGTTCCGTAGCATTTTTAAACTTCAGCAGAATTCCGAAGAACAATGGAAGAGTTCCGTTGCAGTTTTAAACTTCATCAGAATTCCGAAGAACAATGGAAGAGTTCCGTAGCATTTTTAAACTTCAGCAGAACTCAGAAGAACAATGGAAGAGTTCCGTAGCATTTTTAAACTTCAGCAGAATTCCGAAGAACAATGGAAGAGTTCCGTAGCATTTTTAAACTTCAGTAGAATTAAGAATAACAATGGAAGAGTTCCGTAGCATTTTTAAACTTCAGCAGAATTCTGCAAAGCAATGGAAGAGTTCCGTAGCATTTTTAAACTTCAGCAGAATTCCGAAGAAAAATCGAAGAGTTCCGTAGCATTTTTAAACTTCAGCAGAATTCCGAAGAACAATGGAGGAGTTCCGTAGCATTTTTAAACTTCAGCAGAATTCCGAAGAACAATGGAAATGATCCGTAACATTTTTAAACTTCAGCAGAATTCCCAAGAACAATGGAAGAGTACCATAGAATTTATAAACTTCAGAAGAATTCTGAGAACAATGGAAGAGTTCCGTAGCATTTTTAAACTTCACAAGAATTCCACGAACAATGGAAGAGTTCCGTAGCATTTTTTAACTTCTGCAGAATTCCGAAGAACAATGGAAGAGTTCCGTAGCATTTTTAAACTTCAGCAGAATTCCGAAGAACAATGGAAGAGTTCCGTAGCATTTTTAAAATTCATCAGAATTCCAAAGAACAATGGAAAAGTTCCGTAGCATTTTTAAACTTCAGCAGAATTCCGAAGAACAATGGAAGAGTTCCGTAGCATTTTTAAACTTCAGCAGAATTCCGAGAACAATGGAAGAGTTCCGTAGCATTTTTAAACTTCACCAGAATTACTAGAACAATGGAAGAGTTCCGTAGCATTTTTAAACTTCAACAGAATTCCGAGAACAATGGAAGAGTTCCGTAGCATTTTTAAACTTCAGCAGAATTCCGAAGAACAATGGAAGAGTTCCGTAGCATTTTTAAACTTCATCAGAATTCCGAAGAACAATGGAAGAGTTCCGAAGCATTTTTAAACTTCAGCAGAATTCCGAAGAACAATGGAAGAGTTCCGGTGCAGTTTTAGGCTTCATCAGAATTCCGAAGAAAAATGGAAGAGTTCCGTAGCATTTTTAAACTTCAGCAGAATTCAGAAGAACAATGTAAGAGTTCCGTAGCATTTTTAAACTTCATCAGAATTCCGAAGAACAATGGAAAAGTTCCGTAGCATTTTGAAACTTCAGCAGAATTCCGAAGAACAATGGAAGAGTTCCGTAGCATTTTTAAACTTCAGCAGAATTCCGAAGAACAATGGAAGTGTTCCATAGCATTTTTAAACTTCATCAGAATTCTGAAGAACAATGGAAATGATCCGTAACATTTTTAAACTTCAGCAGAATTCCCAAGAACAATGGAAGAGTACCATAGAATTTATAAACTTCAGAAGAATTCTGAGAACAATGGAAGAGTTCCGTAGCATTTTTTAACTTCTGCAGAATTCCGAAGAACAATGGAAGAGTTCCGTAGCATTTTTAAAATTCATCAGAATTCCAAAGAACAATGGAAAAGTTCCGTAGCATTTTTAAACTTCAGCAGAATTCCGAAGAACAATGGAAGAGTTCCGTAGCATTTTTAAACTTCAGCAGAATTCCGAGAACAATGGAAGAGTTCCGTAGCATTTTTAAACTTCACCAGAATTACGAGAACAATGGAAGAGTTCCGTAGCATTTTTAAACTTCAACAGAATTCCGAGAACAATGGAAGAGTTCCGTAGCATTTTTAAACTTCAGCAGAATTCCGAAGAACAATGGAAGAGTTCCGTAGCATTTTTAAACTTCATCAAAATTCCGAAGAACAATGGAAAAGTTCCGTAGCATTTTTAAACTTCAGCAGAATTCCGAAGAACAATGGAAGAGTTCCGTAGCATTTTTAAACTTCAGCAGAATTCCGAAGAACAATGGAAGTGTTCCATAGCATTTTTAAACTTCATCAGAATTCTGAAGAACAATGGAAGTGATCCGTAACATTTTTAAACTTCAGCAGAATACCCAAGAACAATGGAAGAGTACCGTAGCATTTATAAACTTCCTCAGAATTCCAAGAACAATGGAAGAGTTCCGTAGCATTTTTAAACTTCAGCAGAAATCCGAGAACAATGGAAGAGTTCCGCAGCAGTTTTAAACTTCACCAGAATTCCGAGAACAATAGAAGAGTTCCGTACCATTTTTAAACTTCACCAGAATTCCGAGAACAATGAAAGAGTTCCGTAGCATTTTTAAACTTCACCAGAATTCCGAGAACAATGGAAGAGTTCCGTAGCATTTTTAAACTTCAGCAGAATTCCGAGAACAATGGAAGAGTTCCGTAGCATTTTTAAACTTCAGCAGAATTCCGAAGAACAATAGAAGAGTTCCGAAGCATTTTTAAACTTCAGCAGAATTCCGAAGAACAATGGAAGAGTTCCGTTGCAGTTTTAGGCTTCATCAGAATTCCGAAGAACAATGGAAGAGTTCCGTAGCATTTTTAAACTTCAGCAGAATTCAGAAGAACAATGTAAGAGTTCCATAGCATTTTTAAACTTCATCAGAATTCCGAAGAACAATGGAAAAGTTCCGTAGCATTTTTAAACTTCATCAGAATTCCGAAGAACAATGTAAGAGTTCCGTAGCATTTTTAAACTTCAGCAGAATTCCGAAGAACAATGGAAGTGTTCCATAGCATTTTTAAACTTCATCAGAATTCTGAAGAACAATGGAAATGATCCGTAACATTTTTAAACTTCAGCAGAATTCCCAAGAACAATGGAAGAGTACCATAGAATTTATAAACTTCAGAAGAATTCTGAGAACAATGGAAGAGTTCCGTAGCATTTTTTAACTTCTGCAGAATTCCGAAGAACAATGGAAGAGTTCCGTAGCATTTTTAAACTTCAGCAGAATTCCGAAGAACAATGGAAGAGTTCCGTAGCATTTTTAAAATTCATCAGAATTCCAAAGAACAATGGAAAAGTTCCGTAGCATTTTTAAACTTCAGCAGAATTCCGAAGAACAATGGAAGAGTTCCGTAGCATTTTTAAACTTCAGCAGAATTCCGAAGAACAATGGAAGAGTTGCGTTGCAGTTTTAGGCTTCATCAGAATTCCGAAGAACAATGGAAGAGTTCCGTAGCATTTTTAAACTTCAGCAGAATTCAGAAGAACAATGTAAGAGTTCCGTAGCATTTTTAAACTTCAGCAGAATTCCGAAGAACAATGGAAGAGTTCCGTAGCATTTTTAAACTTCAGCAGAATTCCGAAGAACAATGGAAGAGTTCCGTTGCAGTTTTAAACTTCATCAGAATTCCGAAGAACAATGGAAGAGTTCCGTAGCATTTTTAAACTTCAGCAGAACTCAGAAGAACAATGGAAGAGTTCCGTAGCATTTTTAAACTTCAGCAGAATTCCGAAGAACAATGGAAGAGTTCCGTAGCATTTTTAAACTTCAGTAGAATTAAGAATAACAATGGAAGAGTTCCGTAGCATTTTTAAACTTCAGCAGAATTCTGCAAAGCAATGGAAGAGTTCCGTAGCATTTTTAAACTTCAGCAGAATTCCGAAGAAAAATCGAAGAGTTCCGTAGCATTTTTAAACTTCAGCAGAATTCCGAAGAACAATGGAGGAGTTCCGTAGCATTTTTAAACTTCAGCAGAATTCCGAAGAACAATGGAAATGATCCGTAACATTTTTAAACTTCAGCAGAATTCCCAAGAACAATGGAAGAGTACCATAGAATTTATAAACTTCAGAAGAATTCTGAGAACAATGGAAGAGTTCCGTAGCATTTTTAAACTTCACAAGAATTCCACGAACAATGGAAGAGTTCCGTAGCATTTTTTAACTTCTGCAGAATTCCGAAGAACAATGGAAGAGTTCCGTAGCATTTTTAAACTTCAGCAGAATTCCGAAGAACAATGGAAGAGTTCCGTAGCATTTTTAAAATTCATCAGAATTCCAAAGAACAATGGAAAAGTTCCGTAGCATTTTTAAACTTCAGCAGAATTCCGAAGAACAATGGAAGAGTTCCGTAGCATTTTTAAACTTCAGCAGAATTCCGAGAACAATGGAAGAGTTCCGTAGCATTTTTAAACTTCACCAGAATTACTAGAACAATGGAAGAGTTCCGTAGCATTTTTAAACTTCAACAGAATTCCGAGAACAATGGAAGAGTTCCGTAGCATTTTTAAACTTCAGCAGAATTCCGAAGAACAATGGAAGAGTTCCGTAGCATTTTTAAACTTCATCAGAATTCCGAAGAACAATGGAAAAGTTCCGTAGCATTTTTAAACTTCACCAGAATTCCGAGAACAATGGAAGAGTTCCGTAGCATTTTTAAACTTCACCAGAATTACGAGAACAATGGAAGAGTTCTGTAGCATTTTTAAACTTCAACAGAATTCCGAGAACAATGGAAGAGTTCCGTAGCATTTTTAAACTTCAGCAGAATTCTGAAGAACAATGGAAGAGTTCCGTAGCATTTTTAAACTTCATCAGAATTCCGAAGAACAATGGAAAAGTTCCGTATCATTTTTAAACTTCAGCAGAATTCCGAAGAACAATGGAAGAGTTCCGTAGCATTTTTAAACTTCAGCAGAATTCCGAAGAACAATGGAAGTGTTCCATAGCATTTTTAAACTTCATCAGAATTCTGAAGAACAATAGAAGTGATCCGTAACATTTTTAAACTTCAGCAGAATACCAAAGAACAATGGAAGAGTACCGTAGCATTTATAAACTTCAGCAGAATTCTGAGAACAATGGAAGAGTTCCGTAGCATTTTAAACTTCAACAGAATTCCACGAACAATGGAAGAGTTCCGCAGCATTTTTAAACTTCAGCAGAAATCCGAGAACAATGGAAGAGTTCCGCAGCAGTTTTAAACTTCACCAGAATTCCGAGAACAATGGAAGAGTTCCGTACCATTTTTAAACTTCACCAGAATTCCGAGAACAATGGAAGAGTTCCGTACCATTTTTAAACTTCACCAGAATTCCCAGAACAATGGAAGAGTTCCGTAGCATTTTTAAACTTCAGCAGAATTCTGAAGAACAATGGAAGAGTTCCGTAGCATTTTTAAACTTCAGCAGAATTGCGAAGAACAATGGAAGTGTTCCATAGCATTTTTAAACTTCAGCAGAATTCTGAAGAACAATGGAAGTGATCCGTAACATTTTTAAACTTCAGCAGAATACCCAAGAACAATGGAAGAGTACCGTAGCATTTATAAACTTCAGCAGAATTCTGAGAACAATGGAAGAGTTCCGTAGCATTTTAAACTTCAACAGAATTCCAAGAACAATGGAAGAGTTCCGTAGCATTTTTAAACTTCAGCAGAAATCCGAGAACAATGGAAGAGTTCCGCAGCAGTTTTAAACTTCACCAGAATTCCGAGAACAATGGAAGAGTTCCGTACCATTTTTAAGCTTCACCAGAATTCCGAGAACAATGGAAGAGTTCCGTAGCATTTTTAAACTTCAACAGAATTCCGAGAACAATGGAAGAGTTCCGTAGCATTTTTAAACTTCAGCAGAATTCCGAAGAACAATGGAAGAGTTCCGTAGCATTTTTAAACTTCACCAGAATTACGAGAACAATGGAAGAGTTCCGTAGAATTTTTAAACTTCAACAGAATTCCGAGAACAATGGAAGAGTTCCGTAGCATTTTTAAACTTCAGCAGAATTCCGAAGAACAATGGAAGAGTTCCGTAGCATTTTTAAACTTCATCAGAATTCCGAAGAACAATGGAAAAGTTCCGTAGCATTTTTAAACTTCAGCAGAATTCCGAAGAACAATGGAAGAGTTCCGTAGCATTTTTAAACTTCAGCAGAATTCCAAGAACAATGGAAGTGTTCCATAGCATTTTTAAACTTCATCAGAATTCTGAAGAACAATGGAAGTGATCCGTAACATTTTTAAACTTCAGCAGAATACCCAGGAACAATGGAAGAGTACCGTAGCATTTATAAACTTCAGCAGAATTCTGAGAACAATGGAAGAGTTCCGTAGCATTTTAAACTTCAACAGAATTCCAAGAACAATGGAAGAGTTCCGTAGCATTTTTAAACTTCAGCAGAAATCCGAGTACAATGGAAGAGTTCCGCAGGAGTTTTAAACTTCACCAGAATTCCGAGAACAATGGAAGAGTTCCGTACCATTTTTAAACTTCACCAGAATTCCGAGAACAATGGAAGAGTTCCGTACCATTTTTAAACTTCACCAGAATTCCCAGAACAATGGAAGAGTTCCGTAGCATTTTTAAACTTCAGCAGAATTCTGAAGAACAATGGAAGAGTTCCGTAGCATTTTTAAACTTCAGCAGAATTGTGAAGAACAATGGAAGTGTTCCATAGCATTTTTAAACTTCATCAGAATTCTGAAGAACAATGGAAGTGATCCGTAACATTTTTAAACTTCAGCAGAATACCCAAGAACAATGGAAGAGTACCGTAGCATTTATAAACTTCAGCAGAATTCTGAGAACAATGGAAAAGTTCCGTAGCATTTTAAACTTCAACAGAATTCCAAGAACAATGGAAGAGTTCCGTAGCATTTTTAAACTTCAGCAGAAATCCGAGAACAATGGAAGAGTTCCGCAGCAGTTTTAAACTTCACCAGAATTCCGAGAACAATGGAAGAGTTCCGTACCATTTTTAAGCTTCACCAGAATTCCGAGAACAATGGTAGAGTTCCGTAGCATTTTTAAACTTCAACAGAATTCCGAGAACAATGGAAGAGTTCCGTAGCATTTTTAAACTTCAGCAGAATTCCGAAGAACAATGGAAGAGTTCCGTAGCATTTTTAAACTTCACCAGAATTACGAGAACAATGGAAGAGTTCCGTAGCATTTTTAAACTTCAACAGAATTCCGAGAACAATGGAAGAGTTCCGTAGCATTTTTAAACTTCAGCAGAATTCCGAAGAACAATGGAAGAGTTCCGTAGCATTTTTAAACTACATCAGAATTCTGAAGAACAATGGAAAAGTTCCGTAGCATTTTTAAACTTCAGCAGAATTCCGAAGAACAATGGAAGAGTTCCGTAGCATTTTTAAACTTCAGCAGAATTCCGAAGAACAATGGAAGTGTTCCATAGCATTTTTAAACTTCATCAGAATTCTGAAGAACAATGGAAGTGATCCGTAACATTTTTAAACTTCAGCAGAATACCCAAGAACAATGGAAGAGTACCGTAGCATTTATAAACTTCAGCAGAATTCTGAGAACAATGGAAGAGTTCCGTAGCATTTTAAACTTCAACAGAATTCCAAGAACAATGGAAGAGTTCCGTAGCATTTTTAAACTTCAGCAGAAATCCGAGAACAATGGAAGAGTTCCGCAGCAGTTTTAAACTTCACCAGAATTCCGAGAACAATGGAAGAGTTCCGTACCATTTTTAAACTTCACCAGAATTCCGAGAACAATGGAAGAGTTCCGTACCATTTTTAAACTTCACCAGAATTCCCAGAACAATGGAAGAGTTCCGTAGCATTTTTAAACTTCAGCAGAATTCTGAAGAACAATGGAAGAGTTCCGTAGCATTTTTAAACTTCAGCAGAATTGCGAAGAACAATGGAAGTGTTCCATAGCATTTTTAAACTTCATCAGAATTCTGAAGAACAATGGAAGTGATCCGTAACATTTTTAAACTTCAGCAGAATACCCAAGAACAATGGAAGAGTACCGTAGCATTTATAAACTTCAGCAGAATTCTGAGAACAATGGAAGAGTTCCGTAGCATTTTAAACTTCAACAGAATTCCAAGAACAATGGAAGAGTTCCGTAGCATTTTTAAACTTCAGCAGAAATCCGAGAACAATGGAAGAGTTCCGCAGCAGTTTTAAACTTCACCAGAATTCCGAGAACAATGGAAGAGTTCCGTACCATTTTTAAGCTTCACCAGAATTCCGAGAACAATGGAAGAGTTCCGTAGCATTTTTAAACTTCACCAGAATTCCGAGAACAATGGAAGTGTTCCGTAGCATTTTTAAACTTCAGCAGAATTCCGAAGAACAATGGAAGAGTTCCGTAGCATTTTTAAACTTCAGCAGAATTCTGAAGAACAATGGAAGAGTTCCGTAGCATTTTTAAACTTCAGTAGAATTAAGAATAACAATGGAAGAGTTCCGTAGCATTTTTAAACTTCACCAGAATTCCGTGAACAATGGAAGAGTACCGTAGCATTTTTAAACTTCAGCAGAATTCCGAAGAACAAAGAAAGTGTTCCGTAGCATTTTTAAACTTCAGCAGATTTCCGAAGAACAATGGAAGAGTTCCGTAGCATTTTTAAACTTCAGCAGAATTCTGCAAAGCAATGGAAGAGTTCCGTAGCATTTTTAAACTTCAGCAGAATTCCGAAGAACAATCGAAGAGATCCGTAGCATTTTTAAACTTCTGCAGAATTCCGAAGAACAATGGAAGAGTTCCGTAGCATTTTTAAACTTCAGCAGAATTCTGAAGAACAATGGAAGAGTTCCGTAGCCTTTTTAAACTTCGTCAGAATTCCGAAGAACAATGGAAAAGTTCCGTAACATTTTTATACTTCAGCAGAATTCCGAGAACAATGGAAGAGTTCCATAGCATTTTTAAACTTCAGCAGAATTCCGAAGAACAATGGAAGAGTTCCGTAGCATTTTTAAACTTCAGCAGAATTCCGAGAACAATGGAAGAGTTCCGTAGCATTTTTAAACTTCAGCAGAATTCCGAGAACAATGGAAGAGTTCCGTAGCATTTTTAAACTTCAGCAGAATTCTGAGAACAATGGAAGAGTTCCGTAGCATTTTTAAACTTCAGCAGAATTCCGAAGAACAATGGAAGAGTTCCGAAGCATTTTTAAACTTCAGCAGAATTCCGAAGAACAATGGAAGAGTTCCGTAGCATTTTTAAACTTCAGCAGAAATCCGAGAACAATGGAAGAGTTCCGCAGCAGTTTTAAACTTCACCAGAATTCCGAGAACAATAGAAGAGTTCCGTACCATTTTTAAACTTCACCAGAATTCCGAGAACAATGAAAGAGTTCCGTAGCATTTTTAAACTTCACCAGAATTCCGAGAACAATGGAAGAGTTCCGTAGCATTTTTAAACTTCAGCAGAATTCCGAGAACAATGGAAGAGTTCCGTAGCATTTTTAAGCTTCAGCAGAATTCCGAAGAACAATAGAAGAGTTCCGAAGCATTTTTAAACTTCAGCAGAATTCCGAAGAACAATGGAAGAGTTCCGTTGCAGTTTTAGGCTTCATCAGAATTCCGAAGAACAATGGAAGAGTTCCGTAGCATTTTTAAACTTCAGCAGAATTCAGAAGAACAATGTAAGAGTTCCATAGCATTTTTAAACTTCATCAGAATTCCGAAGAACAATGGAAAAGTTCCGTAGCATTTTTAAACTTCATCAGAATTCCGAAGAACAATGGAAGAGTTCCGTAGCATTTTTAAACTTCAGCAGAATTCCGAAGAACAATGGAAGTGTTCCATAGCATTTTTAAACTTCATCAGAATTCTGAAGAACAATGGAAATGATCCGTAACATTTTTAAACTTCAGCAGAATTCCCAAGAACAATGGAAGAGTACCATAGAATTTATAAACTTCAGAAGAATTCTGAGAACAATGGAAGAGTTCCGTAGCATTTTTTAACTTCTGCAGAATTCCGAAGAACAATGGAAGAGTTCCGTAGCATTTTTAAACTTCAGCAGAATTCCGAAGAACAATGGAAGAGTTCCGTAGCATTTTTAAAATTCATCAGAATTCCAAAGAACAATGGAAAAGTTCCGTAGCATTTTTAAACTTCAGCAGAATTCCGAAGAACAATGGAAGAGTTCCGTAGCATTTTTAAACTTCAGCAGAATTCCGAAGAACAATGGAAGAGTTGCGTTGCAGTTTTAGGCTTCATCAGAATTCCGAAGAACAATGGAAGAGTTCCGTAGCATTTTTAAACTTCAGCAGAATTCAGAAGAACAATGTAAGAGTTCCGTAGCATTTTTAAACTTCAGCAGAATTCCGAAGAACAATGGAAGAGTTCCGTAGCATTTTTAAACTTCAGCAGAATTCCGAAGAACAATAGAAGAGTTCCGTTGCAGTTTTAAACTTCATCAGAATTCCGAAGAACAATGGAAGAGTTCCGTAGCATTTTTAAACTTCAGCAGAACTCAGAAGAACAATGGAAGAGTTCCGTAGCATTTTTAAACTTCAGCAGAATTCCGAAGAACAATGGAAGAGTTCCGTAGCATTTTTAAACTTCAGTAGAATTAAGAATAACAATGGAAGAGTTCCGTAGCATTTTTAAACTTCAGCAGAATTCTGCAAAGCAATGGAAGAGTTCCGTAGCATTTTTAAACTTCAGCAGAATTCCGAAGAAAAATCGAAGAGTTCCGTAGCATTTTTAAACTTCAGCAGAATTCCGAAGAACAATGGAGGAGTTCCGTAGCATTTTTAAACTTCAGCAGAATTCCGAAGAACAATGGAAATGATCCGTAACATTTTTAAACTTCAGCAGAATTCCCAAGAACAATGGAAGAGTACCATAGAATTTATAAACTTCAGAAGAATTCTGAGAACAATGGAAGAGTTCCGTAGCATTTTTAAACTTCACAAGAATTCCACGAACAATGGAAGAGTTCCGTAGCATTTTTTAACTTCTGCAGAATTCCGAAGAACAATGGAAGAGTTCCGTAGCATTTTTAAACTTCAGCAGAATTCCGAAGAACAATGGAAGAGTTCCGTAGCATTTTTAAAATTCATCAGAATTCCAAAGAACAATGGAAAAGTTCCGTAGCATTTTTAAACTTCAGCAGAATTCCGAAGAACAATGGAAGAGTTCCGTAGCATTTTTAAACTTCAGCAGAATTCCGAGAACAATGGAAGAGTTCCGTAGCATTTTTAAACTTCACCAGAATTACTAGAACAATGGAAGAGTTCCGTAGCATTTTTAAACTTCAACAGAATTCCGAGAACAATGGAAGAGTTCCGTAGCATTTTTAAACTTCAGCAGAATTCCGAAGAACAATGGAAGAGTTCCGTAGCATTTTTAAACTTCATCAGAATTCCGAAGAACAATGGAAAAGTTCCGTAGCATTTTTAAACTTCAGCAGAATTTCGAGAACAATGGAAGAGTTCCGTAGCATTTTTAAACTTCACCAGAATTACGAGAACAATGGAAGAGTTCTGTAGCATTTTTAAACTTCAACAGAATTCCGAGAACAATGGAAGAGTTCCGTAGCATTTTTAAACTTCAGCAGAATTCCGAAGAACAATGGAAGAGTTCCGTAGCATTTTTAAACTTCATCAGAATTCCGAAGAACAATGGAAAAGTTCCGTATCATTTTTAAACTTCAGCAGAATTCCGAAGAACAATGGAAGAGTTCCGTAGCATTTTTAAACTTCAGCAGAATTCCGAAGAACAATGGAAGTGTTCCATAGCATTTTTAAACTTCATCAGAATTCTGAAGAACAATGGAAGTGATCCGTAACATTTTTAAACTTCAGCAGAATACCAAAGAACAATGGAAGAGTACCGTAGCATTTATAAACTTCAGCAGAATTCTGAGAACAATGGAAGAGTTCCGTAGCATTTTAAACTTCAACAGAATTCCACGAACAATGGAAGAGTTCCGCAGCATTTTTAAACTTCAGCAGAAATCCGAGAACAATGGAAGAGTTCCGCAGCAGTTTTAAACTTCACCAGAATTCCGAGAACAATGGAAGAGTTCCGTACCATTTTTAAACTTCACCAGAATTCCGAGAACAATGGAAGAGTTCCGTACCATTTTTAAACTTCACCAGAATTCCGAGAACAATGGAAGAGTTCCGTAGCATTTTTAAACTTCAGCAGAATTCCGAGAACAATGGAAGAGTTCCGTAGCATTTTTAAGCTTCAGCAGAATTCCGAAGAACAATAGAAGAGTTCCGAAGCATTTTTAAACTTCAGCAGAATTCCGAAGAACAATGGAAGAGTTCCGTTGCAGTTTTAGGCTTCATCAGAATTCCGAAGAACAATGGAAGAGTTCCGTAGCATTTTTAAACTTCAGCAGAATTCAGAAGAACAATGTAAGAGTTCCATAGCATTTTTAAACTTCATCAGAATTCCGAAGAACAATGGAAAAGTTCCGTAGCATTTTTAAACTTCATCAGAATTCCGAAGAACAATGGAAGAGTTCCGTAGCATTTTTAAACTTCAGCAGAATTCCGAAGAACAATGGAAGTGTTCCATAGCATTTTTAAACTTCATCAGGATTCTGAAGAACAATGGAAATGATCCGTAACATTTTTAAACTTCAGCAGAATTCCCAAGAACAATGGAAGAGTACCATAGAATTTATAAACTTCAGAAGAATTCTGAGAACAATGGAAGAGTTCCGTAGCATTTTTTAACTTCTGCAGAATTCCGAAGAACAATGGAAGAGTTCCGTAGCATTTTTAAACTTCAGCAGAATTCCGAAGAACAATGGAAGAGTTCCGTAGCATTTTTAAAATTCATCAGAATTCCAAAGAACAATGGAAAAGTTCCGTAGCATTTTTAAACTTCAGCAGAATTCCGAAGAACAATGGAAGAGTTCCGTAGCATTTTTAAACTTCAGCAGAATTCCGAAGAACAATGGAAGAGTTGCGTTGCAGTTTTAGGCTTCATCAGAATTCCGAAGAACAATGGAAGAGTTCCGTAGCATTTTTAAACTTCAGCAGAATTCAGAAGAACAATGTAAGAGTTCCGTAGCATTTTTAAACTTCAGCAGAATTCCGAAGAACAATGGAAGAGTTCCGTAGCATTTTTAAACTTCAGCAGAATTCCGAAGAACAATAGAAGAGTTCCGTTGCAGTTTTAAACTTCATCAGAATTCCGAAGAACAATGGAAGAGTTCCGTAGCATTTTTAAACTTCAGCAGAACTCAGAAGAACAATGGAAGAGTTCCGTAGCATTTTTAAACTTCAGCAGAATTCCGAAGAACAATGGAAGAGTTCCGTAGCATTTTTAAACTTCAGTAGAATTAAGAATAACAATGGAAGAGTTCCGTAGCATTTTTAAACTTCAGCAGAATTCTGCAAAGCAATGGAAGAGTTCCGTAGCATTTTTAAACTTCAGCAGAATTCCGAAGAAAAATCGAAGAGTTCCGTAGCATTTTTAAACTTCAGCAGAATTCCGAAGAACAATGGAGGAGTTCCGTAGCATTTTTAAACTTCAGCAGAATTCCGAAGAACAATGGAAATGATCCGTAACATTTTTAAACTTCAGCAGAATTCCCAAGAACAATGGAAGAGTACCATAGAATTTATAAACTTCAGAAGAATTCTGAGAACAATGGAAGAGTTCCGTAGCATTTTTAAACTTCACAAGAATTCCACGAACAATGGAAGAGTTCCGTAGCATTTTTTAACTTCTGCAGAATTCCGAAGAACAATGGAAGAGTTCCGTAGCATTTTTAAACTTCAGCAGAATTCCGAAGAACAATGGAAGAGTTCCGTAGCATTTTTAAAATTCATCAGAATTCCAAAGAACAATGGAAAAGTTCCGTAGCATTTTTAAACTTCAGCAGAATTCCGAAGAACAATGGAAGAGTTCCGTAGCATTTTTAAACTTCAGCAGAATTCCGAGAACAATGGAAGAGTTCCGTAGCATTTTTAAACTTCACCAGAATTACTAGAACAATGGAAGAGTTCCGTAGCATTTTTAAACTTCAACAGAATTCCGAGAACAATGGAAGAGTTCCGTAGCATTTTTAAACTTCAGCAGAATTCCGAAGAACAATGGAAGAGTTCCGTAGCATTTTTAAACTTCATCAGAATTCCGAAGAACAATGGAAAAGTTCCGTAGCATTTTTAAACTTCACCAGAATTCCGAGAACAATGGAAGAGTTCCGTAGCATTTTTAAACTTCACCAGAATTACGAGAACAATGGAAGAGTTCTGTAGCATTTTTAAACTTCAACAGAATTCCGAGAACAATGGAAGAGTTCCGTAGCATTTTTAAACTTCAGCAGAATTCCGAAGAACAATGGAAGAGTTCCGTAGCATTTTTAAACTTCATCAGAATTCCGAAGAACAATGGAAAAGTTCCGTATCATTTTTAAACTTCAGCAGAATTCCGAAGAACAATGGAAGAGTTCCGTAGCATTTTTAAACTTCAGCAGAATTCCGAAGAACAATGGAAGTGTTCCATAGCATTTTTAAACTTCATCAGAATTCTGAAGAACAATGGAAGTGATCCGTAACATTTTTAAACTTCAGCAGAATACCAAAGAACAATGGAAGAGTACCGTAGCATTTATAAACTTCAGCAGAATTCTGAGAACAATGGAAGAGTTCTGTAGCATTTTAAACTTCAACAGAATTCCACGAACAATGGAAGAGTTCCGCAGCATTTTTAAACTTCAGCAGAAATCCGAGAACAATGGAAGAGTTCCGCAGCAGTTTTAAACTTCACCAGAATTCCGAGAACAATGGAAGAGTTCCGTACCATTTTTAAACTTCACCAGAATTCCGAGAACAATGGAAGAGTTCCGTACCATTTTTAAACTTCACCAGAATTCCCAGAACAATGGAAGAGTTCCGTAGCATTTTTAAACTTCAGCAGAATTCTGAAGAACAATGGAAGAGTTCCGTAGCATTTTTAAACTTCAGCAGAATTGTGAAGAACAATGGAAGTGTTCCATAGCATTTTTAAACTTCATCAGAATTCTGAAGAACAATGGAAGTGATCCGTAACATTTTTAAACTTCAGCAGAATACCCAAGAACAATGGAAGAGTACCGTAGCATTTATAAACTTCAGCAGAATTCTGAGAACAATGGAAGAGTTCCGTAGCATTTTAAACTTCAACAGAATTCCAAGAACAATGGAAGAGTTCCGTAGCATTTTTAAACTTCAGCAGAAATCCGAGAACAATGGAAGAGTTCCGCAGCAGTTTTAAACTTCACCAGAATTCCGAGAACAATGGAAGAGTTCCGTACCATTTTTAAGCTTCACCAGAATTCCGAGAACAATGGAAGAGTTCCGTAGCATTTTTAAACTTCAACAGAATTCCGAGAACAATGAAAGAGTTCCGTAGCATTTTTAAACTTCAGCAGAATTCCGAAGAACAATGGAAGAGTTCCGTAGCATTTTTAAACTTCACCAGAATTACGAGAACAATGGAAGAGTTCCGTAGCATTTTTAAACTTCAACAGAATTCCGAGAACAATGGAAGAGTTCCGTAGCATTTTTAAACTTCAGCAGAATTCCGAAGAACAATGGAAGAGTTCCGTAGCATTTTTAAACTTCATCAGAATTCCGAAGAACAATGGAAGTGTTCCGTAGCATTTTTAAACTTCAGCAGAATTCCGAAGAACAATGGAAGAGTTCCGTAGCATTTTTAAACTTCAGCAGAATTCTGAAGAACAATGGAAGAGTTCCGTAGCATTTTTAAACTTCAGTAGAATTAAGAATAACAATGGAAGAGTTCCGTAGCATTTTTAAACTTCACCAGAATTCCGTGAACAATGGAAGAGTACCGTAGCATTTTTAAACTTCAGCAGAATTCCGAAGAACAAAGAAAGTGTTCCGTAGCATTTCTAAACTTCAGCAGATTTCCGAAGAACAATGGAAGAGTTCCGTAGCATTTTTAAACTTCAGCAGAATTCTGCAAAGCGATGGAAGAGTTCCGTAGCATTTTTAAACTTCAGCAGAATTCCGAAGAACAATCGAAGAGATCCGTAGCATTTTTAAACTTCTGCAGAATTCCGAAGAACAATGGAAGAGTTCCGTAGCATTTTTAAACTTCAGCAGAATTCTGAAGAACAATGGAAGAGTTCCGTAACATTTTTATACTTCAGCAGAATTCCGAGAACAATGGAAGAGTTCCATAGCATTTTTAAACTTCAGCAGAATTCCGAAGAACAATGGAAGAGTTCCGTAGCATTTTTAAACTTCAGCAGAATTCCGAAGAACAATCGAAGAGATCCGTAGCATTTCTAAACTTCAGCAGATTTCCGAAGAACAATGGAAGAGTTCCGTAGCCTATTTAAACTTCGTCAGAATTCCGAAGAACAATGGAAAAGTTCCGTAACATTTTTATACTTCAGCAGAATTCCGAGAACAATGGAAGAGTTCCATAGCATTTTTAAACTTCAGCAGAATTCCGAAGAACAATGGAAGAGTTCCGTAGCATTTTTAAACTTCAGCAGAATTCCGAAGAACAATGGAAGAGTTCCGTAGCATTTTTAAACTTCAGCAGAATTCCGAGAACAATGGAAGAGTTCCGTAGCATTTTTAAACTTCACCAGAATTCCGAGAACAATGGAAGAGTTCCGTAGCATTTTTAAACTTCAGCAGAATTCTGAGAACAATGGAAGAGTTCCGTAGCATTTTTAAACTTCAGCAGAATTCCGAAGAACAATGGAAGAGTTCCGAAGCATTTTTAAACTTCAGCAGAATTCCGAAGAACAATGGAAGAGTTCCGGTGCAGTTTTAGGCTTCATCAGAATTCCGAAGAAAAATGGAAGAGTTCCGTAGCATTTTTAAACTTCAGCAGAATTCAGAAGAACAATGTAAGAGTTCCGTAGCATTTTTAAACTTCATCAGAATTCCGAAGAACAATGGAAAAGTTCCGTAGCATTTTTAAACTTCAGCAGAATTCCAAAGAACAATGGAAGAGTTCCGTAGCATTTTTAAACTTCAGCAGAATTCCGAAGAACAATGGAAGTGTTCCATAGCATTTTTAAACTTCATCAGAATTCTGAAGAACAATGGAAATGATCCGTAACATTTTTAAACTTCAGCAGAATTCCCAAGAACAATGGAAGAGTACCATAGAATTTATAAACTTCAGAAGAATTCTGAGAACAATGGAAGAGTTCCGTAGCATTTTTTAACTTCTGCAGAATTCCGAAGAACAATGGAAGAGTTCCGTAGCATTTTTAAAATTCATCAGAATTCCAAAGAACAATGGAAAAGTTCCGTAGCATTTTTAAACTTCAGCAGAATTCCGAAGAACAATGGAAGAGTTCCGTAGCATTTTTAAACTTCAGCAGAATTCCGAGAACAATGGAAGAGTTCCGTAGCATTTTTAAACTTCACCAGAATTACGAGAACAATGGAAGAGTTCCGTAGCATTTTTAAACTTCAACAGAATTCCGAGAACAATGGAAGAGTTCCGTAGCATTTTTAAACTTCAGCAGAATTCCGAAGAACAATGGAAGAGTTCCGTAGCATTTTTAAACTTCATCAAAATTCCGAAGAACAATGGAAAAGTTCCGTAGCATTTTTAAACTTCAGCAGAATTCCGAAGAACAATGGAAGAGTTCCGTAGCATTTTTAAACTTCAGCAGAATTCCGAAGAACAATGGAAGTGTTCCATAGCATTTTTAAACTTCATCAGAATTCTGAAGAACAATGGAAGTGATCCGTAACATTTTTAAACTTCAGCAGAATACCCAAGAACAATGGAAGAGTACCGTAGCATTTATAAACTTCCGCAGAATTCCAAGAACAATGGAAGAGTTCCGTAGCATTTTTAAACTTCAGCAGAAATCCGAGAACAATGGAAGAGTTCCGCAGCAGTTTTAAACTTCACCAGAATTCCGAGAACAATAGAAGAGTTCCGTACCATTTTTAAACTTCACCAGAATTCCGAGAACAATGAAAGAGTTCCGTAGCATTTTTAAACTTCACCAGAATTCCGAGAACAATGGAAGAGTTCCGTAGCATTTTTAAACTTCAGCAGAATTCCGAGAACAATGGAAGAGTTCCGTAGCATTTTTAAACTTCAGCAGAATTCCGAAGAACAATAGAAGAGTTCCGAAGCATTTTTAAACTTCAGCAGAATTCCGAAGAACAATGGAAGAGTTCCGTTGCAGTTTTAGGCTTCATCAGAATTCCGAAGAACAATGGAAGAGTTCCGTAGCATTTTTAAACTTCAGCAGAATTCAGAAGAACAATGTAAGAGTTCCATAGCATTTTTAAACTTCATCAGAATTCCGAAGAACAATGGAAAAGTTCCGTAGCATTTTTAAACTTCATCAGAATTCCGAAGAACAATGGAAGAGTTCCGTAGCATTTTTAAACTTCAGCAGAATTCCGAAGAACAATGGAAGTGTTCCATAGCATTTTTAAACTTCATCAGAATTCTGAAGAACAATTGAAATGATCCGTAACATTTTTAAACTTCAGCAGAATTCCCAAGAACAATGGAAGAGTACCATAGAATTTATAAACTTCAGAAGAATTCTGAGAACAATGGAAGAGTTCCGTAGCATTTTTTAACTTCTGCAGAATTCCGAAGAACAATGGAAGAGTTCCGTAGCATTTTTAAACTTCAGCAGAATTCCGAAGAACAATGGAAGAGTTCCGTAGCATTTTTAAAATTCATCAGAATTCCAAAGAACAATGGAAAAGTTCCGTAGCATTTTTAAACTTCAGCAGAATTCCGAAGAACAATGTAAGAGTTCCGTAGCATTTTTAAACTTCAGCAGAATTCCGAAGAACAATGGAAGAGTTGCGTTGCAGTTTTAGGCTTCATCAGAATTCCGAAGAACAATGGAAGAGTTCCGTAGCATTTTTAAACTTCAGCAGAATTCAGAAGAACAATGTAAGAGTTCCGTAGCATTTTTAAACTTCAGCATTTTTCCGAAGAACAATGGAAGAGTTCCGTAGCATTTTTAAACTTCAGCAGAATTCCGAAGAACAATGGAAGAGTTCCGTTGCAGTTTTAAACTTCATCAGAATTCCGAAGAACAATGGAAGAGTTCCGTAGCATTTTTAAACTTCAGCAGAACTCAGAAGAACAATGGAAGAGTTCCGTAGCATTTTTAAACTTCAGCAGAATTCCGAAGAACAATGGAAGAGTTCCGTAGCCTTTTTAAACTTCAGTAGAATTAAGAATAACAATGGAAGAGTTCCGTAGCATTTTTAAACTTCAGCAGAATTCTGCAAAGCAATGGAAGAGTTCCGTAGCATTTTTAAACTTCAGCAGAATTCCGAAGAAAAATCGAAGAGTTCCGTAGCATTTTTAAACTTCAGCAGAATTCCGAAGAACAATGGAGGAGTTCCGTAGCATTTTTAAACTTCAGCAGAATTCCGAAGAACAATGGAAATGATCCGTAACATTTTTAAACTTCAGCAGAATTCCCAAGAACAATGGAAGAGTACCATAGAATTTATAAACTTCAGAAGAATTCTGAGAACAATGGAAGAGTTCCGTAGCATTTTTAAACTTCACAAGAATTCCACGAACAATGGAAGAGTTCCGTAGCATTTTTTAACTTCTGCAGAATTCCGAAGAACAATGGAAGAGTTCCGTAGCATTTTTAAACTTCAGCAGAATTCCGAAGAACAATGGAAGAGTTCCGTAGCATTTTTAAAATTCATCAGAATTCCAAAGAACAATGGAAAAGTTCCGTAGCATTTTTAAACTTCAGCAGAATTCCGAAGAACAATGGAAGAGTTCCGTAGCATTTTTAAACTTCAGCAGAATTCCGAGAACAATGGAAGAGTTCCGTAGCATTTTTAAACTTCACCAGAATTACTAGAACAATGGAAGAGTTCCGTAGCATTTTTAAACTTCAACAGAATTCCGAGAACAGTGGAAGAGTTCCGTAGCATTTTTAAACTTCAGCAGAATTCCGAAGAACAATGGAAGAGTTCCGTAGCATTTTTAAACTTCATCAGAATTCCGAAGAACAATGGAAAAGTTCCGTAGCATTTTTAAACTTCACCAGAATTCCGAGAACAATGGAAGAGTTCCGTAGCATTTTTAAACTTCACCAGAATTACGAGAACAATGGAAAAGTTCTGTAGCATTTTTAAACTTCAACAGAATTCCGAGAACAATGGAAGAGTTCCGTAGCATTTTTAAACTTCAGCTGAATTCCGAAGAACAATGGAAGAGTTCCGTAGCATTTTTAAACTTCATCAGAATTCCGAAGAACAATGGAAAAGTTCCGTATCATTTTTAAACTTCAGCAGAATTCCGAAGAACAATGGAAGAGTTCCGTAGCATTTCTAAACTTCAGCAGAATTCCGAAGAACAATGGAAGTGTTCCATAGCATTTTTAAACTTCATCAGAATTCTGAAGAACAATGGAAGTGATCCGTAACATTTTTAAACTTCAGCAGAATACCCAAGAACAATGGAAGAGTACCGTAGCATTTATAAACTTCAGCAGAATTCTGAGAACAATGGAAGAGTTCCGTAGCATTTTAAACTTCAACAGAATTCCACGAACAATGGAAGAGTTCCGCAGCATTTTTAAACTTCAGCAGAAATCCGAGAACAATGGAAGAGTTCCGCAGCAGTTTTAAACTTCACCAGAATTCCGAGAACAATGGAAGAGTTCCGTACCATTTTTAAACTTCACCAGAATTCCGAGAACAATGGAAGAGTTCCGTACCATTTTTAAACTTCACCAGAATTCCCAGAACAATGGAAGAGTTCAGTAGCATTTTTAAACTTCAGCAGAATTCTGAAGAACAATGGAAGAGTTCCGTAGCATTTTTAAACTTCAGCAGAATTGCGAAGAACAATGGAAGTGTTCCATAGCATTTTTAAACTTCATCAGAATTCTGAAGAACAATGGAAGTGATCCGTAACATTTTTAAACTTCAGCAGAATACCCAAGAACAATGGAAGAGTACCGTAGCATTTATAAACTTCAGCAGAATTCTGAGAACAATGGAAGAGTTCCGTAGCATTTTAAACTTCAACAGAATTCCAAGAACAATGGAAGAGTTCCGTAGCATTTTTAAACTTCAGCAGAAATCCGAGAACAATGGAAGAGTTCCGCAGCAGTTTTAAACTTCACCAGAATTCCGAGAACAATGGAAGAGTTCCGTACCATTTTTAAGCTTCACCAGAATTCCGAGAACAATGGAAGAGTTCCGTAGCATTTTTAAACTTCAACAGAATTCCGAGAACAATGGAAGAGTTCCGTAGCATTTTTAAACTTCAGCAGAATTCCGAAGAACAATGGAAGAGTTCCGTAGCATTTTTAAACTTCACCAGAATTACGAGAACAATGGAAGAGTTCCGTAGCATTTTTAAACTTCAACAGAATTCCGAGAACAATTGAAGAGTTCCGTAGCATTTTTAAACTTCAGCAGAATTCCGAAGAACAATGGAAGAGTTCCGTAGCATTTTTAAACTTCATCAGAATTCCGAAGAACAATGGAAAAGTTCCGTAGCATTTTTAAACTTCAGCAGAATTCCGAAGAACAATGGAAGAGTTCCGTAGCATTTTTAAACTTCAGCAGAATTCCAAGAACAATGGAAGTGTTCCATAGCATTTTTAAACTTCATCAGAATTCTGAAGAACAATGGAAGTGATCCGTAACATTTTTAAACTTCAGCAGAATACCCAAGAACAATGGAAGAGTACCGTAGCATTTATAAACTTCAGCAGAATTCTGAGAACAATGGAAGAGTTCCGTAGCATTTTAAACTTCAACAGAATTCCAAGAACAATGGAAGAGTTCCGTAGCATTTTTAAACTTCAGCAGAAATCCGAGAACAATGGAAGAGTTCCGCAGCAGTTTTAAACTTCACCAGAATTCCGAGAACAATGGAAGAGTTCCGTACCATTTTTAAACTTCACCAGAATTCCGAGAACAATGGAAGAGTTCCGTACCATTTTTAAACTTCACCAGAATTCCCAGAACAATGGAAGAGTTCCGTAGCATTTTTAAACTTCAGCAGAATTCTGAAGAACAATGGAAGAGTTCCGTAGCATTTTTAAACTTCAGCAGAATTGTGAAGAACAATGGAAGTGTTCCATAGCATTTTTAAACTTCATCAGAACTCTGAAGAACAATGGAAGTGATCCGTAACATTTTTAAACTTCAGCAGAATACCCAAGAACAATGGAAGAGTACCGTAGCATTTATAAACTTCAGCAGAATTCTGAGAACAATGGAAAAGTTCCGTAGCATTTTAAACTTCAACAGAATTCCAAGAACAATGGAAGAGTTCCGTAGCATTTTTAAACTTCAGCAGAAATCCGAGAACAATGGAAGAGTTCCGCAGCAGTTTTAAACTTCACCAGAATTCCGAGAACAATGGAAGAGTTCCGTACCATTTTTAAGCTTCACCAGAATTCCGAGAACAATGGAAGAGTTCCGTAGCATTTTTAAACTTCAACAGAATTCCGAGAACAATGGAAGAGTTCCGTAGCATTTTTAAACTTCAGCAGAATTCCGAAGAACAATGGAAGAGTTCCGTAGCATTTTTAAACTTCACCAGAATTACGAGAACAATGGAAGAGTTCCGTAGCATTTTTAAACTTCAACAGAATTCCGAGAACAATGGAAGAGTTCCGTAGCATTTTTAAACTTCAGCAGAATTCCGAAGAACAATGGAAGAGTTCCGTAGCATTTTTAAACTTCATCAGAATTCCGAAGAACAATGGAAAAGTTCCGTAGTATTTTTAAACTTCAGCAGAATTCCGAAGAACAATGGAAGAGTTCCGTAGCATTTTTAAACTTCAGCAGAATTCCGAAGAACAATGGAAGTGTTCCATAGCATTTTTAAACTTCATCAGAATTCTGAAGAACAATGGAAGTGATCCGTAACATTTTTAAACTTCAGCAGAATACCCAAGAACAATGGAAGAGTAGCGTAGCATTTATAAACTTCAGCAGAATTCTGAGAACAATGGAAGAGTTCCGTAGCATTTTAAACTTCAACAGAATTCCAAGAACAATGGAAGAGTTCCGTAGCATTTTTAAACTTCAGCAGAAATCCGAGAACAATGGAAGAGTTCCGCAGCAGTTTTAAACTTCACCAGAATTCCGAGAACAATGGAAGAGTTCCGTACCATTTTTAAACTTCACCAGAATTCCGAGAACAATGGAAGAGTTCCGTACCATTTTTAAACTTCACCAGAATTCCCAGAACAATGGAAGAGTTCCGTAGCATTTTTAAACTTCAGCAGAATTCTGAAGAACAATGGAAGAGTTCCATAGCATTTTTAAACTTCAGCAGAATTCCGAAGAACAATGGAAGTGTTCCATAGCATTTTTAAACTTCATCAGAATTCTGAAGAACAATGGAAGTGATCCGTAACATTTTTAAACTTCAGCAGAATACCCAAGAACAATGGAAGAGTACCGTAGCATTTATAAACTTCAGCAGAATTCTGAGAACAATGGAAGAGTTCCGTAGCATTTTAAACTTCAACAGAATTCCAAGAACAATGGAAGAGTTCCGTAGCATTTTTAAACTTCAGCAGAAATCCGAGAACAATGGAAGAGTTCCGCAGCAGTTTTAAACTTCACCAGAATTCCGAGAACAATGGAAGAGTTCCGTACCATTTTTAAGCTTCACCAGAATTCCGAGAACTATGGAAGAGTTCCGTAGCATTTTTAAACTTCACCAGAATTCCGAGAACAATGGAAGTGTTCCGTAGCATTTTTAAACTTCAGCAGAATTCCGAAGAACAATGGAAGAGTTCCGTAGCATTTTTAAACTTCAGTAGAATTAAGAATAACAATGGAAGAGTTCCGTAGCATTTTTAAACTTCACCAGAATTCCGAAGAACAAAGAAAGTGTTCCGTAGCATTTTTAAACTTCAGCAGATTTCCGAAGAACAATGGAAGAGTTCCGTAGCATTTTTAAACTTCAGCAGAATTCCGAAGAACAATGGAAGAGTTCCGTAGCATTTTTAAACTTCAGTAGAATTAAGAATAACAATGGAAAAGTTCCGTAGCATTTTTAAACTTCAGCAGAATTCCGAAGAACAAAGAAAGTGTTCCGTAGCATTTTTAAACTTCAGCAGATTTCCGAAGAACAATGGAAGAGTTCCGTAGCATTTTTAAACTTCAGCAGAATTCTGCAAAACAATGTAAGAGTTCCGTAGCATTTTTAATCTTCAGCAGAATTCCGAAGAACAATCGAAGAGTTCCGTAGCATTTTTAAACTTCAGCAGAATTCTGAAAAACAATGGAAGAGTTCAGTAGCATTTTTAAACTTCAGCAGAATTCCGAAGAACAATGGAAATGATCCGTAACATTTTTAAACTTTAGCAGAATTCCCAAGAACAATGGAAGAGTACCATAGAATTTATAAACTTCAGAAGAATTCTGAGAACAATGGAAGAGTTCCGTAGCATTTTTAAACTTCACCAGAATTCCACGAACAATGGAAGAGTTCCGTAGCATTTTTAAATTTCAGCAGAATTCCGAAGAACAATGGAAGAGTTCCGTAGCATTTTTAAAATTCATCCAAATTCCAAAGAACAATGGAAAAGTTCCGTAGCATTTTTAAACTTCAGCAGAATTCCGAAGAACAATGGAAGAGTTCCGTAGCATTTTTAAACTTCAGCAGAATTCCGAGAACAATGGAAGAGTTCCGTAGCATTTTTAAACTTCACCAGAATTACGAGAACAATGGAAGAGTTCCGTAGCATTTTTAAACTTCAGCAGAATTCCGAAGAACAATGGAAGAGTTCCGTAGCATTTTTAAACTTCACCAGAATTACGAGAACAATGGAAGAGTTCCGTAGCATTTTAAACTTCAACAGAATTCCAAGAACAATGGAAGAGTTCCGTAGCATTTTTAAACTTCAGCAGAAATCCGAGAACAATGGAAGAGTTCCGCAGCAGTTTTAAACTTCACCAGAATTCCGAGAACAATGGAAGAGTTCCGTACCATTTTTAAACTTCACCAGAATTCCGAGAACAATGGAAGAGTTCCGTACCATTTTTAAACTTCACCAGAATTCCCAGAACAATGGAAGAGTTCCGCAGCATTTTTAAACTTCAGCAGAATTCTGAAGAACAATGGAAGAGTTCCATAGCATTTTTAAACTTCAGCAGAATTGCGAAGAACAATGGAAGTGTTCCATAGCATTTTTAAACTTCATCAGAATTCTGAAGAACAATGGAAGTGATCCGTAACATTTTTAAACTTCAGCAGAATACCCAAGAACAATGGAAGAGTACCGTAGCATTTATAAACTTCAGCAGAATTCTGAGAACAATGGAAGAGTTCCGTAGCATTTTAAACTTCAACAGAATTCCAAGAACAATGGAAGAGTTCCGTAGCATTTTTAAACTTCAGCAGAAATCCGAGAACAATGGAAGAGTTCCGCAGCAGTTTTAAACTTCACCAGAATTCCGAGAACAATGGAAGAGTTCCGTACCATTTTTAAGCTTCACCAGAATTCCGAGAACAATGGAAGAGTTCCGTAGCATTTTTAAACTTCACCAGAATTCCGAGAACAATGGAAGTGTTCCGTAGCATTTTTAAACTTCAGCAGAATTCCGAAGAACAATGGAAGAGTTCCGTAGCATTTTTAAACTTCAGTAGAATTAAGAATAACAATGGAAGAGTTCCGTAGCATTTTTAAACTTCACCAGAATTCCGAAGAACAAAGAAAGTGTTCCGTAGCATTTTTAAACTTCAGCAGATTTCCGAAGAACAATGGAAGAGTTCCGTAGCATTTTTAAACTTCAGCAGAATTCCGAAGAACAATGGAAGAGTTCCGTAGCATTTTTAAACTTCAGTAGAATTAGGAATAACAATGGAAGAGTTCCGTAGCATTTTTAAACTTCAGCAGAATTCCGAAGAACAAAGAAAGTGTTCCGTAGCATTTTTAAACTTCAGCAGATTTCCGAAGAACAATGGAAGAGTTCCGTAGCATTTTTAAACTTCAGCAGAATTCTGCAAAACAATGGAAGAGTTCCGTAGCATTTTTAAACTTCAGCAGAATTCCGAAGAACAATCGAAGAGTTCCGTAGCATTTTTAAACTTCAGCAGAATTCCGAAAAACAATGGAAGAGTTCCGTAGCATTTTTAAACTTCAGCAGAATTCCGAAGAACAATGGAAATGATCCGTAACATTTTTAAACTTCAGCAGAATTCCCAAGAACAATGGAAGAGTACCATAGAATTTATAAACTTCAGAAGAATTCTGAGAACAATGGAAGAGTTCCGTAGCATTTTTAAACTTCACCAGAATTCCACGAACAATGGAAGAGTTCCGTAGCATTTTTAAACTTCAGCAGAATTCCGAAGAACAATGGAAGAGTTCCGTAGCATTTTTAAAATTCATCCAAATTCCAAAGAACAATGGAAAAGTTCCGTAGCATTTTTAAACTTCAGCAGAATTCCGAAGAACAATGGAAGAGTTCCGTAGCATTTTTAAACTTCAGCAGAATTCCGAGAACAATGGAAGAGTTCCGTAGCATTTTTAAACTTCACCAGAATTACGAGAACAATGGAAGAGTTCCGTAGCATTTTTAAACTTCACCAGAATTACGAGAACAATGGAAGAGTTCCGTAGCATTTTTAAACTTCAACAGAATTCCGAGAACAATGGAAGAGTTCCGTAGCATTTTTAAACTTCAGCAGAATTCCGAAGAACAATGGAAGAGTTCCGTAGCATTTTTAAACTTCATCAGAATTCCGAAGAACAATGGAAAAGTTCCGTAGCATTTTTAAACTTCAGCAGAATTCCGAAGAACAATGGAAGAGTTCCGTAGCATTTTTAAACTTCAGCAGAATTCCAAGAACAATGGAAGTGTTCCATAGCATTTTTAAACTTCATCAGAATTCTGAAGAACAATGTAAGTGATCCGTAACATTTTTAAACTTCAGCAGAATACCCAAGAACAATGGAAGAGTACCGTAGCATTTATAAACTTCAGCAGAATTCTGAGAACAATGGAAGAGTTCCGTAGCATTTTAAACTTCAACAGAATTCCAAGAACAATGGAAGAGTTCCGTAGCATTTTTAAACTTCACCAGAATTCCGAGAACAATGGAAGAGTTCCGTACCATTTTTAAACTTCACCAGAATTCCCAGAACAATGGAAGAGTTCCGTAGCATTTTTAAACTTCAGCAGAATTCTGAAGAACAATGGAAGAGTTCCGTAGCATTTTTAAACTTCAGCAGAATTGTGAAGAACAATGGAAGTGTTCCATAGCATTTTTAAACTTCATCAGAACTCTGAAGAACAATGGAAGTGATCCGTAACATTTTTAAACTTCAGCAGAATACCCAAGAACAATGGAAGAGTACCGTAGCATTTATAAACTTCAGCAGAATTCTGAGAACAATGGAAAAGTTCCGTAGCATTTTAAACTTCAACAGAATTCCAAGAACAATGGAAGAGTTCCGTAGCATTTTTAAACTTCAGCAGAAATCCGAGAACAATGGAAGAGTTCCGCAGCAGTTTTAAACTTCACCAGAATTCCGAGAACAATGGAAGAGTTCCGTACCATTTTTAAGCTTCACCAGAATTCCGAGAACAATGGAAGAGTTCCGTAGCATTTTTAAACTTCAACAGAATTCCGAGAACAATGGAAGAGTTCCGTAGCATTTTTAAACTTCAGCAGAATTCCGAAGAACAATGGAAGAGTTCCGTAGCATTTTTAAACTTCACCAGAATTACGAGAACAATGGAAGAGTTCCGTAGCATTTTTAAACTTCAACAGAATTCCGAGAACAATGGAAGAGTTCCGTAGCATTTTTAAACTTCAGCAGAATTCCGAAGAACAATGGAAGAGTTCCGTAGCATTTTTAAACTTCATCAGAATTCCGAAGAACAATGGAAAAGTTCCGTAGTATTTTTAAACTTCAGCAGAATTCCGAAGAACAATGGAAGAGTTCCGTAGCATTTTTAAACTTCAGCAGAATTCCGAAGAACAATGGAAGTGTTCCATAGCATTTTTAAACTTCATCAGAATTCTGAAGAACAATGGAAGTGATCCGTAACATTTTTAAACTTCAGCAGAATACCCAAGAACAATGGAAGAGTAGCGTAGCATTTATAAACTTCAGCAGAATTCTGAGAACAATGGAAGAGTTCCGTAGCATTTTAAACTTCAACAGAATTCCAAGAACAATGGAAGAGTTCCGTAGCATTTTTAAACTTCAGCAGAAATCCGAGAACAATGGAAGAGTTCCGCAGCAGTTTTAAACTTCACCAGAATTCCGAGAACAATGGAAGAGTTCCGTACCATTTTTAAACTTCACCAGAATTCCGAGAACAATGGAAGAGTTCCGTACCATTTTTAAACTTCACCAGAATTCCCAGAACAATGGAAGAGTTCCGTAGCATTTTTAAACTTCAGCAGAATTCTGAAGAACAATGGAAGAGTTCCGTAGCATTTTTAAACTTCAGCAGAATTGTGAAGAACAATGGAAGTGTTCCATAGCATTTTTAAACTTCATCAGAACTCTGAAGAACAATGGAAGTGATCCGTAACATTTTTAAACTTCAGCAGAATACCCAAGAACAATGGAAGAGTACCGTAGCATTTATAAACTTCAGCAGAATTCTGAGAACAATGGAAAAGTTCCGTAGCATTTTAAACTTCAACAGAATTCCAAGAACAATGGAAGAGTTCCGTAGCATTTTTAAACTTCAGCAGAAATCCGAGAACAATGGAAGAGTTCCGCAGCAGTTTTAAACTTCACCAGAATTCCGAGAACAATGGAAGAGTTCCGTACCATTTTTAAGCTTCACCAGAATTCCGAGAACAATGGAAGAGTTCCGTAGCATTTTTAAACTTCAACAGAATTCCGAGAACAATGGAAGAGTTCCGTAGCATTTTTAAACTTCAGCAGAATTCCGAAGAACAATGGAAGAGTTCCGTAGCATTTTTAAACTTCACCAGAATTACGAGAACAATGGAAGAGTTCCGTAGCATTTTTAAACTTCAACAGAATTCCGAGAACAATGGAAGAGTTCCGTAGCATTTTTAAACTTCAGCAGAATTCCGAAGAACAATGGAAGAGTTCCGTAGCATTTTTAAACTTCATCAGAATTCCGAAGAACAATGGAAAAGTTCCGTAGTATTTTTAAACTTCAGCAGAATTCCGAAGAACAATGGAAGAGTTCCGTAGCATTTTTAAACTTCAGCAGAATTCCGAAGAACAATGGAAGTGTTCCATAGCATTTTTAAACTTCATCAGAATTCTGAAGAACAATGGAAGTGATCCGTAACATTTTTAAACTTCAGCAGAATACCCAAGAACAATGGAAGAGTAGCGTAGCATTTATAAACTTCAGCAGAATTCTGAGAACAATGGAAGAGTTCCGTAGCATTTTAAACTTCAACAGAATTCCAAGAACAATGGAAGAGTTCCGTAGCATTTTTAAACTTCAGCAGAAATCCGAGAACAATGGAAGAGTTCCGCAGCAGTTTTAAACTTCACCAGAATTCCGAGAACAATGGAAGAGTTCCGTACCATTTTTAAACTTCACCAGAATTCCGAGAACAATGGAAGAGTTCCGTACCATTTTTAAACTTCACCAGAATTCCCAGAACAATGGAAGAGTTCCGTAGCATTTTTAAACTTCAGCAGAATTCTGAAGAACAATGGAAGAGTTCCGTAGCATTTTTAAACTTCAGCAGAATTGTGAAGAACAATGGAAGTGTTCCATAGCATTTTTAAACTTCATCAGAACTCTGAAGAACAATGGAAGTGATCCGTAACATTTTTAAACTTCAGCAGAATACCCAAGAACAATGGAAGAGTACCGTAGCATTTATAAACTTCAGCAGAATTCTGAGAACAATGGAAAAGTTCCGTAGCATTTTAAACTTCAACAGAATTCCAAGAACAATGGAAGAGTTCCGTAGCATTTTTAAACTTCAGCAGAAATCCGAGAACAATGGAAGAGTTCCGCAGCAGTTTTAAACTTCACCAGAATTCCGAGAACAATGGAAGAGTTCCGTACCATTTTTAAGCTTCACCAGAATTCCGAGAACAATGGAAGAGTTCCGTAGCATTTTTAAACTTCAACAGAATTCCGAGAACAATGGAAGAGTTCCGTAGCATTTTTAAACTTCAGCAGAATTCCGAAGAACAATGGAAGAGTTCCGTAGCATTTTTAAACTTCACCAGAATTACGAGAACAATGGAAGAGTTCCGTAGCATTTTTAAACTTCAACAGAATTCCGAGAACAATGGAAGAGTTCCGTAGCATTTTTAAACTTCAGCAGAATTCCGAAGAACAATGGAAGAGTTCCGTAGCATTTTTAAACTTCATCAGAATTCCGAAGAACAATGGAAAAGTTCCGTAGTATTTTTAAACTTCAGCAGAATTCCGAAGAACAATGGAAGAGTTCCGTAGCATTTTTAAACTTCAGCAGAATTCCGAAGAACAATGGAAGTGTTCCATAGCATTTTTAAACTTCATCAGAATTCTGAAGAACAATGGAAGTGATCCGTAACATTTTTAAACTTCAGCAGAATACCCAAGAACAATGGAAGAGTAGTGTAGCATTTATAAACTTCAGCAGAATTCTGAGAACAATGGAAGAGTTCCGTAGCATTTTAAACTTCAACAGAATTCCAAGAACAATGGAAGAGTTCCGTAGCATTTTTAAACTTCAGCAGAAATCCGAGAACAATGGAAGAGTTCCGCAGCAGTTTTAAACTTCACCAGAATTCCGAGAACAATGGAAGAGTTCCGTACCATTTTTAAACTTCACCAGAATTCCGAGAACAATGGAAGAGTTCCGTACCATTTTTAAACTTCACCAGAATTCCCAGAACAATGGAAGAGTTCCGTAGCATTTTTAAACTTCAGCAGAATTCTGAAGAACAATGGAAGAGTTCCATAGCATTTTTAAACTTCAGCAGAATTGCGAAGAACAATGGAAGTGTTCCATAGCATTTTTAAACTTCATCAGAATTCTGAAGAACAATGGAAGTGATCCGTAACATTTTTAAACTTCAGCAGAATACCCAAGAACAATGGAAGAGTACCGTAGCATTTATAAACTTCAGCAGAATTCTGAGAACAATGGAAGAGTTCCGTAGCATTTTAAACTTCAACAGAATTCCAAGAACAATGGAAGAGTTCCGTAGCATTTTTAAACTTCAGCAGAAATCCGAGAACAATGGAAGAGTTCCGCAGCAGTTTTAAACTTCACCAGAATTCCGAGAACAATGGAAGAGTTCCGTACCATTTTTAAGCTTCACCAGAATTCCGAGAACAATGGAAGAGTTCCGTAGCATTTTTAAACTTCACCAGAATTCCGAGAACAATGGAAGTGTTCCGTAGCATTTTTAAACTTCAGCAGAATTCCGAAGAACAATGGAAGAGTTCCGTAGCATTTTTAAACTTCAGTAGAATTAAGAATAACAATGGAAGAGTTCCGTAGCATTTTTAAACTTCACCAGAATTCCGAAGAACAAAGAAAGTGTTCCGTAGCATTTTTAAACTTCAGCAGATTTCCGAAGAACAATGGAAGAGTTCCATAGCATTTTTAAACTTCAGCAGAATTCCGAAGAACAATGGAAGAGTTCCGTAGCATTTTTAAACTTCAGTAGAATTAAGAATAACAATGGAAAAGTTCCGTAGCATTTTTAAACTTCAGCAGAATTCCGAAGAACAAAGAAAGTGTTCCGTAGCATTTTTAAACTTCAGCAGATTTCCGAAGAACAATGGAAGAGTTCCGTAGCATTTTTAAACTTCAGCAGAATTCTGCAAAACAATGTAAGAGTTCCGTAGCATTTTTAATCTTCAGCAGAATTCCGAAGAACAATCGAAGAGTTCCGTAGCATTTTTAAACTTCAGCAGAATTCCGAAAAACAATGGAAGAGTTCAGTAGCATTTTTAAACTTCAGCAGAATTCCGAAGAACAATGGAAATGATCCGTCACATTTTTAAACTTTAGCAGAATTCCCAAGAACAATGGAAGAGTACCATAGAATTTATAAACTTCAGAAGAATTCTGAGAACAATGGAAGAGTTCCGTAGCATTTTTAAACTTCACCAGAATTCCACGAACAATGGAAGAGTTCCGTAGCATTTTTAAACTTCAGCAGAATTCCGAAGAACAATGGAAGAGTTCCGTAGCATTTTTAAAATTCATCCAAATTCCAAAGAACAATGGAAAAGTTCCGTAGCATTTTTAAACTTCAGCAGAATTCCGAAGAACAATGGAAGAGTTCCGTAGCATTTTTAAACTTCAGCAGAATTCCGAGAACAATGGAAGAGTTCCGTAGCATTTTTAAACTTCACCAGAATTACGAGAACAATGGAAGAGTTCCGTAGCATTTTTAAACTTCAGCAGAATTCCGAAGAACAATGGAAGAGTTCCGTAGCATTTTTAAACTTCACCAGAATTACGAGAACAATGGAAGAGTTCCGTAGCATTTTTAAACTTCAACAGAATTCCGAGAACAATGGAAGAGTTCCGTAGCATTTTTAAACTTCAGCAGAATTCCGAAGAACAATGGAAGAGTTCCGTAGCATTTTTAAACTTCATCAGAATTCCGAAGAACAATGGAAAAGTTCCGTAGCATTTTTAAACTTCAGCAGAATTCCGAAGAACAATGGAAGAGTTCCGTAGCATTTTTAAACTTCAGCAGAATTCCGAAGAACAATGGAAGTGTTCCATAGCATTTTTAAACTTCATCAGAATTCTGAAGAACAATGGAAGTGATCCGTAACATTTTTAAACTTCAGCAGAATACCCAAGAACAATGGAAGAGTACCGTAGCATTTATAAACTTCAGCAGAATTCTGAGAACAATGGAAGAGTTCCGTAGCATTTTAAACTTCAACAGAATTCCAAGAACAATGGAAGAGTTCCGTAGCATTTTTAAACTTCAGCAGAAATCCGAGAACAATGGAAGAGTTCCGCAGCAGTTTTAAACTTCACCAGAATTCCGAGAACAATGGAAGAGTTCCGTACCATTTTTAAACTTCACCAGAATTCCGAGAACAATGGAAGAGTTCCGTACCATTTTTAAACTTCACCAGAATTCCCAGAACAATGGAAGAGTTCCGTAGCATTTTTAAACTTCAGCAGAATTCTGAAGAACAATGGAAGAGTTCCATAGCATTTTTAAACTACAGCAGAATTGCGAAGAACAATGGAAGTGTTCCATAGCATTTTTAAACTTCATCAGAATTCTGAAGAACAATGGAAGTGATCCGTAACATTTTTAAACTTCAGCAGAATACCCAAGAACAATGGAAGAGTACCGTAGCATTTATAAACTTCAGCAGAATTCTGAGAACAATGGAAGAGTTCCGTAGCATTTTAAACTTCAACATAATTCCAAGAACAATGGAAGAGTTCCGTAGCATTTTTAAACTTCAGCAGAAATCCGAGAACAATGGAAGAGTTCCGCAGCAGTTTTAAACTTCACCAGAATTCCGAGAACAATGGAAGAGTTCCGTACCATTTTTAAGCTTCACCAGAATTCCGAGAACAATGGAAGAGTTCCGTAGCATTTTTAAACTTCACCAGAATTCCGAGAACAATGGAAGTGTTCCGTAGCATTTTTAAACTTCAGCAGAATTCCGAAGAACAATGGAAGAGTTCCGTAGCATTTTTAAACTTCAGTAGAATTAAGAATAACAATGGAAGAGTTCCGTAGCATTTTTAAACTTCACCAGAATTCCGAAGAACAAAGAAAGTGTTCCGTAGCATTTTTAAACTTCAGCAGATTTCCGAAGAACAATGGAAGAGTTCCGTAGCATTTTTAAACTTCAGCAGAATTCCGAAGAACAATGGAAGAGTTCCGTAGCATTTTTAAACTTCAGTAGAATTAAGAATAACAATGGAAGAGTTCCGTAGCATTTTTAAACTTCAGCAGAATTCCGAAGAACAAAGAAAGTGTTCCGTAGCATTTTTAAACTTCAGCAGATTTCCGAAGAACAATGGAAGAGTTCCGTAGCATTTTTAAACTTCAGCAGAATTCTGCAAAACAATGGAAGAGTTCCGTAGCATTTTTAAACTTCAGCAGAATTCCGAAGAACAATCGAAGAGTTCCGTAGCATTTTTAAACTTCAGCAGAATTCCGAAAAACAATGGAAGAGTTCCGTAGCATTTTTAAACTTCAGCAGAATTCCGAAGAACAATGGAAATGATCCGTAACATTTTTAAACTTCAGCAGAATTCCCAAGAACAATGGAAGAGTACCATAGAATTTATAAACTTCAGAAGAATTCTGAGAACAATGGAAGAGTTCCGTAGCATTTTTAAACTTCACCAGAATTCCACGAACAATGGAAGAGTTCCGTAGCATTTTTAAACTTCAGCAGAATTCCGAAGAACAATGGAAGAGTTCCGTAGCATTTTTAAAATTCATCCAAATTCCAAAGAACAATGGAAAAGTTCCGTAGCATTTTTAAACTTCAGCAGAATTCCGAAGAACAATGGAAGAGTTCCGTAGCATTTTTAAACTTCAGCAGAATTCCGAGAACAATGGAAGAGTTCCGTAGCATTTTTAAACTTCACCAGAATTACGAGAACAATGGAAGAGTTCCATAGCATTTTTAAACTTCAACAGAATTCCGATAACAATGGAAGAGTTCCGTAGCATTTTTAAACTTCAGCAGAATTCCAAAGAACAATGGAAGAGTTCCGTAGCATTTTTAAACTTCAACAGAATTCCGAGAACAATGGAAGAGTTCCGTAGCATTTTTAAACTTCAGCAGAATTCCGAAGAACAATGGAAGAGTTCCGTAGCATTTTTAAACTTCACCAGAATTACGAGAACAATGGAAGAGTTCCGTAGCATTTTTAAACTTCAACAGAATTCCGAGAACAATGGAAGAGTTCCGTAGCATTTTTAAACTTCAGCAGAATTCCGAAGAACAATGGAAGAGTTCCGTAGCATTTTTAAACTTCATCAGAATTCCGAAGAACAATGGAAAAGTTCCGTAGTATTTTTAAACTTCAGCAGAATTCCGAAGAACAATGGAAGAGTTCCGTAGCATTTTTAAACTTCAGCAGAATTCCGAAGAACAATGGAAGTGTTCCATAGCATTTTTAAACTTCATCAGAATTCTGAAGAACAATGGAAGTGATCCGTAACATTTTTAAACTTCAGCAGAATACCCAAGAACAATGGAAGAGTAGCGTAGCATTTATAAACTTCAGCAGAATTCTGAGAACAATGGAAGAGTTCCGTAGCATTTTAAACTTCAACAGAATTCCAAGAACAATGGAAGAGTTCCGTAGCATTTTTAAACTTCAGCAGAAATCCGAGAACAATGGAAGAGTTCCGCAGCAGTTTTAAACTTCACCAGAATTCCGAGAACAATGGAAGAGTTCCGTACCATTTTTAAACTTCACCAGAATTCCGAGAACAATGGAAGAGTTCCGTACCATTTTTAAACTTCACCAGAATTCCCAGAACAATGGAAGAGTTCCGTAGCATTTTTAAACTTCAGCAGAATTCTGAAGAACAATGGAAGAGTTCCATAGCATTTTTAAACTTCAGCAGAATTGCGAAGAACAATGGAAGTGTTCCATAGCATTTTTAAACTTCATCAGAATTCTGAAGAACAATGGAAGTGATCCGTAACATTTTTAAACTTCAGCAGAATACCCAAGAACAATGGAAGAGTACCGTAGCATTTATAAACTTCAGCAGAATTCTGAGAACAATGGAAGAGTTCCGTAGCATTTTAAACTTCAACAGAATTCCAAGAACAATGGAAGAGTTCCGTAGCATTTTTAAACTTCAGCAGAAATCCGAGAACAATGGAAGAGTTCCGCAGCAGTTTTAAACTTCACCAGAATTCCGAGAACAATGGAAGAGTTCCGTACCATTTTTAAGCTTCACCAGAATTCCGAGAACAATGGAAGAGTTCCGTAGCATTTTTAAACTTCACCAGAATTCCGAGAACAATGGAAGTGTTCCGTAGCATTTTTAAACTTCAGCAGAATTCCAAAGAACAATGGAAGAGTTCCGTAGCATTTTTAAACTTCAGTAGAATTAAGAATAACAATGGAAGAGTTCCGTAGCATTTTTAAACTTCACCAGAATTCCGAAGAACAAAGAAAGTGTTCCGTAGCATTTTTAAACTTCAGCAGATTTCCGAAGAACAATGGAAGAGTTCCGTAGCATTTTTAAACTTCAGCAGAATTCCGAAGAACAATGGAAGAGTTCCGTAGCATTTTTAAACTTCAGTAGAATTAAGAATAACAATGGAAAAGTTCCGTAGCATTTTTAAACTTCAGCAGAATTCCGAAGAACAAAGAAAGTGTTCCGTAGCATTTTTAAACTTCAGCAGATTTCCGAAGAACAATGGAAGAGTTCCGTAGCATTTTTAAACTTCAGCAGAATTCTGCAAAACAATGTAAGAGTTCCGTAGCATTTTTAATCTTCAGCAGAATTCCGAAGAACAATCGAAGAGTTCCGTAGCATTTTTAAACTTCAGCAGAATTCCGAAAAACAATGGAAGAGTTCAGTAGCATTTTTAAACTTCAGCAGAATTCCGAAGAACAATGGAAATGATCCGTAACATTTTTAAACTTCAGCAGAATTCCCAAGAACAATGGAAGAGTACCATAGAATTTATAAACTTCAGAAGAATTCTGAGAACAATGAAAGAGTTCCGTAGCATTTTTAAACTTCACCAGAATTCCACGAACAATGGAAGAGTTCCGTAGCATTTTTAAACTTCAGCAGAATTCCGAAGAACAATGGAAGAGTTCCGTAGCATTTTTAAAATTCATCCAAATTCCAAAGAACAATGGAAAAGTTCCGTAGCATTTTTAAACTTCAGCAGAATTCCGAAGAACAATGGAAGAGTTCCGTAGCATTTTTAAACTTCAGCAGAATTCCGAGAACAATGGAAGAGTTCCGTAGCATTTTTAAACTTCACCAGAATTACGAGAACAATGGAAGAGTTCCGTAGCATTTTTAAACTTCAGCAGAATTCCGAAGAGCAATGGAAGAGTTCCGTAGCATTTTTAAACTTCACCAGAATTACGAGAACAATGGAAGAGTTCCGTAGCATTTTTAAACTTCAACAGAATTCCGAGAACAATGGAAGAGTTCCGTAGCATTTTTAAACTTCAGCAGAATTCCGAAGAACAATGGAAGAGTTCCGTAGCATTTTTAAACTTCATCAGAATTCCGAAGAACAATGGAAAAGTTCCGTAGCATTTTTAAACTTCAGCAGAATTCCGAAGAACAATGGAAGAGTTCCGTAGCATTTTTAAACTTCAGCAGAATTCCGAAGAGCAATGGAAGTGTTCCATAGCATTTTTAAACTTCATCAGAATTCTGAAGAACAATGGAAGTGATCCGTAACATTTTTAAACTTCAGCAGAATACCCAAGAACAATGGAAGAGTACCGTAGCATTTATAAACTTCAGCAGAATTCTGAGAACAATGGAAGAGTTCCGTAGCATTTTAAACTTCAACAGAATTCCAAGAACAATGGAAGAGTTCCGTAGCATTTTTAAACTTCAGCAGAAATCCGAGAACAATGGAAGAGTTCCGCAGCAGTTTTAAACTTCACCAGAATTCCGAGAACAATGGAAGAGTTCCGTACCATTTTTAAACTTCACCAGAATTCCGAGAACAATGGAAGAGTTCCGTACCATTTTTAAACTTCACCAGAATTCCCAGAACAATGGAAGAGTTCCGTAGCATTTTTAAACTTCAGCAGAATTCTGAAGAACAATGGAAGAGTTCCATAGCATTTTTAAACTTCAGCAGAATTGCGAAGAACAATGGAAGTGTTCCATAGCATTTTTAAACTTCATCAGAATTCTGAAGAACAATGGAAGTGATCCGTAACATTTTTAAACTTCAGCAGAATACCCAAGAACAATGGAAGAGTACCGTAGCATTTATAAACTTCAGCAGAATTCTGAGAACAATGGAAGAGTTCCGTAGCATTTTAAACTTCAACAGAATTCCAAGAACAATGGAAGAGTTCCGTAGCATTTTTAAACTTCAGCAGAAATCCGAGAACAATGGAAGAGTTCCGCAGCAGTTTTAAACTTCACCAGAATTCCGAGAACAATGGAAGAGTTCCGTACCATTTTTAAGCTTCACCAGAATTCCGAGAACAATGGAAGAGTTCCGTAGCATTTTTAAACTTCAGCAGAATTCCGAAGAACAATGGAAGAGTTCCGTAGCATTTTTAAACTTCAGTAGAATTAAGAATAACAATGGAAGAGTTCCGTAGCATTTTTAAACTTCACCAGAATTCCGAAGAACAAAGAAAGTGTTCCGTAGCATTTTTAAACTTCAGCAGATTTCCGAAGAACAATGGAAGAGTTCCGTAGCATTTTTAAACTTCAGCAGAATTCCGAAGAACAATGGAAGAGTTCCGTAGCATTTTTAAACTTCAGTAGAATTAAGAATAACAATGGAAGAGTTCCGTAGCATTTTTAAACTTCAGCAGAATTCCGAAGAACAAAGAAAGTGTTCCGTAGCATTTTTAAACTTCAGCAGATTTCCGAAGAACAATGGAAGAGTTCCGTAGCATTTTTAAACTTCAGCAGAATTCTGCAAAACAATGGAAGAGTTCCGTAGCATTTTTAAACTTCAGCAGAATTCCGAAGAACAATCGAAGAGTTCCGTAGCATTTTTAAACTTCAGCAGAATTCCGAAAAACAATGGAAGAGTTCCGTAGCATTTTTAAACTTCAGCAGAATTCCGAAGAACAATGGAAATGATCCGTAACATTTTTAAACTTCAGCAGAATTCCCAAGAACAATGGAAGAGTACCATAGAATTTATAAACTTCAGAAGAATTCTGAGAACAATGGAAGAGTTCCGTAGCATTTTTAAACTTCACCAGAATTCCACGAACAATGGAAGAGTTCCGTAGCATTTTTAAACTTCAGCAGAATTCCGAAGAACAATGGAAGAGTTCCGTAGCATTTTTAAAATTCATCCAAATTCCAAAGAACAATGGAAAAGTTCCGTAGCATTTTTAAACTTCAGCAGAATTCCGAAGAACAATGGAAGAGTTCCGTAGCATTTTTAAACTTCAGCAGAATTCCGAGAACAATGGAAGAGTTCCGTAGCATTTTTAAACTTCACCAGAATTACGAGAACAATGGAAGAGTTCCGTAGCATTTTTAAACTTCAACAGAATTCCGATAACAATGGAAGAGTTCCGTAGCATTTTTAAACTTCAGCAGAATTCCAAAGAACAATGGAAGAGTTCCGTAGCATTTTTAAACTTCATCAGAATTCCGAAGAACAATGGAAAAGTTCCGTAGCATTTCTAAACTTCAGCGGAATTCCGAAGAACAATGGAAGAGTTCCGTAGCATTTTTAAACTTCAGCAGAATTCCGAAGAACAATGGAAGTGTTCCATAGCATTTTTAAACTTCATCAGATTTCTGAAGAACAATGGAAATGATCCGTAACATTTTTAAACTTCAGCAGAATTCCCAAGAAAAATGGAAGAGTACCATAGAATTTATAAACTTCAGAAGAATTCTGAGAACAATGGAAGAGTTCCGTAGCATTTTTTAACTTCTGCAGAATTCCGAAGAACAATGGAAGAGTTCCGTAGCATTTTTAAACTTCAGCAGAATTCCGAAGAACAATGGAAGAGTTCCGTAGCATTTTTAAAATTCAACAGAATTCCAAAGAACAATGGAAAAGTTCCGTAGCATTTTTAAACTTCAGCAGAATTCCGAAGAACAATGGAAGAGTTCCGTAGCATTTTTAAACTTCAGCAGAATTCCGAGAACAATGGAAGAGTTCCGTAGCATTTTTAAACTTCAGTAGAATTAAGAATAACAATGGAAGAGTTCCGTAGCATTTTTAAACTTCACCAGAATTCCGAAGAACAAAGAAAGTGTTCCGTAGCATTTTTAAACTTCAGCAGATTTCCGAAGAACAATGGAAGAGTTCCGTAGCATTTTTAAACTTCAGCAGAATTCCGAAGAACAATGGAAGAGTTCCGTAGCATTTTTAAACTTCAGTAGAATTAAGAATAACAATGGAAGAGTTCCGTAGCATTTTTAAACTTCAGCAGAATTCCGAAGAACAAAGAAAGTGTTCCGTAGCATTTTTAAACTTCAGCAGATTTCCGAAGAACAATGTAAGAGTTCCGTAGCATTTTTAAACTTCAGCAGAATTCTGCAAAACAATGGAAGAGTTCCGTAGCATTTTTAAACTTCAGCAGAATTCCGAAGAACAATCGAAGAGTTCCGTAGCATTTTTAAACTTCAGCAGAATTCCGAAAAACAATGGAAGAGTTCCGTAGCATTTTTAAACTTTAGCAGAATTCCGAAGAACAATGGAAATGATCCGTAACATTTTTAAACTTCAGCAGAATTCCCAAGAACAATGGAAGAGTACCATAGAATTTATAAACTTCAGAAGAATTCTGAGAACAATGGAAGAGTTCCGTAGCATTTTTAAACTTCACCAGAATTCCACGAACAATGGAAGAGTTCCGTAGCATTTTTAAACTTCAGCAAAATTCCGAAGAACAATGGAAGAGTTCCGTAGCATTTTTAAAATTCAACCAAATTCCAAAGAACAATGGAAAAGTTCCGTAGCATTTTTAAACTTCAGCAGAATTCCGAAGAACAATGGAAGAGTTCCGTAGCATTTTTAAACTTCAGCAGAATTCCGAGAACAATGGAAGAGTTCCGTAGCATTTTTAAACTTCACCAGAATTACGAGAACAATGCAAGAGTTCCGTAGCATTTTTAAACTTCAACAGAATTCCGATAACAATGGAAGAGTTCCGTAGCATTTTTAAACTTCAGCAGAATTCCAAAGAACAATGGAAGAGTTCCGTAGCATTTTTAAACTTCATCAGAATTCCGAAGAACAATGGAAAAGTTCCGTAACATTTTTAAACTTCAGCAGAATTCCGAAGAACAATGGAAGAGTTCCGTAGCATTTTTAAACTTCAGCAGAATTCCGAAGAACAATGGAAGTGTTCCATAGCATTTTTAAACTTCATCAGAATTCTGAAGAACAATGGAAATGATCCGTAACATTTTTAAACTTCAGCAGAATTCCCAAGAAAAATGGAAGAGTACCATAGAATCTATAAACTTCAGAAGAATTCTGAGAACAATGGAAGAGTTCTGTAGCATTTTTTAACTTCTGCAGAATTCCGAAGAACAATGGAAGAGTTCCGTAGCATTTTTAAACTTCAGCAGAATTCCGAAGAACAATGGAAGAGTTCCGTAGCATTTTTAAAATTCATCAGAATTCCAAAGAACAATGGAAAAGTTCCGTAGCATTTTTAAACTTCATCAGAATTCCGAAGAACAATGGAAGAGTTCCGTAGCATTTTTAAACTTCAGCAGAATTCCGAGAACAATGGAAGAGTTCCGTAGCATTTTTAAACTTCAGCAGAATTCCGAAGAACAATGGAAGAGTTCCGTAGCATTTTTAAACTTCATCAAAATTCCGAAGAACAATGGAAAAGTTCCGTAGCATTTTTAAAGTTCAGCAGAATTCCGAAGAACAATGGAAGAGTTCCGTAGCATTTTTAAACTTCAGCAGAATTCCGAAGAACAATGGAAGTGTTCCATAGCATTTTTAAACTTCATCAGAATTCTGAAGAATAATGGAAGTGATCCGTAACATTTTTAAACTTCAGCAGAATACCCAAGAACAATGGAAGAGTACCGTAGCATTTATAAACTTCAGCAGAATTCCAAGAACAATGGAAGAGTTCCGTAGCATTTATAAACTTCAGCAGAATTCTGAGAACAATGGAAGAGTTCCGTAGTATTTTAAACTTCAACAGAATTCCAAGAACAATGGAAGAGTTCCGTAGCATTTTTAAACTTCAGCAGAAATCCGAGAACAATGGAAGAGTTCCGCAGCAGTTTTAAACTTCACCAGAATTCCGAAGAACAAAGAAAGTGTTCCGTAGCATTTTTAAACTTCAGCAGAATTCCGAAGAACAATGGAAGTGTTCCATAGCATTTTTAAACTTCATCAGAATTCTGAAGAACAATGGAAATGATCCGTAACATTTTTAAACTTCAGCAGAATTCCCAAGAACAATGGAAGAGTACCATAGAATTTATAAACTTCAGAACAATTCTGAGAACAATGGAAGAGTTCCGTAGCATTTTTTAACTTCTGCAGAATTCCGAAGAACAATGGAAGAGTTCGGTAGCATTTTTAAACTTCAGCAGAATTCCGAAGAACAATGGAAGAGTTCCGTAGCATTTTTAAAATTCATCAGAATTCCAAAGAACAATGGAAAAGTTCCGTAGCATTTTTAAACTTCAGCAGAATTCCGAAAAACAATGGAAGAGTTCCGTAGCATTTTTAAACTTCAGTAGAATTAAGAATAACAATGGAAGAGTTCCGTAGCATTTTTAAACTTCAGCAGAATTCCGAGAACAATGGAAGAGTTCCGTAGCATTTTTAAACTTCACCAGAATTACGAGAACAATGGAAGAGTTCCGTAGCATTTTTAAACTTCAACAGAATTCCGATAACAATGGAAGAGTTCCGTAGCATTTTTAAACTTCAGCAGAATTCCGAAGAACAATGGAAGAGTTCCGTAGCATTTTTAAACTTCATCAGAATTCCGAAGAGCAATGGAAAAGTTCCGTAGCATTTTTAAACTTCAGCAGAATTCCGAAGAACAATGGAAGAGTTCCGTAGCATTTTTAAACTTCAGTAGAATTAAGAATAACAATGGAAGAGTTCCGTAGCATTTTTAAACTTCAGCAGAATTCCGAGAACAATGGAAGAGTTCCGTAGCATTTTTAAACTTCACCAGAATTACGAGAACAATGGAAGAGTTCCGTAGCATTTTTAAACTTCAACAGAATTCCGAGAACAATGGAAGAGTTCCGTAGCATTTTTAAACTTCAGCAGAATTCCGAAGAACAATGGAAGAGTTCCGTAGCATTTTTAAAATTCATCCAAATTCCAAAGAACAATGGAAAAGTTCCGTAGCATTTTTAAACTTCAGCAGAATTCCGAAGAACAATGGAAGAGTTCCGTAGCATTTTTAAACTTCAGCAGAATTCCGAGAACAATGGAAGAGTTCCGTAGCATTTTTAAACTTCACCAGAATTACGAGAACAATGCAAGAGTTCCGTAGCATTTTTAAACTTCAACAGAATTCCGATAACAATGGAAGAGTTCCGTAGCATTTTTAAACTTCAGCAGAATTCCAAAGAACAATGGAAGAGTTCCGTAGCATTTTTAAACTTCATCAGAATTCCGAAGAACAATGGAAAAGTTCCGTAACATTTTTAAACTTCAGCAGAATTCCGAAGAACAATGGAAGAGTTCCGTAGCATTTTTAAACTTCAGCAGAATTCCGAAGAACAATGGAAGTGTTCCATAGCATTTTTAAACTTCATCAGAATTCTGAAGAACAATGGAAATGATCCGTAACATTTTTAAACTTCAGCAGAATTCCGAAGAAAAATGGAAGAGTACCATAGAATCTATAAACTTCAGAAGAATTCTGAGAACAATGGAAGAGTTCCGTAGCATTTTTTAACTTCTGCAGAATTCCGAAGAACAATGGAAGAGTTCCGTAGCATTTTTAAACTTCAGCAGAATTCCGAAGAACAATGGAAGAGTTCCGTAGCATTTTTAAAATTCATCAGAATTCCAAAGAACAATGGAAAAGTTCCGTAGCATTTTTAAACTTCACCAGAATTACGAGAACAATGGAAGAGTTCCGTAGCATTTTTAAACTTCACCAGAATTACGAGAACAATGGAAGAGTTCCGTAGCATTTTTAAACTTCAGCAGAATTCCGAGAACAATGGAAGAGTTCCGTAGCATTTTTAAACTTCAGTAGAATTAAGAATAACAATGGAAGAGTTCCGTAGCATTTTTAAACTTCACCAGAATTCCGAAGAACAAAGAAAGTGTTCCGTAGCATTTTTAAACTTCAGCAGATTTCCGAAGAACAATGGAAGAGTTCCGTAGCATTTTTAAACTTCAGCAGAATTCCGAAGAACAATGGAAGAGTTCCGTAGCATTTTTAAACTTCAGTAGAATTAAGAATAACAATGGAAGAGTTCCGTAGCATTTTTAAACTTCAGCAGAATTCCGAAGAACAAAGAAAGTGTTCCGTAGCATTTTTAAACTTCAGCAGATTTCCGAAGAACAATGGAAGAGTTCCGTAGCATTTTTAAACTTCAGCAGAATTCTGCAAAACAATGGAAGAGTTCCGTAGCATTTTTAAACTTCAGCAGAATTCCGAAGAACAATCGAAGAGTTCCGTAGCATTTTTAAACTTCAGCAGAATTCCGAAAAACAATGGAAGAGTTCCGTAGCATTTTTAAACTTTAGCAGAATTCCGAAGAACAATGGAAATGATCCGTAACATTTTTAAACTTCAGCAGAATTCCCAAGAACAATGGAAGAGTACCATAGAATTTATAAACTTCAGAAGAATTCTGAGAACAATGGAAGAGTTCCGTAGCATTTTTAAACTTCACCAGAATTCCACGAACAATGGAAGAGTTCCGTAGCATTTTTAAACTTCAGCAGAATTCCGAAGAACAATGGAAGAGTTCCGTAGCATTTTTAAAATTCAACCAAATTCCAAAGAACAATGGAAAAGTTCCGTAGCATTTTTAAACTTCAGCAGAATTCCGAAGAACAATGGAAGAGTTCCGTAGCATTTTTAAACTTCAGCAGAATTCCGAGAACAGTGGAAGAGTTCCGTAGCATTTTTAAACTTCACCAGAATTACGAGAACAATGCAAGAGTTCCGTAGCATTTTTAAACTTCAACAGAATTCCGATAACAATGGAAGAGTTCCGTAGCATTTTTAAACTTCAGCAGAATTCCAAAGAACAATGGAAGAGTTCCGTAGCATTTTTAAACTTCATCAGAATTCCGAAGAACAATGGAAAAGTTCCGTAACATTTTTAAACTTCAGCAGAATTCCGAAGAACAATGGAAGAGTTCCGTAGCATTTTTAAACTTCAGCAGAATTCCGAAGAACAATGGAAGTGTTCCATAGCATTTTTAAACTTCATCAGAATTCTGAAGAACAATGGAAATGATCCGTAACATTTTTAAACTTCAGCAGAATTCCCAAGAAAAATGGAAGAGTACCATAGAATCTATAAACTTCAGAAGAATTCTGAGAACAATGGAAGAGTTCCGTAGCATTTTTTAACTTCTGCAGAATTCCGAAGAACAATGGAAGAGTTCCGTAGCATTTTTAAACTTCAGCAGAATTCCGAAGAACAATGGAAGAGTTCCGTAGCATTTTTAAAATTCATCAGAATTCCAAAGAACAATGGAAAAGTTCCGTAGCATTTTTAAACTTCAGCAGAATTCCGAAGAACAATGGAAGAGTTCCGTAGCATTTTTAAACTTCAGCAGAATTCCGAGAACAATGGAAGAGTTCCGTAGCATTTTTAAACTTCAGCAGAATTCCGAAGAACAATGGAAGAGTTCCGTAGCATTTTTAAACTTCATCAAAATTCCGAAGAACAATGGAAAAGTTCCGTAGCATTTTTAAAGTTCAGCAGAATTCCGAAGAACAATGGAAGAGTTCCGTAGCATTTTTAAACTTCAGCAGAATTCCGAAGAACAATGGAAGTGTTCCATAGCATTTTTAAACTTCATCAGAATTCTGAAGAATAATGGAAGTGATCCGTAACATTTTTAAACTTCAGCAGAATACCCAAGAACAATGGAAGAGTACCGTAGCATTTATAAACTTCAGCAGAATTCCAAGAACAATGGAAGAGTTCCGTAGCATTTATAAACTTCAGCAGAATTCTGAGAACAATGGAAGAGTTCCGTAGTATTTTAAACTTCAACAGAATTCCAAGAACAATGGAAGAGTTCCGTAGCATTTTTAAACTTCAGCAGAAATCCGAGAACAATGGAAGAGTTCCGCAGCAGTTTTAAACTTCACCAGAATTCCGAAGAACAAAGAAAGTGTTCCGTAGCATTTTTAAACTTCAGCAGAATTCCGAAGAACAATGGAAGTGTTCCATAGCATTTTTAAACTTCATCAGAATTCTGAAGAACAATGGAAATGATCCGTAACATTTTTAAACTTCAGCAGAATTCCCAAGAACAATGGAAGAGTACCATAGAATTTATAAACTTCAGAACAATTCTGAGAACAATGGAAGAGTTCCGTAGCATTTTTTAACTTCTGCAGAATTCCGAAGAACAATGGAAGAGTTCGGTAGCATTTTTAAACTTCAGCAGAATTCCGAAGAACAATGGAAGAGTTCCGTAGCATTTTTAAAATTCATCAGAATTCCAAAGAACAATGGAAAAGTTCCGTAGCATTTTTAAACTTCAGCAGAATTCCGAAAAACAATGGAAGAGTTCCGTAGCATTTTTAAACTTCAGTAGAATTAAGAATAACAATGGAAGAGTTCCGTAGCATTTTTAAACTTCAGCAGAATTCCGAGAACAATGGAAGAGTTCCGTAGCATTTTTAAACTTCACCAGAATTACGAGAACAATGGAAGAGTTCCGTAGCATTTTTAAACTTCAACAGAATTCCGATAACAATGGAAGAGTTCCGTAGCATTTTTAAACTTCAGCAGAATTCCGAAGAACAATGGAAGAGTTCCGTAGCATTTTTAAACTTCATCAGAATTCCGAAGAGCAATGGAAAAGTTCCGTAGCATTTTTAAACTTCAGCAGAATTCCGAAGAACAATGGAAGAGTTCCGTAGCATTTTTAAACTTCAGTAGAATTAAGAATAACAATGGAAGAGTTCCGTAGCATTTTTAAACTTCAGCAGAATTCCGAGAACAATGGAAGAGTTCCGTAGCATTTTTAAACTTCACCAGAATTACGAGAACAATGGAAGAGTTCCGTAGCATTTTTAAACTTCAACAGAATTCCGAGAACAATGGAAGAGTTCCGTAGCATTTTTAAACTTCAGCAGAATTCCGAAGAACAATGGAAGAGTTCCGTAGCATTTTTAAAATTCATCCAAATTCCAAAGAACAATGGAAAAGTTCCGTAGCATTTTTAAACTTCAGCAGAATTCCGAAGAACAATGGAAGAGTTCCGTAGCATTTTTAAACTTCAGCAGAATTCCGAGAACAATGGAAGAGTTCCGTAGCATTTTTAAACTTCACCAGAATTACGAGAACAATGCAAGAGTTCCGTAGCATTTTTAAACTTCAACAGAATTCCGATAACAATGGAAGAGTTCCGTAGCATTTTTAAACTTCAGCAGAATTCCAAAGAACAATGGAAGAGTTCCGTAGCATTTTTAAACTTCATCAGAATTCCGAAGAACAATGGAAAAGTTCCGTAACATTTTTAAACTTCAGCAGAATTCCGAAGAACAATGGAAGAGTTCCGTAGCATTTTTAAACTTCAGCAGAATTCCGAAGAACAATGGAAGTGTTCCATAGCATTTTTAAACTTCATCAGAATTCTGAAGAACAATGGAAATGATCCGTAACATTTTTAAACTTCAGCAGAATTCCCAAGAAAAATGGAAGAGTTCCATAGAATCTATAAACTTCAGAAGAATTCTGAGAACAATGGAAGAGTTCCGTAGCATTTTTTAACTTCTGCAGAATTCCGAAGAACAATGGAAGAGTTCCGTAGCATTTTTAAACTTCAGCAGAATTCCGAAGAACAATGGAAGAGTTCCGTAGCATTTTTAAAATTCATCAGAATTCCAAAGAACAATGGAAAAGTTCCGTAGCATTTTTAAACTTCATCAGAATTCCGAAGAACAATGGAAGAGTTCCGTAGCATTTTTAAACTTCAGCAGAATTCCGAGAACAATGGAAGAGTTCCGTAGCATTTTTAAACTTCAGCAGAATTCCGAAGAACAATGGAAGAGTTCCGTAGCATTTTTAAACTTCATCAAAATTCCGAAGAACAATGGAAAAGTTCCGTAGCATTTTTAAAGTTCAGCAGAATTCCGAAGAACAATGGAAGAGTTCCGTAGCATTTTTAAACTTCAGCAGAATTCCGAAGAACAATGGAAGTGTTCCATAGCATTTTTAAACTTCATCAGAATTCTGAAGAATAATGGAAGTGATCCGTAACATTTTTAAACTTCAGCAGAATACCCAAGAACAATGGAAGAGTACCGTAGCATTTATAAACTTCAGCAGAATTCCAAGAACAATGGAAGAGTTCCGTAGCATTTATAAACTTCAGCAGAATTCTGAGAACAATGGAAGAGTTCCGTAGTATTTTAAACTTCAACAGAATTCCAAGAACAATGGAAGAGTTCCGTAGCATTTTTAAACTTCAGCAGAAATCCGAGAACAATGGAAGAGTTCCGCAGCAGTTTTAAACTTCACCAGAATTCCGAAGAACAAAGAAAGTGTTCCGTAGCATTTTTAAACTTCAGCAGAATTCCGAAGAACAATGGAAGTGTTCCATAGCATTTTTAAACTTCATCAGAATTCTGAAGAACAATGGAAATGATCCGTAACATTTTTAAACTTCAGCAGAATTCCCAAGAACAATGGAAGAGTACCATAGAATTTATAAACTTCAGAACAATTCTGAGAACAATGGAAGAGTTCAGTAGCATTTTTTAACTTCTGCAGAATTCCGAAGAACAATGGAAGAGTTCGGTAGCATTTTTAAACTTCAGCCGAATTCCGAAGAACAATGGAAGAGTTCCGTAGCATTTTTAAAATTCATCAGAATTCCAAAGAACAATGGAAAAGTTCCGTAGCATTTTTAAACTTCAGCAGAATTCCGAAAAACAATGGAAGAGTTCCGTAGCATTTTTAAACTTCAGTAGAATTAAGAATAACAATGGAAGAGTTCCGTAGCATTTTTAAACTTCAGCAGAATTCCGAGAACAATGGAAGAGTTCCGTAGCATTTTTAAACTTCACCAGAATTACGAGAACAATGGAAGAGTTCCGTAGCATTTTTAAACTTCAACAGAATTCCGATAACAATGGAAGAGTTCCGTAGCATTTTTAAACTTCAGCAGAATTCCGAAGAACAATGGAAGAGTTCCGTAGCATTTTTAAACTTCATCAGAATTCCGAAGAGCAATGGAAAAGTTCCGTAGCATTTTTAAACTTCAGCAGAATTCCGAAGAACAATGGAAGAGTTCCGTAGCATTTTTAAATTTCAGTAGAATTAAGAATAACAATGGAAGAGTTCCGTAGCATTTTTAAGCTTCAGCAGAATTCCGAGAACAATGGAAGAGTTCCGTAGCATTTTTAAACTTCACCAGAATTACGAGAACAATGGAAGAGTTCCGTAGCATTTTTAAACTTCAACAGAATTCCGAGAACAATGGAAGAGTTCCGTAGCATTTTTAAACTTCAGCAGAATTCCGAAGAACAATGGAAGAGTTCCGTAGCATTTTTAAAATTCATCCAAATTCCAAAGAACAATGGAAAAGTTCCGTAGCATTTTTAAACTTCAGCAGAATTCCGAAGAACAATGGAAGAGTTCCGTAGCATTTTTAAACTTCAGCAGAATTCCGAGAACAATGGAAGAGTTCCGTAGCATTTTTAAACTTCACCAGAATTACGAGAACAATGCAAGAGTTCCGTAGCATTTTTAAACTTCAACAGAATTCCGATAACAATGGAAGAGTTCCGTAGCATTTTTAAACTTCAGCAGAATTCCAAAGAACAATGGAAGAGTTCCGTAGCATTTTTAAACTTCATCAGAATTCCGAAGAACAATGGAAAAGTTCCGTAACATTTTTAAACTTCAGCAGAATTCCGAAGAACAATGGAAGAGTTCCGTAGCATTTTTAAACTTCAGCAGAATTCCGAAGAACAATGGAAGTGTTCCATAGCATTTTTAAACTTCATCAGAATTCTGAAGAACAATGGAAATGATCCGTAACATTTTTAAACTTCAGCAGAATTCCCAAGAAAAATGGAAGAGTACCATAGAATCTATAAACTTCAGAAGAATTCTGAGAACAATGGAAGAGTTCCGTAGCATTTTTTAACTTCTGCAGAATTCCGAAGAACAATGGAAGAGTTCCGTAGCATTTTTAAACTTCAGCAGAATTCCGAAGAACAATGGAAGAGTTCCGTAGCATTTTTAAAATTCATCAGAATTCCAAAGAACAATGGAAAAGTTCCGTAGCATTTTTAAACTTCAGCAGAATTCCGAAGAACAATGGAAGAGTTCCGTAGCATTTTTAAACTTCAGCAGAATTCCGAGAACAATGGAAGAGTTCCGTAGCATTTTTAAACTTCAGCAGAATTCCGAAGAACAATGGAAGAGTTCCGTAGCATTTTTAAACTTCATCAAAATTCCGAAGAACAATGGAAAAGTTCCGTAGCATTTTTAAAGTTCAGCAGAATTCCGAAGAACAATGGAAGAGTTCCGTAGCATTTTTAAACTTCAGCAGAATTCCGAAGAACAATGGAAGTGTTCCATAGCATTTTTAAACTTCATCAGAATTCTGAAGAATAATGGAAGTGATCCGTAACATTTTTAAACTTCAGCAGAATACCCAAGAACAATGGAAGAGTACCGTAGCACTTATAAACTTCAGCAGAATTCCAAGAACAATGGAAGAGTTCCGTAGCATTTATAAACTTCAGCAGAATTCTGAGAACAATGGAAGAGTTCCGTAGTATTTTAAACTTCAACAGAATTCCAAGAACAATGGAAGAGTTCCGTAGCATTTTTAAACTTCAGCAGAAATCCGAGAACAATGGAAGAGTTCCGCAGCAGTTTTAAACTTCACCAGAATTCCGAAGAACAAAGAAAGTGTTCCGTAGCATTTTTAAACTTCAGCAGATTTCCGAAGAACAATGGAAGAGTTCCGTAGCATTTTTAAACTTCAGCAGAATTCCGAAGAACAATGGAAGAGTTCCGTAGCATTTTTAAACTTCAGTAGAATTAAGAATAACAATGGAAGAGTTCCGTAGCATTTTTAAACTTCAGCAGAATTCCGAAGAACAAAGAAAGTGTTCCGTAGCATTTTTAAACTTCAGCAGATTTCCGAAGAACAATGGAAGAGTTCCGTAGCATTTTTAAACTTCAGCAGAATTCTGCAAAACAATGGAAGAGTTCCGTAGCATTTTTAAACTTCAGCAGAATTCCGAAGAACAATCGAAGTGTTCCGTAGCATTTTTAAACTTCAGCAGAATTCCGAAAAACAATGGAAGAGTTCCGTAGCATTTTTAAACTTCAGCAGAATTCCGAAGAACAATGGAAATGATCGGTAACATTTTTAAACTTCAGCAGAATTCCCAAGAACAATGGAAGAGTACCATAGAATTTATAAACTTCAGAAGAATTCTGAGAACAATGGAAGAGTTCCGTAGCATTTTTAAACTTCACCAGAATTCCACGAACAATGGAAGAGTTCCGTAGCATTTTTAAACTTCAGCAGAATTCCGAAGAACAATGGAAGAGTTCCGTAGCATTTTTAAAATTCATCCAAATTCCAAAGAACAATGGAAAAGTTCCGTAGCATTTTTAAACTTCAGCAGAATTCCGAAGAACAATGGAATAGTTCCGTAGCATTTTTAAACTTCAGCAGAATTCTGAGAACAATGGAAGAGTTCCGTAGCATTTTTAAACTTCACCAGAATTACGAGAACAATGGAAGAGTTCCGTAGCATTTTTAAACTTCAACAGAATTCCGATAACAATGGAAGAGTTCCGTAGCATTTTTAAACTTCAGCAGAATTCCGAAGAACAATGGAAGAGTTCCGTAGCATTTTTAAACTTCATCAGAATTCCGAAGAGCAATGGAAAAGTTCCGTAGCATTTTTAAACTTCAGCAGAATTCCGAAGAACAATGGAAGAGTTCCGTAGCATTTTTAAACTTCAGCAGAATTCCGAAGAACAATGGAAGTGTTCCATAGCATTTTTAAACTTCATCAGAATTCTGAAGAACAATGGAAATGATCCGTAACATTTTTAAACTTCAGCAGAATTCCCAAGAACAATGGAAGAGTACCATAGAATTTATAAACTTCAGAACAATTCTGAGAACAATGGAAGAGTTCCGTAGCATTTTTTAACTTCTGCAGAATTCCGAAGAACAATGGAAGAGTTCGGTAGCATTTTTAAACTTCAGCAGAATTCCGAAGAACAATGGAAGAGTTCCGTAGCATTTTTAAAATTCATCAGAATTCCAAAGAACAATGGAAAAGTTCCGTAGCATTTTTAAACTTCAGCAGAATTCCGAAAAACAATGGAAGAGTTCCGTAGCATTTTTAAACTTCAGTAGAATTAAGAATAACAATGGAAGAGTTCCGTAGCATTTTTAAACTTCAGCAGAATTCCGAAGAACAAAGAAAGTGTTCCGTAGCATTTTTAAACTTCAGCAGATTTCCGAAGAACAATGGAAGAGTTCCGTAGCATTTTTAAACTTCAGCAGAATTCTGCAAAACAATGGAAGAGTTCCGTAGCATTTTTAAACTTCAGCAGAATTCCGAAGAACAATCGAAGTGTTCCGTAGCATTTTTAAACTTCAGCAGAATTCCGAAAAACAATGGAAGAGTTCCGTAGCATTTTTAAACTTCAGCAGAATTCCGAAGAACAATGGAAATGATCGGTAACATTTTTAAACTTCAGCAGAATTCCCAAGAACAATGGAAGAGTACCATAGAATTTATAAACTTCAGAAGAATTCTGAGAACAATGGAAGAGTTCCGTAGCATTTTTAAACTTCACCAGAATTCCACGAACAATGGAAGAGTTCCGTAGCATTTTTAAACTTCAGCAGAATTCCGAAGAACAATGGAAGAGTTCCGTAGCATTTTTAAAATTCATCCAAATTCCAAAGAACAATGGAAAAGTTCCGTAGCATTTTTAAACTTCAGCAGAATTCCGAAGAACAATGGAAGAGTTCCGTAGCATTTTTAAACTTCAGCAGAATTCCGAGAACAATGGAAGAGTTCCGTAGCATTTTTAAACTTCACCAGAATTACGAGAACAATGGAAGAGTTCCGTAGCATTTTTAAACTTCACCAGAATTACGAGAACAATGCAAGAGTTCCGTAGCATTTTTAAACTTCAACAGAATTCCGATAACAATGGAAGAGTTCCGTAGCATTTTTAAACTTCAGCAGAATTCCAAAGAACAATGGAAGAGTTCCGTAGCATTTTTAAACTTCATCAGAATTCCAAAGAACAATGGAAAAGTTCCGTAACATTTTTAAACTTCAGCAGAATTCCGAAGAACAATGGAAGAGTTCCGTAGCATTTTTAAACTTCAGCAGAATTCCGAAGAACAATGGAAGTGTTCCATAGCATTTTTAAACTTCATCAGAATTCTGAAGAATAATGGAAGTGATCCGTAACATTTTTAAACTTCAGCAGAATACCCAAGAACAATGGAAGAGTACCGTAGCATTTATAAACTTCAGCAGAATTCCAAGAACAATGGAAGAGTTCCGTAGCATTTATAAACTTCAGCAGAATTCTGAGAACAATGGAAGAGTTCCGTAGTATTTTAAACTTCAACAGAATTCCAAGAACAATGGAAGAGTTCCGTAGCATTTTTAAACTTCAGCAGAAATCCGAGAACAATGGAAGAGTTCCGCAGCAGTTTTAAACTTCACCAGAATTCCGAAGAACAAAGAAAGTGTTCCGTAGCATTTTTAAACTTCAGCAGATTTCCGAAGAACAATGGAAGAGTTCCGTAGCATTTTTAAACTTCAGCAGAATTCCGAAGAACAATGGAAGAGTTCCGTAGCATTTTTAAACTTCAGTAGAATTAAGAATAACAATGGAAGAGTTCCGTAGCATTTTTAAACTTCAGCAGAATTCCGAAGAACAAAGAAAGTGTTCCGTAGCATTTTTAAACTTCAGCAGATTTCCGAAGAACAATGGAAGAGTTCCGTAGCATTTTTAAACTTCAGCAGAATTCTGCAAAACAATGGAAGAGTTCCGTAGCATTTTTAAACTTCAGCAGAATTCCGAAGAACAATCGAAGTGTTCCGTAGCATTTTTAAACTTCAGCAGAATTCCGAAAAACAATGGAAGAGTTCCGTAGCATTTTTAAACTTCAGCAGAATTCCGAAGAACAATGGAAATGATCGGTAACACTTTTAAACTTCAGCAGAATTCCCAAGAACAATGGAAGAGTACCATAGAATTTATAAACTTCAGAAGAATTCTGAGAACAATGGAAGAGTTCCGTAGCATTTTTAAACTTCACCAGAATTCCACGAACAATGGAAGAGTTCCGTAGCATTTTTAAACTTCAGCAGAATTCCGAAGAACAATGGAAGAGTTCCGTAGCATTTTTAAAATTCATCCAAATTCCAAAGAACAATGGAAAAGTTCCGTAGCATTTTTAAACTTCAGCAGAATTCCGAAGAACAATGGAATAGTTCCGTAGCATTTTTAAACTTCAGCAGAATTCCGAGAACAATGGAAGAGTTCCGTAGCATTTTTAAACTTCACCAGAATTACGAGAACAATGGAAGAGTTCCGTAGCATTTTTAAACTTCAACAGAATTCCGATAACAATGGAAGAGTTCCGTAGCATTTTTAAACTTCAGCAGAATTCCGAAGAACAATGGAAGAGTTCCGTAGCATTTTTAAACTTCATCAGAATTCCGAAGAGCAATGGAAAAGTTCCGTAGCATTTTTAAACTTCAGCAGAATTCCGAAGAACAATGGAAGAGTTCCGTAGCATTTTTAAACTTCAGCAGAATTCCGAAGAACAATGGAAGTGTTCCATAGCATTTTTAAACTTCATCAGAATTCTGAAGAACAATGGAAATGATCCGTAACATTTTTAAACTTCAGCAGAATTCCCAAGAACAATGGAAGAGTACCATAGAATTTATAAACTTCAGAACAATTCTGAGAACAATGGAAGAGTTCCGTAGCATTTTTTAACTTCTGCAGAATTCCGAAGAACAATGGAAGAGTTCGGTAGCATTTTTAAACTTCAGCAGAATTCCGAGAACAATGGAAGAGTTCCGTAGCATTTTTAAACTTCACCAGAATTACGAGAACAATGGAAGAGTTCCGTAGCATTTTTAAACTTCAACAGAATTCCGATAACAATGGAAGAGTTCCGTAGCATTTTTAAACTTCAGCAGAATTCCGAAGAACAATGGAAGAGTTCCGTAGCATTTTTAAACTTCATCAGAATTCCGAAGAGCAATGGAAAAGTTCCGTAGCATTTTTAAACTTCAGCAGAATTCCGAAGAACAATGGAAGAGTTCCGTAGCATTTTTAAACTTCAGCAGAATTCCGAAGAACAATGGAAGTGTTCCATAGCATTTTTAAACTTCATCAGAATTCTGAAGAACAATGGAAATGATCCGTAACATTTTTAAACTTCAGCAGAATTCCCAAGAACAATGGAAGAGTACCATAGAATTTATAAACTTCAGAACAATTCTGAGAACAATGGAAGAGTTCCGTAGCATTTTTTAACTTCTGCAGAATTCCGAAGAACAATGGAAGAGTTCGGTAGCATTTTTAAACTTCAGCAGAATTCCGAAGAACAATGGAAGAGTTCCGTAGCATTTTTAAAATTCATCAGAATTCCAAAGAACAATGGAAAAGTTCCGTAGCATTTTTAAACTTCAGCAGAATTCCGAAAAACAATGGAAGAGTTCCGTAGCATTTTTAAACTTCAGTAGAATTAAGAATAACAATGGAAGAGTTCCGTAGCATTTTTAAACTTCAGCAGAATTCCGAAGAACAAAGAAAGTGTTCCGTAGCATTTTTAAACTTCAGCAGATTTCCGAAGAACAATGGAAGAGTTCCGTAGCATTTTTAAACTTCAGCAGAATTCTGCAAAACAATGGAAGAGTTCCGTAGCATTTTTAAACTTCAGCAGAATTCCGAAGAACAATCGAAGTGTTCCGTAGCATTTTTAAACTTCAGCAGAATTCCGAAAAACAATGGAAGAGTTCCGTAGCATTTTTAAACTTCAGCAGAATTCCGAAGAACAATGGAAATGATCGGTAACATTTTTAAACTTCAGCAGAATTCCCAAGAACAATGGAAGAGTACCATAGAATTTATAAACTTCAGAAGAATTCTGAGAACAATGGAAGAGTTCCGTAGCATTTTTAAACTTCACCAGAATTCCACGAACAATGGAAGAGTTCCGTAGCATTTTTAAACTTCAGCAGAATTCCGAAGAACAATGGAAGAGTTCCGTAGCATTTTTAAAATTCATCCAAATTCCAAAGAACAATGGAAAAGTTCCGTAGCATTTTTAAACTTCAGCAGAATTCCGAAGAACAATGGAAGAGTTCCGTAGCATTTTTAAACTTCAGCAGAATTCCGAGAACAATGGAAGAGTTCCGTAGCATTTTTAAACTTCACCAGAATTACGAGAACAATGGAAGAGTTCCGTAGCATTTTTAAACTTCAACAGAATTCCGATAACAATGGAAGAGTTCCGTAGCATTTTTAAACTTCAGCAGAATTCCGAAGAACAATGGAAGAGTTCCGTAGCATTTTTAAACTTCATCAGAATTCCGAAGAGCAATGGAAAAGTTCCGTAGCATTTTTAAACTTCAGCAGAATTCCGAAGAACAATGGAAGAGTTCCGTAGCATTTTTAAACTTCAGCAGATCTCCGAAGAACAATGGAAGTGTTCCATAGCATTTTTAAACTTCATCAGAATTCTGAAGAACAATGGAAATGATCCGTAACATTTTTAAACTTCAGCATAATTCCCAAGAACAATGGAAGAGTACCATAGAATTTATAAACTTCAGAAGAATTCTGAGAACAATGGAAGAGTTCCGTAGCATTTTTTAACTTCTGCAGAATTCCGAAGAACAATGGAAGAGTTCCGTAGCATTTTTAAACTTCAGCAGAATTCCGAAGAACAATGGAAGAGTTCCGTAGCATTTTTAAAATTCATCAGAATTCCAAAGAACAATGGAAAAGTTCCGTAGCATTTTTAAACTTCAGCAGAATTCCGAAGAACAATGGAAGAGTTCCGTAGCATTTTTAAACTTCAGCAGAATTCCGAGAACAATGGAAGAGTTCCGTAGCATTTTTAAACTTCACCAGAATTACGAGAACAATGGAAGAGTTCCGTAGCATTTTTAAACTTCAACAGAATTCCGAGAACAATGGAAGAGTTCCGTAGCATTTTTAAACTTCAGCAGAATTCCGAAGAACAATGGAAGAGTTCCGTAGCATTTTTAAACTTCATCAAAATTCCGAAGAACAATGGAAAAGTTCCGTAGCATTTTTAAACTTCAGCAGAATTCCGAAGAACAATGGAAGAGTTCCGTAGCATTTTTAAACTTCAGCAGAATTCCGAAGAACAATGGAAGTGTTCCATAGCATTTTTAAACTTCATCAGAATTCTGAAGAACAATGGAAGTGATCCGTAACATTTTTAAACTTCAGCAGAATACCCAAGAACAATGGAAGAGTACCGTAGCATTTATAAACTTCAGCAGAATTCCAAGAACAATGGAAGAGTTCCGTAGCATTTATAAACTTCAGCAGAATTCTGAGAACAATGGAAGAGTTCCGTAGTATTTTAAACTTCAACAGAATTCCAAGAACAATGGAAGAGTTCCGTAGCATTTTTAAACTTCAGCAGAAATCCGAGAACAATGGAAGAGTTCCGCAGCAGTTTTCAACTTCACCAGAATTCCGAGAACAATGGAAGAGTTCCGTACCATTTTTAAGCTTCGCCAGAATTCCGAGAACAATGGAAGAGTTCCGTAGCATTTTTAAACTTCACCAGAATTCCGAGAACAATGGAAGAGTTCCGTAGCATTTTTAAACTTCAGTAGAATTAAGAATAACAATGGAAGAGTTCCGTAGCATTTTTAAACTTCACCAGAATTCCGTGAACAATGGAAGAGTTCCGTAGCATTTTTAAACTTAAGCAGAATTCCGAAGAACAAAGAAAGTGTTCCGTAGCATTTTTAAACTTCAGCAGATTTCCGAAGAACAATGGAAGAGTTCCGTAGCATTTTTAAACTTCAGCAGAATTCTGCAAAACAATGGAAGAGTTCCGTAGCATTTTTAAACTTCAGCAGAATTCCGAAGAACAATCGAAGAGTTCCATAGCATTTTTAAACTTCAGCAGAATTTGGAAAAACAATGGAAGAGTTCCGTAGCATTTTTAAACTTCAGCAGAATTCCGAAGAACAATGGAAATGATCCGTAACATTTTTAAACTTCAGCAGAATTCCCAAGAACAATGGAAGAGTACCATAGAATTTATAAACTTCAGAAGAATTCTGAGAACAATGGAAGAGTTCCGTAGCATTTTTAAACTTCACCAGAATTCCACGAACAATGGAAGAGTTCGGTAGCATTTTTTAACTTCTGCAGAATTCTGAAGAACAATGGAAGAGTTCCGTAGCATTTTTAAACTTCAGCAGAATTCCGAAGAACAATGGAAGAGTTCCGTAACATTTTTAAAAATCATCAGAATTCCAAAGAACAATGGAAAAGTTCCGTAGCATTTTTAAACTTCAGCAGAATTCCGAGAACAATGGAAGAGTTCTGTAGCATTTTTAAACTTCACCAGAATTACGAGAACAATGGTAGAGTTCCGTAGCATTTTTAAACTTCAACAGAATTCCGAGAACAATGGAAGAGTTCCGTAGCATTTTTAAACTTCAGCAGAATTCCGAAGAACAATGGAAGAGTTCCGTAGCATTTTTAAACTTCATCAGAATTCCGAAGAACAATGAAAAAGTTCCGTAGCATTTTTGTACTTCAGCAGAATTCCGAAGAACAATGGAAGAGTTCCGTAGCATTTTTAAACTTCAGCAGAATTCCGAAGAACAATGGAAGTGTTCCATAGCATTTTTAAACTTCATCAGAATTCTGAAGAACAATGGAAATGATCCGTAACATTTTTAAACTTCAGCAGAATTCCCAAGAACAATGGAAGAGTACCATAGAATTTATAAACTTCAGAAGAATTCTGAGAACAATGGAAGAGTTCCGTAGCATTTTTTAACTTCTGCAGAATTCCGAAGAACAATGGAAGAGTTCCGTAGCATTTTTAAACTTCAGCAGAATTCCGAAGAACAATGGAAGAGTTCCGTAGCATTTTTAAAATTCATCAGAATTCCAAAGAACAATGGAAAAGTTCCGTAGCATTTTTAAACTTCAGCAGAATTCCGAAGAACAATGGAAGAGTTCCGTAGCATTTTTAAACTTCAGCAGAATTCCGAGAACAATAGAAGAGTTCCGTAGCATTTTTAAACTTCACCAGAATTACGAGAACAATGGAAGAGTTCCGTAGCATTTTTAAACTTCACCAGAATTATGAGAACAATGGAAGAGTTCCGTAGCATTTTTAAACTTCAACAGAATTACGAGAACAATGAAAGAGTTCCGTAGCATTTTTAAACTTCACAAAATTCCGAAGAACAATGGAAAAGTTCCGTAGCATTTTTAAACTTCAGCAGAATTCCGAAGAACAATGTAAGAGTTCCGTAGCATTTTTAAACTTCAGCAGAATTCCGAAGAACAATGGAAGTGTTCCATAGCATTTTTAAACTTCATCAGAATTCTGAAGAACAATGGAAGTGATCCGTAACATTTTTAAACTTCAGCAGAATACCCAAGAACAATGGAAGAGTACCGTAGCATTTATAAACTTCAGCAGAATTCCAAGAACAATGGAAGAGTTCCGTAGCATTTTTAAACTTCAGCAGAAATCCGAGAACAATGGAAGAGTTCCGCAGCAGTTTTAAATTTCACCAGAATTCCGAGAACAATGGAAGAGTTCCGTACCATTTTTAAACTTCACCAGAATTCCGAGAACAATGGAAGAGTTCCGTAGCATTTTTAAACTTCAGCAGAATTCTGAAGAACAATGGAAGAGTTCCGTAGCATTTTTAAACTTCAGTAGAATTAAGAATAACAATGGAAGACTTCCGTAGCATTTTTAAACTTCACCAGAATTCCGTGAACAATGGAAGAGTTCCATAGCATTTTTAAACTTCAGCAGAATTCCGAAGAACAAAGAAAGTGTTCCGTAGCATTTTTAAACTTCAGCAGATTCCCGAAGAACAATGGAAGAGTTCCGTAGCATTTTTAAACTTCAGCAGAATTCCGAAGAACAATCGAAGAGTTCCGTAGCATTTTTAAACTTCTGCAGAATTCCGAAGAACAATGGAAGAGTTCCGTAGCATTTTTAAACTTCAGCAGAATTCCGAAGAACAATGGAAGAGTTCCGTAGCCTTTTTAAACTTCGTCAGAATTCCGAAGAACAATGGAAAAGTTCCGTAACATTTTTATACTTCAGCAGAATTCCGAGAACAATGGAAGAGTTCCATAGCATTTTTAAACTTCAGCAGAATTCCGAAGAACAATGGAAGAGTTCCGTAGCATTTTTAAACTTCAGCAGAATTCCGAAGAAAAATGGAAGAGTCCCGTAGCATTTTTAAACTTCAGCAGAATTCCGAGAACAATGGAAGAGTTCCGTAGCATTTTTAAACTTCACCAGAATTCCGAGAACAATGGAAGAGTTCCGTAGCATTTTTAAACTTCAGCAGAATTCTGAGAACAATGGAAGAGTTCCGTAGCATTTTTAAACTTCAGCAGAATTCCGAAGAACAATGGAAGAGTTCCGAAGCATTTTTAAACTTCAGTAGAATTCCGAAGAACAATGGAAGAGTTCCGTTGCAGTTTTAGGCTTCATCAGAATTCCGAAGAACAATGGAAGAGTTCCGCAGCATTTTTAAACTTCAGCAGAATTCAGAAGAACAATGTAAGAGTTCCGTAGCATTTTTAAACTTCATCAGAATTCCGAAGAACAATGGAAAAGTTCCGTAGCATTTTTAAACTTCAGCAGAATTCCGAAGAACAATGGAAGAGTTCCGTAGCATTTTTAAACTTCAGCAGAATTCCGAAGAACAATGGAAGTGTTCCATAGCATTTTTAAACTTCATCAGAATTCTGAAGAACAATGGAAATGATCCGTAACATTTTTAAACTTCAGCAGAATTCCGAAGAACAATGGAAGAGTACCATAGAATTTATAAACTTCAGAAGAATTCTGAGAACAATGGAAGAGTTCCGTAGCATTTTTTAACTTCTGCAGAATTCCGAAGAACAATGGAAGAGTTCCGTAGCATTTTTAAAATTCATCAGAATTCCAAAGAACAATGGAAAAGTTCCGTAGCATTTTTAAACTTCAGCAGAATTCCGAAGAACAATGGAAGAGTTCCGTAGCATTTTTAAACTTCAGCAGAATTCCGAAGAACAATGGAAGAGTTCCGTAGCATTTTTAAACTTCAGCAGAATTCCGAGAACAATGGAAGAGTTCCGTAGCATTTTTAAACATCACCAGAATTACGAGAACAATGGAATAGTTCCGTAGCATTTTTAAACTTCAACAGAATTCCGAGAACAATGGAAGAGTTCCGTAGCATTTTTAAACTTCAGCAGAATTCCGAAGAACAATGGAAGAGTTCCGTAGCATTTTTAAACTTCATCAAAATTCCGAAGAACAATGGAAAAGTTCCGTAGCATTTTTAAACTTCAGCAGAATTCCGAAGAACAATGGAAGAGTTCCGTAGCATTTTTAAACTTCAGCAGAATTCCGAAGAACAATGGAAGCGTTCCATAGCATTTTTAAACTTCATCAGAATTCTGAAGAACAATGGAAGTGACCCGTAACATTTTTAAACTTCAGCAGAATACCCAAGAACAATGGAAGAGTACCGTAGCATTTATAAACTTCCGCAGAATTCCAAGAACAATGGAAGAGTTCCGTAGCATTTTTAAACTTCAGCAGAAATCCGAGAACAATGGAAGAGTTCCGCAGCAGTTTTAAACTTCACCAGAATTCCGAGAACAATAGAAGAGTTCCGTACCATTTTTAAACTTCACCAGAATTCCGAGAACAATGAAAGAATTCCGTAGCATTTTTAAACTTCACCAGAATTCCGAGAACAATGGAAGAGTTCCGTAGCATTTTTAAACTTCAGCAGAATTCCGAGAACAATGGAAGAGTTCCGTAGCATTTTTAAACTTCAGCAGAATTCCGAAGAACAATGGAAGAGTTCCGAAGCATTTTTAAACTTCAGCAGAATTCCGAAGAACAATGGAAGAGTTCCGTTGCAGTTTTAGGCTTCATCAGAATTCCGAAGAACAATGGAAGAGTTCCGTAGCATTTTTAAACTTCAGCAGAATTCAGAAGAACAATGTAAGAGTTCCGTAGCATTTTTAAACTTCATCAGAATTCCGAAGAACAATGGAAAAGTTCCGTAGCATTTTTAAACTTCAGCAGAATTCCGAAGAACAATGGAAGAGTTCCGTAGCATTTTTAAACTTCAGCAGAATTCCGAAGAACAATGGAAATGATCGGTAACATTTTTAAACTTCAGCAGAATTCCCAAGAACAATGGAAGAGTACCATAGAATTTATAAACTTCAGAAGAATTCTGAGAACAATGGAAGAGTTCCGTAGCATTTTTTAACTACTGCAGAATTCCGAAGAACAATGGAAGAGTTCCATTGCAGTTTTAAACTTCATCAGAATTCCGAAGAACAATGGAAGAGTTCCGTAGCATTTTTAAACTTCAGCAGAACTCAGAAGAACAATGGAAGAGTTCCGTAGCATTTTTAAACTTCAGCAGAATTCCGAAGAACAATGGAAGAGTTCCGTAGCATTTTTAAACTTCAGTAGAATTAAGAATAACAATGGAAGAGTTCCGTAGCATTTTTAAACTTCACCAGAATTCCGTGAAGAATGGAAGAGTTCCGTAGCATTTTTAAACTTCAGCAGAATTCCGAAGAACAAAGAAAGTGTTCCGTAGCATTTTTAAACTTCAGCAGATTTCCGAAGAACAATGGAAGAGTTCCGTAGCATTTTTAAACTTCAGCAGAATTCTGCAAAGCAATGGAAGAGTTCCGTAGCATTTTTAAACTTCAGCAGAATTCCGAAGAACAATCGAAGAGTTCCGTAGCATTTTTAAACTTCAGCAGAATTCCGAAGAACAATGGAAGAGTTCCGTAGCATTTTTAAACTTCAGCAGAATTCCGAAGAACAATGGAAATGATCCGTAACATTTTTAAACTTCAGCAGAATTCCCAAGAACAATGGAAGAGTACCATAGAATTTATAAACTTCAGAAGAATTCTGAGAACAATGGAAGAGTTCCGTAGCATTTTTAAACTTCACTAGAATTCCACGAACAATGGAAGAGTTCCGTTGCATTTTTTAACTTCTGCAGAATTCCGAAGAACAATGGAAGAGTTCCGTAGCATTTTTAAACTTCAGCAGAATTCCGAGAACAATGGAAGAGTTCCGTAGCATTTTTAAAATTCATCAGAATTCCAAAGAACAATGGAAAAGTTCCGTAGCATTTTTAAACTTCAGCAGAATTCCGAAGAACAATGGAAGAGTTCCGTAGCATTTTTAAACTTCAGCAGAATTCCGAGAACAATGGAAGAGTTCCGTAGCATTTTTAAACTTCACCAGAATTACGAGAACAATGGAAGAGTTCCGTAGCATTTTTAAACTTCAACAGAATTCCGAGAACAATGGAAGAGTTCCGTAGCATTTTTAAACTTCAGCAGAATTCCGAAGAACAATGGAAGAGTTCCGTAGCCTTTTTAAACTTCATCAGAATTCCGAAGAACAATGGAAAAGTTCCGTAGCATTTTTAAACTTCACCAGAATTACGAGAACAATGGAAGAGTTCCGTAGCATTTTTAAACTTCACCAGAATTACGAGAACAATGGAAGAGTTCCGTAGCATTTTTAAACTTCAACAGAATTCCGAGAACAATGGAAGAGTTCCGTAGCATTTTTAAACTTCAGCAGAATTCCGAAGAACAATGGAAGAGTTCCGTAGCATTTTTAAACTTCATCAGAATTCCGAAGAACAATGGAAAAGTTCCGTAGCATTTTTAAACTTCAGCAGAATTCCGAAGAACAATGGAAGAGTTCCGTAGCATTTTTAAACTTCAGCAGAATTCCGAAGAACAATGGAAGTGTTCCATAGCATTTTTAAACTTCATCAGAATTCTGAAGAACAATGGAAGTGATCCGTAACATTTTTAAACTTCAGCAGAATACCCAAGAACAATGGAAGAGTACCGTAGCATTTATAAACTTCAGCAGAATTCTGAGAACAATGGAAGAGTTCCGTAGCATTTTAAATTTCAACAGAATTCCAAGAACAATGGAAGAGTTCCGTAGCATTTTTAAACTTCAGCAGAAATCCGAGAACAATGGAAGAGTTCCGCAGCAGTTTTAAACTTCACCAGAATTCCGAGAACAATGGAAGAGTTCCGTACCATTTTTAAGCTTCACCAGAATTCCGAGAACAATGGAAGAGTTCCGTAGCATTTTTAAACTTCACCAGAATTCCGAGAACAATGGAAGAGTTCCGAAGCATTTTTAAACTTCACCAGAATTCCGAAGAACAATGGAAAAGTTCCGTAGCATTTTTAAACTTCAGTAGAATTAAGAATAACAATGGAAGAGTTCCGTAGCATTTTTAAACTTCACCAGAATTCCGTGAACAATGGAAGAGTTCCGTAGCATTTTTAAACTTCAGCAGAATTCCGAAGAACAATGGAAGAGTTCCGTAGCATTTTTAAACTTCAGCAGAATTCCGAAGAACAATGGAAGAGTTCCGTAGCATTTTTAAACTTCAGCAGAATTCCGAGAACAATGGAAGAGTTCCGTAGCATTTTTAAACTTCACCAGAATTCCGAGAACAATGGAAGAGTTCCGTAGCATTTTTAAACTTCAACAGAATTCCGAGAACAATGGAAGAGTTCCGTAGCATTTTTAAACTTCAGCAGAATTCCGAAGAACAATGGAAGAGTTCCGTAGCATTTTTAAACTTCATCAGAATTCCGAAGAATAATGGAAAAGTTCCGTAGCATTTTTAAACTTCACCAGAATTCCGAGAACAATGGAAGAGTTCCGTAGCATTTTTAAACTTCACCAGAATTACGAGAACAATGGAAGAGTTCCGTAGCATTTTTAAACTTCAACAGGATTCCGAGAACAATGGAAGAGTTCCGTAGCATTTTTAAACTTCACCAGAATTCCGTGAAGAATGGAAGAGTTCCGTAGCATTTTTAAACTTCAGCAGAATTCCGAAGAACAAAGAAAGTGTTCCGTAGCATTTTTAAACTTCAGCAGATTTCCGAAGAACAATGGAAGAGTTCCGTAGCATTTTTAAACTTCAGCAGAATTCTGCAAAGCAATGGAAGAGTTCCGTAGCATTTTTAAACTTCAGCAGAATTCCGAAGAACAATCGAAGAGTTCCGTAGCATTTTTAAACTTCAGCAGAATTCCGAAGAACAATGGAAGAGTTCCGTAGCATTTTTAAACTTCAGCAGAATTCCGAAGAACAATGGAAATGATCCGTAACATTTTTAAACTTCAGCAGAATTCCCAAGAACAATGGAAGAGTACCATAGAATTTATAAACTTCAGAAGAATTCTGAGAACAATGGAAGAGTTCCGTAGCATTTTTAAACTTCACCAGAATTCCACGAACAATGAAAGAGTTCCGTAGCATTTTTTAACTTCTGCAGAATTCCGAAGAACAATGGAAGAGTTCCGTAGCATTTTTAAACTTCAGCAGAATTCCGAGAACAATGGAAGAGTTCCGTAGCATTTTTAAAATTCATCAGAATTCCAAAGAACAATGGAAAAGTTCCGTAGCATTTTTAAACTTCAGCAGAATTCCGAAGAACAATGGAAGAGTTCCGTAGCATTTTTAAACTTCAGCAGAATTCCGAGAACAATGGAAGAGTTCCGTAGCATTTTTAAACTTCACCAGAATTACGAGAACAATGGAAGAGTTCCGTAGCATTTTTAAACTTCAACAGAATTCCGAGAACAATGGAAGAGTTCCGTAGCATTTTTAAACTTCAGCAGAATTCCGAAGAACAATGGAAGAGTTCCGTAGCATTTTTAAACTTCATCAGAATTCCGAAGAACAATGGAAAAGTTCCGTAGCATTTTTAAACTTCACCAGAATTCCGAGAACAATGGAAGAGTTCCGTAGCATTTTTAAACTTCACCAGAATTACGAGAACAATGGAAGAGTTCCGTAGCATTTTTAAACTTCAACAGAATTCCAAGAACAATGGAAGAGTTCCGTAGCATTTTTAAACTTCAGCAGAATTCCGAAGAACAATGGAAGAGTTCCGTAGCATTTTTAAACTTCATCAGAATTCCGAAGAACAATGGAAAAGTTCCGTAGCATTTTTAAACTTCAGCAGAATTCCGAAGAACAATGGAAGAGTTCCGTAGCATTTTTAAACTTCAGCAGAATTCCGAAGAACAATGGAAGTGTTCCATAGCATTTTTAAACTTCATCAGAATTCTGAAGAACAATGGAAGTGATCCGTAACATTTTTAAACTTCAGCAGAATACCCAAGAACAATGGAAGAGTACCGTAGCATTTATAAACTTCAGCAGAATTCTGAGAACAATGGAAGAGTTCCGTAGCATTTTAAACTTCAACAGAATTCCAAGAACAATGGAAGAGTTCCGTAGCATTTTTAAACTTCAGCAGAAATCCGAGAACAATGGAAGAGTTCCGCAGCAGTTTTAAACTTCACCAGAATTCCGAGAACAATGGAAGAGTTCCGTACCATTTTTAAACTTCACCAGAATTCCGAGAACAATGGAAGAGTTCCGTACCATTTTTAAACTTCACCAGAATTCCGAGAACAATGGAAGAGTTCCGTAGCATTTTTAAACTTCAGCAGAATTCTGAAGAACAATGGAAGAGTTCCGTAGCATTTTTAAACTTCAGCAGAATTGCGAAGAACAATGGAAGTGTTCCATAGCATTTTTAAACTTCATCAGAATTCTGAAGAACAATGGAAGTGATCCGTAACATTTTTAAACTTCAGCAGAATACCCAAGAACAATGGAAGAGTTCCGTAGCATTTTTAAACTTCAGCAGAAATCCAAGAACAATGGAAGAGTTCCGCAGCAGTTTTAAACTTCACCAGAATTCCTAGAACAATGGAAGAGTTCCGTACCATTTTTAAGCTTCACCAGAATTCCGAGAACAATGGAAGAGTTCCGTAGCATTTTTAAACTTCACCAGAATTCCGAGAACAATGGAAGAGTTCCGTAGCATTTTTAAACTTCAGCAGAATTCCGAAGAACAATGGAAGAGTTCCGTAGCATTTTTAAACTTCAGTAGAATTAAGAATAACAATGGAAGAGTTCCGTAGCATTTTTAAACTTCACCAGAATTCCGTGAACAATGGAAGAGTTCCGTAGCATTTTTAAACTTCACCAGAATTCCGTGAACAATGGAAGAGTTCCGTAGCATTTTTAAACTTCACCAGAATTCCGAGAACAATGGAAGAGTTCCGTAGCATTTTTAAACTTCAGCAGAATTCCGAAGAACAATGGAAGAGTTCCGTAGCATTTTTAAACTTCAGTAGAATTAAGAATAACAATGGAAGAGTTCCGTAGCATTTTTAAACTTCACCAGAATTCCGTGAACAATGGAAGAGTTCCGTAGCATTTTTAAACTTCAGCAGAATTCAGAAGAACAATGTAAGAGTTCCGTAGCATTTTTAAACTTCAGCAGAATTCCGAAGAACAATGGAAGAGTTCCGTAGCATTTTTAAACTTCAGCAGAATTCCGAAGAACAATGGAAGAGTTCCGTTGCAGTTTTAAACTTCATCAGAATTCCGAAGAACAATGGAAGAGTTCCGTAGCATTTTTAAACTTCAGCAGAACTCAGAAGAACAATGGAAGAGTTCCGTAGCATTTTTAAACTTCAGCAGAATTCCGAAGAACAATGGAAGAGTTCCGTAGCATTTTTAAACTTCAGTAGAATTAAGAATAACAATGGAAGTGTTCCGTAGCATTTTTAAACTTCAGCAGATTTCCGAAGAACAATGGAAGAGTTCCGTAGCATTTTTAAACTTCAGCAGAATTCTGCAAAGCAATGGAAGAGTTCCGTAGCATTTTTAAACTTCAGCAGAATTCCGAAGAACAATCGAAGAGTTCCGTAGCATTTTTAAACTTCAGCAGAATTCCGAAGAACAATGGAAGAGTTCCGTAGCATTTTTAAACTTCAGCAGAATTCCGAAGAACAATGGAAATGATCCGTAACATTTTTAAACTTCAGCAGAATTCCCAAGAACAATGGAAGAGTCCCAAAGAATTTATAAACTTCAGAAGAATTCTGAGAACAAGTTCTCAGAAGAGTTCCGTAGCATTTTTAAACTTCACCAGAATTCCACGAACAATTTAAGAGTTCCGTAGCATTTTTTAACTTCTGCAGAATTCCGAAGAACAATGGAAGAGTTCCGTAGCATTTTTAAACTTCAGCAGAATTCCGAAGAACAATGGAAGAGTTCCGTAGCATTTTTAAAATTCATCAGAATTCCAAAGAACAATGGAAAAGTTCCGTAGCATTTTTAAACTTCAGCAGAATTCCGAAGAACAATGGAAGAGTTCCGTAGCATTTTTAAACTTCAGCAGAATTCCGAGAACAATGGAAGAGTTCCGTAGCATTTTTAAACTTCACCAGAATTACGAGAACAATGGAAGAGTTCCGTAGCATTTTTAAACTTCAACAGAATTCCGAGAACAATGGAAGAGTTCCGTAGCATTTTTAAACTTCAGCAGAATTCCGAAGAACAATGGAAGAGTTCCGTAGCATTTTTAAACTTCATCAGAATTCCGAAGAACAATGGAAAAGTTCCGTAGCAATTTTTAAACTTCAGCAGAATTCCGAAGAACAATGGAAGAGTTCCGTAGCATTTTTAAACTTCAGCAGAATTCCGAAGAACAATGGAAGTGTTCCATAGCATTTTTAAACTTCATCAGAATTCTGAAGAACAATGGAAGTGATCCGTAACATTTTTAAACTTCAGCAGAATACCCAAGAACAATGGAAGAGTTCCGTAGCATTTATAAACTTCAGCAGAATTCTGAGAACAATGGAAGAGATCCGTAGCATTTTAAACTTCAACAGAATTCCAAGAACAATGGAAGAGTTCCGTAGCATTTTTAAACTTCAGCAGAAATCCGAGAACAATGGAAGAGTTCCGCAGCAGTTTTAAACTTCACCAGAATTCCGAGAACAATGGAAGAGTGCCGTACCATTTTTAAACTTCACCAGAATTCCGAGAACAATGGAAGAGTTCCGTATCATTTTTAAACTTCACCAGAATTCCGAGAACAATGGAAGAGTTCCGTAGCATTTTTAAACTTCAGCAGAATTCTGAAGAACAATGGAAGAGTTCCGTAGCATTTTTAAACTTCAGCAGAATTGCGAAGAACAATGGAAGTGTTCTATAGCATTTTTAAACTTCATCAGAATTCTGAAGAACAATGGAAGTGATCCGTAACATTTTTAAACTTCAGCAGAATACCCAAGAACAATGGAAGAGTTCCGTAGCATTTTTAAACTTCAGCAGAAATCCGAGAACAATGGAAGAGTTCCGCAGCAGTTTTAAACTTCACCAGAATTCCGAGAACAATGGAAGAGTTCCGTACCATTTTTAAGCTTCACCAGAATTCCGAGAACAATGGAAGAGTTCCGTAGCATTTTTAAACTTCACCAGAATTCCGAGAACAATGGAAGAGTTCCGTAGCATTTTTAAACTTCAGCAGAATTCCGAAGAACAATGGAAGAGTTCCGTAGCATTTTTAAACTTCAGTAGAATTAAGAATAACAACGGAAGAGTTCCGTAGCATTTTTAAACTTCACCAGAATTCCGTGAACAATGGAAGAGTTCCGTAGCATTTTTAAACTTCAGCAGAATTCCGAAGAACAATGGAAGAGTTCCGTAGCATTTTTAAACTTCAGCAGAATTCCGAAGAACAATGGAAGAGTTCCGTAGCATTTTTAAACTTCAGCAGAATTCAGAAGAACAATGTAAGAGTTCCGTAGCATTTTTAAACTTCAGCAGAATTCCGAAGAACAATGGAAGAGTTCCGTAGCATTTTTAAACTTCAGCAGAATTCCGAAGAACAATGGAAGAGTTTCGTTGCAGTTTTAAACTTCATCAGAATTCCGAAGAACAATGGAAGAGTTCCGTAGCATTTTTAAACTTCAGCAGAACTCAGAAGAACAATGGAAGAGTTCCGTAGCATTTTTAAACTTCAGCAGAATTCCGAAGAACAATGGAAGAGTTCCGTAGCATTTTTAAACTTCAGTAGAATTAAGAATAACAATGGAAGAGTTCCGTAGCATTTTTAAACTTCACCAGAATTCCGTGAAGAATGGAAGAGTTCCGTAGCATTTTTAAACTTCAGCAGAATTCCGAAGAACAAAGAAAGTGTTCCGTAGCATTTTTAAACTTCAGCAGATTTCCGAAGAACAATGGAAGAGTTCCGTAGCATTTTTAAACTTCAGCAGAATTCTGCAAAGCAATGGAAGAGTTCCGTAGCATTTTTAAACTTCAGCAGAATTCCGAAGAACAATCGAAGTGTTCCATAGCATTTTTAAACTTCATCAGAATTCTGAAGAACAATGGAAGTGATCCGTAACATTTTTAAACTTCAGCAGAATACCCAAGAACAATGGAAGAGTACCGTAGCATTTATAAACTTCAGCAGAATTCCAAGAACAATGGAAGAGTTCCGTAGCATTTTAAACTTCAACAGAATTCCAAGAACAATGGAAGAGTTCCGTAGCATTTTTAAACTTCAGCAGAAATCCGAGAACAATGGAAGAGTTCCGCAGCAGTTTTAAACTTCACCAGAATTCCGAGAACAATGGAAGAGTTCCGTACCATTTTTAAGCTTCACCAGAATTCCGAGAACAATGGAAGAGTTCCGTAGCATTTTTAAACTTCACCAGAATTCCGAGAACAATGGAAGAGTTCCGTAGCATTTTTAAACTTCAGCAGAATTCCGAAGAACAATGGAAGATTTCCATAGCATTTTTAAACTTCAGTAGAATTAAGAATAACAATGGAAGAGTTCCGTAGCATTTTTAAACTTCACCAGAATTCCGTGAGCAATGGAAGAGTTCCGTAGCATTTTTAAACTTCAGCAGAATTCCGAAGAACAATGGAAGAGTTCCGTAGCATTTTTAAACTTCAGCAGAATTCCGAAGAACAATGGAAAAGTTCCGTAGCATTTTTAAACTTCAGCAGAATTCCGAAGAACAATGGAAGAGTTCCGTAGCATTTTTAAACTTCAGCAGAATTCCGAAGAACAATGGAAGTGTTCCATAGCATTTTTAAACTTCATCAGAATTCTGAAGAACAATGGAAATGATCCGTAACATTTTTAAACTTCAGCAGAATTCCCAAGAACAATGGAAGAGTACCATAGAATTTATAAACTTCAGAAGAATTCTGAGAACAATGGAAGAGTTCCGTAGCATTTTTTAACTTCTGCAGAATTCCGAAGAACAATGGAAGAGTTCCGTAGCATTTTTAAACTTCAGCAGAATTCTGAAGAACAATGGAAGAGTTCCGTAGCATTTTTAAAATTCATCAGAATTCCAAAGAACAATGGAAAAGTTCCGTAGCATTTTTAAACTTCAGCAGAATTCCAAAGAACAATGGAAGAGTTCCGTAGCATTTTTAAACTTCAGCAGAATTCCGAGAACAATGGAAGAGTTCCGTAGCATTTTTAAACTTCACCAGAATTACGAGAACAATGGAAGAGTACCATAGAATTTATAAACTTCAGAAGAATTCTGAGAACAATGGAAGAGTTCCGTAGCATTTTTAAACTTCACCAGAATTCCACGAACACTGGAAGAGTTCCGTAGCATTTTTTAACTTCTGCAGAATTCCGAAGAACAATGGAAGAGTTCCGTAGCATTTTTAAACTTCAGCAGAATTCCGAAGAACAATGGAAGAGTTCCGTAGCATTTTTAAAATTCATCAGAATTCCAAAGAACAATGGAAAAGTTCCGTAGCATTTTTAAACTTCAGCAGAATTCCGAAGAACAATGGAAGAGTTCCGTAGCATTTTTAAACTTCAGCAGAATTCCGAGAACAATGGAAGAGTTCCGTAGCATTTTTAAACTTCACCAGAATTACGAGAACAATGGAAGAGTTCCGTAGCATTTTTAAACTTCAACAGAATTCCGAGAACAATGGAAGAGTTCCGTAGCATTTTTAAACTTCAGCAGAATTCCGAAGAACAATGGAAGAGTTCAGTAGCATTTTTAAACTTCATCAGAATTCCGAAGAACAATGGAAAAGTTCCGTAGCATTTTTAAACTTCAGCAGAATTCCGAAGAACAATGGAAGAGTTCCGAAGCATTTTTAAACTTCAGCAGAATTCCGAAGAACAATGGAAGTGTTCCATAGCATTTTTAAACTTCATCAGAATTCTGAAGAACAATGGAAGTGATCCGTAACATTTTTAAACTTCAGCAGAATACCCAAGAACAATGGAAGAGTACCGTAGCATTTATAAACTTCAGCAGAATTCTGAGAACAATGGAAGAGTTCCGTAGCATTTTAAACTTCAACAGAATTCCAAGAACAATGGAAGAGTTCCGTAGCATTTTTAAACTTCAGCAGAAATCCGAGAACAATGGAAGAGTTCCGCAGCAGTTTTAAACTTCACCAGAATTCCGAGAACAATGGAAGAGTTCCGTACCATTTTTAAACTTCACCAGAATTCTGAGAACAATGGAAGAGTTCCGTACCATTTTTAAACTTCACCAGAATTCCGAGAACAATGGAAGAGTTCCGTAGCATTTTTAAACTTCAGCAGAATTCCGAAGAACAATGGAAGAGTTCCGTAGCATTTTTAAACTTCAGCAGAATTGCGAAGAACAATGGAAGTGTTCCATAGCATTTTTAAACTTCATCAGAATTCTGAAGAACAATGGAAGTGATCCGTAACATTTTTAAACTTCAGAATACCCAAGAACAATGGAAGAGTACCGTAGCATTTATAAACTTCAGCAGAATTCCAAGAACAATGGAAGAGTTCCGTAGCATTTTAAACTTCAACAGAATTCCAAGAACAATGGAAGAGTTCCGTAGCATTTTTAAACTTCAGCAGAAATCCGAGAACAATGGTAGAGTTCCGCAGCAGTTTTAAACTTCACCAGAATTCCGAGAACAATGGAAGAGTTCCGTACCATTTTTAAGCTTCACCAGAATTCCGAGAACAATGGAAGAGTTCCGTAGCATTTTTAAACTTCACCAGAATTCCGAGAACAATGGAAGAGTTCCGTAGCATTTTTAAACTTCAGCAGAATTCCGAAGAACAATGGAAGATATCCGTAGCATTTTTAAACTTCAGTAGAATTAAGAATAACAATGGAAGAGTTCCGTAGCATTTTTAAACTTCACCAGAATTCCGTGAACAATGGAAGAGTTCCGTAGCATTTTTAAACTTCAGCAGAATTCCGAAGAACAATGGAAGAGTTCCGTAGAATTTTTAAACTTCAGCAGAATTCCGAAGAACAATGGAAAAGTTCCGTAGCATTTTTAAACTTCAGCAGAATTCCGAAGAACAATGGAAGAGTTCCGTAGCATTTTTAAACTTCAGCAGAATTCCGAAGAACAATGGAAGTGTTCCATAGCATTTTTAAACTTCATCAGAATTCTGAAGAACAATGGAAATGATCCGTAACATTTTTAAACTTCAGCAGAATTCCCAAGAACAATGGAAGAGTACCATAGAATTTATAAACTTCAGAAGAATTCTGAGAACAATGGAAGAGTTCCGTAGCATTTTTTAACTTCTGCAGAATTCCGAAGAACAATGGAAGAGTTCCGTAGCATTTTTAAACTTCAGCAGAATTCCGAAGAACAATGGAAGAGTTCCGTAGCATTTTTAAAATTCATCAGAATTCCAAAGAGCAATGGAAAAGTTCCGTAGCATTTTTAAACTTCAGCAGAATTCCAAAGAACAATGGAAGAGTTCCGTAGCATTTTTAAACTTCAGCAGAATTCCGAGAACAATGGAAGAGTTCCGTAGCATTTTTAAACTTCACCAGAATTACGAGAACAATGGAAGAGTTCCGTAGCATTTTTAAACTTCAACAGAATTCCGAGAACAATGGAAGAGTTCCGTAGCATTTTTAAACTTCAGCAGAATTCCGAAGAACAATGGAAGAGTTCCGTAGCATTTTTAAACTTCATCAGAATTCCGAAGAACAATGGAAAAGTTCCGTAGCATTTTTAAACTTCAGCAGAATTCCGAAGAACAATGGAAGAGTTCCGTAGCATTTTTAAACTTCAGCAGAATTCCGAAGAACAATGGAAGTGTTCCATAGCATTTTTAAACTTCATCAGAATTCTGAAGAACAATGGAAGTGATCCGTAACATTTTTAAACTTCAGCAGAATACCCAAGAACAATGGAAGAGTACCGTAGCATTTATAAACTTCAGCAGAATTCCAAGAACAATGGAAGAATTCCGTAGCATTTTTAAACTTCAGCAGAAATCCGAGAACAATGGAAGAGTTCCGCAGCAGTTTTAAACTTCACCAGAATTCCGAGAACAATGGAAGAGTTCCGTACCATTTTTAAACTTCACCAGAATTCCGAGAACAATGGAAGAGTTCCGTAGCATTTTTAAACTACAGCAGAATTCTGAAGAACAATGGAAGAGTTCCGTAGCATTTTTAAACTTCAGCAGAATTCCGAAGAAAAATGGAAGAGTTCCTTTGCAGTTCTAAGCTTCATCAGAATTCCGAAGAACAATGGAAGAGTTTCGTAGCATTTTTAAACTTCAGCAGAATTCAGAAGAACAATGGAAGAGTTCCGTAGCATTTTTAAACTTCAGCAGAATTCCGAAGAACAATGGAAGAGTTCAGTAGCATTTTTAAACTTCAGCAGAATTAAGAATAACAATGGAAGAGTTCTGTAGCATTTTTAAACTTCACCAGAATTCCGTGAACAATGGAAGAGTTCCGTAGCATTTTCAAACTTCAGCAGAATTCCGAAGAACAAAGGAAGTGTTCCGTAGCATTTTTAAACTTCAGCAGTATTCTGAAGAACAATGGAAGAGTTCTGTAGCATTTTCAAACTTCAGAAGAATTCCGAGAACAATGGAAGAGTTCCACAGCATTTTTTAACTTCAGCAGAATTCCGAAAAACAATGGAAGAGTTCCGTAGCATTTTTAAACTTCAGCAGAATTCTGAAGAACAATGGAAGAGTTCCGTAGCATTTTTAAACTTCAGCAGAATTCCGAAGAACAATGGAAGAGTTCCGTAGCATTTTTAAATTACAGCAGAATTCCGAAGGACAATGGAAGAGTTCCGTAGCATTTTTAAACTTCAGCAGAATTCCGAGAACAATGGATGAGTTCCGCAGCATTTTTAAACTTCACCAGAATTCCGAGAACAATGGAAGAGTTCCGTAGCATTTTTAATCTTCAGCAGAATTCCGAAGAACAATGGAAGAGTTCCGTAGCATTTTTAAACTTCAGCAGAATTCCAAAGAACAATGGAAGAGTTCCGTTGCAGTTTTAAACTTCATCAGAATTCCGAAGAACAATGGAAGAGTTCCGTAGCCTTTTTAAACTTCAGCAGAACTCAGAAGAACAATGGAAGAGTCCCGTAGCATTTTTAAACTTCAGCAGAATTCCGAAGAACAATGGAAGAGTTCTGTAGCATTTTTAAACTTCACCAGAATACTGTGAACAATGGAACAGTTCTGTAGCATTTTTAAACTTCAGCAGAATTGCGAAGAACAAAGGAAGTGTTCCGTACCATTGTTAAACTTCAGCAGAATTCAGAAGAACAATGGAAGAGTTCCGTAGCATTTTTAAACTTCACCAGAATTCCAAGAACAATGGAAGAGTTCCGTAGCATTTTTAAACTTCTGCAGAATTCCGAAGAACAATGGAAGAGTTCCGTAGCATTTTTTAACTTCAGCAGAATTCAGAAGAACAATGGAAGAGTTCCGTAGCCTTTTTAAACTTCGTCAGAATTCCGAAGAACAATGGAAAAGTTCCGTACCATTTTTAAACTTCAGCAGAATTCCGAAGAACAATGGAAGAGTTCCGTAGCATTTTTAAACTTCAGCAGAATTCCGAGAACAATGGATGAGTTCCGTAGCATTTTTAAACTTCACCAGAATTCCGAGAACAATGGAAGAGTTACGTAGCATTTTTAAACTTCACCAGAATTCCGAGAACAATGGAAGAGTTCCGTAGCATTTTTAAACTTCACCAGAATTCCGAGAACAATGGAAGAGTTCCGTAGCCTTTTTAAACTTCAGCAGAACTCAGAAGAACAATGGAAGAGTCCCGTAGCATTTTTAAACTTCAGCAGAATTCCGAAGAACAATGGAAGAGTTCCGTAGCATTTTTAAACTTCAGTAGAATTAAAAATAACAATGGAAGAGTTCTGTAGCATTTTTAAACTTCACCAGAATACCGTGAACAATGGAAGAGTTCTGTAGCATTTTTAAACTTCAGCAGAATTCCGAGAACAATGGAAGAGTTCCGTAGCATTTTTAAACTTCACCAGAATTCCGAGAACAATGGAAGAGTTCCGTAGCATTTTTAAACTTCACCAGAATTCCGAGAACAATGGAAGAGTTCCGTAGCCTTTTTAAACTTAAGCAGAACTCAGAAGAACAATGGAAGAGTCCCGTAGCATTTTTAAACTTCAGCAGAATTCCGAAGAACAATGGAAGAGTTCCGTAGCATTTTTAAACTTCAGTAGAATTAAAAATAACAATGGAAGAGTTCTGTAGCATTTTTAAACTTCACCAGAATACCGTGAACAATGGAAGAGTTCTGTAGTATTTTTAAACTTCAGCAGAATTCCGAAGAACAGAGGAAGTGTTCCGTACCATTTTTAAACTTCAGCAGAATTCCGAAGAACAATGGAAGAGTTCCGTAGCATTTTTAAACTTCAGCAGACTTCCGAGAACAATGGATGAGTTCCGTAGCATTTTTAAACTTCACCAGAATTCCGAGAACAATGGAAGAGTTCCGTAGCATTTTTAAACTTCAGCAGAATTCCGAAAACAATGGAAGAGTTCCGTAGCATTTTTAAACTTCACCAGAATTCCGAGAACAATGGAAGAGTTCCGTAGCATTTTTAAACTTCAGCAGAATTCCGAGAACAATGGAAGAGTTCCGTAGCATTTTTAAACTTCAGCAGAATTCCGAAGAACAATGGAAGAGTTCCGTAGCATTTTTAAACTTCAGCAGAATTCCGAAGAACAATGGAAGAGTTCCGTTGCAGTTTTAAGCTTCATCAGAATTCCGAAGAACAATGGAAGAGTTCCGTAGCATTTTTAAACTTCAGCAGAATTCAGAAGAACAATGGAAGAGTTCCGTAGCATTTTTAAACTTCAGCAGAATTCCGAAGAACAATGGAAGAGTTCCGTAGCATTTTTAAACTTCAGCAGAATTCCGAAGAACAATGGAAGAGTTCCGCAGCAGTTTTTAACTTCACCAGAATTCCGAGAACAATGGATGAGTTCCGTACCATTTTTAAACTTCACCAGAATTCCGAGAACAATGGAAGAGTTCCGTAGCATTTTTAAACTTCAGCTGAATTCTGAAGAACAATGGAAAAGTTCCGTAGCATTTTTAAACTTAAGCAGAATTCCGAAGAACAATGGAAGAGTTCCGTTGCAGTTCTAAGCTTCATCAGAATTCCGAAGAACAATGGAAGAGTTTCGTAGCATTTTTAAACTTCAGCAGAATTCAGAAGAACAATGGAAGAGTTCCGTAGCATTTTTAAACTTCAGCAGAATTCCGAAGAACAATGGAAGAGTTCCGTAGCATTTTTAAACTTCAGCAGAATTAAGAATAACAATGGAAGAGTTCCGTAGCATTTTTAAACTTCACCAGAATTCCGTGAACAATGGAAGAGTTCCGTAGCATTTTTAAACTTCAGCAGAATTCCGAAGAACAAAGGAAGAGTTCCGTAGCATTTTCAAACTTCAGAAGAATTCCGAGAACAATGGAAGAGTTCCGTAGCATTTTCAAACTTCAGATGAATTCCGAGAACAATGGAAGAGTTCCACAGCATTTTTAAACTTCAGCAGAATTCCGAAGAACAATGGAAGAGTTCCGTAGCATTTTTAAACTTCAGCAGAATTCCGAAGAACCATGGAAGAGTTCCGTAGCATTTTTAAATTACAGCAGAATTCCGAAGAACAATGGAAGAGTTCCGTAGCATTTTTAAACTTCAGCAGAATTCCGAGAACAATGGATGAGTTCCACAGCGTTTTTAAACTTCACCAGAATTCCGAGAACAATGGAAGAGTTCCGTAGCATTTTTAAACTTCAGCAGAATTCCGAAGAACAATGGAAGAGTTCCGTAGCATTTTTAAACTTCAGCAGAATTCCAAAGAACAATGGAAGAGTTCTGTTGCAGTTTTAAACTTCATCAGAATTCCGAAGAACAATGGAAGAGTTCCGTAGCCTTTTTAAACTTCAGCAGAACTCAGAAGAACAATGGAAGAGTCCCGTAGCATTTTTAAACTTCAGCAGAATTCCGAAGAACAATGGAAGAGTTCCGTAGCATTTTTAAACTTCACCAGAATACCGTGAACAATGGAAGAGTTCCGTAGCATTTTTAAACTTCAGCAGAATTCCGAATAACAAAGGAAGCATTCCGTAGCATTTTTAAACTTCAGCAGAATTCCGAAGAACAATGGAAGAGTTCCGTAGCATTTTTAAACTTCAGTAGAATTAAAAATAACAATGGAAGAGTTCTGTAGCATTTTTAAACTTCACCAGAATACCGTGAACAATGGAAGAGTTCTGTAGCATTTTTAAACTTCAGCAGAATTCCGAGAACAATGGAAGAGTTCCGTAGCATTTTTAAACTTCACCAGAATTCCGAGAACAATGGAAGAGTTCCGTAGCATTTTTAAACTTCACCAGAATTCCGAGAACAATGGAAGAGTTCCGTAGCCTTTTTAAACTTAAGCAGAACTCAGAAGAACAATGGAAGAGTCCCGTAGCATTTTTAAACTTCAGCAGAATTCCGAAGAACAATGGAAGAGTTCCGTAGCATTTTTAAACTTCAGTAGAATTAAAAATAACAATGGAAGAGTTCTGTAGCATTTTTAAACTTCACCAGAATACCGTGAACAATGGAAGAGTTCTGTAGTATTTTTAAACTTCAGCAGAATTCCGAAGAACAGAGGAAGTGTTCCGTACCATTTTTAAACTTCAGCAGAATTCCGAAGAACAATGGAAGAGTTCCGTAGCATTTTTAAACTTCAGCAGACTTCCGAGAACAATGGATGAGTTCCGTAGCATTTTTAAACTTCACCAGAATTCCGAGAACAATGGAAGAGTTCCGTAGCATTTTTAAACTTCAGCAGAATTCCGAAAACAATGGAAGAGTTCCGTAGCATTTTTAAACTTCACCAGAATTCCGAGAACAATGGAAGAGTTCCGTAGCATTTTTAAACTTCAGCAGAATTCCGAGAACAATGGAAGAGTTCCGTAGCATTTTTAAACTTCAGCAGAATTCCGAAGAACAATGGAAGAGTTCCGTAGCATTTTTAAACTTCAGCAGAATTCCGAAGAACAATGGAAGAGTTCCGTTGCAGTTTTAAGCTTCATCAGAATTCCGAAGAACAATGGAAGAGTTCCGTAGCATTTTTAAACTTCAGCAGAATTCAGAAGAACAATGGAAGAGTTCCGTAGCATTTTTAAACTTCAGCAGAATTCCGAAGAACAATGGAAGAGTTCCGTAGCATTTTTAAACTTCAGCAGAATTCCGAAGAACAATGGAAGAGTTCCGCAGCAGTTTTTAACTTCACCAGAATTCCGAGAACAATGGATGAGTTCCGTACCATTTTTAAACTTCACCAGAATTCCGAGAACAATGGAAGAGTTCCGTAGCATTTTTAAACTTCAGCTGAATTCTGAAGAACAATGGAAAAGTTCCGTAGCATTTTTAAACTTAAGCAGAATTCCGAAGAACAATGGAAGAGTTCCGTTGCAGTTCTAAGCTTCATCAGAATTCCGAAGAACAATGGAAGAGTTTCGTAGCATTTTTAAACTTCAGCAGAATTCAGAAGAACAATGGAAGAGTTCCGTAGCATTTTTAAACTTCAGCAGAATTCCGAAGAACAATGGAAGAGTTCCGTAGCATTTTTAAACTTCAGCAGAATTAAGAATAACAATGGAAGAGTTCCGTAGCATTTTTAAACTTCACCAGAATTCCGTGAACAATGGAAGAGTTCCGTAGCATTTTTAAACTTCAGCAGAATTCCGAAGAACAAAGGAAGAGTTCCGTAGCATTTTCAAACTTCAGAAGAATTCCGAGAACAATGGAAGAGTTCCGTAGCATTTTCAAACTTCAGATGAATTCCGAGAACAATGGAAGAGTTCCACAGCATTTTTAAACTTCAGCAGAATTCCGAAGAACAATGGAAGAGTTCCGTAGCATTTTTAAACTTCAGCAGAATTCCGAAGAACCATGGAAGAGTTCCGTAGCATTTTTAAATTACAGCAGAATTCCGAAGAACAATGGAAGAGTTCCGTAGCATTTTTAAACTTCAGCAGAATTCCGAGAACAATGGATGAGTTCCACAGCGTTTTTAAACTTCACCAGAATTCCGAGAACAATGGAAGAGTTCCGTAGCATTTTTAAACTTCAGCAGAATTCCGAAGAACAATGGAAGAGTTCCGTAGCATTTTTAAACTTCAGCAGAATTCCAAAGAACAATGGAAGAGTTCTGTTGCAGTTTTAAACTTCATCAGAATTCCGAAGAACAATGGAAGAGTTCCGTAGCCTTTTTAAACTTCAGCAGAACTCAGAAGAACAATGGAAGAGTCCCGTAGCATTTTTAAACTTCAGCAGAATTCCGAAGAACAATGGAAGAGTTCCGTAGCATTTTTAAACTTCACCAGAATACCGTGAACAATGGAAGAGTTCCGTAGCATTTTTAAACTTCAGCAGAATTCCGAATAACAAAGGAAGCATTCCGTAGCATTTTTAAACTTCAGCAGAATTCTGAAGAACAATGGAAGAGTTCTGTAGCATTTTTAAACTTCAGAAGAATTCCGAGAAAAATGGAAGAGTTCCGTAGCATTTTTAAACTTCAGCAGAATTCCGCAAAACAATGGAAGAGTTCCGTAGCATTTTTAAACTTCAGCAGAATTCCAAAGAACAATGGAAGAGTTCCGTAGCATTTTTAAACTTCAGCAGAATTCCGAAGAACAATGGAATTGATCCGTAACATTTTTAAACTTCAGCAGAATTCCCAAGAACAATGGAAGAGCACCGTAGAATTTATAAGCTTCAGCAGAATTCTGAGAACAATGGAAGAGTTCCGTAGCATTTTTAAACTTCACCAGAATTCCAAGAACAATGGAAGAGTTCCGTAGCATTTTTAAACTTCTGCAGAATTCCGAAGAATAATGGAAGAGTTCCGTAGCATTTTTAAACTTCAGCAGAATTCCGAAGAACAATGGAAGAGTTCCGTAGCATTTTTAAACTTCAGCAGAATTCCGAGAACAATGGATGAGTTCCGTAGCATTTTTAAACTTCACCAGAATTCCGAGAACAATGGAAGAGTTCCGTAGCATTTTTAAACTTCAGCAGAATTCCGAGAACAATGGAAGAGTTCCGTAGCATTTTTAAACTTCACCAGAATTCCGAGAACAATGGAAGAGTTCCGTAGCATTTTTAAACTTCAGCAGAATTCCGAGAACAATGGAAGAGTTCCGTAGCATTTTTAAACTTCAGCAGAATTCCGAAGAACAATGGAAGAGTTCCGTAGTATTTGTAAACTTCAGCAGCATTCCGAAGAACAATGGAAGAGTTCCGTTGCAGTTTTAAGCTTCATCAGAATTCCGAAGAACAATGGAAGAGTTCCGTAGCATTTTTAAACTTCAGCAGAATTCAGAAGAACAATGGAAGAGTTCCGTAGCATTTTTAAACTTCAGCAGAATTCCGAAGAACAATGGAAGAGTTCCGTAGCATTTTTAAACTTCAGCAGAATTCCGAAGAACAATGGAAGAGTTCCGCAGCAGTTTTTAACTTCACCAGAATTCCGAGAACAATGGAAGAGTTCCGTACCATTTTTAAACTTCACCAGAATTCCGAGAACAATGGAAGAGTTCCGTAGCATTTTTAAACTTCAGCTGAATTCTGAAGAACAATGGAAAAGTTCGGTAGCATTTTTAAACTTCAGCAGAATTCCGAAGAACAATGGAAGAGTTCCGTTGCAGTTCTAAGCTTCATCAGAATTCCGAAGAACAATGGAAGAGTTTCGTAGCATTTTTAAACTTCAGCAGAATTCAGAAGAACAATGGAAGAGTTCCGTAGCATTTTTAAACTTCAGCAGAATTCCGAAGAACAATGGAAGAGTTCCGTAGCATTTTTAAACTTCAGCAGAATTAAGAATAACAATGGAAGAGTTCCGTAGCATTTTTAAACTTCACCAGAATTCCGTGAACAATGGAAGAGTTCCGTAGCATTTTTAAACTTCAGCAGAATTCCGAAGAACAAAGGAAGAGTTCCGTAGCATTTTCAAACTTCAGAAGAATTCCGAGAACAATGGAAGAGTTTCGTAGCATTTTCAAACTTCAGAAGAATTCCGAGAACAATGGAAGAGTTCCACAGCATTTTTAAACTTCAGCAGAATTCCGAAGAACAATGGAAGAGTTCCGTAGCATTTTTAAACTTCAGCAGAATTCAGAAGAACAATGGAAGAGTTCCGTAGCATTTTTAAATTACAGCAGAATTCCGAAGAACAATGGAAGAGTTCCGTAGCATTTTTAAACTTCAGCAGAATTCCGAGAACAATGGATGAGTTCCGCAGCATTTTTAAACTTCACCAGAATTCCGAGAACAATGGAAGAGTTCCGTAGCATTTTTAAACTTCAGCAGAATTCTGAAGAACAATGGAAGAGTTCCGTAGCATTTTTAAACTTCAGCAGAATTCCGAAGAACAATGGAAGAGTTCTGTTGCAGTTTTAAACTTCATCAGAATTCCGAAGAACAATGGAAGAGTTCCGAAGCCTTTTTAAACTTCAGCAGAACTCAGAAGAACAATGGAAGAGTCCCGTAGCATTTTTAAACTTCAGCAGAATTCCGAAGAACAATGGAAGAGTTCCGTAGCATTTTTAAACTTCACCAGAATACCGTGAACAATGGAAGAGTTCTGTAGCATTTTTAAACTTCAGCAGAATTCCGAATAACAAAGGAAGTGTTCCGTAGCATTTTTAAACTTCAGCAGAATTCTGAAGAACAATGGAAGAGTTCTGTAGCATTTTTAAACTTCAGAAGAATTCCGAGAAAAATGGAAGAGTTCCGTAGCATTTTTAAACTTCAGCAGAATTCCGCAAAACAATGGAAGAGTTCCGTAGCATTTTTAAACTTCAGCAGAATTCCAAAGAACAATGGAAGAGTTCCGTAGCATTTTTAAACTTCAGCAGAATTCCGAAGAACAATGGAATTGATCCGTAACATTTTTAAACTTCAGCAGAATTCCCAAGAACAATGGAAGAGCACCGTAGAATTTATAAGCTTCAGCAGAATTCTGAGAACAATGGAAGAGTTCCGTAGCATTTTTAAACTTCACCAGAATTCCAAGAACAATGGAAGAGTTCCGTAGCATTTTTAAACTTCTGCAGAATTCCGAAGAATAATGGAAGAGTTCCGTAGCATTTTTAAACTTCAGCAGAATTCCGAAGAACAATGGAAGAGTTCCGTAGCATTTTTAAACTTCAGCTGAATTCTGAAGAACAATGGAAAAGTTCCGTAGCATTTTTAAACTTCAGCAGATTTCCGAAGAACAATGGAAGAGTTCCGCAGCAGTTTTTAACTTCACCAGAATTCCGAGAACAATGGAAGAGTTCCGTACCATTTTTAAACTTCACCAGAATTCCGAGAACAATGGAAGAATTCCGTAGCATTTTTAAACTTCACCAGAATTCCGAGAACAATGGAAGAATTCCGTAGCATTTTTAAACTTCAGCAGAATTCCGAAGAACAATGGAAGAGTTCCGTTGCAGTTCTAAGCTTCATCAGAATTCCGAAGAACAATGGAAGAGTTTCGTAGCATTTTTAAACTTCAGCAGAATTCAGAAGAACAATGGAAGAGTTCCGTAGCATTTTTAAACTTCAGCAGAATTCCGAAGAACAATGGAAGAGTTCCGTAGCATTTTTAAACTTCAGCAGAATTAAGAATAACAATGGAAGAGTTCCGTAGCATTTTTAAACTTCACCAGAATTCCGTGAACAATGGAAGAGTTCCGTAGCATTTTTAAACTTCAGCAGAATTCCGAAGAACAAAGGAAGAGTTCCGTAGCATTTTCAAACTTCAGAAGAATTCCGAGAACAATGGAAGAGTTCCGTAGCATTTTCAAACTTCAGAAGAATTCCGAGAACAATGGAAGAGTTCCACAGCATTTTTAAACTTCAGCAGAATTCCGAAGAACAATGGAAGAGTTCCGTAGCATTTTTAAACTTCAGCAGAATTCCGAAGAACAATGGAAGAGTTCCGTAGCATTTTTAAATTACAGCAGAATTCCGAAGAACAATGGAAGAGTTCCGTAGCATTTTCAAACTTCAGCAGAATTCCGAGAACAATGGATGAGTTCCGCAGCATTTTTAAACTTCACCAGAATTCCGAGAACAATGGAAGAGTTCCGTAGCATTTTTAAACTTCAGCAGAATTCCGAAGAACAATGGAAGAGTTCCGTAGCATTTTTAAACTTCAGCAGAATTCCGAAGAACAATGGAAGAGTTCTGTTGCAGTTTTAAACTTCACCAGAATTCCGGAGAACAATGGAAGAGTTCCGTAGCCTTTTTAAACTTCAGCAGAACTCAGAAGAACAATGGAAGAGTCCCGTAGCATTTTTAAACTTCAGCAGAATTCCAAAGAACAATGGAAGAGTTCTGTAGCATTTTTAAACTTCACCAGAATACCGTGAACAATGGAAGAGTTCTGTAGCATTTTTAAACTTCAGCAGAATTCCAAGAACAATGGAAGAGTTCCGTAGCATTTTTAAACTTCTGCAGAATTCCGAAGAATAATGGAAGAGTTCCGTAGCATTTTTAAACTTCAGCAGAATTCCGAAGAACAATGGAAGAGTTCCGTAGCATTTTTAAACTTCAGCAGAATTCCGAGAACAATGGATGAGTTCCGTAGCATTTTTAAACTTCACCAGAATTCCGAGAACAATGGAAGAGTTCCGTAGCATTTTTAAACTTCAGCAGAATTCCGAGAACAATGGAAGAGTTCCGTAGCATTTTTAAACTTCACCAGAATTCCGAGAACAATGGAAGAGTTCCGTAGCATTTTTAAACTTCAGCAGAATTCCGAGAACAATGGAAGAGTTCCGTAGCATTTTTAAACTTCAGCAGAATTCCGAAGAAAAATGGAAGAGTTCCGTAGCATTTTTAAACTTCAGCAGAATTCCGAAGAACAATGGAAGAGTTCCGTTGCAGTTTTAAGCTTCATCAGAATTCCGAAGAACAATGGAAGAGTTCCGTAGCATTTTTAAACTTCAGCAGAATTCCGAAGAACAATGGAAGAGTTCCGTAGCATTTTTAAACTTCAGCAGAATTCCGAAGAACAATGGAAGAGTTCCGCAGCAGTTTTTAACTTCACCAGAATTCCGAGAACAATGGAAGAGTTCCGTACCATTTTTAAACTTCAGCAGAACTCAGAAGAACAATGGAAGAGTCCCGTAGCATTTTTAAACTTCAGCAGAATTCCGAAGAACAATGGAAGAGTTCCGTAGCATTTTTAAACTTCACCAGAATACCGTGAACAATGGAAGAGTTCTGTAGCATTTTTAAACTTCAGCAGAATTCCGAATAACAAAGGAAGTGTTCCGTAGCATTTTTAAACTTCAGCAGAATTCTGAAGAACAATGGAAGTGTTCTGTAGCATTTTTAAACTTCAGAAGAATTCCGAGAAAAATGGAAGAGTTCCGTAGCATTTTTAAACTTCAGCAGAATTCCGCAAAACAATGGAAGAGTTCCGTAGCATTTTTAAACTTCAGCAGAATTCCGAAGAACAATGGAATTGATCCGTAACATTTTTAAACTTCAGCAGAATTCCCAAGAACAATGGAAGAGCACCGTAGAATTTATAAGCTTCAGCAGAATTCTGAGAACAATGGAAGAGTTCCGTAGCATTTTTAAACTTCACCAGAATTCCAAGAACAATGGAAGAGTTCCGTAGCATTTTTAAACTTCTGCAGAATTCCGAAGAATAATGGAAGAGTTCCGTAGCATTTTTAAACTTCAGCAGAATTCCGAAGAACAATGGAAGAGTTCCGTAGCCTTTTTAAACTTCTTCAGAATTCCGAAGAACAATGGAAAAGTTCCGTACCATTTTTAAACTTCAGCAGAATTCCGAAGAACAATGGAAGAGTTCCGTAGCATTTTTAAACTTCAGCAGAATTCCGAGAACAATGGATGGGTTCCGTAGCATTTTTAAACTTCTGCAGAATTCCGAAGAATAATGGAAGAGTTCCGTAGCATTTTTAAACTTCAGCAGAATTCCGAAGAAGAATGGAAGAGTTCCGTAGCCTTTTTAAACTTCGTCAGAATTCCAAAGAACAATGGAAAAGTTCCGTAGCATTTTTAAACTTCAGCAGAATTCCGAAGAACAATGGAAGAGTTCCGCAGCAGTTTTTAACTTCACCAGAATTCCGAGAACAATGGAAGAGTTCCGTACCATTTTTAAACTTCACCAGAATTCCGAGAACAATGGAAGAGTTCCGTAGCATTTTTAAACTTCAGCTGAATTCTGAAGAACAATGGAAAAGTTCCATAGCATTTTTAAACTTAAGCAGAATTCCGAAGAACAATGGAAGAGTTCCGTTGCAGTTCTAAGCTTCATCAGAATTCCGAAGAACAATGGAAGAGTTTCGTAGCATTTTTAAACTTCAGCAGAATTCAGAAGAACAATGGAAGAGTTCCGTAGCATTTTTAAACTTCAGCAGAATTCCGAAGAACAATGGAAGAGTTCCGTAGCATTTTTAAACTTCAGCAGAATTAAGAATAACAATGGAAGAGTTCCGTAGCATGTTTAAACTTCACCAGAATTCCGTGAACAATGGAAGAGTTCCGTAGCATTTTTAAACTTCAGCAGAATTCCGAAGAACAAAGGAAGAGTTCCGTAGCATTTTCAAACTTCAGAAGAATTCCGAGAACAATGGAAGAGTTCCGTAGCATTTTCAAACTTCAGAAGAATTCCGAGAACAATGGAAGAGTTCCACAGCATTTTTAAACTTCAGCAGAATTCAGAAGAACAATGGAAGAGTTCCGTAGCATTTTTAAACTTCAGCAGAATTCCGAAGAACAATGGAAGAGTTCCGTAGCATTTTTAAATTACAGCAGAATTCCGAAGAACAATGGAAGAGTTCCGTAGCATTTTTAAACTTCAGCAGAATTCCGAGAACAATGGATGAGTTCCGCAGCATTTTTAAACTTCACCAGAATTCCGAGAACAATGGAAGAGTTCCGTAGCATTTTTAAACTTCAGCAGAATTCCGAAGAACAATGGAAGAGTTCCGTAGCATTTTTAAACTTCAGCAGAATTCCGAAGAACAATGGAAGAGTTCTGTTGCAGTTTTAAACTTCATCAGAATTCCGAAGAACAATGGAAGAGTTCCGTAGCCTTTTTAAACTTCAGCAGAACTCAGAAGAACAATGGAAGAGTCCCGTAGCATTTTTAAACTTCAGCAGAATTCTGAAGAACAATGGAAGAGTTCCGTAGCATTTTTAAACTTCACCAGAATACCGTGAACAATGGAAGAGTTCTGTAGCATTTTTAAACTTCAGCAGAATTCCGAATAACAAAGGAAGTGTTCCGTAGCATTTTTAAACTTCAGCAGAATTCTGAAGAACAATGGAAGAGTTCTGTAGCATTTTTAAACTTCAGAAGAATTCCGAGAAAAATGGAAGAGTTCCGTAGCATTTTTAAACTTCAGCAGAATTCCGCAAAACAATGGAAGAGTTACGTAGCATTTTTAAACTTCAGCAGAATTCCAAAGAACAATGGAAGAGTTCCGTAGCATTTTTAAACTTCAGCAGAATTCCGAAGAACAATGGAATTGATCCGTAACATTTTTAAACTTCAGCAGAATTCCCAAGAACAATGGAAGAGCACCGTAGAATTTATAAGCTTCAGCAGAATTCTGAGAACAATGGAAGAGTTCCGTAGCATTTTTAAACTTCACCAGAATTCCAAGAACAATGGAAGAGTTCCGTAGCATTTTTAAACTTCTGCAGAATTCCGAAGAATAATGGAAGAGTTCCGTAGCATTTTTAAACTTCAGCAGAATTCCGAAGAACAATGGAAGAGTTCCGTAGCATTTTTAAACTTCAGCAGAATTCCGAGAACAATGGATGAGTTCCGTAGCATTTTTAAACTTCACCAGAATTCCGAGAACAATGGAAGAGTTCCGTAGCATTTTTAAACTTCAGCAGAATTCCGAGAACAATGGAAGAGTTCCGTAGCATTTTTAAACTTCACCAGAATTCCGAGAACAATGGAAGAGTTCCGTAGCATTTTTAAACTTCAGCAGAATTCCGAGAACAATGGAAGAGTTCCGTAGCATTTTTAAACTTCAGCAGAATTCCGAAGAAAAATGGAAGAGTTCCGTAGCATTTTTAAACTTCAGCAGAATTCCGAAGAACAATGGAAGAGTTCCGTTGCAGTTTTAAGCTTCATCAGAATTCCGAAGAACAATGGAAGAGTTCCGTAGCATTTTTAAACTTCAGCAGAATTCCGAAGAACAATGGAAGAGTTCCGTAGCATTTTTAAACTTCAGCAGAATTCCGAAGAACAATGGAAGAGTTCCGCAGCAGTTTTTAACTTCACCAGAATTCCGAGAACAATGGAAGAGTTCCGTACCATTTTTAAACTTCACCAGAATTCCGAGAACAATGGAAGAGTTCCGTAGCATTTTTAAACTTCAGCTGAATTCTGAAGAACAATGGAAAAGTTCTGTAGCATTTTTAAACTTCAGCAGAATTCTGAAGAACAATGGAAGAGTTCCGTTGAAGTTCTAAGCTTCATCAGAATTCCGAAGAACAATGGAAGAGTTTCGTAGCATTTTTAAACTTCAGCAGAATTCAGAAGAACAATGGAAGAGTTCCGTAGCATTTTTAAACTTCAGCAGAATTCCGAAGAACAATGGAAGAGTTCCGTAGCATTTTTAAACTTCAGCAGAATTAAGAATAACAATGGAAGAGTTCCGTAGCATTTTTAAACTTCACCAGAATTCCGTGAACAATGGAAGAGTTCCGTAGCATTTTTAAACTTCAGCAGAATTCCGAAGAACAAAGGAAGAGTTCCGTAGCATTTTCAAACTTCAGAAGAATTCCGAGAACAATGGAAGAGTTCCGTAGCATTTTCAAACTTCAGAAGAATTCCGAGAACAATGGAAGAGTTCCACAGCATTTTTAAACTTCAGCAGAATTCCGAAGAACAATGGAAGAGTTCCGTAGCATTTTTAAACTTCAGCAGAATTCAGAAGAACAATGGAAGAGTTCCGTAGCATTTTTAAATTACAGCAGAATTCCGAAGAACAATGGAAGAGTTCCGTAGCATTTTTAAACTTCAGCAGAATTCCGAGAACAATGGATGAGTTCCGCAGCATTTTTAAACTTCACCAGAATTCCGAGAACAATGGAAGAGTTCCGTAGCATTTTTAAACTTCAGCAGAATTCTGAAGAACAATGGAAGAGTTCCGTAGCATTTTTAAACTTCAGCAGAATTCCGAAGAACAATGGAAGAGTTCTGTTGCAGTTTTAAACTTCATCAGAATTCCGAAGAACAATGGAAGAGTTCCGAAGCCTTTTTAAACTTCAGCAGAACTCAGAAGAACAATGGAAGAGTCCCGTAGCATTTTTAAACTTCAGCAGAATTCCGAAGAACAATGGAAGAGTTCCGTAGCATTTTTAAACTTCACCAGAATACCGTGAACAATGGAAGAGTTCTGTAGCATTTTTAAACTTCAGCAGAATTCCGAATAACAAAGGAAGTGTTCCGTAGCATTTTTAAACTTCAGCAGAATTCTGAAGAACAATGGAAGAGTTCTGTAGCATTTTTAAACTTCAGAAGAATTCCGAGAAAAATGGAAGAGTTCCGTAGCATTTTTAAACTTCAGCAGAATTCCGCAAAACAATGGAAGAGTTCCGTAGCATTTTTAAACTTCAGCAGAATTCCAAAGAACAATGGAAGAGTTCCGTAGCATTTTTAAACTTCAGCAGAATTCCGAAGAACAATGGAATTGATCCGTAACATTTTTAAACTTCAGCAGAATTCCCAAGAACAATGGAAGAGCACCGTAGAATTTATAAGCTTCAGCAGAATTCTGAGAACAATGGAAGAGTTCCGTAGCATTTTTAAACTTCACCAGAATTCCAAGAACAATGGAAGAGTTCCGTAGCATTTTTAAACTTCTGCAGAATTCCGAAGAATAATGGAAGAGTTCCGTAGCATTTTTAAACTTCAGCAGAATTCCGAAGAACAATGGAAGAGTTCCGTAGCATTTTTAAACTTCAGCTGAATTCTGAAGAACAATGGAAAAGTTCCGTAGCATTTTTAAACTTCAGCAGATTTCCGAAGAACAATGGAAGAGTTCCGCAGCAGTTTTTAACTTCACCAGAATTCCGAGAACAATGGAAGAGTTCCGTACCATTTTTAAACTTCACCAGAATTCCGAGAACAATGGAAGAATTCCGTAGCATTTTTAAACTTCACCAGAATTCCGAGAACAATGGAAGAATTCCGTAGCATTTTTAAACTTCAGCAGAATTCCGAAGAACAATGGAAGAGTTCCGTTGCAGTTCTAAGCTTCATCAGAATTCCGAAGAACAATGGAAGAGTTTCGTAGCATTTTTAAACTTCAGCAGAATTCAGAAGAACAATGGAAGAGTTCCGTAGCATTTTTAAACTTCAGCAGAATTCCGAAGAACAATGGAAGAGTTCCGTAGCATTTTTAATCTTCAGCAGAATTAAGAATAACAATGGAAGAGTTCCGTAGCATTTTTAAACTTCACCAGAATTCCGTGAACAATGGAAGAGTTCCGTAGCATTTTTAAACTTCAGCAGAATTCCGAAGAACAAAGGAAGAGTTCCGTAGCATTTTCAAACTTCAGAAGAATTCCGAGAACAATGGAAGAGTTCCGTAGCATTTTCAAACTTCAGAAGAATTCCGAGAACAATGGAAGAGTTCCACAGCATTTTTAAACTTCAGCAGAATTCCGAAGAACAATGGAAGAGTTCCGTAGCATTTTTAAACTTCAGCAGAATTCCAAAGAACAATGGAAGAGTTCCGTAGCATTTTTAAATTACAGCAGAATTCCGAAGAACAATGGAAGAGTTCCGTAGCATTTTCAAACTTCAGCAGAATTCCGAGAACAATGGATGAGTTCCGCAGCATTTTTAAACTTCACCAGAATTCCGAGAACAATGGAAGAGTTCCGTAGCATTTTTAAACTTCAGCAGAATTCCGAAGAACAATGGAAGAGTTCCGTAGCATTTTTAAACTTCAGCAGAATTCCGAAGAACAATGGAAGAGTTCTGTTGCAGTTTTAAACTTCACCAGAATTCCGGAGAACAATGGAAGAGTTCCGTAGCCTTTTTAAACTTCAGCAGAACTCAGAAGAACAATGGAAGAGTCCCGTAGCATTTTTAAACTTCAGCAGAATTCCGAAGAACAATGGAAGAGTTCCGTAGCATTTTTAAACTTCACCAGAATACCGTGAACAATGGAAGAGTTCTGTAGCATTTTTAAACTTCAGCAGAATTCCGAATAACAAAGGAAGTGTTCCGTAGCATTTTTAAACTTCAGCAGAATTCTGAAGAACAATGGAAGTGTTCTGTAGCATTTTTAAACTTCAGAAGAATTCCGAGAAAAATGGAAGAGTTCCGTAGCATTTTTAAACTTCAGCAGAATTCCGCAAAACAATGGAAGAGTTCCGTAGCATTTTTAAACTTCAGCAGAATTCCGAAGAACAATGGAATTGATCCGTAACATTTTTAAACTTCAGCAGAATTCCCAAGAACAATGGAAGAGCACCGTAGAATTTATAAGCTTCAGCAGAATTCTGAGAACAATGGAAGAGTTCCGTAGCATTTTTAAACTTCACCAGAATTCCAAGAACAATGGAAGAGTTCCGTAGCATTTTTAAACTTCTGCAGAATTCCGAAGAATAATGGAAGAGTTCCGTAGCATTTTTAAACTTCAGCAGAATTCCGAAGAACAATGGAAGAGTTCCGTAGCCTTTTTAAACTTCTTCAGAATTCCGAAGAACAATGGAAAAGTTCCGTACCATTTTTAAACTTCAGCAGAATTCCGAAGAACAATGGAAGAGTTCCGTAGCATTTTTAAACTTCAGCAGAATTCCGAGAACAATGGATGGGTTCCGTAGCATTTTTAAACTTCTGCAGAATTCCGAAGAATAATGGAAGAGTTCCGTAGCATTTTTAAACTTCAGCAGAATTCCGAAGAAGAATGGAAGAGTTCCGTAGCCTTTTTAAACTTCGTCAGAATTCCAAAGAACAATGGAAAAGTTCCGTAGCATTTTTAAACTTCAGCAGAATTCCGAAGAACAATGGAAGAGTTCCGCAGCAGTTTTTAACTTCACCAGAATTCCGAGAACAATGGAAGAGTTCCGTACCATTTTTAAACTTCACCAGAATTCCGAGAACAATGGAAGAGTTCCGTAGCATTTTTAAACTTCAGCTGAATTCTGAAGAACAATGGAAAAGTTCCGTAGCATTTTTAAACTTAAGCAGAATTCCGAAGAACAATGGAAGAGTTCCGTTGCAGTTCTAAGCTTCATCAGAATTCCGAAGAACAATGGAAGAGTTTCGTAGCATTTTTAAACTTCAGCAGAATTCAGAAGAACAATGGAAGAGTTCCGTAGCATTTTTAAACTTCAGCAGAATTCCGAAGAACAATGGAAGAGTTCCGTAGCATTTTTAAACTTCAGCAGAATTAAGAATAACAATGGAAGAGTTCCGTAGCATGTTTAAACTTCACCAGAATTCCGTGAACAATGGAAGAGTTCCGTAGCATTTTTAAACTTCAGCAGAATTCCGAAGAACAAAGGAAGAGTTCCGTAGCATTTTCAAACTTCAGAAGAATTCCGAGAACAATGGAAGAGTTCCGTAGCATTTTCAAACTTCAGAAGAATTCCGAGAACAATGGAAGAGTTCCACAGCATTTTTAAACTTCAGCAGAATTCAGAAGAACAATGGAAGAGTTCCGTAGCATTTTTAAACTTCAGCAGAATTCCGAAGAACAATGGAAGAGTTCCGTAGCATTTTTAAATTACAGCAGAATTCCGAAGAACAATGGAAGAGTTCCGTAGCATTTTTAAACTTCAGCAGAATTCCGAGAACAATGGATGAGTTCCGCAGCATTTTTAAACTTCACCAGAATTCCGAGAACAATGGAAGAGTTCCGTAGCATTTTTAAACTTCAGCAGAATTCCGAAGAACAATGGAAGAGTTCCGTAGCATTTTTAAACTTCAGCAGAATTCCGAAGAACAATGGAAGAGTTCTGTTGCAGTTTTAAACTTCATCAGAATTCCGAAGAACAATGGAAGAGTTCCGTAGCCTTTTTAAACTTCAGCAGAACTCAGAAGAACAATGGAAGAGTCCCGTAGCATTTTTAAACTTCAGCAGAATTCTGAAGAACAATGGAAGAGTTCCGTAGCATTTTTAAACTTCACCAGAATACCGTGAACAATGGAAGAGTTCTGTAGCATTTTTAAACTTCAGCAGAATTCCGAATAACAAAGGAAGTGTTCCGTAGCATTTTTAAACTTCAGCAGAATTCTGAAGAACAATGGAAGTGTTCTGTAGCATTTTTAAACTTCAGAAGAATTCCGAGAAAAATGGAAGAGTTCCGTAGCATTTTTAAACTTCAGCAGAATTCCGCAAAACAATGGAAGAGTTCCGTAGCATTTTTAAACTTCAGCAGAATTCCGAAGAACAATGGAATTGATCCGTAACATTTTTAAACTTCAGCAGAATTCCCAAGAACAATGGAAGAGCACCGTAGAATTTATAAGCTTCAGCAGAATTCTGAGAACAATGGAAGAGTTCCGTAGCATTTTTAAACTTCACCAGAATTCCAAGAACAATGGAAGAGTTCCGTAGCATTTTTAAACTTCTGCAGAATTCCGAAGAATAATGGAAGAGTTCCGTAGCATTTTTAAACTTCAGCAGAATTCCGAAGAACAATGCAAGAGTTCCGTAGCCTTTTTAAACTTCTTCAGAATTCCGAAGAACAATGGAAAAGTTCCGTACCATTTTTAAACTTCAGCAGAATTCCGAAGAACAATGGAAGAGTTCCGTAGCATTTTTAAACTTCAGCAGAATTCCGAGAACAATGGATGGGTTCCGTAGCATTTTTAAACTTCTGCAGAATTCCGAAGAATAATGGAAGAGTTCCGTAGCATTTTTAAACTTCAGCAGAATTCCGAAGAAGAATGGAAGAGTTCCGTAGCCTTTTTAAACTTCGTCAGAATTCCAAAGAACAATGGAAAAGTTCCGTAGCATTTTTAAACTTCAGCAGAATTCCGAAGAACAATGGAAGAGTTCCGCAGCAGTTTTTAACTTCACCAGAATTCCGAGAACAATGGAAGAGTTCCGTACCATTTTTAAACTTCACCAGAATTCCGAGAACAATGGAAGAGTTCCGTAGCATTTTTAAACTTCAGCTGAATTCTGAAGAACAATGGAAAAGTTCCGTAGCATTTTTAAACTTAAGCAGAACTCCGAAGAACAATGGAAGAGTTCCGTTGCAGTTCTAAGCTTCATCAGAATTCCGAAGAACAATGGAAGAGTTTCGTAGCATTTTTAAACTTCAGCAGAATTCAGAAGAACAATGGAAGAGTTCCGTAGCATTTTTAAACTTCAGCAGAATTCCGAAGAACAATGGAAGAGTTCCGTAGCATTTTTAAACTTCAGCAGAATTAAGAATAACAATGGAAGAGTTCCGTAGCATGTTTAAACTTCACCAGAATTCCGTGAACAATGGAAGAGTTCCGTAGCATTTTTAAACTTCAGCAGAATTCCGAAGAACAAAGGAAGAGTTCCGTAGCATTTTCAAACTTCAGAAGAATTCCGAGAACAATGGAAGAGTTCCGTAGCATTTTCAAACTTCAGAAGAATTCCGAGAACAATGGAAGAGTTCCACAGCATTTTTAAACTTCAGCAGAATTCAGAAGAACAATGGAAGAGTTCCGTAGCATTTTTAAACTTCAGCAGAATTCCGAAGAACAATGGAAGAGTTCCGTAGCATTTTTAAATTACAGCAGAATTCCGAAGAACAATGGAAGAGTTCCGTAGCATTTTTAAACTTCAGCAGAATTCCGAGAACAATGGATGAGTTCCGCAGCATTTTTAAACTTCACCAGAATTCCGAGAACAATGGAAGAGTTCCGTAGCATTTTTAAACTTCAGCAGAATTCCGAAGAACAATGGAAGAGTTCCGTAGCATTTTTAAACTTCAGCAGAATTCCGAAGAACAATGGAAGAGTTCTGTTGCAGTTTTAAACTTCATCAGAATTCCGAAGAACAATGGAAGAGTTCCGTAGCCTTTTTAAACTTCAGCAGAACTCAGAAGAACAATGGAAGAGTCCCGTAGCATTTTTAAACTTCAGCAGAATTCTGAAGAACAATGGAAGAGTTCCGTAGCATTTTTAAACTTCACCAGAATACCGTGAACAATGGAAGAGTTCTGTAGCATTTTTAAACTTCAGCAGAATTCCGAATAACAAAGGAAGTGTTCCGTAGCATTTTTAAACTTCAGCAGAATTCTGAAGAACAATGGAAGAGTTCTGTAGCATTTTTAAACTTCAGAAGAATTCCGAGAAAAATGGAAGAGTTCCGTAGCATTTTTAAACTTCAGCAGAATTCCGCAAAACAATGGAAGAGTTACGTAGCATTTTTAAACTTCAGCAGAATTCCAAAGAACAATGGAAGAGTTCCGTAGCATTTTTAAACTTCAGCAGAATTCCGAAGAACAATGGAATTGATCCGTAACATTTTTAAACTTCAGCAGAATTCCCAAGAACAATGGAAGAGCACCGTAGAATTTATAAGCTTCAGCAGAATTCTGAGAACAATGGAAGAGTTCCGTAGCATTTTTAAACTTCACCAGAATTCCAAGAACAATGGAAGAGTTCCGTAGCATTTTTAAACTTCTGCAGAATTCCGAAGAATAATGGAAGAGTTCCGTAGCATTTTTAAACTTCAGCAGAATTCCGAAGAACAATGGAAGAGTTCCGTAGCATTTTTAAACTTCAGCAGAATTCCGAGAACAATGGATGAGTTCCGTAGCATTTTTAAACTTCACCAGAATTCCGAAAACAATGGAAGAGTTCCGTAGCATTTTTAAACTTCAGCAGAATTCCGAGAACAATGGAAGAGTTCCGTAGCATTTTTAAACTTCACCAGAATTCCGAGAACAATGGAAGAGTTCCGTAGCATTTTTAAACTTCAGCAGAATTCCGAAGAACAATGGAAGAGTTCCGTAGCCTTTTTAAACTTCAGCAGAACTCAGAAGAACAATGGAAGAGTCCCGTAGCATTTTTAAACTTCAGCAGAATTCTGAAGAACAATGGAAGAGTTCCGTAGCATTTTTAAACTTCACCAGAATACCGTGAACAATGGAAGAGTTCTGTAGCATTTTTAAACTTCAGCAGAATTCCGAATAACAAAGGAAGTGTTCCGTAGCATTTTTAAACTTCAGCAGAATTCTGAAGAACAATGGAAGAGTTCTGTAGCATTTTTAAACTTCAGAAGAATTCCGAGAAAAATGGAAGAGTTCCGTAGCATTTTTAAACTTCAGCAGAATTCCGCAAAACAATGGAAGAGTTACGTAGCATTTTTAAACTTCAGCAGAATTCCAAAGAACAATGGAAGAGTTCCGTAGCATTTTTAAACTTCAGCAGAATTCCGAAGAACAATGGAATTGATCCGTAACATTTTTAAACTTCAGCAGAATTCCCAAGAACAATGGAAGAGCACCGTAGAATTTATAAGCTTCAGCAGAATTCTGAGAACAATGGAAGAGTTCCGTAGCATTTTTAAACTTCACCAGAATTCCAAGAACAATGGAAGAGTTCCGTAGCATTTTTAAACTTCTGCAGAATTCCGAAGAATAATGGAAGAGTTCCGTAGCATTTTTAAACTTCAGCAGAATTCCGAAGAACAATGGAAGAGTTCCGTAGCATTTTTAAACTTCAGCAGAATTCCGAGAACAATGGATGAGTTCCGTAGCATTTTTAAACTTCACCAGAATTCCGAGAACAATGGAAGAGTTCCGTAGCATTTTTAAACTTCAGCAGAATTCCGAGAACAATGGAAGAGTTCCGTAGCATTTTTAAACTTCACCAGAATTCCGAGAACAATGGAAGAGTTCCGTAGCATTTTTAAACTTCAGCAGAATTCCGAGAACAATGGAAGAGTTCCGTAGCATTTTTAAACTTCAGCAGAATTCCGAAGAAAAATGGAAGAGTTCCGTAGCATTTTTAAACTTCAGCAGAATTCCGAAGAACAATGGAAGAGTTCCGTTGCAGTTTTAAGCTTCATCAGAATTCCGAAGAACAATGGAAGAGTTCCGTAGCATTTTTAAACTTCAGCAGAATTCCGAAGAACAATGGAAGAGTTCCGTAGCATTTTTAAACTTCAGCAGAATTCCGAAGAACAATGGAAGAGTTCCGCAGCAGTTTTTAACTTCACCAGAATTCCGAGAACAATGGAAGAGTTCCGTACCATTTTTAAACTTCACCAGAATTCCGAGAACAATGGAAGAGTTCCGTAGCATTTTTAAACTTCAGCTGAATTCTGAAGAACAATGGAAAAGTTCTGTAGCATTTTTAAACTTCAGCAGAATTCTGAAGAACAATGGAAGAGTTCCGTTGAAGTTCTAAGCTTCATCAGAATTCCGAAGAACAATGGAAGAGTTTCGTAGCATTTTTAAACTTCAGCAGAATTCAGAAGAACAATGGAAGAGTTCCGTAGCATTTTTAAACTTCAGCAGAATTCCAAAGAACAATGGAAGAGTTCCGTAGCATTTTTAAACTTCAGCAGAATTAAGAATAACAATGGAAGAGTTCCGTAGCATTTTTAAACTTCACCAGAATTCCGTGAACAATGGAAGAGTTCCGTAGCATTTTTAAACTTCAGCAGAATTCCGAAGAACAAAGGAAGAGTTCCGTAGCATTTTCAAACTTCAGAAGAATTCCGAGAACAATGGAAGAGTTCCGTAGCATTTTCAAACATCAGAAGAATTCCGAGAACAATGGAAGAGTTCCACAGCATTTTTAAACTTCAGCAGAATTCCGAAGAACAATGGAAGAGTTCCGTAGCATTTTTAAACTTCAGCAGAATTCCGAAGAACAATGGAAGAGTTCCGTAGCATTTTTAAATTACAGCAGAATTCCGAAGAACAATGGAAGAGTTCCGTAGCATTTTTAAACTTCAGCAGAATTCCGAGAACAATGGATGAGTTCCGCAGCATTTTTAAACTTCACCAGAATTCCGAGAACAATGGAAGAGTTCCGTAGCATTTTTAAACTTCAGCAGAATTCCGAAGAACAATGGAAGAGTTCCGTAGCATTTTTAAACTTCAGCAGAATTCCGAAGAACAATGGAAGAGTTCTGTTGCAGTTTTAAACTTCATCAGAATTCCGAAGAACAATGGAAGAGTTCCGAAGCCTTTTTATACTTCAGCAGAACTCAGAAGAACAATGGAAGAGTCCCGTAGCATTTTTAAACTTCAGCAGAATTCCGAAGAACAATGGAAGAGTTCCGTAGCATTTTTAAACTTCACCAGAATACCGTGAACAATGGAAGAGTTCTGTAGCATTTTTAAACTTCAGCAGAATTCCGAATAACAAAGGAAGTGTTCCGTAGCATTTTTAAACTTCAGCAGAATTCTGAAGAACAATGGAAGAGTTCTGTAGCATTTTTAAACTTCAGAAGAATTCCGAGAAAAATGGAAGAGTTCCGTAGCATTTTTAAACTTCAGCAGAATTCCGCAAAACAATGGAAGAGTTCCGTAGCATTTTTAAACTTCAGCAGAATTCCAAAGAACAATGGAAGAGTTCCGTAGCATTTTTAAACTTCAGCAGAATTCCGAAGAACAATGGAATTGATCCGTAACATTTTTAAACTTCAGCAGAATTCCCAAGAACAATGGAAGAGCACCGTAGAATTTATAAGCTTCAGCAGAATTCTGAGAACAATGGAAGAGTTCCGTAGCATTTTTAAACTTCACCAGAATTCCAAGAACAATGGAAGAGTTCCGTAGCATTTTTAAACTTCTGCAGAATTCCGAAGAATAATGGAAGAGTTCCGTAGCATTTTTAAACTTCAGCAGAATTCCGAAGAACAATGGAAGAGTTCCGTAGCATTTTTAAACTTCAGCTGAATTCTGAAGAACAATGGAAAAGTTCCGTAGCATTTTTAAACTTCAGCAGATTTCCGAAGAACAATGGAAGAGTTCCGCAGCAGTTTTTAGCTTCACCAGAATTCCGAGAACAATGGAAGAGTTCCGTACCATTTTTAAACTTCACCAGAATTCCGAGAACAATGGAAGAATTCCGTAGCATTTTTAAACTTCACCAGAATTCCGAGAACAATGGAAGAATTCCGTAGCATTTTTAAACTTCAGCAGAATTCCGAAGAACAATGGAAGAGTTCCGTTGCAGTTCTAAGCTTCATCAGAATTCCGAAGAACAATGGAAGAGTTTCGTAGCATTTTTAAACTTCAGCAGAATTCAGAAAAACAATGGAAGAGTTCCGTAGCATTTTTAAACTTCAGCAGAATTCCGAAGAACAATGGAAGAGTTCCGTAGCATTTTTAAACTTCAGCAGAATTAAGAATAACAATGGAAGAGTTCCGTAGCATTTTTAATCTTCACCAGAATTCCGTGAACAATGGAAGAATTCCGTAGCATTTTTAAACTTCAGCAGAATTCCGAAGAACAAAGGAAGAGTTCCGTAGCATTTTCAAACTTCAGAAGATTTCTGAGAACAATGGAAGAGTTCCGTAGCATTTTCAAACTTCAGAAGAATTCCGAGAACAATGGAAGAGTTCCACAGCATTTTTAAACTTCAGCAGAATTCCGAAGAACAATGGAAGAGTTCCGTAGCATTTTTAAACTTCAGCAGAATTCCGAAGAACAATGGAAGAGTTCCGTAGCATTTTTAAATTACAGCAGAATTCCGAAGAACAATGGAAGAGTTCCGTAGCATTTTTAAACTTCAGCAGAATTCCGAGAACAATGGATGAGTTCCGCAGCATTTTTAAACTTCACCAGAATTCCGAGAACAATGGAAGAGTTCCGTAGCATTTTTAAACTTCAGCAGAATTCCGAAGAACAATGGAAGAGTTCCGTAGCATTTTTAAACTTCAGCAGAATTCCGAAGAACAATGGAAGAGTTCTGTTGCAGTTTTAAACTTCATCAGAATTCCGAAGAACAATGGAAGAGATCCGTAGCCTTTTTAAACTTCAGCAGAACTCAGAAGAACAATGGAAGAGTCCCGTAGCATTTTTAAACTTCAGCAGAATTCCGAAGAACAATGGAAGAGTTCCGTAGCATTTTTAAACTTCACCAGAATACCGTGAACAATGGAAGAGTTCTGTAGCATTTTTAAACTTCAGCAGAATTCCGAATAACAAAGGAAGTGTTCCGTAGCATTTTTAAACTTCAGCAGAATTCTGAAGAACAATGGAAGAGTTCTGTAGCATTTTTAAACTTCAGAAGAATTCCAAGAAAAATGGAAGAGTTCCGTAGCATTTTTAAACTTCAGCAGAATTCCGCAAAACAATGGAAGAGTTCCGTAGCATTTTTAAACTTCAGCAGAATTCCGAAGAACAATGGAATTGATCCGTAACATTTTTAAACTTCAGCAGAATTCCCAAGAACAATGGAAGAGCACCGTAGAATTTATAAGCTTCAGCAGAATTCTGAGAACAATGGAAGAGTTCCGTAGCATTTTTAAACTTCACCAGAATTCCAAGAACAATGGAAGAGTTCCGTAGCATTTTTAAACTTCTGCAGAATTCCGAAGAATAATGGAAGAGTTCCGTAGCATTTTTAAACTTCAGCAGAATTCCGAAGAACAATGGAAGAGTTCCGTAGCATTTTTAAACTTCAGCAGAATTCCGAGAACAATGGATGAGTTCCGTAGCATTTTTAAACTTCACCAGAATTCAGAGAACAATGGAAGAGTTCCGTAGCATTTTTAAACTTCAACAGAATTCCGAGAACAATGGAAGAGTTCCGTAGCATTTTTAAACTTCACCAGAATTCCGAGAACAATGGAAGAGTTCCGTAGCATTTTTAAACTTCAGCAGAATTCCGAGAACAATGGAAGAGTTCCGTAGCATTTTTAAACTTCAGCAGAATTCCGAAGAACAATGGAAGAGTTCCGTAGCATTTTTAAACTTCAGCAGAATTCCGAAGAACAATGGAATTGATCCGTAACATTTTTAAACTTCAGCAGAATTCCCAAGAACAATGGAAGAGCACCGTAGAATTTATAAGCTTCAGCAGAATTCTGAGAACAATGGAAGAGTTCCGTAGCATTTTTAAACTTCACCAGAATTCCAAGAACAATGGAAGAGTTCCGTAGCATTTTTAAACTTCTGCAGAATTCCGAAGAATAATGGAAGAGTTCCGTAGCATTTTTAAACTTCAGCAGAATTCCGAAGAACAATGGAAGAGTTCCGTAGCATTTTTAAGCTTCAGCTGAATTCTGAAGAACAATGGAAAAGTTCCGTAGCATTTTTAAACTTCAGCAGATTTCCGAAGAACAATGGAAGAGTTCCGCAGCAGTTTTTAACTTCACCAGAATTCCGAGAACAATGGAAGAGTTCCGTACCATTTTTAAACTTCACCAGAATTCCGAGAACAATGGAAGAATTCCGTAGCATTTTTAAACTTCACCAGAATTCCGAGAACAATGGAAGAATTCCGTAGCATTTTTAAACTTCAGCAGAATTCCGAAGAACAATGGAAGAGTTCCGTTGCAGTTCTAAGCTTCATCAGAATTCCGAAGAACAATGGAAGGGTTTCGTAGCATTTTTAAACTTCAGCAGAATTCAGAAGAACAATGGAAGAGTTCCGTAGCATTTTTAAACTTCAGCAGAATTCCGAAGAACAATGGAAGAGTTCCGTAGCATTTTTAAACTTCAGCAGAATTAAGAATAACAATGGAAGAGTTCCGTAGCATTTTTAAACTTCACCAGAATTCCGTGAACAATGGAAGAGTTCGTAGCATTTTTAAACTTCAGCAGAATTCCGAAGAACAAAGGAAGAGTTCCGTAGCATTTTCAAACTTCAGAAGAATTCCAAGAACAATGGAAGAGTTCCGTAGCATTTTCAAACTTCAGAAGAATTCCGAGAACAATGGAAGAGTTCCACAGCATTTTTAAACTTCAGCAGAATTCCGAAGAACAATGGAAGAGTTCCGTAGCATTTTTAAACTTCAGCAGAATTCCGAAGAACAATGGAAGAGTTCCGTAGCATTTTTAAATTACAGCAGAATTCCGAAGAACAATGGAAGAGTTCCGTAGCATTTTTAAACTTCAGCAGAATTCCGAGAACAATGGATGAGATCCGCAGCATTTTTAAACTTCACCAGAATTCCGAGAACAATGGAAGAGTTCCGTAGCATTTTTAAACTTCAGCAGAATTCCGAAGAACAATGGAAGAGTTCCGTAGCATTTTTAAACTTCAGCAGAATTCCGAAGAACAATGGAAGAGTTCTGTTGCAGTTTTAAACTTCATCAGAATTCCGAAGAACAATGGAAGAGTTCCGTAGCCTTTTTAAACTTCAGCAGAACTCAGAAGAACAATGGAAGAGTCCCGTAGCATTTTTAAACTTCAGCAGAATTCCGAAGAACAATGGAAGAGTTCCGTAGCATTTTTAAACTTCACCAGAATACCGTGAACAATGGAAGAGTTCTGTAGCATTTTTAAACTTCAGCAGAATTCCGAATAACAAAGGAAGTGTTCCGTAGCATTTTTAAACTTCAGCAGAATTCTGAAGAACAATGGAAGAGTTCTGTAGCATTTTTAAACTTCAGACGAATTCCGAGAAAAATGGAAGAGTTCCGTAGCATTTTTAAACTTCAGCAGAATTCCGCAAAACAATGGAAGAGTTCCGTAGCATTTTTAAACTTCAGCAGAATTCCGAAGAACAATGGAAGAGTTCCGTTGCAGTTCTAAGCTTCATCAGAATTCCGAAGAACAATGGAAGAGTTTCGTAGCATTTTTAAACTTCAGCAGAATTCAGAAGAACAATGGAAGAGTTCCGTAGCATTTTTAAACTTCAGCAGAATTCCGAAGAACAATGGAAGAGTTCCGTAGCATTTTTAAACTTCAGCAGAATTAAGAATAACAATGGAAGAGTTCTGTAGCATTTTTAAACTTCACCAGAATTCCGTGAACAATGGAAGAGTTCCGTAGCATTTTTAAACTTCAGCAGAATTCCGAAGAACAAAGGAAGAGTTCCGTAGCATTTTCAAACTTCAGAAGAATTCCGAGAACAATGGAAGAGTTCCGTAGCATTTTCAAACTTCAGAAGAATTCCGAGAACAATGGAAGAGTTCCACAGCATTTTTAAACTTCAGCAGAATTCCGAAGAACAATGGAAGAGTTCCGTAGCATTTTTAAACCAGCAGAATTCCGAAGAACAATGGAAGAGTTCCGTAGCATTTTTAAATTACAGCAGAATTCCGAGGAACAATGGAAGAGTTCCGTAGCATTTTTAAACTTCAGCAGAATTCCGAGAACAATGGATGAGTTCCGCAGCATTTTTAAACTTCACCAGAATTCCGAGAACAATGGAAGAGTTCCGTAGCATTTTTAAACTTCAGCAGAATTCCGAAGAACAATGGAAGAGTTCCGTAGCATTTTTAAACTTCAGCAGAATTCCGAAGAACAATGGAAGAGTTCTGTTGCAGTTTTAAACTTCATCAGAAATCCGAAGAACAATGGAAGAGTTCCGAAGCCTTTTTAAACTTCAGCAGAACTCAGAAGAACAATGGAAGAGTCCCGTAGCATTTTTAAACTTCAGCAGAATTCCGAAGAACAATGGAAGAGTTCCGTAACATTTTTAAACTTCACCAGAATACCGTGAACAATGGAAGAGTTCTGTAGCATTTTTAAACTTCAGCAGAATTCCGAATAACAAAGGAAGTGTTCCGTAGCATTTTTAAACTTCAGCAGAATTCTGAAGAACAATGGAAGAGTTCTGTAGCATTTTTAAACTTCAGAAGAATTCCGAGAAAAATGGAAGAGTTCCGTAGCATTTTTAAACTTCAGCAGAATTCCGCAAAACAATGGAAGAGTTCCGTAGCATTTTTAAACTTCAGCAGAATTCCAAAGAACAATGGAAGAGTTCCGTAGCATTTTTAAACTTCAGCAGAATTCCGAAGAACAATGGAATTGATCCGTAACATTTTTAAACTTCAGCAGAATTCCCAAGAACAATGGAAGAGCACCGTAGAATTTATAAGCTTCAGCAGAATTCTGAGAACAATGGAAGAGTTCCGTAGCATTTTTAAACTTCACCAGAATTCCAAGAACAATGGAAGAGTTCCGTAGCATTTTTAAACTTCTGCAGAATTCCGAAGAATAATGGAAGAGTTCCGTAGCATTTTTAAACTTCAGCAGAATTCCGAAGAACAATGGAAGAGTTCCGTAGCATTTTTAAACTTCAGCTGAATTCTGAAGAACAATGGAAAAGTTCCGTAGCATTTTTAAACTTCAGCAGATTTCCGAAGAACAATGGAAGAGTTCCGCAGCAGTTTTTAACTTCACCAGAATTCCGAGAACAATGGAAGAGTTCCGTACCATTTTTAAACTTCACCAGAATTCCGAGAACAATGGAAGAATTCCGTAGCATTTTTAAACTTCACCAGAATTCCGAGAACAATGGAAGAATTCCGTAGCATTTTTAAACTTCAGCAGAATTCCGAAGAACAATGGAAGAGTTCCGTTGCAGTTCTAAGCTTCATCAGAATTCCGAAGAACAATGGAAGAGTTTCGTAGCATTTTTAAACTTCAGCAGAATTCAGAAGAACAATGGAAGAGTTCCGTAGCATTTTTAAACTTCAGCAGAATTCCGAAGAACAATGGAAGAGTTCCGTAGCATTTTTAAACTTCAGCAGAATTAAGAATAACAATGGAAGAGTTCCGTAGCATTTTTAAACTTCACCAGAATTCCGTGAACAATGGAAGAGTTCCGTAGCATTTTTAAACTTCAGCAGAATTCCGAAGAACAAAGGAAGAGTTCCGTAGCATTTTCAAACTTCAGAAGAATTCCGAGAACAATGGAAGAGTTCCATAGCATTTTCAAACTTCAGAAGAATTCCGAGAACAATGGAAGAGTTCCACAGCATTTTTAAACTTCAGCAGAATTCCGAAGAACAATGGAAGAGTTCCGTAGCATTTTTAAACTTCAGCAGAATTCCGAAGAACAATGGAAGAGTTCCGTAGCATTTTTAAATTACAGCAGAATTCCGAAGAACAATGGAAGAGTTCCGTAGCATTTTTAAACTTCAGCAGAATTCCGAGAACAATGGATGAGTTCCGCAGCATTTTTAAACTTCACCAGAATTCCGAGAACAATGGAAGAGTTCCGTAGCATTTTTAAACTTCAGCAGAATTCCGAAGAACAATGGAAGAGTTCCGTAGCATTTTTAAACTTCAGCAGAATTCCGAAGAACAATGGAAGAGTTCTGTTGCAGTTTTAAACTTCATCAGAATTCCGAAGAACAATGGAAGAGTTCCGTAGCCTTTTTAAACTTCAGCAGAACTCAGAAGAACAATGGAAGAGTCCCGTAGCATTTTTAAACTTCAGCAGAATTCCGAAGAACAATGGAAGAGTTCCGTAGCATTTTTAAACTTCACCAGAATACCGTGAACAATGGAAGAGTTCTGTAGCATTTTTAAACTTCAGCAGAATTCCGAATAACAAAGGAAGTGTTCCGTAGCATTTTTAAACTTCAGCAGAATTCTGAAGAACAATGGAAGAGTTCTGTAGCATTTTTAAACTTCAGAAGAATTCCGAGAAAAATGGAAGAGTTCCGTAGCATTTTTAAACTTCAGCAGAATTCCGCAAAACAATGGAAGAGTTCCGTAGCATTTTTAAACTTCAGCAGAATTCCGAAGAACAATGGAATTGATCTGTAACATTTTTAAACTTCAGCAGAATTCCCAAGAACAATGGAAGAGCACCGTAGAATTTATAAGCTTCAGCAGAATTCTGAGAACAATGGAAGAGTTCCGTAGCATTTTTAAACTTGACCAGAATTCCAAGAACAATGGAAGAGTTCCGTAGCATTTTTAAACTTCTGCAGAATTCCGAAGAATAATGGAAGAGTTCCGTAGCATTTTTAAACTTCAGCAGAATTCCGAAGAACAATGGAAGAGTTCCGTAGCCTTTTTAAACTTCGTCAGAATTCCGAAGAACAATGGAAAAGTTCCGTACCATTTTTAAACTTCAGCAGAATTCCGAAGAACAATGGAAGAGTTCCGTAGCATTTTTAAACTTCAGCAGAATTCCGAGAACAATGGATGGGTTCCGTAGCATTTTTAAACTTCTGCAGAATTCCGAAGAATAATGGAAGAGTTCCGTAGCATTTTTAAACTTCAGCAGAATTCCGAAGAACAATGGAAGAGTTCCGTAGCCTTTTTAAACTTCGTCAGAATTCCGAAGAACAATGGAAAATTTCCGTACCATTTTTAAACTTCAGCAGAATTCCGAAGAACAATGGAAGAGTTCCGTAGCATTTTTAAACTTCAGCAGAATTCCGAGAACAATGGATGGGTTCCGTAGCATTTTTAAACTTCACCAGAATTCCGAGAACAATGGAAGAGTTCCGTAGCATTTTTAAACTTCAGCAGAATTCCGAGAACAATGGAAGAGTTCCATAGCATTTTTAAACTTCAGCAGAATTCCGAAGAACAATGGAAGAGTTCCGTAGCATTTTTAAACTTCAGCAGAATTCCGAAGAACAATGGAAGAGTTCCGTAGCATTTTTAAACTTCAGCAGAATTCCGAGAACAATGGAAGAGTTCCGTAGCATTTTTAAACTTCACCAGAATTCCGAGAACAATGGAAGAGTTCCGTAGCATTTTTTAACTTCAGCAGAATTCCGAGAACAATGGAAGAGTTCCGTAGCATTTTTAAACTTCAGCAGAATTCCGAAGAACAATGGAAGAGTTCCGTAGCATTTTTAAACTTCAGCAGAATTCCGAAGAACAATGGAAGAGTTCCGTTGCAGTTTTAAGCTTCATCAGAAATCCGAAGAACAATGGAAGAGTTCCGTAGCATTTTTAAACTTCAGCAGAATTCCGAAGAACAACGTAAGAGTTCCGTGCATTTTTAAACTTCAGCAGAATTCCGAAGAACAATAGAAGAGTTCCGTAGCATTTTTAAACTTCAGCAGAAATCCAAAGAACAATGGAAGAGTTCCGTAGCATTTTTAAACTTCAGCAGAATTCCGAAGAACAATGGAAGAGTTCCGTTGCAGTTTTAAACTTCACCAGAATGCCGAAGAACAATGGAAGAGTTCCGCAGCATTTTTAAACTTCAGCAGAACTCAGAAGAACAATGGAAGAGTTCCGTAGCATTTTTAAACTTCAGCAGAACTCAGAAGAACAATGGAAGAGTTCCGTAGCATTTTTAAACTTCAGCAGAATTCCAAAGAACAATGGAAGAGTTCCGTAGCATTTTTAAACTTCAGCAGAATTCCGAAGAACAATGGAAGAGTTCCGTAGCATTTTTAAACTTCAGCAGAATTCCAAAGAACAATGGAAGAGTTCCGTAGCATTTTTAAACTTCAGCAGAATTCTGAAGAACAATGGAATTGATCCGTAACATTTTTACACTTCAGCAGAATTCCCAAGAACAATGGAAGAGCACCGTAGAATTTATAAGATTCAGCAGAATTCTGAGAACAATGGAAGAGTTCCGTAGCATTTTTAAACTTCACCAGAATTCCAAGAACAATGGAAGAGTTCCGTAGCATTTTTAAACTTCTGCAGAATTCTGAGAACAATGGAAGAGTTCCGTAGCATTTTTAAACTTCAGCAGAATTCTGAGAACAATGGATGAGTTCCGTAGCATTTTTAAACTTCACCAGAATTCCGAGAACAATGGAAGAGTTCCGTAGCATTTTTAAACTTCACCAGAATTCCGAGAGCAATGGAAGAGTTCCATAGCATTTTTAAACTACAGCAGAATTCCGAAGAACAATGGAAGAGTTCCGTAGCATTTTTAAACTTCAGCAGAATTCCGAAGAACAATGGAAGAGTTCCGTAGCATTTTTAAACTTCAGCAGAATTCCGAGAACAATGGAAGAGTTCCGTAGCATTTTTAAACTTCACCAGAATTCCGAGAACAATGGAAGAGTTCCGTAGCATTTTTTAACTTCAGCAGAATTCCGAGAACAATGGAAGAGTTCCGTAGCATTTTTAAACTTCAGCAGAATTCCGAAGAACAATGGAAGAGTTCCGTTGCAGTTTTAAGCTTCATCAGAATTCCGAAGAACAATGGAAGAGTTCCGTAGCATTTTTAAACTTCAGCAGAATTCAGAAGAACAATGTAAGAGTTCCGTAGCATTTTTAAACTTCAGCAGAATTCCGAAGAACAATGGAAGAGTTCCGTTGCAGTTTTAAGCTTCATCAGAATTCCGAAGAACAATGGAAGAGTTCCGTAGCATTTTTAAACTTCAGCAGAATTCCGAAGAACAATGGAAGAGTTCCGTTGCAGTTTTAAACTTCATCAGAATTCGGAAGAACAATGGAGGAGTTGCTCAGCATTTTTAAACTTCAACAGAACTCAGAAGAACAATGGAAGAGTTCCGTAGCATTTTTAAACTTCAGCAGAATTCCAAAGAACAATGGAAGAGTTCCGTAGCATATTTAAACTTCAGCAGAATTCCAAAAAACAATGGAAATGATCCGTAACATTTTTAAACTTCAGCAGAATTCCCAAGAACAATGGAAGAGTACCGTAGAATTTATAAACTTCAGCAGAATTCTGAGAACAATGGAAGAGTTCCATAGCATTTTTAAACTTCACCAGAATTCCGAAGAACAATGGAAGAGTTCCGTAGCATTTTTAAACTTCAGCAGAATTCCGAAGAACAATGGAAGTGTTACATAGCATTTTTAAACTTCAGCAGAATTCTGAAGAACAATGGAAGAGTTCCTTAGCATTTTTAAACTTCATTAGAATTCCGAAGAACAATGGAAAAGTTCCGTAGCATTTTTAAACTTCAGCAGAATTCCGAAGAACAATGGAAGAGTTCCGTAGCATTTTTAAACTTCAGCAGAATTCCGGGAACAATGGAAGAGTTCAGTAGCATTTTTAAACTTCACCAGAATTCCGAGAACAATCAAAGAGTTCCGTAGCATTTTTAAACTTCAACAGAATTCCAAGAACAATGGAAGAGTTCCGTAGCATTTTTAAACTTCAGCAGAATTCCGAAGAACAATGGAAGAGTTCCGTAGCATTTTTAAACTTCAGCAGAATTCTGAAGAACAATGGAAGAGTTCCGTTGCAGTTTTAAACTTCATCAGAATTCCGAAGAACAATGGAAGAGTTCCGTAGCCTTTTTAAACTTCAGCAGAACTCAGAAGAACAATGGAAGAGTCCCGTAGCATTTTTAAACTTCAACAGAATTCCGAAGAACAATGGAAGAGTTCCGTAGCATTTTTAAACTTCACCAGAATACCGTGAACAATGGAAGAGTTCTGTAGCATATTTAAACTTCAGCAGAATTCCGAAGAACAAAGGAAGTTTTCCGTAGCATTTTTAAACTTCAGCAGAATTCTGAAGAACAAGAGAAGAGTTCTGTAGCATTTTTAAACTTCAGAAGAATTCCGCAAAACAATGGAAGAGTTCCGTAGCATTTTTAAACTTCAGCAGAATTCCGAAGAACAATGGATGAGTTCCGTAGCATTTTTAAACTTCAGCAGAATTCTAAGAACAATGGAAGAGTTCCGTAGGATTTTTAAACTTCAGCAGAATTCTGAAGAACAATGGAATTGATCCGTAACATTTTTAAACTTCAGCAGAATTCCCAAGAACAATGGAAGGGCACCGTAGAATTTATAAGCTTCAGCAGAATTCTGAGAACAATGGAAGAGTTCCGTAGCATTTTTAAACTTCACCAGAATTCCAAGAACAATGGAAGAGTTCCGTAGCATTTTTAAACTTCTGCAGAATTCCGAAGAATAATGGAAGAGTTCCGTAGCATTTTTAAACTTCAGCAGAATTCCGAAGAACAATGGAAGAGTTCCGTAGCCTTTTTAAACTTCGTCAGAATTCCGAAGAACAATGGAAAAGTTCCGTACCATTTTTAAACTTCAGCAGAATTCCGAAGAACAATGGAAGAGTTCCGTAGCATTTTTTAACTTCAGCAGAATTCCGAGAACAATGGATGGGTTCCGTAGCATTTTTAAACTTCTGCAGAATTCCGAAGAATAATGGAAGAGTTCCGTAGCATTTTTAAACTTCAGCAGAATTCCGAAGAACAATGGAAGAGTTCCGTAGCCTTTTTAAACTTCGTCAGAATTCCGAAGAACAATGGAAAAGTTCCGTACCATTTTTAAACTTCAGCAGAATTCCGAGAACAATGGAAGAGTTCCGTAGCATTTTTAAACTTCACCAGAATTCCGAGAACAATGGAAGAGTTCCGTAGCATTTTTTAACTTCAGCAGAATTCCGAGAACAATGGAAGAGTTCCGTAGCATTTTTAAACTTCAGCAGAATTCCGAAGAACAATGGAAGAGTTCCGTTGCAGTTTTAAGCTTCATCAGAATTCCGAAGAACAATGGAAGAGTTCCGTAGCATTTTTAAACTTCAGCAGAATTCAGAAGAACAATGTAAGAGTTCCGTAGCATTTTTAAACTTCAGCAGAATTCCGAAGAACAATGGAAGAGTTCCGTTGCAGTTTTAAGCTTCATCAGAATTCCGAAGAACAATGGAAGAGTTCCGTAGCATTTTTAAACTTCAGCAGAATTCCGAAGAACAATGGAAGAGTTCCGTTGCAGTTTTAAACTTCATCAGAATTCCGAAGAACAATGGAGGAGTTGCGCAGCATTTTTAAACTTCAACAGAACTCAGAAGAACAATGGAAGAGTTCCGTAGCATTTTTAAACTTCAGCAGAATTCCAAAGAACAATGGAAGAGTTCCGTAGCATATTTAAACTTCAGCAGAATTCCAAAAAACAATGGAAATGATCCGTAACATTTTTAAACTTCAGCAGAATTCCCAAGAACAATGGAAGAGTACCGTAGAATTTATAAACTTCAGCAGAATTCTGAGAACAATGGAAGAGTTCCATAGCATTTTTAAACTTCACCAGAATTCCGAAGAACAATGGAAGAGTTCCGTAGCATTTTTAAACTTCAGCAGAATTCCGAAGAACAATGGAAGTGTTACATAGCATTTTTAAACTTCAGCAGAATTCTGAAGAACAATGGAAGAGTTCCTTAGCATTTTTAAACTTCATTAGAATTCCGAAGAACAATGGAAAAGTTCCGTAGCATTTTTAAACTTCAGCAGAATTCCGAAGAACAATGGAAGAGTTCCGTAGCATTTTTAAACTTCAGCAGAATTCCGGGAACAATGGAAGAGTTCAGTAGCATTTTTAAACTTCACCAGAATTCCGAGAACAATCGAAGAGTTCCGTAGCATTTTTAAACTTCAACAGAATTCCAAGAACAATGGAAGAGTTCCGTAGCATTTTTAAACTTCAGCAGAATTCCGAAGAACAATGGAAGAGTTCCGTAGCATTTTTAAACTTCAGCAGAATTCTGAAGAACAATGGAAGAGTTCCGTTGCAGTTTTAAACTTCATCAGAATTCCGAAGAACAATGGAAGAGTTCCGTAGCCTTTTTAAACTTCAGCAGAACTCAGAAGAACAATGGAAGAGTCCCGTAGCATTTTTAAACTTCAACAGAATTCCGAAGAACAATGGAAGAGTTCCGTAGCATTTTTAAACTTCACCAGAATACCGTGAACAATGGAAGAGTTCTGTAGCATATTTAAACTTCAGCAGAATTCCGAAGAACAAAGGAAGTTTTCCGTAGCATTTTTAAACTTCAGCAGAATTCTGAAGAACAAGAGAAGAGTTCTGTAGCATTTTTAAACTTCAGAAGAATTCCGCAAAACAATGGAAGAGTTCCGTAGCATTTTTAAACTTCAGCAGAATTCCGAAGAACAATGGATGAGTTCCGTAGCATTTTTAAACTTCAGCAGAATTCTAAGAACAATGGAAGAGTTCCGTAGGATTTTTAAACTTCAGCAGAATTCTGAAGAACAATGGAATTGATCCGTAACATTTTTAAACTTCAGCAGAATTCCCAAGAACAATGGAAGGGCACCGTAGAATTTATAAGCTTCAGCAGAATTCTGAGAACAATGGAAGAGTTCCGTAGCATTTTTAAACTTCACCAGAATTCCAAGAACAATGGAAGAGTTCCGTAGCATTTTTAAACTTCTGCAGAATTCCGAAGAATAATGGAAGAGTTCCGTAGCATTTTTAAACTTCAGCAGAATTCCGAAGAACAATGGAAGAGTTCCGTAGCCTTTTTAAACTTCGTCAGAATTCCGAAGAACAATGGAAAAGTTCCGTACCATTTCTAAACTTCAGCAGAATTCCGAAGAACAATGGAAGAGTTCCGTAGCATTTTTAAACTTCAGCAGAATTCCGAGAACAATGGATGGGTTCCGTAGCATTTTTAAACTTCTGCAGAATTCCGAAGAATAATGGAAGAGTTCCGTAGCATTTTTAAACTTCAGCAGAATTCCGAAGAACAATGGAAGAGTTCCGTAGCCTTTTTAAACTTCGTCAGAATTCCGAAGAACAATGGAAAAGTTCCGTACCATTTTTAAACTTCAGCAGAATTCCGAAGAACAATGGAAGAGTTCCGTAGCATTTTTAAACTTCAGCAGAATTCCGAGAACAATGGATGGGTTCCGTAGCATTTTTAAACTTCACCAGAATTCCCAGAACAATGGAAGAGTTCCGTAGCATTTTTAAACTTCAGCAGAATTCCGAGAACAATGGAAGAGTTCCATAGCATTTTTAAACTTCAGCAGAATTCCGAAGAACAATGGAAGAGTTCCGTAGCATTTTTAAACTTCAGCAGAATTCCGAAGAACAATGGAAGAGTTCCGTAGCATTTTTAAACTTCAGCAGAATTCCGAGAACAATGGAAGAGTTCCGTAGCATTTTTAAACTTCACCAGAATTCCGAGAACAATGGAAGAGTTCCGTAGCATTTTTTAACTTCAGCAGAATTCCGAGAACAATGGAAGAGTTCCGTAGCATTTTTAAACTTCAGCAGAATTCCGAAGAACAATGGAAGAGTTCCGTAGCATTTTTAAACTTCAGCAGAATTCCGAAGAACAATGGAAGAGTTCCGTTGCAGTTTTAAGCTTCATCAGAATTCCGAAGAACAATGGAAGAGTTCCGTAGCATTTTTAAACTTCAGCAGAATTCCGAAGAACAACGTAAGAGTTCCGTGCATTTTTAAACTTCAGCAGAATTCCGAAGAACAATAGTAGAGTTCCGTAGCATTTTTAAACTTCAGCAGAAATCCAAAGAACAATGGAAGAGTTCCGTAGCATTTTTAAACTTCAGCAGAATTCCGAAGAACAATGGAAGAGTTCCGTTGCAGTTTTAAACTTCACCAGAATGCCGAAGAACAATGGAAGAGTTCCGCAGCATTTTTAAACTTCAGCAGAACTCAGAAGAACAATGGAAGAGTTCCGTAGCATTTTTAAACTTCAGCAGAATTAAAAAGAACAATGGAAGAGTTCCGTAGCATTTTTAAACTTCAGCAGAATTCCGAAGAACAATGGAAGAGTTCCGTAGCATTTTTAAACTTCAGCAGAATTCCAAAGAACAATGGAAGAGTTCTGTAGCATTTTTAAACTTCAGCAGAATTCTGAAGAACAATGGAATTGATCCGTAACATTTTTACACTTCAGCAGAATTCCCAAGAACAATGGAAGAGCACCGTAGAATTTATAAGATTCAGCAGAATTCTGAGAACAATGGAAGAGTTCCGTAGCATTTTTAAACTTCACCAGAATTCCAAGAACAATGGAAGAGTTCCGTAGCATTTTTAAACTTCTGCAGAATTCCGAAGAACAATGGAAGAGTTCCGTAGCATTTTTAAACTTCAGCAGAATTCCGAAGAACAATGGAAGAGTTCCGTAGCCTTTTTAAACTTCGTCAGAATTCCGAAGAACAATGGAAAAGTTCCGTACCATTTTTAAACTTCAGCAGAATTCCGAAGAACAATGGAAGAGTTCCGTAGCATTTTTAAACTTCAGCAGAATTCTGAGAACAATGGATGAGTTCCGTAGCATTTTTAAACTTCACCAGAATTCCGAGAAAAATGGAAGAGTTCCGTAGCATTTTTAAACTTCACCAGAATTCCGAGAACAATGGAAGAGTTCCATAGCATTTTTAAACTACAGCAGAATTCCGAAGAACAATGGAAGAGTTCCGTAGCATTTTTAAACTTCAGCAGAATTCCGAAGAACAATGGAAGAGTTCCGTAGCATTTTTAAACTTCAGCAGAATTCCGAGAACAATGGAAGAGTTCCGTAGCATTTTTAAACTTCACCAGAATTCCGAGAACAATGGAAGAGTTCCGTAGCATTTTTTAACTTCAGCAGAATTCCGAGAACAATGGAAGAGTTCCGTAGCATTTTTAAACTTCAGCAGAATTCCGAAGAACAATGGAAGAGTTCCGTTGCAGTTTTAAGCTTCATCAGAATTCCGAAGAACAATGGAAGAGTTCCGTAGCATTTTTAAACTTCAGCAGAATTCAGAAGAACAATGTAAGAGTTCCGTAGCATTTTTAAACTTCAGCAGAATTCCGAAGAACAATGGAAGAGTTCCGTTGCAGTTTTAAGCTTCATCAGAATTCCGAAGAACAATGGAAGAGTTCCGTAGCATTTTTAAACTTCAGCAGAATTCCGAAGAACAATGGAAGAGTTCCGTTGCAGTTTTAAACTTCATCAGAATTCCGAAGAACAATGGAGGAGTTGCGCAGCATTTTTAAACTTCAACAGAACTCAGAAGAACAATGGAAGAGTTCCGTAGCATTTTTAAACTTCAGCAGAATTCCGAAGAACAATGGAAGAGTTCCGTAGCATATTTAAACTTCAGCAGAATTCCAAAGAACAATGGAAATGATCCGTAACATTTTTAAACTTCAGCAGAATTCCCAAGAACAATGGAAGAGTACCGTAGAATTTATAAACTTCAGCAGAATTCTGAGAACAATGGAAGAGTTCCATAGCATTTTTAAACTTCACCAGAATTCCGAAGAACAATGGAAGAGTTCCGTAGCATTTTTAAACTTCAGCAGAATTCCGAAGAACAATGGAAGTGTTACATAGCATTTTTAAACTTCAGCAGAATTCTGAAGAACAATGGAAGAGTTCCTTAGCATTTTTAAACTTCATTAGAATTCCGAAGAACAATGGAAAAGTTCCGTAGCATTTTTAAACTTCAGCAGAATTCCGAAGAACAATGGAAGAGTTCCGTAGCATTTTTAAACTTCAGCAGAATTCCGGGAACAATGGAAGAGTTCAGTAGCATTTTTAAACTTCACCAGAATTCCGAGAACAATGGAAGAGTTCCGTAGCATTTTTAAACTTCAACAGAATTCCAAGAACAATGGAAGAGTTCCGTAGCATTTTTAAACTTCAGCAGAATTCCGAAGAACAATGGAAGAGTTCCGGAGCATTTTTAAACTTCAGCAGAATTCTGAAGAACAATGGAAGAGTTCCGTTGCAGTTTTAAACTTCATCAGAATTCCGAAGAACAATGGAAGAGTTCCGTAGCCTTTTTAAACTTCAGCAGAACTCAGAAGAACAATGGAAGAGTCCCGTAGCATTTTTAAACTTCAACAGAATTCCGAAGAACAATGGAAGAGTTCCGTAGCATTTTTAAACTTCACCAGAATACCGTGAACAATGGAAGAGTTCTGTAGCATTTTTAAACTTCAGCAGAATTCCGAAGAACAAAGGAAGTTTTCCGTAGCATTTTTAAACTTCAGCAGAATTCTGAAGAACAAGAGAAGAGTTCTGTAGCATTTTTAAACTTCAGAAGAATTCCGCAAAACAATGGAAGAGTTCCGTAGCATTTTTAAACTTCAGCAGAATTCCGAAGAACAATGGATGAGTTCCGTAGCATTTTTAAACTTCAGCAGAATTCTAAGAACAATGGAAGAGTTCCGTAGGATTTTTAAACTTCAGCAGAATTCTGAAGAACAATGGAATTGATCCGTAACATTTTTAAACTTCAGCAGAATTCCCAAGAACAATGGAAGGGCACCGTAGAATTTATAAGCTTCAGCAGAATTCTGAGAACAATGGAAGAGTTCCGTAGCATTTTTAAACTTCACCAGAATTCCAAGAACAATGGAAGAGTTCCGTAGCATTTTTAAACTTCTGCAGAATTCCGAAGAACAATGGAAGAGTTCCGTAGCATTTTTAAACTTCAGCAGAATTCCGAAGAACAATGGAAGAGTTCCGTAGCCTTTTTAAACTTCGTCAGAATTCCGAAGAACAATGGAAAAGTTCCGTACCATTTTTAAACTTCAGCAGAATTCCGAAGAACAATGGAAGAGTTCCGTAGCATTTTTAAACTTCAGCAGAATTCCGAGAACAATGGATGAGTTCCGTAGCATTTTTAAACTTCACCAGAATTCCGAGAACAATGGAAGAGTTCCGTAGCATTTTTAAACTTCACCAGAATTCCGAGAACAATGGAAGAGTTCCATAGCATTTTTAAACATCAGCAGAATTCCGAAGAACAATGGAAGAGTTCCGTAGCATTTTTAAACTTCAGCAGAATTCCGAAGAACAATGGAAGAGTTCCGTAGCATTTTTAAACTTCAGCAGAATTCCAAGAACAATGGAAGAGTTCCGTAGCATTTTTAAACTTCAGCAGAATTCCGAAGAACAATGGAAGAGTTCCGCAGCATTTTTAAACTTCAGCAGAATTAAGAATACAATGGAAGAGTTCCATAGCATTTTTAAACTTCAACAGAATTCCGAGAACAATGGAAGAGTTCCATAGCATTTTTAAACTTCAGCAGAATTCAAAAGAACAATGGAAGAGTTCCATTGCATTTTTAAACTTCAGCAGAATTCCGAAGAACAATGGAAGAGTTCCGTAGCATTTTTAAACTTCAGCAGAATTAAGAATAACAATGGAAGAGTTCCGTAGCATTTTTAAACTTCACCAGAATTCCGTGAACAATGGAAGAGTTCCGTAGCATTTTTAAACTTCAGCAGAATTCAGAAGAACAATGGAAGAGTTCCATAGCATTTTTAAACTTCAGCAGAATTCCGAAGAACAATGGAAGAGTTCCGTAGCATTTTTAAACTTCAGCAGAATTAAGAATAACAATGGAAGAGTTCCGTAGCATTTTTAAACTTCACCAGAATTCCGTGAACAATGGAAGAGTTCCGTAGCATTTTTAAACTTCAGCAGAATTCTGAAGAACAAAGGAAGTGTTCCGTAGCATTTTTAAACTTCAGCAGTATTCTGAAGAACAATGGAAGAGTTCCGCAGCATTTTCAAACTTCAGAAGAATTCCGAGAACAATGGAAGAGCTCCACAGCATTTTTAAATTTCAGCAGAATTCCGAAAAACAATGGAAGAGTTCCGTAGCATTTTTAAACTTCAGCAGAATTCAGAAGAACAATGGAAGAGTTCCGTAGCATTTTTAAACTTCAGCAGAATTCCGAGAACAATGGATGAGTTCCGAAGCATTTTTAAACTTCACCAGAATTCCGAGAACAATGGAAGAGTTCCGTAGCATTTTTAAACTTCACCAGAATTCCGAGAACAATGGAAGAGTTCCATAGCATTTTTAAACATCAGCAGAATTCCGAAGAACAATGGAAGAGTTCCGTAGCATTTTTAAACTTCAGCAGAATTCCGAAGAACAATGGAAGAGTTCCGTAGCATTTTTAAACTTCAGCAGAATTCCAAGAACAATGGAAGAGTTCCGTAGCATTTTTAAACTTCAGCAGAATTCCGAAGAACAATGGAAGAGTTCCGCAGCATTTTTAAACTTCAGCAGAATTAAGAATACAATGGAAGAGTTCCATAGCATTTTTAAACTTCAACAGAATTCCAAGAACAATGGAAGAGTTCCATAGCATTTTTAAACTTCAGCAGAATTCAAAAGAACAATGGAAGAGTTCCATTGCATTTTTAAACTTCAGCAGAATTCCGAAGAACAATGGAAGAGTTCCGTAGCATTTTTAAACTTCAGCAGAATTAAGAATAACAATGGAAGAGTTCCGTAGCATTTTTAAACTTCACCAGAATTCCGTGAACAATGGAAGAGTTCCGTAGCATTTTTAAACTTCAGCAGAATTCAGAAGAACAATGGAAGAGTTCCATAGCATTTTTAAACTTCAGCAGAATTCCGAAGAACAATGGAAGAGTTCCGTAGCATTTTTAAACTTCAGCAGAATTAAGAATAACAATGGAAGAGTTCCGTAGCATTTTTAAACTTCACCAGAATTCCGTGAACAATGGAAGAGTTCCGTAGCATTTTTAAACTTCAGCAGAATTCTGAAGAACAAAGGAAGTGTTCCGTAGCATTTTTAAACTTCAGCAGTATTCTGAAGAACAATGGAAGAGTTCCGCAGCATTTTCAAACTTCAGAAGAATTCCGAGAACAATGGAAGAGCTCCACAGCATTTTTAAATTTCAGCAGAATTCCGAAAAACAATGGAAGAGTTCCGTAGCATTTTTAAACTTCAGCAGAATTCAGAAGAACAATGGAAGAGTTCCGGAGCATTTTTAAATTACAGCAGAATTCCGAAGAACAATGGAAGAGTTCCGTAGCATTTTTAAACTTCAGCAGAATTCCGAGAACAATGGATGAGTTCCGCAGCATTTTTAAACTTCACCAGAATTCCAAGAACAATGGAAGAGTTCCGTAGCATTTTTAAACTTCATCAGAATTCCGAAGAACAATGGAAGAGTTCCGTAGCATTTTTAAACTTCAGCAGAATTCCGAAGAACAATGGAAGAGTTCCGTTGCAGTTTTAAACTTCATCAGAATTCCGAAGAACAATGGAAGAGTTCCGTAGCCTTTTTAAACTTCAGCAGAACTCAGAAGAACAATGGAAGAGTCCCGTAGCATTTTTAAACTTCAGCAGAATTCCGAAGAACAATGGAAGAGTTCCATAGCATTTTTAAACTTCACCAGAATACCGTGAACAATGGAAGATTTCGGTAGCATTTTTAAACTTCAGCAGAATTCCGAAGAACAAAGGAAGTGTTCCGTAGCATTTTTAAACTTCAGCAGAATTCTGAAGAACAAGAGAAGAGTTCTGTAGCATTTTTAAACTTCAGCAGAATTCCGAAGAACAAAGGAAGTGTTCCGTAGCATTTTTAAACTTCAGCAGTATTCTGAAGAACAATGTAAGAGTTCCGTAGCATTTTCAAACTTCAGAAGAATTCCGAGAACAATGGAAGAGTTCCACAGCATTTTTAAACTTCAGCAGAATTCCGAAAAGCAATGGAAGAGTTCCGTAGCATTTTTAAACTTCAGCAGAATTCCGAAGAACAATGGAAGAGTTCCGTAGCATTTTTAAACTTCATCAGAATTCCGAAGAACAATGGAAGAGTTCCGTAGCATTTTTAAATTACAGCAGAATTCCGAAGAACAATGGAAGAGTTCCGCAGCATTTTTAAACTTCAGCAGAATTCCAAGAACAATGGATGAGTTCTGCAGCATTTTTAAACTTCACCAGAATTCCGAGAACAATGGAAGAGTTCCGTAGCATTTTTAAACTTCAGCAGAATTCCGAAGAACAATGGAAGAGTTCCGTAGCATTTTTAAACTTCAGCAGAATTCCGAAGAACAATGGAAGAGTTCCGTTGCAGTTTTAAACTTCATCAGAATTCCGAAGAACAATGGAAGAGTTCCGTAGCCTTTTTAAACTTCAGCAGAACAAAGAAGAACAATGGAAGAGTCCCGTAGCAATTTTAAACTTTAGCAGAATTCCGAAGAACAATGGAAGAGTTCCGTAGCATTTTTAAACTTCACCAGAATACCGTGAACAATGGAAGAGTTCTGTAGCATTTTTAAACTTCAGCAGAATTCCGAAGAACAAAGGAAGTGTTCCGTAGCATTTTTAAACTTCAGCAGAATTCTGAAGAACAAGAGAAGAGTTCTGTAGCATTTTTAAACTTCAGAAGAATTCCGCAAAACAATGGAAGAGTTCCGTAGCATTTTTAAACTTCAGCAAAATTCCGAAGAACAATGGATGAGTTCCGTAGCATTTTTAAACTTCAGCAGAATTCCGAAGAAAAATTGAAGAGATCCGTAGCATTTTTAAACTTCAGCAGAATTCCGAAGAACAATGGAATTGATCCGTAACATTTTTAAACTTCAGCAGAATTCCCAAGAACAATGGAAGAGCACCGTAGAATTTATAAGCTTCAGCAGAATTCTGAGAACAATGGAAGAGTTCCGTAGCATTTTTAAACTTCACCAGAATTCCAATAACAATGGAAGAGTTCCGTAGCATTTTTAAACTTCTGCAGAATTCCGAAGAACAATGGAAGAGTTCCTTAGCATTTTTAAACTTCAGCAGAATTCCGAAGAACAATGGAAGAGTTCCGTAGCCTTTTTAAACTTCGTCAGCATTCCGAAGAACAATGGAAAAGTTCCGTACCATTTTTAAACTTCAGCAGAATTCCGAAGAACAATGGAAGAGTTCCGTAGCATTTTTAAACTTCAGCAGAATTCCGAGAACAATGGATGAGTTCCGTAGCATTTTTAAACTTCACCAGAATTCCGAGAACAATGGAAGAGTTCCGTAGCATTTTTAAACTTCAGCAGAATTCAGAAGAACAATGGAAGAGTTCCATAGCATTTTTAAACTTCAGCAGAATTCCGAAGAACAATGGAAGTGTTCCGTAGCATTTTTAAACTTCAGCAGAATTAAGAATACAATGGAAGAGTTCCATAGCATTTTTAAACTTCAGCAGAATTCCGAAGAACAATGGAAGAGTTCCGTAGCATTTTTAAACTTCAGCAGAATTCCGAAGAACAATGGAAGAGTTCCGTAGCATTTTTAAACTTCAGCAGAATTCCGAGAACAATGGAAGAGTTCCGTAGCATTTTTAAACTTCAGCAGAATTCCGAAGAACAATGGAAGAGTTCCGTAGCATTTTTAAACTTCAGCAGAATTCCGAAGAACAATGGAAGAGTTCCGTTGCAGTTTTAAACTTCATCAGAATTCCGAAGAGCAATGGAAGAGTTCCGCAGCATTTTTAAACTTCAGCAGAACTCAGAAGAACAATGGAAGAGTTCCGTAGCATTTTTAAACTTCAGCAGAATTCCGAAGAACAATGGAAGAGTTCCGTAGCATTTTTAAACTTCATCAGAATTCCGAAGATCAATGGAAAAGTTCCGTAGCATTTTTAAACTTCAGCAGAATTCCGAAGAACAATGGAAGAGTTCCATAGCATTTTTAAACTTCAGCAGAATTCCGAGAACAATGGAAGAGTTCCGTTGCAGTTTTGAACTTCATCAGAATTCCGAAGAACAATGGAAGAGTTCCGTAGCCTTTTTAAACTTCAGCAGAACTCAGAAGAACAATGGAAGAGTCCCGTAGCAATTTTAAACTTCAGCAGAATTCCGAAGAACAATGGAAGAGTTCCGTAGCATTTTTAAACTTCACCAGAATACCGTGAACAATGGAAGAGTTCTGTAGCATTTTTAAACTTCAGCAGAATTCCGAAGAACAATGGAAGAGTTCCGTTGCAGTTTTAAACTTCATCAGAATTCCGAAGAACAATGGAAGAGTTCCTTAGCCTTTTTAAACTTCAGCAGAACTCAGAAGAACAATGGAAGAGTCCCGTAGCAATTTTAAACTTCAGCAGAATTCTGAAGAACAATGGAAGAGTTCCGTAGCATTTTTAAACTTCACAAGAATACCGTGAACAATGAAAGAGTTCTGTAGCATTTTTAAACTTCAGCAGAATTCCGAAGAACAAAGGAAGTGTTCCGTAGCATTTTTAAACTTCAGCAGAATTCTGAAGAACAAGAGAAGAGTTCTGTAGCATTTTTAAACTTCAGAAGAATTCAGCAAAACAATGGAAGAGTTCCGTAGCATTTTTAAACTTCAGAATTCCGAAGAACAATGGATGAGTTCCGTAGCATTTTTAAACTTCAGCAGAATTCCGAAGAACAATGGAAGAGTTCCGTAGCATTTTTAAACTTCAGCAGAATTCCGAAGAACAATGGAATTGATTCGTAACATTTTTAAACTTCAGCAGAATTCCCAAGAAAAATGGAAGAGCACCGTAGAATTTATAAGCTTCAGCAGAATTCTGAGAACAATGGAAGAGTTCCGTAGCATTTTTAAACTTCAGCAGAATTCCGAAGAACAATGGAAGAGTTCCGTAGCATTTTTAAATTACAGCAGAATTCCGAAGAACAATGGAAGAGTTCCGCAGCATTTTTAAACTTCAGCAGAATTCCAAGAACAATGGATGAGTTCCGCAGCATTTTTAAACTTCACCAGAATTCCGAGAACAATGGAAGAGTTCCGTAGCATTTTTTAACTTCAGCAGAATTCCGAAGAACAATGGAAGAGTTCCGTAGCATTTTTAAACTTCAGCAGAATTCCGAAGAACAATGGAAGAGTTCCGTTGCAGTTTTAAACTTCATCAGAATTCCGAAGAACAATGGAAGAGTTCCGTAGCCTTTTTAAACTTCAGCAGAACTCAGAAGAACAATGGAAGAGTCCCGTAGCAATTTTAAACTTCAGCAGAATTCCGAAGAACAATGGAAGAGTTCCGTAGCATTTTTAAACTTCACCAGAATACCGTGAACAATGGAAGAGTTCTGTAGCATTTTTAAACTTCAGCAGAATTCCGAAGAACAAAGGAAGTGTTCCGTAGCATTTTTAAACTTCAGCAGAATTCTGAAGAACAAGAGAAGAGTTCTGTAGCATTTTTAAACTTCAGAAGAATTCCGCAAAACAATGGAAGAGTTCCGTAGCATTTTTAAACTTCAGCAAAATTCCGAAGAACAATGGATGAGTTCCGTAGCATTTTTAAACTTCAGCAGAATTCCGAAGAAAAATGGAAGAGATCCGTAGCATTTTTAAACTTCAGCAGAATTCCGAAGAACAATGGAATTGATCCGTAACATTTTTAAACTTCAGCAGAATTCCCAAGAACAATGGAAGAGCACCGTAGAATTTATAAGCTTCAGCAGAATTCTGAGAACAATGCAAGAGTTCCGTAGCATTTTTAAACTTCACCAGAATTCCAATAACAATGGAAGAGTTCCGTAGCCTTTTTAAACTTCGTCAGCATTCCGAAGAACAATGGAAAATTTCCGTACCATTTTTAAACTTCAGCAGAATTCCGAAGAACAATGGAAGAGTTCCGTAGCATTTTTAAACTTCAGCAGAATTCCGAGAACAATGGATGAGTTCCGTAGCATTTTTAAACTTCACCAGAATTCCGAGAACAATGGAAGAGTTCCGTAGCATTTTTAAACTTCAGCAGAATTCAGAAGAACAATGGAAGAGTTCCATAGCATTTTTAAACTTCAGCAGAATTCCGAAGAACAATGGAAGTGTTCCGTAGCATTTTTAAACTTCAGCAGAATTAAGAATACAATGGAAGAGTTCCATAGCATTTTTAAACTTCAGCAGAATTCCGAAGAACAATGGAAGAGTTCCGTAGCATTTTTAAACTTCAGCAGAATTCCGAAGAACAATGGAAGAGTTCCGTAGCATTTTTAAACTTCAGCAGAATTCCGAGAACAATGGAAGAGTTCCGTAGCATTTTTAAACTTCAGCAGAATTCCGAAGAACAATGGAAGAGTTCCGTAGCATTTTTAAACTTCAGCAGAATTCCGAAGAACAATGGAAGAGTTCCGTTGCAGTTTTAAACTTCATCAGAATTCCGAAGAACAATGGAAGAGTTCCGTAGCCTTTTTAAACTTCAGCAGAACTCAGAAGAACAATGGAAGAGTCCCGTAGCATTTTTAAACTTCAGCAGAATTCCGAAGAACAATGGAAGAGTTCCATAGCATTTTTAAACTTCACCAGAATACCGTGAACAATGGAAGATTTCGGTAGCATTTTTAAACTTCAGCAGAATCCGAAGAACAAAGGAAGTGTTCCGTAGCATTTTTAAACTTCAGCAGAATTCTGAAGAACAAGAGAAGAGTTCTGTAGCATTTTTAAACTTCAGCAGAATTCCGAAGAACAAAGGAAGTGTTCCGTAGCATTTTTAAACTTCAGCAGTATTCTGAAGAACAATGTAAGAGTTCCGTAGCATTTTCAAACTTCAGAAGAATTCCGAGAACAATGGAAGAGTTCCACAGCATTTTTAAACTTCAGCAGAATTCCGAAAAGCAATGGAAGAGTTCCGTAGCATTTTTAAACTTCAGCAGAATTCCGAAGAACAATGGAAGAGTTCCGTAGCATTTTTAAACTTCATCAGAATTCCGAAGAACAATGGAAGAGTTCCGTAGCATTTTTAAATTACAGCAGAATTCCGAAGAACAATGGAAGTGTTCCGTAGCATTTTTAAACTTCAGCAGAATTAAGAATACAATGGAAGAGTTCCATAGCATTTTTAAACTTCAGCAGAATTCCGAAGAACAATGGAAGAGTTCCGTAGCATTTTTAAACTTCAGCAGAATTCCGAAGAACAATGGAAGAGTTCCGTAGCATTTTTAAACTTCAGCAGAATTCCGAGAACAATGGAAGAGTTCCGTAGCATTTTTAAACTTCAGCAGAATTCCGAAGAACAATGGAAGAGTTCCGTAGCATTTTTAAACTTCAGCAGAATTCCGAAGAACAATGGAAGAGTTCCGTTGCAGTTTTAAACTTCATCAGAATTCCGAAGAACAATGGAAGAGTTCCGTAGCCTTTTTAAACTTCAGCAGAACTCAGAAGAACAATGGAAGAGTCCCGTAGCATTTTTAAACTTCAGCAGAATTCCGAAGAACAATGGAAGAGTTCCATAGCATTTTTAAACTTCACCAGAATACCGTGAACAATGGAAGATTTCGGTAGCATTTTTAAACTTCAGCAGAATCCGAAGAACAAAGGAAGTGTTCCGTAGCATTTTTAAACTTCAGCAGAATTCTGAAGAACAAGAGAAGAGTTCTGTAGCATTTTTAAACTTCAGCAGAATTCCGAAGAACAAAGGAAGTGTTCCGTAGCATTTTTAAACTTCAGCAGTATTCTGAAGAACAATGTAAGAGTTCCGTAGCATTTTCAAACTTCAGAAGAATTCCGAGAACAATGGAAGAGTTCCACAGCATTTTTAAACTTCAGCAGAATTCCGAAAAGCAATGGAAGAGTTCCGTAGCATTTTTAAACTTCAGCAGAATTCCGAAGAACAATGGAAGAGTTCCGTAGCATTTTTAAACTTCATCAGAATTCCGAAGAACAATGGAAGAGTTCCGTAGCATTTTTAAATTACAGCAGAATTCCGAAGAACAATGGAAGAGTTCCGCAGCATTTTTAAACTTCAGCAGAATTCCAAGAACAATGGATGAGTTCCGCAGCATTTTTAAACTTCAGCAGAATTCCGAGAACAATGGAAGAGTTCCGTAGCATTTTTAAACTTCAGCAGAATTCCGAAGAACAATGGAAGAGTTCCGTAGCATTTTTAAACTTCAGCAGAATTCCGAAGAACAATGGAAGAGTTCCGTTGCAGTTTTAAACTTCATCAGAATTCCGAAGAACAATGGAAGAGTTCCGTAGCGTTTTTAAACTTCAGCAGAACTCAGAAGAACAATGGAAGAGTCCCGTAGCAATTTTAAACTTCAGCAGAATTCTGAAGAACAACGGAAGAGTTCCGTTGCATTTTTAAACTTCACCAGAATTCCAAGAACAATGGAAGAGTTCCGTAGCATTTTTAAACTTCTGCAGAATTCTGAAGAACAAGAGAAGAGTTCTGTAGCATTTTTAAACTTCAGAAGAATTCAGCAAAACAATGGAAGAGTTCCGTAGCATTTTTAAACTTCAGAATTCCGAAGAACAATGGATGAGTTCCGTAGCATTTTTAAACTTCAGCAGAATTCCGAAGAACAATGGAAGAGTTCCGTAGCATTTTTAAACTTCAGCAGAATTCCGAAGAACAATGGAATTGATTCGTAACATTTTTAAACTTCAGCAGAATTCCCAAGAACAATGGAAGAGCACCGTAGAATTTATAAGCTTCAGCAGAATTCTGAGAACAATGGAAGAGTTCCGTAGCATTTTTAAACTTCACCAGAATTCCAAGAACAATGGAAGAGTTCCGTAGCATTTTTAAACTTCTGCAGAATTCCGAAGAACAATGGAAGAGTTCCGTAGCATTTTTAAACTTCAGCAGAATTCCGAAGAACAATGGAAGAGTTCCGTAGCCTTTTTAAACTTCGTCAGAATTCCGAAGAACAATGGAAAAGTTCCGTACCATTTTTAAACTTCAGCAGAATTCCGAAGAACAATGGAAGAGTTCCGTAGCATTTTTAAACTTCAGCAGAATTCCGAGAACAATGGATGAGTTCCGTAGCATTTTTAAACTTCACCAGAATTCCGAGAACAATGGAAGAGTTCCGTAGCATTTTTAAACTTCAGCAGAATTCCGAAGAACAATGGAAGAGTTCCGTAGCATTTTTAAACTTCAGCAGAATTCCGAAGAACAATGGAAGAGTTCCGTTGCAGTTTTAAACTTCATCAGAATTCCGAAGAACAATGGAAGAGTTCCGCAGCATTTTTAAACTTCAGCAGAATTAAGAATAACAATGGAAGAGTTCCGTAGCATTTTTAAACTTCAGCAGAATTCCGAAGAACAATGGAAGAGTTCCGTAGCATTTTTAAATTACAGCAGAATTCCGAAGAACAATGGAAGAGTTTCGTAGCATTTTTAAACTTCAGCAGAATTAAGAATAACAATGGAAGAGTTCCGTAGCATTTTTAAACTTCAGCAGAATTAAGAATAACAATGGAAGGGTTCCGTAGCATTTTTAAACTTCAGCAGAACTCAGAAGAACAATGGAAGAGTTCCGTAGCATTTTTAAACTTCAGCAGAATTCCGAAGAACAATCGAAGAGTTCCGTAGCATTTTTAAACTTCAGCAGAATTCCGAAGAACAATGGAAGAGTTCCATAGCATATTTAAACTTCAGCAGAATTCCGAAGAACAATGGAAATGATCCGTAACATTTTTAAACTTCAGCAGAATTCCCAAGAACAATGGAAGAGTACCGTAGAATTTATAAACTTCAGCAGAATTCTGAGAACAATGGAAGAGTTCCGTAGCATTTTTAAACTTCACCAGAATTCCAAGAACAATGGACGAGTTCCGTAGCATTTTTAAACTTCTGCAGAATTCCGAAGAACAATGGAAGAGTTCCGTAGCATTTTTAAACTTCATCAGAATTCCGAAGAACAATGGAAGAGTTCCGTAGCATTTTTAAACTTCATCAGAATTCCGAAGAACAATGGAAAATTTCCGTAGCATTTTTAAACTTCAGCAGAATTCCAAAGAAAAATGGAAGAGTTCCATAGCATTTTTAAACTTCAGCAGAATTCCGAGAACAATGGAAGAGTTCCGTAGCATTTTTAAACTTCAACAGAATTCCGAGAACAATGGAAGAGCTCCGTAGCATTTTTAAACTTCAACAGAATTCCGAGAACAATGGAAGAGTTCCGTAGCATTTTTAAACTTCAGCAGAATTCCGAAGAACAATGGAAGAGTTCCATAGCAATTTTAAACTTCACCCGAATTCCGAAGAACAATGGAAGAGTTCCGTAGCATTTTTAAACTTCAGCAGAATTATGAATAGCAATGGAAGAGTTCCGTAGCATTTTTAAACTTCAGCAGAATTCCGTGAACAATGGAAGAGTTCCGTAGCATTTTTAAACTTCAGCAGAATTCAGAAGAACAATGGAAGAGTTCCATAGCATTTTTAAACTTCAGCAGAATTCCTAAGAACAATGGAAGAGTTCTGTAGCATTTGTAAACTTCAGCAGAATTAAGAATAACAATGGAAGAGTTCCGTAGCATTTTTAAACTTCACCAGAATTCCGTGAACAATGGAAGAGTTCCGTAGCATTTTTAAACTTCAGCAGAATTCCGAAGAACAAAGGAAGTGTTCCGTAGCATTTTTAAACTTCAGCAGTATTCTAAAGAACAATGGAAGAGTTCCGTAGCATTTTCAAACTTCAGAAGAATTCCGAGAACAATGGAAGAGCTCCACAGCATTTTTAAACTTCAGCAGAATTCTGAAAAACAATGGAAGAGTTCCGTAGCATTTTTAAACTTCATCAGAATTCTGAAGAACAAGAGAAGAGTTCTGTAGCATTTTTAAACTTCAGAAGAATTCCGCAAAACAATGGAAGAGTTCCGTAGCATTTTTAAACTTCAGCAGAATTCCGAAGAACAATGGAAGAGTTCCATAGCAATTTTAAACTTCACCCGAATTCCGAAGAACAATGGAAGAGTTCCGTAGCATTTTTAAACTTCAGCAGAATTATGAATAGCAATGGAAGAGTTCCGTAGCATTTTTAAACTTCAGCAGAATTCCGTGAACAATGGAAGAGTTCCGTAGCATTTTTAAACTTCAGCAGAATTCAGAAGAACAATGAAAGAGTTCCATAGCATTTTTAAACTTCAGCAGAATTCCGAAGAACAATGGAAGAGTTCTGTAGCATTTGTAAACTTCAGCAGAATTAAGAATAACAATGGAAGAGTTCCGTAGCATTTTTAAACTTCACCAGAATTCCGTGAACAATGGAAGAGTTCCGTAGCATTTTTAAACTTCAGCAGAATTCCGAAGAACAAAGGAAGTGTTCCGTAGCATTTTTAAACTTCAGCAGTATTCTGAAGAACAATGGAAGAGTTCCGTAGCATTTTCAAACTTCTGAAGAATTCCGAGAACAATGGAAGAGCTCCACAGCATTTTTAAACTTCAGCAGAATTCTGAAAAACAATGGAAGAGTTCCGTAGCATTTTTAAACTTCAGCAGAATTCTGAAGAACAAGAGAAGAGTTCTGTAGCATTTTTAAACTTCAGAAGAATTCCGCAAAACAATGGAAGAGTTCCGTAGCATTTTTAAACTTCAGCAGAATTCCGAAGAACAATGGATGAGTTCTGTAGCATTTTTAAACTTCAGCAGAATTCCGAAGAACAATGGAAGAGTTCCGTAGCATTTTTAAACTTCAGCAGAATTCCGAAGAACAATGGAATTGATCCGTAACATTTTTAAACTTCAGCAGAATTCCCAAGAACAATGGAAGAGCACCGTAGAATTTATGAGCTTCAGCAGAATTCTGAGAACAATGGAAGAGTTCCGTAGCATTTTTAAACTTCACCAGAATTCCAAGAACAATTCAAGAGTTCCGTAGCATTTTTAAACTTCTGCAGAATTCCGAAGAACAATGGAAAAGTTCCGTAGCATTTTTAAACTTCAGCAGAATTCCGAAGAACAATGGAAGAGTTCCGTAGCCTTTTTAAACTTCGTCAGAATTCCGAAGAACAATGGAAAAGTTCCGTACCATTTTTAAACTTCAGCAGAATTCCGAAGAGCAATGGAAGAGTTCCGTAGCATTTTTAAACTTCAGCAGAATTCCGAGAACAATGGATGAGTTCCGTAGCATTTTTAAACTTCAGCAGAATTCCGAGAACATTGGAAGAGTTCCATAGCATTTTTAAACTTCACCAGAATTCCGAGAACAATGGAAGAGTTCCATAGCATTTTTAAACTTCAGCAGAATTCCGAAGAACAATGGAAGAGTTCCGTAGCATTTGTAAACTTCAGCAGAATTCCGAAGAACAATGAAAGAGTTCCGTTGCAGTTTTAAACTTCAGCAGAATTCCGAAGAACAATGGAAGAGTTCCGCAGCATTTTTAAACTTCAGCAGAATTAAGAATAACAATGGAAGAGTTCCGTAGCATTTTTAAACTTCAGCAGAATTCCGAAGAACAATGGAAGAGTTCCGTAGCATTTTTAAATTACAGCAGAATTCCAAAAAACAATGGAAGAGTTCCGTAGCATTTTTAAACTTCAGCAGAATTAAGAATAACAATGGAAGAGTTCCGTAGCATTTTTAAACTTCATCAGAATTCCGAAGAACAATGGAAGAGTTCCGCAGCATTTTTAAACTTCAGCAGAATTAAGAATAACAATGGAAGAGTTCCGTAGCATTTTTAAACTTCAGCAGAATTCCGAAGAACAATGGAAGAGTTCCGTAGCATTTTTAAACTTCAGCAGAATTCCGAAAAACAATGGAAGAGTTCCGTAGCATTTTTAAATTACAGCAGAATTCCGAAGAACAATGGAAGAGTTCCGTAGCATTTTTAAACTTCAGCAGAATTCCAAGAAAAATGGATGAGTTCCGCAGCATTTTTAAACTTCACCAGAATTCCGAGAACAATGGAAGAGTTCCGTAGCATTTTTAAACTTCAGCAGAATTCCGAGGAACAATGGAAGAGTTCCGTAGCATTTTTAAACTTCAGCAGAATTCCGAAGAACAATGGAAGAGTTCCGTTGCAGTTTTAAACTTCATCAGAATTCCGAAGAACAATGGAAGAGTTCCTTAGCCTTTTTAAACTTCAGCAGAACTCAGAAGAACAATGGAAGTGTCCCGTAGCAATTTTAAACTTCAGCAGAATTCTGAAGAACAATGGAAGAGTTCCGTAGCATTTTTAAACTTCACAAGAATACCGTGAACAATGAAAGAGTTCTGTAGCATTTTTAAACTTCAGCAGAATTCCGAAGAACAAAGGAAGTGTTCCGTAGCATTTTTAAACTTCAGCAGAATTCTGAAGAACAAGAGAAGAGTTCTGTAGCATTTTTAAACTTCAGAAGAATTCAGCAAAACAATGGAAGAGTTCCGTAGCATTTTTAAACTTCAGAATTCCGAAGAACAATGGGTGAGTTCCGTAGCATTTTTAAACTTCAGCAGAATTCCGAAGAACAATGGAAGAGTTCCGTAGCATTTTTAAACTTCAGCAGAATTCCGAAGAACAATGGAAGAGTTCCATAGCATTTTTAAACTTCAGCAGAATTCCGAGAACAATGGAAGAGTTCCGTAGCATTTTTAAACTTCACCAGAATTCCGAGAACAATGGAAGTGTTCCGTAGCATTTTTAAACTTCAACAGAATTCCGAGAACAATGGAAGAGTTCCGTAGCATTTTTAAACTTCAGAATTCAGAAGAACAATGGAAGAGTTCCATAGCATTTTTAAACTTCAGCAGAATTCCGAAGAACAATGGAAGAGTTCCGTAGCATTTTTAAACTTCAGCAGAATTAAGAATAACAATGGAAGAGTTCTGTAGCATTTTTAAACTTCACCAGAATTCCGTGAACAATGGAAGAGTTCCGTAGCATTTTTAAACTTCAGCAGAATTAAGAATAACAATGGAAGAGTTCCGTGGCATTTTTAAACTTCACCAGAATTCCGTGAACAATGGAACAGTTCCGTAGCATTTTTAAACTTCAGCAGAATTCAGAAGAACAATGGAAGAGTTCCATAGCATTTTTAATCTTCAGCAGAATTCCGAAGAACAATGGAAGAGTTCCGTAGCATTTGTAAACTTCAGCAGAATTAAGAATAACAATGGAAGAGTTCCGTAGCATATTTAAACTTCAGCAGAATTCCGAAGAACAATGGAAATGATCCGTAACATTTTTAAACTTCAGCAGAATTCCGAAGAACAATGGAAGAGTTCTGTAGCATTTGTAAACTTCAGCAGAATTAAGAATAACAATGGAAGAGTTCCGTAGCATTTTTAAACTTCACCAGAATTCCGTGAACAATGGAAGAGTTCCGTAGCATTTTTAAACTTCAGCAGAATTCCGAAGAACAAAGGAAGTGTTCCGTAGCATTTTTAAACTTCAGCAGTATTCTAAAGAACAATGGAAGAGTTCCGTAGCATTTTCAAACTTCAGCAGAATTCCGAAAAACAATGGAAGAGTTCCGTAGCATTTTTAAACTTCAGCAGAATTCTGAAGAACAAGAGAAGAGTTCTGTAGCATTTTTAAACTTCAGAAGAATTCCGCAAAACAATGGAAGAGTTCCGTAGCATTTTTAAACTTCAGCAGAATTCCGAAGAACAATGGATGAGTTCTGTAGCATTTTTAAACTTCAGCAGAATTCCGAAGAACAATGGAAGAGTTCCGTAGCATTTTTAAACTTCAGCAGAATTCCAAAGAACAATGGAATTGATCCGTAACATTTTTAAACTTCAGCAGAATTCCCAAGAACAATGGAAGAGCACCGTAGAATTTATGAGCTTCAGCAGAATTCTGAGAACAATGGAAGAGTTCCATAGCATTTTTAAACTTCACCAGAATTCCAAGAACAATGGAAGAGTTCCATAGCATTTTTAAACTTCTGCAGAATTCCGAAGAAAAATGGAAGAGTTCCGTAGCATTTTTAAACTTCAGCAGAATTCCGAAGAACAATGGAAGAGTTCCGTAGCCTTTTTAAACTTCGTCAGAATTCCGAAGAACAATGGAAAAGTTCCGTACCATTTTTAAACTTCAGCAGAATTCCGAAGAGCAATGGAAGAGTTCCGTAGCATTTTTAAACTTCAGCAGAATTCCAAGAACAATGGATGAGTTCCGTAGCATTTTTAAACTTCAGCAGAATTCCGAGAACAATGGAAGAGTTCCGTAGCATTTTTAAACTTCACCAGAATTCCGAGAACAATGGAAGAGTTCCATAGCATTTTTAAACTTCAGCAGAATTCCGAAGAACAATGGAAGAGTTCCGTAGCATTTGTAAACTTCAGCAGAATTCCGAAGAACAATGGAAGAGTTCCGTTGCAGTTTTAAACTTCATCAGAATTCCGAAGAACAATGGAAGACTTCCGCAGCATTTTTAAACTTCAGCAGAATTAAGAATAACAATGGAAGAGTTCCCTAGCATTTTTAAACTTCAGCAGAATTCCGAAGAACAATGGAAGAGTTCCGTAGCATTTTTAAATTACAGCAGAATTCCGAAAAACAATGGAAGAGTTCCGTAGCATTTTTAAACTTCAGCAGAATTAAGAAAAACAATGGAAGAGTTCGGTAGCATTTTTAAACTTCAGCAGAACTCAGAAGAACAATGGAAGAGTTCCGTAGCATTTTTAAACTTCAGCAGAATTCCGAAGAACAATCGAAGAGTTCCGTAGCATTTTTAAACTTCAGCAGAATTCCGAAGAACAATGGAAGAGTTCCGTAGCATATTTAAACTTCAGCAGAATTCCGAAGAACAATGGAAATGATCCGTAACATTTTTAAACTTCAGCAGAATTCCCAAGAACAATGGAAGAGTACCGTAGAATTTATAAACTTCAGCAGAATTCTGAGAACAATGGAAGAGTTCCGTAGCATTTTTAAACTTCACCAGAATTCCAAGAACAATGGAAAAGTTCCATAGCATTTTTAAACTTCTGCAGAATTCCGAAGAACAATGGAAGAGTTCCGTAGCATTTTTAAACTTCATCAGAATTCCGAAGAACAATGGAAGAGTTCCGCAGCATTTTTAAACTTCAGCAGAATTAAGAATAACAATGGAAGAGTTCCGTAGCATTTTTAAACTTCAGCAGAATTCCGAAGAACAATGGAAGAGTTCCGTAGCATTTTTAAATTACAGCAGAATTCCGAAGAACAATGGAAGAGTTCCGTAGCATTTTTAAACTTCAGCAGAATTAAGAATAACAATGGAAGAGTTCCGTAGCATTTTTAAACTTCAGCAGAACTCAGAAGAACAATGGAAGAGTTCCGTAGCATTTTTAAACTTCAGCAGAATTCCGAAGAACAATCGAAGAGTTCCGTAGCATTTTTAAACTTCAGCAGAATTCCGAAGAACAATGGAAGAGTTCCGTAGCATATTTAAACTTCAGCAGAATTCCGAAGAACAATGGAAATGATCCGTAACATTTTTAAACTTCAGCAGAATTCCCAAGAACAATGGAAGAGTACCATAGAATTTATAAACTTCAGCAGAATTCTGAGAACAATGGAAGAGTTCCGTAGCATTTTTAAACTTCACCAGAATTCCAAGAACAATGGAAGAGTTCCGTAGCATTTTTAAACTACTGCAGAATTCCGAAGAACAATGGAAAAGTTCCGTAGCATTTTTAAACTTCAGCAGAATTCCAAAGAACAATGGAAGAGTTCCGTAGCATTTTTAAACTTCATCAGAATTCCGAAGAACAATGGAAAAGTTCCGTAGCATTTTTAAAATTCAGCAGAATTCCGAAGAACAATGGAAGAGTTCCATAACATTTTTAAACTTCAGCAGAATTCTGAGAACAATGGAAGAGTTCCGTAGCATTTTTAAACTTCACCAGAATTCCGAGAACAATGGAAGTGTTCCGTAGCATTTTTATACTTCAACAGAATTCCAAGAACAATGGAAGAGTTCCGTAGCATTTTTAAACTTCAGCAGAATTCAGAAGAACAATGGAAGAGTTCCATAGCATTTTTAAACTTCAGCAGAATTCCGAAGAACAATGGAAGAGTTCCGTACCATTTTTAAACTTCAGCAGAATTAAGAATAACAATGGAAGAGTTCCGTAGCATTTTTAAACTTCACCAGAATTCCGTGAACAATGGAAGAGTTCAGTAGCATTTTTAAACTTCAGCAGAATTCAGAAGAACAATGGAAGAGTTCCATAGCATTTTTAAACTTCAGCAGAATTCCGAAGAACAATGGAAGAGTTCCGTAGCATTTGTAAACTTCAGCAGAATTAAGAATAACAATGGAAGAGTTCCGTAGCATTTTTAAACTTCACCAGAATTCCGTGAACAATGGAAGAGTTCCGTAGCATTTTTAAACTTCAGCAGAATTCCGAAGAACAAAGGAAGTGTTCCGTAGCATTTTTAAATTTCAGCAGTATTCTGAAGAACAATGGAAGAGTTCCGTAGCATTTTCAAACTTCAGAAGAATTCCGAGAACAATGGAAGAGCTCCACAGCATTTTTAAACTTCAGCAGAATTCCGAAAAACAATGGGAGAGTTCCGTAGCATTTTTAAACTTCAGCAGAATTCCGAAGAACAATGGAAGAGTTCCGTTGCAGTTTTAAACTTCATCAGAAATCCGAAGAACAATGGAAGAGTTCCACAGCATTTTTAAACTTCAGCAGAACTCAGAAGAACAATGGAAGAGTTCCGTAGCATTTTTAAACTTCACCAGAATTCCGAGAACAATGGAAGAGTTCCGTAGCATTTTTAAACTTCAGCAGAATTCCGAAGAACAATGGAAGTGTTCCGTAGCATTTTTAAACTTCAGCAGAATTCCGAAGAACAATGGAAGAGTTCCGTTGCAGTTTTAAACTTCATCAGAATTCCGAAGAACAATGGAAGAGTTCCGTAGCATTTTTAAACTTCAGCAGAATTCCGAAGAACAATGGAAGAGTTCCGTAGCATTTTTAAACTTCACCAGAATACAGTGAACAATGGAAGAGTTCTGTAGCATTTTTAAACTTCAGCAGAATTCCGAAGAACAAAGGAAGTGTTCCGTAGCATTTTTAAACTTCAGCAGAATTCTGAAGAACAAGAGAAGAGTTCTGTAGCATTTTTAAACTTCAGCAGAATTCCGAAGAACAAAGGAAGTGTTCCGTAGCATTTTTAAACTTCAGCAGTATTCTGAAGAACAATGGAAGAGCTCCGTAGCATTTTCAAACTTCAGAAGAATTCCAAGAACAATGGAAGAGTTCCACAGCATTTTTAAACTTCAGCAGAATTCCGAAAAACAATGGAAGAGTTCCATAGCATTTTTAAACTTCAGCAGAATTCCGAAGAACAATGGAAGAGTTCCGTAGCATTTTTAAACTTCAGCAGAATTCCGAAGAACAATGGAAGAGTTCCGTAGCATTTTTAAATTACAGCAGAATTCCGAATAACAATGGAAGAGTTCCGTAGCATTTTTAAACTTCAGCAGAATTCCAAGAACAATGGATGAGTTCCGCAGCATTTTTAAACTTCACCAGAATTCCGAGAACAATGGAAGAGTTCCGTAGCATTTTTAAACTTCAGCAGAATTCCGAAGAACAAAGGAAGAGTTCCGTAGCATTTTTAAACTTCAGCAGAATTCCGAAGAACAATGGAAGAGTTCCGTTGCAGTTTTAAACTTCATCAGAATTCCGAAGAACAATGGAAGAGTTCCGTAGCCTTTTTAAACTTCAGCAGAACTCAGAAGAACAATGGAAGAGTCCCGTAGCAATTTTAAACTTCAGCAGAATTCCGAAGAACAATGGAAGAGTTCCGTAGCATTTTTAAACTTCACCAGAATACCGTGAACAATGGAAGAGTTCTGTAGCATTTTTAAACTTCAGCAGAATTCCGAAGAACAAAGGAAGTGTTCCGGAGCATTTTTAAACTTCAGCAGAATTCTGAAGAACAAGAGAAGAGTTCTGTAGCATTTATAAACTTCAGAAGAATTCCGCAAAACAATGGAAGAGTTACGTAGCATTTTTAAACTTCAGCAGAATTCCGAAGAACAATGGAAGAGTTCCGTAGCATTTTTAAACTTCACCAGAATACCGTGAACAATGGAAGAGTTCTGTAGCATTTTTAAACTTCAGCAGAATTCCGAAGAACAAAGGAAGTGTTCCGTAGGATTTTTAAACTTCAGCAGAATTCTGAAGAACAATGGAAGAGTTCCGTAGCATTTTCAAACTTCAAAAGAATTCCGAGAACAATGGAAGAGCTCCACAGCATTTTTAAACTTCAGCAGAATTCCGAAGAACAATGGAAGAGTTCCGTAGCATTTTTAAACTTCAGCAGAATTCCGAAGAACAATGGAATTGATCCGTAACATTTTTAAACTTCAGCAGAATTCCCAAGAACAATGGAAGTGCACCGTAGAACTTATAAGCTTCAGCAGAATTCTGAGAACAATGGAAGAGTTCCGTAGCATTTTTAAACTTCACCAGAATTCCAAGAACAATGGAAGAGTTCCGTAGCATTTTTAAACTTCTGCAGAATTCCGAAGAACAATGGAAGAGTTCTGTAGCATTTTTAAACTTCAGCAGAATTCCGAAGAACAATGGAAGAGTTCCATAGCCTTTTTAAACTTCGTCAGAATTCCGAAGAACAATGGAAAAGTTCCGTACCATTTTTAAACTTCAGCAGAATTCCGAAGAACAATGGAAGAGTTCCATAGCATTTTTAAACTTCAGCAGAATTCCGAGAACAATGGATGAGTTCCGTAGCATTTTTAAACTTCACCAGAATTCCGAGAACAATGAAAGAGTTCCGTAGCATTTTTAAACTTCACCAGAATTCCGAGAACAATGGAAGAGTTCCATAGCATTTTTAAACTTCAGCAGAATTCCGAAGAACAAAGGAAGTGTTCCGTAGCATTTTTAAACTTCAGCAGTATTCTGAAGAACAATGGAAGAGCTCCGTAGCATTTTCAAACTTCAGAAGAATTCCAAGAACAATGGAAGAGTTCCACAGCATTTTTAAACTTCAGCAGAATTCCGAAAAACAATGGAAGAGTTCCATAGCATTTTTAAACTTCAGCAGAATTCCGAAGAACAATGGAAGAGTTCCGTAGCATTTTTAAACTTCAGCAGAATTCCGAAGAACAATGGAAGAGTTCCGTAGCATTTTTAAATTACAGCAGAATTCCGAATAACAATGGAAGAGTTCCGTAGCATTTTTAAACTTCAGCAGAATTCCAAGAACAATGGATGAGTTCCGCAGCATTTTTAAACTTCACCAGAATTCCGAGAACAATGGAAGAGTTCCGTAGCATTTTTAAACTTCAGCAGAATTCCGAAGAACAAAGGAAGAGTTCCGTAGCATTTTTAAACTTCAGCAGAATTCCGAAGAACAATGGAAGAGTTCCGTTGCAGTTTTAAACTTCATCAGAATTCCGAAGAACAATGGAAGAGTTCCGTAGCCTTTTTAAACTTCAGCAGAACTCAGAAGAACAATGGAAGAGTCCCGTAGCAATTTTAAACTTCAGCAGAATTCCGAAGAACAATGGAAGAGTTCCGTAGCATTTTTAAACTTCACCAGAATACCGTGAACAATGGAAGAGTTCTGTAGCATTTTTAAACTTCAGCAGAATTCCGAAGAACAAAGGAAGTGTTCCGGAGCATTTTTAAACTTCAGCAGAATTCTGAAGAACAAGAGAAGAGTTCTGTAGCATTTATAAACTTCAGAAGAATTCCGCAAAACAATGGAAGAGTTACGTAGCATTTTTAAACTTCAGCAGAATTCCGAAGAACAATGGAAGAGTTCCGTAGCATTTTTAAACTTCACCAGAATACCGTGAACAATGGAAGAGTTCTGTAGCATTTTTAAACTTCAGCAGAATTCCGAAGAACAAAGGAAGTGTTCCGTAGGATTTTTAAACTTCAGCAGAATTCTGAAGAACAATGGAAGAGTTCCGTAGCATTTTCAAACTTCAAAAGAATTCCGAGAACAATGGAAGAGCTCCACAGCATTTTTAAACTTCAGCAGAATTCCGAAGAACAATGGAAGAGTTCCGTAGCATTTTTAAACTTCAGCAGAATTCCGAAGAACAATGGAATTGATCCGTAACATTTTTAAACTTCAGCAGAATTCCCAAGAACAATGGAAGTGCACCGTAGAACTTATAAGCTTCAGCAGAATTCTGAGAACAATGGAAGAGTTCCGTAGCATTTTTAAACTTCACCAGAATTCCAAGAACAATGGAAGAGTTCCGTAGTATTTTTAAACTTCTGCAGAATTCCGAAGAACAATGGAAGAGTTCTGTAGCATTTTTAAACTTCAGCAGAATTCCGAAGAACAATGGAAGAGTTCCGTAGCCTTTTTAAACTTCGTCAGAATTCCGAAGAACAATGGAAAAGTTCCGTACCATTTTTAAACTTCAGCAGAATTCCGAAGAACAATGGAAGAGTTCCATAGCATTTTTAAACTTCAGCAGAATTCCGAGAACAATGGATGAGTTCCGTAGCATTTTTAAACTTCACCAGAATTCCGAGAACAATGAAAGAGTTCCGTAGCATTTTTAAACTTCACCAGAATTCCGAGAACAATGGAAGAGTTCCATAGCATTTTTAAACTTCTGTAGAATTCCGAAGAACAATGGAAGAGTTCCGTAGCATTTTTAAACTTCAGCAGAATTCCGAAGAACAATGGAAGAGTTCCGTTGCACTTTTAAACTTCATCAGAATTCCGAAGAACAATGGAAGAGTTCCACAGCATTTTTAAACTTCAGCAGAACTCAGAAGAACAATGGAAGAGTTCCGTAGCATTTTTATACTTCAGCAGAATTCCCAAGAACAATCGAAGAGTTGCGTAGCATTTTTAAACTTCAGCAGAATTCCGAAGAACAATGGAAGAGTTCCGTAGCATGTTTAAACTTCAGCAGAATTCCGAAGAACAATGGAAATGATCCGTAACATTTTTAAACTTCAGCAGAATTCCCAAGAACAATGGAAGAGTACCGTAGAATTTATAAACTTCATCAGAAATCTGAGAACAATGGAAGAGTTCCGTAGCATTTTTAAACTTCACCAGAATTCCAAGAACAATGGAAGAGTTCCGTAGCATTTTTAAACTTCTGCAGAATTCCGAAGAACAATGGAAGAGTTCCGTAGCATTTTTAAACTTCAGCAGAATTCCGAAGAACAATGGAAGAGTTCCACAGCATTTTTAAACTTCAGCAGAATTCCGAAGAACAATGGAAGAGTTCCGTAGCATTTTCAAACTTCAGCAGAATTCCGAAGAACAATGGAATTGATCCGTAACATTTTTAAACTTCAGCAGAATTCCCAAGAACAATGGAAGAGCACCGTAGAATTTATAAGCTTCAGCAGAATTCTGAGAACAATGGAAGAGTTCCGTAGCATTTTTAAACTTCACCAGAATTCCAAGATCAATGGAAGAGTTCCGTTGCAGTTTTAAACTTCATCAGAATTCCGAAGAACAATGGAAGAGTTCCGTAGCCTTTTTAAACTTCAGCAGAACTCAGAAGAACAATGGAAGAGTCCCGTAGCATTTTTAAACTTCAACAGAATTCCGAAGAACAATGGAAGAGTTCCGTAGCATTTTTAAACTTCACCAGAATACCGTGAACAATGGAAGAGTTCTGTAGCATTTTTAAACTTCAGCAGAATTCCGAAGAACAAAGGAACTGTTCCGTAGCATTTTTAAACTTCAGCAGAATTCTGAAGAACAAGAGAAGAGTTCTGTAGCATTTTTAAACTTCAGCAGTATTCTGAAGAACAATGAAAGAGTTCCGTAGCATTTTTAAACTTCACCAGAATTCCGAGAACAATGGAAGAGTTCCATAGCATTTTTAAACTTCTGTAGAATTCCGAAGAACAATGGAAGAGTTCCGTAGCATTTTTAAACTTCAGCAGAATTCCGAAGAACAATGGAAGAGTTCCGTTGAAGTTTTAAACTTCATCAGAATTCCGAAGAACAATGGAAGAGTTCCACAGCATTTTTAAACTTCAGCAGAACTCAGAAGAACAATGGAAGTGTTCCGTAGCATTTTTGTACTTCAGCAGAATTCCGAAGAACAATCGAAGAGTTGCGTAGCATTTTTAAACTTCAGCAGAATTCCGAAGAACAATGGAAGAGTTCCGTAGCATGTTTAAACTTCAGCAGAATTCCGAAGAACAATGGAAATGATCCGTAACATTTTTAAACTTCAGCAGAATTCCCAAGAACAATGGAAGAGTACCGTAGAATTTATAAACTTCATCAGAAATCTGAGAACAATGGAAGAGTTCCGTAGCATTTTTAAACTTCACCAGAATTCCAAGAACAATGGAAGAGTTCCGTAGCATTTTTAAACTTCTGCAGAATTCCGAAGAACAATGGAAGAGTTCCGTAGCATTTTTAAACTTCAGCAGAATTCCGAAGAACAATGGAAGAGTTCCGTTGCAGTTTTAAACTTCATCAGAATTCCGAAGAACAATGGAAGAGTTCCTTAGCCTTTTTAAACTTCAGCAGAACTCAGAAGAACAATGGAAGTGTCCCGTAGCAATTTTAAACTTCAGCAGAATTCTGAAGAACAATGGAAGAGTTCCGTAGCATTTTTAAACTTCACAAGAATACCGTGAACAATGAAAGAGTTCTGTAGCATTTTTAAACTTCAGCAGAATTCCGAAGAACAAAGGAAGTGTTCCGTAGCATTTTTAAACTTCAGCAGAATTCTGAAGAACAAGAGAAGAGTTCTGTAGCATTTTTAAACTTCAGAAGAATTCAGCAAAACAATGGAAGAGTTCCGTAGCATTTTTAAACTTCAGAATTCCGAAGAACAATGGGTGAGTTCCGTAGCATTTTTAAACTTCAGCAGAATTCCGAAGAACAATGGAAGAGTTCCGTAGCATTTTTAAACTTCAGCAGAATTCCGAAGAACAATGGAAGAGTTCCATAGCATTTTTAAACTTCAGCAGAATTCCGAGAACAATGGAAGAGTTCCGTAGCATTTTTAAACTTCACCAGAATTCCGAGAACAATGGAAGTGTTCCGTAGCATTTTTAAACTTCAACAGAATTCCGAGAACAATGGAAGAGTTCCGTAGCATTTTTAAACTTCAGAATTCAGAAGAACAATGGAAGAGTTCCATAGCATTTTTAAACTTCAGCAGAATTCCGAAGAACAATGGAAGAGTTCCGTAGCATTTTTAAACTTCAGCAGAATTAAGAATAACAATGGAAGAGTTCCGTGGCATTTTTAAACTTCACCAGAATTCCGTGAACAATGGAACAGTTCCATACCATTTTTAAACTTCAGCAGAATTCAGAAGAACAATGGAAGAGTTCCATAGCATTTTTAATCTTCAGCAGAATTCCGAAGAACAATGGAAGAGTTCCGTAGCATTTGTAAACTTCAGCAGAATTAAGAATAACAATGGAAGAGTTCCGTAGCATATTTAAACTTCAGCAGAATTCCGAAGAACAATGGAAATGATCCGTAACATTTTTAAACTTCAGCAGAATTCCGAAGAACAATGGAAGAGTTCTGTAGCATTTGTAAACTTCAGCAGAATTAAGAATAACAATGGAAGAGTTCCGTAGCATTTTTAAACTTCACCAGAATTCCGTGAACAATGGAAGAGTTCCGTAGCATTTTTAAACTTCACCAGAATACCGTGAACAATGGAAGAGTTCTGTAGCATTTTTAAACTTCAGCAGAATTCCGAAGAACAAAGGAAGTGTTCCGGAGCATTTTTAAACTTCAGCAGAATTCTGAAGAACAAGAGAAGAGTTCTGTAGCATTTATAAACTTCAGAAGAATTCCGCAAAACAATGGAAGAGTTACGTAGCATTTTTAAACTTCAGCAGAATTCCGAAGAACAATGGAAGAGTTCCGTAGCATTTTTAAACTTCACCAGAATACCGTGAACAATGGAAGAGTTCTGTAGCATTTTTAAACTTCAGCAGAATTCCGAAGAACAAAGGAAGTGTTCCGTAGGATTTTTAAACTTCAGCAGAATTCTGAAGAACAATGGAAGAGTTCCGTAGCATTTTCAAACTTCAAAAGAATTCCGAGAACAATGGAAGAGCTCCACAGCATTTTTAAACTTCAGCAGAATTCCGAAGAACAATGGAAGAGTTCCGTAGCATTTTTAAACTTCAGCAGAATTCCGAAGAACAATGGAATTGATCCGTAACATTTTTAAACTTCAGCAGAATTCCCAAGAACAATGGAAGTGCACCGTAGAACTTATAAGCTTCAGCAGAATTCTGAGAACAATGGAAGAGTTCCGTAGCATTTTTAAACTTCACCAGAATTCCAAGAACAATGGAAGAGTTCCGTAGCATTTTTAAACTTCTGCAGAATTCCGAAGAACAATGGAAGAGTTCTGTAGCATTTTTAAACTTCAGCAGAATTCCGAAGAACAATGGAAGAGTTCCATAGCCTTTTTAAACTTCGTCAGAATTCCGAAGAACAATGGAAAAGTTCCGTACCATTTTTAAACTTCAGCAGAATTCCGAAGAACAATGGAAGAGTTCCATAGCATTTTTAAACTTCAGCAGAATTCCGAGAACAATGGATGAGTTCCGTAGCATTTTTAAACTTCACCAGAATTCCGAGAACAATGAAAGAGTTCCGTAGCATTTTTAAACTTCACCAGAATTCCGAGAACAATGGAAGAGTTCCATAGCATTTTTAAACTTCAGCAGAATTCCGAAGAACAAAGGAAGTGTTCCGTAGCATTTTTAAACTTCAGCAGTATTCTGAAGAACAATGGAAGAGCTCCGTAGCATTTTCAAACTTCAGAAGAATTCCAAGAACAATGGAAGAGTTCCACAGCATTTTTAAACTTCAGCAGAATTCCGAAAAACAATGGAAGAGTTCCATAGCATTTTTAAACTTCAGCAGAATTCCGAAGAACAATGGAAGAGTTCCGTAGCATTTTTAAACTTCAGCAGAATTCCGAAGAACAATGGAAGAGTTCCGTAGCATTTTTAAATTACAGCAGAATTCCGAATAACAATGGAAGAGTTCCGTAGCATTTTTAAACTTCAGCAGAATTCCAAGAACAATGGATGAGTTCCGCAGCATTTTTAAACTTCACCAGAATTCCGAGAACAATGGAAGAGTTCCGTAGCATTTTTAAACTTCAGCAGAATTCCGAAGAACAAAGGAAGAGTTCCGTAGCATTTTTAAACTTCAGCAGAATTCCGAAGAACAATGGAAGAGTTCCGTTGCAGTTTTAAACTTCATCAGAATTCCGAAGAACAATGGAAGAGTTCCGTAGCCTTTTTAAACTTCAGCAGAACTCAGAAGAACAATGGAAGAGTCCCGTAGCAATTTTAAACTTCAGCAGAATTCCGAAGAACAATGGAAGAGTTCCGTAGCATTTTTAAACTTCACCAGAATACCGTGAACAATGGAAGAGTTCTGTAGCATTTTTAAACTTCAGCAGAATTCCGAAGAACAAAGGAAGTGTTCCGGAGCATTTTTAAACTTCAGCAGAATTCTGAAGAACAAGAGAAGAGTTCTGTAGCATTTATAAACTTCAGAAGAATTCCGCAAAACAATGGAAGAGTTACGTAGCATTTTTAAACTTCAGCAGAATTCCGAAGAACAATGGAAGAGTTCCGTAGCATTTTTAAACTTCACCAGAATACCGTGAACAATGGAAGAGTTCTGTAGCATTTTTAAACTTCAGCAGAATTCCGAAGAACAAAGGAAGTGTTCCGTAGGATTTTTAAACTTCAGCAGAATTCTGAAGAACAATGGAAGAGTTCCGTAGCATTTTCAAACTTCAAAAGAATTCCGAGAACAATGGAAGAGCTCCACAGCATTTTTAAACTTCAGCAGAATTCCGAAGAACAATGGAAGAGTTCCGTAGCATTTTTAAACTTCAGCAGAATTCCGAAGAACAATGGAATTGATCCGTAACATTTTTAAACTTCAGCAGAATTCCCAAGAACAATGGAAGTGCACCGTAGAACTTATAAGCTTCAGCAGAATTCTGAGAACAATGGAAGAGTTCCGTAGCATTTTTAAACTTCACCAGAATTCCAAGAACAATGGAAGAGTTCCGTAGCATTTTTAAACTTCTGCAGAATTCCGAAGAACAATGGAAGAGTTCTGTAGCATTTTTAAACTTCAGCAGAATTCCGAAGAACAATGGAAGAGTTCCATAGCCTTTTTAAACTTCGTCAGAATTCCGAAGAACAATGGAAAAGTTCCGTACCATTTTTAAACTTCAGCAGAATTCCGAAGAACAATGGAAGAGTTCCATAGCATTTTTAAACTTCAGCAGAATTCCGAGAACAATGGATGAGTTCCGTAGCATTTTTAAACTTCACCAGAATTCCGAGAACAATGAAAGAGTTCCGTAGCATTTTTAAACTTCACCAGAATTCCGAGAACAATGGAAGAGTTCCATAGCATTTTTAAACTTCAGCAGAATTCCGAAGAACAAAGGAAGTGTTCCGTAGCATTTTTAAACTTCAGCAGTATTCTGAAGAACAATGGAAGAGCTCCGTAGCATTTTCAAACTTCAGAAGAATTCCAAGAACAATGGAAGAGTTCCACAGCATTTTTAAACTTCAGCAGAATTCCGAAAAACAATGGAAGAGTTCCATAGCATTTTTAAACTTCAGCAGAATTCCGAAGAACAATGGAAGAGTTCCGTAGCATTTTTAAACTTCAGCAGAATTCCGAAGAACAATGGAAGAGTTCCGTAGCATTTTTAAATTACAGCAGAATTCCGAATAACAATGGAAGAGTTCCGTAGCATTTTTAAACTTCAGCAGAATTCCAAGAACAATGGATGAGTTCCGCAGCATTTTTAAACTTCACCAGAATTCCGAGAACAATGGAAGAGTTCCGTAGCATTTTTAAACTTCAGCAGAATTCCGAAGAACAAAGGAAGAGTTCCGTAGCATTTTTAAACTTCAGCAGAATTCCGAAGAACAATGGAAGAGTTCCGTTGCAGTTTTAAACTTCATCAGAATTCCGAAGAACAATGGAAGAGTTCCGTAGCCTTTTTAAACTTCAGCAGAACTCAGAAGAACAATGGAAGAGTCCCGTAGCAATTTTAAACTTCAGCAGAATTCCGAAGAACAATGGAAGAGTTCCGTAGCATTTTTAAACTTCACCAGAATACCGTGAACAATGGAAGAGTTCTGTAGCATTTTTAAACTTCAGCAGAATTCCGAAGAACAAAGGAAGTGTTCCGGAGCATTTTTAAACTTCAGCAGAATTCTGAAGAACAAGAGAAGAGTTCTGTAGCATTTATAAACTTCAGAAGAATTCCGCAAAACAATGGAAGAGTTACGTAGCATTTTTAAACTTCAGCAGAATTCCGAAGAACAATGGAAGAGTTCCGTAGCATTTTTAAACTTCACCAGAATACCGTGAACAATGGAAGAGTTCTGTAGCATTTTTAAACTTCAGCAGAATTCCGAAGAACAAAGGAAGTGTTCCGTAGGATTTTTAAACTTCAGCAGAATTCTGAAGAACAATGGAAGAGTTCCGTAGCATTTTCAAACTTCAAAAGAATTCCGAGAACAATGGAAGAGCTCCACAGCATTTTTAAACTTCAGCAGAATTCCGAAGAACAATGGAAGAGTTCCGTAGCATTTTTAAACTTCAGCAGAATTCCGAAGAACAATGGAATTGATCCGTAACATTTTTAAACTTCAGCAGAATTCCCAAGAACAATGGAAGTGCACCGTAGAACTTATAAGCTTCAGCAGAATTCTGAGAACAATGGAAGAGTTCCGTAGCATTTTTAAACTTCACCAGAATTCCAAGAACAATGGAAGAGTTCCGTAGTATTTTTAAACTTCTGCAGAATTCCGAAGAACAATGGAAGAGTTCTGTAGCATTTTTAAACTTCAGCAGAATTCCGAAGAACAATGGAAGAGTTCCGTAGCCTTTTTAAACTTCGTCAGAATTCCGAAGAACAATGGAAAAGTTCCGTACCATTTTTAAACTTCAGCAGAATTCCGAAGAACAATGGAAGAGTTCCATAGCATTTTTAAACTTCAGCAGAATTCCGAGAACAATGGATGAGTTCCGTAGCATTTTTAAACTTCACCAGAATTCCGAGAACAATGAAAGAGTTCCGTAGCATTTTTAAACTTCACCAGAATTCCGAGAACAATGGAAGAGTTCCATAGCATTTTTAAACTTCTGTAGAATTCCGAAGAACAATGGAAGAGTTCCGTAGCATTTTTAAACTTCAGCAGAATTCCGAAGAACAATGGAAGAGTTCCGTTGCACTTTTAAACTTCATCAGAATTCCGAAGAACAATGGAAGAGTTCCACAGCATTTTTAAACTTCAGCAGAACTCAGAAGAACAATGGAAGAGTTCCGTAGCATTTTTATACTTCAGCAGAATTCCCAAGAACAATCGAAGAGTTGCGTAGCATTTTTAAACTTCAGCAGAATTCCGAAGAACAATGGAAGAGTTCCGTAGCATGTTTAAACTTCAGCAGAATTCCGAAGAACAATGGAAATGATCCGTAACATTTTTAAACTTCAGCAGAATTCCCAAGAACAATGGAAGAGTACCGTAGAATTTATAAACTTCATCAGAAATCTGAGAACAATGGAAGAGTTCCGTAGCATTTTTAAACTTCACCAGAATTCCAAGAACAATGGAAGAGTTCCGTAGCATTTTTAAACTTCTGCAGAATTCCGAAGAACAATGGAAGAGTTCCGTAGCATTTTTAAACTTCAGCAGAATTCCGAAGAACAATGGAAGAGTTCCACAGCATTTTTAAACTTCAGCAGAATTCCGAAGAACAATGGAAGAGTTCCGTAGCATTTTCAAACTTCAGCAGAATTCCGAAGAACAATGGAATTGATCCGTAACATTTTTAAACTTCAGCAGAATTCCCAAGAACAATGGAAGAGCACCGTAGAATTTATAAGCTTCAGCAGAATTCTGAGAACAATGGAAGAGTTCCGTAGCATTTTTAAACTTCACCAGAATTCCAAGATCAATGGAAGAGTTCCGTTGCAGTTTTAAACTTCATCAGAATTCCGAAGAACAATGGAAGAGTTCCGTAGCCTTTTTAAACTTCAGCAGAACTCAGAAGAACAATGGAAGAGTCCCGTAGCATTTTTAAACTTCAACAGAATTCCGAAGAACAATGGAAGAGTTCCGTAGCATTTTTAAACTTCACCAGAATACCGTGAACAATGGAAGAGTTCTGTAGCATTTTTAAACTTCAGCAGAATTCCGAAGAACAAAGGAACTGTTCCGTAGCATTTTTAAACTTCAGCAGAATTCTGAAGAACAAGAGAAGAGTTCTGTAGCATTTTTAAACTTCAGCAGTATTCTGAAGAACAATGAAAGAGTTCCGTAGCATTTTTAAACTTCACCAGAATTCCGAGAACAATGGAAGAGTTCCATAGCATTTTTAAACTTCTGTAGAATTCCGAAGAACAATGGAAGAGTTCCGTAGCATTTTTAAACTTCAGCAGAATTCCGAAGAACAATGGAAGAGTTCCGTTGAAGTTTTAAACTTCATCAGAATTCCGAAGAACAATGGAAGAGTTCCACAGCATTTTTAAACTTCAGCAGAACTCAGAAGAACAATGGAAGTGTTCCGTAGCATTTTTGTACTTCAGCAGAATTCCGAAGAACAATCGAAGAGTTGCGTAGCATTTTTAAACTTCAGCAGAATTCCGAAGAACAATGGAAGAGTTCCGTAGCATGTTTAAACTTCAGCAGAATTCCGAAGAACAATGGAAATGATCCGTAACATTTTTAAACTTCAGCAGAATTCCCAAGAACAATGGAAGAGTACCGTAGAATTTATAAACTTCATCAGAAATCTGAGAACAATGGAAGAGTTCCGTAGCATTTTTAAACTTCACCAGAATTCCAAGAACAATGGAAGAGTTCCGTAGCATTTTTAAACTTCTGCAGAATTCCGAAGAACAATGGAAGAGTTCCGTAGCATTTTTAAACTTCAGCAGAATTCCGAAGAACAATGGAAGAGTTCCGTTGCAGTTTTAAACTTCATCAGAATTCCGAAGAACAATGGAAGAGTTCCTTAGCCTTTTTAAACTTCAGCAGAACTCAGAAGAACAATGGAAGTGTCCCGTAGCAATTTTAAACTTCAGCAGAATTCTGAAGAACAATGGAAGAGTTCCGTAGCATTTTTAAACTTCACAAGAATACCGTGAACAATGAAAGAGTTCTGTAGCATTTTTAAACTTCAGCAGAATTCCGAAGAACAAAGGAAGTGTTCCGTAGCATTTTTAAACTTCAGCAGAATTCTGAAGAACAAGAGAAGAGTTCTGTAGCATTTTTAAACTTCAGAAGAATTCAGCAAAACAATGGAAGAGTTCCGTAGCATTTTTAAACTTCAGAATTCCGAAGAACAATGGGTGAGTTCCGTAGCATTTTTAAACTTCAGCAGAATTCCGAAGAACAATGGAAGAGTTCCGTAGCATTTTTAAACTTCAGCAGAATTCCGAAGAACAATGGAAGAGTTCCATAGCATTTTTAAACTTCAGCAGAATTCCGAGAACAATGGAAGAGTTCCGTAGCATTTTTAAACTTCACCAGAATTCCGAGAACAATGGAAGTGTTCCGTAGCATTTTTAAACTTCAACAGAATTCCGAGAACAATGGAAGAGTTCCGTAGCATTTTTAAACTTCAGAATTCAGAAGAACAATGGAAGAGTTCCATAGCATTTTTAAACTTCAGCAGAATTCCGAAGAACAATGGAAGAGTTCCGTAGCATTTTTAAACTTCAGCAGAATTAAGAATAACAATGGAAGAGTTCCGTGGCATTTTTAAACTTCACCAGAATTCCGTGAACAATGGAACAGTTCCATACCATTTTTAAACTTCAGCAGAATTCAGAAGAACAATGGAAGAGTTCCATAGCATTTTTAATCTTCAGCAGAATTCCGAAGAACAATGGAAGAGTTCCGTAGCATTTGTAAACTTCAGCAGAATTAAGAATAACAATGGAAGAGTTCCGTAGCATATTTAAACTTCAGCAGAATTCCGAAGAACAATGGAAATGATCCGTAACATTTTTAAACTTCAGCAGAATTCCGAAGAACAATGGAAGAGTTCTGTAGCATTTGTAAACTTCAGCAGAATTAAGAATAACAATGGAAGAGTTCCGTAGCATTTTTAAACTTCACCAGAATTCCGTGAACAATGGAAGAGTTCCGTAGCATTTTTAAACTTCAGCAGAATTCCGAAGAACAAAGGAAGTGTTCCGTAGCATTTTTAAACTTCAGCAGTATTCTAAAGAACAATGGAAGAGTTCCGTAGCATTTTCAAACTTCAGCAGAATTCCGAAAAACAATGGAAGAGTTCCGTAGCATTTTTAAACTTCAGCAGAATTCTGAAGAACAAGAGAAGAGTTCTGTAGCATTTTTAAACTTCAGAAGAATTCCGCAAAACAATGGAAGAGTTCCGTAGCATTTTTAAACTTCAGCAGAATTCCGAAGAACAATGGATGAGTTCTGTAGCATTTTTAAACTTCAGCAGAATTCCGAAGAACAATGGAAGAGTTCCGTAGCATTTTTAAACTTCAGCAGAATTCCAAAGAACAATGGAATTGATCCGTAACATTTTTAAACTTCAGCAGAATTCCCAAGAACAATGGAAGAGCACCGTAGAATTTATGAGCTTCAGCAGAATTCTGAGAACAATGGAAGAGTTCCATAGCATTTTTAAACTTCACCAGAATTCCAAGAACAATGGAAGAGTTCCATAGCATTTTTAAACTTCTGCAGAATTCCGAAGAAAAATGGAAGAGTTCCGTAGCATTTTTAAACTTCAGCAGAATTCCGAAGAACAATGGAAGAGTTCCGTAGCCTTTTTAAACTTCGTCAGAATTCCGAAGAACAATGGAAAAGTTCCGTACCATTTTTAAACTTCAGCAGAATTCCGAAGAGCAATGGAAGAGTTCCGTAGCATTTTTAAACTTCAGCAGAATTCCAAGAACAATGGATGAGTTCCGTAGCATTTTTAAACTTCAGCAGAATTCCGAGAACAATGGAAGAGTTCCGTAGCATTTTTAAACTTCAGCAGAATTCCGAGAACAATGGAAGAGTTCCATAGCATTTTTAAACTTCAGCAGAATTCCGAAGAACAATGGAAGAGTTCCGTAGCATTTGTAAACTTCAGCAGAATTCCGAAAAACAATGGAAGAGTTCGGTAGCATTTTTAAACTTCAGCAGAATTAAGAAAAACAATGGAAGAGTTCGGTAGCATTTTTAAACTTCAGCAGAACTCAGAAGAACAATGGAAGAGTTCCGTAGCATTTTTAAACTTCAGCAGAATTCCGAAGAACAATCGAAGAGTTCCGTAGCATTTTTAAACTTCAGCAGAATTCCGAAGAACAATGGAAGAGTTCCGTAGCATATTTAAACTTCAGCAGAATTCCGAAGAACAATGGAAATGATCCGTAACATTTTTAAACTTCAGCAGAATTCCCAAGAACAATGGAAGAGTACCGTAGAATTTATAAACTTCAGCAGAATTCTGAGAACAATGGAAGAGTTCCGTAGCATTTTTAAACTTCACCAGAATTCCAAGAACAATGGAAAAGTTCCATAGCATTTTTAAACTTCTGCAGAATTCCGAAGAACAATGGAAGAGTTCCGTAGCATTTTTAAACTTCATCAGAATTCCGAAGAACAATGGAAGAGTTCCGCAGCATTTTTAAACTTCAGCAGAATTAAGAATAACAATGGAAGAGTTCCGTAGCATTTTTAAACTTCAGCAGAATTCCGAAGAACAATGGAAGAGTTCCGTAGCATTTTTAAATTACAGCAGAATTCCGAAGAACAATGGAAGAGTTCCGTAGCATTTTTAAACTTCAGCAGAATTAAGAATAACAATGGAAGAGTTCCGTAGCATTTTTAAACTTCAGCAGAACTCAGAAGAACAATGGAAGAGTTCCGTAGCATTTTTAAACTTCAGCAGAATTCCGAAGAACAATCGAAGAGTTCCGTAGCATTTTTAAACTTCAGCAGAATTCCGAAGAACAATGGAAGAGTTCCGTAGCATATTTAAACTTCAGCAGAATTCCGAAGAACAATGGAAATGATCCGTAACATTTTTAAACTTCAGCAGAATTCCCAAGAACAATGGAAGAGTACCATAGAATTTATAAACTTCAGCAGAATTCTGAGAACAATGGAAGAGTTCCGTAGCATTTTTAAACTTCACCAGAATTCCAAGAACAATGGAAGAGTTCCGTAGCATTTTTAAACTACTGCAGAATTCCGAAGAACAATGGAAAAGTTCCGTAGCATTTTTAAACTTCAGCAGAATTCCAAAGAACAATGGAAGAGTTCCGTAGCATTTTTAAACTTCATCAGAATTCCGAAGAACAATGGAAAAGTTCCGTAGCATTTTTAAAATTCAGCAGAATTCCGAAGAACAATGGAAGAGTTCCATAGCATTTTTAAACTTCAGCAGAATTCTGAGAACAATGGAAGAGTTCCGTAGCATTTTTAAACTTCACCAGAATTCCGAGAACAATGGAAGTGTTCCGTAGCATTTTTATACTTCAACAGAATTCCAAGAACAATGGAAGAGTTCCGTAGCATTTTTAAACTTCAGCAGAATTCAGAAGAACAATGGAAGAGTTCCATAGCATTTTTAAACTTCAGCAGAATTCCGAAGAACAATGGAAGAGTTCCGTAGCATTTTTAAACTTCAGCAGAATTAAGAATAACAATGGAAGAGTTCCGTAGCATTTTTAAACTTCACCAGAATTCCGTGAACAATGGAAGAGTTCCGTAGCATTTTTAAACTTCAGCAGAATTCAGAAGAACAATGGAAGAGTTCCATAGCATTTTTAAACTTCAGCAGAATTCCGAAGAACAATGGAAGAGTTCCGTAGCATTTGTAAACTTCAGCAGAATTAAGAATAACAATGGAAGAGTTCCGTAGCATTTTTAAACTTCACCAGAATTCCGTGAACAATGGAAGAGTTCCGTAGCATTTTTAAACTTCAGCAGAATTCCGAAGAACAAAGGAAGTGTTCCGTAGCATTTTTAAATTTCAGCAGTATTCTGAATAACAATGGAAGAGTTCCGTAGCATTTTCAAACTTCAGAAGAATTCCGAGAACAATGGAAGAGCTCCACAGCATTTTTAAACTTCAGCAGAATTCCGAAAAACAATGGGAGAGTTCCGTAGCATTTTTAAACTTCAGCAGAATTCCGAAGAACAATGGAAGAGTTCCGTTGCAGTTTTAAACTTCATCAGAAATCCGAAGAACAATGGAAGAGTTCCACAGCATTTTTAAACTTCAGCAGAACTCAGAAGAACAATGGAAGAGTTCCGTAGCATTTTTAAACTTCACCAGAATTCCGAGAACAATGGAAGAGTTCCGTAGCATTTTTAAACTTCAGCAGAATTCCGAAGAACAATGGAAGTGTTCCGTAGCATTTTTAAACTTCAGCAGAATTCCGAAGAACAATGGAAGAGTTCCGTTGCAGTTTTAAACTTCATCAGAATTCCGAAGAACAATGGAAGAGTTCCGTAGCATTTTTAAACTTCAGCAGAATTCCGAAGAACAATGAAAGAGTTCCGTAGCATTTTTAAACTTCACCAGAATACAGTGAACAATGGAAGAGTTCTGTAGCATTTTTAAACTTCAGCAGAATTCCGAAGAACAAAGGAAGTGTTCCGTAGCATTTTTAAACTTCAGCAGAATTCTGAAGAACAAGAGAAGAGTTCTGCAGCATTTTTAAACTTCAGCAGAATTCCGAAGAACAAAGGAAGTGTTCCATAGCATTTTTAAACTTCAGCAGTATTCTGAAGAACAATGGAAGAGCTCCGTAGCATTTTCAAACTTCAGAAGAATTCCAAGAACAATGGAAGAGTTCCACAGCATTTTTAAACTTCAGCAGAATTCCGAAAAACAATGGAAGAGTTCCATAGCATTTTTAAACTTCAGCAGAATTCCGAAGAACAATGGAAGAGTTCCGTAGCATTTTTAAACTTCAGCAGAATTCCGAAGAACAATGGAAGAGTTCCGTAGCATTTTTAAATTACAGCAGAATTCCGAATAACAATGGAAGAGTTCCGTAGCATTTTTAAACTTCAGCAGAATTCCAAGAACAATGGATGAGTTCCGCAGCATTTTTAAACTTCACCAGAATTCCGAGAACAATGGAAGAGTTCCGTAGCATTTTTAAACTTCAGCAGAATTCCGAAGAACAATGGAAGAGTTCCGTAGCATTTTTAAACTTCAGCAGAATTCCGAAGAACAATGGAAGAGTTCCGTTGCAGTTTTAAACTTCATCAGAATTCCGAAGAACAATGGAAGAGTTCCATAGCCTTTTTAAACTTCAGCAGAACTCAGAAGAACAATGGAAGAGTCCCGTAGCAATTTTAAACTTCAGCAGAATTCCGAAGAACAATGGAAGAGTTCCGTAGCATTTTTAAACTTCACCAGAATACCGTGAACAATGGAAGAGTTCTGTAGCATTTTTAAACTTCAGCAGAATTCCGAAGAACAAAGGAAGTGTTCCGGAGCATTTTTAAACTTCAGCAGAATTCTGAAGAACAAGAGAAGAGTTCTGTAGCATTTATAAACTTCAGAAGAATTCCGCAAAACAATGGAAGAGTTACGTAGCATTTTTAAGCTTCAGCAGAATTCTGAAGAACAATGGAAGAGTTCCGTAGCATTTTTAAACTTCACCAGAATACCGTGAACAATGGAAGAGTTCTGTAGCATTTTTAAACTTCAGCAGAATTCCGAAGAACAAAGGAAGTGTTCCGTAGGATTTTTAAACTTCAGCAGAATTCTGAAGAACTATGGAAGAGTTCCGTAGCATTTTCAAACTTCAGAAGAATTCCGAGAACAATGGAAGAGCTCCACAGCATTTTTAAACTTCAGCAGAATTCCGAAGAACAATGGAAGAGTTCCGTAGCATTTTTAAACTTCAGCAGAATTCCGAAGAACAATGGAATTGATCCGTAACATTTTTAAACTTCAGCAGAATTCCCAAGAACAATGGAAGTGCACCGTAGAACTTATAAGCTTCAGCAGAATTCTGAGAACAATGGAAGAGTTCCGTAGCATTTTTAAACTTCACCAGAATTCCAAGAACAATGGAAGAGTTCCGTAGCATTTTTAAACTTCTGCAGAATTCCGAAGAACAATGGAAGAGTTCTGTAGAATTTTTAAACTTCAGCAGAATTCCGAAGAACAATGGAAGAGTTCCGTAGCCTTTTTAAACTTCGTCAGAATTCCGAAGAACAATGGAAAAGTTCCGTACCATTTTTAAACTTCAGCAGAATTCCGAAGAACAATGGAAGAGTTCCATAGCATTTTTAAACTTCAGCAGAATTCCGAGAACAATGGATGAGTTCCGTAGCATTTTTAAACTTCACCAGAATTCCGAGAACAATGAAAGAGTTCCGTAGCATTTTTAAACTTCACCAGAATTCCGAGAACAATGGAAGAGTTCCATAGCATTTTTAAACTTCTGTAGAATTCCGAAGAACAATGGAAGAGTTCCGTAGCATTTTTAAACTTCAGCAGAATTCCGAAGAACAATGGAAGAGTTCCGTTGCAGTTTTAAACTTCATCAGAATTCCGAAGAACAATGGAAGAGTTCCACAGCATTTTTAAACTTCAGCAGAACTCAGAAGAACAATGGAAGAGTTCCGTAGCATTTTTATACTTCAGCAGAATTCCGAAGAACAATCGAAGAGTTGCGTAGCATTTTTAAACTTCAGCAGAATTCCGAAGAACAATGGAAGAGTTCCGTAGCATGTTTAAACTTCAGCAGAATTCCGAAGAACAATGGAAATGATCCGTAACATTTTTAAACTTCAGCAGAATTCCCAAGAACAATGGAAGAGTACCGTAGAATTTATAAACTTCATCAGAAATCTGAGAACAATGGAAGAGTTCCGTAGCATTTTTAAACTTCACCAGAATTCCAAGAACAATGGAAGAGTTCCGTAGCATTTTTAAACTTCTGCAGAATTCCGAAGAACAATGGAAGAGTTCCGTAGCATTTTTAAACTTCAGCAGAATTCCGAAGAACAATGGAAGAGTTCCACAGCATTTTTAAACTTCAGCAGAATTCCGAAGAACAATGGAAGAGTTCCGTAGCATTTTCAAACTTCAGCAGAATTCCGAAGAACAATGGAATTGATCCGTAACATTTTTAAACTTCAGCAGAATTCCCAAGAACAATGGAAGAGCACCGTAGAAGTTATAAGCTTCAGCAGAATTCTGAGAACAATGGAAGAGTTCCGTAGCATTTTTAAACTTCACCAGAATTCCAAGATCAATGGAAGAGTTCCGTTGCAGTTTTAAACTTCATCAGAATTCCGAAGAACAATGGAAGAGTTCCGTAGCCTTTTTAAACTTCAGCAGAACTCAGAAGAACAATGGAAGAGTCCCGTAGCATTTTTAAACTTCAACAGAATTCCGAAGAACAATGGAAGAGTTCCGTAGCATTTTTAAACTTCACCAGAATACCGTGAACAATGGAAGAGTTCTGTAGCATTTTTAAACTTCAGCAGAATTCCGAAGAACAAAGGAACTGTTCCGTAGCATTTTTAAACTTCAGCAGAATTCTGAAGAACAAGAGAAGAGTTCTGTAGCATTTTTAAACTTCAGCAGTATTCTGAAGAACAATGAAAGAGTTCCGTAGCATTTTTAAACTTCACCAGAATTCCGAGAACAATGGAAGAGTTCCATAGCATTTTTAAACTTCTGTAGAATTCCGAAGAACAATGGAAGAGTTCCGTAGCATTTTTAAACTTCAGCAGAATTCCGAAGAACAATGGAAGAGTTCCGTTGAAGTTTTAAACTTCATCAGAATTCCGAAGAACAATGGAAGAGTTCCACAGCATTTTTAAACTTCAGCAGAACTCAGAAGAACAATGGAAGTGTTCCGTAGCATTTTTGTACTTCAGCAGAATTCCGAAGAACAATCGAAGAGTTGCGTAGCATTTTTAAACTTCAGCAGAATTCCGAAGAACAATGGAAGAGTTCCGTAGCATGTTTAAACTTCAGCAGAATTCCGAAGAACAATGGAAATGATCCGTAACATTTTTAAACTTCAGCAGAATTCCCAAGAACAATGGAAGAGTACCGTAGAATTTATAAACTTCATCAGAAATCTGAGAACAATGGAAGAGTTCCGTAGCATTTTTAAACTTCACCAGAATTCCAAGAACAATGGAAGAGTTCCGTAGCATTTTTAAACTTCTGCAGAATTCCGAAGAACAATGGAAGAGTTCCGTAGCATTTTTAAACTTCAGCAGAATTCTGAAGAACAATGGAAGAGTTCCACAGCATTTTTAAACTTCAGCAGAATTCCGAAGAACAATGGAAGAGTTCCGTAGCATTTTCAAACTTCAGCAGAATTCCGAAGAACAATGGAATTGATCCGTAACATTTTTAAACTTCAGCAGAATTCCCAAGAACAATGGAAGAGCACCGTAGAATTTATAAGCTTCAGCAGAATTCTGAGAACAATGGAAGAGTTCCGTAGCATTTTTAAACTTCACCAGAATTCCAAGAACAATGGAAGAGTTCCGTAGCATTTTTAAACTTCTGCAGATTTCCGAAGAACAATGGAAGAGTTCCGTAGCATTTTTAAACTTCAGCAGAATTCCGAAGAACAATGGAAGAGTTCCACAGCATTTTTAAACTTCAGCAGAATTCCGAAGAACAATGGAAGAGTTCCGTAGCATTTTCAAACTTCAGCAGAATTCCGAAGAACAATGGAATTGATCCGTAACATTTTTAAACTTCAGCAGAATTCCCAAGAACAATGGAAGAGCACCGTAGAATTTATAAGCTTCAGCAGAATTCTGAGAACAATGGAAGAGTTCCGTAGCATTTTTAAACTTCACCAGAATTCCAAGATCAATGGAAGAGTTCCGTTGCAGTTTTAAACTTCATCAGAATTCCGAAGAACAATGGAAGAGTTCCGTAGCCTTTTTAAACTTCAGCAGAACTCAGAAGAACAATGGAAGAGTCCCGTAGCATTTTTAAACTTCAACAGAATTCCGAAGAACAATGGAAGAGTTCCGTAGCATTTTTAAACTTCACCAGAATACCGTGAACAATGGAAGAGTTCTGTAGCATTTTTAAACTTCAGCAGAATTCCGAAGAACAAAGGAACTGTTCCATAGCATTTTTAAACTTCAGCAGAATTCTGAAGAACAAGAGAAGAGTTCTGTAGCATTTTTAAACTTCAGCAGTATTCTGAAGAACAATGGAAGAGTTCCGTAGCATTTTCAAACTTCAGAAGAATTCCGAGAACAATGGAAGAGTTCCACAGCATTTTTAAACTTCAGCAGAATTCCGAAAAATAATGGAAGAGTTCCATAGCATTTTTAAACTTCAGCAGAATTCCGAAGAACAATGGAAGAGTTCCGTAGCATTTTTAAACTTCAGCAGAATTCCGAAGAACAATGGAAGAGTTCCGTAGCATTTTTTAATTACAGCAGAATTCCGAATAACAATGGAAGAGTTCCGTAGCATTTTTAAACTTCAGCAGAATTCCAAGAACAATGGATGAGTTCCGCAGCATTTTTAAACTTCACCAGAATTCCGAGAACAATGGAAGAGTTCCGTAGCATTTTTAAACTTCAGCAGAATTCCGAAGAACAATGGAAGAGTTCCGTAGCATTTTTAAACTTCAGCAGAATTCCGAAGAACAATGGAAGAGTTCCGTTGCAGTTTTAAACTTCATCAGAATTCCGAAGAACAATGGAAGAGTTCCGTAGCCTTTTTAAACTTCAGCAGAACTCAGAAGAACAATGGAAGAGTCCCGTAGCAATTTTAAACTTCAGCAGAATTCCGAAGAACAATGGAAGAGTTCCGTAGCATTTTTAAACTTCACCAGAATACCGTGAACAATGGAAGAGTTCTGTAGCATTTTAAACTTCAGCAGAATTCCGAAGAACAAAGGCAGTGTTCCGTAACATTTTTAAACTTCAGCAGAATTCTGAAGAACAAGAGAAGAGTTCTGTAGGATTTATAAACTTCAGAAGAATTCCGCAAAACAATGGAAGAGTTACGTAGCATTTTTAAACTTCAGCAGAATTCCGAAGAACAATGGAAGAGTTCCGTAGCATTTTTAAACTTCACCAGAATACCGTGAACAATGGAAGAGCTCTGTAGCATTTTTAAACTTCAGCAGAATTCCGAAGAACAAAGGAAGTGTTCCGTAGCATTTTTAAACTTCAGCAGAATTCTGAAGAACAATGGAAGAGTTCCGTAGCATTTTCAAACTTCAGAAGAATTCCGAGAACAATGGAAGAGCTCCACAGCATTTTTAAACTTCAGCAGAATTCCGAAAAACAATGGAAGAGTTCCGTAGCATTTTTAAACTTCAGCAGAATTCCGAAGAACAATGGAAGAGTTCCGTTGCAGTTTTAAACTTCATCAGAATTCCGAAGAACAATTGAAGAGTTCCACAGCATTTTTAAACTTCAGCAGAACTCAGAAGAACAATGGAAGAGTTCCGTAGCATTTTTAAACTTCAGCAGAATTCCGAGAACAATGGATGAGTTCCGCAGTCATTTTTAAACTTCACCAGAATTCCGAGAACAATGGAAGAGTTCCGTAGCATTTTTAAACTTCAGCAGAATTCCGAAGAACAATGGAAGTGTTCCGTAGCATTTTTAAACTTCAGCAGAATTCCGAAGAACAATGGAAGAGTTCCATTGCAGTTTTAAACTTCATCAGAATTCCGAAGAACAATGGAAGAGTTCCGTAGCCTTTTTAAACTTCAGCAGAACTCAGAAGAACAATGGAAGAGTCCCGTAGCATTTTTAAACTTCAGCAGAATTCCGAAGAACAATGGAAGAGTTCCGTAGCATTTTTAAACTTCAGCAGAATTCCCAAGAACAATGGAAGAGTTCTGTAGCATTTTTAAACTTCAGCAGAATTCCGAAGAACAAAGGAAGTGTTCCGTAGCATTTTTAAACTTCAGCAGAATTCCGAAGAACAATGGAAGAGTTCCGTTGCAGTTTTAAACTTCATCAGAATTCCGAAGAACAATGGAAGAGTTCCGTAGCCTTTTTAAACTTCAGCAGAACTCAGAAGAACAATGGAAGAGTCCCGTAGCATTTTTAAACTTCAACAGAATTCCGAAGAACAATGGAAGAGTTCCGTAGCATTTTTAAACTTCACCAGAATACCGTGAACAATGGAAGAGTTCTGTAGCATTTTTAAACTTCAGCAGAATTCCGAAGAACAAAGGAACTGTTCCGTAGCATTTTTAAACTTCAGCAGAATTCTGAAGAACAAGAGAAGAGTTCTGTAGCATTTTTAAACTTCAGCAGTATTCTGAAGAACAATGAAAGAGTTCCGTAGCATTTTTAAACTTCACCAGAATTCCGAGAACAATGGAAGAGTTCCATAGCATTTTTAAACTTCTGTAGAATTCCGAAGAACAATGGAAGAGTTCCGTAGCATTTTTAAACTTCAGCAGAATTCCGAAGAACAATGGAAGAGTTCCGTTGAAGTTTTAAACTTCATCAGAATTCCGAAGAACAATGGAAGAGTTCCACAGCATTTTTAAACTTCAGCAGAACTCAGAAGAACAATGGAAGTGTTCCGTAGCATTTTTGTACTTCAGCAGAATTCCGAAGAACAATCGAAGAGTTGCGTAGCATTTTTAAACTTCAGCAGAATTCCGAAGAACAATGGAAGAGTTCCGTAGCATGTTTAAACTTCAGCAGAATTCCGAAGAACAATGGAAATGATCCGTAACATTTTTAAACTTCAGCAGAATTCCCAAGAACAATGGAAGAGTACCGTAGAATTTATAAACTTCATCAGAAATCTGAGAACAATGGAAGAGTTCCTTAGCATTTTTAAACTTCACCAGAATTCCAAGAACAATGGAAGAGTTCCGTAGCATTTTTAAACTTCTGCAGAATTCCGAAGAACAATGGAAGAGTTCCGTAGCATTTTTAAACTTCAGCAGAATTCCGAAGAACAATGGAAGAGTTCCACAGCATTTTTAAACTTCAGCAGAATTCCGAAGAACAATGGAAGAGTTCCGTAGCATTTTCAAACTTCAGCAGAATTCCGAAGAACAATGGAATTGATCCGTAACATTTTTAAACTTCAGCAGAATTCCCAAGAACAATGGAAGAGCACCGTAGAATTTATAAGCTTCAGCAGAATTCTGAGAACAATGGAAGAGTTCCGTAGCATTTTTAAACTTCACCAGAATTCCAAGAGCAATGGAAGAGTTCCGTAGCATTTTTAAACTTCTGCAGAATTCCGAAGAACAATGGAAGAGTTCCGTAGCATTTTTAAACTTCAGCAGAATTCCGAAGAACAATGGAAGAGTTCCACAGCATTTTTAAACTTCAGCAGAATTCCGAAGAACAATGGAAGAGTTCCGTAGCATTTTCAAACTTCAGCAGAATTCCGAAGAACAATGGAATTGATCCGTAACATTTTTAAACTTCAGCAGAATTCCCAAGAACAATGGAAGAGCACCGTAGAATTTATAAGCTTCAGCAGAATTCTGAGAACAATGGAAGAGTTCCGTAGCATTTTTAAACTTCACCAGAATTCCAAGATCAATGGAAGAGTTCCGTTGCAGTTTTAAACTTCATCAGAATTCCGAAGAACAATGGAAGAGTTCCGTAGCCTTTTTAAACTTCAGCAGAACTCAGAAGAACAATGGAAGAGTCCCGTAGCATTTTTAAACTTCAACAGAATTCCGAAGAACAATGGAAGAGTTCCGTAGCATTTTTAAACTTCACCAGAATACCGTGAACAATGGAAGAGTTCTGTAGCATTTTTAAACTTCAGCAGAATTCCGAAGAACAAAGGAACTGTTCCGTAGCATTTTTAAACTTCAGCAGAATTCTGAAGAACAAGAGAAGAGTTCTGTAGCATTTTTAAACTTCAGCAGTATTCTGAAGAACAATGGAAGAGTTCCGTAGCATTTTCAAACTTCAGAAGAATTCCGAGAACAATGGAAGAGTTCCACAGCATTTTTAAACTTCAGCAGAATTCCGAAAAATAATGGAAGAGTTCCATAGCATTTTTAAACTTCACCAGAATTCCGAAGAACAATGGAAGAGTTCCGTAGCATTTTTAAACTTCAGCAGAATTCCGAAGAACAATGGAAGAGTTCCGTAGCATTTTTTAATTACAGCAGAATTCCGAATAACAATGGAAGAGTTCCGTAGCATTTTTAAACTTCAGCAGAATTCCAAGAACAATGGATGAGTTCCGCAGCATTTTTAAACTTCACCAGAATTCCGAGAACAATGGAAGAGTTCCGTAGCATTTTTAAACTTCAGCAGAATTCCGAAGAACAATGGAAGAGTTCCGTAGCATTTTTAAACTTCAGCAGAATTCCGAAGAACAATGGAAGAGTTCCGTTGCAGTTTTAAACTTCATCAGAATTCCGAAGAACAATGGAAGAGTTCCGTAGCCTTTTTAAACTTCAGCAGAACTCAGAAGAACAATGGAAGAGTCCCGTAGCAATTTTAAACTTCAGCAGAATTCCGAAGAACAATGGAAGAGTTCCGTAGCATTTTTAAACTTCACCAGAATACCGTGAACAATGGAAGAGTTCTGTAGCATTTTAAACTTCAGCAGAATTCCGAAGAACAAAGGCAGTGTTCCGTAACATTTTTAAACTTCAGCAGAATTCTGAAGAACAAGAGAAGAGTTCTGTAGCATTTATAAACTTCAGAAGAATTCCGCAAAACAATGGAAGAGTTACGTAGCATTTTTAATCTTCAGCAGAATTCCGAAGAACAATGGAAGAGTTCCGTAGCATTTTTAAACTTCACCAGAATACCGTGAACAATGGAAGAGTTCTGTAGCATTTTTAAACTTCAGCAGAATTCCGAAGAACAAAGGAAGTGTTCCGTAGCATTTTTAAACTTCAGCAGAATTCTGAAGAACAATGGAAGAGTTCCGTAGCATTTTCAAACTTCAGAAGAATTCCGAGAACAATGGAAGAGCTCCACAGCATTTTTAAACTTCAGCAGAATTCCGAAAAACAATGGAAGAGTTCCGTAGCATTTTTAAACTTCAGCAGAATTCCGAAGAACAATGGAAGAGTTCCGTTGCAGTTTTAAACTTCATCAGAATTCCGAAGAACAATTGAAGAGTTCCACAGCATTTTTAAACTTCAGCAGAACTCAGAAGAACAATGGAAGAGTTCCGTAGCATTTTTAAACTTCAGCAGAATTCCGAGAACAATGGATGAGTTCCGCAGTCATTTTTAAACTTCACCAGAATTCCGAGAACAATGGAAGAGTTCCGTAGCATTTTTAAACTTCAGCAGAATTCCGAAGAACAATGGAAGTGTTCCGTAGCATTTTTAAACTTCAGCAGAATTCCGAAGAACAATGGAAGAGTTCCGTTGCAGTTTTAAACTTCATCAGAATTCCGAAGAACAATGGAAGAGTTCCGTAGCCTTTTTAAACTTCAGCAGAACTCAGAAGAACAATGGAAGAGTCCCGTAGCATTTTTAAACTTCAGCAGAATTCCGAAGAACAATGGAAGAGTTCCGTAGCATTTTTAAACTTCAGCAGAATTCCCAAGAACAATGGAAGAGTTCTGTAGCATTTTTAAACTTCAGCAGAATTCCGAAGAACAAAGGAAGTGTTCCGTAGCATTTTTAAACTTCAGCAGAATTCCGAAGAACAATGGAAGAGTTCCGTTGCAGTTTTAAACTTCATCAGAATTCCGAAGAACAATGGAAGAGTTCCGTAGCCTTTTTAAACTTCAGCAGAACTCAGAAGAACAATGGAAGAGTCCCGTAGCATTTCTAAACTTCAGCAGAATTCCGAGAAAAATGGAAGAGTTCCGTAGCATTTTTAAACTTCAGCAGAATTCCGCAAAACAATGAAAGAGTTCTGTAGCATTTTTAAACTTCAGCAGAATTCCGAAGAACAATGGAAGAGTTCCGTAGCATTTTTCAACTTCACCAGAATTCCAAGAACAATGGAAGAGTTCCATAGCATTTTTAAACTTCAGCAGAATTCCGAAGAACAATGGAAGAGTTCCGTAGCATTTTTAAACTTCAGCAGAATTCCGAAGAACAATGGAAGAGTTCCGTTGCAGTTTTAAACTTCATCAGAATTCCGAAGAACAATGGAAGAGTTCCGCAGCATTTTTAAACTTCAGCAGAACTCAGAAGAACAATGGAAGAGTTCCGTAGCATTTTTAAACTTCAGCAGAATTCCGAAGAACAATCGAACAGTTCCGTAGCATTTTTAAACTTCAGCAGAATTCCGAAGAACAATGGAAGAGTTCTGTAGCATATTTAAACTTCAGCAGAATTCCGAAGAACAATGGAAATGATCCGTAACATTTTTAAACTTCAGCAGAATTCCCAAGAACAATGGAAGAGTACCGCAGAATTTATAAACTTCAGCAGAATTCTGAGAATAATGGAAGAGTTCCGTAGCATCTTTAAACTTCAGCAGAATTCCGAAGAACAATGGAATTGATCCGTACCATTTTTAAACTTCAGCAGAATTCCCAAGAACAATGGAAGAGCACCGTAGAATTTATAAGCTTAAGCAGAATTCTGAGAACAATGGAAGAGTTCCGTAGCATTTTTAAACTTCACCAGAATTCCAAGAACGATGGAAGAGTTCCGTAGCATTTTTAAACTTCTGCAGAATTCCGAAGAACAATGAAAGAATTCCGTAGCATTTTTAAACTTCAGCAGAATTCCAAAGAACAATGGAAGAGTTCCGTAGCATTTTTAAACTTCAGCAGAATTCCGAGAACAATGGATGAGTTCCGTAGCATTTTTAAACTTCACCAGAATTCCGAGAACAATGGAAGAGTTCCGTAGCATTTTTCAACTTCACCAGAATTCCAAGAACAATGGAAGAGTTCCATAGCATTTTTAAACTTCAGCAGAATTCCGAAGAACAATGGAAGAGTTCCGTAGCATTTTTAAACTTCAGCAGAATTCCGAAGAACAATGGAAGAGTTCCGTTGCAGTTTTAAACTTCATCAGAATTCCGAAGAACAATGGAAGAGTTCCGCAGCATTTTTAAACTTCAGCAGAACTCAGAAGAACAATGGAAGAGTTCCGTAGCATTTTTAAACTTCAGCAGAATTCCGAAGAACAATCGAACAGTTCCGTAGCATTTTTAAACTTCAGCAGAATTCCGAAGAACAATGGAAGAGTTCTGTAGCATATTTAAACTTCAGCAGAATTCCGAAGAACAATGGAAATGATCCGTAACATTTTTAAACTTCAGCAGAATTCCCAAGAACAATGGAAGAGTACCGCAGAATTTATAAGCTTCAGCAGAATTCTGAGAATAATGGAAGAGTTCCGTAGCATTTTTAAACTTCATCAGAATTCGAAAGAACAATGGAAAAGTTCCGTAGCATTTTTAAACTTCAGCAGAATTCCGAAGAACAATGGAAGAGTTCCATAGCATTTTTAAACTTCAGCAGAATTCCAAGAACAATGGAAGAGTTCCGTAGCATTTTTAAACTTCACCAGAATTGCGAGAACAATGGAAGAGTTCCGTAGCATTTTTAAACTTTAGCAGAATTCAGAAGAACAATGGATGAGTTCCATAGCATTTTTAAACTTCAGCAGAATTCCGAAGAACAATGGAAGAGTTCTGTAGCATTTTTAAACTTCAGCAGAATTAAGAATAACAATGGAAGAGTTCCGTAGCATTTTTAAACTTCAGCAGAATTCCGAGAACAATGGAAGAGTTCCGTAGCATTTTTAAACTTCAGCAGAATTCCGAAAAACAAAGGAAGTGTTCCGTAGCATTTTTAAACTTCAGCAGTATTCTGAAGAACAATGGAAGAGTTCCGAAGCATTTTCAAACTTCAGAAGAATTCCGAGAACAATGGAAGAGTTCCACAGCATTTTTAAACTTCAGCAGAATTCCGAAAAACAATGGAAGAGTTCCGTAGCATTTTTAAACTTCAGCAGAATTCCGAAGAACAATGGAAGAGTTCCGTAGCATTTTTAAACTTCAGCAGAATTCCGAAGAACAATGGAAGAGTTCCGTAGCTTTTTTAAATTACAGCAGAATTCCGAAGAACAATGGAAAAGTTCCGTAGCATTTTTAAACTTCAGCAGAATTCCGAAGAACAATGGAAGAGTTCCGAAGCATTTTTAAATTACAGCAGAATTCCGAAGAACAATGGAAGAGTTCGGTAGCATTTTTAAACTTCAGCAGAATTCCGAGAACAATGGATGAGTTCCGCAGAATTTTAAACTTCACCAGAATTCCGAGAACAATGGAAGAGTTCCGTAGCATTTTTAAACTTCAGCAGAATTCCGTAGAACAATGGAAGAGTTCCGTAGCATTTGTAAACTTCAGCAGAATCCCGAAGAACAATGGAAGAGATCCGTTGCAGTTTTAAACTTCATCAGAATTCCGAAGAACAATGGAAGAGTTCCGTAGCCTTTTTAAACTTCAGCAGAACTCAGAAGAACAATGGAAGAGTCCCGTAGCATTTTTAAACTTCAGCAGAATTCCGAAGAACAATGGAATTGATCCGTAACATTTTTAAACTTCAGCAGAATTCCCAAGAACAATGGAAGAGCACCGTAGAATTTATAAGTTTCAGCAGAATTCTGAGAACAATGGAAGAGTTCCGTAGCATTTTTAAACTTCACCAGAATTCCAAGAACAATGGAAGAGTTCCGTAGCATTTTTAAACTTCTGCAGAATTCCGAAGAACAATGGAAGAGTTCCGTAGCATTTTTAAACTTCAGAAGAATTCCGAAGAACAATGGAAGAGTTCCGTAGCCTTTTTAAACTTCGTCAGAATTCCGAAGAACAATGGAAAAGTTCCGTACCATTTTTAAACTTCAGCAGAATTCCGAAGAACAATGGAAGAGTTCCGTAGCATTTTTAAACTTCAGCAGAATTCCGAGAACAATGGATGAGTTCCGTAGCATTTTTAAACTTCACCAGAATTCCGAGAACAATGAAAGAGTTCCGTAGCATTTTTAAACTTCACCAGAATTCCGAGAACAATGGAAGAGTTCCATAGCATTTTTAAACTTCTGCAGAATTCCGAAGAACAATGGAAGAGTTCCGTAGCATTTTTAAACTTCACCAGAATTCCGTGAACAATGGAAGAGCTCCGTAGCATTTTCAAACTTCAGCAGAATTCCGAAGAACAATGGAATTGATCCGTAACATTTTTAAACTTCAGCAGAATTCCCAAGAACAATGGAAGAGCACCGTAGAATTTATAAGCTTCAGCAGAATTCTGAGAACAATGGAAGAGTTCCGTAGCATTTTTAAACTTCACCAGAATTCCAAGAACAATGGAAGAGTTCCGTAGCATTTTTAAACTTCTGCAGAATTTCGAAGAACAATGGAAGAGTTCCGTAGCATTTTTAAACTTCAGCAGAATTCCGAGAACAATGGATGAGTTCCGTAGCATTTTTAAACTTCACCAGAATTCCGAGAACAATGGAAGAGTTCCGTAGCATTTTTAAACTTCACCAGAATTCCGAGAACAATGGAAGAGTTCCACAGCATTTTTAAACTTCAGCAGAATTCCGAAGAACAATAGAAGAGTTCCGTAGCATTTTTAAACTTCAGCAGAATTCCGAAGAACAATGGAAGAGTTCCGTTGCAGTTTTAAACTTCATCAGAATTCCGAAGAACAATGGAAGAGTTCCGCAGCATTTTTAAACTTCAGCAGAACTCAGAAGAACAATGGAAGAGTTCCGTAGCATTTTTAAACTTCAGCAGAATTCCGAAGAACAATCGAAGAGTTCCGTAGCATTTTTAAACTTCAGCAGAATTCCAAAGAACAATGGAAAAGTTCCGTAGCATATTTAAACTTCAGCAGAATTCCGAAGAACAATGGAAATGATCCGTAACATTTTTAAACTTCAGCAGAATTCCCAAGAACAATGGAAGAGTACCGTAGAATTTATAAACTTCAGCAGAATTCTGAGAATAATGGAAGAGTTCCGTAGCATTTTTAAACTTCACCAGAATTCCAAGAACAATGGAAGAGTTCCGTAGCATTTTTAAACTTCTGCAGAATTCCGAAAAACAATGGAAGAGTTCCGTAGCATTTTTAAACTTCAGCAGAATTCCGAAGAACAATGGAAGAGTTCCGTAGCATTTTTAAACTTCATCAGAATTCCGAAGAACAATGGAAAAGTTCCGTAGCATTTTTAAACTTCAGCAGAATTCCGAAGAAAAATGGAAGAGTTCCGTAGCATTTTTAAACTTCAGCAGAATTCCGAGAACAATGGAAGAGTTCCGTAGCATTTTTAAACTTCACCAGAATACCGTGAACAATGGAAGAGTTCTGTAGCATTTTTAAACTTCAGCAGAATTCCGAAGAACAAAGGAAGTGTTCCGTAGCATTTTTAAACTTCAGCAGTATTCTGAAGAACAATGGAAGAGTTCCGTAGCATTTTCAAACTTCAAAAGAATTCCGAGAACAATGGAAGAGTTCCACAGCATTTTTAAACTTCGGCAGAATTCCGAAAAACAATGGAAGAGTTCCGTAGCATTTTTAAACTTCAGCAGAATTCCGAAGAACAATGGAAGAGTTCCGTAGCATTTTTAAACTTCAGTAGAATTCCGAAGAACAATGGAAGAGTTCCGTAGCATTTTTAAATTACAGCAGAATTCCGAAGAACAATGGAAGAGTTCCGTAGCATGTTTAAACTTCAGCAGAATTAAGAATAACAATGGAAGAGTTCCGTAGCATTTTTAAACTTCAGCAGAACTCAGAAGAACAATGGAAGAGTTCTGTAACATTTTTAAACTTCAGCAGAATTCCGAAGAACAATCAAAGAGTTCCGTAGCATTTTTAAACTTCAGCAGAATTCCGAAGAACAATGGAAGAGTTCCGTAGCATATTTAAACTTCAGCAGAATTCCGAAGAACAATGGAAATGATCCGTAACATTTTTAAACTTCAGCAGAATTCCCAAGAACAATGGAAGAGTACCGTAGAATTTATAAACTTCAGCAGAATTCTGAGAACAATGGAAGAGTTCCGTAGCATTTTTAAACTTCACCAGAATTCCAAGAACAATGGAAGATTTCCGTAGCATTTTTAAACTTCTGCAGAATTCCGAAGAACAATGGAAGAGTTCCGTAGCATTTTTAAACTTCAGCAGAATTCCGAAGAACAATGGAAGAGTTCCGTAGCATTTTTAAACTTCATCAGAATTCTGAAGAACAATGGAAAAGTTCCGTAGCATTTTTAAACTTCAGCAGAATTCCGAAGAACAATGGAAGAGTTCCATAGCATTTTTAAACTTCAGCAGAATTCTGAGAACAAAGGAAGAGTTTCGTAGCATTTTTAAACTTCACCAGAATTCCGAGAACAATGGAAGAGTTCCGTAGCATTTTTAAACTTCAACAGAATTCCGAGAACAATGGAAGAGTTCCGTAGCATTTTTAAACTTCAGCAGAATTCAGAAGAACAATGGAAGAGTTCCATAGCATTTTTAAACTTCAGCAGAATTCCGAAGAACAATGGAAGAGTTCCGTAGCATTTTTAAACTTCCGCAGAATTAAGAATAACAATGGAAGAGTTCCGTAGCATTTTTAAACTTCACCAGAATTCCGTGAACAATGGAAGAGTTCCGTAGCATTTTTAAACTTCAGCAGAATTCAGAAGAACAATGGAAGAGTTCCATAGCATTTTTAGACTTCAGCAGAATTCCGAAGAACAATGGAAGAGTTCCGTAGCATTTGTAAACTTCAGCAGAATTAAGAATAACAATGGAAGAGTTCCGTAGCATTTTTAAACTTCACCAGAATTCCGTGAACATTGGAAGAGTTCCGTAGCATTTTTAAACTTCAGCAGAATTCCGCAGAACAAAGGAAGTGTTCCGTAGCATTTTTAAACTTCAGCAGTATTCTGAAGAACAATGGAAGAGTTCCGTAGCATTTTCAAACTTCAGAAGAATTCCAAGAACAATGGAAGAGCTCCACAGCATTTTTAAACTTCAGCAGAATTCCGAAAAACAATGGAAGAGTTCCGTAGCATTTTTAAACTTCAGCAGAATTCCGAAGAACAATGGAAGAGTTCCGTAGCATTTTTAAATTACAGCAGAATTCCGAAGAACAATGGAAGAGTTCTGTAGCATTTTTAAACTTCAGCAGAATTCCGAGAACAATGGATGAGTTCGCAGACATTTTTAAACTTCAGCAGAATTCCGAGAACAATGGAAGAGTTCCGTAGCATTTTTAAACTTCAGCAGAATTCCGAAGAACAATGGAAGTGTTCCGTAGCATTTTTAAACTTCAGCAGAATTCCGAAGAACAATGGAAGAGTTCCGTTGCAGTTTTAAACTTCATCAGAATTCCGAAGAACAATGGAAGAGTTCCGTAGCCTTTTTAAACTTCAGCAGAACTCAGAAGAACAATGGAAGAGTCCCGTAGCATTTTTAAACTTCAGCAGAATTCCGAAGAACAATGGAAGAGTTCCGTAGCATTTTTAAACTTCACCAGAATACCGTGAACAATGGAAGAGTTCTGTAGAATTTTTAAACTTCAGCAGAATTCGGAAGAACAAAGGAAGTGTTCCGTAGCATTTTTAAACTTCAGCAGAATTCTGAAGAACAAGAGAAGAGTTCTGTAGCATTTTTAAACTTCAGCAGAATTCCGAAGAACAAAGGAAGTGTTCCGTAGCATTTTTAAACTTCAGCAGTATTCTGAAGAACAATGGAAGAGTTCCGTAGCATTTTCAAACTTCAGAAGAATTCTGAGAACAATGGAAGAGTTCCACAGCATTTTTAAACTTCAGCAGAATTCCGAAAAACAATGGAAGAGTTCCATAGCATTTTTAAACTTCAGCAGAATTCCGAAGAACAATGGAAGAGTTCCGTAGCATTTTTAAACTTCAGCAGAATTCCGAAGAACAATGGAAGAGTTCCGTAGCATTTTTAAATTACAGCAGAATTCCGAAGAACAATGGAAGAGTTCCGTAGCATTTTTAAACTTCATCAGAATTCCAAGAACAATGGATGAGTTCCGCAGCATTTTTAAACTTCACCAGAATTCCGAGAACAATGGAAGAGTTCAGTAGCATTTTTAAACTTCAGCAGAATTCCGAAGAACAATGGAAGAGTTCCGTAGCATTTTTCAACTTCAGCAGAATTCCGAAGAACAATGGAAGAGTTCCGTTGCAGTTTTAAACTTCATCAGAATTCCAAAGAACAATGGAAGAGTTCCGTAGCCTTTTTAAACTTCAGCAGAACTCAGAAGAACAATGGAAGTGTCCCGTAGCAATTTTAAACTTCAGCAGAATTCCGAAGAACAATGGAAGAGTTCCGTAGCATTTTTAAACTTCACCAGAATACCGTGAACAATGGAAGAGTTCTGTAGCATTTTTAAACTTCAGCAGAATTCCGAAGAACAAAGGAAGTGTTCCGTAGCATTTTTAAACTTCAGCAGAATTCTGAAGAACAAGAGAAGAGTTCTGTAGCATTTATAAACTTCAGAAGAATTCCGCAAAACAAGGGAAGAGTTCCGTAGCATTTTTAAACTTCAGCAGAATTCCGAAGAACAATGGATGAGTTCCGTAGCATTTTTAGACTTCAGCAGAATTCCGAAGAACAATGGAAAAGTTCCGTAGCATTTTTAAACTTCAGCAGAATTCCGAAGAACAATGGAATTGATCCGTAACATTTTTAAACTTCAGCAGAATTCCCAAGAACAATGGAAGAGCACCGTAGAATTTATAAGCTTCAGCAGAATTCTGAGAACAATGGAAGAGTTCCGTAGCATTTTTAAACTTCACCAGAATTCCAAGAACAATGGAAGAGTTCCGTAGCATTTTTAAACTTCTGCAGAATTCCAAAGAACAATGGAAGAATTCCGTAGCATTTTTAAACTTCAGCAGAATTCCGAAGAACAATGGAAGAGTTCCGTAGCCTTTTTAAACTTCGTCAGAATACCGAAGAACAATGGGAAAGTTCCATACCATTTTTAAACTTCAGCAGAATTCCGAAGAACAATGGAAGAGTTCCGTAGCATTTTTAAACTTCAGCAGAATTCCGAGAACAATGGATGAGTTCCGTAGCATTTTTAAACTTCACCAGAATTCCGAGAACAATGAAAGAGTTCCGTAGCATTTTTAAACTTCACCAGAATTCCGAGAACAATGGAAGAGTTCCATAGCATTTTTAAACTTCTGCAGAATTCCAAAGAACAATGGAAGAGTTCCGTAGCATTTTTAAACTTCACCAGAATTCCGTGAACAATGGAAGAGCTCCGTAGCATTTTCAAACTTCAGCAGAATTCCGAAGAACAATGGAATTGATCCGTAACATTTTTAAACTTCAGCAGAATTCCCAAGAACAATGGAAGAGCACCGTAGAATTTATAAGCTTCAGCAGAATTCTGAGAACAATGGAAGAGTTCCGTAGCATTTTTAAACTTCACCAGAATTCCAAGAACAATGGAAGAGTTCCGTAGCATTTTTAAACTTCTGCAGAATTTCGAAGAACAATAGAAGAGTTCCGTAGCATTTTTAAACTTCAGCAGAATTCCGAAGAACAATGGAAGAGTTCCGTAGCCTTTTAAAACTTTGTCAGAATTCCGAAGAACAATGGAAAAGTTCCGTACCATTTTTAAACTTCAGCAGAATTCCGAAGAACAATGGAAGAGTTCCGTAGCATTTTTAAACTTCAGCAGAATTCCGAGAACAATGGATGAGTTCCGTAGCATTTTTAAACTTCACCAGAATTCCGAGAACAATGGAAGAGTTCCGTAGCATTTTTAAACTTCACCATAATTCCGAGAACAATGGAAGAGTTCCATAGCATTTTTAAACTTCAGCAGAATTCCGAAGAACAATAGAAGAGTTCCGTAGCATTTTTAAACTTCAGCAGAATTCCGAAGAACAATGGAAGAGTTCCGTTGCAGTTTTAAACTTCATCAGAATTCCGAAGAACAATGGAAGAGTTCCGCAGCATTTTTAAACTTCAGCAGAACTCAGAAGAACAATGGAAGAGTTCCGTAGCATTTTTAAACTTCAGCAGAATTCCGAAGAACAATCGAAGAGTTCCGTAGCATTTTTAAACTTCAGCAGAATTCCAAAGAACAATGGAAGAGTTCCGTAGCATATTTAAACTTCAGCAGAATTCCGAAGAACAATGGAAATGATCCGTAACATTTTTAAACTTCAGCAGAATTCCCAAGAACAATGGAAGAGTACCGTAGAATTTATAAACTTCAGCAGAATTCTGAGAACAATGGAAGAGTTCCGTAGCATTTTTAAACTTCACCAGAATTCCCAAGAACAATGGAAGAGTACCGTAGAATTTATAAACTTCAGAAGAATTCCGCAAAACAAGGGAAGAGTTCCGTAGCATTTTTAAACTTCAGCAGAATTCCGAAGAACAATGGATGAGTTCCGTAGCATTTTTAAACTTCAGCAGAATTCCGAAGAACAATGGAAAAGTTCCGTAGCATTTTTAAACTTCAGCAGAATTCCGAAGAACAATGGAATTGATCCGTAACATTTTTAAACTTCAGCAGAATTCCCAAGAACAATGGAAGAGCACCGTAGAATTTATAAGCTTCAGCAGAATTCTGAGAACAATGGAAGAGTTCCGTAGCATTTTTAAACTTCACCAGAATTTCAAGAACAATGGAAGAGTTCCGTAGCATTTTTAAACTTCTGCAGAATTCCGAAGAACAATGGAAGAATTCCGTAGCATTTTTAAACTTCAGCAGAATTCCGAAGAACAATGGAAGAGTTCCGTAGCCTTTTTAAACTTCGTCAGAATTCCGAAGAACAATGGGAAAGTTCCGTACCATTTTTAAACTTCAGCAGAATTCCGAAGAACAATGGAAGAGTTCCGTAGCATTTTTAAACTTCAGCAGAATTCCGAGAACAATGGATGAGTTCCGTCTCATTTTTAAACTTCACCAGAATTCCGAGAACAATGAAAGAGTTCCGTAGCATTTTTAAACTTCACCAGAATTCCGAGAACAATGGAAGAGTTCCATATCATTTTTAAACTTCTGCAGAATTCCAAAGAACAATGGAAGAGTTCCGTAGCATTTTTAAACTTCACCAGAATTCCGTGAACAATGGAAGAGCTCCGTAGCATTTTCAAACTTCAGCAGAATTCCGAAGAACAATGGAATTGATCCGTAACATTTTTAAACTTCAGCAGAATTCCCAAGAACAATGGAAGAGCACCGTAGAATTTATAAGCTTCAGCAGAATTCTGAGAACAATGGAAGAGTTCCGTAGCATTTTTAAACTTCACCAGAATTCCAAGAACAATGGAAGAGTTCCGTAGCATTTTTAAACTTCTGCAGAATTTCGAAGAACAATGGAAGAGTTCCGTAGCATTTTTAAACTTCAGCAGAATTCCGAAGAACAATGGAAGAGTTCCGTAGCCTTTTAAAACTTCGTCAGAATTCCGAAGAACAATGGAAAAGTTCCGTACCATTTTTAAACTTCAGCAGAATTCCGAAGAACAATGGAAGAGTTCCGTAGCATTTTTAAACTTCAGCAGAATTCCGAGAACAATGGATGAGTTCCGTAGCATTTTTAAACTTCACCAGAATTCCGAGAACAATGGAAGAGTTCCGTAGCATTTTTAAACTTCACCAGAATTCCGAGAACAATGGAAGAGTTCCATAGCATTTTTAAACTTCAGCAGAATTCCGAAGAACAATAGAAGAGTTCCGTAGCATTTTTAAACTTCAGCAGAATTCCGAAGAACAATGGAAGAGTTCCGTTGCAGTTTTAAACTTCATCAGAATTCCGAAGAACAATGGAAGAGTTCCGCAGCATTTTTAAACTTCAGCAGAACTCAGAAGAACAATGGAAGAGTTCCGTAGCATTTTTAAACTTCAGCAGAATTCCGAAGAACAATCGAAGAGTTCCGTAGCATTTTTAAACTTCAGCAGAATTCCAAAGAACAATGGAAGAGTTCCGTAGCATATTTAAACTTCAGCAGAATTCCGAAGAACAATGGAAATGATCCGTAACATTTTTAAACTTCAGCAGAATTCCCAAGAACAATGGAAGAGTACCGTAGAATTTATAAACTTCAGCAGAATTCTGAGAACAATGGAAGAGTTCCGTAGCATTTTTAAACTTCACCAGAATTCCAAGAACAATGGAAGAGTTCCGTAGCATTTTTAAACTTCTGCAGAATTCCGAAAAACAATGGAAGAGTTCCGTAGCATTTTTAAACTTCAGCAGAATTCCGAAGAACAATGGAAGAGTTCCGTAGCATTTTTAAACTTCATCAGAATTCCGAAGAACAATGGAAAAGTTCCGTAGCATTTTTAAACTTCAGCAGAATTCCGAAGAAAAATGGAAGAGTTCCGTAGCATTTTTAAACTTCAGCAGAATTCCGAGAACAATGGAAGAGTTCCGTAGCATTTTTAAACTTCACCAGAATTCCGAGAACAATGGAAGAGTTCCGAAGCATTTTTAAACTTCAGCAGAATTCAGAAGAACAATGGAAGAGTTCCATAGCATTTTTAAACTTCAGCAGAATTCCAAAGAACAATGGAAGAGTTCCGTAGCATTTTTAAACTTCACCAGAATTCCGTGAACAATGGAAGAGTTCCGTAGCATTTTTAAACTTCAGCAGAATTCCGAAGAACAAAGGAAGTGTTCCGTAGCATTTTTAAACTTCAGCAGAATTCCGAAGAACAATGGAAGAGTTCCGTAGCATTTTCAAACTTCAGCAGAATTCCCAAGAACAATGGAAGAGCACCGTAGAATTTATAAGCTTCAGCAGAATTCTGAGAACAATGGAAGAGTTCCGTAGCATTTTTAAACTTCACCAGAATTCCAAGAACAATGGAAGAGTTCCGTAGCATTTTTAAACTTCTGCAGAATTCCGAAGAACAATGGAAGAGTTCCGTAGCATTTTTAAACTTCAGCAGAATTCCGAAGAACAATGGAAGAGTTCCGTAGCCTTTTTAAACTTCGTCAGAATTCCGAAGAACAATGGAAAAGTTCCGTACCATTTTTAAACTTCAGCAGAATTCCGAAGAACAATGGAAGAGTTCCGTAGCATTTTTAAACTTCAGCAGAATTCCGAGAACAATGGATGAGTTCCGTAGCATTTTTAAACTTCACCAGATTTCCGAGAACAATGGAAGAATTCCGTAGCATTTTTAAACTTCACCAGAATTCCGAGAACAATGGAAGAGTTCCATAGCATTTTTAAACTTCAGCAGAATTCCGAAGAACAATAGAAGAGTTCCGTAGCATTTTTAAACTTCAGCAGAATTCCGAAGAACAATGGAAGAGTTCCGTTGCAGTTTTAAACTTCATCAGAATTCCGAAGAACAATGGAAGAGTTCCGCAGCATTTTTAAACTTCACCAGAATTTCAAGAACAATGGAAGAGTTCCGTAGCATTTTTAAACTTCTGCAGAATTCCGAAGAACAATGGAAGAATTCCATAGCATTTTTAAACTTCAGCAGAATTCCAAAGAACAATCGAAGAGTTCCGTAGCATTTTTAAACTTCAGCAGAATTCCAAAGAACAATGGAAGAGTTCCGTAGTATATTTAAACTTCAGCAGAATTCCGAAGAACAATGGAAATGATCCGTAATATTTTTAAACTTCAGCAGAATTCCCAAGAACAATGGAAGAGTACCGCAGAATTCATAAACTTCAGCAGAATTCTGAGAACAATGGAAGAGTTCCGTAGCATTTTTAAACTTCACCAGAATTCCAAGAACAATGGAAGAGTTCCGTAGCATTTTTAAACTTCTGCAGAATTCCGAAGAACAATGGAAGAGTTCCGTAGCATTTTTAAACTTCAGCAGAATTCCGAAGAACAATGCAAGAGTTCCGTAGCATTTTTAAACTTCATCAGAATTCCGAAGAACAATGGAAAAGTTCCGTAGCATTTTTAAACTTCAGCAGAATTCCGAAGAACAATGGAAGAGTTCCATAGCATTTTTAAACTTCAGCAGAATTCCGAGAACAATGGAAGAGTTCCGTAGCATTTTTAAACTTCACCAGAATTCCGAGAACAATGGAAGAGTTCCGTAGCATTTTTAAACTTCAACAGAATACCGAGAACAATGGAAGAGTTCCGTAGCATTTTTAAACTTCAGCAGAATTCCCAAGAACAATGGAAGAGTACCGTAGAATTTATAAACTTCAGAAGAATTCCGCAAAACAAGGGAAGAGTTCCGTAGCATTTTTAAACTTCAGCAGAATTCCGAAGAACAATGGATGAGTTCCGTAGCATTTTTAAACTTCAGCAGAATTCCGAAGAACAATGGAAAAGTTCCGTAGCATTTTTAAACTTCAGCAGAATTCCGAAGAACAATGGAATTGATCCGTAACATTTTTAAACTTCAGCAGAATTCCCAAGAACAATGGAAGAGCACCGTAGAATTTATAAGCTTCAGCAGAATTCTGAGAACAATGGAAGAGTTCCGTAGCATTTTTAAACTTCACCAGAATTTCAAGAACAATGGAAGAGTTCCGTAGCATTTTTAAACTTCTGCAGAATTCCGAAGAACAATGGAAGAATTCCGTAGCATTTTTAAACTTCAGCAGAATTCCGAAGAACAATGGAAGAGTTCCGTAGCCTTTTTAAACTTCGTCAGAATTCCGAAGAACAATGGGAAAGTTCCGTACCATTTTTAAACTTCAGCAGAATTCCGAAGAACAATGGAAGAGTTCCGTAGCATTTTTAAACTTCAGCAGAATTCCGAGAACAATGGATGAGTTCCGTCTCATTTTTAAACTTCACCAGAATTCCGAGAACAATGAAAGAGTTCCGTAGCATTTTTAAACTTCACCAGAATTCCGAGAACAATGGAAGAGTTCCATAGCATTTTTAAACTTCTGCAGAATTCCAAAGAACAATGGAAGAGTTCCGTAGCATTTTTAAACTTCACCAGAATTCCGTGAACAATGGAAGAGCTCCGTAGCATTTTCAAACTTCAGCAGAATTCCGAAGAACAATGGAATTGATCCGTAACATTTTTAAACTTCAGCAGAATTCCCAAGAACAATGGAAGAGCACCGTAGAATTTATAAGCTTCAGCAGAATTCTGAGAACAATGGAAGAGTTCCGTAGCATTTTTAAACTTCACCAGAATTCCAAGAACAATGGAAGAGTTCCGTAGCATTTTTAAACTTCTGCAGAATTTCGAAGAACAATGGAAGAGTTCCGTAGCATTTTTAAACTTCAGCAGAATTCCGAAGAACAATGGAAGAGTTCCGTAGCCTTTTAAAACTTCGTCAGAATTCCGAAGAACAATGGAAAAGTTCCGTACCATTTTTAAACTTCAGCAGAATTCCGAAGAACAATGGAAGAGTTCCGTAGCATTTTTAAACTTCAGCAGAATTCCGAGAACAATGGATGAGTTCCGTAGCATTTTTAAACTTCACCAGAATTCCGAGAACAATGGAAGAGTTCCGTAGCATTTTTAAACTTCACCAGAATTCCGAGAACAATGGAAGAGTTCCATAGCATTTTTAAACTTCAGCAGAATTCCGAAGAACAATAGAAGAGTTCCGTAGCATTTTTAAACTTCAGCAGAATTCCGAAGAACAATGGAAGAGTTCCGTTGCAGTTTTAAACTTCATCAGAATTCCGAAGAACAATGGAAGAGTTCCGCAGCATTTTTAAACTTCAGCAGAACTCAGAAGAACAATGGAAGAGTTCCGTAGCATTTTTAAACTTCAGCAGAATTCCGAAGAACAATCGAAGAGTTCCGTAGCATTTTTAAACTTCAGCAGAATTCCAAAGAACAATGGAAGAGTTCCGTAGCATATTTAAACTTCAGCAGAATTCCGAAGAACAATGGAAATGATCCGTAACATTTTTAAACTTCAGCAGAATTCCCAAGAACAATGGAAGAGTACCGTAGAATTTATAAACTTCAGCAGAATTCTGAGAACAATGGAAGAGTTCCGTAGCATTTTTAAACTTCACCAGAATTCCAAGAACAATGGAAGAGTTCCGTAGCATTTTTAAACTTCTGCAGAATTCCGAAAAACAATGGAAGAGTTCCGTAGCATTTTTAAACTTCAGCAGAATTCCGAAGAACAATGGAAGAGTTCCGTAGCATTTTTAAACTTCATCAGAATTCCGAAGAACAATGGAAAAGTTCCGTAGCATTTTTAAACTTCAGCAGAATTCCGAAGAAAAATGGAAGAGTTCCGTAGCATTTTTAAACTTCAGCAGAATTCCGAGAACAATGGAAGAGTTCCGTAGCATTTTTAAACTTCACCAGAATTCCGAGAACAATGGAAGAGTTCCGAAGCATTTTTAAACTTCAGCAGAATTCAGAAGAACAATGGAAGAGTTCCATAGCATTTTTAAACTTCAGCAGAATTCCAAAGAACAATGGAAGAGTTCCGTAGCATTTTTAAACTTCACCAGAATTCCGTGAACAATGGAAGAGTTCCGTAGCATTTTTAAACTTCAGCAGAATTCCGAAGAACAAAGGAAGTGTTCCGTAGCATTTTTAAACTTCAGCAGAATTCCGAAGAACAATGGAAGAGTTCCGTAGCATTTTCAAACTTCAGCAGAATTCCCAAGAACAATGGAAGAGCACCGTAGAATTTATAAGCTTCAGCAGAATTCTGAGAACAATGGAAGAGTTCCGTAGCATTTTTAAACTTCACCAGAATTCCAAGAACAATGGAAGAGTTCCGTAGCATTTTTAAACTTCTGCAGAATTCCGAAGAACAATGGAAGAGTTCCGTAACATTTTTAAACTTCAGCAGAATTCCGAAGAACAATGGAAGAGTTCCGTAGCCTTTTTAAACTTCGTCAGAATTCCGAAGAACAATGGAAAAGTTCCGTACCATTTTTAAACTTCAGCAGAATTCCGAAGAACAATGGAAGAGTTCCGTAGCATTTTTAAACTTCAGCAGAATTCCGAGAACAATGGATGAGTTCCGTAGCATTTTTAAACTTCACCAGATTTCCGAGAACAATGGAAGAATTCCGTAGCATTTTTAAACTTCACCAGAATTCCGAGAACAATGGAAGAGTTCCATAGCATTTTTAAACTTCAGCAGAATTCCGAAGAACAATAGAAGAGTTCCGTAGCATTTTTAAACTTCAGCAGAATTCCGAAGAACAATGGAAGAGTTCCGTTGCAGTTTTAAACTTCATCAGAATTCCGAAGAACAATGGAAGAGTTCCGCAGCATTTTTAAACTTCACCAGAATTTCAAGAACAATGGAAGAGTTCCGTAGCATTTTTAAACTTCTGCAGAATTCCGAAGAACAATGGAAGAATTCCGTAGCATTTTTAAACTTCAGCAGAATTCCAAAGAACAATCGAAGAGTTCCGTAGCATTTTTAAACTTCAGCAGAATTCCAAAGAACAATGGAAGAGTTCCGTAGTATATTTAAACTTCAGCAGAATTCCGAAGAACAATGGAAATGATCCGTAATATTTTTAAACTTCAGCAGAATTCCCAAGAACAATGGAAGAGTACCGCAGAATTCATAAACTTCAGCAGAATTCTGAGAACAATGGAAGAGTTCCGTAGCATTTTTAAACTTCACCAGAATTCCAAGAACAATGGAAGAGTTCCGTAGCATTTTTAAACTTCTGCAGAATTCCGAAGAACAATGGAAGAGTTCCGTAGCATTTTTAAACTTCAGCAGAATTCCGAAGAACAATGGAAGAGTTCCGTAGCATTTTTAAACTTCATCAGAATTCCGAAGAACAATGGAAAAGTTCCGTAGCATTTTTAAACTTCAGCAGAATTCCGAAGAACAATGGAAGAGTTCCATAGCATTTTTAAACTTCAGCAGAATTCCGAGAACAATGGAAGAGTTCCGTAGCATTTTTAAACTTCACCAGAATTCCGAGAACAATGGAAGAGTTCCGTAGCATTTTTAAACTTCAACAGAATACCGAGAACAATGGAAGAGTTCCGTAGCATTTTTAAACTTCAGCAGAATTCAGAAGAACAATGGAAGAGTTCCATAGCATTTTTAAACTTCAGCAGAATTCCAAAGAACAATGGAAGAGTTCCGTAGCATTTTTAAACTTCACCAGAATTCCGTGAACAATGGAAGAGTTCCGTAGCATTTTCAAACTTCAGCAGAATTCCGAAGAACAATGGAATTGATCCGTAACATTTTTAAACTTCAGCAGAATTCCCAAGAACAATGGAAGAGCACCGTAGAATTTATAAGCTTCAGCAGAATTCTGAGAACAATGGAAGAGTTCCGTAGCATTTTTAAACTTCACCAGAATTCCAAGAACAATGGAAGAGTTCCGTAGCATTTTTAAACTTCTGCAGAATTTCGAAGAACAATGGAAGAGTTCCGTAGCATTTTTAAACTTCAGCAGAATTCCGAAGAACAATGGAAGAGTTCCGTAGCCTTTTAAAACTTCGTCAGAATTCCGAAGAACAATGGAAAAGTTCCGTACCATTTTTAAACTTCAGCAGAATTCCGAAGAACAATGGAAGAGTTCCGTAGCATTTTTAAACTTCAGCAGAATTCCGAGAACAATGGATGAGTTCCGTAGCATTTTTAAACTTCACCAGAATTCCGAGAACAATGGAAGAGTTCCGTAGCATTTTTAAACTTCACCAGAATTCCGAGAACAATGGAAGAGTTCCATAGCATTTTTAAACTTCAGCAGAATTCCGAAGAACAATAGAAGAGTTCCGTAGCATTTTTAAACTTCAGCAGAATTCCGAAGAACAATGGAAGAGTTCCGTTGCAGTTTTAAACTTCATCAGAATTCCGAAGAACAATGGAAGAGTTCCGCAGCATTTTTAAACTTCAGCAGAACTCAGAAGAACAATGGAAGAGTTCCGTAGCATTTTTAAACTTCAGCAGAATTCCGAAGAACAATCGAAGAGTTCCGTAGCATTTTTAAACTTCAGCAGAATTCCAAAGAACAATGGAAGAGTTCCGTAGCATATTTAAACTTCAGCAGAATTCCGAAGAACAATGGAAATGATCCGTAACATTTTTAAACTTCAGCAGAATTCCCAAGAACAATGGAAGAGTACCGTAGAATTTATAAACTTCAGCAGAATTCTGAGAACAATGGAAGAGTTCCGTAGCATTTTTAAACTTCACCAGAATTCCAAGAACAACGGAAGAGTTCCGTAGCATTTTTAAACTTCAGCAGAATTCCGAAGAACAATGGAAGAGTTCCGTAGCATTTTTAAACTTCAGCAGAATTCCGAGAACAATGGATGAGTTCCGTAGCATTCTTAAACTTCACCAGAATTCCGAGAACAATGGAAGAGTTCCGTAGCATTTTTAAACTTCAGCTGAATTCCGAAGAACAATGGAAGAGTTCCGTAGCATTTTTAAACTTCATCAGAATTCCGAAGAACAATGGAAAAGTTCCGTAGCATTTTTAAACTTCAGCAGAATTCCGAAGAACAATGGAAGAGTTCCATAGCATTTTTAAACTTCAGCAGAATTCCGAGAACAATGGAAGAGTTCTGTAGCATTTTTAAACTTCACCAGAATTCCGAGAACAATGGAAGAGTTCCATAGCATTTTTAAACTTCAACAGAATTCTGAGAACAATGGAAGAGTTCCGTTTCATTTTTAAACTTCAGCAGAATTCAGAAGAACAATGGAAGAGTTCCATAGCATTTTTAAACTTCAGCAGAATTCCTAAGAACAATGGAAGAGTTCCGTAGCATTTTTAAACTTCACCAGAATTCCGTGAACAATGGAAGAGCTCCGTAGCATTTTCAAACTTCAGCAGAATTCCGAAGGACAATGGAATTGATCCGTAACATTTTTAAACTTCAGCAGAATTCCCAAGAACAATGGAAGAGCACCGTAGAATTTATAAGCTTCAGCAGAATTCTGAGAACAATGGAAGAGTTCCGTAGCATTTTTAAACTTCACCAGAATTCCAAGAACAATGGAAGAGTTCCGTAGCATTTTTAAACTTCTGCAGAATTTCGAAGAAAAATGGAAGAGTTCCGTAGCATTTTTAAACTTCAGCAGAATTCCGAAGAACAATGGAAGAGTTCCGTAGCCTTTTAAAACTTCGTCAGAATTCCGAAGAACAATGGAAAAGTTCCGTACCATTTTTAAACTTCAGCAGAATTCCGAAGAACAATGGAAGAGTTCCGTAGCATTTTTAAACTTCAGCAGAATTCCGAGAACAATGGATGAGTTCCGTAGCATTTTTAAACTTCACCAGAATTCCGAGAACAATGGAAGAGTTCCGTAGCATTTTTAAACTTCACCAGAATTCCGAGAACAATGGAAGAGTTCCATAGCATTTTTAAACTTCAGCAGAATTCCGAAGAACAATAGAAGAGTTCCGTAGTATTTTTAAACTTCAGCAGAATTCCGAAGAGCAATGGAAGAGTTCCGTTGCAGTTTTAAACTTCATCAGAATTCCGAAGAACAATGGAAGAGTTCCGCAGCATTTTTAAACTTCAGCAGAACTCAGAAGAACAATGGAAGAGTTCCGTAGCATTTTTAAACTTCAGCAGAATTCCGAGAACAATGGATGAGTTCCGTAGCATTTTTAAACTTCACCAGAATTCCGAGAACAATGGAAGAGTTCCGTAGCATTTTTAAACTTCACCAGATTTCCGAGAACAATGGAAGAGTTCCATAGCATTTTTAAACTTCAGCAGAATTCCGAAGAACAATAGAAGAGTTCCGTAGCATTTTTAAACTTCAGCAGAATTCCGAAGAACAATGGAAGAGTTCCGTTGCAGTTTTAAACTTCATCAGAATTCCGAAGAACAATGGAAGAGTTCCGCAGCATTTTTAAACTTCAGCAGAACTCAGAAGAACAATGGAAGAGTTCCGTAGCATTTTTAAACTTCAGCAGAATTCCGAAGAACAATCGAAGAGTTCCGTAGCATTTTTAAACTTCAGCAGAATTCCAAAGAACAATGGAAGAGTTCCGTAGCATATTTAAACTTCAGCAGAATTCCGAAGAACAATGGAAATGATCCGTAACATTTTTAAACTTCAGCAGAATTCCCAAGAACAATGGAAGAGTACCGTAGAATTTATAAACTTCAGCAGAATTCTGAGAACAATGGAAGAGTTCCGTAGCATTTTTAAACTTCACCAGAATTCCAAGAACAATGGAAGAGTTCCGTAGCATTTTTAAACTTCTGCAGAATTCCGAAGAACAATGGAAGAGTTCCGTAGCATTTTTAAACTTCAGCAGAATTCCGAAGAACAAAGGAAGAGTTCCGTAGCATTTTTAAACTTCATCAGAATTCCGAAGAACAATGGAAAAGTTCCGTAGCATTTTTAAACTTCAGCAGAATTCCGAAGAACAATGGAAGAGTTCCGTAGCATTTTTAAACTTCAGCAGAATTCCGAGAACAATGGAAGAGTTCCGTAGCATTTTTAAACTTCACCAGAATTCCGAGAACAATGGAAGAGTTCCGAAGCATTTTTAAACTTTAGCAGAATTCAGAAGAACAATGGAAGAGTTCCATAGCATTTTTAAACTTCAGCAGAATTCCAAAGAACAATGGAAGAGTTCCGTAGCATTTTTAAACTTCACCAGAATTCCGTGAACAATGGAAGAGTTCCGTAGCATTTTTAAACTTCAGCAGAATTCCGAAGAACAAAGGAAGTGTTCCGTAGCATTTTTAAACTTCAGCAGAATTCCGAAGAACAATGGAAGAGTTCCGTAGCATTTTCAAACTTCAGCAGAATTCCCAAGAACAATGGAAGAGCACCGTAGAATTTATAAGCTTCAGCAGAATTCTGAGAACAATGGAAGAGTTCCGTAGCATTTTTAAACTTCACCAGAATTCCACGAACAATGGAAGAGTTCCGTAGCATTTTTAAACTTCTGCAGAATTCCGAAGAACAATGGAAGAGTTCCGTAGCATTTTTAAACTTCAGCAGAATTCCGAAGAACAATGGAAGAGTTCCGTAGCCTTTTTAAACTTCGTCAGAATTCCGAAGAACAATGGAAAAGTTCCGTACCATTTTTAAACTTCAGCAGAATTCCGAAGAACAATGGAAGAGTTCCGTAGCATTTTTAAACTTCAGCAGAATTCCGAGAACAATGGATGAGTTCCGTAGCATTTTTAAACTTCACCAGATTTCCGAGAACAATGGAAGAATTCCGTGGCATTTTTAAACTTCACCAGAATTCCGAGAACAATGGAAGAGTTCCATAGCATTTTTAAACTTCAGCAGAAATCCGAAGAACAATAGAAGAGTTCCGTAGCATTTTTAAACTTCAGCAGAATTCCGAAGAACAATGGAAGAGTTCCGTTGCAGTTTTAAACTTCATCAGAATTCCGAAGAACAATGGAAGAGTTCCGCAGCATTTTTAAACTTCAGCAGAACTCAGAAGAACAATGGAAGAGTTCTGTAGCATTTTTAAACTTCAGCAGAATTCCGAAGAACAATCGAAGAGTTCCGTAGCATTTTTAAACTTCAGCAGAATTCCAAAGAACAATGGAAGAGTTCCGTAGCATATTTAAACTTCAGCAGAATTCCGAAGAACAATGGAAATGATCCGTAATATTTTTAAACTTCAGCAGAATTCCCAAGAACAATGGAAGAGTACCGTAGAATTCATAAACTTCAGCAGAATTCTGAGAACAATGGAAGAGTTCCGTAGCATTTTTAAACTTCACCAGAATTCCAAGAACAATGGAAGAGTTCCGTAGCATTTTTAAACTTCTGCAGAATTCCGAAGAACAATGGAAGAGTTCCGTAGCATTTTTAAACTTCAGCAGAATTCCGAAGAACAATGGAAGAGTTACGTAGCATTTTTAATCTTCATCAGAATTCCGAAGAACAATGGAAAATTTCCGTAGCATTTTTAAACTTCAGCAGAATTCCAAAGAACAATGGAAGAGTTCCATAGCATTTTTAAACTTCAGCAGAATTCCGAGAACAATGGAAGAGTTCCGTAGCATTTTTAAACTTCACCAGAATTCCGAGAACAATGGAAGAGTTCCGTAGCATTTTTAAACTTCAACAGAATTCCGAGAACAATGGAAGCGTTCCGTAGCATTTTTAAACTTCAGCAGAATTCAGAAGAACAATGGAAGAGTTCCATAGCATTTTTAAACTTCAGCAGAATTCCAAAGAACAATGGAAGAGTTCCGTAGCATTTTTAAACTTCACCAGAATTCCGTGAACAATGGAAGAGTTCCGTAGCATTTTCAAACTTCAGCAGAATTCCGAAGAACAAAGGAATTGATCCGTAACATTTTTAAACTTCAGCAGAATTCCCAAGAACAATGGAAGAGCACCGTAGAATTTATAAGCTTCAGCAGAATTCTGAGAACAATGGAAGAGTTCCGTAGCATTTTTAAACTTCACCAGAATTCCAAGAACAATGGAAGAGTTCCGTAGCATTTTTAAACTTCTGCAGAATTCCAAAGAACAATGGAAGAGTTCCGTAGCATATTTAAACTTCAGCAGAATTCCGAAGAACAATGGAAATGATCCGTAATATTTTTAAACTTCAGCAGAATTCCCAAGAACAATGGAAGAGTACCGTAGAATTCATAAACTTCAGCAGAATTCTGAGAACAATGGAAGAGTTCCGTAGCATTTTTAAACTTCACCAGAATTCCAAGAACAATGGAAGAGTTCCGTAGCATTTTTAAACTTCTGCAGAATTCCGAAGAACAATGGAAGAGTTCCGTAGCATTTTTAAACTTCAGCAGAATTCCGAAGAACAATGGAAGAGTTCCGTAGCATTTTTAATCTTCATCAGAATTCCGAAGAACAATGGAAAATTTCCGTAGCATTTTTAAACTTCAGCAGAATTCCAAAGAACAATGGAAGAGTTCCATAGCATTTTTAAACTTCAGCAGAATTCCGAGAACAATGGAAGAGTTCCGTAGCATTTTTAAACTTCACCAGAATTCCGAGAACAATGGAAGAGTTCCGTAGCATTTTTAAACTTCAACAGAATTCCGAGAACAATGGAAGCGTTCCGTAGCATTTTTAAACTTCAGCATAATTCAGAAGAACAATGGAAGAGTTCCATAGCATTTTTAAACTTCAGCAGAATTCCAAAGAACAATGGAAGAGTTCCGTAGCATTTTTAAACTTCACCAGAATTCCGTGAACAATGGAAGAGTTCCGTAGCATTTTCAAACTTCAGCAGAATTCCGAAGAACAAAGGAATTGATCCGTAACATTTTTAAACTTCAGCAGAATTCCCAAGAACAATGGAAGAGCACCGTAGAATTTATAAGCTTCAGCAGAATTCTGAGAACAATGGAAGAGTTCCGTAGCATTTTTAAACTTCACCAGAATTCCAAGAACAATGGAAGAGTTCCGTAGCATTTTTAAACTTCTGCAGAATTCCAAAGAACAATGGAAGAGTTCCGTAGCATATTTAAACTTCAGCAGAATTCCGAAGAACAATGGAAATGATCCGTAATATTTTTAAACTTCAGCAGAATTCCCAAGAACAATGGAAGAGTACCGTAGAATTCATAAACTTCAGCAGAATTCTGAGAACAATGGAAGAGTTCCGTAGCATTTTTAAACTTCACCAGAATTCCAAGAACAATGGAAGAGTTCCGTAGCATTTTTAAACTTCTGCAGAATTCCGAAGAACAATGGAAGAGTTCCGTAGCATTTTTAAACTTCAGCAGAATTCCGAAGAACAATGGAAGAGTTCCGTAGCATTTTTAATCTTCATCAGAATTCCGAAGAACAATGGAAAATTTCCGTAGCATTTTTAAACTTCAGCAGAATTCCAAAGAACAATGGAAGAGTTCCATAGCATTTTTAAACTTCAGCAGAATTCCGAGAACAATGGAAGAGTTCCGTAGCATTTTTAAACTTCACCAGAATTCCGAGAACAATGGAAGAGTTCCGTAGCATTTTTAAACTTCAACAGAATTCCGAGAACAATGGAAGCGTTCCGTAGCATTTTTAAACTTCAGCAGAATTCAGAAGAACAATGGAAGAGTTCCATAGCATTTTTAAACTTCAGCAGAATTCCAAAGAACAATGGAAGAGTTCCGTAGCATTTTTAAACTTCACCAGAATTCCGTGAACAATGGAAGAGTTCCGTAGCATTTTCAAACTTCAGCAGAATTCCGAAGAACAATGGAATTGATCCGTAACATTTTTAAACTTCAGCAGAATTCCCAAGAACAATGGAAGAGCACCGTAGAATTTATAAGCTTCAGCAGAATTCTGAGAACAATGGAAGAGTTCCGTAGCATTTTTAAACTTCACCAGAATTCCAAGAACAATGGAAGAGTTCCGTAGCATTTTTAAACTTCTGCAGAATTTCGAAGAACAATGGAAGAGTTCCGTAGCATTTTTAAACTTCAGCAGAATTCCGAAGAACAATGGAAGAGTTCCGTAGCCTTTTAAAACTTCGTCAGAATTCCGAAGAACAATGGAAAAGTTCCGTACCATTTTTAAACTTCAGCAGAATTCCGAAGAACAATGGAAGAGTTCCGTAGCATTTTTAAACTTCAGCAGAATTCCGAGAACAATGGATGAGTTCCGTAGCATTTTTAAACTTCACCAGAATTCCGAGAACAATGGAAGAGTTCCGTAGCATTTTTAAACTTCACCAGAATTCCGAGAACAATGGAAGAGTTCCATAGCATTTTTAAACTTCAGCAGAATTCCGAAGAACAATAGAAGAGTTCCGTAGCATTTTTAAACTTCAGCAGAATTCCGAAGAACAATGGAAGAGTTCCGTTGCAGTTTTAAACTTCATCAGAATTCCGAAGAACAATGGAAGAGTTCCGCAGCATTTTTAAACTTCAGCAGAACTCAGAAGAACAATGGAAGAGTTCCGTAGCATTTTTAAACTTCAGCAGAATTCCGAAGAACAATCGAAGAGTTCCGTAGCATTTTTAAACTTCAGCAGAATTCCAAAGAACAATGGAAGAGTTCCGTAGCATATTTAAACTTCAGCAGAATTCCGAAGAACAATGGAAATGATCCGTAACATTTTTAAACTTCAGCAGAATTCCCAAGAACAATGGAAGAGTACCGTAGAATTTATAAACTTCAGCAGAATTCTGAGAACAATGGAAGAGTTCCGTAGCATTTTTAAACTTCACCAGAATTCCAAGAACAACGGAAGAGTTCCGTAGCATTTTTAAACTTCAGCAGAATTCCGAAGAACAATGGAAGAGTTCCGTAGCATTTTTAAACTTCAGCAGAATTCCGAGAACAATGGATGAGTTCCGTAGCATTCTTAAACTTCACCAGAATTCCGAGAACAATGGAAGAGTTCCGTAGCATTTTTAAACTTCAGCTGAATTCCGAAGAACAATGGAAGAGTTCCGTAGCATTTTTAAACTTCATCAGAATTCCGAAGAACAATGGAAAAGTTCCGTAGCATTTTTAAACTTCAGCAGAATTCCGAAGAACAATGGAAGAGTTCCATAGCATTTTTAAACTTCAGCAGAATTCCGAGAACAATGGAAGAGTTCTGTAGCATTTTTAAACTTCACCAGAATTCCGAGAACAATGGAAGAGTTCCATAGCATTTTTAAACTTCAACAGAATTCTGAGAACAATGGAAGAGTTCCGTTTCATTTTTAAACTTCAGCAGAATTCAGAAGAACAATGGAAGAGTTCCATAGCATTTTTAAACTTCAGCAGAATTCCTAAGAACAATGGAAGAGTTCCGTAGCATTTTTAAACTTCACCAGAATTCCGTGAACAATGGAAGAGCTCCGTAGCATTTTCAAACTTCAGCAGAATTCCGAAGGACAATGGAATTGATCCGTAACATTTTTAAACTTCAGCAGAATTCCCAAGAACAATGGAAGAGCACCGTAGAATTTATAAGCTTCAGCAGAATTCTGAGAACAATGGAAGAGTTCCGTAGCATTTTTAAACTTCACCAGAATTCCAAGAACAATGGAAGAGTTCCGTAGCATTTTTAAACTTCTGCAGAATTTCGAAGAAAAATGGAAGAGTTCCGTAGCATTTTTAAACTTCAGCAGAATTCCGAAGAACAATGGAAGAGTTCCGTAGCCTTTTAAAACTTCGTCAGAATTCCGAAGAACAATGGAAAAGTTCCGTACCATTTTTAAACTTCAGCAGAATTCCGAAGAACAATGGAAGAGTTCCGTAGCATTTTTAAACTTCAGCAGAATTCCGAGAACAATGGATGAGTTCCGTAGCATTTTTAAACTTCACCAGAATTCCGAGAACAATGGAAGAGTTCCGTAGCATTTTTAAACTTCACCAGAATTCCGAGAACAATGGAAGAGTTCCATAGCATTTTTAAACTTCAGCAGAATTCCGAAGAACAATAGAAGAGTTCCGTAGTATTTTTAAACTTCAGCAGAATTCCGAAGAGCAATGGAAGAGTTCCGTTGCAGTTTTAAACTTCATCAGAATTCCGAAGAACAATGGAAGAGTTCCGCAGCATTTTTAAACTTCAGCAGAACTCAGAAGAACAATGGAAGAGTTCCGTAGCATTTTTAAACTTCAGCAGAATTCCGAGAACAATGGATGAGTTCCGTAGCATTTTTAAACTTCACCAGAATTCCGAGAACAATGGAAGAGTTCCGTAGCATTTTTAAACTTCACCAGATTTCCGAGAACAATGGAAGAGTTCCATAGCATTTTTAAACTTCAGCAGAATTCCGAAGAACAATAGAAGAGTTCCGTAGCATTTTTAAACTTCAGCAGAATTCCGAAGAACAATGGAAGAGTTCCGTTGCAGTTTTAAACTTCATCAGAATTCCGAAGAACAATGGAAGAGTTCCGCAGCATTTTTAAACTTCAGCAGAACTCAGAAGAACAATGGAAGAGTTCCGTAGCATTTTTAAACTTCAGCAGAATTCCGAAGAACAATCGAAGAGTTCCGTAGCATTTTTAAACTTCAGCAGAATTCCAAAGAACAATGGAAGAGTTCCGTAGCATATTTAAACTTCAGCAGAATTCCGAAGAACAATGGAAATGATCCGTAACATTTTTAAACTTCAGCAGAATTCCCAAGAACAATGGAAGAGTACCGTAGAATTTATAAACTTCAGCAGAATTCTGAGAACAATGGAAGAGTTCCGTAGCATTTTTAAACTTCACCAGAATTCCAAGAACAATGGAAGAGTTCCGTAGCATTTTTAAACTTCTGCAGAATTCCGAAGAACAATGGAAGAGTTCCGTAGCATTTTTAAACTTCAGCAGAATTCCGAAGAACAAAGGAAGAGTTCCGTAGCATTTTTAAACTTCATCAGAATTCCGAAGAACAATGGAAAAGTTCCGTAGCATTTTTAAACTTCAGCAGAATTCCGAAGAACAATGGAAGAGTTCCGTAGCATTTTTAAACTTCAGCAGAATTCCGAGAACAATGGAAGAGTTCCGTAGCATTTTTAAACTTCACCAGAATTCCGAGAACAATGGAAGAGTTCCGAAGCATTTTTAAACTTTAGCAGAATTCAGAAGAACAATGGAAGAGTTCCATAGCATTTTTAAACTTCAGCAGAATTCCAAAGAACAATGGAAGAGTTCCGTAGCATTTTTAAACTTCACCAGAATTCCGTGAACAATGGAAGAGTTCCGTAGCATTTTTAAACTTCAGCAGAATTCCGAAGAACAAAGGAAGTGTTCCGTAGCATTTTTAAACTTCAGCAGAATTCCGAAGAACAATGGAAGAGTTCCGTAGCATTTTCAAACTTCAGCAGAATTCCCAAGAACAATGGAAGAGCACCGTAGAATTTATAAGCTTCAGCAGAATTCTGAGAACAATGGAAGAGTTCCGTAGCATTTTTAAACTTCACCAGAATTCCACGAACAATGGAAGAGTTCCGTAGCATTTTTAAACTTCTGCAGAATTCCGAAGAACAATGGAAGAGTTCCGTAGCATTTTTAAACTTCAGCAGAATTCCGAAGAACAATGGAAGAGTTCCGTAGCCTTTTTAAACTTCGTCAGAATTCCGAAGAACAATGGAAAAGTTCCGTACCATTTTTAAACTTCAGCAGAATTCCGAAGAACAATGGAAGAGTTCCGTAGCATTTTTAAACTTCAGCAGAATTCCGAGAACAATGGATGAGTTCCGTAGCATTTTTAAACTTCACCAGATTTCCGAGAACAATGGAAGAATTCCGTGGCATTTTTAAACTTCACCAGAATTCCGAGAACAATGGAAGAGTTCCATAGCATTTTTAAACTTCAGCAGAAATCCGAAGAACAATAGAAGAGTTCCGTAGCATTTTTAAACTTCAGCAGAATTCCGAAGAACAATGGAAGAGTTCCGTTGCAGTTTTAAACTTCATCAGAATTCCGAAGAACAATGGAAGAGTTCCGCAGCATTTTTAAACTTCAGCAGAACTCAGAAGAACAATGGAAGAGTTCTGTAGCATTTTTAAACTTCAGCAGAATTCCGAAGAACAATCGAAGAGTTCCGTAGCATTTTTAAACTTCAGCAGAATTCCAAAGAACAATGGAAGAGTTCCGTAGCATATTTAAACTTCAGCAGAATTCCGAAGAACAATGGAAATGATCCGTAATATTTTTAAACTTCAGCAGAATTCCCAAGAACAATGGAAGAGTACCGTAGAATTCATAAACTTCAGCAGAATTCTGAGAACAATGGAAGAGTTCCGTAGCATTTTTAAACTTCACCAGAATTCCAAGAACAATGGAAGAGTTCCGTAGCATTTTTAAACTTCTGCAGAATTCCGAAGAACAATGGAAGAGTTCCGTAGCATTTTTAAACTTCAGCAGAATTCCGAAGAACAATGGAAGAGTTCCGTAGCATTTTTAATCTTCATCAGAATTCCGAAGAACAATGGAAAATTTCCGTAGCATTTTTAAACTTCAGCAGAATTCCAAAGAACAATGGAAGAGTTCCATAGCATTTTTAAACTTCAGCAGAATTCCGAGAACAATGGAAGAGTTCCGTAGCATTTTTAAACTTCACCAGAATTCCGAGAACAATGGAAGAGTTCCGTAGCATTTTTAAACTTCAACAGAATTCCGAGAACAATGGAAGCGTTCCGTAGCATTTTTAAACTTCAGCAGAATTCAGAAGAACAATGGAAGAGTTCCATAGCATTTTTAAACTTCAGCAGAATTCCAAAGAACAATGGAAGAGTTCCGTAGCATTTTTAAACTTCACCAGAATTCCGTGAACAATGGAAGAGTTCCGTAGCATTTTCAAACTTCAGCAGAATTCCGAAGAACAAAGGAATTGATCCGTAACATTTTTAAACTTCAGCAGAATTCCCAAGAACAATGGAAGAGCACCGTAGAATTTATAAGCTTCAGCAGAATTCTGAGAACAATGGAAGAGTTCCGTAGCATTTTTAAACTTCACCAGAATTCCAAGAACAATGGAAGAGTTCCGTAGCATTTTTAAACTTCTGCAGAATTCCAAAGAACAATGGAAGAGTTCCGTAGCATATTTAAACTTCAGCAGAATTCCGAAGAACAATGGAAATGATCCGTAATATTTTTAAACTTCAGCAGAATTCCCAAGAACAATGGAAGAGTACCGTAGAATTCATAAACTTCAGCAGAATTCTGAGAACAATGGAAGAGTTCCGTAGCATTTTTAAACTTCACCAGAATTCCAAGAACAATGGAAGAGTTCCGTAGCATTTTTAAACTTCTGCAGAATTCCGAAGAACAATGGAAGAGTTCCGTAGCATTTTTAAACTTCAGCAGAATTCCGAAGAACAATGGAAGAGTTCCGTAGCATTTTTAATCTTCATCAGAATTCCGAAGAACAATGGAAAATTTCCGTAGCATTTTTAAACTTCAGCAGAATTCCAAAGAACAATGGAAGAGTTCCATAGCATTTTTAAACTTCAGCAGAATTCCGAGAACAATGGAAAAGTTCCGTAGCATTTTTAAACTTCACCAGAATTCCGAGAACAATGGAAGAGTTCCGTAGCATTTTTAAACTTCAACAGAATTCCGAGAACAATGGAAGCGTTCCGTAGCATTTTTAAACTTCAGCAGAATTCAGAAGAACAATGGAAGAGTTCCATAGCATTTTTAAACTTCAGCAGAATTCCAAAGAACAATGGAAGAGTTCCGTAGCATTTTTAAACTTCACCAGAATTCCGTGAACAATGGAAGAGTTCCGTAGCATTTTCAAACTTCAGCAGAATTCCGAAGAACAATGGAATTGATCCGTAACATTTTTAAACTTCAGCAGAATTCCCAAGAACAATGGAAGAGCACCGTAGAATTTATAAGCTTCAGCAGAATTCTGAGAACAATGGAAGAGTTCCGTAGCATTTTTAAACTTCACCAGAATTCCAAGAACAATGGAAGAGTTCCGTAGCATTTTTAAACTTCTGCAGAATTCCGAAGAACAATGGAAGAGTTCCGTAGCATTTTTAAACTTCAGCAGAATTCCGAAGAACAATGGAAGAGTTCCGTAGCCTTTTTAAACTTCGTCAGAATTCCGAAGAACAATGGAAAAGTTCCGTACCATTTTTAAACTTCAGCAGAATTCCTAAGAACAATGGAAGAGTTCCGTAGCATTTTTAAACTTCAGCAGAATTCCGAGAACAATGGATGAGTTCCGTAGCATTTTTAAACTTCACCAGAATTCCGAGAACAATGGAAGAGTTCCGTAGCATTTTTAAACTTCACCAGAATTCCAAGAACAATGGAAGATTGCCATAGCATTTTTAAACTTCAGCAGAATTCCGAAGAACAATAGAAGAGTTCCGTAGCATTTTTAAACTTCAGCAGAATTCCGAAGAACAATGGAAGAGTTCCGTTGCAGTTTTAAACTTCATCAGAATTCCGAAGAACAATGGAAGAGTTCCGCAGCATTTTTAAACTTCAGCAGAACTCAGAAGAACAATGGAAGAGTTCCGTAGCATTTTTAAACTTCAGCAGAATTCCGAAGAACAATCGAAGAGTTCCGTAGCATTTTTAAACTTCAGCAGAATTCCAAAGAACAATGGAAGAGTTCCGTAGCATATTTAAACTTCAGCAGAATTCCGAAGAACAATGGAAATGATCCGTAACATTTTTAAACTTCAGCAGAATTCCCAAGAACAATGGAAGAGTACCGTAGAATTTATAAACTTCAGCAGAATTCTGAGAACAATGGAAGAGTTCCGTAGCATTTTTAAACTTCACCAGAATTCCAAGAACAATGGAAGAGTTCCGTAGCATTTTTAAACTTCTGCAGAATTCCAAAGAACAATGGAAGAGTTCCGTAGCATTTTTAAACTTCAGCAGAATTCCGAAGAACAATGGAAGAGTTCCGTAGCATTTTTAAACTTCATCAGAATTCCGAAGAACAATGGAAAAGTTCCATAGCATTTTTAAACTTCAGCAGAATTCCGAAGAACAATGGAAGAGTTCCATAGCATTTTTAAACTTCAGCAGAATTCCGAGAACAATGGAAGAGTTCCGTAGCATTTTTAAACTTCACCAGAATTCCGAGAACAATGGAAGAGTTCCGTAGCATTTTTAAACTTCAACAGAATTCCGAGAACAATGGAAGAGTTCCGTAGCATTTTTAAACTTCAGCAGAATTCAGAAGAACAATGGAAGAGTTCCATAGCATTTTTAAACTTCAGCAGAATTCCAAAGAACAATGGAAGAGTTCCGTAGCATTTTTAAACTTCACCAGAATTCCATGAACAATGGAAGAGTTCCGTAGCATTTTTAAACTTCAGCAGAATTCCGAAGAACAAAGGAAGTGTTCCGTAGCATTTTTAAACTTCAGCAGAATTCCCAAGAACAATGGAAGAGTTCCGTAGCATTTTCAAACTTCAGCAGAATTCCCAAGAACAATGGAAGAGAACCGTAGAATTTATAAGCTTCAGCAGAATTCTGAGTACAATGGAAGAGTTCCGTAGCATTTTTAAACTTCACCAGAATTCCAAGAACAATGGAAGAGTTCCGTAGCATTTTTAAACTTCTGCAGAATTCCGAAGAACAGTGGAAGAGTTCCGTAGCATTTTTAAACTTCAGCAGAATTCCGAAGAACAATGGAAGAGTTCCGTAGCCTTTTTAAACTTCGTCAGAATTCCGAAGAACAATGGAAAAGTTCCGTACCATTTTTAAACTTCAGCAGTATTCTGAAGAACAATGGAAGAGTTCCGTAGCATTTTCAAACTTCAGAAGAATTCCGAGAACAATGGAAGAGTTCCACAGCATTTTTAAACTTCAGCAGAATTCCGAAAAACAATGGAAGAGTTCCGTAGCATTTTTAAACTTCAGCAGAATTCCGAAGACCAATGGAAGAGTTCCGTAGCATTTTTAAACTTCAGCAGAATTCCGAAGAACAATGGAAGAGTTCCGTAGCATTTTTAAATTACAGCAGAATTCCGAAGAACAATGGAAGAGTTCCGTAGCATTTTTAAACTTCAGCAGAATTCCAAGAACAATGGATGAGTTCCGCAGCATTTTTAAACTTCACCAGAATTCCGAGAACAATGGAAGAATTCCATAGCATTTTTAAACTTCAGCAGAATTCCGAAGAACAATGGAAGAGTTCCGTAGCCTTTTTAAACTTCAGCAGAATTCCGAAGAACAATGGAAGAGTTCCGTTGCAGTTTTAAACTTCAGCAGAATTCCGAAGAACAATGGAAGAGTTCCGTAGCCTTTTTAAACTTCAGCAGAACTCAGAAGAACAATGGAAGAGTCCCGTAGCATTTTTAAACTTCAGCAGAATTCCGAAGAACAATGGAAGAGTTCCGTAGCATTTTTAAACTTCACCAGAATACCGTGAACAATGGAAGAGTTCTGTAGCATTTTTAAACTTCAGCAGAATTCCGAAGAACAAAGGAAGTGTTCCGTAGCATTTTTAAACTTCAGCAGAATTCCGAAGAACATTGGATGAGTTCCGTAGCATTTTTAAACTTCAGCAGAATTCCGAAGAACAATGGAAAAGTTCCGTAGCATTTTTAAACTTCAGCAGAATTCCGAAGAACAATGGAATTGATCCGTAACATTTTTAAACTTCAGCAGAATTCCCAAGAACAATGGAAGAGCACCGTAGAATTTATAAGCTTCAGCAGAATTCTGAGAACAATGGAAGAGTTCTGTAGCATTTTTAAACTTCTGCAGAATTCCAAGAACAATGGAAGAGTTCCGTAGCATTTTTAAACTTCTGCAGAATTCCGAAGAACAATGGAAGAGTTCCGTAGCATTTTTAAACTTCAGCAGAATTCCGAAGAACAATGGAAGAGTTCCGTAGCCTTTTTAAACTTCGTCAGAATTCCGAAGAACAATGGAAAAGTTCCGTACCATTTTTAAACTTCAGCAGAATTCCGAAGAACAATGGAAGAATTCCGCAGCATTTTTAAACTTCAGCAGAATTCCGAGAACAATGGATGAGTTTCGTAGCATTTTTAAACTTCACCAGAATTCCGAGAACAATGGAAGAGTTCCGTAGCATTTTTCAACTTCACCAGAATTCCGAGAACAATGGAAGAGTTCCATAGCATTTTTAAACTTCAGCAGAATTCCGAAGAACAATGGAAGAGTTCCGTAGCATTTTTAAACTTCAGCAGAATTCCGAAGAACAATGGAAGAGTTCCGTTGCAGTTTTAAACTTCATCAGAATTCCGAAGAACAATGGAAGAGTTCCGCAGCATTTTTAAACTTCAGCAGAACTCAGAAGAACAATGGAAGAGTTCCGTAGCATTTTTAAACTTCAGCAGAATTCCGAAGAACAATCGAAGAATTCCGTAGCATTTTTAAACTTCAGCAGAATTCCGAAGAACAATGGAAGAGTTCCTTAGCATATTTAAACTTCAGCAGAATTCCGAAGAACAATGGAAATGATCCGTAACATTTTTAAACTTCAGCAGAATTCCCAAGAACAATGGAAGAGTACCGTAGAATTTATAAACTTCAGCAGAATTCTGAGAACAATGGAAGAGTTCCATAGCATTTTTAAACTTCACCAGAATTCCAAGAACAATGGAAGAGATCCGTAGCATTTTTAAACTTCTGCAGAATTCCGAAGAACAATGGAAGAGTTCCGTAGCATTTTTAAACTTCAGCAGAATTCCGAAGAACAATGGAAGAGTTCCGTAGCATTTTTAAACTTCATCAGAATTCCGAAGAACAATGGAAAAGTTCCGTAGCATTATTAAACTTCAGCAGAATTCCGAAGAACAATGGAAGAGTTCCATAGCATTTTTAAACTTCAGCAGAATTCTGAGAACAATGGAAGAGTTCCGTAGCATTTTTAAACTTCACCAGAATTCCGAGAACAATGGAAGAGTTCCGTAGCATTTTTAAACTTTATCAGAATTCAGAAGAACAATGGATGAGTTCCATAGCATTTTTAAACTTCAGCAGAATTCCGAAGAACAATGGAAGAGTTCCGTAGCATTTTTAAACTTCAGCAGAATTAAGAATAACAATGGAAGAGTTCCGTAGCATTTTTAAACTTCACCAGAATTCCGTGAACAATGGAAGAGTTCCGTAGCATTTTTAAACTTCAGCAGAATTCCGAAGAACAAAGGAAGTGTTCCGTAGCATTTTTAAACTTCAGCAGTATTCTGAAGAACAATGGAAGAGTTCCGTAGCATTTTCAAACTTCAGAAGAATTCCGAGAACAATGGAAGAGTTCCACAGCATTTTTAAACTTCAGCAGAATTCCGAAAAACAATGGAAGAGTTCCGTAGCATTTTTAAACTTCAGCAGAATTCCGAAGAACAATGGAAGAGTTCCGTAGCATTTTTAAACTTCAGCAGAATTCCGAAGAACAATGGAAGAGTTCCGTAGCATTTTTAAATTACAGCAGAGTTCCGAAGAACAATGGAAGAGTTTGGTAGCATTTTTAAACTTCAGCAGAATTCCGAGAACAATGGATGAGTTCTGCAGCATTTTTAAACTTCACCAGAATTCCGAGAACAATGGAAGAGTTCCGTAGCATTTTTAAACTTCAGCAGAATTCCGAAGAACAATGGAAGAGTTCCGTAGCATTTTTAAACTTCAGCAGAATTCCGAAGAACAATGGAAGAGTTCCGTTGCAGTTTTAAACTTCATCAGAATTCCGAAGAACAATGGAAGAGTTCCGCAGCATTTTTAAACTTCAGCAGAACTCAGAAGAACAATGGAAGAGTTCCGTAGCATTTTTAAACTTCAGCAGAATTCCGAAGAACAATCGAAGAGTTCCGTAGCATTTTTAAACTTCAGCAGAATTCCGAAGAACAATGGAAGAGTTCCTTAGCATATTTAAACTTCAGCAGAATTCCGAAGAACAATGGAAATGATCCGTAACATTTTTAAACTTCAGCAGAATTCCCAAGAACAATGGAAGAGTACCGTAGAATTTATAAACTTCAGCAGAATTCTGAGAACAATGGAAGAGTTCCATAGCATTTTTATACTTCACCAGAATTCCAAGAACAATGGAAGAGATCCGTAGCATTTTTAAACTTCTGCAGAATTCCGAAGAACAATGGAAGAGTTCCGTAGCATTTTTAAACTTCAGCAGAATTCCGAAGAACAATGGAAGAGTTCCGTAGCATTTTTAAACTTCATCAGAATTCCGAAGAACAATGGAAAAGTTCCGTAGCATTATTAAACTTCAGCAGAATTCCGAAGAACAATGGAAGAGTTCCATAGCATTTTTAAACTTCAGCAGAATTCCAAAGAACAATGGAAGAGTTCCGTACCATTTTTAAACTTCAGCAGAATTAAGAATAACAATGGAAGAGTTCCGTAGCATTTTTAAACTTCACCAGAATTCCGTGAACAATGGAAGAGTTCCGTAGCATTTTTAAACTTCAGCAGAATTCCGAAGAACAAAGGAAGTGTTCCGTAGCATTTTTAAACTTCAGCAGTATTCTGAAGAACAATGGAAGAGTTCCGTAGCATTTTCAAACTTCAGAAGAATTCCGAGAACAATGGAAGAGTTCCACAGCATTTTTAAACTTCAGCAGAATTCCGAAAAACAATGGAAGAGTTCCGTAGCATTTTTAAACTTCAGCAGAATTCCGAAGAACAATGGAAGAGTTCCGTAGCATTTTTAAACTTCAGCAGAATTCCGAAGAACAATGGAAGAGATCCGTAGCATTTTTAAACTTCAGCAGAATTCCGAAGAACAATGGAATTGATCCGTAACATTTTTAAACTTCAGCAGAATTCCCAAGAACAATGGAAGAGCACCATAGAATTTATAAGCTTCAGCAGAATTCTGAGAACAATGGAAGAGTTCCGTAGCATTTTTAAACTTCACCAGAATTCCAAGAACGATGGAAGAGTTCCGTAGCATTTTTAAACTTCTGCAGAATTCCGAAGAACAATGAAAGAGTTCCGTAGCATTTTTAAACTTCAGCAGAATTCCGAAGAACAATGGAAGAGTTCCGTAGCCTTTTTAAACTACGTCAGAATTCCGAAGAACAATGGAAAAGTTCCGTACCATTTTTAAACTTCAGCAGAATTCCGAAGAACAATGGAAGAGTTCCGTAGCATTTTTAAACTTCAGCAGAATTCCGAGAACAATGGATGAGTTCCGTAGCATTTTTAAACTTCACCAGAATTCCGAGAATAATGGAAGAGTTCCTTAGCATTTTTCAACTTCACCAGAATTCCGAGAACAATGGAAGAGTTCCATAGCATTTTTAAACTTCAGCAGAATTCCGAAGAACAATGCAAGAGTTCCGTAGCATTTTTAAACTTCAGCAGAATTCCAAAGAACAATGGAAATGATCCGTAACATTTTTAAACTTCAGCAGAATTCCCAAGAACAATGGAAGAGCACCGCAGAATTTATAAACTTCACCAGAATTCTGAGAATAATGGAAGAGTTCCGTAGCATTTTTAAACTTCACCAGAATTCCAAGAACAATGGAAGAGTTCCGTAGCATTTTTAAACTTCTGCAGAATTCCGAAGAACAATGGAAGAGTTCCGTAGCATTTTTAAACTTCATCAGAATGCCAAAGAACAATGGAAAAGTTCCGTACCATTTTTAAACTTCAGCAGAATTCCGAAGAACAATGGAAGAGTTCCATAGCATTTTTAAACTTCAGTAGAATTCCGAGAACAATGGAAGAGTTCCGTAGCATTTTTAAACTTCACCAGAATTCCGAGAACAATGGAAGAGTTCCGTAGCATTTTTAAACATTAGCAGAATTCAGAAGAACAATGGAAGAGTTCCATAGCATTTTTAAACTTCAGCAGAATTCCGAAGAACAATCGAAGAGTTCCGTAGCATTTTTAAACTTCAGCAGAATTCCGAAGAACAATGGAAGAGTTCCTTAGCACATTTAAACTTCAGCAGAATTCCGAAGAACAATGGAAATGATCCGTAACATTTTTAAACTTCAGCAGAATTCCCAAGAACAATGGAAGAGTACCGTAGAATTTATAAACTTCAGCAGAATTCTGAGAACAATGGAAGAGTTCCATAGCATTTTTATACTTCACCAGAATTCCAAGAACAATGGAAGAGATCCGTAGCATTTTTAAACTTCTGCAGAATTCCGAAGAACAATGGAAGAGTTCCGTAGCATTTTTAAACTTCAGCAGAATTCCGAAGAACAATGGAAGAGTTCCGTAGCATTTTTAAACTTCATCAGAATTCCGAAGAACAATGGAAAAGTTCTGTAGCATTATTAAACTTCAGCAGAATTCCGAAGAACAATGGAAGAGTTCCATAGCATTTTTAAACTTCAGCAGAATTCCGAAGAACAATGGAAGAGTTCCGTACCATTTTTAAACTTCAGCAGAATTAAGAATAACAATGGAAGAGTTCCGTAGCATTTTTAAACTTCACCAGAATTCCGTGAACAATGGAAGAGTTCCGTAGCATTTTTAAACTTCAGCAGAATTCCGAAGAACAAAGGAAGTGTTCCGTAGCATTTTTAAACTTCAGCAGTATTCTGAAGAACAATGGAAGAGTTCCGTAGCATTTTCAAACTTCAGAATAATTCCGAGAACAATGGAAGAGTTCCACAGCATTTTTAAACTTCAGCAGAATTCCGAAAAACAATGGAAGAGTTCCGTAGCATTTTTAAACTTCAGCAGAATTCCGAAGAACAATGGAAGAGTTCCGTAGCATTTTTAAACTTCAGCAGAATTCCGAAGAACAATGGAAGAGATCCGTAGCATTTTTAAACTTCAGCAGAATTCCGAAGAACAATGGAATTGATCCGTAACATTTTTAAACTTCAGCAGAATTCCCAAGAACAATGGAAGAGCACCATAGAATTTATAAGCTTCAGCAGAATTCTGAGAACAATGGAAGAGTTCCGTAGCATTTTTAAACTTCACCAGAATTCCAAGAACGATGGAAGAGTTCCGTAGCATTTTTAAACTTCTGCAGAATTCCGAAGAACAATGAAAGAGTTCCGTAGCATTTTTAAACTTCAGCAGAATTCCGAAGAACAATGGAAGAGTTCCGTAGCCTTTTTAAACTACGTCAGAATTCCGAAGAACAATGGAAAAGTTCCGTACCATTTTTAAACTTCAGCAGAATTCCGAAGAACAATGGAAGAGTTCCGTAGCATTTTTAAACTTCAGCAGAATTCCGAGAACAATGGATGAGTTCCGTAGCATTTTTAAACTTCACCAGAATTCCGAGAATAATGGAAGAGTTCCTTAGCATTTTTCAACTTCACCAGAATTCCGAGAACAATGGAAGAGTTCCATAGCATTTTTAAACTTCAGCAGAATTCCGAAGAACAATGCAAGAGTTCCGTAGCATTTTTAAACTTCAGCAGAATTCCAAAGAACAATGGAAATGATCCGTAACATTTTTAAACTTCAGCAGAATTCCCAAGAACAATGGAAGAGCACCGCAGAATTTATAAACTTCACCAGAATTCTGAGAATAATGGAAGAGTTCCGTAGCATTTTTAAACTTCACCAGAATTCCAAGAACAATGGAAGAGTTCCGTAGCATTTTCAAACTTCTGCAGAATTCCGAAGAACAATGGAAGAGTTCCGTAGCATTTTTAAACTTCATCAGAATGCCAAAGAACAATGGAAAAGTTCCGTACCATTTTTAAACTTCAGCAGAATTCCGAAGAACAATGGAAGAGTTCCATAGCATTTTTAAACTTCAGTAGAATTCCGAGAACAATGGAAGAGTTCCGTAGCATTTTTAAACTTCACCAGAATTCCGAGAACAATGGAAGAGTTCCGTAGCATTTTTAAACATTAGCAGAATTCAGAAGAACAATGGAAGAGTTCCATAGCATTTTTAAACTTCAGCAGAATTCCGAAGAACAATGGAAGAGTTCCGTAGCATTTTTAAACTTCACCAGAATTCCGTGAACAATGGAAGAGTTCCGTAGCATTTTTAAACTTCAGCAGAATTCCGAAGAACAAAGGAAGTGTTCCGTAGCATTTTTAAACTTCAGCAGTATTCTGAAGAACAATGGAAGAGTTCCGTAGCATTTTCAAACTTCAGAAGAATTCCGAGAACAATGGAAGAGTTCCACAGCATTTTTAAACTTCAGCAGAATTCCAAAAAACAATGGAAGAGTTCCGTAGCATTTTTAAACTTCAGCAGAATTCCGAAGAACAATGGAAGAGTTCCGTAGCATTTTTAAACTTCAGCAGAATTCCGAAGAACAATGGAAGAGTTCCGTAGCTTTTTGAAATTACAGCAGAATTCCGAAGAACAATGGAAAAGTTCCGTAGCATTTTTAAACTTCAGCAGAATTCCGAAGAACAATGGAAGAGTTCCGTAGCATTTTTAAACTTCATCAGAATGCCAAAGAACAATGGAAAAGTTCCGTACCATTTTTAAACTTCAGCAGAATTCCGAAGAACAATGGAAGAGTTCCATAGCATTTTTAAACTTCAGCAGAATTCCGAGAACAATGGAAGAGTTCCGTAGCATTTTTAAACTTCAGCAGAATTCCGAAGAACAATGGAATTGATCCGTAACATTTTTAAACTTCAGCAGAATTCCCAAGAACAATGGAAGAGCACCATAGAATTTATAAGCTTCAGCAGAATTCTGAGAACAATGGAAGAGTTCCGCAGCATTTTTAAACTTCAACAGAATTCCAAGAACGATGGAAGAGTTCCGTAGCATTTTTAAACTTCTGCAGAATTCCGAAGAACAATGAAAGAGTTCCGTAGCATTTTTAAACTTCAGCAGAATTCTGAAGAACAATGGAAGAGTTCCGTAGCCTTTTTAAACTACGTCAGAATTCCGAAGAACAATGGAAAAGTTCCGTACCATTTTTAAACTTCAGCAGAATTCCGAAGAACAATGGAAGAGTTCCGTAGCATTTTTAAACTTCAGCAGAATTCCGAGAACAATGGATGAGTTCCGTAGCATTTTTAAACTTCACCAGAATTCCGAGAATAATGGAAGAGTTCCGTAGCATTTTTCAACTTCACCAGAATTCCGAGAACAATGGAAGAGTTCCATAGCATTTTTAAACTTCAGCAGAATTCCGAAGAACAATGCAAGAGTTCCGTAGCATTTTTAAACTTCAGCAGAATTCCAAAGAACAATGGAAATGATCCGTAACATTTTTAAACTTCAGCAGAATTCCCAAGAACAATGGAAGAGTACCGCAGAATTTATAAACTTCACCAGAATTCTGAGAATAATGGAAGAGTTCCGTAGCATTTTTAAACTTCACCAGAATTCCAAGAACAATGGAAGAGTTCCGTAGCATTTTTAAACTTCTGCAGAATTCCGAAGAACAATGGAAGAGTTCCGTAGCATTTTTAAACTTCATCAGAATGCCAAAGAACAATGGAAAAGTTCCGTACCATTTTTAAACTTCAGCAGAATTCGGAAGAACAATGGAAGAGTTCCATAGTATTTTTAAACTTCAGTAGAATTCCGAGAACAATGGAAGAGTTCCGTAGCATTTTTAAACTTCACCAGAATTCCGAGAACAATGGAAGAGTTCCGTAGCATTTTTAAACATTAGCAGAATTCAGAAGAACAATGGAAGAGTTCCATAGCATTTTTAAACTTCAGCAGAATTCTGAAGAACAATGGAAGAGTTCCGTAGCATTTTTAAACTTCACCAGAATTCCGTGAACAATGGAAGAGTTCCGTAGCATTTTTAAACTTCAGCAGAATTCCGAAGAACAAAGGAAGTGTTCCGTAGCATTTTTAAACTTCAGCAGTATTCTGAAGAACAATGGAAGAGTTCCGTAGCATTTTCAAACTTCAGAAGAATTCCGAGAACAATGGAAGAGTTCCACAGCATTTTTAAACTTCAGCAGAATTCCAAAAAACAATGGAAGAGTTCCGTAGCATTTTTAAACTTCAGCAGAATTCCGAAGAACAATGGAAGAGTTCCGTAGCATTTTTAAACTTCAGCAGAATTCCGAAGAACAATGGAAGAGTTCCGTAGCTTTTTGAAATTACAGCAGAAATCCGAAGAACAATGGAAAAGTTCCGTAGCATTTTTAAACTTCAGCAGAATTCCGAAGAACAATGGAAGAGTTCCGTAGCATTTTTAAACTTCATCAGAATGCCAAAGAACAATGGAAAAGTTCCGTACCATTTTTAAACTTCAGCAGAATTCCGAAGAACAATGGAAGAGTTCCATAGCATTTTTAAACTTCAGCAGAATTCCGAGAACAATGGAAGAGTTCCGTAGCATTTTTAAACTTCAGCAGAATTCCGAAGAACAATGGAATTGATCCGTAACATTTTTAAACTTCAGCAGAATTCCCAAGAACAATGGAAGAGCACCATAGAATTTATAAGCTTCAGCAGAATTCTGAGAACAATGGAAGAGTTCCGCAGCATTTTTAAACTTCAACAGAATTCCAAGAACGATGGAAGAGTTCCGTAGCATTTTTAAACTTCTGCAGAATTCCGAAGAACAATGAAAGAGTTCCGTAGCATTTTTAAACTTCAGCAGAATTCCGAAGAACAATGGAAGAGTTCCGTAGCCTTTTTAAACTACGTCAGAATTCCGAAGAACAATGGAAAAGTTCCGTACCATTTTTAAACTTCAGCAGAATTCCGAAGAACAATGGAAGAGTTCCGTAGCATTTTTAAACTTCAGCAGAATTCCGAGAACAATGGATGAGTTCCGTAGCATTTTTAAACTTCACCAGAATTCCGAGAACAATGGAAGAGTTCCATAGCATTTTTAAACTTCTGTAGAATTCCGAAGAACAATGGAAGAGTTCCGTAGCATTTTTAAACTTCAGCAGAATTCCGAAGAACAATGGAAGAGTTCCGTTGCAGTTTTAAACTTCATCAGAATTCCGAAGAACAATGGAAGAGTTCCACAGCATTTTTAAACTTCAGCAGAACTCAGAAGAACAATGGAAGAGTTCCGTAGCATTTTTATACTTCAGCAGAATTCCGAAGAACAATCGAAGAGTTGCGTAGCATTTTTAAACTTCAGCAGAATTCCGAAGAACAATGGAAGAGTTCCGTAGCATGTTTAAACTTCAGCAGAATTCCGAAGAACAATGGAAATGATCCGTAACATTTTTAAACTTCAGCAGAATTCCCAAGAACAATGGAAGAGTACCGTAGAATTTATAAACTTCATCAGAAATCTGAGAACAATGGAAGAGTTCCGTAGCATTTTTAAACTTCACCAGAATTCCAAGAACAATGGAAGAGTTCCGTAGCATTTTTAAACTTCTGCAGAATTCCGAAGAACAATGGAAGAGTTCCGTAGCATTTTTAAACTTCAGCAGAATTCCGAAGAACAATGGAAGAGTTCCACAGCATTTTTAAACTTCAGCAGAATTCCGAAGAACAATGGAAGAGTTCCGTAGCATTTTCAAACTTCAGCAGAATTCCGAAGAACAATGGAATTGATCCGTAACATTTTTAAACTTCAGCAGAATTCCCAAGAACAATGTAAGAGCACCGTAGAATTTATAAGCTTCAGCAGAATTCTGAGAACAATGGAAGAGTTCCGTAGCATTTTTAAACTTCACCAGAATTCCAAGATCAATGGAAGAGTTCCGTTGCAGTTTTAAACTTCATCAGAATTCCGAAGAACAATGGAAGAGTTCCGTAGCCTTTTTAAACTTCAGCAGAACTCAGAAGAACAATGGAAGAGTCCCGTAGCATTTTTAAACTACAACAGAATTCCGAAAAACAATGGAAGAGTTCCACAGCATTTTTAAACTTCAGCAGAACTCAGAAGAACAATGGAAGAGTTCCGTAGCATTTTTATACTTCAGCAGAATTCCGAAGAACAATCGAAGAGTTGCGTAGCATTTTTAAACTTCAGCAGAATTCCGAAGAACAATGGAAGAGTTCCGTAGCATGTTTAAACTTCAGCAGAATTCCGAAGAACAATGGAAATGATCCGTAACATTTTTAAACTTCAGCAGAATTCCCAAGAACAATGGAAGAGTACCGTAGAATTTATAAACTTCATCAGAAATCTGAGAACAATGGAAGAGTTCCGTAGCATTTTTAAACTTCACCAGAATTCCAAGAACAATGGAAGAGTTCCGTAGCATTTTTAAACTTCTGCAGAATTCCGAAGAACAATGGAAGAGTTCCGTAGCATTTTTAAACTTCAGCAGAATTCCGAAGAACAATGGAAGAGTTCCACAGCATTTTTAAACTTCAGCAGAATTCCGAAGAACAATGGAAGAGTTCCGTAGCATTTTCAAACTTCAGCAGAATTCCGAAGAACAATGGAATTGATCCGTAACATTTTTAAACTTCAGCAGAATTCCCAAGAACAATGTAAGAGCACCGTAGAATTTATAAGCTTCAGCAGAATTCTGAGAACAATGGAAGAGTTCCGTAGCATTTTTAAACTTCACCAGAATTCCAAGATCAATGGAAGAGTTCCGTTGCAGTTTTAAACTTCATCAGAATTCCGAAGAACAATGGAAGAGTTCCGTAGCCTTTTTAAACTTCAGCAGAACTCAGAAGAACAATGGAAGAGTCCCGTAGCATTTTTAAACTTCAACAGAATTCCGAAGAACAATGGAAGAGTTCCGTAGCATTTTTAAACTTCACCAGAATACCGTGAACAATGGAAGAGTTCTGTAGCATTTTTAAACTTCAGCAGAATTCCGAAGAACAAAGGAACTGTTCCGTAGCATTTTTAAACTTCAGCAGAATTCTGAAGAACAAGAGAAGAGTTCTGTAGCATTTTTAAACTTCAGCAGTATTCTGAAGAACAATGAAAGAGTTCCGTAGCATTTTTAAACTTCACCAGAATTCCGAGAACAATGGAAGAGTTCCATAGCATTTTTAAACTTCTGTAGAATTCCGAAGAACAATGGAAGAGTTCCGTAGCATTTTTAAACTTCAGCAGAATTCCGAAGAACAATGGAAGAGTTCCGTTGAAGTTTTAAACTTCATCAGAATTCCGAAGAACAATGGAAGAGTTCCACAGCATTTTTAAACTTCAGCAGAACTCAGAAGAACAATGGAAGAGTTCCGTAGCATTTTTTTACTTCAGCAGAATTCCGAAGAACAATCGAAGAGTTGCGTAGCATTTTTAAACTTCAGCAGAATTCCGAAGAACAATGGAAGAGTTCCGTAGCATGTTTAAACTTCAGCAGAATTCCGAAGAACAATGGAAATGATCCGTAACATTTTTAAACTTCAGCAGAATTCCCAAGAACAATGGAAGAGTACCGTAGAATTTATAAACTTCATCAGAAATCTGAGAACAATGGAAGAGTTCCGTAGCATTTTTAAACTTCACCAGAATTCCAAGAACAATGGAAGAGTTCCGTAGCATTTTTAAACTTCTGCAGAATTCCGAAGAACAATGGAAGAGTTCCGTAGCATTTTTAAACTTCAGCAGAATTCCGAAGAACAATGGAAGAGTTCCACAGCATTTTTAAACTTCAGCAGAATTCCGAAGAACAATGGAAGAGTTCCGTAGCATTTTCAAACTTCAGCAGAATTCCGAAGAACAATGGAATTGATCCGTAACATTTTTAAACTTCAGCAGAATTCCCAAGAACAATGGAAGAGCACCGTAGAATTTATAAGCTTCAGCAGAATTCTGAGAACAATGGAAGAGTTCCGTAGCATTTTTAAACTTCACCAGAATTCCAAGATCAATGGAAGAGTTCCGTTGCAGTTTTAAACTTCATCAGAATTCCGAAGAACAATGGAAGAGTTCCGTAGCCTTTTTAAACTTCAGCAGAACTCAGAAGAACAATGGAAGAGTCCCGTAGCATTTTTAAACTTCAACAGAATTCCGAAGAACAATGGAAGAGTTCCGTAGCATTTTTAAACTTCACCAGAATACCGTGAACAATGGAAGAGTTCTGTAGCATTTTTAAACTTCAGCAGAATTCCGAAGAACAAAGGAACTGTTCCGTAGCATTTTTAAACTTCAGCAGAATTCTGAAGAACAAGAGAAGAGTTCTGTAGCATTTTTAAACTTCAGCAGTATTCTGAAGAACAATGGAAGAGTTCCGTAGCATTTTCAAACTTCAGAAGAATTCCGAGAACAATGGAAGAGTTCCACAGCATTTTTAAACTTCAGCAGAATTCCGAAAATTAATGGAAGAGTTCCATAGCATTTTTAAACTTCAGCAGAATTCCGAAGAACAATGGAAGAGTTCCGTAGCATTTTTAAACTTCAGCAGAATTCCGAAGAACAATGGAAGAGTTCCGTAGCATTTTTTAATTACAGCAGAATTCCGAATAACAATGGAAGAGTTCCGTAGCATTTTTAAACTTCAGCAGAATTCCAAGAACAATGGATGAGTTCCGCAGCATTTTTAAACTTAACCAGAATTCCGAGAACAATGGAAGAGTTCCGTAGCATTTTTAAACTTCAGCAGAATTCCGAAGAACAATGGAAGAGTTCCGTAGCATTTTTAAACTTCAGCAGAATTCCGAAGAACAATGGAAGAGTTCCGTTGCAGTTTTAAACTTCATCAGAATTCCGAAGAACAATGGAAGAGTTCCGTAGCCTTTTTAAACTTCAGCAGAACTCAGAAGAACAATGGAAGAGTCCCGTAGCAATTTTAAACTTCAGCAGAATTCCGAAGAACAATGGAAGAGTTGCGTAGCATTTTTAAACTTCACCAGAATACCGTGAACAATGGAAGAGTTCTGTAGCATTTTAAACTTCAGCAGAATTCCGAAGAACAAAGACAGTGTTCCGTAACATTTTTAAACTTCAGCAGAATTCTGAAGAACAAGAGAAGAGTTCTGTAGCATTTATAAACTTCAGAAGAATTCCGCAAAACAATGGAAGAGTTACGTAGCATTTTTAAACTTCAGCAGAATTCCGAAGAACAATGGAAGAGTTCCGTAGCATTTTTAAACTTCACCAGAATACCGTGAACAATGGAAGAGTTCTGTAGCATTTTTAAACTTCAGCAGAATTCCGAAGAACAAAGGAAGTGTTCCGTAGCATTTTTAAACTTCAGCAGAATTCTGAAGAACAATGGAAGAGTTCCGTAGCATTTTCAAACTTCAGAAGAATTCCGAGAACAATGGAAGAGCTCCACAGCATTTTTAAACTTCAGCAGAATTCCGAAAAACAATGGAAGAGTTCCGTAGCATTTTTAAACTTCAGCAGAATTCCGAAGAACAATGGAAGAGTTCCGTTGCAGTTTTAAACTTCATCAGAATTCCGAAGAACAATTGAAGAGTTCCACAGCATTTTTAAACTTCAGCAGAACTCAGAAGAACAATGGAAGAGTTCCGTAGCATTTTTAAACTTCAGCAGAATTCCGAGAACAATGGATGAGTTCCGCAGTCATTTTTAAACTTCACCAGAATTCCGAGAACAATGGAAGAGTTCCGTAGCATTTTTAAACTTCAACAGAATTCCGAAGAACAATGGAAGTGTTCCGTAGCATTTTTAAACTTCAGCAGAATTCCGAAGAACAATGGAAGAGTTCCGTTGCAGTTTTAAACTTCATCAGAATTCCGAAGAACAATGGAAGAGTTCCGTAGCCTTTTTAAACTTCAGCAGAACTCAGAAGAACAATGGAAGAGTCCCGTAGCATTTTTAAACTTCAGCAGAATTCCGAAGAACAATGGAAGAGTTCCGTAGCATTTTTAAACTTCAGCAGAATTCCCAAGAACAATGGAAGAGTTCTGTAGCATTTTTAAACTTCAGCAGAATTCCGAAGAACAAAGGAAGTGTTCCGTAGCATTTTTAAACTTCAGCAGAATTCCGAAGAACAATGGAAGAGTTCCGTTGCAGTTTTAAACTTCATCAGAATTCCGAAGAACAATGGAAGAGTTCCGTAGCCTTTTTAAACTTCAGCAGAACTCAGAAGAACAATGGAAGAGTCCCGTAGCATTTCTAAACTTCAGCAGAATTCAGAAGAACAACGGAAGAGTTCCGTAGCATTTTTAAACTTCACCAGAATACCGTGAACAATGGAAGAGTTCTGTAGCATTTTTAAACTTCAGCAGAATTCCGAAGAACAAAGGAAGTGTTCCGTAGCATTTTTAAACTTCAGCAGAATTCTGAAGAACAAGAGAAGAGTTCTGCAGCATTTTTAAACTTCAGAAGAATTCCGAGAAAAATGGAAGAGTTCCGTAGCATTTTTAAACTTCAGCAGAATTCCGCAAAACAATGAAAGTGTTCTGTAGCATTTTTAAACTTCAGCAGAATTCCGAAGAACAATGGAAGAGTTCCGTAGCATTTTTAAACTTCAGCAGAATTCCGAAGAACAATGGAAGAGTTCCGTAGCATTTTTAAACTTCAGCAGAATTCCGAAGAACAATGGAATTGATCCGTAACATTTTTAAACTTCAGCAGAATTCCCAAGAACAATGGAAGAGCACCGTAGAATTTATAAGCTTCAGCAGAATTCTGAGAACAATGGAAGAGTTCCGTAGCATTTTTAAACTTCACCAGAATTCCAAGAACGATGGAAGAGTTCCGTAGCATTTTTAAACTTCTGCAGAATTCCGAAGAACAATGAAAGAATTCCGTAGCATTTTTAAACTTCAGCAGAATTCCGAAGAACAATGGAAGAGTTCCGTAGCATTTTTAAACTTCAGCAGAATTCCGAGAACAATGGATGAGTTCCGTAGCATTTTTAAACTTCACCAGAATTCCGAGAACAATGGAAGAGTTCCGTAGCATTTTTCAACTTCACCAGAATTCCAAGAACAATGGAAGAGTTCCATAGCATTTTTAAACTTCAGCAGAATTCCAAAGAACAATGGAAGAGTTCCGTAGCATTTTTAAACTTCAGCAGAATTCCGAAGAACAATGGAAGAGTTCCGTTGCAGTTTTAAACTTCATCAGAATTCCGAAGAACAATGGAAGAGTTCCGCAGCATTTTTAAACTTCAGCAGAACTCAGAAGAACAATGGAAGAGTTCCGTAGCATTTTTAAACTTCAGCAGAATTCTGAAGAACAATCGAACAGTTCTGTAGCATTTTTAAACTTCAGCAGAATTCCGAAGAACAATGGAAGAGTTCTGTAGCATATTTAAACTTCAGCAGAATTCCGAAGAACAATGGAAATGATCCGTAACATTTTTAAACTTCAGCAGAATTCCCAAGAACAATGGAAGAGTACCGCAGAATTTATAAACTTCAGCAGAATTCTGAGAATAATGGAAGAGTTCCGTAGCATTTTTAAACTTCAGCAGAATTCCGAAGAACAATGGAATTGATCCGTAACATTTTTAAACTTCAGCAGAATTCCCAAGAACAATGGAAGAGCACCGTAGAATTTATAAGCTTCAGCAGAATTCTGAGAACAATGGAAGAGTTCCGTAGCATTTTTAAACTTCACCAGAATTCCAAGAACGATGGAAGAGTTCCGTAGCATTTTTAAACTTCTGCAGAATTCCGAAGAACAATGAAAGAATTCCGTAGCATTTTTAAACTTCAGCAGAATTCCGAAGAACAATGGAAGTGTTCCGTAGCATTTTTAAACTTCAGCAGAATTCCGAAGAACAATGGAAGAGTTCCGTTGCAGTTTTAAACTTCATCAGAATTCCGAAGAACAATGGAAGAGTTCCGCAGCATTTTTAAACTTCAGCAGAACTCAGAAGAACAATGGAAGAGTTCCGTAGCATTTTTAAACTTCAGCAGAATTCCGAAGAACAATCGAACAGTTCCGTAGCATTTTTAAACTTCAGCAGAATTCCGAAGAACAATGGAAGAGTTCTGTAGCATATTTAATCTTCAGCAGAATTCCGAAGAACAATGGAAATGATCCGTAACATTTTTAAACTTCAGCAGAATTCCCAAGAACAATGGAAGAGTACCGCAGAATTTATAAGCTTCAGCAGAATTCTGAGAATAATGGAAGAGTTCCGTAGCATTTTTAAACTTCATCAGAATTCCAAAGAACAATGGAAAAGTTCCGTAGCATTTTTAAACTTCAGCAGAATTCCGAAGAACAATGGAAGAGTTCCATAGCATTTTTAAACTTCAGCAGAATTCCAAGAACAATGGAAGAGTTCCGTAGCATTTTTAAACTTCACCAGAATTGCGAGAACAATGGAAGAGTTCCGTAGCATTTTTAAACTTTAGCAGAATTCAGAAGAACAATGGATGAGTTCCATAGCATTTTTAAACTTCAGCAGAATTCCGAAGAACAATGGAAGAGTTCTGTAGCATTTTTAAACTTCAGCAGAATTAAGAATAACAATGGAAGAGTTCCGTAGCATTTTTAAACTTCAGCAGAATTCCGAGAACAATGGAAGAGTTCCGTAGCATTTTTAAACTTCAGCAGAATTCCGAAGAACAAAGGAAGTGTTCCGTAGCATTTTTAAACTTCAGCAGTATTCTGAAGAACAATGGAAGAGTTCCGAAGCATTTTCAAACTTCAGAAGAATTCCGAGAACAATGGAAGAGTTCCACAGCATTTTTAAACTTCAGCAGAATTCCGAAAAACAATGGAAGAGTTCCGTAGCATTTTTAAACTTCAGCAGAATTCCGAAGAACAATGGAAGAGTTCCGTAGCATTTTTAAACTTCAGCAGAATTCCGAAGAACAATGGAAGAGTTCCGTAGCTTTTTTAAATTACAGCAGAATTCCGAAGAACAATGGAAAAGTTCCGTAGCATTTTTAAACTTCAGCAGAATTCCGAAGAACAATGGAAGAGTTCCGTAGCATTTTTAAATTACAGCAGAATTCCGAAGAACAATGGAAGAGTTCGGTAGCATTTTTAAACTTCAGCAGAATTCCGAGAACAATGGATGAGTTCCGCAGAATTTTAAACTTCACCAGAATTCCGAGAACAATGGAAGAGTTCCGTAGCATTTTTAAACTTCAGCAGAATTCCGTAGAACAATGGAAGAGTTCCGTAGCATTTGTAAACTTCAGCAGAATCCCGAAGAACAATGGAAGAGATCCGTTGCAGTTTTAAACTTCATCAGAATTCCGAAGAACAATGGAAGAGTTCCGTAGCCTTTTTAAACTTCAGCAGAACTCAGAAGAACAATGGAAGAGTCCCGTAGCATTTTTAAACTTCAGCAGAATTCCGAAGAACAATGGAATTGATCTGTAACATTTTTAAACTTCAGCAGAATTCCCAAGAACAATGGAAGAGCACCGTAGAATTTATAAGCTTCAGCAGAATTCTGAGAACAATGGAAGAGTTCCGTAGCATTTTTAAACTTCACCAGAATTCCAAGAACAATGGAAGAGTTCCGTAGCATTTTTAAACTTCTGCAGAATTCCGAAGAACAATGGAAGAGTTCCGTAGCATTTTTAAACTTCAGCAGAATTCCGAAGAACAATGGAAGAGTTCCGTAGCATTTTTAAACTTCGTCAGAATTCCGAAGAACAATGGGAAAGTTCCGTACCATTTTTAAACTTCAGCAGAATTCCGAAGAACAATGGAAGAGTTCCGTAGCATTTTTAAACTTCAGCAGAATTCCGAGAACAATGGATGAGTGCCGTAGCATTTTTAAACTTCACCAGAATTCCGAGAACAATGAAAGAGTTCCGTAGCATTTTTAAACTTCACCAGAATTCCGAGAACAATGGAAGAGTTCCATAGCATTTTTAAACTTCTGCAGAATTCCGAAGAACAATGGAAGAGTTCCGTAGCATTTTTAAACTTCACCAGAATTCCGTGAACAATGAAAGAGCTCCGTAGCATTTTCAAACTTCAGCAGAATTCCGAAGAACAATGGAAGAGTTCCGTAGCCTTTTAAAACTTCGTCAGAATTCCGAAGAACAATGGAAAAGTTCCGTACCATTTTTAAACTTCAGCAGAATTCCGAAGAACAATGGAAGAGTTCCGTAGCATTTTTAAACTTCAGCAGAATTCCGAGAACAATGGATGAGTTCCGTAGCATTCTTAAACTTCACCAGAATTCCGAGAACAATGGAAGAGTTCCGTAGCATTTTTAAACTTCACCAGAATTCCGAGAACAATGGAAGAGTTCCACAGCATTTTTAAACTTCAGCAGAATTCCGAAGAACAATAGAAGAGTTCCGTAGCATTTTTAAACTTCAGCAGAATTCCGAAGAACAATGGAAGAGTTCCATTGCAGTTTTAAACTTCATCAGAATTCCGAAGAACAATGGAAGAGTTCCACAGCATTTTTAAACTTCAGCAGAACTCAGAAGAACAATGGAAGAGTTCCGTAGCATTTTTAAACTTCAGCAGAATTCCGAAGAACAATCGAAGAGTTCCGTAGCATTTTTAAACTTCAGCAGAATTCCAAAGAACAATGGAAGAGTTCCGTAGCATATTTAAACTTCAGCAGAATTCCGAAGAACAATGGAAATGATCCGTAACATTTTTAAACTTCAGCAGAATTCCCAAGAACAATGGAAGAGTACCGTAGAATTTATAAACTTCAGCAGAATTCTGAGAACAATGGAAGAGTTCCGTAGCATTTTTAAACTTCACCAGAATTCCAAGAACAATGGAAGAGTTCCGTAGCATTTTTAAACTTCTGCAGAATTCCGAAAAACAATGGAAGAGTTCCGTAGCATTTTTAAACTTCAGCAGAATTCCGAAGAACAATGGAAGAGTTCCGTAGCATTTTTAAACTTCATCAGAATTCCGAAGAACAATGGAAAAGTTCCGTAGCATTTTTAAACTTCAGCAGAATTCCGAAGAAAAATGGAAGAGTTCCGTAGCATTTTTAAACTTCAGCAGAATTCCGAGAACAATGAAGAGTTCCGTAGCATTTTTAAACTTCACCAGAATACCGTGAACAATGGAAGAGTTCTGTAGCATTTTTAAACTTCAGCAGAATTCCGAAGAACAAAGGAAGTGTTCCGTAGCATTTTTAAACTTCAGCAGTATTCTGAAGAACAATGGAAGAGTTCCGTAGCATTTTCAAACTTCAAAAGAATTCCGAGAACAATGGAAGAGTTCCACAGCATTTTTAAACTTCGGCAGAATTCCGAAAAACAATGGAAGAGTTCCGTAGCATTTTTAAACTTCAGCAGAATTCCGAAGAACAATGGAAGAGTTCCGTAGCATTTTTAAACTTCAGTAGAATTCCGAAGAACAATGGAAGAGTTCCGTAGCATTTTTAAATTACAGCAGAATTCCGAAGAACAATGGAAGAGTTCCGTAGCATGTTTAAACTTCAGCAGAATTAAGAATAACAATGGAAGAGTTCCGTAGCATTTTTAAACTTCAGCAGAACTCAGAAGAACAATGGAAGAGTTCTGTAACATTTTTAAACTTCAGCAGAATTCCGAAGAACAATCAAAGAGTTCCGTAGCATTTTTAAACTTCAGCAGAATTCCGAAGAACAATGGAAGAGTTCCGTAGCATATTTAAACTTCACCAGAATTCCGAAGAACAATGGAAATGATCCGTAACATTTTTAAACTTCAGCAGAATTCCCAAGAACAATGGAAGAGTACCGTAGAATTTATAAACTTCAGCAGAATTCTGAGAACAATGGAAGAGTTCCGTAGCATTTTTAAACTTCACCAGAATTCCAAGAACAATGGAAGATTTCCGTAGCATTTTTAAACTTCTGCAGAATTCCGAAGAACAATGGAAGAGTTCCGTAGCATTTTTAAACTTCAGCAGAATTCCGAAGAACAATGGAAGAGTTCCGTAGCATTTTTAAACTTCATCAGAATTCTGAAGAACAATGGAAAAGTTCCGTAGCATTTTTAAACTTCAGCAGAATTCCGAAGAACAATGGAAGAGTTCCATAGCATTTTTAAACTTCAGCAGAATTCTGAGAACAAAGGAAGAGTTCCGTAGCATTTTTAAACTTCACCAGAATTCCGAGAACAATGGAAGAGTTCCGTAGCATTTTTAAACTTCAACAGAATTCCGAGAACAATGGAAGAGTTCCGTAGCATTTTTAAACTTCAGCAGAATTCAGAAGAACAATGGAAGAGTTCCATAGCATTTTTAAACTTCAGCAGAATTCCGAAGAACAATGGAACAGTTCCGTAGCATTTTTAAACTTCCGCAGAATTAAGAATAACAATGGAAGAGTTCCGTAGCATTTTTAAACTTCACCAGAATTCCGTGAACAATGGAAGAGTTCCGTAGCATTTTTAAACTTCAGCAGAATTCAGAAGAACAATGGAAGAGTTCCATAGCATTTTTAGACTTCAGCAGAATTCCGAAGAACAATGGAAGAGTTCCGTAGCATTTGTAAACTTCAGCAGAATTCCGAAGAACAATGGAAGAGTTCCGTAGCATTTGTAAACTTCAGCAGAATTAACAATAACAATGGAAGAGTTCCGTAGCATTTTTAAACTTCACCAGAATTCCGTGAACATTGGAAGAGTTCCGTAGCATTTTTAAACTTCAGCAGAATTCCGAAGAACAAAGGAAGTGTTCCGTAGCATTTTTAAACTTCAGCAGTATTCTGAAGAACAATGGAAGAGTTCCGTAGCATTTTCAAACTTCAGAAGAATTCCAAGAACAATGGAAGAGCTCCACAGCATTTTTAAACTTCAGCAGAATTCCGAAAAACAATGGAAGAGTTCCGTAGCATTTTTAAACTTCAGAAGAATTCCGAGAACAATGGATGAGTTCGCAGTCATTTTTAAACTTCAGCAGAATTCCGAGAACAATGGAAGAGTTCCGTAGCATTTTTAAACTTCAGCAGAATTCCGAAGAACAATGGAAGTGTTCCGTAGCATTTTTAAACTTCAGCAGAATTCCGAAGAACAATGGAAGAGTTCCGTTGCAGTTTTAAACTTCATCAGAATTCCGAAGAACAATGGAAGAGTTCCGTAGCCTTTTTAAACTTCAGCAGAACTCAGAAGAACAATGGAAGAGTCCCGTAGCATTTTTAAACTTCAGCAGAATTCCGAAGAACAATGGAAGAGTTCCGTAGCATTTTTAAACTTCACCAGAATACCGTGAACAATGGAAGAGTTCTGTAGCATTTTTAAACTTCAGCAGAATTCGGAAGAACAAAGGAAGTGTTCCGTAGCATTTTTAAACTTCAGCAGAATTCTGAAGAACAAGAGAAGAGTTCTGTAGCATTTTTAAACTTCAGCAGAATTCCGAAGAACAAAGGAAGTGTTCCGTAGCATTTTTAAACTTCAGCAGTATTCTGAAGAACAATGGAAGAGTTCCGTAGCATTTTCAAACTTCAGAAGAATTCCGAGAACAATGGAAGAGTTCCACAGCATTTTTAAACTTCAGCAGAATTCCGAAAAACAATGGAAGAGTTCCATAGCATTTTTAAACTTCAGCAGAATTCCGAAGAACAATGGAAGAGTTCCGTAGCATTTTTAAACTTCAGCAGAATTCCGAAGAACAATGGAAGAGTTCCGTGGCATTTTTAAATTACAGCAGAATTCCGAAGAACAATGGAAGAGTTCCGTAGCATTTTTAAACTTCATCAGAATTCCAAGAACAATGGATGAGTTCCGCAGCATTTTTAAACTTCACCAGAATTCCGAGAACAATGGAAGAGTTCCGTAGCATTTTTAAACTTCAGCAGAATTCCGAAGAACAATGGAAGAGTTCCGTAGCATTTTTCAACTTCAGCAGAATTCCGAAGAACAATGGAAGAGTTCCGTTGCAGTTTTAAACTTCATCAGAATTCCAAAGAACAATGGAAGAGTTCCGTAGCCTTTTTAAACTTCAGCAGAACTCAGAAGAACAATGGAAGTGTCCCGTAGCAATTTTAAACTTCAGCAGAATTCCGAAGAACAATGGAAGAGTTCCGTAGCATTTTTAAACTTCACCAGAATACCGTGAACAATGGAAGAGTTCTGTAGCATTTTTAAACTTCAGCAGAATTCCGAAGAACAAAGGAAGTGTTCCGTAGCATTTTTAAACTTCAGCAGAATTCTGAAGAACAAGAGAAGAGTTCTGTAGCATTTATAAACTTCAGAAGAATTCCGCAAAACAAGGGAAGAGTTCCGTAGCATTTTTAAACTTCAGCAGAATTCCGAAGAACAATGGATGAGTTCCGTAGCATTTTTAAACTTCAGCAGAATTCCGAAGAACAATGGAAAAGTTCCGTAGCATTTTTAAACTTCAGCAGAATTCCGAAGAACAATGGAATTGATCCGTAACATTTTTAAACTTCAGCAGAATTCCCAAGAACAATGGAAGAGCACCGTAGAATTTATAAGCTTCAGCAGAATTCTGAGAACAATGGAAGAGTTCCGTAGCATTTTTAAACTTCACCAGAATTCCAAGAACAATGGAAGAGTTCCGTAGCATTTTTAAACTTCTGCAGAATTCCGAAGAACAATGGAAGAATTCCGTAGCATTTTTAAACTTCAGCAGAATTCCGAAGAACAATGGAAGAGTTCCGTAGCCTTTTTAAACTTCGTCAGAATTCCGAAGAACAATGGGAAAGTTCCATACCATTTTTAAACTTCAGCAGAATTCCGAAGAACAATGGAAGAGTTCCGTAGCATTTTTAAACTTCAGCAGAATTCCGAGAACAATGGATGAGTTCCGTAGCATTTTTAAACTTCACCAGAATTCCGAGAACAATGAAAGAGTTCCGTAGCATTTTTAAACTTCACCAGAATTCCGAGAACAATGGAAGAGTTCCATAGCATTTTTAAACTTCTGCAGAATTCCAAAGAACAATGGAAGAGTTCCGTAGCATTTTTAAACTTCACCAGAATTCTGTGAACAATGAAAGAGCTCCGTAGCATTTTCAAACTTCAGCAGAATTCCGAAGAACAATGGAATTGATCCGTAACATTTTTAAACTTCAGCAGAATTCCCAAGAACAATGGAAGAGCACCGTAGAATTTATAAGCTTCAGCAGAATTCTGAGAACAATGGAAGAGTTCCGTAGCATTTTTAAACTTCACCAGAATTCCAAGAACAATGGAAGAGTTCCGTAGCATTTTTAAACTTCTGCAGAATTTCGAAGAACAATGGAAGAGTTCCGTAGCATTTTTAAGCTTCAGCAGAATTCCGAAGAACAATGGAAGAGTTCCGTAGCCTTTTAAAACTTCGTCAGAATTCCGAAGAACAATGGAAAAGTTCCGTACCATTTTTAAACTTCAGCAGAATTCCGAGAACAATGGATGAGTTCCGTAGCATTTTTAAACTTCACCAGAATTCCGAGAACAATGGAAGAGTTCCGTAGCATTTTTAAACTTCACCAGAATTCCGAGAACAATGGAAGAGTTCCATAGCATTTTTAAACTTCAGCAGAATTCCGAAGAACAATAGAAGAGTTCCGTAGCATTTTTAAACTTCAGCAGAATTCCGAAGAACAATGGAAGAGTTCCGTTGCAGTTTTAAACTTCATCAGAATTCCGAAGAACAATGGAAGAGTTCCGCAGCATTTTTAAACTTCAGCAGAACTCAGAAGAACAATGGAAGAGTTCCGTAGCATTTTTAAACTTCAGCAGAATTCCGAAGAACAATCGAAGAGTTCCGTAGCATTTTTAAACTTCAGCAGAATTCCAAAGAACAATGGAAGAGTTCCGTAGCATATTTAAACTTCAGCAGAATTCCGAAGAACAATGGAAATGATCCGTAACATTTTAAAACTTCAGCAGAATTCCCAAGAACAATGGAAGAGTACCGTAGAATTTATAAACTTCAGCAGAATTCTGAGAACAATGGAAGAGTTCCGTAGCATTTTTAAACTTCACCAGAATTCCCAAGAACAATGGAAGAGTACCGTAGAATTTATAAACTTCAGAAGAATTCCGCAAAACAAGGGAAGAGTTCCGTAGCATTTTTAAACTTCAGCAGAATTCCGAAGAACAATGGATGAGTTCCGTAGCATTTTTAAACTTCAGCAGAATTCCGAAGAACAATGGAAAAGTTCCGTAGCATTTTTAAACTTCAGCAGAATTCCGAACAACAATGGAATTGATCCGTAACATTTTTAAACTTCAGCAGAATTCCCAAGAACAATGGAAGAGCACCGTAGAATTTATAAGCTTCAGCAGAATTCTGAGAACAATGGAAGAGTTCCGTAGCATTTTTAAACTTCACCAGAATTCCAAGAACAATGGAAGAGTTCCGTAGCATTTTTAAACTTCTGCAGAATTCCGAAGAACAATGGAAGAATTCCGTAGCATTTTTAAACTTCAGCAGAATTCCGAAGAACAATGGAAGAGTTCCGTAGCCTTTTTAAACTTCGTCAGAATTCCGAAGAACAATGGGAAAGTTCCGTACCATTTTTAAACTTCAGCAGAATTCCGAAGAACAATGGAAGATTTCCGTAGCATTTTTAAACTTCAGCAGAATTCCGAGAACAATGGATGAGTTCCGTAGCATTTTTAAACTTCACCAGAATTCCGAGAACAATGAAAGAGTTCCGTAGCATTTTTAAACTTCACCAGAATTCCGAGAACAATGGAAGAGTTCCATAGCATTTTTAAACTTCTGCAGAATTCCAAAGAACAATGGAAGAGTTCCGTAGCATTTTTAAACTTCACCAGAATTCCGTGAACAATGGAAGAGCTCCGTAGCATTTTCAAACTTCAGCAGAATTCCGAAGAACAATGGAATTGATCCGTAACATTTTTAAACTTCAGCAGAATTCCCAAGAACAATGGAAGAGCACCGTAGAATTTATAAGCTTCAGCAGAATTCTGAGAACAATGGAAGAGTTCCGTAGCATTTTTAAACTTCACCAGAATTCCAAGAACAATGGAAGAGTTCCGTAGCATTTTTAAACTTCTGCAGAATTTCGAAGAACAATGGAAGAGTTCCGTAGCATTTTTAAACTTCAGCAGAATTCCGAAGAACAATGGAAGAGTTCCGTAGCCTTTTAAAACTTCGTCAGAATTCCGAAGAACAATGGAAAAGTTCCGTACCATTTTTAAACTTCAGCAGAATTCCGAAGAACAATGGAAGAGTTCCGTAGCATTTTTAAACTTCAGCAGAATTCCGAGAACAATGGATGAGTTCCGTAGCATTTTTAAACTTCACCAGAATTCCGAGAACAATGGAAGAGTTCCGTAGCATTTTTAAACTTCACCAGAATTCCGAGAACAATGGAAGAGTTCCATAGCATTTTTAAACTTCAGCAGAATTCCGAAGAACAATAGAAGAGTTCCGTAGCATTTTTAAACTTCAGCAGAATTCCGAAGAACAATGGAAGAGTTCCGTTGCAGTTTTAAACTTCATCAGAATTCCGAAGAACAATGGAAGAGTTCCGCAGCATTTTTAAACTTCAGCAGAACTCAGAAGAACAATGGAAGAGTTCCGTAGCATTTTTAAACTTCAGCAGAATTCCGAAGAACAATCGAAGAGTTCCGTAGCATTTTTAAACTTCAGCAGAATTCCAAAGAACAATGGAAGAGTTCCGTAGCATATTTAAACTTCAGCAGAATTCCGAAGAACAATGGAAATGATCCGTAACATTTTTAAACTTCAGCAGAATTCCCAAGAACAATGGAAGAGTACCGTAGAATTTATAAACTTCAGCAGAATTCTGAGAACAATGGAAGAGTTCCGTAGCATTTTTAAACTTCACCAGAATTCCAAGAACAATGGAAGAGTTCCGTAGCATTTTTAAACTTCTGCAGAATTCCGAAAAACAATGGAAGAGTTCCGTAGCATTTTTAAACTTCAGCAGAATTCCGAAGAACAATGGAAGAGTTCCGTAGCATTTTTAAACTTCATCAGAATTCCGAAGAACAATGGAAAAGTTCCGTAGCATTTTTAAACTTCAGCAGAATTCCGAAGAAAAATGGAAGAGTTCCGTAGCATTTTTAAACTTCAGCAGAATTCCGAGAACAATGGAAGAGTTCCGTAGCATTTTTAAACTTCACCAGAATTCCGAGAACAATGGAAGAGTTCCGAAGCATTTTTAAACTTCAGCAGAATTCAGAAGAACAATGGAAGAGTTCCATAGCATTTTTAAACTTCAGCAGAATTCCAAAGAACAATGGAAGAGTTCCGTAGCATTTTTAAACTTCACCAGAATTCCGTGAACAATGGAAGAGTTCCGTAGCATTTTTAAACTTCAGCAGAATTCCGAAGAACAAAGGAAGTGTTCCGTAGCATTTTTAAACTTCAGCAGAATTCCGAAGAACAATGGAAGAGTTCCGTAGCATTTTCAAACTTCAGCAGAATTCCCAAGAACAATGGAAGAGCACCGTAGAATTTATAAGCTTCAGCAGAATTCTGAGAACAATGGAAGAGTTCCGTAGCATTTTTAAACTTCACCAGAATTCCAAGAACAATGGAAGAGTTCCGTAGCATTTTTAAACTTCTGCAGAATTCCGAAGAACAATGGAAGAGTTCCGTAGCATTTTTAAACTTCAGCAGAATTCCGAAGAACAATGGAAGAGTTCCGTAGCCTTTTTAAACTTCGTCAGAATTCCGAAGAACAATGGAAAAGTTCCGTACCATTTTTAAACTTCAGCAGAATTCCGAAGAACAATGGAAGAGTTCCGTAGCATTTTTAAACTTCAGCAGAATTCCGAGAACAATGGATGAGTTCCGTAGCATTTTTAAACTTCACCAGATTTCCGAGAACAATGGAAGAATTCCGTAGCATTTTTAAACTTCACCAGAATTCCGAGAACAATGGAAGAGTTCCATAGCATTTTTAAACTTCAGCAGAATTCCGAAGAACAATAGAAGAGTTCCGTAGCATTTTTAAACTTCAGCAGAATTCCGAAGAACAATGGAAGAGTTCCGTTGCAGTTTTAAACTTCATCAGAATTCCGAAGAACAATGGAAGAGTTCCGCAGCATTTTTAAACTTCAGCAGAACTCAGAAGAACAATGGAAGAGTTCCGTAGCATTTTTAAACTTCAGCAGAATTCCAAAGAACAATCGAAGAGTTCCGTAGCATTTTTAAACTTCAGCAGAATTCCAAAGAACAATGGAAGAGTTCCGTAGTATATTTAAACTTCAGCAGAATTCCGAAGAACAATGGAAATGATCCGTAATATTTTTAAACTTCAGCAGAATTCCCAAGAACAATGGAAGAGTACCGTAGAATTCATAAACTTCAGCAGAATTCTGAGAACAATGGAAGAGTTCCGTAGCATTTTTAAACTTCACCAGAATTCCAAGAACAATGGAAGAGTTCCGTAGCATTTTTAAACTTCTGCAGAATTCCGAAGAACAATGGAAGAGTTCCGTAGCATTTTTAAACTTCAGCAGAATTCCGAAGAACAATGGAAGAGTTCCGTAGCATTTTTAAACTTCATCAGAATTCCGAAGAACAATGGAAAAGTTCCGTAGCATTTTTAAACTTCAGCAGAATTCCGAAGAACAATGGAAGAGTTCCATAGCATTTTTAAACTTCAGCAGAATTCCGAGAACAATGGAAGAGTTCCGTAGCATTTTTAAACTTCACCAGAATTCCGAGAACAATGGAAGAGTTCCGTAGCATTTTTAAACTTCAACAGAATTCCGAGAACAATGGAAGAGTTCCGTAGCATTTTTAAACTTCAGCAGAATTCAGAAGAACAATGGAAGAGTTCCATAGCATTTTTAAACTTCAGCAGAATTCCAAAGAACAATGGAAGAGTTCCGTAGCATTTTTAAACTTCACCAGAATTCCGTGAACAATGGAAGAGTTCTGTAGCATTTTCAAACTTCAGCAGAATTCCGAAGAACAATGGAATTGATCCGTAACATTTTTAAACTTCAGCAGAATTCCCAAGAACAATGGAAGAGCACCGTAGAATTTATAACCTTCAGCAGAATTCTGAGAACAATGGAAGAGTTCCGTAGCATTTTTAAACTTCACCAGAATTCCAAGAACAATGGAAGAGTTCCGTAGCATTTTTAAACTTCTGCAGAATTTCGAAGAACAATGGAAGAGTTCCGTAGCATTTTTAAACTTCAGCAGAATTCCGAAGAACAATGGAAGAGTTCCGTAGCCTTTTAAAACTTCGTCAGAATTCCGAAGAACAATGGAAAAGTTCCGTACCATTTTTAAACTTCAGCAGAATTCCGAAGAACAATGGAAGAGTTCCGTAGCATTTTTAAACTTCAGCAGAATTCCGAGAACAATGGATGAGTTCCGTAGCATTTTTAAACTTCACCAGAATTCCGAGAACAATGGAAGAGTTCCGTAGCATTTTTAAACTTCACCAGAATTCCGAGAACAATGGAAGAGTTCCATAGCATTTTTAAACTTCAGCAGAATTCCGAAGAACAATAGAAGAGTTCCGTAGCATTTTTAAACTTCAGCAGAATTCCGAAGAACAATGGAAGAGTTCCGTTGCAGTTTTAAACTTCATCAGAATTCCGAAGAACAATGGAAGAGTTCCGCAGCATTTTTAAACTTCAGCAGAACTCAGAAGAACAATGGAAGAGTTCCGTAGCATTTTTAAACTTCAGCAGAATTCCGAAGAACAATCGAAGAGTTCCGTAGCATTTTTAAACTTCAGCAGAATTCCAAAGAACAATGGAAGAGTTCCGTAGCATATTTAAACTTCAGCAGAATTCCGAAGAACAATGGAAATGATCCGTAACATTTTTAAACTTCAGCAGAATTCCCAAGAACAATGGAAGAGTACCGTAGAATTTATAAACTTCAGCAGAATTCTGAGAACAATGGAAGAGTTCCGTAGCATTTTTAAACTTCACCAGAATTCCAAGAACAATGGAAGAGTTCCGTAGCATTTTTAAACTTCTGCAGAATTCCGAAAAACAATGGAAGAGTTCCGTAGCATTTTTAAACTTCAGCAGAATTCCGAAGAACAATGGAAGAGTTCCGTAGCATTTTTAAACTTCATCAGAATTCCGAAGAACAATGGAAAAGTTCCGTAGCATTTTTAAACTTCAGCAGAATTCCGAAGAAAAATGGAAGAGTTCCGTAGCATTTTTAAACTTCAGCAGAATTCCGAGAACAATGGAAGAGTTCCGTAGCATTTTTAAACTTCACCAGAATTCCGAGAACAATGGAAGAGTTCCGAAGCATTTTTAAACTTCAGCAGAATTCAGAAGAACAATGGCAGAGTTCCATAGCATTTTTAAACTTCAGCAGAATTCCAAAGAACAATGGAAGAGTTCCGTAGCATTTTTAAACTTCACCAGAACTCCGTGAACAATGGAAGAGTTCCGTAGCATTTTTAAACTTCAGCAGAATTCCGAAGAACAAAGGAAGTGTTCCGTAGCATTTTTAAACTTCAGCAGAATTCCGAAGAACAATGGAAGAGTTCCGTAGCATTTTCAAACTTCAGCAGAATTCCCAAGAACAATGGAAGAGCACCGTAGAATTTATAAGCTTCAGCAGAATTCTGAGAACAATGGAAGAGTTCCGTAGCATTTTTAAACTTCACCAGAATTCCAAGAACAATGGAAGAGTTCCGTAGCATTTTTAAACTTCTGCAGAATTCCGAAGAACAATGGAAGAGTTCCGTAGCATTTTTAAACTTCAGCAGAATTCCGAAGAACAATGGAAGAGTTCCGTAGCCTTTTTAAACTTCGTCAGAATTCCGAAGAACAATGGAAAAGTTCCGTACTATTTTTAAACTTCAGCAGAATTCCGAAGAACAATGGAAGAGTTCCGTAGCATTTTTAAACTTCAGCAGAATTCCGAGAACAATGGATGAGTTCCGTAGCATTTTTAAACTTCACCAGATTTCCGAGAACAATGGAAGAATTCCGTAGCATTTTTAAACTTCACCAGAATTCCGAGAACAATGGAAGAGTTCCATAGCATTTTTAAACTTCAGCAGAATTCCGAAGAACAATAGAAGAGTTCCGTAGCATTTTTAAACTTCAGCAGAATTCCGAAGAACAATGGAAGAGTTCCGTTGCAGTTTTAAACTTCATCAGAATTCCGAAGAACAATGGAAGAGTTCCGCAGCATTTTTAAACTTCAGCAGAACTCAGAAGAACAATGGAAGAGTTCCGTAGCATTTTTAAACTTCAGCAGAATTCCAAAGAACAATCGAAGAGTTCCGTAGCATTTTTAAACTTCAGCAGAATTCCAAAGAACAATGGAAGAGTTCCGTAGTATATTTAAACTTCAGCAGAATTCCGAAGAACAATGGAAATGATCCGTAATATTTTTAAACTTCAGCAGAATTCCCAAGAACAATGGAAGAGTACCGTAGAATTCATAAACTTCAGCAGAATTCTGAGAACAATGGAAGAGTTCCGTAGCATTTTTAAACTTCACCAGAATTCCAAGAACAATGGAAGAGTTCCGTAGCATTTTTAAACTTCTGCAGAATTCCGAAGAACAATGGAAGAGTTCCGTAGCATTTTTAAACTTCAGCAGAATTCCGAAGAACAATGGAAGAGTTCCGTAGCATTTTTAAACTTCATCAGAATTCCGAAGAACAATGGAAAAGTTCCGTAGCATTTTTAAACTTCAGCAGAATTCCGAAGAACAATGGAAGAGTTCCATAGCATTTTTAAACTTCAGCAGAATTCCGAGAACAATGGAAGAGTTCCGTAGCATTTTTAAACTTCACTAGAATTCCGAGAACAATGGAAGAGTTCCGTAGCATTTTTAAACTTCAACAGAATTCCGAGAACAATGGAAGAGTTCCGTAGCATTTTTAAACTTCAGCAGAATTCAGAAGAACAATGGAAGAGTTCCATAGCATTTTTAAACTTCAGCAGAATTCCAAAGAACAATGGAAGAGTTCCGTAGCATTTTTAAACTTCACCAGAATTCCGTGAACAATGGAAGAGTTCCGTAGCATTTTCAAACTTCAGCAGAATTCCGAAGAACAATGGAATTGATCCGTAACATTTTTAAACTTCAGCAGAATTCCCAAGAACAATGGAAGAGCACCGTAGAATTTATAAGCTTCAGCAGAATTCTGAGAACAATGGAAGAGTTCCGTAGCATTTTTAAACTTCACCAGAATTCCAAGAACAATGGAAGAGTTCCGTAGCATTTTTAAACTTCTGCAGAATTCCGAAGAACAATGGAAGAGTTCCGTAGCATTTTTAAACTTCAGCAGAATTCCGAAGAACAATGGAAGAGTTCCGTAGCCTTTTTAAACTTCGTCAGAATTCCGAAGAACAATGGAAAAGTTCCGTAGCATTTTTAAACTTCAGCAGAATTCCGAAGAACAATGGAAGAGTTCCATAGCATTTTTAAACTTCAGCAGAATTCCGAGAACAATGGAAGAGTTCCGTAGCATTTTTAAACTTCACTAGAATTCCGAGAACAATGGAAGAGTTCCGTAGCATTTTTAAACTTCAACAGAATTCCGAGAACAATGGAAGAGTTCCGTAGCATTTTTAAACTTCAGCAGAATTCAGAAGAACAATGGAAGAGTTCCATAGCATTTTTAAACTTCAGCAGAATTCCAAAGAACAATGGAAGAGTTCCGTAGCATTTTTAAACTTCACCAGAATTCCGTGAACAATGGAAGAGTTCCGTAGCATTTTCAAACTTCAGCAGAATTCCGAAGAACAATGGAATTGATCCGTAACATTTTTAAACTTCAGCAGAATTCCCAAGAACAATGGAAGAGCACCGTAGAATTTATAAGCTTCAGCAGAATTCTGAGAACAATGGAAGAGTTCCGTAGCATTTTTAAACTTCACCAGAATTCCAAGAACAATGGAAGAGTTCCGTAGCATTTTTAAACTTCTGCAGAATTCCGAAGAACAATGGAAGAGTTCCGTAGCATTTTTAAACTTCAGCAGAATTCCGAAGAACAATGGAAGAGTTCCGTAGCCTTTTTAAACTTCGTCAGAATTCCGAAGAACAATGGAAAAGTTCCGTACCATTTTTAAACTTCAGCAGAATTCCGAAGAACAATGGAAGAGTTCCATAGCATTTTTAAACTTCAGCAGAATTCCGAGAACAATGGATGAGTTCCGCAGCATTTTTAAACTTCACCAGAATTCCGAGAACAATGGAAGAGTTCCGTAGCATTTTTAAACTTCACCAGAATTCCGAGAACAATGGAAGATTTCCATAGCATTTTTAAACTTCAGCAGAATTCCGAAGAACAATAGAAGAGTTCCGTAGCATTTTTAAACTTCAGCAGAATTCCGAAGAACAATGGAAGAGTTCCGTTGCAGTTTTAAACTTCATCAGAATTCCGAAGAACAATGGAAGAGTTCCGCAGCATTTTTAAACTTCAGCAGAACTCAGAAGAACAATGGAAGAGTTCCGTAGCATTTTTAAACTTCAGCAGAATTCCGAAGAACAATCGAAGAGTTCCGTAGCATTTTTAAACTTCAGCAGAATTCCAAAGAACAATGGAAGAGTTCCGTAGCATATTTAAACTTCAGCAGAATTCCGAAGAACAATGGAAATGATCCGTAACATTTTTAAACTTCAGCAGAATTCCCAAGAACAATGGAAGAGTACCGTAGAATTTATAAACTTCAGCAGAATTCTGAGAACAATGGAAGAGTTCCGTAGCATTTTTAAACTTCACCAGAATTCCAAGAACAATGGAAGAGTTCCGTAGCATTTTTAAACTTCTGCAGAATTCCGAAGAACAATGGAAGAGTTCCGTAGCATTTTTAAACTTCAGCAGAATTCCGAACAACAATGGAAGAGTTCCACAGCATTTTTAAACTTCAGCAGAATTCCGAAGAACAATGGAAGAGTTCCGTAGCATTTTCTAACTTCAGCAGAATTCCAAAGAACAATGGAATTGATCCGTAACATTTTTAAACTTCAGCAGAATTCCCAAGAACAATGGAAGAGCACCGTAGAATTTATAAGCTTCAGCAGAATTCTGAGAACAATGGAAGAGTTCCGTAGCATTTTTAAACTTCACCAGAATTCCAGGAACAATGGAAGAGTTCCGTAGCATTTTTAAACTTCTGCAGAATTCCGAAGAACAATGGAAATGTTCCGTAGCATTTTTAAACTTCAGCAGAATTCCGAAGAACAATGGAAGAGTTTCGTAGCCTTTTTAAACTTCGTCAGAATTCCGAAGAACAATGGAAAAGTTCCGTACCATTTTTAAACTTCAGCAGAATTCCGAAGAACAATGGAAGAGTTCCGTAGCATTTTTAAACTTCAGCAGAATTCCGAGAACAATGGATGAGTTCCGTAGCATTTTTAAACTTCACCAGAATTCCGAGGACAATGGAAGAGTTCCGTAGCATTTTTAAACTTCACCAGAATTCCGAGAACAATGGAAGAGTTCCATAGCATTTTTAAACTTCAGCAGAATTCCGAAGAACAATAGAAGAGTTCCGTAGCATTTTTCAACTTCAGCAGAATTCCGAAGAACAATGGAAGAGTTCCGTTGCAGTTTTAAACTTCATCAGAATTCCAAGAACAATGGAAGAGTTCCGCAGCATTTTTAAACTTCAGCAGAACTCAGAAGAACAATGGAAGAGTTCCGTAGCATTATTAAACTTCAGCAGAATTCCGAAGAACAATCGAAGAGTTCCGTAGCATTTTTAAACTTCAGCAGAATTCCAAAGAACAATGGAAGAGTTCCGTAACATTTTTAAACTTCAGCAGAATTCCCAAGAACAATGGAAGAGTACCGTAGAATTTATAAACTTCAGCAGAATTCTGAGAACAATGGAAGAGTTCCGTAGCATTTTTAAACTTCACCAGAATTCCAAGAACAATGGAAGAGTTCCATAGCATTTTTAAACTTCTGCAGAATTCCGAAGAACAATGGAAGAGTTCCGTAGCATTTTTAAACTTCAGCTGAATTCCGAAGAACAATGGAAGAGTTCCGTAGCATTTTTAAACTTCATCAGAATTCCGAAGAACAATGGAAAAGTTCCGTAGCATTTTTAAACTTCAGCAGAATTCCGAAGAACAATGGAAGAGTTCCATAGCATTTTTAAACTTCAGCAGAATTCCGAGAACAATGGAAGAGTTCTGTAGCATTTTTAAACTTCACCAGAATTCCGAGAACAATGGAAGAGTTCCATAGCATTTTTAAACTTCAACAGAATTCTGAGAACAATGGAAGAGTTCCGTTTCATTTTTAAACTTCAGCAGAATTCAGAAGAACAATGGAAGAGTTCCATAGCATTTTTAAACTTCAGCAGAATTCCTAAGAACAATGGAAGAGTTCCGTAGCATTTTTAAACTTCACCAGAATTCCGTGAACAATGGAAGAGCTCCGTAGCATTTTCAAACTTCAGCAGAATTCCGAAGAACAATGGAATTGATCCGTAACATTTTTAAACTTCAGCAGAATTCCCAAGAACAATGGAAGAGCACCGTAGAATTTATAAGCTTCAGCAGAATTCTGAGAACAATGGAAGAGTTCCGTAGCATTTTTAAACTTCACCAGAATTCCAAGAACAATGGAAGAGTTCCGTAGCATTTTTAAACTTCTGCAGAATTTCGAAGAACAATGGAAGAGTTCCGTAGCATTTTTAAACTTCAGCAGAATTCCGAAGAACAATGGAAGAGTTCCGTAGCCTTTTAAAACTTCGTCAGAATTCCGAAGAACAATGGAAAAGTTCCGTACCATTTTTAAACTTCAGCAGAATTCCGAAGAACAATGGAAGAGTTCCGTAGCATTTTTAAACTTCAGCAGAATTCCGAGAACAATGGATGAGTTCCGTAGCATTTTTAAACTTCACCAGAATTCCGAGAACAATGGAAGAGTTCCGTAGCATTTTTAAACTTCACCAGAATTTCGAGAACAATGGAAGAGTTCCATAGCATTTTTAAACTTCAGCAGAATTCCGAAGAACAATAGAAGAGTTCCGTAGCATTTTTAAACTTCAGCAGAATTCCGAAGAGCAATGGAAGAGTTCCGTTGCAGTTTTAAACTTCATCAGAATTCCGAAGAACAATGGAAGAGTTCCGCAGCATTTTTAAACTTCAGCAGAACTCAGAAGAACAATGGAAGAGTTCCGTAGCATTTTTCAACTTCAGCAGAATTCCGAGAACAATGGATGAGTTCCGTAGCATTTTTAAACTTCACCAGAATTCCGAGAACAATGGAAGAGTTCCGTAGCATTTTTAAACTTCACCAGAATTCCGAGAACAATGGAAGAGTTCCATAGCATTTTTAAACTTCAGCAGAATTCCGAAGAACAATAGAAGAGTTCCGTAGCATTTTTAAACTTCAGCAGAATTCCGAAGAACAATGGAAGAGTTCCGTTGCAGTTTTAAACTTCATCAGAATCCCGAAGAACAATGGAAGAGTTCCGCAGCATTTTTAAACTTCAGCAGAACTCAGAAGAACAATGGAAGAGTTCCGTAGCATTTTTAAACTTCAGCAGAATTCCGAAGAACAATCGAAGAGTTCCGTAGCATTTTTAAACTTCAGCAGAATTCCAAAGAACAATGGAAGAGTTCCGTAGCATATTTAAACTTCAGCAGAATTCCGAAGAACAATGGAAATGATCCGTAACATTTTTAAACTTCAGCAGAATTCCCAAGAACAATGGAAGAGTACCGTAGAATTTATAAACTTCAGCAGAATTCTGAGAACAATGGAAGAGTTCCGTAGCATTTTTAAACTTCACCAGAATTCCAAGAACAATGGAAGAGTTCCGTAGCATTTTTAAACTTCTGCAGAATTCCGAAGAACAATGGAAGAGTTCCGTAGCATTTTTAAACTTCAGCAGAATTCCGAAGAACAATGGAAGAGTTCCGTAGCATTTTTAAACTTCATCAGAATTCCGAAGAACAATGGAAAAGTTCCGTAGCATTTTTAAACTTCAGCAGAATTCCGAAGAACAATGGAACAGTTCCGTAGCATTTTTAAACTTCAGCAGAATTCCGAGAACAATGGAAGAGTTCCGTAGCATTTTTAAACTTCACCAGAATTCCGAGAACAATGGAAGAGTTCCGAAGCATTTTTAAACTTTAGCAGAATTCAGAAGAACAATGGAAGAGTTCCATAGCATTTTTAAACTTCAGCAGAATTCCAAAGAACAATGGAAGAGTTCCGTAGCATTTTTAAACTTCACCAGAATTCCGTGAACAATGGAAGAGTTCCGTAGCATTTTTAAACTTCAGCAGAATTCCGAAGAACAAAGGAAGTGTTCCGTAGCATTTTTAAACTTCAGCAGAATTCCGAAGAACAATGGAAGGGTTCCGTAGCATTTTCAAACTTCAGCAGAATTCCCAAGAACAATGGAAGAGCACCGTAGAATTTATAAGCTTCAGCAGAATTCTGAGAACAATGGAAGAGTTCCGCAGCATTTTTAAACTTCACCAGAATTCCAAGAACAATGGAAGAGTTCCGTAGCATTTTTAAACTTCTGCAGAATTCAGAAGAACAATGGAAGAGTTCCGTAGCATTTTTAAACTTCAGCAGAATTCCGAAGAACAATGGAAGAGTTCCGTAGCCTTTTTAAACTTCGTCAGAATTCCGAAGAACAATGGAAAAGTTCCGTACCATTTTTAAACTTCAGCAGAATTCCGAAGAACAATGGAAGAGTTCCGTAGCATTTTTAAACTTCAGCAGAATTCCGAGAACAATGGATGAGTTCCGTAGCATTTTTAAACTTCACCAGATTTCCGAGAACAATGGAAGAATTCCGTGGCATTTTTAAACTTCACCAGAATTCCGAGAACAATGGAAGAGTTCCATAGAATTTTTAAACTTCAGCAGAAATCCGAAGAACAATAGAAGAGTTCCGTAGCATTTTTAAACTTCAGCAGAATTCCGAAGAACAATGGAAGAGTTCCGTTGCAGTTTTAAACTTCATCAGAATTCCGAAGAACAATGGAAGAGTTCCGCAGCATTTTTAAACTTCAGCAGAATTCCAAAGAACAATGGAAGAGTTCCGTAGCATTTTTAAACTTCACCAGAATTCCATGAACAATGGAAGAGTTCCGTAGCATTTTTAAACTTCAGCAGAATTCCGAAGAACAAAGGAAGTGTTCCGTAGCATTTTTAAACTTCAGCAGAATTCCGAAGAACAATGGAAGAGTTCCGTAGCATTTTCAAACTTCAGCAGAATTCCCAAGAACAATGGAAGAGAACCGTAGAATTTATAAGCTTCAGCAGAATTCTGAGTACAATGGAAGAGTTCCGTAGCATTTTTAAACTTCACCAGAATTCCAAGAACAATGGAAGAGTTCCGTAGCATTTTTAAACTTCTGCAGAATTCCGAAGAACAATGGAAGAGTTCCGTAGCATTTTTAAACTTCAGCAGAATTCCGAAGAACAATGGAAGAGTTCCGTAGCCTTTTTAAACTTCGTCAGAATTCCGAAGAACAATGGAAAAGTTCCGTACCATTTTTAAACTTCAGCAGAATTCCGAAGAACAATGGAAGAGTTCCATAGCATTTTTAAACTTCAGCAGAATTCCGAGAACAATGGATGAGTTCCGTAGCATTTTTAAACTTCACCAGATTTCCGAGAACAATGGAAGAATTCCGTAGCATTTTTAAACTTCACCAGAATTCCGAGAACAATGGAAGAGTTCCATAGCATTTTTAAACTTCAGCAGAATTCCGAAGAACAATAGAAGAGTTCCGTAGCATTTCTAAACTTCAGCAGAATTCCGAAGAACAATGGAAGAGTTCCGTTGCAGTTTTAAACTTCATCAGAATTCCGAAGAACAATGGAAGAGTTCCGCAGCATTTTTAAACTTCAGCAGAACTCAGAAGAACAATGGAAGAGTTCCGTAGCATTTTTAAACTTCAGCAGAATTCCGAAGAACAATCGAAGAGTTCCGTAGCATTTTTAAACTTCAGCAGAATTCCAAAGAACAATGGAAGAGTTCCGTAGCATTTTTAAACTTCAGCAGAATTCCGAGAACAATGGATGAGTTCCGTAGCATTTTTAAACTTCACCAGATTTCCGAGAACAATGGAAGAATTCCGTAGCATTTTTAAACTTCACCAGAATTCCGAGAACAATGGAAGAGTTCCATAGCATTTTTAAACTTCAGCAGAACTCAGAAGAACAATGGAAGAGTTCCGTAGCATTTTTAAACTTCAGCAGAATTCCGAAGAACAATCGAAGAGTTCCGTAGCATTTTTAAACTTCAGCAGAATTCCAAAGAACAATGGAAGAGTTCCGTAGCATATTTAAACTTCAGCAGAATTCCGAAGAACAATGGAAATGATCCGTAATATTTTTAAACTTCAGCAGAATTCCCAAGAACAATGGAAGAGTACCATAGAATTCATAAACTTCAGCAGAATTCTGAGAACAGTGGAAGAGTTCCGTAGCATTTTTAAACTTCACCAGAATTCCAAGAACAATGGAAGAGTTCCGTAGCATTTTTAAACTTCTGCAGAATTCCGAAGAACAATGGAAGAGTTCCGTAGCATTTTTAAACTTCAGCAGAATTCCGAAGAACAATGGAAGAGTTCCGTAGCATTTTTAAACTTCATCAGAATTCCGAAGAACAATGGAAAAGTTCCGTAGCATTTTTAAACTTCAGCAGAATTCCGAAGAACAATGGAAGAGTTCCATAGCATTTTTAAACTTCAGCAGAATTCCGAGAACAATGGAAGAGTTCTGTAGCATTTTTAAACTTCACCAGAATTCCGAGAACAATGGAAGAGTTCCGTAGCATTTTTAAACTTCAACAGAATTCCGAGAACAATGGAAGAGTTCCGTAGCATTTTTAAACTTCAGCAGAATTCAGAAGAACAATGGAAGAGTTCCATAGCATTTTTAAACTTCAGCAGAATTCCAAAGAACAATGGAAGAGTTCCGTAGCATTTTTAAACTTCACCAGAATTCCGTGAACAATGGAAGAGTTCCGTAGCATTTTCAAACTTCAGCAGAATTCCGAAGAACAATGGAATTGATCCGTAACATTTTTAAACTTCAGCAGAATTCCCAAGAACAATGGAAGAGCACCGTAGAATTTATAAGCTTCAGCAGAATTCTGAGAACAATGGAAGAGTTCCGTAGCATTTTTAAACTTCACCAGAATTCCAAGAACAATGGAAGAGTTCCGTAGCATTTTTAAACTTCTGCAGAATTCCGAAGAACAATGGAAGAGTTCCGTAGCATTTTTAAACTTCAGCAGAATTCCGAAGAACAATGGAAGAGTTCCGTAGCCTTTTTAAACTTCGTCAGAATTCCGAAGAACAATGGAAAAGTTCCGTACCATTTTTAAACTTCAGCAGAATTCCGAAGAACAATGGAAGAGTTCCGTAGCATTTTTAAACTTCAGCAGAATTCCGAGAACAATGGATGAGTTCCGTAGCATTTTTAAACTTCACCAGAATTCCGAGAACAATGGAAGAGTTCCGTAGCATTTTTAAACTTCACCAGAATTCCGAGAACAATGGAAGATTTCCATAGCATTTTTAAACTTCAGCAGAATTCCGAAGAACAATAGAAGAGTTCCGTAGCATTTTTAAACTTCAGCAGAATTCCGAAGAACAATGGAAGAGTTCCGTTGCAGTTTTAAAGTTCATCAAGATTCCGAAGAACAATGGAAGAGTTCCGCAGCATTTTTAAACTTCAGCAGAACTCAGAAGAACAATGGAAGAGTTCCGCAGCATTTTTAAACTTCAGCAGAATTCCGAAGAACAATCGAAGAGTTCCGTAGCATTTTTAAACTTCAGCAGAATTCCAAAGAACAATGGAAGAGTTCCGTAGCATATTTAAACTTCAGCAGAATTCCGAAGAACAATGGAAATGATCCGTAACATTTTTAAACTTCAGCAGAATTCCCAAGAACAATGGAAGAGTACCGTAGAATTTATAAACTTCAGCAGAATTCTGAGAACAATGGAAGAGTTCCGAAGCATTTTTAAACTTCACCAGAATTCCAAGAACAATGGAAGAGTTCCGTAGCATTTTTAAACTTCACTAGAATTCCGAGAACAATGTAAGAGTTCCGTAGCATTTTTAAACTTCATCAGAATTCCGAAGAACAATGGAAAAGTTCCGTAGCATTTTTAAACTTCAGCAGAATTCCGAAGAACAATGGAAGAGTTCCATAGCATTTTTAAACTTCAGCAGAATTCCGAGAACAATGGAAGAGTTCCGTAGCATTTTTAAACTTCACTAGAATTCCGAGAACAATGGAAGAGTTCCGTAGCATTTTTAAACTTCAACAGAATTCCGAGAACAATGGAAGAGTTCCGTAGCATTTTTAAACTTCAGCAGAATTCAGAAGAACAATGGAAGAGTTCCATAGCATTTTTAAACTTCAGCAGAATTCCAAAGAACAATGGAAGAGTTCCGTAGCATTTTTAAACTTCACCAGAATTCCGTGAACAATGGAAGAGTTCCGTAGCATTTTTAAACTTCAGCAGAATTCCGAAGAACAAAGGATGTGTTCCGTACCATTTTTAAACTTCAGCAGTATTCTGAAGAACAATGGAAGAGTTCCGTAGCATTTTCAAACTTCAGAAGAATTCCGAGAACAATGGAAGAGTTCCACAGCATTTTTAAACTTCAGCAGAATTCCGAAAAACAATGGAAGAGTTCCGTAGCATTTTTAAACTTCAGCAGAATTCCGAAGACCAATGGAAGAGTTCCGTAGCATTTTTAAACTTCAGCAGAATTCCGAAGAACAATGGAAGAGTTCCGTAGCATTTTTAAATTACAGCAGAATTCCGAAGAACAATGGAAGAGTTCCGTAGCATTTTTAAACTTCAGCAGAATTCCAAGAACAATGGATGAGTTCCGCAGCATTTTTAAACTTCACCAGAATTCCGAGAACAATGGAAGAATTCCATAGCATTTTTAAACTTCAGCAGAATTCCGAAGAACAATGGAAGAGTTCCGTAGCCTTTTTAAACTTCAGCAGAATTCCGAAGAACAATGGAAGAGTTCCGTTGCAGTTTTAAACTTCATCAGAATTCCGAAGAACAATGGAAGAGTTCCGTAGCCTTTTTAAACTTCAGCAGAACTCAGAAGAACAATGGAAGAGTCCCGTAGCATTTTTAAACTTCAGCAGAATTCCGAAGAACAATGGAAGAGTTCCGTAGCATTTTTAAACTTCACCAGAATACCGTGAACAATGGAAGAGTTCTGTAGCATTTTTAAACTTCAGCAGAATTCCGAAGAACAAAGGAAGTGTTCCGTAGCATTTTTAAACTTCAGCAGTATTCTGAAGAACAATGGAAGAGTTCCGTAGCATTTTCAAACTTCAGAAGAATTCCGAGAACAATGGAAGAGTTCCACAGCATTTTTAAACTTCAGCAGAATTCCGAAAAACAATGGAAGAGTTCCGTAGCATTTTTAAACTTCAGCAGAATTCCGAAGAACAATGGAAGAGTTCCGTAGCATTTTTAAACTTCAGCAGAATTCCGAAGAACAATGGAAGAGATCCGTAGCATTTTTAAACTTCAGCAGAATTCCGAAGAACAATGGAATTGATCCGTAACATTTTTAAACTTCAGCAGAATTCCCAAGAACAATGGAAGAGCACCATAGAATTTATAAGCTTCAGCAGAATTCTGAGAACAATGGAAGAGTTCCGTAGCATTTTTAAACTTCACCAGAATTCCAAGAACGATGGAAGAGTTCCGTAGCATTTTTAAACTTCTGCAGAATTCCGAAGAACAATGAAAGAGTTCCGTAGCATTTTTAAACTTCAGCAGAATTCCGAAGAACAATGGAAGAGTTCCGTAGCCTTTTTAAACTACGTCAGAATTCCGAAGAACAATGGAAAAGTTCCGTACCATTTTTAAACTTCAGCAGAATTCCGAAGAACAATGGAAGAGTTCCGTAGCATTTTTAAACTTCAGCAGAATTCCGAGAACAATGGATGAGTTCCGTAGCATTTTTAAACTTCACCAGAATTCCGAGAATAATGGAAGAGTTCCGTAGCATTTTTCAACTTCACCAGAATTCCGAGAACAATGGAAGAGTTCCATAGCATTTTTAAACTTCAGCAGAATTCCGAAGAACAATGCAAGAGTTCCGTAGCATTTTTAAACTTCAGCAGAATTCCAAAGAACAATATAAATGATCCGTAACATTTTTAAACTTCAGCAGAATTCCCAAGAACAATGGAAGAGCACCGCAGAATTTATAAACTTCACCAGAATTCTGAGAATAATGGAAGAATTCCGTAGCATTTTTAAACTTCACCAGAATTCCAAGAACAATGGAAGAGTTCCGTAGCATTTTTAAACTTCATCAGAATGCCAAAGAACAATGGAAAAGTTCCGTACCATTTTTAAACTTCAGCAGAATTCCGAAGAACAATGGAAGAGTTCCATAGCATTTTTAAACTTCAGTAGAATTCCGAGAACAATGGAAGAGTTCCGTAGCATTTTTAAACTTCACCAGAATTCCGAGAACAATGGAAGAGTTCCGTAGCATTTTTAAACTTCAGCAGAATTCCGAAGAACAAAGGAAGTGTTCCGTAGCATTTTTAAACTTCAGCAGTATTCTGAAGAACAATGGAAGAGTTCCGTAGCATTTTCAAACTTCAGAAGAATTCCGAGAACAATGGAAGAGTTCCACAGCATTTTTAAACTTCAGCAGAATTCCAAAAAACAATGGAAGAGTTCCGTAGCATTTTTAAACTTCAGCAGAATTCCGAAGAACAATGGAAGAGTTCCGTAGCATTTTTAAACTTCAGCAGAATTCCGAAGAACAATGGAAGAGTTCCGTAGCTTTTTGAAATTACAGCAGAATTCCGAAGAACAATGGAAAAGTTCCGTAGCATTTTTAAACTTCAGCAGAATTCCGAAGAACAATGGAAGAGTTCCGTAGCATTTTTAAACTTCATCAGAATGCCAAAGAACAATGGAAAAGTTCCGTACCATTTTTAAACTTCAGCAGAATTCCGAAGAACAATGGAAGAGTTCCATAGCATTTTTAAACTTCAGCAGAATTCCGAGAACAATGGAAGAGTTCCGTAGCATTTTTAAACTTCAGCAGAATTCCGAAGAACAATGGAATTGATCCGTAACATTTTTAAACTTCAGCAGAATTCCCAAGAACAATGGAAGAGCACCATAGAATTTATAAGCTTCAGCAGAATTCTGAGAACAATGGAAGAGTTCCGCAGCATTTTTAAACTTCAACAGAATTCCAAGAACGATGGAAGAGTTCCGTAGCATTTTTAAACTTCTGCAGAATTCCGAAGAACAATGAAAGAGTTCCGTAGCATTTTTAAACTTCAGCAGAATTCCGAAGAACAATGGAAGAGTTCCGTAGCCTTTTTAAACTACGTCAGAATTCCGAAGAACAATGGAAAAGTTCCGTACCATTTTTAAACTTCAGCAGAATTCCGAAGAACAATGGAAGAGTTCCGTAGCATTTTTAAACTTCAGCAGAATTCCGAGAACAATGGATGAGTTCCGTAGCATTTTTAAACTTCACCAGAATTCCGAGAATAATGGAAGAGTTCCGTAGCATTTTTCAACTTCACCAGAATTCCGAGAACAATGGAAGAGTTCCATAGCATTTTTAAACTTCAGCAGAATTCCGAAGAACAATGCAAGAGTTCCGTAGCATTTTTAAACTTCAGCAGAATTCCAAAGAACAATGGAAATGATCCGTAACATTTTTAAACTTCAGCAGAATTCCCAAGAACAATGGAAGAGTACCGCAGAATTTATAAACTTCACCAGAATTCTGAGAATAATGGAAGAGTTCCGTAGCATTTTTAAACTTCACCAGAATTCCAAGAACAATGGAAGAGTTCCGTAGCATTTTTAAACTTCTGCAGAATTCCGAAGAACAATGGAAGAGTTCCGTAGCATTTTTAAACTTCATCAGAATGCCAAAGAACAATGGAAAAGTTCCGTACCATTTTTAAACTTCAGCAGAATTCGGAAGAACAATGGAAGAGTTCCATAGCATTTTTAAACTTCAGTAGAATTCCGAGAACAATGGAAGAGTTCCGTAGCATTTTTAAACTTCACCAGAATTCCGAGAACAATGGAAGAGTTCCGTAGCATTTTTAAACATTAGCAGAATTCAGAAGAACAATGGAAGAGTTCCATAGCATTTTTAAACTTCAGCAGAATTCTGAAGAACAATGGAAGAGTTCCGTAGCATTTTTAAACTTCACCAGAATTCCGTGAACAATGGAAGAGTTCCGTAGCATTTTTAAACTTCAGCAGAATTCCGAAGAACAAAGGAAGTGTTCCGTAGCATTTTTAAACTTCAGCAGTATTCTGAAGAACAATGGAAGAGTTCCGTAGCAATTTCAAACTTCAGAAGAATTCCGAGAACAATGGAAGAGTTCCACAGCATTTTTAAACTTCAGCAGAATTCCAAAAAACAATGGAAGAGTTCCGTAGCATTTTTAAACTTCAGCAGAATTCCGAAGAACAATGGAAGAGTTCCGTAGCATTTTTAAACTTCAGCAGAATTCCGAAGAACAATGGAAGAGTTCCGTAGCTTTTTGAAATTACAGCAGAATTCCGAAGAACAATGGAAAAGTTCCGTAGCATTTTTAAACTTCAGCAGAATTCCGAAGAACAATGGAAGAGTTCCGTAGCATTTTTAAACTTCATCAGAATGCCAAAGAACAATGGAAAAGTTCCGTACCATTTTTAAACTTCAGCAGAATTCCGAAGAACAATGGAAGAGTTCCATAGCATTTTTAAACTTCAGCAGAATTCCGAGAACAATGGAAGAGTTCCGTAGCATTTTTAAACTTCAGCAGAATTCCGAAGAACAATGGAATTGATCTGTAACATTTTTAAACTTCAGCAGAATTCCCAAGAACAATGGAAGAGCACCATAGAATTTATAAGCTTCAGCAGAATTCTGAGAACAATGGAAGAGTTCCGCAGCATTTTTAAACTTCAACAGAATTCCAAGAACGATGGAAGAGTTCCGTAGCATTTTTAAACTTCTGCAGAATTCCGAAGAACAATGAAAGAGTTCCGTAGCATTTTTAAACTTCAGCAGAATTCCGAAGAACAATGGAAGAGTTCCGTAGCCTTTTTAAACTACGTCAGAATTCCGAAGAACAATGGAAAAGTTCCGTACCATTTTTAAACTTCAGCAGAATTCCGAAGAACAATGGAAGAGTTCCGTAGCATTTTTAAACTTCAGCAGAATTCCGAGAACAATGGATGAGTTCCGTAGCATTTTTAAACTTCACCAGAATTCCGAGAATAATGGAAGAGTTCCGTAGCATTTTTCAACTTCACCAGAATTCCGAGAACAATGGAAGAGTTCCATAGCATTTTTAAACTTCAGCAGAATTCCGAAGAACAATGCAAGAGTTCCGTAGCATTTTTAAACTTCAGCAGAATTCCAAAGAACAATGGAAATGATCCGTAACATTTTTAAACTTCAGCAGAATTCCCAAGAACAATGGAAGAGTACCGCAGAATTTATAAACTTCACCAGAATTCTGAGAATAATGGAAGAGTTCCGTAGCATTTTTAAACTTCACCAGAATTCCAAGAACAATGGAAGAGTTCCGTAGCATTTTTAAACTTCTGCAGAATTCCGAAGAACAATGGAAGAGTTCCGTAGCATTTTTAAACTTCATCAGAATGCCAAAGAACAATGGAAAAGTTCCGTACCATTTTTAAACTTCAGCAGAATTCGGAAGAACAATGGAAGAGTTCCATAGCATTTTTAAACTTCAGTAGAATTCCGAGAACAATGGAAGAGTTCCGTAGCATTTTTAAACTTCACCAGAATTCCGAGAACAATGGAAGAGTTCCGTAGCATTTTTAAACATTAGCAGAATTCAGAAGAACAATGGAAGAGTTCCATAGCATTTTTAAACTTCACCAGAATTCCGTGAACAATGGAAGAGTTCCGTAGCATTTTTAAACTTCAGCAGAATTCCGAAGAACAAAGGAAGTGTTCCGTAGCATTTTTAAACTTCAGCAGTATTCTGAAGAACAATGGAAGAGTTCCGTAGCATTTTCAAACTTCAGAAGAATTCCGAGAACAATGGAAGAGTTCCACAGCATTTTTAAACTTCAGCAGAATTCCAAAAACAATGGAAGAGTTCTGTAGCATTTTTAAACTTCAGCAGAATTCCGAATAACAATGGAAGAGTTCCGTAGCATTTTTAAACTTCAGCAGAATTCCGAAGAACAATGGAAGAGTTCCGTAGCTTTTTGAAATTACAGCAGAATTCCGAAGAACAATGGAAAAGTTCCATAGCATTTTTAAACTTCAGCAGAATTCCGAAGAACAATGGAAGAGTTCCGTAGCATTTTTAAACTTCATCAGAATGCCAAAGAACAATGGAAAAGTTCCGTACCATTTTTAAACTTCAGCAGAATTCCGAAGAACAATGGAAGAGTTCCATAGCATTTTTAAACTTCAGCAGAATTCCGAGAACAATGGAAGAGTTCCGTAGCATTTTTAAACTTCACCAGAATTCCGAGAACAATGGAAGAGTTCCGTAGCATTTTTAAACATTAGCAGAATTCAGAAGAACAATGGAAGAGTTCCATAGCATTTTTAAACTTCAGCAGAATTCCGAAGAACAATGGAAGAGTTCCGTAGCATTTTTAAACTTCACCAGAATTCCGTGAACAATGGAAGAGTTCCGTAGCATTTTTAAACTTCAGCAGAATTCCGAAGAACAAAGGAAGTGTTCCGTAGCATTTTTAAACTTCAGCAGTATTCTGAAGAACAATGGAAGAGTTCCGTAGCATTTTCAAACTTCAGAAGAATTCCGAGAACAAAGGAAGAGTTCCACAGCATTTTTAAACTTCAGCAGAATTCCAAAAAACAATGGAAGAGTTCCGTAGCATTTTTAAACTTCAGCAGAATTCCGAAGAACAATGGAAGAGTTCCGTAGCATTTTTAAACTTCAGCAGAATTCCGAAGAACAATGGAAGAGTTCCGTAGCTTTTTGAAATTACAGCAGAATTCCGAAGAACAATGGAAAAGTTCCGTAGCATTTTTAAACTTCAGCAGAATTCCGAAGAACAATGGAAGAGTTCCATAGCATTTTTAAACTTCAGCAGAATTCCGAGAACAATGGAAGAGTTCCGTAGCATTTTTAAACTTCACCAGAATTCCGAGAACAATGGAAGAGTTCCGTAGCATTTTTAAACTTTAGCAGAATTCAGAAGAACAATGGAGGAGTTCCGTAGCATTTTTAAACTTCAGCAGAATTCCGAAGAACAATGGAAGAGTTCCGTAGCATTTTTAAATTACAGCAGAATTCCGAAGAACAATGGAAGAGTTCGGTAGCATTTTTAAACTTCAGCAGAATTCCGAGAACAATGGATGAGTTCCGCAGAATTTTAAACTTCACCAGAATTCCGAGAACAATGGAAGAGTTCCGTAGCATTTTTAAACTTCAGCAGAATTCCGAAGAACAATGGAAGAGTTCCGTAGCATTTTTAAACTTCAGCAGAATTCCGAAGAACAATGGAAGAGATCCGTTGCATTTTTAAACTTTATCAGAATTCCGAAGAACAATGGAAGAGTTCCGTAGCCTTTTTAAACTTCAGCAGAACTCAGAAGAACAATGGAAGAGTCCCGTAGCATTTTTAAACTTCAGCAGAATTCCGAAGAACAATGGAAGAGTTCCGTAGCATTTTTAAACTTCACCAGAATACCGTGAACAATGGAAGAGTTCTGTAGCATTTTTAAACTTCAGCAGAATTCCGAAGAACAAAGGAAGTGTTCCGTAGCATTTTTAAACTTCAGCAGAATTCTGAAGAACAAGAGAAGAGTTCTGTAGCATTTTTAAACTTCAGAAGAATTCCGAGAAAAATGGAAGAGTTCCGTACCATTTTTAAACTTCAGCAGAATTCCGAAGAACAATGGAAAAGTTCCGTAGCATTATTAAACTTCAGCAGAATTCCGAAGAACAATGGAAGAGTTCCATAGCATTTTTAAACTTCAGCAGAATTCTGAGAACAATGGAAGAGTTCCGTAGCATTTTTAAACTTCACCAGAATTCCGAGAACAATGGAAGAGTTCCGTAGCATTTTTAAACTTTAGCAGAATTCAGAAGAACAATGGAAGAGTTCCGTAGCATTTTTAAACTTCAGCAGAATTCTGAAGAACAATGGAAGAGTTCCGTAGCATTTTTAAACTTCAGCAGAATTAAGAATAACAATGGAAGAGTTCCGTAGCATTTTTAAACTTCACCAGAATTCCGTAAACAATGGAAGAGTTCCGTAGCATTTTTAAACTTCAGCAGAATTCCGAAGAACAAAGGAAGTGTTCCGTAGCATTTTTAAACTTCAGCAGTATTCTGAAGAACAATGGAAGAGTTCCGTAGCATTTTCAAACTTCAGAAGAATTCCGAGAACAATGGAAGAGTTCCACAGCATTTTTAAACTTCAGCAGAATTCCGAAAAACAATGGAAGAGTTACGTAGCATTTTTAAACTTCAGCAGAATTCCGTAGAACAATGGAAGAGTTCCGTAGCATTTTTAAACTTCAGCAGAATTCCGAAGAACAATGGAAGAGTTCCGTAGCATTTTTAAATTACAGCAGAGTTCCGAAGAACAATGGAAGAGTTCAGTAGCATTTTTAAACTTCAGCAGAATTCCGAGAACAATGGATGAGTTCCGCAGCATTTTTAAACTTCACCAGAATTCCGAGAACAATGGAAGAGTTCCGTAGCATTTTTAAACTTCAGCAGAATTCCGAAGAACAATGGAAGAGTTCCGTAGCATTTTTAAACTTCAGCAGAATTCCGAAGAAAAATGGAAGAGTTCCGTTGCAGTTTTAAACTTCATCAGAATTCCGAAGAACAATGGAAGAGTTCCGTAGCCTTTTTAAACTTCAGCAGAACTCAGAAGAACAATGGAAGAGTCCCGTAGCATTTTTAAACTTCAGCAGAATTCAGAAGAACAATGGAAGAGTTCCGTAGCAGTTTTAAACTTCACCAGAATACCGTGAACAATGGAAGAGTTCTGTAGCATATTTAAACTTCAGCAGAATTCCAAAGAACAAAGGAAGTGTTCCGTAGCATTTTTAAACTTCAGCAGAATTCTGAAGAACAAGAGAAGAGTTCCGTAGCATTTTTAAACTTCAGCAGAATTCCGCAAAACAATGGAAGAGTTCTGTAGCATTTTTAAACTTCAGCAGAATTCCAAAGAACAATGTAATTGATCCGTAACATTTTTAAACTTCAGCAGAATTCCCAAGAACAATGGAAGAGCACCGTAGAATTTATAAGCTTCAGCAGAATTCTGAGAACAATGGAAGAGTTCAGCAGCATTTTTAAACTTCACCAGAATTCCAAGAACGATGGAAGAGTTCCGTAGCATTTTTAAACTTCTGCAGAATTCCGAAGAACGATGAAAGAGTTCCGTAGCATTTTTAAACTTCAGCAGAATTCCGAAGAACAATGGAAGAGTTCCGTAGCCTTTTTAAACTTCAGCAGAATTCCGAAGAACAATGGAAGAGTTCCGTAGCCTTTTTAAACTACGTCAGAATTCCGAAGAACAATGGAAAAGTTCCGTACCATTTTTAAACTTCAGCAGAATTTCGAAGAACAATGGAAGAGTTCCGTAGCATTTTTAAACTTCAGCAGAATTCCGAGAACAATGGACGAGTTCCGTAGCATTTTTAAACTTCACCAGAATTCCGAGAATAATGGAAGAGTTATGTAGCATTTTTCAACTTCACCAGAATTCCGAGAACAATGGAAGAGTTCCATAGCATTTTTAAACTTCAGCAGAATTCCGAAGAACAATGCAAGAGTTCCGTAGCATTTTTAAACTTCAGCAGAATTCCAAAGAACAATGGAAATGATCCGTAACATTTTTAAACTTCAGCAGAATTCCCAAGAACAATGGAAGAGTACCGCAGAATTTATAAACTTCACCAGAATTCTGAGAACAATGGAAGAGTTCCGTAGCATTTTTAAACTTCACCAGAATTCCAAGAACAATGGAAGAGTTCCGTAGCATTTTTAAACTTCTGCAGAATTCCGAAGAACAATGGAAGAGTTCCGTAGCATTTTTAAACTTCATCAGAATGCCAAAGAACAATGGAAAAGTTCCGTACCATTTTTAAACTTCAGCAGAATTCCGAAGAACAATGGAAGAGTTCCATAGCATTTTTAAACTTCAGCAGAATTCCGAGAACAATGGAAGAGTTCCGTAGCATTTTTAAACTTCACCAGAATTCCGAGAACAATGGAAGAGTTCCGTAGCATTTTTAAACATTAGCAGAATTCAGAAGAACAATGGAAGAGTTCCATAGCATTTTTAAACTTCAGCAGAATTCCGAAGAACAATGGAAGAGTTCCGTAGCATTTTTAAACTTCACCAGAATTCCGTGAACAATGGAAGAGTTCCGTAGCATTTTTAAACTTCAGCAGAATTCCGAAGAACAAAGGAAGTGTTCCGTAGCATTTTTAAACTTCAGCAGTATTCTGAAGAACAATGGAAGAGTTCCGTAGCATTTTCAAACTTCAGAAGAATTCCGAGAACAATGGAAGAGTTCCACAGCATTTTTAAACTTCAGCAGAATTCCAAAAAACAATGGAAGAGTTCCGTAGCATTTTTAAACTTCAGCAGAATTCCGAAGAACAATGGAAGAGTTCCGCAGCATTTTTAAACTTCAGCAGAATTCCGAAGAACAATGGAAGAGTTCCGTAGCTTTTTTAAATTACAGCAGAATTCCGAAGAACAATGGAAAAGTTCCGTAGCATTTTTAAACTTCAGCAGAATTCCGAAGAACAATGGAAGAGTTCCATAGCATTTTTAAACTTCAGCAGAATTCCGAGAACACTGGAAGAGTTCCGTAGCATTTTTAAACTTCACCAGAATTCCGAGAACAATGGAAGAGTTCCGTAGCATTTTTAAACTTTAGCAGAATTCAGAAGAAAATGGAGGAGTTCCGTAGCATTTTTAAACTTCAGCAGAATTCCGAAGAACAATGGAAGAGTTCCGTAGCATTTTTAAACTTCACCAGAATACCGTGAACAAAGGAAGAGTTCTGTAGCATTTTTAAACTTCAGCAGAATTCCGAAGAACAAAGGAAGTGTTCCGTAGCATTTTTAAACTTCAGCAGAATTCTGAAGAACAAGAGAAGAGTTCTGTAGCATTTTTAAACTGCAGAAGAATTCCGAGAAAAATGGAAGAGTTCCGTACCATTTTTAAACTTCAGCAGAATTCCGAAGAACAATGGAAGAGTTCCGTAGCATTTTTAAACTTCAGCAGAATTCCGAGAACAATGTATGAGTTCCTTAGCATTTTTAAACTTCACCAGAATTCCGAGAACAATGGAAGAGTTCCGTAGCATTTTTAAAATTCACCAGAATTCCGAGAACAATGGAAGAGTTCCATAGCATTTGTAAACTTCAGCAGAATTCCGAAGAACAATGGAAGAGTTCCATTGCAGTTTTAAGCTTCATCAGAATTCTGAAGAACAATGGAAGAGTTCCGTAGCATTTTTAAACTTCAGCAGAATTCAGAAGAACAATGTAAGAGTTCCGTTGCATTTTTAAACTTCAGCAGAATTCCGAAGAACAATGGAAGAGTTCCGTAGCATTTTTAAACTTCAGCAGAATTCCGAAGAACAATGGAATAGTTCCGTTGCAGTTTTAAACTTCATCAGAATTCCGAAGAACAATGGAAGTGTTCCGCAGCATTTTTAAACTTCAGCAGAATTCCGAAGAACAATCGAAGAGTTCCATAGCATTTTTAAACTTCAGCAGAATTCCGAAGAACAATGGAAGAGTTCCGTAGCATATTTAAACTTCAGCAGAATTCCGAAGAACAATGGAAATGATCCGTAACATTTTTAAACTTCAGCAGAATTCCCAAGAACAATGGAAGAATACCGTAGAATTTATAAACTTCAGCAGAATTCTGAGAACAATGGAAGAGTTCCGTAGCATTTTTAAACTTCACCAGAATTCCAAGAACAATGGAAGAGTTCCGTAGCATTTTTAAACTTCTTCAGAATTCCGAAGAACAATGGAAGAGTTCCGTAGCATTTTTAAACTTCAGCAGAATTCCGAAGAACAATGGAAGAGTTCCGTAGCATTTTTAAACTTCATCAGAATTCCGAAGAACAATGGAAAAGTTCTGTAGCATTTCTAATCTTCAGCAGTATTCTGAAGAACAATGGAAGAGTTCCGTAGCATTTTCAAACTTCAGAAGAATTCCGAGAACAATGGAAGAGTTCCACAGCATTTTTAAACTTCAGCAGAATTCCGAAAAACAATGGAAGAGTTCCGTAGCATTTTTAAACTTCAGCAGAATTCCGAAGAACAATGGAAGAGTTCCGTAGCATTTTTAAACTTCAGCAGAATTCCGAAGAACAATGGAAGAGTTCCATAGCATTTTTAAATTACAGCAGAATTCCGAAGAACAATGGAAGAGTTCCGTAGCATTTTTAAACTTCAGCAGAATTCCGAGAACAATGGATGAGTTCTGCAGCATTTTTAAACTTCACCAGAATTCCGAGGAACAATGGAAGAGTTCTGTAGCATTTTTAAACTTCACCAGAATACCGTGAACAATGGAAGAGTTCTGTAGCATTTTTAAACTTCAGCAGAATTCCGAAGAACAAAGGAATTGTTCCGTAGCATTTTTAAACTTCAGCAGAATTCTGAAGAACAAGAGAAGAGTTCTGTAGTATTTTTAAACTTCAGAAGAATTCCGAGAAAAATGGAAGAGTTCCGTAGCATTTTTAAACTTCAGCAGAATTCCGCAAAACAATGGAAGAGTTCCGTAGCATTTTTAAACTTCAGCAGAATTCCGAAGAACAATGGAAGAGTTCCGCAGCATTTTTAAACTTCAGCAGAATTCCGAAGAACAATGGAAGAGTTCCGTAGCATTTTTAAACTTAAGCAGAATTCCGAAGAACAATGGAATTGATCCGTAACATTTTTAAACTTCAGCAGAATTCCCAAGAAAAATGGAAGAGCACCGTAGAATTTATAAGCTTCAGCAGAATTCTGAGAACAATGGAAGAGTTCCGTAGCATTTTTAAACTTCACAGGAATTCCAAGAACAATGGAAGAGTTCCGTAGCATTTTTAAACTTCAGCAGAATTCCGAAGAACAATGGAAGAGTTCCGTAGCATTTTTAAACTTCAGCAGAATTCCGAAAACAATGGAAGAGTTCCGTAGCATTTTTAAACTTCAGCAGAATTCCGAGAACAATGGAAGAGTTCCGTAGCATTTTTAAACTTCAGCAGAATTCCGAAGAACAATGGAAGAGCTCCGTAGCATTTTTAAACTTCAGCAGAATTCCGAGAACAATGGAAGAGTTCCATAGCATTTTTAAGCTTCAGCAGAATTCCGAGAACAATGGAAGAGTTCCGTAGCATTTTTAAACTTCAGCAGAATTCCGAAGAACAATGGAAGAGTTCCGTAGCATTTTTAAACTTCAGCAGAATTCAGAAGAACAATGTAAGAGTTCCGTAGCATTTTTAATCTTCAGCAGAATTCCGAAGAACAATGGAAGAGTTCCGTAGCATTTTTAAACTTCAGCAGAATTCCGAAGAACAATGGAAGAGTTCCGTTGCAGTTTTAAACTTCAGCAGAATTCCGAAGAACAAAGGAAGTGTTCCGTAGCATTTTTAAACTTCAGCAGTATTCTGAAGAACAATGGAAGAGTTCCGTAGCATTTTCAGACTTCAGAAGAATTCCGAGAACAATGGAAGAGTTCCACAGCATTTTTAAACTTCAGCAGAATTCCAAAAAACAATGGAAGAGTTCCGTAGCATTTTTAAACTTCAGCAGAATTCCGAAGAACAATGGAAGAGTTCCGTAGCATTTTTAAACTTCACCAGAATTCCGAAGAACAATGGAAGAGTTCCGTAGCTTTTTTAAATTACAGCAGAATTCCGAAGAACAATGGAAAAGTTCCGTAGCATTTTTAAACTTCAGCAGAATTCCGAAGAACAATGGAAGAGTTCTATAGCATTTTTAAACTTCACCAGAATTCCGAGAACAATGGAAGAGTTCCGTAGCATTTTTAAACTTTAGCAGAATTCAGAAGAACAATGGAGGAGTTCCGTAGCATTTTTAAACTTCAGCAGAATTCCGAAGAACAATGGAAGAGTTCCGTAGCATTTTTAAACTTCACCAGAATACCGTGAACAATGGAAGAGTTCTGTAGCATTTTTAAACTTCAGCAGAATTCCGAAGAACAAAGGAAGTGTTCCGTAGCATTTTTAAACTTCAGCAGAATTCTGAAGAACAAGAGAAGAGTTCTGTAGCATTTTTAAACTTCAGAAGAATTCCGAGAAAAATGTAAGAGTTCCGTACCATTTTTAAACTTCAGCAGAATTCCGAAGAACAATGGAAGAGTTCCGTAGCATTTTTAAACTTCAGCAGAATTCCGAGAACAATGTATGAGTTCCTTAGCATTTTTAAACTTCACCAGAATTCCGAGAACAATGGAAGAGTTCCGTAGCATTTTTAAAATTCACCAGAATTCCGAGAACAATGGAAGAGTTCCATAGCATTTTTAAACTTCAGCAGAATTCCGAAGAACAATGGAAGAGTTCCATTGCAGTTTTAAGCTTCATCAGAATTCTGAAGAACAATGGAAGAGTTCCGTAGCATTTTTAAACTTCAGCAGAATTCAGAAGAACAATGTAAGAGTTCCGTAGCATTTTTAAACTTCAGCAGAATTCCGAAGAACAATGGAAGAGTTCCGTAGCATTTTTAAACTTCAGCAGAATTCCGAAGAACAATGGAATAGTTCTGTTGCAGTTTTAAACTTCATCAGAATTCCGAAGAACAATGGAAGTGTTCCGCAGCATTTTTAAACTTCAGCAGAATTCCGAAGAACAATCGAAGAGTTCCATAGCATTTTTAAACTTCAGCAGAATTCCGAAGAACAATGGAAGAGTTCCGTAGCATATTTAAACTTCAGCAGAATTCCGAAGAACAATGGAAATGATCCGTAACATTTTTAAACTTCAGCAGAATTCCCAAGAACAATGGAAGAATACCGTAGAATTTATAAACTTCAGCAGAATTCTGAGAACAATGGAAGAGTTCCGTAGCATTTTTAAACTTCACCAGAATTCCAAGAACAATGGAAGAGTTCCGTAGCATTTTTAAACTTCTTCAGAATTCCGAAGAACAATGGAAGAGTTCCGTAGCATTTTTAAACTTCAGCAGAATTCCGAAGAACAATGGAAGAGTTCCGTAGCATTTTTAAACTTCATCAGAATTCCGAAGAACAATGGAAAAGTTCTGTAGCATTTCTAATCTTCAGCAGTATTCTGAAGAACAATGGAAGAGTTCCGTAGCATTTTCAAACTTCAGAAGAATTCCGAGAACAATGGAAGAGTTCCACAGCATTTTTAAACTTCAGCAGAATTCCGAAAAACAATGGAAGAGTTCCGTAGCATTTTTAAACTTCAGCAGAATTCCGAAGAACAATGGAAGAGTTCCGTAGCATTTTTAAACTTCAGCAGAATTCCGAAGAACAATGGAAGAGTTCCATAGCATTTTTAAATTACAGCAGAATTCCGAAGAACAATGGAAGAGTTCCGTAGCATTTTTAAACTTCAGCAGAATTCCGAGAACAATGGATGAGTTCTGCAGCATTTTTAAACTTCACCAGAATTCCGAGGAACAATGGAAGAGTTCTGTAGCATTTTTAAACTTCACCAGAATACCGTGAACAATGGAAGAGTTCTGTAGCATTTTTAAACTTCAGCAGAATTCCGAAGAACAAAGGAATTGTTCCGTAGCATTTTTAAACTTCAGCAGAATTCTGAAGAACAAGAGAAGAGTTCTGTAGTATTTTTAAACTTCAGAAGAATTCCGAGAAAAATGGAAGAGTTCCGTAGCATTTTTAAACTTCAGCAGAATTCCGCAAAACAATGGAAGAGTTCCGTAGCATTTTTAAACTTCAGCAGAATTCCGAAGAACAATGGAAGAGTTCCGCAGCATTTTTAAACTTCAGCAGAATTCCGAAGAACAATGGAAGAGTTCCGTAGCATTTTTAAACTTAAGCAGAATTCCGAAGAACAATGGAATTGATCCGTAACATTTTTAAACTTCAGCAGAATTCCCAAGAAAAATGGAAGAGCACCGTAGAATTTATAAGCTTCAGCAGAATTCTGAGAACAATGGAAGAGTTCCGTAGCATTTTTAAACTTCACAGGAATTCCAAGAACAATGGAAGAGTTCCGTAGCATTTTTAAACTTCAGCAGAATTCCGAAGAACAATGGAAGAGTTCCGTAGCATTTTTAAACTTCAGCAGAATTCCGAAAACAATGGAAGAGTTCCGTAGCATTTTTAAACTTCAGCAGAATTCCGAGAACAATGGAAGAGTTCCGTAGCATTTTTAAACTTCAGCAGAATTCCGAAGAACAATGGAAGAGCTCCGTAGCATTTTTAAACTTCAGCAGAATTCCGAGAACAATGGAAGAGTTCCATAGCATTTTTAAGCTTCAGCAGAATTCCGAGAACAATGGAAGAGTTCCGTAGCATTTTTAAACTTCAGCAGAATTCCGAAGAACAATGGAAGAGTTCCGTAGCATTTTTAAACTTCAGCAGAATTCAGAAGAACAATGTAAGAGTTCCGTAGCATTTTTAATCTTCAGCAGAATTCCGAAGAACAATGGAAGAGTTCCGTAGCATTTTTAAACTTCAGCAGAATTCCGAAGAACAATGGAAGAGTTCCGTTGCAGTTTTAAACTTCAGCTGAATTCCGAAGAACAAAGGAAGTGTTCCGTAGCATTTTTAAACTTCAGCAGTATTCTGAAGAACAATGGAAGAGTTCCGTAGCATTTTCAGACTTCAGAAGAATTCCGAGAACAATGGAAGAGTTCCACAGCATTTTTAAACTTCAGCAGAATTCCAAAAAACAATGGAAGAGTTCCGTAGCATTTTTAAACTTCAGCAGAATTCCGAAGAACAATGGAAGAGTTCCGTAGCATTTTTAAACTTCACCAGAATTCCGAAGAACAATGGAAGAGTTCCGTAGCTTTTTTAAATTACAGCAGAATTCCGAAGAACAATGGAAAAGTTCCGTAGCATTTTTAAACTTCAGCAGAATTCCGAAGAACAATGGAAGAGTTCTATAGCATTTTTAAACTTCACCAGAATTCCGAGAACAATGGAAGAGTTCCGTAGCATTTTTAAACTTTAGCAGAATTCAGAAGAACAATGGAGGAGTTCCGTAGCATTTTTAAACTTCAGCAGAATTCCGAAGAACAATGGAAGAGTTCCGTAGCATTTTTAAACTTCACCAGAATACCGTGAACAATGGAAGAGTTCTGTAGCATTTTTAAACTTCAGCAGAATTCCGAAGAACAAAGGAAGTGTTCCGTAGCATTTTTAAACTTCAGCAGAATTCTGAAGAACAAGAGAAGAGTTCTGTAGCATTTTTAAACTTCAGAAGAATTCCGAGAAAAATGTAAGAGTTCCGTACCATTTTTAAACTTCAGCAGAATTCCGAAGAACAATGGAAGAGTTCCGTAGCATTTTTAAACTTCAGCAGAATTCCGAGAACAATGTATGAGTTCCTTAGCATTTTTAAACTTCACCAGAATTCCGAGAACAATGGAAGAGTTCCGTAGCATTTTTAAAATTCACCAGAATTCCGAGAACAATGGAAGAGTTCCATAGCATTTTTAAACTTCAGCAGAATTCCGAAGAACAATGGAAGAGTTCCATTGCAGTTTTAAGCTTCATCAGAATTCTGAAGAACAATGGAAGAGTTCCGTAGCATTTTTAAACTTCAGCAGAATTCAGAAGAACAATGTAAGAGTTCCGTAGCATTTTTAAACTTCAGCAGAATTCCGAAGAACAATGGAAGAGTTCCGTAGCATTTTTAAACTTCAGCAGAATTCCGAAGAACAATGGAATAGTTCCGTTGCAGTTTTAAACTTCATCAGAATTCCGAAGAACAATGGAAGTGTTCCGCAGCATTTTTAAACTTCAGCAGAATTCCAAAGAACAATCGAAGAGTTCCATAGCATTTTTAAACTTCAGCAGAATTCCGAAGAACAATGGAAGAGTTCCGTAGCATATTTAAACTTCAGCAGAATTCCGAAGAACAATGGAAATGATCCGTAACATTTTTAAACTTCAGCTGAATTCCCAAGAACAATGGAAGAATACCGTAGAATTTATAAACTTCAGCAGAATTCTGAGAACAATGGAAGAGTTCCGTAGTATTTTTAAACTTCACCAGAATTCCAAGAACAATGGAAGAGTTCCGTAGCATTTTTAAACTTCTTCAGAATTCCGAAGAACAATGGAAGAGTTCCGTAGCATTTTTAAACTTCAGCAGAATTCCGAAGAACAATGGAAGAGTTCCGTAGCATTTTTAAACTTCATCAGAATTCCGAAGAACAATGGAAAAGTTCTGTAGCATTTGTAATCTTCAGCAGTATTCTGAAGAACAATGGAAGAGTTCCGTAGCATTTTCAAACTTCAGCAGAATTCCGAGAACAATGGAAGAGTTCCACAGCATTTTTAAACTTCAGCAGAATTCCGAAAAACAATGGAAGAGTTCCGTAGCATTTTTAAACTTCAGCAGAATTCCAAAGAACAATGGAAGAGTTCCGTAGCATTTTTAAACTTCAGCAGAATTCCGAAGAACAATGGAAGAGTTCCATAGCATTTTTAAATTACAGCAGAATTCCGAAGAACAATGGAAGAGTTCCTTAGCATTTTTAAACTTCAGCAGAATTCCGAGAACAATGGATGATTTCCGCAGCATTTTTAAACTTCACCAGAATTCCCAGGAACAATGGAAGAGTTCTGTAGCATTTTTAAACTTCACCAGAATACCGTGAACAATGGAAGAGTTCTGTAGCATTTTTAAACTTCAGCAAAATTCCGAAGAACAAAGGAATTGTTCCGTAGCATTTTTAAACTTCAGCAGAATTCTGAAGAACAAGAGAAGAGTTCTGTAGTATTTTTAAACTTCAGAAGAATTCCGAGAAAAATGGAAGAGTTCCGTAGCATTTTTAAACTTCAGCAGAATTCCGCAAAACAATGGAAGAGTTCCGTAGCATTTTTAAACTTCAGCAGAATTCCGAAGAACAATGGAAGAGTTCCGCAGCATTTTTAAACTTCAGCAGAATTCCGAAGAACAATGGAAGAGTTCCGTAGCATTTTTAAACTTAAGCAGAATTCCGAAGAACAATGGAATTGATCCGTAACATTTTTAAACTTCAGCAGAATTCCCAAGAAAAATGGAAGAGCACCGTAGAATTTATAAGCTTCAGCAGAATTCTGAGAACAATGGAAGAGTTCCGTAGCATTTTTAAACTTCACAGGAATTCCAAGAACAATGGAAGAGTTCCGTAGCATTTTTAAACTTCAGCAGAATTCCGAAGAACAATGGAAGAGTTCCGTAGCATTTTTAAACTTCAGCAGAATTCCGAAAACAATGGAAGAGTTCCGTAGCATTTTTAAACTTCAGCAGAATTCCGAGAACAATGGAAGAGTTCCGTAGCATTTTTAAACTTCAGCAGAATTCCGAAGAACAATGGAAGAGCTCCGTAGCATTTTTAAACTTCAGCAGAATTCCGAGAACAATGGAAGAGTTCCATAGCATTTTTAAGCTTCAGCAGAATTCCGAGAACAATGGAAGAGTTCCGTAGCATTTTTAAACTTCAGCAGAATTCCGAAGAACAATGGAAGAGTTCCGTAGCATTTTTAAACTTCAGCAGAATTCAGAAGAACAATGTAAGAGTTCCGTAGCATTTTTAATCTTCAGCAGAATTCCGAAGAACAATGGAAGAGTTCCGTAGCATTTTTAAACTTCAGCAGAATTCCGAAGAACAATGGAAGAGTTCCGTTGCAGTTTTAAACTTCAGCAGAATTCCGAAGAACAAAGGAAGTGTTCCGTAGCATTTTTAAACTTCAGCAGTATTCTGAAGAACAATGGAAGAGTTCCGTAGCATTTTCAGACTTCAGAAGAATTCCGAGAACAATGGAAGAGTTCCACAGCATTTTTAAACTTCAGCAGAATTCCAAAAAACAATGGAAGAGTTCCGTAGCATTTTTAAACTTCAGCAGAATTCCGAAGAACAATGGAAGAGTTCCGTAGCATTTTTAAACTTCACCAGAATTCCGAAGAACAATGGAAGAGTTCCGTAGCTTTTTTAAATTACAGCAGAATTCCGAAGAACAATGGAAAAGTTCCGTAGCATTTTTAAACTTCAGCAGAATTCCGAAGAACAATGGAAGAGTTCTATAGCATTTTTAAACTTCACCAGAATTCCGAGAACAATGGAAGAGTTCCGTAGCATTTTTAAACTTTAGCAGAATTCAGAAGAACAATGGAGGAGTTCCGTAGCATTTTTAAACTTCAGCAGAATTCCGAAGAACAATGGAAGAGTTCCGTAGCATTTTTAAACTTCACCAGAATACCGTGAACAATGGAAGAGTTCTGTAGCATTTTTAAACTTCAGCAGAATTCCGAAGAACAAAGGAAGTGTTCCGTAGCATTTTTAAACTTCAGCAGAATTCTGAAGAACAAGAGAAGAGTTCTGTAGCATTTTTAAACTTCAGAAGAATTCCGAGAAAAATGTAAGAGTTCCGTACCATTTTTAAACTTCAGCAGAATTCCGAAGAACAATGGAAGAGTTCCGTAGCATTTTTAAACTTCAGCAGAATTCCGAGAACAATGTATGAGTTCCTTAGCATTTTTAAACTTCACCAGAATTCCGAGAACAATGGAAGAGTTCCGTAGCATTTTTAAAATTCACCAGAATTCCGAGAACAATGGAAGAGTTCCATAGCATTTTTAAACTTCAGCAGAATTCCGAAGAACAATGGAAGAGTTCCATTGCAGTTTTAAGCTTCATCAGAATTCTGAAGAACAATGGAAGAGTTCCGTAGCATTTTCAAACTTCAGAAGAATTCCGAGAACAATGGAAGAGTTCCACAGCATTTTTAAACTTCAGCAGAATTCCAAAAAACAATGGAAGAGTTCCGTAGCATTTTTAAACTTCAGCAGAATTCCGAAGAACAATGGAAGAGTTCCGCAGCATTTTTAAACTTCAGCAGAATTCCGAAGAACAATGGAAGAGTTCCGTAGCTTTTTTAAATTACAGCAGAATTCCGAAGAACAATGGAAAAGTTCCGTAGCATTTTTAAACTTCAGCAGAATTCCGAAGAACAATGGAAGAGTTCCATAGCATTTTTAAACTTCAGCAGAATTCCGAGAACACTGGAAGAGTTCCGTAGCATTTTTAAACTTCACCAGAATTCCGAGAACAATGGAAGAGTTCCGTAGCATTTTTAAACTTTAGCAGAATTCAGAAGAAAATGGAGGAGTTCCGTAGCATTTTTAAACTTCAGCAGAATTCCGAAGAACAATGGAAGAGTTCCGTAGCATTTTTAAACTTCACCAGAATACCGTGAACAAAGGAAGAGTTCTGTAGCATTTTTAAACTTCAGCAGAATTCCGAAGAACAAAGGAAGTGTTCCGTAGCATTTTTAAACTTCAGCAGAATTCTGAAGAACAAGAGAAGAGTTCTGTAGCATTTTTAAACTGCAGAAGAATTCCGAGAAAAATGGAAGAGTTCCGTACCATTTTTAAACTTCAGCAGAATTCCGAAGAACAATGGAAGAGTTCCGTAGCATTTTTAAACTTCAGCAGAATTCCGAGAACAATGTATGAGTTCCTTAGCATTTTTAAACTTCACCAGAATTCCGAGAACAATGGAAGAGTTCCGTAGCATTTTTAAAATTCACCAGAATTCCGAGAACAATGGAAGAGTTCCATAGCATTTGTAAACTTCAGCAGAATTCCGAAGAACAATGGAAGAGTTCCATTGCAGTTTTAAGCTTCATCAGAATTCTGAAGAACAATGGAAGAGTTCCGTAGCATTTTTAAACTTCAGCAGAATTCAGAAGAACAATGTAAGAGTTCCGTTGCATTTTTAAACTTCAGCAGAATTCCGAAGAACAATGGAAGAGTTCCGTAGCATTTTTAAACTTCAGCAGAATTCCGAAGAACAATGGAATAGTTCCGTTGCAGTTTTAAACTTCATCAGAATTCCGAAGAACAATGGAAGTGTTCCGCAGCATTTTTAAACTTCAGCAGAATTCCGAAGAACAATCGAAGAGTTCCATAGCATTTTTAAACTTCAGCAGAATTCCGAAGAACAATGGAAGAGTTCCGTAGCATATTTAAACTTCAGCAGAATTCCGAAGAACAATGGAAATGATCCGTAACATTTTTAAACTTCAGCAGAATTCCCAAGAACAATGGAAGAATACCGTAGAATTTATAAACTTCAGCAGAATTCTGAGAACAATGGAAGAGTTCCGTAGCATTTTTAAACTTCACCAGAATTCCAAGAACAATGGAAGAGTTCCGTAGCATTTTTAAACTTCTTCAGAATTCCGAAGAACAATGGAAGAGTTCCGTAGCATTTTTAAACTTCAGCAGAATTCCGAAGAACAATGGAAGAGTTCCGTAGCATTTTTAAACTTCATCAGAATTCCGAAGAACAATGGAAAAGTTCTGTAGCATTTCTAATCTTCAGCAGTATTCTGAAGAACAATGGAAGAGTTCCGTAGCATTTTCAAACTTCAGAAGAATTCCGAGAACAATGGAAGAGTTCCACAGCATTTTTAAACTTCAGCAGAATTCCGAAAAACAATGGAAGAGTTCCGTAGCATTTTTAAACTTCAGCAGAATTCCGAAGAACAATGGAAGAGTTCCGTAGCATTTTTAAACTTCAGCAGAATTCCGAAGAACAATGGAAGAGTTCCATAGCATTTTTAAATTACAGCAGAATTCCGAAGAACAATGGAAGAGTTCCGTAGCATTTTTAAACTTCAGCAGAATTCCGAGAACAATGGATGAGTTCTGCAGCATTTTTAAACTTCACCAGAATTCCGAGGAACAATGGAAGAGTTCTGTAGCATTTTTAAACTTCACCAGAATACCGTGAACAATGGAAGAGTTCTGTAGCATTTTTAAACTTCAGCAGAATTCCGAAGAACAAAGGAATTGTTCCGTAGCATTTTTAAACTTCAGCAGAATTCTGAAGAACAAGAGAAGAGTTCTGTAGTATTTTTAAACTTCAGAAGAATTCCGAGAAAAATGGAAGAGTTCCGTAGCATTTTTAAACTTCAGCAGAATTCCGCAAAACAATGGAAGAGTTCCGTAGCATTTTTAAACTTCAGCAGAATTCCGAAGAACAATGGAAGAGTTCCGCAGCATTTTTAAACTTCAGCAGAATTCCGAAGAACAATGGAAGAGTTCCGTAGCATTTTTAAACTTAAGCAGAATTCCGAAGAACAATGGAATTGATCCGTAACATTTTTAAACTTCAGCAGAATTCCCAAGAAAAATGGAAGAGCACCGTAGAATTTATAAGCTTCAGCAGAATTCTGAGAACAATGGAAGAGTTCCGTAGCATTTTTAAACTTCACAGGAATTCCAAGAACAATGGAAGAGTTCCGTAGCATTTTTAAACTTCAGCAGAATTCCGAAGAACAATGGAAGAGTTCCGTAGCATTTTTAAACTTCAGCAGAATTCCGAAAACAATGGAAGAGTTCCGTAGCATTTTTAAACTTCAGCAGAATTCCGAGAACAATGGAAGAGTTCCGTAGCATTTTTAAACTTCAGCAGAATTCCGAAGAACAATGGAAGAGCTCCGTAGCATTTTTAAACTTCAGCAGAATTCCGAGAACAATGGAAGAGTTCCATAGCATTTTTAAGCTTCAGCAGAATTCCGAGAACAATGGAAGAGTTCCGTAGCATTTTTAAACTTCAGCAGAATTCCGAAGAACAATGGAAGAGTTCCGTAGCATTTTTAAACTTCAGCAGAATTCAGAAGAACAATGTAAGAGTTCCGTAGCATTTTTAATCTTCAGCAGAATTCCGAAGAACAATGGAAGAGTTCCGTAGCATTTTTAAACTTCAGCAGAATTCCGAAGAACAATGGAAGAGTTCCGTTGCAGTTTTAAACTTCAGCAGAATTCCGAAGAACAAAGGAAGTGTTCCGTAGCATTTTTAAACTTCAGCAGTATTCTGAAGAACAATGGAAGAGTTCCGTAGCATTTTCAGACTTCAGAAGAATTCCGAGAACAATGGAAGAGTTCCACAGCATTTTTAAACTTCAGCAGAATTCCAAAAAACAATGGAAGAGTTCCGTAGCATTTTTAAACTTCAGCAGAATTCCGAAGAACAATGGAAGAGTTCCGTAGCATTTTTAAACTTCACCAGAATTCCGAAGAACAATGGAAGAGTTCCGTAGCTTTTTTAAATTACAGCAGAATTCCGAAGAACAATGGAAAAGTTCCGTAGCATTTTTAAACTTCAGCAGAATTCCGAAGAACAATGGAAGAGTTCTATAGCATTTTTAAACTTCACCAGAATTCCGAGAACAATGGAAGAGTTCCGTAGCATTTTTAAACTTTAGCAGAATTCAGAAGAACAATGGAGGAGTTCCGTAGCATTTTTAAACTTCAGCAGAATTCCGAAGAACAATGGAAGAGTTCCGTAGCATTTTTAAACTTCACCAGAATACCGTGAACAATGGAAGAGTTCTGTAGCATTTTTAAACTTCAGCAGAATTCCGAAGAACAAAGGAAGTGTTCCGTAGCATTTTTAAACTTCAGCAGAATTCTGAAGAACAAGAGAAGAGTTCTGTAGCATTTTTAAACTTCAGAAGAATTCCGAGAAAAATGTAAGAGTTCCGTACCATTTTTAAACTTCAGCAGAATTCCGAAGAACAATGGAAGAGTTCCGTAGCATTTTTAAACTTCAGCAGAATTCCGAGAACAATGTATGAGTTCCTTAGCATTTTTAAACTTCACCAGAATTCCGAGAACAATGGAAGAGTTCCGTAGCATTTTTAAAATTCACCAGAATTCCGAGAACAATGGAAGAGTTCCATAGCATTTTTAAACTTCAGCAGAATTCCGAAGAACAATGGAAGAGTTCCATTGCAGTTTTAAGCTTCATCAGAATTCTGAAGAACAATGGAAGAGTTCCGTAGCATTTTTAAACTTCAGCAGAATTCAGAAGAACAATGTAAGAGTTCCGTAGCATTTTTAAACTTCAGCAGAATTCCGAAGAACAATGGAAGAGTTCCGTAGCATTTTTAAACTTCAGCAGAATTCCGAAGAACAATGGAATAGTTCTGTTGCAGTTTTAAACTTCATCAGAATTCCGAAGAACAATGGAAGTGTTCCGCAGCATTTTTAAACTTCAGCAGAATTCCGAAGAACAATCGAAGAGTTCCATAGCATTTTTAAACTTCAGCAGAATTCCGAAGAACAATGGAAGAGTTCCGTAGCATATTTAAACTTCAGCAGAATTCCGAAGAACAATGGAAATGATCCGTAACATTTTTAAACTTCAGCAGAATTCCCAAGAACAATGGAAGAATACCGTAGAATTTATAAACTTCAGCAGAATTCTGAGAACAATGGAAGAGTTCCGTAGCATTTTTAAACTTCACCAGAATTCCAAGAACAATGGAAGAGTTCCGTAGCATTTTTAAACTTCTTCAGAATTCCGAAGAACAATGGAAGAGTTCCGTAGCATTTTTAAACTTCAGCAGAATTCCGAAGAACAATGGAAGAGTTCCGTAGCATTTTTAAACTTCATCAGAATTCCGAAGAACAATGGAAAAGTTCTGTAGCATTTCTAATCTTCAGCAGTATTCTGAAGAACAATGGAAGAGTTCCGTAGCATTTTCAAACTTCAGAAGAATTCCGAGAACAATGGAAGAGTTCCACAGCATTTTTAAACTTCAGCAGAATTCCGAAAAACAATGGAAGAGTTCCGTAGCATTTTTAAACTTCAGCAGAATTCCGAAGAACAATGGAAGAGTTCCGTAGCATTTTTAAACTTCAGCAGAATTCCGAAGAACAATGGAAGAGTTCCATAGCATTTTTAAATTACAGCAGAATTCCGAAGAACAATGGAAGAGTTCCGTAGCATTTTTAAACTTCAGCAGAATTCCGAGAACAATGGATGAGTTCTGCAGCATTTTTAAACTTCACCAGAATTCCGAGGAACAATGGAAGAGTTCTGTAGCATTTTTAAACTTCACCAGAATACCGTGAACAATGGAAGAGTTCTGTAGCATTTTTAAACTTCAGCAGAATTCCGAAGAACAAAGGAATTGTTCCGTAGCATTTTTAAACTTCAGCAGAATTCTGAAGAACAAGAGAAGAGTTCTGTAGTATTTTTAAACTTCAGAAGAATTCCGAGAAAAATGGAAGAGTTCCGTAGCATTTTTAAACTTCAGCAGAATTCCGCAAAACAATGGAAGAGTTCCGTAGCATTTTTAAACTTCAGCAGAATTCCGAAGAACAATGGAAGAGTTCCGCAGCATTTTTAAACTTCAGCAGAATTCCGAAGAACAATGGAAGAGTTCCGTAGCATTTTTAAACTTAAGCAGAATTCCGAAGAACAATGGAATTGATCCGTAACATTTTTAAACTTCAGCAGAATTCCCAAGAAAAATGGAAGAGCACCGTAGAATTTATAAGCTTCAGCAGAATTCTGAGAACAATGGAAGAGTTCCGTAGCATTTTTAAACTTCACAGGAATTCCAAGAACAATGGAAGAGTTCCGTAGCATTTTTAAACTTCAGCAGAATTCCGAAGAACAATGGAAGAGTTCCGTAGCATTTTTAAACTTCAGCAGAATTCCGAAAACAATGGAAGAGTTCCGTAGCATTTTTAAACTTCAGCAGAATTCCGAGAACAATGGAAGAGTTCCGTAGCATTTTTAAACTTCAGCAGAATTCCGAAGAACAATGGAAGAGCTCCGTAGCATTTTTAAACTTCAGCAGAATTCCGAGAACAATGGAAGAGTTCCATAGCATTTTTAAGCTTCAGCAGAATTCCGAGAACAATGGAAGAGTTCCGTAGCATTTTTAAACTTCAGCAGAATTCCGAAGAACAATGGAAGAGTTCCGTAGCATTTTTAAACTTCAGCAGAATTCAGAAGAACAATGTAAGAGTTCCGTAGCATTTTTAATCTTCAGCAGAATTCCGAAGAACAATGGAAGAGTTCCGTAGCATTTTTAAACTTCAGCAGAATTCCGAAGAACAATGGAAGAGTTCCGTTGCAGTTTTAAACTTCAGCTGAATTCCGAAGAACAAAGGAAGTGTTCCGTAGCATTTTTAAACTTCAGCAGTATTCTGAAGAACAATGGAAGAGTTCCGTAGCATTTTCAGACTTCAGAAGAATTCCGAGAACAATGGAAGAGTTCCACAGCATTTTTAAACTTCAGCAGAATTCCAAAAAACAATGGAAGAGTTCCGTAGCATTTTTAAACTTCAGCAGAATTCCGAAGAACAATGGAAGAGTTCCGTAGCATTTTTAAACTTCACCAGAATTCCGAAGAACAATGGAAGAGTTCCGTAGCTTTTTTAAATTACAGCAGAATTCCGAAGAACAATGGAAAAGTTCCGTAGCATTTTTAAACTTCAGCAGAATTCCGAAGAACAATGGAAGAGTTCTATAGCATTTTTAAACTTCACCAGAATTCCGAGAACAATGGAAGAGTTCCGTAGCATTTTTAAACTTTAGCAGAATTCAGAAGAACAATGGAGGAGTTCCGTAGCATTTTTAAACTTCAGCAGAATTCCGAAGAACAATGGAAGAGTTCCGTAGCATTTTTAAACTTCACCAGAATACCGTGAACAATGGAAGAGTTCTGTAGCATTTTTAAACTTCAGCAGAATTCCGAAGAACAAAGGAAGTGTTCCGTAGCATTTTTAAACTTCAGCAGAATTCTGAAGAACAAGAGAAGAGTTCTGTAGCATTTTTAAACTTCAGAAGAATTCCGAGAAAAATGTAAGAGTTCCGTACCATTTTTAAACTTCAGCAGAATTCCGAAGAACAATGGAAGAGTTCCGTAGCATTTTTAAACTTCAGCAGAATTCCGAGAACAATGTATGAGTTCCTTAGCATTTTTAAACTTCACCAGAATTCCGAGAACAATGGAAGAGTTCCGTAGCATTTTTAAAATTCACCAGAATTCCGAGAACAATGGAAGAGTTCCATAGCATTTTTAAACTTCAGCAGAATTCCGAAGAACAATGGAAGAGTTCCATTGCAGTTTTAAGCTTCATCAGAATTCTGAAGAACAATGGAAGAGTTCCGTAGCATTTTTAAACTTCAGCAGAATTCAGAAGAACAATGTAAGAGTTCCGTAGCATTTTTAAACTTCAGCAGAATTCCGAAGAACAATGGAAGAGTTCCGTAGCATTTTTAAACTTCAGCAGAATTCCGAAGAACAATGGAATAGTTCCGTTGCAGTTTTAAACTTCATCAGAATTCCGAAGAACAATGGAAGTGTTCCGCAGCATTTTTAAACTTCAGCAGAATTCCAAAGAACAATCGAAGAGTTCCATAGCATTTTTAAACTTCAGCAGAATTCCGAAGAACAATGGAAGAGTTCCGTAGCATATTTAAACTTCAGCAGAATTCCGAAGAACAATGGAAATGATCCGTAACATTTTTAAACTTCAGCTGAATTCCCAAGAACAATGGAAGAATACCGTAGAATTTATAAACTTCAGCAGAATTCTGAGAACAATGGAAGAGTTCCGTAGTATTTTTAAACTTCACCAGAATTCCAAGAACAATGGAAGAGTTCCGTAGCATTTTTAAACTTCTTCAGAATTCCGAAGAACAATGGAAGAGTTCCGTAGCATTTTTAAACTTCAGCAGAATTCCGAAGAACAATGGAAGAGTTCCGTAGCATTTTTAAACTTCATCAGAATTCCGAAGAACAATGGAAAAGTTCTGTAGCATTTGTAATCTTCAGCAGTATTCTGAAGAACAATGGAAGAGTTCCGTAGCATTTTCAAACTTCAGCAGAATTCCGAGAACAATGGAAGAGTTCCACAGCATTTTTAAACTTCAGCAGAATTCCGAAAAACAATGGAAGAGTTCCGTAGCATTTTTAAACTTCAGCAGAATTCCAAAGAACAATGGAAGAGTTCCGTAGCATTTTTAAACTTCAGCAGAATTCCGAAGAACAATGGAAGAGTTCCATAGCATTTTTAAATTACAGCAGAATTCCGAAGAACAATGGAAGAGTTCCTTAGCATTTTTAAACTTCAGCAGAATTCCGAGAACAATGGATGATTTCCGCAGCATTTTTAAACTTCACCAGAATTCCCAGGAACAATGGAAGAGTTCTGTAGCATTTTTAAACTTCACCAGAATACCGTGAACAATGGAAGAGTTCTGTAGCATTTTTAAACTTCAGCAAAATTCCGAAGAACAAAGGAATTGTTCCGTAGCATTTTTAAACTTCAGCAGAATTCTGAAGAACAAGAGAAGAGTTCTGTAGTATTTTTAAACTTCAGAAGAATTCCGAGAAAAATGGAAGAGTTCCGTAGCATTTTTAAACTTCAGCAGAATTCCGCAAAACAATGGAAGAGTTCCGTAGCATTTTTAAACTTCAGCAGAATTCCGAAGAACAATGGAAGAGTTCCGCAGCATTTTTAAACTTCAGCAGAATTCCGAAGAACAATGGAAGAGTTCCGTAGCATTTTTAAACTTAAGCAGAATTCCGAAGAACAATGGAATTGATCCGTAACATTTTTAAACTTCAGCAGAATTCCCAAGAAAAATGGAAGAGCACCGTAGAATTTATAAGCTTCAGCAGAATTCTGAGAACAATGGAAGAGTTCCGTAGCATTTTTAAACTTCACAGGAATTCCAAGAACAATGGAAGAGTTCCGTAGCATTTTTAAACTTCAGCAGAATTCCGAAGAACAATGGAAGAGTTCCGTAGCATTTTTAAACTTCAGCAGAATTCCGAAAACAATGGAAGAGTTCCGTAGCATTTTTAAACTTCAGCAGAATTCCGAGAACAATGGAAGAGTTCCGTAGCATTTTTAAACTTCAGCAGAATTCCGAAGAACAATGGAAGAGCTCCGTAGCATTTTTAAACTTCAGCAGAATTCCGAGAACAATGGAAGAGTTCCATAGCATTTTTAAGCTTCAGCAGAATTCCGAGAACAATGGAAGAGTTCCGTAGCATTTTTAAACTTCAGCAGAATTCCGAAGAACAATGGAAGAGTTCCGTAGCATTTTTAAACTTCAGCAGAATTCAGAAGAACAATGTAAGAGTTCCGTAGCATTTTTAATCTTCAGCAGAATTCCGAAGAACAATGGAAGAGTTCCGTAGCATTTTTAAACTTCAGCAGAATTCCGAAGAACAATGGAAGAGTTCCGTTGCAGTTTTAAACTTCAGCAGAATTCCGAAGAACAAAGGAAGTGTTCCGTAGCATTTTTAAACTTCAGCAGTATTCTGAAGAACAATGGAAGAGTTCCGTAGCATTTTCAGACTTCAGAAGAATTCCGAGAACAATGGAAGAGTTCCACAGCATTTTTAAACTTCAGCAGAATTCCAAAAAACAATGGAAGAGTTCCGTAGCATTTTTAAACTTCAGCAGAATTCCGAAGAACAATGGAAGAGTTCCGTAGCATTTTTAAACTTCACCAGAATTCCGAAGAACAATGGAAGAGTTCCGTAGCTTTTTTAAATTACAGCAGAATTCCGAAGAACAATGGAAAAGTTCCGTAGCATTTTTAAACTTCAGCAGAATTCCGAAGAACAATGGAAGAGTTCTATAGCATTTTTAAACTTCACCAGAATTCCGAGAACAATGGAAGAGTTCCGTAGCATTTTTAAACTTTAGCAGAATTCAGAAGAACAATGGAGGAGTTCCGTAGCATTTTTAAACTTCAGCAGAATTCCGAAGAACAATGGAAGAGTTCCGTAGCATTTTTAAACTTCACCAGAATACCGTGAACAATGGAAGAGTTCTGTAGCATTTTTAAACTTCAGCAGAATTCCGAAGAACAAAGGAAGTGTTCCGTAGCATTTTTAAACTTCAGCAGAATTCTGAAGAACAAGAGAAGAGTTCTGTAGCATTTTTAAACTTCAGAAGAATTCCGAGAAAAATGTAAGAGTTCCGTACCATTTTTAAACTTCAGCAGAATTCCGAAGAACAATGGAAGAGTTCCGTAGCATTTTTAAACTTCAGCAGAATTCCGAGAACAATGTATGAGTTCCTTAGCATTTTTAAACTTCACCAGAATTCCGAGAACAATGGAAGAGTTCCGTAGCATTTTTAAAATTCACCAGAATTCCGAGAACAATGGAAGAGTTCCATAGCATTTTTAAACTTCAGCAGAATTCCGAAGAACAATGGAAGAGTTCCATTGCAGTTTTAAGCTTCATCAGAATTCTGAAGAACAATGGAAGAGTTCCGTAGCATTTTTAAACTTCAGCAGAATTCAGAAGAACAATGTAAGAGTTCCGTAGCATTTTTAAACTTCAGCAGAATTCCGAAGAACAATGGAAGAGTTCCGTAGCATTTTTAAACTTCAGCAGAATTCCGAAGAACAATGGAATAGTTCTGTTGCAGTTTTAAACTTCATCAGAATTCCGAAGAACAATGGAAGTGTTCCGCAGCATTTTTAAACTTCAGCAGAATTCCGAAGAACAATCGAAGAGTTCCATAGCATTTTTAAACTTCAGCAGAATTCCGAAGAACAATGGAAGAGTTCCGTAGCATATTTAAACTTCAGCAGAATTCCGAAGAACAATGGAAATGATCCGTAACATTTTTAAACTTCAGCAGAATTCCCAAGAACAATGGAAGAATACCGTAGAATTTATAAACTTCAGCAGAATTCTGAGAACAATGGAAGAGTTCCGTAGCATTTTTAAACTTCACCAGAATTCCAAGAACAATGGAAGAGTTCCGTAGCATTTTTAAACTTCTTCAGAATTCCGAAGAACAATGGAAGAGTTCCGTAGCATTTTTAAACTTCAGCAGAATTCCGAAGAACAATGGAAGAGTTCCGTAGCATTTTTAAACTTCATCAGAATTCCGAAGAACAATGGAAAAGTTCTGTAGCATTTCTAATCTTCAGCAGTATTCTGAAGAACAATGGAAGAGTTCCGTAGCATTTTCAAACTTCAGAAGAATTCCGAGAACAATGGAAGAGTTCCACAGCATTTTTAAACTTCAGCAGAATTCCGAAAAACAATGGAAGAGTTCCGTAGCATTTTTAAACTTCAGCAGAATTCCGAAGAACAATGGAAGAGTTCCGTAGCATTTTTAAACTTCAGCAGAATTCCGAAGAACAATGGAAGAGTTCCATAGCATTTTTAAATTACAGCAGAATTCCGAAGAACAATGGAAGAGTTCCGTAGCATTTTTAAACTTCAGCAGAATTCCGAGAACAATGGATGAGTTCTGCAGCATTTTTAAACTTCACCAGAATTCCGAGGAACAATGGAAGAGTTCTGTAGCATTTTTAAACTTCACCAGAATACCGTGAACAATGGAAGAGTTCTGTAGCATTTTTAAACTTCAGCAGAATTCCGAAGAACAAAGGAATTGTTCCGTAGCATTTTTAAACTTCAGCAGAATTCTGAAGAACAAGAGAAGAGTTCTGTAGTATTTTTAAACTTCAGAAGAATTCCGAGAAAAATGGAAGAGTTCCGTAGCATTTTTAAACTTCAGCAGAATTCCGCAAAACAATGGAAGAGTTCCGTAGCATTTTTAAACTTCAGCAGAATTCCGAAGAACAATGGAAGAGTTCCGCAGCATTTTTAAACTTCAGCAGAATTCCGAAGAACAATGGAAGAGTTCCGTAGCATTTTTAAACTTAAGCAGAATTCCGAAGAACAATGGAATTGATCCGTAACATTTTTAAACTTCAGCAGAATTCCCAAGAAAAATGGAAGAGCACCGTAGAATTTATAAGCTTCAGCAGAATTCTGAGAACAATGGAAGAGTTCCGTAGCATTTTTAAACTTCACAGGAATTCCAAGAACAATGGAAGAGTTCCGTAGCATTTTTAAACTTCAGCAGAATTCCGAAGAACAATGGAAGAGTTCCGTAGCATTTTTAAACTTCAGCAGAATTCCGAAAACAATGGAAGAGTTCCGTAGCATTTTTAAACTTCAGCAGAATTCCGAGAACAATGGAAGAGTTCCGTAGCATTTTTAAACTTCAGCAGAATTCCGAAGAACAATGGAAGAGCTCCGTAGCATTTTTAAACTTCAGCAGAATTCCGAGAACAATGGAAGAGTTCCATAGCATTTTTAAGCTTCAGCAGAATTCCGAGAACAATGGAAGAGTTCCGTAGCATTTTTAAACTTCAGCAGAATTCCGAAGAACAATGGAAGAGTTCCGTAGCATTTTTAAACTTCAGCAGAATTCAGAAGAACAATGTAAGAGTTCCGTAGCATTTTTAATCTTCAGCAGAATTCCGAAGAACAATGGAAGAGTTCCGTAGCATTTTTAAACTTCAGCAGAATTCCGAAGAACAATGGAAGAGTTCCGTTGCAGTTTTAAACTTCAGCTGAATTCCGAAGAACAAAGGAAGTGTTCCGTAGCATTTTTAAACTTCAGCAGTATTCTGAAGAACAATGGAAGAGTTCCGTAGCATTTTCAGACTTCAGAAGAATTCCGAGAACAATGGAAGAGTTCCACAGCATTTTTAAACTTCAGCAGAATTCCAAAAAACAATGGAAGAGTTCCGTAGCATTTTTAAACTTCAGCAGAATTCCGAAGAACAATGGAAGAGTTCCGTAGCATTTTTAAACTTCACCAGAATTCCGAAGAACAATGGAAGAGTTCCGTAGCTTTTTTAAATTACAGCAGAATTCCGAAGAACAATGGAAAAGTTCCGTAGCATTTTTAAACTTCAGCAGAATTCCGAAGAACAATGGAAGAGTTCTATAGCATTTTTAAACTTCACCAGAATTCCGAGAACAATGGAAGAGTTCCGTAGCATTTTTAAACTTTAGCAGAATTCAGAAGAACAATGGAGGAGTTCCGTAGCATTTTTAAACTTCAGCAGAATTCCGAAGAACAATGGAAGAGTTCCGTAGCATTTTTAAACTTCACCAGAATACCGTGAACAATGGAAGAGTTCTGTAGCATTTTTAAACTTCAGCAGAATTCCGAAGAACAAAGGAAGTGTTCCGTAGCATTTTTAAACTTCAGCAGAATTCTGAAGAACAAGAGAAGAGTTCTGTAGCATTTTTAAACTTCAGAAGAATTCCGAGAAAAATGTAAGAGTTCCGTACCATTTTTAAACTTCAGCAGAATTCCGAAGAACAATGGAAGAGTTCCGTAGCATTTTTAAACTTCAGCAGAATTCCGAGAACAATGTATGAGTTCCTTAGCATTTTTAAACTTCACCAGAATTCCGAGAACAATGGAAGAGTTCCGTAGCATTTTTAAAATTCACCAGAATTCCGAGAACAATGGAAGAGTTCCATAGCATTTTTAAACTTCAGCAGAATTCCGAAGAACAATGGAAGAGTTCCATTGCAGTTTTAAGCTTCATCAGAATTCTGAAGAACAATGGAAGAGTTCCGTAGCATTTTTAAACTTCAGCAGAATTCAGAAGAACAATGTAAGAGTTCCGTAGCATTTTTAAACTTCAGCAGAATTCCGAAGAACAATGGAAGAGTTCCGTAGCATTTTTAAACTTCAGCAGAATTCCGAAGAACAATGGAATAGTTCCGTTGCAGTTTTAAACTTCATCAGAATTCCGAAGAACAATGGAAGTGTTCCGCAGCATTTTTAAACTTCAGCAGAATTCCAAAGAACAATCGAAGAGTTCCATAGCATTTTTAAACTTCAGCAGAATTCCGAAGAACAATGGAAGAGTTCCGTAGCATATTTAAACTTCAGCAGAATTCCGAAGAACAATGGAAATGATCCGTAACATTTTTAAACTTCAGCTGAATTCCCAAGAACAATGGAAGAATACCGTAGAATTTATAAACTTCAGCAGAATTCTGAGAACAATGGAAGAGTTCCGTAGTATTTTTAAACTTCACCAGAATTCCAAGAACAATGGAAGAGTTCCGTAGCATTTTTAAACTTCTTCAGAATTCCGAAGAACAATGGAAGAGTTCCGTAGCATTTTTAAACTTCAGCAGAATTCCGAAGAACAATGGAAGAGTTCCGTAGCATTTTTAAACTTCATCAGAATTCCGAAGAACAATGGAAAAGTTCTGTAGCATTTGTAATCTTCAGCAGTATTCTGAAGAACAATGGAAGAGTTCCGTAGCATTTTCAAACTTCAGCAGAATTCCGAGAACAATGGAAGAGTTCCACAGCATTTTTAAACTTCAGCAGAATTCCGAAAAACAATGGAAGAGTTCCGTAGCATTTTTAAACTTCAGCAGAATTCCAAAGAACAATGGAAGAGTTCCGTAGCATTTTTAAACTTCAGCAGAATTCCGAAGAACAATGGAAGAGTTCCATAGCATTTTTAAATTACAGCAGAATTCCGAAGAACAATGGAAGAGTTCCTTAGCATTTTTAAACTTCAGCAGAATTCCGAGAACAATGGATGATTTCCGCAGCATTTTTAAACTTCACCAGAATTCCCAGGAACAATGGAAGAGTTCTGTAGCATTTTTAAACTTCACCAGAATACCGTGAACAATGGAAGAGTTCTGTAGCATTTTTAAACTTCAGCAAAATTCCGAAGAACAAAGGAATTGTTCCGTAGCATTTTTAAACTTCAGCAGAATTCTGAAGAACAAGAGAAGAGTTCTGTAGTATTTTTAAACTTCAGAAGAATTCCGAGAAAAATGGAAGAGTTCCGTAGCATTTTTAAACTTCAGCAGAATTCCGCAAAACAATGGAAGAGTTCCGTAGCATTTTTAAACTTCAGCAGAATTCCGAAGAACAATGGAAGAGTTCCGCAGCATTTTTAAACTTCAGCAGAATTCCGAAGAACAATGGAAGAGTTCCGTAGCATTTTTAAACTTAAGCAGAATTCCGAACAACAATGGAATTGATCCGTAACATTTTTAAACTTCAGCAGAATTCCCAAGAAAAATGGAAGAGCACCGTAGAATTTATAAGCTTCAGCAGAATTCTGAGAACAATGGAAGAGTTCCGTAGCATTTTTAAACTTCACAGGAATTCCAAGAACAATGGAAGAGTTCCGTAGCATTTTTAAACTTCAGCAGAATTCCGAAGAACAATGGAAGAGTTCCGTAGCATTTTTAAACTTCAGCAGAATTCCGAGAACAATGGAAGAGTTCCGTAGCATTTTTAAACTTCAGCAGAATTCCGAGAACAATGGAAGAGTTCCGTAGCATTTTTAAACTTCAGCAGAATTCCGAAGAACAATGGAAGAGCTCCGTAGCATTTTTAAACTTCAGCAGAATTCCGAGAACAATGGAAGAGTTCCATAGCATTTTTAAACTTCAGCAGAATTCCGAGAACAATGGAAGAGTTCCGTAGCATTTTTAAACTTCAGCAGAATTCCGAAGAACAATGGAAGAGTTACGTAGCATTTTTAAACTTCAGCAGAATTCCGAAGAGCAAGAGAAGAGTTCTGTTGCAGTTTTAAGCTTCATCAGAATTCCGAAGAACAATGGAAGAGTTCCGTAGCATTTTTAAACTTCAGCAGAATTCCGAAGAACAATGTAAGAGTTGCATAGCATTTTTAAACTTCAGCAGAATTCCGAAGAACAATGGAAGAGTTCCGTAGCATTTTTAAACTTCAGCAGAATTCCGAAGAACAATGGAAGAGTTCCGTTGCAGTTTTAAACTTCATCAGAATTCCGAAGAACAATGGAAGTGTTCCGCAGCATTTTTAAACTTCAGTAGAACTCAGAAGAACAAGGGGAGAGTTCCGTAGCATATTTAAACTTCAGCAGAATTCCGAAGAACAATGGAAATGATCCGTAACATTTTTAAACTTCAGCAGAATTCCCAAGAACAATGGAAGAGTACCGTAGAATTTATAAACTTCAGCAGAATTCTGAGAACAATGGAAGAGTTCCGTAGCATTTTTAAACTTAACCAGAATTCCAAGAACAATGGAAGAGTTCCGTAGCATTTTTAAACTTCTGCAGAATTCCGAAGAACAATGGAAGAGTTCCGTAGCATTTTTAAACTTCAGCAGAATTCCGAGAACAATGGAAGAGTTCCGTAGCATTTTTAAACTTCAGCAGAATTCCGAGAACAATGGAAGAGTTCCGTAGCATTTTTAAACTTCAGCAGAATTCCGAAGAACAATGGAAGAGCTCCGTAGCATTTTTAAACTTCAGCAGAATTCCGAGAACAATGGAAGAGTTCCATAGCATTTTTAAACTTCAGCAGAATTCCGAGAACAATGGAAGAGTTCCGTAGCATTTTTAAACTTCAGCAGAATTCCGAAGAACAATGGAAGAGTTCCGTAGCATTTTTAAACTTCAGCAGAATTCCGAAGAGCAAGAGAAGAGTTCCGTTGCAGTTTTAAGCTTCATCAGAATTCCGAAGAACAATGGAAGAGTTCCGTAGCATTTTTAAACTTCAGCAGAATTCCGAAGAACAATGTAAGAGTTGCATAGCATTTTTAAACTTCAGCAGAATTCCGAAGAACAATGGAAGAGTTCCGTAGCATTTTTAAACTTCAGCAGAATTCCGAAGAACAATGGAAGAGTTCCGTTGCAGTTTTAAACTTCATCAGAATTCCGAAGAACAATGGAAGTGTTCCGCAGCATTTTTAAACTTCAGTAGAACTCAGAAGAACAAGGGGAGAGTTCCGTAGCATATTTAAACTTCAGCAGAATTCCGAAGAACAATGGAAATGATCCGTAACATTTTTAAACTTCAGCAGAATTCCCAAGAACAATGGAAGAGTACCGTAGAATTTATAAACTTCAGCAGAATTCTGAGAACAATGGAAGAGTTCCGTAGCATTTTTAAACTTAACCAGAATTCCAAGAACAATGGAAGAGTTCCGTAGCATTTTTAAACTTCTGCAGAATTCCGAAGAACAATGGAAGAGTTCCGTAGCATTTTTAAACTTAAGCAGAATTCCGAACAACAATGGAATTGATCCGTAACATTTTTAAACTTCAGCAGAATTCCCAAGAAAAATGGAAGAGCACCGTAGAATTTATAAGCTTCAGCAGAATTCTGAGAACAATGGAAGAGTTCCGTAGCATTTTTAAACTTCACAGGAATTCCAAGAACAATGGAAGAGTTCCGTAGCATTTTTAAACTTCAGCAGAATTCCGAAGAACAATGGAAGAGTTCCGTAGCATTTTTAAACTTCAGCAGAATTCCGAGAACAATGGAAGAGTTCCGTAGCATTTTTAAACTTCAGCAGAATTCCGAGAACAATGGAAGAGTTCCGTAGCATTTTTAAACTTCAGCAGAATTCCGAAGAACAATGGAAGAGCTCCGTAGCATTTTTAAACTTCAGCAGAATTCCGAGAACAATGGAAGAGTTCCATAGCATTTTTAAACTTCAGCAGAATTCCGAGAACAATGGAAGAGTTCCGTAGCATTTTTAAACTTCAGCAGAATTCCGAAGAACAATGGAAGAGTTACGTAGCATTTTTAAACTTCAGCAGAATTCCGAAGAGCAAGAGAAGAGTTCTGTTGCAGTTTTAAGCTTCATCAGAATTCCGAAGAACAATGGAAGAGTTCCGTAGCATTTTTAAACTTCAGCAGAATTCCGAAGAACAATGTAAGAGTTGCATAGCATTTTTAAACTTCAGCAGAATTCCGAAGAACAATGGAAGAGTTCCGTAGCATTTTTAAACTTCAGCAGAATTCCGAAGAACAATGGAAGAGTTCCGTTGCAGTTTTAAACTTCATCAGAATTCCGAAGAACAATGGAAGTGTTCCGCAGCATTTTTAAACTTCAGTAGAACTCAGAAGAACAAGGGGAGAGTTCCGTAGCATATTTAAACTTCAGCAGAATTCCGAAGAACAATGGAAATGATCCGTAACATTTTTAAACTTCAGCAGAATTCCCAAGAACAATGGAAGAGTACCGTAGAATTTATAAACTTCAGCAGAATTCTGAGAACAATGGAAGAGTTCCGTAGCATTTTTAAACTTAACCAGAATTCCAAGAACAATGGAAGAGTTCCGTAGCATTTTTAAACTTCTGCAGAATTCCGAAGAACAATGGAAGAGTTCCGTAGCATTTTTAAACTTCAGCAGAATTCCGAGAACAATGGAAGAGTTCCGTAGCATTTTTAAACTTCAGCAGAATTCCGAGAACAATGGAAGAGTTCCGTAGCATTTTTAAACTTCAGCAGAATTCCGAAGAACAATGGAAGAGCTCCGTAGCATTTTTAAACTTCAGCAGAATTCCGAGAACAATGGAAGAGTTCCATAGCATTTTTAAACTTCAGCAGAATTCCGAGAACAATGGAAGAGTTCCGTAGCATTTTTAAACTTCAGCAGAATTCCGAAGAACAATGGAAGAGTTCCGTAGCATTTTTAAACTTCAGCAGAATTCCGAAGAGCAAGAGAAGAGTTCCGTTGCAGTTTTAAGCTTCATCAGAATTCCGAAGAACAATGGAAGAGTTCCGTAGCATTTTTAAACTTCAGCAGAATTCCGAAGAACAATGTAAGAGTTGCATAGCATTTTTAAACTTCAGCAGAATTCCGAAGAACAATGGAAGAGTTCCGTAGCATTTTTAAACTTCAGCAGAATTCCGAAGAACAATGGAAGAGTTCCGTTGCAGTTTTAAACTTCATCAGAATTCCGAAGAACAATGGAAGTGTTCCGCAGCATTTTTAAACTTCAGTAGAACTCAGAAGAACAAGGGGAGAGTTCCGTAGCATATTTAAACTTCAGCAGAATTCCGAAGAACAATGGAAATGATCCGTAACATTTTTAAACTTCAGCAGAATTCCCAAGAACAATGGAAGAGTACCGTAGAATTTATAAACTTCAGCAGAATTCTGAGAACAATGGAAGAGTTCCGTAGCATTTTTAAACTTAACCAGAATTCCAAGAACAATGGAAGAGTTCCGTAGCATTTTTAAACTTCTGCAGAATTCCGAAGAACAATGGAAGAGTTCCGTAGCATTTTTAAACTTCAGCAGAATTCCGAAGAACAATGGAAGAGTTCCGTAGCATTTTTAAACTTCATCAGAATTCCGAAGAACAATGGAAAAATTCTGTAGCATTTTTAAACTTCAGCAGAATTCCGAAGAACAATGGAAGAGTTCCGTAGCATTTTTAAACTTCAGCAGAATTCCTAGAACAAAGGAAGAGTTCCGTAGCATTTTTAAACTTCACCAGATTTCCGAGAACAATGGAAGAGTTCCGTAGCATTTTTAAACTTCAACAGAATTCCGAGAACAATGGAAGAGTTCCGTAGCATTTTTTAACTTCAGCAGAATTCCGAAGAACAATGGAAGAGTTCCGTATCATTTTTAAACTTCATCAGAATTCCGAAGAACAATGGAAAAGTTCCGTAGCATTTTTAAACTTCATCAGAATTCCGAAGAACAATGGAAAAGTTCCGTAGCATTTTTAAACTTCAGCAGAATTCCGAGAACAATGGAAGAGCTCCGTAGCATTTTTAAATTTCACCAGAATTCCGAGAACAATGGAAGAGTTCCGTAGCATTTTTAAACTTCAGCAGAATTCCGAAGAACAATGGAAGAGTTCCATAGCATTTTTAAATTACAGCAGAATTCCGAAGAACAATGGAAGAGTTCCGTAGCATTTTTAAACTTCAGCAGAATTCCGAGAACAATGGATGAGTTCCGCAGCATTTTTAAACTTCACCAGAATTCCGAGGAACAATGGAAGAGTTCTGTAGCATTTTTAAACTTCACCAGAATACCGTGAACAATGGAAGAGTTCTGTAGCATTTTTAAACTTCAGCAGAATTCCGAAGAACAAAGGAATTGTTCCGTAGCATTTTTAAACTTCAGCAGAATTCTGAAGAACAAGAGAAGAGTTCTGTAGTATTTTTAAACTTCAGAAGAATTCCGAGAAAAATGGAAGAGTTCCGTAGCATTTTTAAACTTCAGCAAAATTCCACAAAACAATGGAAGAGTTCCGTAGCATTTTTAAACTTCAGCAGAATTCCGAAGAACAATGGAAGAGTTCCGCAGCATTTTTAAACTTCAGCAGAATTCCGAAGAACAATGGAAGAGTTCCGTAGCATTTTTAAACTTAAGCAGAATTCCGAAGAACAATGGAATTGATCCGTAACATTTTTAAACTTCAGCAGAATTCCCAAGAAAAATGGAAGAGCACCGTAGAATTTATAAGCTTCATCAGAATTCTGAGAACAATGGAAGAGTTCCGTAGCATTTTTAAACTTCACAGGAATTCCAAGAACAATGGAAGAGTTCCGTAGCATTTTTAAACTTCAGCAGAATTCCGAAGAACAATGGAAGAGTTCCGTAGCATTTTTAAACTTCAGCAGAATTCCGAGAACAATGGAAGAGTTCCGTAGCATTTTTAAACTTCAGCAGAATTCCGAGAACAATGGAAGAGTTCCGTAGCATTTTTAAACTTCAGCAGAATTCCGAAGAACAATGGAAGAGCTCCGTAGCATTTTTAAACTTCAGCAAAATTCCGAGAAAAATGGAAGAGTTCCATAGCATTTTTAAACTTCAGCAGAATTCCGAGAACAATGGAAGAGTTCCGTAGCATTTTTAAACTTCAGCAGAATTCCGAAGAACAATGGAAGAGTTCCGTAGCATTTTTAAACTTCAGCAGAATTCTGAAGAACAAGAGAAGAGTTCCGTTGCAGTTTTAAGCTTCATCAGAATTCCGAAGAACAATGGAAGAGTTCTGTAGCATTTTTAAACTTCAGCAGAATTCAGAAGAACAATGTAAGAGTTCCGTAGCATTTTTAATTTTCAGCAGAATTCCGAAGAACAATGGAAGAGTTCTGTAGCATTTTTAAACTTCAGCAGAATTCCGAAGAACAATGGAAGAGTTCCGTAGCCTTTTTGAACTTTGTCAGAATTCCGAAGAACAATGGAAAAGTTCCGTACCATTTTTATACTTCAGCAGAATTCCGAAGAACAATGGAAGAGTTCCGTAGCATTTTTAAACTTCAGCAGAATTCTGAAGAACAAGAGAAGAGTTCCGTTGCAGTTTTAAGCTTCATCAGAATTCCGAAGAACAATGGAAGAGTTCTGTAGCATTTTTAAACTTCAGCAGAATTCAGAAGAACAATGTATGAGTTCCGTAGCATTTTTAATTTTCAGCAGAATTCCGAAGAACAATGGAAGAGTTCCGTAGCATTTTTAAACTTCAGCAGAATTCCGAAGAACAATGGAAGAGTTCCGTTGCAGTTTTAAACTTCATCAGAATTCCGAAGAACAATGGAAGTGTTCCGCAGCATTTTTAAACTTCAGTAGAACTCAGAAGAACAAGGGAAGAGTTCCGTAGCATATTTAAACTTCAGCAGAATTCCGAAGAACAATGGAAATGATCCGTAACATTTTTAAACTTCAGCAGAATTCCCAAGAACAATGGAAGAGTACCGTAGAATTTATAAACTTCAGCAGAATTCTGAGAACAATGGAAGAGTTCCGTAGCATTTTTAAACTTCACCAGAATTCCAAGAACAATGGAAGAGTTCCGTAGCATTTTTAAACTTCAGCAGAATTCCGAAGAACAATGGAAGAGTTCCGTAGCATTTTTAAACTTCAGCAGAATTCCGAAGAACAATGGAAGAGTTCCGTAGAATTTTTAAACTTCATCAGAATTCCGAAGAACAATGGAAAAATTCTGTAGCATTTTTAAACTTCAGCAGAATTCCGAAGAACAATGGAAGAGTTCCGTAGCATTTTTAAACTTCAGCAGAATTCCTAGAACAATGGAAGAGTTCCGTAGCATTTTTAAACTTCAGCAGAATTCCGATGAACAATGGAAGAGTTCCGTAGCATTTTTAAACTTCATCAGAATTCCGAAGAACAATGGAAATATTCCGTAGCATTTTTAAACTTCAGCAGAATTCCGATGAACAATGGAAGAGATCCGTAGCATTTTTAAACTTCAGCAGAATTCCGAAGAACAATGAAAGAGTTCCGTTGCAGTTCTAAGCTTCATCAGAATTCCAAAGAACAATGGAAGAGTTCCGTAGCATTTTTAAACTTCAGCAGAATTAAGAATAACAATGGAAGAGTTCCGTAGCATTTTTAAACTTCACCAGAATTCCGTGAACAATGGAAGAGTTCCGTAGCATTTTTAAACTTCAGCAGAATTCCGAAGAACAAATTAAGTGTTCCGTAGCATTTTTAAACTTCAGCAGTATTCTGAAGAACAATGGAAGAGTTTCGTAGCATTTTCAAACTTCAGAAGAATTCCGAGAACAATGGAAGAGTTCCACAGCATTTTTAAACTTCAGCAGAATTCCGAAAAACAATGGAAGAGTTCCGTAGCATTTTTAAACTTCAGCGGAATTCCGAAGAACAATGGAAGAGTTCCGTAGCATTTTTAAACTTCAGCAGAATTCCGAAGAACAATGGAAGAGTTCCATAGCATTTTTAAATTACAGCAGAATTCCGAAGAACAATGGAAGAGTTCCGTAGCATTTTTAAACTTCAGCAGAATTCCGAGAACAATGGATGAGTTCCTCAGCATTTTTAAACTTCACCAGAATTCCGAGGAGCAATGGAAGAGTTCTGTAGCATTTTTAAACTTCACCAGAATATCGTGAACAATGGAAGAGTTCTGTAGCATTTTTAAACTTCAGCAGAATTCCGAAGAATAAAGGAATTGTTCCGTAGTATTTTTAAACTTCAGCAGATTTCTGAAGAACAAGAGAAGAGTTCTGTAGTATTTTTAAACTTCAGAAGAATTCCAAGAAAAATGGAAGAGTTCCGTAGCATTTTTAAACTTCAGCAGAATTCCGCAAAACAATGGAAGAGTTCCGTAGCATTTTTAAACTTCAGCGGAATTCCGAAGAACAATGGAAGAGTTCCGCAGCATTTTTAAACTTCAGCAGAATTCCGAAGAACAATGGAAGAGTTCCGTAGCATTTTTAAACTTAAGCAGAATTCCGAAGAACAATGGAATTGATCCGTAACATTTTTAAACTTCAGCAGAATTCCCAAGAATAATGGAAGAGCACCGTAGAATTTATAAGCTTCAGCAGAATTCTGAGAACAATGGAAGAGTTCCGTAGCATTTTTAAACTTCACAGGAATTCCAAGAACAATGGAAGAGTTCCGTAGCATTTTTAAACTTCGGCAGAATTCCGAAGAACAATGGAATAGTTCCGTAGCATTTTTAAACTTCAGCAGAATTCCGAGAACAATGGAAGAGTTCCGTAGCATTTTTAAACTTCACCAGAATTCCGAGAACAATGGAAGAGTTCCGTAGCATTTTTAAACTTCAGCAGAATTCCGAGAACAATGGAAGAGTTCCGTAGCATTTTTAAACTTCAGCAGAATTCCGAAGAACAATGGAAGAGTTCCGTAGCATTTTTAAACTTCTGCAGAATTCCGAAGAACAATGGAAGAGTTCCGTTGCAGTTTTAAGCTTCATCAGAATTCCGAAGAACAATGGAAGAGTTCCGTAGCATTTTTAAACTTCAGCCGAATTCAGAAGAACAATGTAAGAGTTCCGTAGCATTTTTAAACTTCAGCAGAATTCCAAAGAACAATGGAAGAGTTCCGTAGCATTTTTAAACTTCAGCAGAATTCCGAAGAACAATGGAAGAGTTCCGTTGCAGTTTTAAACTTCATCAGAATTCCGAAGAACAATGGAAGTGTTCCGCAGCATTTTTAAACTTCAGTAGAACTCAGAAGAACAAGGGAAGAGTTCCGTAGCATATTTAAACTTCAGCAGAATTCCGAAGAACAATGGAAATGATCCGTAACATTTTTAAACTTCAGCAGAATTCCCAAGAACAATGGAAGAGTACCGTAGAATTTATAAACTTCAGCAGAATTCTGAGAACAAAAGAAGAGTTCCGTAGCATTTTTAAACTTCACCAGAATTCCAAGAACAATGGAAGAGTTCCGTAGCATTTTTAAACTTCTGCAGAATTCCGAAGAACAATGGAAGAGTTTCGTAGCATTTTTAAACTTCAGCAGAATTCTGAAGAACAATGGAAGAGTTCCGTAGCATTTTTAAACTTCATCAGAATTCCGAAGAACAATGGAAAAATTCTGTAGCATTTTTAAACTTCAGCAGAATTCCGAAGAACAATGGAAGAGTTCCGTAGCATTTTTAAACTTCAGCAGAATTCCGAGAACAATGGAAGAGTTCCGTAGCATTTTTAAACTTCACCAGAATTCCGAGAACAATGGAAGAGTTCCGTAGCATTTTTAAACTTCAACAGAATTCTGAGAACAATGTAAGAGTTCCGTAGCATTTTTAAACTTCAGCAGAATTCCGAAGAACAATGGAAGAGTTCCGTAGCATTTTTAAACTTCATCAGAATTCCGAAGAACAATGGAAAAGTTCCGTAGTATTTTTAAACTTCAGCAGAAATCCGAAGAACAATGGAAGAGTTCCGTAGCATTTTTAAACTTCAGCAGAATTAAGAATAACAATGGAAGAGTTCCGTAGCATTTTTAAACTTCAGCAGAATTCCGAAGAACAATGGAAGAGTTCCGTTGCAGTTTTTAACTTCATCAGAATTCCGAAGAACAAAGGAAGTGTTCCGTAGCATTTTTAAACTTCAGCAGTATTCTGAAGAACAATGGAAGAGTTCTGTAGCATTTTCAAACTTCAGAAGAATTCCGAGAACAATGGAAGAGTTCCGTAGCATTTTTAAACTTCAACAGAATTCCGAGAACAATGGAAGAGTTCCGCAGCATTTTTAAACTTCATCAGAATTCCGAAAAACAATGGAAATATTCCGTAGCATTTTTAAACTTCAGCAGAATTCCGTTGAACAATGGAAGAGATCCGTAGCATTTTTAAACTTCAGCAGAATTCCGAAGAACAATGGAAGAGTTCCGTTGCAGTTCTAAGCTTCATCAGAATTCCAAAGAACAATGGAAGAGTTCCGTAGCATTTTTAAACTTCAGCAGAATTAAGAATAACAATGGAAGAGTTCCGTAGCATTTTTAAACTTCAGCGGAATTCCGAAGAACAATGGAAGAGTTCCGTAGCATTTTTAAACTTCAGCAGAATTCCGAAGAACAATGGAAGAGTTCCATAGCATTTTTAAATTACAGCAGAATTCCGAAGAACAATGGAAGAGTTCCGTAGCATTTTTAAACTTCAGCAGATTTCCGAGAACAATGGATGAGTTCCTCAGCATTTTTAAACTTCACCAGAATTCCGAGGAACAATGGAAGAGTTCTGTAGCATTTTTTAACTTCACCAGAATATCGTGAACAATGGAAGAGTTCTGTAGCATTTTTAAACTTCAGCAGAATTCCGAAGAATAAAGGAATTGTTCCGTAGTATTTTTAAACTTCAGCAGAATTCTGAAGAACAAGAGAAGAGTTCTGTAGTATTTTTAAACTTCAGAAGAATTCCAAGAAAAATGGAAGAGTTCCGTAGCATTTTTAAACTTCAGCAGAATTCCGCAAAACAATGGAAGAGTTCCGTAGCATTTTTAAACTTCAGCAGAATTCCGAAGAACAATGGAAGAGTTCCGCAGCATTTTTAAACTTCAGCAGAATTCCGAAGAACAATGGAAGAGTTCCGTAGCATTTTTAAACTTAAGCAGAATTCCGAAGAACAATGGAATTGATCCGTAACATTTTTAAACTTCAGCAGAATTCCCAAGAACAATGGACGAGCACCTTAGAATTTATAAGTTTCAGCAGAATTCTGAGAACAATGGAAGAGTTCCGTAGCATTTTTAAACTTCACAGGAATTCCAAGAACAATGGATGAGTTCCGTAGCATTTTTAAACTTCGGCAGAATTCCGAAGAACAATGGAATAGTTCCGTAGCATTTTTAAACTTCAGCAGAATTCCGAGAACAATGGAAGAGTTCCGTAGCATTTTTAAACTTCACCAGAATTCCGAGAACAATGGAAGAGTTCCGTAGCATTTTTAAACTTCAGCAGAATTCCGAGAACAATGGAAGAGTTCCGAAGCATTTTTAAACTTCAGCAGAATTCCGAAGAACAATGGAAGAGTTCCGTAGCATTTTTAAACTTCAGCAGAATTCCGAAGAACAATGGAAGAGTTCCGTTGCAGTTTTAAGCTTCATCAGAATTCCGAAGAACAATGAAAGAGTTCCGTAGCATTTTTAAACTTCAGCCGAATTCAGAAGAACAATGTAAGAGTTCCGTAGGATTTTTAAACTTCAGCAGAATTCCAAAGAACAATGGAAGAGTTCCATAGCATTTTTAAACTTCAGCAGAATTCCGAAGAACAATGGAAGAGTTCCGTTGCAGTTTTAAACTTCATCGGAATTCCGAAGAACAATGGAAGTGTTCCGCAGCATTTTTAAACTTCAGTAGAACTCAGAAGAACAAGGGAAGAGTTCCGTAGCATATTTAAACTTCAGCAGAATTCCGAAGAACAATGGAAATGATCCGTAACCTTTTTAAACTTCAGCAGAATTCCCAAGAACAATGGAAGAGTACCATAGAATTTATAAACTTCAGCAGAATTCTGAGAACAAAGGAAGAGTTCCGTAGCATTTTTAAACTTCACCAGAATTCCAAGAACAATGGAAGAGTTCCGTAGCATTTTTAAACTTCTGCAGAATTCCGAAGAACAATGGAAGAGTTCCGTAGCATTCTTAAACTTCAGCAGAATTCTGAAGAACAATGGAAGAGTTCCGTAGCATTTTTAAACTTCATCAGAATTCCGAAGAACAATGGAAAAATTCTGTAGCATTTTTAAACTTCAGCAGAAATCCGAAGAACAATGGAAGAGTTCCGTAGCATTTTTAAACTTCAGCAGAATTCCGAGAACAATGGAAGAGTTCCGTAGCATTTTTAAACTTCACCAGAATTCCGAGAACAATGCAAGAGTTTCGTAGCATTTTTAAACTTCAACAGAATTCTGAGAACAATGGAAGAGTTCCGTAGCATTTTTAAACTTCAGCAGAATTCCGAAGAACAATGGAAGAGTTCCGTAGCATTTTTAAACTTCATCAGAATTCCGAAGAACAATGGAAAAGTTCCGTAGTATTTTTAAACTTCAGCAGAAATCCGAAGAACAATGGAAGAGTTCTGTAGCATTTTTAAACTTCAGCAGAATTAATAATAACAATGGAAGTGTTCCGTAGCATTTTTAAACTTCAGCAGAATTCCGAAGAACAATGGAAGAGTTCCGTTGCAGTTTTTAACTTCATCAGAATTCCGAAGAACAAAGGAAGTGTTCCGTAGCATTTTTAAACTTCAGCAGTATTCTGAAGAACAATGGAAGAGTTCTGTAGCATTTTCAAACTTCAGAAGAATTCCGAGAACAATGGAAGAGTTCCACAGTATTTTTAAACTTCAGCAGAATTCCGAAAAACAATGGAAGAGTTCCGTAGCATTTTTAAACTTCAGCAGAATTCCAAAGGACAAGGGAAGAGTTCCGTAGCATTTTTAAACTTCAGCAGAATTCCGAAGAACAATGGAAGAGTTCCATAGCATTTTTAAATTACAGCAGAATTCCGAAGAACAATGGAAGAGTTCCGTAGCATTTTTAAACTTCAGCAGAATTCCGAGAACAATGGATGAGTTCCGCAGCATTTTTAAACTTCACCAGAATTCCGAGGAACAATGGAAGAGTTCTGTAGCATTTTTAAACTTCAGCAGAATTCCGAAGAACAATGGAAGAGTTCCGTAGCATTTTTAAACTTCAGCAGAATTCCGAAGAACAATGGAAGAGTTCCGTTGCAGTTTTAAACTTCATCAGAATTCCGAAGAACAATGGAAGAGTTCCGTAGCATTTTTAAACTTCAGCAGAGCTCAGAAGAACAATGAAGAGTCCCGTAGCATTTTTAAACTTCAGCAGAATTCCGAAGAACAATGGAAGAGTTCCGTAGCATTTTTAAACTTCAGTAGAATTAAAAATAACAATGGAAGAGTTCCGTAGCATTTTTAAACTTCACCAGAATACCGTGAACAATGGAAGAGTTCTGCAGCATTTTTAAACTTCAGCAGAATTCCGAGAAAAATGGAAGAGTTCCGTAGCATTTTTAAACTTCAGCAGAATTCCGCAAAACAATGGAAGAGTTCCGTAGCATTTTTAAACTTCAGCAGAATTCCGAAGAACAATGGAAGAGTTCCATAGCATTTTTAAACTTCAGCAGAATTCCGAGAACAATGGATGAGTTCCGTAGCATTTTTAAACTTCACCAGAATTCTGAGAACAATGGAAGAGTTCCGTAGCATTTTTAAACTTCACCAGAATTCCGAGAACAATGGAAGAGTTCCATAGCATTTTTAAACTTCACCAGAATTCCGAAGAACAATGGAACAGTTCCATAGCATTTTTAAGCTTCAGCAGAATTCCGAAGAACAATGAAAGAGTTCCGTAGCATTTATAAACTTCAGCAGAATTCCGAGAACAATGGAAGAGTTCCGTAGCATTTTTAAACTTCAGCAGAATTCTGAAGAACAATGGAAGAGTTCCATAGCATTTTTAAATTACAGCAAAATTCCGAAGAACAATGGAAGAGTTCCGTAACATTTTTAAACTTCAGCAGAATTCTGAGAACAATGGATGAGTTCCGCAGCATTTTTAAACTTCACCAGAATTCCGAGGAACAATGGAAGAGTTCCGTAGCATTTTTAAACTTCACCAGAATACCGTGAACAATGGAAGAGTTCTGTACCATTTTTAAACTTCAGCAGAATTCCGAAGAACAAAGGAATTGTTCCGTAGCATTTTTAAACTTCAGCAGAATTCTGAAGAACAAGAGAAGAGTTCTGTAGTATTTTTAAACTTCAGAAGAATTCCGAGAAAAATGGAAGAGTTCCGTAGCATTTTTAAACTTCAGCAGAATTCCGCAAAACAATGGAAGAGTTCCGTAGCATTTTTAAACTTCAGCAGAATTCCGAAGAACAATGGAAGAGTTCCGCAGCATTTTTAAACTTCAGCAGAATTCCGAAGAACAATGGAAGAGTTCCGTAGCATTTTTAAACTTCAGCAGAATTCGCAAGAACAATGGAAGAGCACCGTAGAATTTATAAGCTTCAGCAGAATTCTGAGAACAATGGAAGAGTTCCGTAGCATTTTTAAACTTCACAGGAATTCCAAGAACAATGGAAGAGTTCCGTAGCATTTTTAAACTTCGGCAGAATTCCGAAGAACAATGGAATAGTTCCGTAGCATTTTTAAACTTCAGCAGAATTCCGAGAACAATGGAAGAGTTCCGTAGCATTTTTAAACTTCAGCAGAATTCCGAGAACAATGGAAGAGTTTCGTAGCATTTTTAAACTTCAGCAGAATTCCGAAGAACAATGGAAGAGTTCCGTAGCATTTTTAAACTTCAGCAGAATTCCGAAGAACAATGGAAGAGTTCCGTTGCAGTTTTAAGCTTCATCAGAATTCCGAAGAACAATGGAAGAGTTCCGTAGCATTTTTAAACTTCAGCAGAATTCAGAAGAACAATGGAAGAGTTCCGTAGCATTTTTAAACTTCAGCAGAATTCAGAAGAACAATGGAAGAGTTCCGTAGCATTTTTAAACTTCAGCAGAATTCCGAAGAACAATGGAAGAGTTCCGTTGCAGTTTTTAACTTCATCAGAATTCCGAAGAACAAGGGAAGTGTTCCGCAGCATTTTTAAACTTCAGTAGAACTCAGAAGAACAAGGGAAGAGTTCCGTAGCATATTTAAACTTCAGCAGAATTCCGAAGAACAATGGAAATGATCCGTAACATTTTTAAACTTCAGCAGAATTCCCAAGAACAATAGAAGAGTACCGTAAAATTTATAAACTTCAGCAGAATTCTGAGAACAATGGAAGAGTTCCGTAGCATTTTTAAACTTCACCAGAATTCCAAGAACAATGAAAGAGTTCCGTAGCATTTTTAAACTTCTGCAGAATTCCGAAGAAGAATGGAAGAGTTCCGTAGCATTTTTAAACTTCAGCAGAATTCCGAAGAACAATGGAAGAGTTCCGTAGCATTTTTAAACTTCACCAGAATTCCGAGAACAATGGAAGAGTTCCATAGCATTTTTAAACTTCAGCAGAATTCCGAGAACAATGGAAGAGTTTCCTAGCATTTTTAAACTTCAGCAGAATTCCGAAGAACAATGGAAGAGTTCCGTTGCAGTTTTAAGCTTCATCAGAATTCCGAAGAACAATGGAAGAGTTCCGTAGCATTTTTAAACTTCAGCAGAATTCAGAAGAACAATGTAAGAGTTCCGTAGCATTTTTAAACTTCAGCAGAATTCCGAAGAACAATGGAAGAGTTCCGTTGCAGTTTTTAACTTCATCAGAATTCCGAAGAACACGGGAAGTGTTCCGCAGCATTTTTAAACTTCAGTAGAACTCAGAAGAACAAGGGAAGAGTTCCGTAGCATATTTAAACTTCAGCAGAATTCCGAAGAACAATGGAAATGATCCGTAACATTTTTAAACTTCAGCAGAATTCCCAAGAACAATGGAAGAGTACCGTAGAATTTATAAACTTCAGCAGAATTCTGAGAACAATGGAAGAGTTCCGTAGCATTTTTAAACTTCACCAGAATTCCAAGAACAATGGAAGAGTTCCGTAGCATTTTTAAACTTCTGCAGAATTCCGAAGAACAATGGAAGAGTTCCGTAGCATTTTTAAACTTCAGCAGAATTCTGAAGAACAATGGAAGAGTTCCGTAGCATTTTTAAACTTCATCAGAATTCCGAAGAACAATGGAAAAATTCTGGAGCATTTTTAAACTTCAGCAGAATTCCGAAGAACAATGGAAGAGTTCCGTAGCATTTTTAAACTTCAGCAGAATTCCGAGAATAATGGAAGAGTTCCGTAGCATTTTTAAACTTCAACAGAATTCCGAGAACAATGGAAGAGTTCCGTAGCATTTTTAAACTTCAACAGAATTCTGAGAACAATGGAAGAGTTCCGTAGCATTTTTAAACTTCAGCAGAATTCCGAAGAACAATGGAAGAGTTCCGTAGCATTTTTAAGCTTCATCAGAATTCCGAAGAACAATGGAAAAGTTCCGTAGCATTTTTAAACTTCAGCAGAATTCTGAAGAACAATGGAAGAGTTCCGTAGCATTTTTAAACTTCAGCAGAATTAAGAATAACAATGGAACAGTTCCGTAGCATTTTTAAACTTCACCAGAATTCCGTAAACAATGGAAGAGTTCCGTAGCATTTTTAAACTTCAGTAGAATTAAAAATAACAATGGAAGAGTTCCGTAGCATTTTTAAACTTTACCAGAATACCGTGAACAATGGAAGAGTTCTGCAGCATTTTTAAAATTCAGCAGAATTCCGAAGAACAAAGGAATTGTTCCGTAGCATTTTTAAACTTCAGCAGAATTCTGAAGAACAAGAGAAGAGTTCTGTAGTATTTTTAAACTTCAGAAGAATTCCGAGAAAAATGGAAGAGTTCCGTAGCATTTTTAAACTTCAGCAGAATTCCGCAAAACAATGGAAGAGTTCCGTAGCATTTTTAAACTTCAGCAGAATTCCGAAGAACAATGGAAGAGTTCCGCAGCATTTTTAAACTTCAGCAGAATTCCGAAGAACAATGGAAGAGTTCCGTAGCATTTTTAAACTTCAGCAGAATTCGCAAGAACAATGGAAGAGCACCGTAGAATTTATAAGCTTCAGCAGAATTCTGAGAACAATGGAAGAGTTCCGTAGCTTTTTTAAACTTCACAGGAATTCCAAGAACAATGGAAGAGTTCCGTAGCATTTTTAAACTTCGGCAGAATTCCGAAGAACAATGGAATAGTTCCGTAGCATTTTTAAACTTCAGCAGAATTCCGAGAACAATGGAAGAGTTCCGTAGCATTTTTAAACTTCAGCAGAATTCCGAGAACAATGGAAGAGTTTCGTAGCATTTTTAAACTTCAGCAGAATTCCGAAGAACAATGGAAGAGTTCCGTAGCATTTTTAAACTTCAGCAGAATTCCGAAGAAAAATGGAAGAGTTCCGTTGCAGTTTTAAGCTTCATCAGAATTCCGAAGAACAATGGAAGAGTTCCGTAGCATTTTTAAACTTCAGCAGAATTCAGAAGAACAATGGAAGAGTTCCGTAGCATTTTTAAACTTCAGCAGAATTCAGAAGAACAATGGAAGAGTTCCGTAGCATTTTTAAACTTCAGCAGAATTCCGAAGAACAATGGAAGAGTTCCGTTGCAGTTTTTAACTTCATCAGAATTCCGAAGAACAAGGGAAGTGTTCCGCAGCATTTTTAAACTTCAGTAGAACTCAGAAGAACAAGGGAAGAGTTCCGTAGCATATTTAAACTTCAGCAGAATTCCGAAGAACAATGGAAATGATCCGTAACATTTTTAAACTTCAGCAGAATTCCCAAGAACAATAGAAGAGTACCGTAAAATTTATAAACTTCAGCAGAATTCTGAGAACAATGGAAGAGTTCCGTAGCATTTTTAAACTTCACCAGAATTCCAAGAACAATGAAAGAGTTCCGTAGCATTTTTAAACTTCTGCAGAATTCCGAAGAAGAATGGAAGAGTTCCGTAGCATTTTTAAACTTCAGCAGAATTCCGAAGAACAATGGAAGAGTTCCGTAGCATTTTTAAACTTCACCAGAATTCCGAGAACAATGGAAGAGTTCCATAGCATTTTTAAACTTCAGCAGAATTCCGAGAACAATGGAAGAGTTTCCTAGCATTTTTAAACTTCAGCAGAATTCCGAAGAACAATGGAAGAGTTCCGTTGCATTTTTAAACTTCAGCAGAATTCCGAAGAACAATGGAAGAGTTCCGTTGCAGTTTTAAGCTTCATCAGAATTCCGAAGAACAATGGAAGAGTTCCGTAGCATTTTTAAACTTCAGCAGAATTCAGAAGAACAATGTAAGAGTTCCGTAGCATTTTTAAACTTCAGCAGAATTCCGAAGAACAATGGAAGAGTTCCGTTGCAGTTTTTAACTTCATCAGAATTCCGAAGAACACGGGAAGTGTTCCGCAGCATTTTTAAACTTCAGTAGAACTCAGAAGAACAAGGGAAGAGTTCCGTAGCATATTTAAACTTCAGCAGAATTCCGAAGAACAATGGAAATGATCCGTAACATTTTTAAACTTCAGCAGAATTCCCAAGAACAATGGAAGAGTACCGTAGAATTTATAAACTTCAGCAGAATTCTGAGAACAATGGAAGAGTTCCGTAGCATTTTTAAACTTCACCAGAATTCCAAGAACAATGGAAGAGTTCCGTAGCATTTTTAAACTTCTGCAGAATTCCGAAGAACAATGGAAGAGTTCCGTAGCATTTTTAAACTTCAGCAGAATTCTGAAGAACAATGGAAGAGTTCCGTAGCATTTTTAAACTTCATCAGAATTCCGAAGAACAATGGAAAAATTCTGGAGCATTTTTAAACTTCAGCAGAATTCCGAAGAACAATGGAAGAGTTCCGTAGCATTTTTAAACTTCAGCAGAATTCCGAGAATAATGGAAGAGTTCCGTAGCATTTTTAAACTTCAACAGAATTCCGAGAACAATGGAAGAGTTCCGTAGCATTTTTAAACTTCAACAGAATTCTGAGAACAATGGAAGAGTTCCGTAGCATTTTTAAACTTCAGCAGAATTCCGAAGAACAATGGAAGAGTTCCGTAGCATTTTTAAGCTTCATCAGAATTCCGAAGAACAATGGAAAAGTTCCGTAGCATTTTTAAACTTCAGCAGAATTCTGAAGAACAATGGAAGAGTTCCGTAGCATTTTTAAACTTCAGCAGAATTAAGAATAACAATGGAACAGTTCCGTAGCATTTTTAAACTTCACCAGAATTCCGTGAACAATGGAAGAGTTCCGTAGCATTTTTAAACTTCAGTAGAATTAAAAATAACAATGGAAGAGTTCCGTAGCATTTTTAAACTTTACCAGAATACCGTGAACAATGGAAGAGTTCTGCAGCATTTTTAAAATTCAGCAGAATTCCGAAGAACAAAGGAAGTGTTCCGTAGCGTTTTTAAACTTCAGCAGAATTTTGAAGAGCAAGAGAAGAGTTCTGTAGCATTTTTAAACTTCAGAAGAATTCCGAGAAAAATGGAAGAGTTCCGTAGCATTTTTAAACTTCAGCAGAATTCCGCAAAACAATGGAAGAGTTCCGTAGCATTTTTAAACTTCACCAGAATTCCGAGAACAATGGAAGAGTTCCATAGCATTTTTAACTTCAGCAGAATTCCGAAGAACAATGGAACAGTTCCATAGCATTTTTAAGCTTCAGCACAATTCCGAAGAACAATGGAAGAGTTCCGTAGCATTTATAAACTTCAGCAGAATTCCGAGAACAATGGAAGAGTTCCGTAGCATTTTTAAACTTCAGCAGAATTCCGAAGAACAATGGAAGAGTTCCATAGCATTTTTAAATTACAGCAGAATTCCGAAGAACAATGGAAGAGTTCCGTAGCATTTTTAAACTTCAGCAGAATTCCGAGAACAATGGATGAGTTCCGCAGCACTTTTAAACTTCACCAGAATTCCGAGGAACAATGGAAGAGTTCCGTAGCATTTTTAAACTTCACCAGAATACCGTGAACAATGGAAGAGTTCTGTACAATTATTAAACTTCAGCAGAATTCCGAAGAACAAAGGAATTGTTCCGTAGCATTTTCAAACTTCAGCAGAATTCTGAAGAACAAGAGAAGAGTTCTGTAGTATTTTTAAACTTCAGAAGAATTCCGAGAAAAATGGAAGAGTTCCGTAGCATTTTTAAACTTCAGCAGAATTCCGCAAAACAATGGAAGAGTTCCGTAGCATTTTTAAACTTCAGCAGAATTCCGAAGAACAATGGAAGAGTTCCGCAGCATTTTTAAACTTCAGCAGAATTCCGAAGAACAATGGAAGAGTTCCGTAGCATTTTTAAACTTAGCAGAATTCCGAAGAACAATGGAATGATCCGTAACATTTTTAAACTTCAGCAGAATTCCCAAGAACAATGGAAGAGCACCGTAGAATTTATAAGCTTCAGCAGAATTCTGAGAACAATGGAAGAGTTCCGTAACATTTTTAAACTTCACAGGAATTCCAAGAACAATGGAAGAGTTCCGTAGCATTTTTAAACTTCGGCAGAATTCCGAAGAACAATGGAATAGTTCCGTAGCATTTTTAAACTTCAGCAGAATTCCGAGAACAATGGAAGAGTACCGTAGCATTTTTAAACTTCACCAGAATTCCGAGAACAATGGAAGAGTTCCATAGCATTTTTAAACTTCAGCAGAATTCCGAGAACAATGGAAGAGTTCCGTAGCATTTTTAAACTTCAGCAGAATTCCGAAGAACAATGGAAGAGTTCCGTAGCATTTTTAAACTTCAGCAGAATTCCGAAGAACAATGGAAGAGTTCCGTTGCAGTTTTAAGCTTCATCAGAATTCCGAAGAACAATGGAAGAGTTCCGTAGCATTTTTAAACTTCAGCAGAATTCAGAAGAACAATGTAAGAGTTCCATAGCATTTTTAAACTTCAGCAGAATTCCGAAGAACAATGGAAGAGTTCCGTAGCATTTTTAAACTTCAGCAGAATTCCAAAGAACAATGGAAGAGTTCCGTTGCAGTTTTTAACTTCATCAGAATTCCGAAGAACAAGGGAAGTGTTCCGCAGCATTTTTAAACTTCAGTAGAACTCAGAAGAACAAGGGAAGAGTTCCGTAGCATATTTAAACTTCAGCAGAATTCCGAAGAACAATGGAAAAGATCCGTAATATTTTTAAACTTCAGCAGAATTCCCAAGAACAATGGAAGAGTACCGTAGAATTTATAAACTTCAGCAGAATTCTGAGAACAATGGAAGAGTTCCGTAGCATTTTTAAACTTCACCAGAATTCCAAGAACAATGGAAGAGTTCCGTAGCATTTTTAAACTTCTGCAGAATTCCGAAGAACAATGGAAGAGTTCCGTAGCATTTTTAAACTTCAGCAGAATTCTGAAGAACAATGGAAGAGTTCCGTAGCATTTTTAAACTTCATCAGAATTCCGAAGAACAATGGAAAAATTCTGTAGCATTTTTAAACTTCAGCAGAATTCCGAAGAACAATGGAAGAGTTCCGTAGCATTTTTAAACTTCAGCAGAATTCCGAGAACAATGGAAGAGTTCCGCAGCATTTTTAAACTTCAACAGAATTCCGAGAACAATGGAAGAGTTCCGTAGCATTTTTAAACTTCAACAGAATTCTGAGAACAATGGAAGAGTTCCGTAGCATTTTTAAACTTCATCAGAATTCCGAAGAACAATGGAAAAGTTCCGTAGCATTTTTAAGCTTCAGCAGAATTCCAAGAACAATGGAAGAATTCCGTAGCATTTTTAAACTTCTGCAGAATTCCGAAGAACAATGGAAGAGTTCCGTAGCATTTTTAAACTTCAGCAGAATTCCGAAGAACAATAGAAGAGTTCCGTAGCCTTTTTAAACTTCATCAGAATTCCGAAGAACAATGGAAAAGTTACGTAGCATTTTTAAACTTCAGAAGAATTCCGAAGAACAATGGAAGAGTTCCGTAGCATTTTTAAACTTCAGCAGAATTAAGAATAACAATGGAACAGTTCCGTAGCATTTTTAAACTTCACCAGAATTCCGTGAACAATGGAAGAGTTCCGTAGCATTTTTAAACTTCAGCAGAATTCCGAAGAACAAAGGAAGTGTTCCGTAGCATTTTTAAACTTCAGCAGTATTCTGAAGAACAATGGAAGAGTTCTGTAGCATTTTCAAACTTCAGAAGAATTCCGAGAACAATGGAAGAGTTCCACAGAATTTTTAAACTTCAGCAGAATTCCGAAAAAAAATGGAAGAGTTCTGTAGCATTTTTAAACTTCAGCAGAATTCTAAAGAACAATGGAAGAGTTCCGTAGCATTTTTAAACTTCAGCAGAATTCCGAAGAACAATGGAAGAGTTCCGTAGCATTTTTAAATTACAGCAGAATTCCGAAGAACAATGGAAGAGTTCCGTAGCATTTTTAAACTTCACCAGAATTCCGAGAACAATGGATGAGTTCCGCAGCATTTTTAAACTTCACCAGAATTCCGAGGAACAATGGAAGAGTTCTGTAGCATTTTTAAACTTCAGCAGAATTCCGAAGAACAATGGAAGAGTTCCGTAGCATTTTTAAACTTCAACAGAATTTTGAGAACAATGGAAGAGTTCCGTAGCATTTTTAAACTTCAGCAGAATTCCGAAGAACAATGGAAGAGTTCCGTAGCATTTTTAAACTTCATCAGAATTCCGAAGAACAATGGAAAAGTTCCGTAGCATTTTTAAACTTCAGCAGAATTCCGAAGAACAATGGAAGAGTTCCGTAGCATTTTTAAACTTCGGCAGAATTCTGAAGAACAATGGAATAGTTCCGTAGCATTTTTAAACTTCAGCAGAATTCCGAGAACAATGGAAAAGTTCCGTAGCATTTTTAAACTTCACCAGAATTCCGAGAACAATGGAAGAGTTCCGAAGCATTTTTAAACTTCAGCAGAATTCCGAGAACAATGGAAGAGTTTCGTAGCATTTTTAAACTTCAGCAGAATTCCGAAGAACAATGGAAGAGTTCCGTAGCATTTTTAAACTTCAGCAGAATTCCGAAGAACAATGGAAGAGTTCCGTTGCAGTTTTAAGCTTCATCAGAATTCCGAAGAACAATGGAAGAGTTCCGTAGCATTTTTAAACTTCAGCAGAATTCAGAAGAACAATGTAAGAGTTCCGTAGCATTTTTAAACTTCAGCAGAATTCCGAAGAACAATGGAAGAGTTCCGTAGCATTTTTAAACTTCAGCAGAATTCCGAAGAACAATGGAAGAGTTCCGTTGCAGTTTTTAACTTCATCAGAATTCCGAAGAACAAGGGAAGTGTTCCGCAGCATTTTTAAACTTCAGTAGAACTCAGAAGAACAAGAGAAGAGTTCTGTAGCATATTTAAGCTTCAGCAGAATTCCGAAGAACAATGGAAATGATCCGTAACATTTTTAAACTTCAGCAGAATTCCCAAGAACAATGGAAGAGTACCTTAGAATTTATAAACTTCAGCAGAATTCTGAGAACAATGGAAGAGTTCCGTAGCATTTTTAAACTTCACCAGAATTCCAAGAACAATGGAAGAGTTCCGTAGCATTTTTAAACTTCTGCAGAATTCCGAAGAAGAATGGAAGAGTTCCGTAGCATTTTTAAACTTCAGCAGAATTCCGAAGAACAATGGAAGAGTTCCGTAGCATTTTTAAACTTCACCAGAATTCCGAGAACAATGGAAGAGTTCCATAGCATTTTTAAACTTCAGCAGAATTCCGAGAACAATGGAAGAGTTTCCTAGCATTTTTAAACTTCAGCAGAATTCCGAAGAACAATGGAAGAGTTCCGTTGCATTTTTAAACTTCAGCAGAATTCCGAAGAACAATGGAAGAGTTCCGTTGCAGTTTTAAGCTTCATCAGAATTCCGAAGAACAATGGAAGAGTTCCGTAGCATTTTTAAACTTCAGCAGAATTCAGAAGAACAATGTAAGAGTTCCGTAGCATTTTTAAACTTCAGCAGAATTCCGAAGAACAATGGAAGAGTTCCGTAGCATTTTTAAACTTCAGCAGAATTCCGGAGAACAATGGAAGAGTTCCGTTGCAGTTTTTAACTTCATCAGAATTCCGAAGAACACGGGAAGTGTTCCGCAGCATTTTTAAACTTCAGTAGAACTCAGAAGAACAAGGGAAGAGTTCCGTAGCATATTTAAACTTCAGCAGAATTCCGAAGAACAATGGAAATGATCCGTAACATTTTTAAACTTCAGCAGAATTCCCAAGAACAATGGAAGAGTACCGTAGAATTTATAAACTTCAGCAGAATTCTGAGAACAATGGAAGAGTTCCGTAGCATTTTTAAACTTCACCAGAATTCCAAGAACAATGGAAGAGTTCCGTAGCATTTTTAAACTTCTTCAGAATTCCGAAGAACAATGGAAGAGTTCCGTAGCATTTTTAAACTTCAGCAGAATTCTGAAGAACAATGGAAGAGTTCCGTAGCATTTTTAAACTTCATCAGAATTCCGAAGAACAATGGAAAAATTCTGGAGCATTTTTAAACTTCAGCAGAATTCCGAAGAACAATGGAAGAGTTCCGTAGCATTTTTAAACTTCAGCAGAATTCCGAGAATAATGGAAGAGTTCCGTAGCATTTTTAAACTTCAACAGAATTCCGAGAACAATGGAAGAGTTCCGTAGCATTTTTAAACTTCAACAGAATTCTGAGAACAATGGAAGAGTTCCGTAGCATTTTTAAACTTCAGCAGAATTCCGAAGAACAATGGAAGAGTTCCGTAGCATTTTTAAACTTCATCAGAATTCCGAAGAACAATGGAAAAGTTCCGTAGCATTTTTAAACTTCAGCAGAATTCTGAAGAACAATGGAAGAGTTCCGTAGCATTTTTAAACTTCAGCAGAATTAAGAATAACAATAGAACAGTTCCGTAGCATTTTTAAACTTCACCAGAATTCCGTGAACAATGGAAGAGTTCCGTAGCATTTTTAAACTTCAGTAGAATTAAAAATAACAATGGAAGAGTTCCGTAGCATTTTTAAACTTCACCAGAATACCGTGAACAATGGAAGAGTTCTGCAGCATTTTTAAAATTCAGCAGAATTCCGAAGAACAAAGGAAGTGTTCCGTAGCATTTTTAAACATCAGCAGAATTCTGAAGAACAAGAGAAGAGTTCTGTAGCATTTTTAAACTTCAGAAGAATTCCGAGAAAAATGGAAGAGTTCCGTAGCATTTTTAAACTTCAGCAGAATTCCGCAAAACAATGGAAGAGTTCCGTAGCATTTTTAAACTTCACCAGAATTCCGAGAACAATGGAAGAGTTCCATAGCATTTTTAACTTCAGCAGAATTCCGAAGAACAATGGAACAGTTCCATAGCATTTTTAAGCTTCAGCACAATTCCGAAGAACAATGGAAGAGTTCCGTAGCATTTATAAACTTCAGCAGAATTCCGAGAACAATGGAAGAGTTCCGTAGCATTTTTAAACTTCAGCAGAATTCCGAAGAACAATGGAAGAGTTCCATAGCATTTTTAAATTACAGCAGAATTCCGAAGAACAATGGAAGAGTTCCGTAGCATTTTTAAACTTCAGCAGAATTCCGAGAACAATGGATGAGTTCCGCAGCACTTTTAAACTTCACCAGAATTCCGAGGAACAATGGAAGAGTTCCGTAGCATTTTTAAACTTCACCAGAATACCGTGAACAATGGAAGAGTTCTGTACCATTTTTAAACTTCAGCAGAATTCCGAAGAACAAAGGAATTGTTCCGTAGCATTTTCAAACTTCAGCAGAATTCTGAAGAACAAGAGAAGAGTTCTGTAGTATATTTAAACTTCAGAAGAATTCCGAGAAAAATGGAAGAGTTCCGTAGCATTTTTAAACTTCAGCAGAATTCCGCAAAACAATGGAAGAGTTCCGTAGCATTTTTAAACTTCAGCAGAATTCCGAAGAACAATGGAAGAGTTCCGCAGCATTTTTAAACTTCAGAAGAATTCCGAAGAACAATGGAAGAGTTCCGTAGCATTTTTAAACTTAAGCAGAATTCCGAAGAACAATGGAATTGATTCGTAACATTTTTAAACTTCAGCAGAATTCCCAAGAACAATGGAAGAGCACCGTAGAATTTATAAGCTTCAGCAGAATTCTGAGAACAATGGAAGAGTTCCGTAACATTTTTAAACTTCACAGGAATTCCAAGAACAATGGAAGAGTTCCGTAGCATTTTTAAACTTCGGCAGAATTCCGAAGAACAAGAATAGTTCCGTAGCATTTTTAAACTTCAGCAGAATTCCCAGAACAATGGAAGAGTTCCGTAGCATTTTTAAACTTCACCAGAATTCCGAGAACAATGGAAGAGTTCCATAGCATTTTTAAACTTCAGCAGAATTCCGAGAACAATGGAAGAGTTCCGTAGCATTTTTAAACTTCAGCAGAATTCCGAAGAACAATGGAAGAGTTCCGTAGCATTTTTAAACTTCAGCAGAATTCCGAAGAACAATGGAAGAGTTCTGTTGCAGTTTTAAGCTTCATCAGAATTCCGAAGAACAATGGAAGAGTTCCGTAGCATTTTTAAACTTCAGCAGAATTCAGAAGAACAATGTAAGAGTTCCGTAGCATTTTTAAACTTCAGCAGAATTCCGAAGAACAATGGAAGAGTTCCGTAGCATTTTTAAACTTCAGCAGAATTCCGAAGAACAATGGAAGAGTTCCGTTGCAGTTTTTAACTTCATCAGAATTCCGAAGAACAAGGGAAGTGTTCCGCAGCATTTTTAAACTTCAGTAGAACTCAGAAGAACAAGGGAAGAGTTCCGTAGCATATTTAAACTTCAGCAGAATTCCGAAGAACAATGGAAATGATCCGTAATATTTTTAAACTTCAGCAGAATTCCCAAGAACAATGGAAGAGTACCGTAGAATTTATAAACTTCAGCAGAATTCTGAGAACAATGGAAGAGTTCCGTAGCATTTTTAAACTTCACCAGAATTCCAAGAACAATGGAAGAGTTCCGTAGCATTTTTAAACTTCTGCAGAATTCCGAAGAACAATGGAAGAGTTCCGTAGCATTTTTAAACTTCAGCAGAATTCTGAAGAACAATGGAAGAGTTCCGTAGCATTTTTAAACTTCATCAGAATTCCGAAGAACAATGGAAAAATTCTGTAGCATTTTTAAACTTCAGCAGAATTCCGAAGAACAATGGAAGAGTTCCGTAGCATTTTTAAACTTCAGCAGAATTCCGAGAACAATGGAAGGGTTCCGCAGCATTTTTAAACTTCAACACAATTCCGAGAACAATGGAAGAGTTCCGTAGCATTTTTAAACTTCAACAGAATTCTGAGAACAATGCAAGAGTTCAGTAGCATTTTTAAACTTCAGCAGAATTCCGAAGAACAATGGAAGAGTTCCTTAGCATTTTTAAACTTCATCAGAATTCCGAAGAACAATGGAAAAGTTCCGTAGCATTTTTAAACTTCAGAAGAATTCCAAGAACAATGGAAGAATTCCGTAGCATTTTTAAACTTCTGCAGAATTCCGAAGAACAATGGAAGAGTTCCCGTAGCATTTTTAAACTTCAGCAGAATTCCGAAGAACAATAGAAGAGTTCCGTAGCCTTTTTAAACTTCATCAGAATTCCGAAGAACAATGGAAAAGTTCCGTAGCATTTTTAAACTTCAGCAGAATTCCGAAGAACAATGGAAGAGTTCCGTAGCATTTTTAAACTTCAGCAGAATTAAGAATAACAATGGAACAGTTCCGTAGCATTTTTAAACTTCACCAGAATTCCGTGAACAATGGAAGAGTTCCGTAGCATTTTTAAACTTCAGCAGAATTCCGAAGAACAAAGGAAGTGTTCCGTAGCATTTTTAAACTTCAGCAGTATTCTGAAGAACAATGGAAGAGTTCTGTAGCATTTTCAAACTTCAGAAGAATTCCGAGAACAATGGAAGAGTTCCACAGAATTTTTAAACTTCAGCAGAATTCCGAAAAACAATGGAAGAGTTCTGTAGCATTTTTAAACTTCAGCAGAATTCCAAAGAACAATGGAAGAGTTCCGTAGCATTTTTAAACTTCAGCAGAATTCCGAAGAACAATGGAAGAGTTCCGTAGCATTTTTAAATTACAGCAGAATTCCGAAGAACAATGGAAGAGTTCCGTAGCATTTTTAAACTTCACCAGAATTCCGAGAACAATGGATGAGTTCCGCAGCATTTTTAAACTTCACCAGAATTCCGAGGAACAATGGAAGAGTTCCGTAGCATTTTTAAACTTCAGCAGAATTCCGAAGAACAATGGAAGAGTTCCGTAGCATTTTTAAACTTCAACAGAATTCTGAGAACAATGGAAGAGTTCCGTAGCATTTTTAAACTTCAGCAGAATTCCGAAGAACAATGGAAGAGTTCCGTAGCATTTTTAAACTTCAGCAGAATTAAGAATAACAATGGAACAGTTCCGTAGCATTTTTAAACTTCACCAGAATTCCGTGAACAATGGAAGAGTTCCGTAGCATTTTTAAACTTCAGTAGAACTCAGAAGAACAAGGGAAGAGTTCCGTAGCATATTTAAACTTCAGCAGAATTCCGAAGAACAATGGAAATGATCCGTAATATTTTTAAACTTCAGCAGAATTCCCAAGAACAATGGAAGAGTACCGTAGAATTTATAAACTTCAGCAGAATTCTGAGAACAATGGAAGAGTTCCGTAGCATTTTTAAACTTCACCAGAATTCCAAGAACAATGGAAGAGTTCCGTAGCATTTTTAAACTTCTGCAGAATTCCGAAGAACAATGGAAGAGTTCCGTAGCATTTTTAAACTTCAGCAGAATTCTGAAGAACAATGGAAGAGTTCCGTAGCATTTTTAAGCTTCATCAGAATTCCGAAGAACAATGGAAAAATTCTGTAGCATTTTTAAACTTCAGCAGAATTCCGAAGAACAATGGAAGAGTTCCGTAGCATTTTTAAACTTCAGCAGAATTCCGAGAACAATGGAAGAGTTCCGCAGCATTTTTAAACTTCAACAGAATTCCGAGAACAATGGAAGAGTTCCGTAGCATTTTTAAACTTCAGCAGAATTCCGAAGAACAATGTAACAGTTCCATAGCATTTTTAAACTTCAGCAGAATTCCGAAGAACAATGGAAGAGTTCCGTAGCATTTATAAACTTCAGCAGAATTCCGAGAACAGTGGAAGACTTCCGTAGCATTTTTAAACTTCAGCAGAATTCCGAAGAACAATGGAAGAGTTCCATAGCATTTTTAAATTACAGCAGAATTCCGAAGAACAATGGAAGAGTTCCGTAGCATTTTTAAACTTCAGCAGAATTCCGAGAACAATGGATGAGTTCCGCAGCACTTTTAAACTTCACCAGAATTCCGAGGAACAATGGAAGAGTTCCGTAGCATTTTTAAACTTCACCAGAATACCGTGAACAATGGAAGACTTCTGTACCATTTTTAAACTTCAGCAGAATTCCGAAGAACAAAGGAATTGTTCCGTAGCATTTTTACACTTCAGCAGAATTCTGAAGAACAAGAGAAGAGTTCTGTAGTATTTTTAAACTTCAGAAGAATTCCGAGAAAAATGGAAGAGTTCCGTAGCATTTTTAAACTTCAGCAGAATTCCGCAAAACAATGGAAGAGTTCCGTAGCATTTTTAAACTTCAGCAGAATTCCGAAGAACAATGGAAGAGTTCCGCAGCATTTTTAAACTTCAGCAGAATTCCGAAGAACAATGGAAGAGTTCCGTAGCATTTTTAAACTTAAGCAGAATTCCGAAGAACAATGGAATTGATCCGTAACATTTTTAAACTTCAGCAGAATTCCGAAGAACAATGGAAGAGCACCGTAGAATTTATAAGCTTCAGCAGAATTCTGAGAACAATGGAAGAGTTCCGTAGCATTTTTAAACTTCACAGGAATTCCAAGAACAATGGAAGAGTTCCGTAGCATTTTTAAACTTCGGCAGAATTCCGAAGAACAATGGAAAAGTTCCGTAGCATTTTTAAACTTCAGCAGAATTCCGAGAACAATGGAAGAGTTCCGTAGCATTTTTAAACTACACCAAAATTCCGAGAACAAGGGAAGAGTTCCGTAGCATTTTTAAACTTCAGCAGAATTCCGAGAACAATGGAAGAGTTCCGTAGCATTTTTAAACTTCAGCAGAATTCCGAAGAACAATGGAAGAGATCCGTAGCATTTTTAAACTTCAGCAGAATTCCGAAGAACAATGGAAGAGTTCCGTTGCAGTTTTAAGCTTCATCAGAATTCCGAAGAACAATGGAAGAGTTCCGTAGCATTTTTAAACTTCAGCAGAATTCAGAAGAACAATGTAAGAGTTCCGTAGCATTTTTAAACTTCAGCAGAATTCCGAAGAACAATGGAAGAGTTCCGTTGCAGTTTTTAACTTCATCAGAATTCCGAAGAACAAGGGAAGTGTTCCGCAGCATTTTTAAACTTCAGTAGAACTCAGAAGAACAAGGGAAGAGTTCCGTAGCATATTTAAACTTCAGCAGAATTCCGAAGAACAATGGAAATGATCTGTAATATTTTTAAACTTCAGCAGAATTCCCAAGAACAATGGAAGAGTACCGTAGAATGTATAAACTTCAGCAGAATTCTGAGAACAATGGAAGAGTTCCGTAGCATTTTTAAACTTCACCAGAATTCCAAGAACAATGGAAGAGTTCCGTAGCATTTTTAAACTTCTGCAGAATTCCGAAGAACAATGGAAGAGTTCCGTAGCATTTTTAAACTTCAGCAGAATTCTGAAGAACAATGGAAGAGTTCCGTAGCATTTTTAAACTTCATCAGAATTCCGAAGAACAATGGAAAAATTCTGTAGAATTTTTAAACTTCAGCAGAATTCCGAAGAACAATGGAAGAGTTCCGTAGCATTTTTAAACTTCAGCAGAATTCCGAGAACAATGGAAGAGTTCCGCAGCATTTTCAAACTTCAACAGAATTCCGAGAACAATGGAAGAGTTCCGTAGCATTTTTAAACTTCAACAGAATTCTGAGAACAATGGAAGAGTTCCGTAGCATTTTTAAACTTCAGCAGAATTCCCAAGAACAATGGAAGAGTTCCGTAGCATTTTTAAACTTCATCAGAATTCCGAAGAACAATGGAAAAGTTCCGTAGCATTTTTAAACTTCAGCAGAATTCCGAAGAACAATGGAAGAGTTCCGTAGCATTTTTAAACTTCAGCAGAATTAAGAATAACAACGGAACAGTTCCGTAGCATTTTTAAACTTCACCAGAATTCCGTGAACAATGGAAGAGTTCCGTAGCATTTTTAAACTTCAGCAGAATTCCGAAGAACAAAGGAAGTGTTCCGTAGCATTTTTAAACTTCAGCAGTATTCTGAAGAACAATGGAAGAGTTCTGTAGCATTTTCAAACTTCAGAAGAATTCCGAGAACAATGGAAGAGTTCCACAGCATTTTTAAACTTCAGCAGAATTCCGAAAAACAATGGAAGAGTTCCGTAGCATTTTTAAACTTCAGCAGAATTCCAAAGAACAATGGAAGAGTTCCGTAGCATTTTTAAACTTCAGCAGAATTCCGAAGAACAATGGAAGAGTTCCATAGCATTTTTAAATTACAGCAGAATTCCGAAGAACAATGGAAGAGTTCCGTAGCATTTTTAAACTTCAGCAGAATTCCGAGAACAATGGATGAGTTCCGCAGCATTTTTAAACTTCACCAGAATTCCGAGGAACAATCGAAGAGTTCTGTAGCATTTTTAAACTTCAGCAGAATTCCGAAGAACACTGGAAGAGTTCCGTAGCATTTTTAAACTTCAGCAGAATTCCGAAGAACAATGGAAGAGTTCCGTTGCAGATTTAAACTTCATCAGAATTCCGAAGAACAATGGAAGAGTTCCGTAGCATTTTTAAACTTCAGCAGAACTCAGAAGAACAATGAAGAGTCCCGTAGCATTTTTAAACTTCAGCAGAATTCCAAAGAACAATGGAAGAGTTCCGTAGCATTTTTAAACTTCAGTAGAATTAAAAATAACAATGGAAGAGTTCCGTAGCATTTTTAAACTTCACCAGAATACCGTGAACAATGGAAGAGTTCTGTAGCATATTTAAACTTCAGCAGAATTCTGAAGAACAAAGGAAGTGTTCCGTAGCATTTTTAAACTTCAGCAGAATTCTGGAGAACAAGAGAAGAATTCTGTAGCATTTTTAAACTTCAGAAGAATTCCGAGAAAAATGGAAGAGTTCCGTAGCATTTTTAAACTTCAGCAGAATTCCGCAAAACAATGGAAGAGTTCCGTAGCATTTTTAAACTTCAGCAGAATTCCGAAGAACAATGAAAGAGTTCCGTAGCATTTTTAAACTTCAGCAGAATTCCGAAGAACAATGGAAGACTTCCGTAGCATTTTTAAACTTAAGCAGAATTCCGAAGAACAATGGAATTGATCCGTAACATTTTTAAACTTCAGCAGAATTCCCAAGAACAATGGAAGAGCACCGTAGAATTTATAAGCTTCAGCAGAATTCTGAGAACAATGGAAGAGTTCTGTAGCATTTTTAAACTTCACCAGAATTCCAAGAACAATGGAAGAGTTCCGTAGCATTTTTAAACTTCTGCAGAATTCCGAAGAACAATGGAAGAGTTCCGTAGCATTTTTAAACTTCAGCAGAATTCCGAAGAACAATGGAAGAGTTCCGTAGCCTTTTTAAACTTCATCAGAATTCCAAAGAACAATGGAAAAGTTCCATACTATTTTTAAACTTCAGCAGAATTCCGAAGAACAATGGAAGAGTTCCGTAGCATTTTTAAACTTCAGCAGAATTCCGAGAACAATGAATGAGTTCCGTAGCATTTTTAAACTTCACCAGAATTCCGAGAACAATGGAAGAGTTCCGTAGCATTTTTAAACTTCACCAGAATTCCGAGAACAATGGAAGAGTTCCATAGCATTTTTAAACTTCAGCAGAATTCCGAAGAACAATGGAACAGTTCCATAGCATTTTTAAGCTTCAGCAGAATTCCGAAGAACAATGGAAGAGTTCCGTAGCATTTTTAAACTTCGGCAGAATTCCGAAGAACAATGGAATTGATCCGTAACATTTTTAAACTTCAGCAGAATTCCCAAGAACAATGGAAGAGCACCGTAGAATTTATAAGCTTCAGCAGAATTCTGAGAACAATGGAAGAGTTCCGTAGCATTTTTAAACTTCACCAGAATTCCAAGAACAATGGAAGAGTTCCGTAGCATTTTTAAACTTCTGCAGAATTCCGAAGAACAATGGAAGAGTTCCGTAGCATTTTTAAACTTCAGCAGAATTCTGAAGAACAATGGAACAGTTCCGTAGCCTTTTTAAACTTCATCAGAATTCCGAAGAACAATGGAAAAGTTCCGTACCATTTTTAAACTTCAGCAGAATTCCGAAGAACAATGGAAGAGTTCCGTAGCATTTTTAAACTTCAGCAGAATTCCGAGAACAATGGATGAGTTCCGTAGCATTTTTAAACGTCACCAGAATTCCGAGAACAATGGAAGAGTTCCGTAGCATTTTTAAACTTCACCAGAATTCCGAGAACAATGGAAGAGTTCCATAGCATTTTTAAACTTCAGCAGAATTCCGAAGAACAATGGAACAGTTCCATAGCATTTTTAAGCTTCAGCAGAATTCTGAAGAACAATGGAAGAGTTCCGTAGCATTTTTAAACTTCAGCAGAATTCTGAGAACAATGGAAGAGTTCTGTAGCATTTTTAAACTTCACCAGAATTCCGAGAACAATGGAAGAGTTCCGTAGCATTTTTAAACTTCAGCAGAATTCCGAGAACAATGGAATAGTTCCGTAGCATTTTTAAACTTCAGCAGAATTCCGAAGAACAATGGAAGAGTTCCGTAGCATTTTTAAACTTCAGCAGAATTCCAAACAACAATGGAAGAGTTCCGTTGCAGTTTTAAGCTTCATCAGAGTTCCGAAGAACAATGGAAGAGTTCCGTAGCATTTTTACACTTCAGCAGAATTCAGAAGAACAATGTAAGAGTTCCATAGCATTTTTAAACTTCAGCAGAATTCCGAAGAACAATGGAAGAGTTCCGTAGCATTTTTAAACTTCAGCAGAATTCTGAAGAACAATGGAAGAGTTCCATTGCAGTTTTAAACTTCATCAGAATTCCGAAGAACATTGGAAGAGTTCCGCAGCATTTTTAAACTTCAGCAGAACTCAGAAGAACAATGGAAGAGTTCCGTAGCATTTTTAAACTTCAGCAGAATTCCGAAGAACAAAGGAATTGTTCAGTAGCATTTTTAAACTTCAGCAGAATTCTGAAGAACAAGAGAAGAGTTCTGTAGTATTTTTAAACTTCAGAAGAATTCCGAGAAAAATGGAAGAGTTCCGTAGCATTTTTAAACTTCAGCAGAATTCCGCAAAACAATGGAAGAGTTCCGTAGCATTTTTAAACTTCAGCAGAATTCCGAAGAACAATGGAAGAGTTCCGCAGCATTTTTAAACTTCAGCAGAATTCCGAAGAACAATGGAAGAGTTCCGTAGCATTTTTAAACTTAAGCAGAATTCCGAAGAACAATGGAATTGATCCGTAACATATTTAAACTTCAGCAGAATTCCCAAGAACAATGGAAGAGCACAGTAGAATTTATAAGCTTCAGCAGAATTCTGAGAACAATGGAAGAGTTCCGTAGCATTTTTAAACTTCACAGGAATTCCAAGAACAATGGAAGAGTTCCGTAGAATTTTTAAACTTCGGCAGAATTCCGAAGAACAATGGAATAGTTCCGTAGCATTTTTAAACTTCAGCAGAATTCCGAGAACAATGGAAGAGTTCCGTAGCATTTTTAAACTTCACCAGAATTCCGAGAACAATGGAAGAGTTCCGTAGCATTTTTAAACTTCAGCAGAATACCGAAAACAATGGAAGAGTTCCGTAGCATTTTTAAACTTCAGCAGAATTCCGAAGAACAATGGAAGAGTTCCGTAGCATTTTTAAACTTCAGCAGAATTCCGAAGAACAATGGAAGAGTTCCGTTGCAGTTTTAAGCTTCATCAGAATTCCGAAGAACAATGGAAGAGTTCCGTAGCATTTTTAAACTTCAGCAGAATTCCCAAGAACAATGGAAGAGTACCGTAGAATTTATAAACTTCAGCAGAATTCCAAGAACAATGGAAGAGTTCCGTAGCATTTTTAAACTTCTGCAGAATTCCGAAGAACAATGGAAGAGTTCCGTAGCATTTTTAAACTTCAGCAGAATTCTGAAGAACAATGGAAGAGTTCCGTAGCATTTTTAAACTTCATCAGAATTCCGAAGAACAATGGAAAAATTCTGTAGCATTTTTAAACTTCAGCAGAATTCCGAAGAACAATGGAAGAGTTCCGTAGCATTTTTAAACTTCAGCAGAATTCCGAGAACAATGGAAGAGTTCCGCAGCATTTTTAAACTTCAACAGAATTCCGAGAACAATGGAAGAGTTCCGTAGCATTTTTAAACTTCAACAGAATTCTGAGAACAATGGAAGAGTTCCGTAGCATTTTTAAACTTCAGCAGAATTCCGAAGAACAATGGAAGAGTTCCGTAGCATTTTTAAACTTCATCAGAATTCCGAAGAACAATGGAAAAGTTCCGTAGCATTTTTAAACTTCAGCAGAATTCCGAAGAACAATGGAAGAGTTCCGTAGCATTTTTAAACTTCAGCAGAATTAAGAATAACAATGGAACAGTTCCGTAGCATTTTTAAACTTCACCAGAATTCCGTGAACAATGGAAGAGTTCCGTAGCATTTTTAAACTTCAGCAGAATTCCGAAGAACAAAGGAAGTGTTCCGTAGCATTTTTAAACTTCAGCAGTATTCTGAAGAACAATGGAAGAGTTCTGTAGGATTTTCAAACTTCAGAAGAATTCCGAGAACAATGGAAGAGTTCCACAGCATTTTTAAACTTCAGCAGAATTCCGAAAAACAATGGAAGAGTTCCGTAGCATTTTTAAACTTCAGCAGAATTCCAAAGAACAATGGAAGAGTTCCGTAGCATTTTTAAACTTCAGCAGAATTCCGAAGAACAATGGAAGAGTTCCGTAGCATTTTTAAATTACAGCAGAATTCCGAAGAACAATGGAAGAGTTCCGTAGCATTTTTAAACTTCAGCAGAATTCCGAGAACAATGGATGAGTTCCGCAGCATTTTTAAACTTCACCAGAATTCCGAGGAACAATGGAAGAGTTCTGTAGCATTTTTAAACTTCAGCAGAATTCCGAAGAACAATGGAAGAGTTCCGTAGCATTTTTAAACTTCAGCAGAATTCCGAGAACAATGGATGAGTTCCGTAGCATTTTTAAACGTCACCAGAATTCCGAGAACAATGGAAGAGTTCCGTAGCATTTTTAAACTTCACCAGAATTCCGAGAACAATGGAAGAGTTCCGTAGCATTTTTAAACTTCAGCAGAATTCCGAAGAACAATGGAAGATTTCCGTAGCATTTTTAAACTTCAGCAGAATTCCAAACAACAATGGAAGAGTTCCGTTGCAGTTTTAAGCTTCATCAGAGTTCCGAAGAACAATGGAAGAGTTCCGTAGCATTTTTAAACTTCAGCAGAATTCAGAAGAACAATGTAAGAGTTCCATAGCATTTTTAAACTTCAGCAGAATTCCGAAGAACAATGGAAGAGTTCCGTAGCATTTTTAAACTTCAGCAGAATTCTGAAGAACAATGGAAGAGTTCCGTTGCAGTTTTAAACTTCATCAGAATTCCGAAGAACAATGGAAGAGTTCCGCAGCATTTTTAAACTTCAGCAGAACTCAGAAGAACAATGGAAGAGTTCCGTAGCATTTTTAAACTTCAGCAGAATTCCGAAGAACAATCAAAGCGTTCCATAGCATTTTTAAACTTCAGCAGAATTCCGAAGAACAATGGAAGAGTTCCGTAGCATTTTTAAACTTCAGCAGAATTCCGAAGAACAATGGAAATGATCCGTAACATTTTTAAACTTCAGCAGAATTCCGAAGAACAAAGGAATTGTTCCGTAGCATTTTTAAACTTCAGCAGAATTCTGAAGAACAAGAGAAGAGTTCTGTAGTATTTTTAAACTTCAGAAGAATTCCGAGAAAAATGGAAGAGTTCCGTAGCATTTTTAAACTTCAGCAGAATTCCGCAAAACAATGGAAGAGTTCCATAGCATTTTTAAACTTCAGCAGACTTCCGAAGAACAATGGAAGAGTTCCGCAGCATTTTTAAACTTCAGCAGAATTCCTAAGAACAATGGAAGAGTTCCGTAGCATTTTTAAACTTAAGCAGAATTCCGAAGAACAATGGAATTGATCCGTAACATTTTTAAACTTCAGCAGAATTCCCAAGAACAATGGAAGAGCACAGTAGAATTTATAAGCTTCAGCAGAATTCTGAGAACAATGGAAGAGTTCCGTAGCATTTTTAAACTTCACAGGAATTCCAAGAACAATGGAAGAGTTCCGTAGCATTTTTAAACTTCGGCAGAATTCCGAAGAACAATGCAATAGTTCCGTAGCATTTTTAAACTTCAGCACAATTCCGGGAACAATGGAAGAGTTCCGTAGCATTTTTAAACTTCACCAGAATTCCGAGAACAATGGAAGAGTTCTGTAGCATTTTTAAACTTCAGCAGAATTCCGAAAACAATGGAAGAGTTCCGTAGCATTTTTAAACTTCAGCAGAATTCCGAAGAACAATGGAAGAGTTCCGTTGCAGTTTTAAGCTTCATCAGAATTCCGAAGAACAATGGAAGAGTTCCGTAGCATTTTTAAACTTCAGCAGAATTCAGAAGAACAATGTAAGAGTTCCGTAGCATTTTTAAACTTCAGCAGAATTCCGAAGAACAATGGAAGAGTTCCGTAGCATTTTTAAACTTCAGCAGAATTCCGAAGAACAATGGAAGAGTTCCGTAGCATTTTTAAACTTCAGCAGAATTCCCAAGAACAATGGAAGAGTACCGTAGAATTTACAAACTTCAGCAGAATTCTGAGAACAATGGAAGAGTGCCGTAGCATTTTTAAACTTCACCAGAATTCCAAGAACAATGGAAGAGTTCCGTAGCATTTTTAAACTTCTGCAGAATTCCGAAGAACAATGGAAGAGTTCCGTAGCATTTTTAAACTTCAGCAGAATTCTGAAGAACAATGGAAGAGTTCCGTAGCATTTTTAAACTTCATCAGAATTCCGAAGAACAATGGAAAAATTCTGTAGCATTTTTAAACTTCAGCAGAATTCCGAAGAACAATGGAAGAGTTCCGTAGCATTTTTAAACTTCAGCAGAATTCCGAGAACAATGGAAGAGTTCCGCAGCATTTTTAAACTTCAACAGAATTCCGAGAACAATGGAAGAGTTCCGTAGCATTTTTAAGCTTCAACAGAATTCTGAGAACAATGGAAGAGTTCCGTAGCATTTTTAAACTTCAGCAGAATTCCGAAGAACAATGGAAAAGTTCCGTAGCATTTTTAAACTTCAGCAGAATTCCGAAGAACAATGGAAGAGTTCCGTAGCATTTTTAAACTTCAGCAGAATTAAGAATAACAATGGAACAGTTCCGTAGCATTTTTAAACTTCACCAGAATTCCGTGAACAATGGAAGAGTTCCGTAGCATTTTTAAACTTCAGCAGAATTCCGAAGAACAAAGGAAGTGTTCCGTAGCATTTTTAAACTTCAGCAGTATTCTGAAGAACAATGGAAGAGTTCTGTAGGATTTTCAAACTTCAGAAGAATTCCGAGAACAATGGAAGAGTTCCACAGCATTTTTAAACTTCAGCAGAATTCTGAAAAACAATGGAAGAGTTCCGTAGCATTTTTAAACTTCAGCAGAATTCCAAAGAACAATGGAAGAGTTCCGTAGCATTTTTAAACTTCATCAGAATTCCGAAGAACAATGGAAGAGTTCCGTAGCATTTTTAAATTACAGCAGAATTCCGAAGAACAATGGAAGAGTTCCGTAGCATTTTTAAACTTCAGCAGAATTCCGAGAACAATGGATGAGTTCCGCAGCATTTTTAAACTTCACCAGAATTCCGAGGAACAATGGAAGAGTTCTGTAGCATTTTTAAACTTCAGCAGAATTCCGAAGAACAATGGAAGAGTTCCGTAGCATTTTTAAACTTCAGCAGAATTCCGAAGAACAATGGAAGAGTTCCGTTGCAGTTTTAAACTTCATCAGAATTCCGAAGAACAATGGAAGAGTTCCGTAGCATTTTTAAACTTCAGCAGAATTCCGAAGAACAATGGAAGAGTTCCGTAGCATTTTTAAATTACAGCAGAATTCCGAAGAACAATGGAAGAGTTCCGTAGCATTTTTAAACTTCAGCAGAATTCCGAGAACAATGGATGAGTTCCGCAGCATTTTTAAACTTCACCAGAATTCCGAGGAACAATGGAAGAGTTCTGTAGCATTTTTAAACTTCAGCAGAATTCCGAAGAACAATGGAAGAGTTCCGTAGCATTTTTAAACTTCAGCAGAATTCCGAAGAACAATGGAAGAGTTCCGTTGCAGTTTTAAACTTCATCAGAATTCCGAAGAACAATGGAAGAGTTCCGTAGCATTTTTAAACTTCAGCAGAACTCAGAAGAACAATGAAGAGTCCCGTAGCATTTTTAAACTTCAGCAGAATTCCAAAGAACAATGGAAGAGTTCCGTAGCATTTTTAAACTTCAGTAGAATTAAAAATAACAATGGAAGAGTTCCGTAGCATTTTTAAACTTCACCAGAATACCGTGAACAATGGGAGAGTTCTGTAGCATTTTTAAACTTCAGCAGAATTCCGAAGAACAAAGGAAGTGTTCCGTAGCATTTTTAAACTTCAGCAGAATTCTGAAGAACAAGAGAAGAATTCTGTAGCATTTTTAAACTTCAGAAGAATTCCGAGAAAAATGGAAGAGTTCCGTAGCATTTTTAAACTTCAGCAGAATTCCGCAAAACAATGGAAGAGTTCCGTAGCATTTTTAAACTTCAGCAGAATTCCGAAGAACAATGAAAGAGTTCCGTAGCATTTTTAAACTTCAGCAGAATTCCGAAGAACAATGGAATACTTCCGTAGCATTTTTAAACTTCAGCAGAATTCCGAAGAACAATGAAAGAGTTCCGTAGCATTTTTAAACTTCAGCAGAATTCCCAAGAACAATGGAAGAGCACCGTAGAATTTATAAGCTTCAGCAGAATTCTGAGAACAATGGAAGAGTTCCGTAGCATTTTTAAACTTCACCAGAATTCCAAGAACAATGGAAGAGTTCCGTAGCATTTTTAAACTTCTGCAGAATTCCGAAGAACAATGGAAGAGTTCCGTAGCATTTTTAAACTTCAGCAGAATTCCGAAGAACAATGGAAGAGTTCCGTAGCCTTTTTAAACTTCATCAGAATTCCGAAGAACAATGGAAAAGTTCCATACTATTTTTAAACTTCAGCAGAATTCCGAAGAACAATGGAAGAGTTCCGTAGCATTTTTAAACTTCAGCAGAATTCCGAGAACAATGGATGAGTTCCGTAGCATTTTTAAACTTCACCAGAATTCCGAGAACAATGGAAGAGTTCCATCGCATTTTTAAACTTCAGCAGAATTCCGAAGAACAATGGAACAGTTCCATAGCATTTTTAAGCTTCAGCAGAATTCCGAAGAACAATGGAAGAGTTCCGTAGCATTTTTAAACTTCAGCAGAATTCCGAGAACAATGGAAGAGTTCCGCAGCATTTTTAAACTTCACCAGAATTCCGAGGAACAATGGAAGAGTTCTGTAGCATTTTTAAACTTCAGCAGAATTCCGAAGAACAATGGAAGAGTTCCGTAGCATTTTTAAACTTCAGCAGAATTCCGAAGAACAATGGAAGAGTTCCGTTGCAGTTTTAAACTTCATCAGAATTCCGAAGAACAATGGAAGAGTTCCGTAGCATTTTTAAACTTCAGCAGAATTCCGAAGAACAATGGAAGAGTTCCGTAGCATTTTTAAATTACAGCAGAATTCCGAAGAACAATGGAAGAGTTCCGTAGCATTTTTAAACTTCAGCAGAATTCCGAGAACAATGGATGAGTTCCGCAGCATTTTTAAACTTCACCAGAATTCCGAGGAACAATGGAAGAGTTCTGTAGCATTTTTAAACTTCAGCAGAATTCCGAATAACAATGGAAGAGTTCCGTAGCATTTTTAAACTTCAGCAGAATTCCGAAGAACAATGGAAGAGTTCCGTTGCAGTTTTAAACTTCATCAGAATTCCGAAGAACAATGGAAGAGTTCCGTAGCATTTTTAAACTTCAGCAGAACTCAGAATAACAATGAAGAGTCCCGTAGCATTTTTAAACTTCAGCAGAATTCCAAAGAACAATGGAAGAGTTCCGTAGCATTTTTAAACTTCAGTAGAATTAAAAATAACAATGGAAGAGTTCCGTAGCATTTTTAAACTTCACCAGAATACCGTGAACAATGGAAGAGTTCTGTAGCAATTTTAAACTTCAGCAGAATTCCGAAGAACAAAGGAAGTGTTCCGTAGCATTTTTAAACTTCAGCAGAATTCTGAAGAACAAGAGAAGAATTCTGTAGCATTTTTAAACTTCAGAAGAATTCCGAGAAAAATGGAAGAGTTCCGTAGCATTTTTAAACTTCAGCAGAATTCCGCAAAACAATGGAAGAGTTCCGTAGCATTTTTAAACTTCAGCAGAATTCCGAAGAACAATGAAAGAGTTCCGTAGCATTTTTAAACTTCAGCAGAATTCCGAAGAACAATGGAAGACTTCCGTAGCATTTTTAAACTTAAGCAGAATTCCGAAGAACAATGGAATTGATCCGTAACATTTTTAAACTTCAGCAGAATTCCCAAGAACAATGGAAGAGCACCGTAGAATTTATAAGCTTCAGCAGAATTCTGAGAACAATGGAAGAGTTCCGTAGCATTTTTAAACTTCAGCAGAATTCCGAAGAACAATGGAAGAGTTCCGTTGCAGTTTTAAACTTCATCAGAATTCCGAAGAACAATGGAAGAGTTCCGTAGCATTTTTAAACTTCAGCAGAACTCAGAAGAACAATGAAGAGTCCCGTAGCATTTTTAAACTTCAGCAGAATTCCAAAGAACAATGGAAGAGTTCCGTAGCATTTTTAAATTTCAGTAGAATTAAAAATAACAATGGAAGAGTTCCGTAGCATTTTTAAACTTCACCAGAATACCGTGAACAATGGGAGAGTTCTGTAGCATTTTTAAACTTCAGCAGAATTCCGAAGAACAAAGGAAGTGTTCCGTAGCATTTTTAAACTTCAGCAGAATTCTGAAGAACAAGAGAAGAATTCTGTAGCATTTATAAACTTCAGAAGAATTCCGAGAAAAATGGAAGAGTTCCGTAGCATTTTTAAACTTCAGCAGAATTCCGCAAAACAATGGAAGAGTTCCGTAGCATTTTTAAACTTCAGCAGAATTCCGAAGAACAATGAAAGAGTTCCGTAGCATTTTTAAACTTCAGCAGAATTCCGAAGAACAATGGAAGTCTTCCGTAGCATTTTTAAACTTAAGCAGAATTCCGAAGAACAATGGAATTGATCCGTAACATTTTTAAACTTCAGCAGAATTCCCAAGAACAATGGAAGAGCACCGTAGAATTTATAAGCTTCAGCAGAATTCTGAGAACAATGGAAGAGTTCCGTAGCATTTTTAAACTTCACCAGAATTCCAAGAACAATGGAAGAGTTCCGTAGCATTTTTAAACTTCTGCAGAATTCCGAAGAACAATGGAAGAGTTCCGTAGCATTTTTAAACTTCAGCAGAATTCCGAAGAACAATGGAAGAGTTCTGTAGCCTTTTTAAACTTCATCAGAATTCCGAAGAACAATGGAAAAGTTCCATACTATTTTTAAACTTCAGCAGAATTCCGAAGAACAATGGAAGAGTTCCGTAGCATTTTTAAACTTCAGCAGAATTCCGAGAACAATGGATGAGTTCCGTAGCATTTTTAAACTTCACCAGAATTCCGAGAACAATGGAAGAGTTCCATAGCATTTTTAAACTTCAGCAGAATTCCGAAGAACAATGGAACAGTTCCATAGCATTTTTAAGCTTCAGCAGAATTCCGAAGAACAATGGAAGAGTTCCGTAGCATTTTTAAACTTCAGCAGAATTCCGAGAACAATGGAAGAGTTCCGCAGCATTTTTAAACTTCACCAGAATTCCGAGGAACAATGGAAGAGTTCTGTAGCATTTTTAAACTTCAGCAGAATTCCGAAGAACAATGGAAGAGTTCCGTAGCATTTTTAAACTTCAGCAGAATTCCGAAGAACAATGGAAGAGTTCCGTTGCAGTTTTAAACTTCATCAGAATTCCGAAGAACAATGGAAGAGTTCCGTAGCATTTTTAAACTTCAGCAGAATTCCGAAGAACAATGGAAGAGTTCCGTAGCATTTTTAAATTACAGCAGAATTCCGAAGAACAATGGAAGAGTTCCGTAGCATTTTTAAACTTCAGCAGAATTCCGAGAACAATGGATGAGTTCCGCAGCATTTTTAAACTTCACCAGAATTCCGAGGAACAATGGAAGAGTTCTGTAGCATTTTTAAACTTCAGCAGAATTCCGAAGAACAATGGAAGAGTTCCGTAGCATTTTTAAACTTCAGCAGAATTCCGAAGAACAATGGAATAGTTCCGTTGCAGTTTTAAACTTCATCAGAATTCCGAAGAACAATGGAAGAGTTCCGTAGCATTTTTAAACTTCAGCAGAACTCAGAAGAACAATGAAGAGTCCCGTAGCATTTTTAAACTTCAGCAGAATTCCAAAGAACAATGGAAGAGTTCCGTAGCATTTTTAAACTTCAGTAGAATTAAAAATAACAATGGAAGAGTTCCGTAGCATTTTTAAACTTCACCAGAATACCGTGAACAATGGAAGAGTTCTGTAGCATTTTTAAACTTCAGCAGAATTCCGAAGAACAAAGGAAGTGTTCCGTAGCATTTTTAAACTTCAGCAGAATTCTGAAGAACAAGAGAAGAATTCTGTAGCATTTTTAAACTTCAGAAGAATTCCGAGAAAAATGGAAGAGTTCCGTAGCATTTTTAAACTTCAGCAGAATTCCGCAAAACAATGGAAGAGTTCCGTAGCATTTTTAAACTTAAGCAGAATTCCGAAGAACAATGGAAGAGTTCCGTAGCATTTTTAAACTTCAGCAGAATTCCGAAGAACAATGGAAGAGTTCCGTAGCCTTTTTAAACTTCACCAGAATTCCGAAGAACAATGGAAAAGTTCCATACTATTTTTAAACTTCAGCAGAATTCCGAAGAACAATGGAAGAGTTCCGTAGCATTTTTAAACTTCAGCAGAATTCCGAGAACAATGGATGAGTTCCGTAGCATTTTTAAACTTCACCAGAATTCCGAGAACAATGGAAGAGTTCCATAGCATTTTTAAACTTCAGCAGAATTCCGAAGAACAATGGAACAGTTCCATAGCATTTTTAAGCTTCAGCAGAATTCCGAAGAACAATGGAAGAGTTCCGTAGCATTTTTAAACTTCAGCAGAATTCCGAAGAACAATGGAATTGATCCGTAACATTTTTAAACTTCAGCAGAATTCCCAAGAACAATGGAAGAGCACCGTAGAATTTATAAGCTTCAGCAGAATTCTGAGAACAATGGAAGAGTTCCGTAGCATTTTTAAACTTCACCAGAATTCCAAGAATAATGGAAGAGTTCCGTAGCATTTTTAAACTTCTGCAGAATTCCGAAGAACAATGGAAGAGTTCCGTAGCATTTTTAAACTTCAGCAGAATTCCGAAGAACAATGGAAGAGTTCCGTAGCATTTTTAAACTTCAGCAGAATTCTCCGAACAATGGAAGAGTTCCGTAGCATTTTTAAACTTCACAGGACTTCCAAGAACAATGGAAGAGTTCTGTAGCATTTTTAAACTTCGGCAGAATTCCGAAGAACAATGGAATAGTTCCATAGCATTTTTAAACTTCAGCAGAATTCCGAGAACAATGGAAGAGTTCCGTAGCATTTTTAAACTTCACCAGAATTCCGAGAACAATGGAAGAGTTCCGTAGCATTTTTAAACTTCAGCAGAATTCCGAAAACAATGGAAGAGTTCCGTAGCATTTTTAAACTTCAGCAGAATTCCGAAGAACACTGGAAGAGTTCCGTAGCATTTTTAAACTTCAGCAGAATTCCGAAGAACAATGGAAGAGTTCCGTTGCAGTTTTAAGCTTCATCAGAATTCCGAAGAACAATGGAAGAGTTCCGTAGCATTTTTAAACTTCAGCAGAATTCAGAAGAACAGTGTAAGAGTTCCGTAGCATTTTTAAACTTCAGCAGAATTCCGAAGAACAATGGAAGAGTTCCGTAGCATTTTTAAACTTCAGCAGAATTCCGAAGAACAATGGAAGAGTTCCGTTGCAGTTTTTAACTTCATCAGAATTCCGAAGAACAAGGGAAGTGTTCCGCAGCATTTTTAAACTTCAGTAGAACTCAGAAGAAAAAGGGAAGAGTTCCGTAGCATATTTAAACTTCAGCAGAATTCTGAAGAACAATGGAAATGATCCGTAATATTTTTAAACTTCAGCAGAATTCTCAAGAACAATGGAAGAGTACCGTAGAATTTATAAACTTCAGCAGAATTCTGAGAACAATGGAAGAGTTCCGTAGCATTTTTAAACTTCACCAGAATTCCAAGAACAATGGAAGAGTTCCGTAGCATTTTTAAACTTCTGCAGAATTCCGAAGAACAATGGAAGAGTTCCGTAGCATTTTTAAACTTCAGCAGAATTCTGAAGAACAATGGAAGAGTTCCGTAGCATTTTTAAACTTCATCAGAATTCCGAAGAACAATGGAAAAATTCTGTAGCATTTTTAAACTTCAGCAGAATTCCGAAGAACAATGGAAGAGTTCCGTAGCATTTTTAAACTTCAGCAGAATTCCGAGAACAATGGAAGAGTTCCGCAGCATTTTTAAACTTCAACAGAATTCCGAGAACAATGGAAGAGTTCCGTAGCATTTTTAAACTTCAACAGAATTCTGAGAACAATGGAAGAGTTCCGTAGCATTTTTAAACTTCAGCAGAATTCCGAAGAACAATGGAAGAGTTCCGTAGCATTTTTAAACTTCATCAGAATTCCGAAGAACAATGTAAAAGTTCCGTAGCATTTTTAAACTTCAGCAGAATTCCGAAGAACAATGGAAGACTTCCGTAGCATTTTTAAACTTCAGCAGAATTAAGAATAACAATGGAACAGTTCCGTAGCATTTTTAAACTTCACCAGAATTCCGTGAACAATGGAAGAGTTCCGTAGCATTTTTAAACTTCAGCAGAATTCCGAAGAACAAAGGAAGTGTTCCGTAGCATTTTTAAACTTCAGCAGTATTCTGAAGAACAATGGAAGAGTTCTGTAGCATTTTCAAACTTCAGAAGAATTCCGAGAACAATGGAAGAGTTCCACAGCATTTTTAAACTTCAGCAGAATTCCGAAAAACAATGGAAGAGTTCCGTAGCATTTTTAAACTTCAGCAGAATTCCGAAGAACAATGGAAGAGTTCCGTAGCATTTTTAAATTACAGCAGAATCCCGAAGAACAATGGAAGAGTTCCGTAGCATTTTTAATCTTCAGCAGAATTCCGAGAACAATGGATGAGTTCCGCAGCATTTTTAAACTTCACCAGAATTCCGAGGAACAATGGAAGAGTTCTGTAGCATTTTTAAACTTCAGCAGAATTCCGAAGAACAATGGAAGAGTTCCGTAGCATTTTTAAACTTCAGCAGAATTCCGAAGAACAATGGAAGAGTTCCGTTGCAGTTTTAAACTTCATCAGAATTCCGAAGAACAATGGAAGAGTTCCGTAGCATTTTTAAACTTCAGCAGAACTCAGAAGAACAATGAAGAGTCCCATAGCATTTTTAAACTTCAGCAGAATTCCAAAGAACAATGGAAGAGTTCCGTAGCATTTTTAAACTTCAGTAGAATTAAAAATAACAATGGAAGAGTTCCGTAGCATTTTTAAACTTCACCAGAATACGGTGAACAATGGAAGAGTTCTGTAGCATTTTTAAACTTCAGCAGAATTCCGAAGAACAAAGGAAGTGTTCCGTAGCATTTTTAAACTTCAGCAGAATTCTGAAGAACAAGAGAAGAATTCTGTAGCATTTTTAAACTTCAGAAGAATTCCGAGAAAAATGGAAGAGTTCCGTAGCATTTTTAAACTTCAGCAGAATTCCGCAAAACAATGGAAGAGTTCCGTAGCATTTTTAAACTTCAGCAGAATTCCGAAGAACAATGAAAGAGTTTCGTAGCATTTTTAAACTTCAGCAGAATTCCGAAGAACAATGGAAGACTTCCGTAGCATTTTTAAACTTAAGCAGAAATCCGAAGAACAATGGAATTGATCCGTAACATTTTTAAACTTCAGCAGAATTCCCAAGAACAATGGAAGAGCACCGTAGAATTTATAAGCTTCAGCAGAATTCTGAGAACAATGGAAGAGTTCCGTAGCATTTTTAAACTTCACCAGAATACCAAGAACAATGGAAGAGTTCCGTAGCATTTTTAAACTTCTGCAGAATTCCGAAGAACAATGGAAGAGTTCCGTAGCATTTTTAAACTTCAGCAGAATTCCGAAGAACAATGGAAGAGTTCCGTAGCCTTTTTAAACTTCATCAGAATTCCGAAGAACAATGGAAGAGTTCCGTAGCATTTTTAAATTACAGCAGAATCCCGAAGAACAATGGAAGAGTTCCGTAGCATTTTTAATCTTCAGCAGAATTCCGAGAACAATGGATGAGTTCCGCAGCATTTTTAAACTTCACCAGAATTCCGAGGAACAATGGAAGAGTTCTGTAGCATTTTTAAACTTCAGCAGAATTCCGAAGAACAATGGAAGAGTTCCGTAGCATTTTTAAACTTCAGCAGAATTCCGAAGAACAATGGAAGAGTTCCGTTGCAGTTTTAAACTTCATCAGAATTCCGAAGAACAATGGAAGAGTTCCGTAGCATTTTTAAACTTCAGCAGAACTCAGAAGAACAATGAAGAGTCCCATAGCATTTTTAAACTTCAGCAGAATTCCAAAGAACAATGGAAGAGTTCCGTAGCATTTTTAAACTTCAGTAGAATTAAAAATAACAATGGAAGAGTTCCGTAGCATTTTTAAACTTCACCAGAATACGGTGAACAATGGAAGAGTTCTGTAGCATTTTTAAACTTCAGCAGAATTCCGAAGAACAAAGGAAGTGTTCCGTAGCATTTTTAAACTTCAGCAGAATTCTGAAGAACAAGAGAAGAATTCTGTAGCATTTTTAAACTTCAGAAGAATTCCGAGAAAAATGGAAGAGTTCCGTAGCATTTTTAAACTTCAGCAGAATTCCGCAAAACAATGGAAGAGTTCCGTAGCATTTTTAAACTTCAGCAGAATTCCGAAGAACAATGAAAGAGTTTCGTAGCATTTTTAAACTTCAGCAGAATTCCGAAGAACAATGGAAGACTTCCGTAGCATTTTTAAACTTAAGCAGAATTCCGAAGAACAATGGAATTGATCCGTAACATTTTTAAACTTCAGCAGAATTCCCAAGAACAATGGAAGAGCACCGTAGAATTTATAAGCTTCAGCAGAATTCTGAGAACAATGGAAGAGTTCCGTAGCATTTTTAAACTTCACCAGAATACCAAGAACAATGGAAGAGTTCCGTAGCATTTTTAAACTTCTGCAGAATTCCGAAGAACAATAGAAGAGTTCCGTAGCATTTTTAAACTTCAGCAGAATTCCGAAGAACAATGGAAGAGTTCCGTAGCCTTTTTAAACTTCATCAGAATTCCGAAGAACAATGGAAAAGTTCCATACTATTTTTAAACTTCAGCAGAATTCCGAAGAACAATGGAAGAGTTCCGTAGCATTTTTAAACTTCAGCAGAATTCCGAGAACAATGGATGAGTTCCGTAGCATTTTTAAACTTCACCAGAATTCCGAGAACAATGGAAGAGTTCCGTAGCATTTTTAAACTTCACCAGAATTCCGAGAACAATGGAAGAGTTCCATAGCATTTTTAAACTTCAGCAGAATTCCGAAGAACAATGGAACAGTTCCATAGCATTTTTAAGCTTCAGCAGAATTCCGAAGAACAATGGAAGAGTTCCGTAGCATTTTTAAACTTCAGCAGAATTCCGAAGAACAATGGAATTGATCCGTAACATTTTTAAACTTCAGCAGAATTCCCAAGAACAATGGAAGAGCACCGTAGAATTTATAAGCTTCAGCAGAATTCTGAGAACAATGGAAGAGTTCCATAGATTTTTAAACTTCACCAGAATTCCAAGAACAATGGAAGAGTTCCGTAGCATTTTTAAACTTCTGCAGAATTCCGAAGAACAATGGAAGAGTGCCGTAGCATTTTTAAACTTCAGCAGAATTTCGATGAACAATGGAAGAGTTCCGTAGCCTTTTTAAACTTCATCAGAATTCCGAAGAACAATGGAAAAGTTCCGTACCATTTTTAAACTTCAGCAGAATTCCGAAGAACAATGGAAGAGTTCCGTAGCATTTTTAAACTTCAGCAGAATTCCGAGAACAATGGATGAGTTCCGTAGCATTTTTAAACGTCACCAGAATTCCGAGAACAATGGAAGAGTTCCGTAGCATTTTTAAACTTCACCAGAATTCCGAGAACAATGGAAGAGTTCCATAGCATTTTTAAACTTCAGCAGAATTCCGAAGAACAATGGAAGAGTTCCGTAGCATTTTTAAACTTCTGCAGAATTCCGAGGAACAATGGAAGAGTTCCGTTGCAGTTTTAAGCTTCATCAGAGTTCCGAAGAACAATTGAAGAGTTCCGTAGCATTTTTAAACTTCAGCAGAACTCAGAAGAACAATGTAAGAGTTCCATAGCATTTTTAAACTTCAGCAGAATTCCGAAGAACAATGGAAGAGTTCCGTAGCATTTTTAAACTTCAGCAGAATTCTGAAGAACAATGGAAGAGTTCCGTTGCAGTTTTAAACTTCATCAGAATTCCGAAGAACAATGGAAGAGTTCCGCAGCATTTTTAAACTTCAGCAGAACTCAGAAGAACAATGGAAGAGTTCCGTAGCATTTTTAAACTTCAGCAGAATTCCGAAGAACAATCGAAGAGTTCCATAGCATTTTTAAACTTCAGCAGAATTCCGAAGAACAATGGAAGAGTTCCGTAGCATTTTTAAATTACAGCAGAATTCCGAAGAACAATGGAAGAGTTCCGTAGCATTTTTAAGCTTCAGCAGAATTCCGAGAACAATGGATGAGTTCCGCAGCATTTTTAAACTTCACCAGAATTCCGAGGAACAATGGAAGAGTTCTGTAGCATTTTTAAACTTCAGCAGAATTCCGAAGAACAATGGAAGAGTTCCGTAGCATTTTTAAACTTCAGCAGAATTCCGAGAACAATGGATGAGTTCCGTAGCATTTTTAAACGTCACCAGAATTCCGAGAACAATGGAAGAGTTCCGTAGCATTTTTAAACTTCACCAGAATTCCGAGAACAATGGAAGAGTTCCGTAGCATTTTTAAACTTCAGCAGAATTCCGAAGAACAATGGAAGAGTTCCGTAGCATTTTTAAACTTCAGAAGAATTCCAAACAACAATGGAAGAGTTCCGTTGCAGTTTTAAGCTTCATCAGAGTTCCGAAGAACAATGGAAGAGTTCCGTAGCATTTTTAAACTTCAGCAGAATTCAGAAGAACAATGTAAGAGTTCCATAGCATTTTTAAACTTCAGCAGAATTCCGAAGAACAATGGAAGAGTTCCGTAGCATTTTTAAACTTCAGCAGAATTCTGAAGAACAATGGAAGAGTTCCGTTGCAGTTTTAAACTTCATCAGAATTCCGAAGAACAATGGAAGAGTTCCGCAGCATTTTTAAACTTCAGCAGAACTCAGAAGAACAATGGAAGAGTTCCGTAGCATTTTTAAACTTCAGCAGAATTCCGAAGAACAATCGAAGAGTTCCATAGCATTTTTAAACTTCAGCAGAATTCCGAAGAACAATGGAAATGATCCGTAACATTTTTAAACTTCAGCAGAATTCCGAAGAACAAAGGAATTGTTCCGTAGCATTTTTAAACTTCAGCAGAATTCTGAAGAACAAGAGAAGAGTTCTGTAGTATTTTTAAACTTCAGAAGAATTCCGAGAAAAATGGAAGAGTTCCGTAGCATTTTTACACTTCAGCAGAATTCCGCAAAACAATGGAAGAGTTCCGTAGCATTTTTAAACTTCAGCAGAATTCCGAAGAACAATGGAAGAGTTCCGCAGCATTTTTAAACTTCAGCAGAATTCCTAAGAACAATGGAAGAGTTCCGTAGCATTTTTAAACTTAAGCAGAATTCCGAAGAACAATGGAATTGATCCGTAACATTTTTAAACTTCAGCAGAATTCCCAAGAACAATGGAAGAGCACAGTAGAATTTATAATCTTCAGCAGAATTCTGAGAACAATGGAAGAGTTCCGTAGCATTTTTAAACTTCACAGGAATTCCAAGAACAATGGAAGAGTTCCGTAGCATTTTTAAACTTCGGCAGAATTCCGAAGAACAATGCAATAGTTCCGTAGCATTTTTAAACTTCAGCACAATTCCGAGAACAATGGAAGAGTTCCGTAGCATTTTTAAACTTCACCAGAATTCCGAGAACAATGGAAGAGTTCCGTAGCATTTTTAAACTTCAGCAGAATTCCGAAAACAATGGAAGAGTTCCGTAGCATTTTTAAACTTCAGCAGAATTCCGAAGAACAATGGAAGAGTTCCGTAGCATTTTTAAACTTCAGCAGAATTCCGAAGAACAATGGAAGAGTTCCGTTGCAGTTTTAAGCTTCATCAGAATTCCGAAGAACAATGGAAGAGTTCCGTAGCATTTTTAAACTTCAGCAGAATTCAGAAGAACAATGTAAGAGTTCCGTAGCATTTTTAAACTACAGCAGAATTCCGAAGAACAATGGAAGAGTTCCGTAGCATTTTTAAACTTCAGCAGAATTCCGAAGAACAATGGAAGAGTTCCGTAGCATTTTTAATCTTCAGCAGAATTCCCAAGAACAATGGAAGAGTACCGTAGAATTTACAAACTTCAGCAGAATTCTGAGAACAATGGAAGAGTTCCGTAGCATTTTTAAACTTCACCAGAATTCCAAGAACAATGGAAGAGTTCCGTAGCATTTTTAAACTTCTGCAGAATTCCGAAGAACAATGGAAGAGTTCCGTAGCATTTTTAAACTTCAGCAGAATTCTGAAGAACAATGGAAGAGTTCCGTAGCATTTTTAAACTTCATCAGAATTCCGAAGAACAATGGAAAAATTCTGTAGCATTTTTAAACTTCAGCAGAATTCCGAAGAACAATGGAAGAGTTCCGTAGCATTTTTAAACTTCAGCAGCATTCCGAGAACAATGGAAGAGATCCGCAGCATTTTTAAACTTCAACAGAATTCCGAGAAAAATGGAAGAGTTCCGTAGCATTTTTAAACTTCAACAGAATTCTGAGAACAATGGAAGAGTTCCGTAGCATTTTTAAACTTCAGCAGAATTCCGAAGAACAATGGAAGAGTTCCGTAGCATTTTTAAACTTCATCAGAATTCCGAAGAACAATGGAAAAGTTCCGTAGCATTTTTAAACTTCAGCAGAATTCCGAAGAACAATAGAAGAGTTCCGTAGCATTTTTAAACTTCAGCAGAATTAAGAATAACAATGGAACAGTTCCGTAGCATTTTTAAACTTCACCAGAATTCCGTGAACAATGGAAGAGTTCCGTAGCATTTTTAAACTTCAGCAGAACTCCGAAGAACAAAGGAAGTGTTCCGTAGCATTTTTAAACTTCAGCAGTATTCTGAAGAACAATGGAAGAGTTCTGTAGGATTTTCAAACTTCAGAAGAATTCCGAGAACAATGGAAGAGTTCCACAGCATTTTTAAACTTCAGCAGAATTCCGAGAACAATGGATGAGTTCCGCAGCATTTTTAAACTTCACCAGAATTCCGAGGAACAATGGAAGAGTTCTGTAGCATTTTTAAACTTCAGCAGAATTCCGAAGAACAATGGAAGGGTTCCGTAGCATTTTTAAACTTCAGCAGAATTCCGAAGAACAATGGAAGAGTTCCGTTGCAGTTTTGAACTTCATCAGAATTCCGAAGAACAATGGAAGAGTTCCGTAGCATTTTTAAACTTCAGCAGAATTCCGAAGAACAATGGAAGAGTTCCGTAGCATTTTTAAATTACAGCAGAATTCCGAAGAACAATGGAAGAGTTCCGTAGCATTTTTAAACTTCAGCAGAATTCCGAGAACAATGGATGAGTTCCGCAGCATTTTTAAACTTCACCAGAATTCCGAGGAACAATGGAAGAGTTCTGTAGCATTTTTAAACTTCAGCAGAATTCCGAAGAACAATGGAAGAGTTCCGTTGCAGTTTTAAACTTCATCAGAATTCCGAAGAACAATGGAAGAGTTCCGTAGCATTTTTAAACTTCAGCAGAATTCCAAAGAACAATGGAAGAGTTCCGTAGCATTTTTAAACTTCAGTAGAATTAAAAATAACAATGGAAGAGTTCCGTAGCATTTTTAAACTTCACCAGAATACCGTGAACAATGGGAGAGTTCTGTAGCATTTTTAAACTTCAGCAGAATTCCGAAGAACAAAGGAAGTGTTCCGTAGCATTTTTAAACTTCAGCAGAATTCTGAAGAACAAGAGAAGAATTCTGTAGCATTTTTAAACTTCAGAAGAATTCCGAGAAAAATGGAAGAGTTCCGTAGCATTTTTAAACTTCATCAGAATTCCGCAAAACAATGGAAGAGTTCCGTAGCATTTTTAAACTTCAGCAGAATTCCGAAGAACAATGAAAGAGTTCCGTAGCATTTTTAAACTTCAGCAGAATTCCGAAGAACAATGGAAGACTTCCGTAGCATTTTTAAACTTAAGCAGAATTCCGAAGAACAATGGAATTGATCCGTAACATTTTTAAACTTCAGCAGAATTCCCAAGAACAATGGAAGAGCACCGTAGAATTTATAAGCTTCAGCAGAATTCTGAGAACAATGGAAGAGTTCCGTAGCATTTTTAAACTTCACCAGAATTCCAAGAACAATGGATGAGTTCCGTAGCATTTTTAAACTTCTGCAGAATTCCGAAGAACAATGGAAGAATTCCGTAGCATTTTTAAACTTCAGCAGAATTCCGAAGAACAATGGAAGAGTTCCGTAGCCTTTTTAAACTTCATCAGAATTCCGAAGAACAATGGAAAAGTTCCATACTATTTTTAAACTTCAGCAGAATTCCGAAGAACAATGGAAGAGTTCCGTAGCATTTTTAAACTTCAGCAGAATTCCGAGAACAATGGATGAGTTCCGTAGCATTTTTAAACTTCACCAGAATTCCGAGAACAATGGAAGAGTTCCATAGCATTTTTAAACTTCAGCAGAATTCCGAAGAACAATGGAACAGTTCCATAGCATTTTTAAGCTTCAGCAGAATTCCGAGAACAATGGAAGAGTTCCGCAGCATTTTTAAACTTCACCAGAATTCCGAGGAACAATGGAAGAGTTCTGTAGCATTTTTAAACTTCAGCAGAATTCCGAAGAACAATGGAAGAGTTCCGTAGCATTTCTAAACTTCAGCAGAATTCCGAAGAACAATGGAAGAGTTCCATTGCAGTTTTAAACTTCATCAGAATTCCGAAGAACAATGGAAGAGTTCCGTAGCATTTTTAAACTTCAGCAGAATTCCGAAGAACAATGGAAGAGTTCCGTAGCATTTTTAAATTACAGCAGAATTCCGAAGAACAATGGAAGAGTTCCGTAGCATTTTTAAACTTCAGCAGAATTCCGAGAACAATGGATGAGTTCCGCAGCATTTTTAAACTTCACCAGAATTCCGAGGAACAATGGAAGAGTTCTGTAGCATTTTTAAACTTCAGCAGAATTCCGAAGAACAATGGAAGAGTTCCGTAGCATTTTTAAACTTCAGCAGAATTCCGAAGAACAATGGAAGAGTTCCGTTGCAGTTTTTAACTTCATCAGAATTCCGAAGAACAATGGAAGAGTTCCGTAGCATTTTTAAACTTCAGCAGAACTCAGAAGAACAATGAAGAGTCCCGTAGCATTTTTAAACTTCAGCAGAATTCCAAAGAACAATGGAAGAGTTCCGTAGCATTTTTAAACTTCAGTAGAATTAAAAATAACAATGGAAGAGTTCCGTAGCATTTTTAAACTTCACCAGAATACCGTGAACAATGGAAGAGTTCTGTAGCATTTTTAAACTTCAGCAGAATTCCGAAGAACAAAGGAAGTGTTCCGTAGCATTTTTAAACTTCAGCAGAATTCTGAAGAACAAGAGAAGAATTCTGTAGCATTTTTAAACTTCAGAAGAATTCCAAGAAAAATGGAAGAGTTCCGTAGCATTTTTAAACTTCAGCAGAATTCCGCAAAACAATGGAAGAGTTCCGTAGCATTTTTAAACTTCAGCAGAATTCCGAAGAACAATGAAAGAGTTCCGTAGCTTTTTTAAACTTCAGCAGAATTCCGAAGAACAATGGAAGACTTCCGTAGCATTTTTAAACTTAAGCAGAATTCCGAAGAACAATGGAATTGATCCGTAACATTTTTAAACTTCAGCAGAATTCCCAAGAACAATGGAAGAGCACCGTAGAATTTATAAGCTTCAGCAGAATTCTGAGAACAATGGAAGAGTTCCGTAGCATTTTTAAACTTCACCAGAATTCCAAGAACAATGGAAGAGTTCCGTAGCATTTTTAAACTTCTGCAGAATTCCGAAGAACAATGGAAGAGTTCCGTAGCATTTTTAAACTTCAGCAGAATTCCGAAGAACAATGGAAGAGTTCCGTAGCCTTTTTAAACTTCATCAGAATTCCGAAGAACAATGGAAAAGTTCCATACTATTTTTAAACTTCAGCAGAATTCCGAAGAACAATGGAAGAGTTCCGTAGCATTTTTAAACTTCAGCAGAATTCCGAGAACAATGGATGAGTTCCGTAGCATTTTTAAACTTCACCAGAATTCCGAGAACAATGGAAGAGTTCCGTAGCATTTTTAAACTTCACCAGAATTCCGAGAACAATGGAAGAGTTCCATAGCATTTTTAAACTTCAGCAGAGTTCCGAAGAACAATGGAACAGTTCCATAGCATTTTTAAGCTTCAGCAGAATTCCGAAGAACAATGGAAGAGTTCCGTAGCATTTTTAAACTTCAGCAGAATTCCGAAGAACAATGGAATTGATCCGTAACATTTTTAAACTTCAGCAGAATTCCCAAGAACAATGGTAGAGCACCGTAGAATTTATAAGCTTCAGCAGAATTCTGAGAACAATGGAAGAGTTCCGTAGCATTTTTAAACTTCACCAGAATTCCAAAAACAATGGAAGACTTCCGTAGCATTTTTAAACTTCTGCAGAATTCCGAAGAACAATGGAAGAGTTCCGTAGCATTTTTAAACTTCAGCAGAATTCCGAAGAACAATGGAAGAGTTCCGTAGCCTTTTTAAACTTCATCAGAATTCCGAAGAACAATGGAAAAGTTCCGTACCATTTTTAAACTTCAGCAGAATTCCGAAGAACAATGGAAGAGTTCCGTAGCATTTTTAAACTTCAGCAGAATTCCGAGAACAATGGATGAGTTCCGTAGCATTTTTAAACGTCACCAGAATTCCGAGAACAATGGAAGAGTTCCGTAGCATTTTTAAACTTCACCAGAATTCCGAGAACAATGCAAGAGTTCCATAGCATTTTTAAACTTCAGCAGAATTCCGAAGAACAATGGAACAGTTCCATAGCATTTTTAAGCTTCAGCAGAATTCTGAAGAACAATGAAAGAGTTCCGTAGCATTTTTAAACTTCAGCAGAATTCCGAGAACAATGGAAGAGTTCTGTAGCATTTTTAAACTTCACCAGAATTCCGAGAACAATGGAAGAGTTCCGTAGCATTTTTAAACTTCAGCAGAATTCCGAGAACAATGGAAGAGTTCCGTAGCATTTTTAAACTTCAGCAGAATTCCGAAGAACAATGGAAGAGTTCCGTAGCATTTTTAAACTTCAGCAGAATTCCGTGAACAATGGAAGAGTTCCGTTGCAGTTTTAAGCTTCATCAGAGTTCCGAAGAACAATGGAAGAGTTCCGTAGCATTTTTAAACTTCAGCAGAATTCAGAAGAACAATATAAGAGTTCCATAGCATTTTTAAACTTCAGCAGAATTCCGAAGAACAATGGAAGAGTTCCGTAGCATTTTTAAACTTCAGCAGAATTCTGAAGAACAATGGAAGAGTTCCGTTGCAGTTTTAAACTTCATCAGAATTCCGAAGAACAATGGAAGAGTTCCGCAGCATTTTTAAACTTCAGCAGAACTCAGAAGAACAATGGAAGAGTTCCGTAGAATTTTTAAACTTCATCAGAATTCCGAAGAACAATGGAAATGATCCGTAACATTTTTAAACTTCAGCAGAATTCCGAAGAACAAAGGAATTGTTCCATAGCATTTTTAAACTTCAGCAGAATTCTGAAGAACAAGAGAAGAGTTCTGTAGTATTTTTAAACTTCAGAAGAATTCCGAGAAAAATGGAAGAGTTCCGTAGCATTTTTAAACTTCAGCAGAATTCCGCAAAACAATGGAAGAGTTCCGTAGCATTTTTAAACTTCAGCAGAATTCCGAAGAACAATGGAAGAGTTCCTCAGCATTTTTAAACTTCAGCAGAATTCCGAAGAACAATGGACGAGTTCCGTAGCATTTTTAAACTTAAGCAGAATTCCGAAGAACAATGGAATTGATCCGTAACATTTTTAAACTTCAGCAGAATTCCCAAGAACAATGGAAGAGCACCGTAGAATTTATAAGCTTCAGCAGAATTCTGAGAACAATGGAAGAGTTCCGTAGCATTTTTAAACTTCACAGAAATTCCAAGAACAATGGAAGAGTTCCGTAGCATTTTTAAACTTCGGCAGAATTCCGAAGAACAATGGAATAGTTCCGTAGCATTTTTAAACTTCAGCAGAATTCCGAGAACAATGGAAGAGTTCCGTAGCATTTTTAAACTTCACCAGAATTCCGAGAACAATGGAAGAGTTCCGTAGCATTTTTAAACTTCAGCAGAATTCCGAAAACAATGGAAGAGTTCCGTAGCATTTTTAAACTTCAGCAGAATTCCGAAGAACAATGGAAGAGTTCCGTAGCGTTTTTAAACTTCAGCAGAATTCCGAAGAACAATGGAAGAGTTCCGTTGCAGTTTTAAGCTTCATCAGAATTCCGAAGAACAATGTAAGAGTTCCGTAGCATTTTTAAACTTCAGCAGAATTCAGAAGAACAATGTAAGAGTTCCGTAGCATTTTTAAACTTCAGCAGAATTCCGAAGAACAATGGAAGAGTTCCGTAGCATTTTTAAACTTCAGCAGAATTCCGAAGAACAATGGAAGAGTTCCGTAGCATTTTTAAACTTCAGCAGAATTCCCAAGAACAATGGAAGAGTACCATAGAATTTATAAACTTCAGCAGAATTCTGAGAACAATGGAAGAGTTCCGTAGCATTTTTAAACTTCACCAGAATTCCAAGAACAATGGAAGAGTTACGTAGCATTTTTAAACTTCTGCAGAATTCCGAAGAACAATGGAAGAGTTCCGTAGCATTTTTAAACTTCAGCAGAATTCTGAAGAACAATGGAAGAGTTCCGTAGCATTTTTAAACTTCATCAGAATTCCGAAGAACAATGGAAAAATTCTGTAGCATTTTTAAACTTCAGCAGAATTCCGAAGAACAATGGAAGAGTTCCGTAGCATTTTTAAACTTCAGCAGAATTCCGAGAACAATGGAAGAGTTCCGCAGCATTTTTAAACTTCAACAGAATTCCGAGAACAATGGAAGAGTTCCGTAGCATTTTTAAACTTCAACAGAATTCTGAGAACAATGGAAGAGTTCCGTAGCATTTTTAAACTTCAGCAGAATTCCGAAGAACAATGGAAGAGTTCCGTAGCATTTTTAAACTTCATCAGAATTCCGAAGAACAATGGAAAAGTTCCGTAGCATTTTTAAACTTCAGCAGAATTCCGAAGAGCAATGGAAGAGTTCCGTAGCATTTTTAAACTTCAGCAGAATTAAGAATAACAATGGAACAGTTCCGTAGCATTTTTAAACTTCACCAGAATTCCGTGAACAATGGAAGAGTTCCGTAGCATTTTTAAACTTCAGCAGAATTCCGAAGAACAAAGGAAGTGTTCCGTAGCATTTTTAAACTTCAGCAGTATTCTGAAGAACAATGGAAGAGTTCTGTAGCATTTTCAAACTTCAGAAGAATTCCGAGAACAATGGAAGAGTTCCACAGCATTTTTAAACTTCAGCAGAATTCCGAAAAACAATGGAAGAGTTCCGTAGCATTTTTAAACTTCAGCAGAATTCCAAAGAACAATGGAAGAGTTCCGTAGCATTTTTAAACTTCAGAAGAATTCCGAAGAACAATGGAAGAGTTCCATAGCATTTTTAAATTACAGCAGAATTCCGAAGAACAATGGAAGAGTTCCGTAGCATTTTTAAACTTCAGCAGAATTCCGAGAACAATGGATGAGTTCCGCAGCATTTTTAAACTTCACCAGAATTCCGAGGAACAATGGAAGAGTTCTGTAGCATTTTTAAACTTCAGCAGAATTCCGAAGAACAATGGAAGAGTTCCGTAGCATTTTTAAACTTCAGCAGAATTCCGAAGAACAATGGAAGAGTTCCGTTGCAGTTTTAAACTTCATCAGAATTCCGAAGAACAATGGAAGAGTTCCGTAGCATTTTTAAACTTCAGCAGAACTCAGAAGAACAATGAAGAGTCACGTAGCATTTTTAAACTTCAGCAGAATTCCAAAGAACAATGGAAGAGTTCCGTAGCATTTTTAAACTTCAGTAGAATTAAAAATAACAATGGAAGAGTTCCGTAGCATTTTTAAACTTCACCAGAATACAGTGAACAATGGAAGAGTTCTGTAGCATTTTTAAACTTCAGCAGAATTCCGAAGAACAAAGGAAGTGTTCCGTAGCATTTTTAAACTTCAGCAGAATTCTGAAGAACAAGAGAAGAATTCTGTAGCATTTTTAAACTTCAGAAGAATTCCGAGAAAAATGGAAGAGTTCCGTAGCATTTTTAAACTTCAGCAGAATTCCGCAAAACAATGGAAGAGTTCCGTAGCATTTTTAAACTTCAGCAGAATTCCGAAGAACAATGAAAGAGTTCCGTAGCATTTTTAAACTTCAGCAGAATTCCGAAGAACAATGGAAGACTTCCGTAGCATTTTTAAACTTAAGCAGAATTCCGAAGAACAATGGAATTGATCCGTAACATTTTTAAACTTCAGCAGAATTCCCAAGAACAATGGAAGAGCACCGTAGAATTTATAAGCTTCAGCAGAATTCTGAGAACAATGGAAGAGTTCCGTAGCATTTTTAAACTTCACCAGAATTCCAAGAACAATGGAAGAGTTCCGTAGCATTTTTAAACTTCTGCAGAATTCCGAAGAACAATGGAAGAGTTCCGTAGCATTTTTAAACTTCAGCAGAATTCCGAAGAACAATGGAAGAGTTCCGTAGCCTTTTTAAACTTCATCAGAATTCCGAAGAACAATGGAAAAGTTCCATACTATTTTTAAACTTCAGCAGAATTCCGAAGAACAATGGAAGAGTTCCGTAGCATTTTTAAACTTCAGCAGAATTCCGAGAACAATGGATGAGTTCCGTAGCATTTTTAAACTTCACCAGAATTCCGAGAACAATGGAAGAGTTCCGTAGCATTTTTAAACTTCACCAGAATTCCGAGAACAATGGAAGAGTTCCATAGCATTTTTAAACTTCAGCAGAATTCCGAAGAACAATGGAACAGTTCCATAGCATTTTTAAGCTTCAGCAGAATTCCGAAGAACAATGGAAGAGTTCCGTAGCATTTTTAAACTTCAGCAGAATTCCGAAGAACAATGGAATTGATCCGTAACATTTTTAAACTTCAGCAGAATTCCCAAGAACAATGGAAGAGCACCGTAGAATTTATAAGCTTCAGCAGAATTCTGAGAACAATGGAAGAGTTCCGTAGCATTTTTAAACTTCACCAGAATTCCAAGAACAATGGAAGAGTTCCGTAGCATTTTTAAACTTCTGCAGAATTCCGAAGAACAATGGAAGAGTTCCGTAGCATTTTTAAACTTCAGCAGAATTCCGAAGAACAATGGAAGAGTTCCGTAGCCTTTTTAAACTTCATCAGAATTCCGAAGAACAATGGAAAAGTTCCGTACCATTTTTAAACTTCAGCAGAATTCCGAAGAACAATGGAAGAGTTCCGTAGCATTTTTAAACTTCAGCAGAATTCCGAGAACAATGGATGAGTTCCGTAGCATTTTTAAACGTCACCAGAATTCCGAGAACAATGGAAGAGTTCCGTAGCATTTTTAAACTTCACCAGAATTCCGAGAACAATGGAAGAGTTCCATAGCATTTTTAAACTTCAGCAGAATTCCGAAGAACAATGGAACAGTTCCATAGCATTTTTAAGCTTCAGCAGAATTCTGAAGAACAATGGAAGAGTTCCGTAGCATTTTTAAACTTCAGCAGAATTCCGAGAACAATGGAAGAGTTCTGTAGCATTTTTAAACTTCACCAGAATTCCGAGAACAATGGAAGAGTTCCGTAGCATTTTTAAACTTCAGCAGAATTCCGAGAACAATGGAAGAGTTCCGTAGCATTTTTAAACTTCAGCAGAATTCCGAAGAACAATGGAAGAGTTGCGTAGCATTTTTAAACTTCAGCAGAATTCCGAACAACAATGGAAGAGTTCCGTTGCAGTTTTAAGCTTCATCAGAGTTCCGAAGAACAATGGAAGAATTCCGTAGCATTTTTAAACTTCAGCAGAATTCAGAAGAACAATGTAAGAGTTCCATAGCATTTTTAAACTTCAGCAGAATTCCGAAGAACAATGGAAGAGTTCCGTAGCATTTTTAAACTTCAGCAGAATTCTGAAGAAAAATGGAAGAGTTCCGTTGCAGTTTTAAACTTCATCAGAATTCCGAAGAACAATGGAAGAGTTCTGCAGCATTTTTAAACTTCAGCAGAACTCAGAAGAACAATGGAAGAGTTCCGTAGCATTTTTAAACTTCAGCAGAATTCCGAAGAACAATGGAAGAGTTCCATAGCATTTTTAATCTTCAGCAGAATTCCGAGAACAATGGATGAGTTCCGTAGCATTTTTAAACTTCACCAGAATTCCGAGAACAATGGAAGAGTTCCGTAGCATTTTTAAACTTCACCAGAATTCCGAGAACAATGGAAGAGTTCCATAGCATTTTTAAACTTCAGCAGAATTCCGAAGAACAATGGAACAGTTCCATAGCATTTTTAAGCTTCAGCAGAATTCCGAAGAACAATGGAAGAGTTCCGTAGCATTTTTAAACTTCAGCAGAATTCCGAAGAACAATGGAATTGATCCGTAACATTTTTAAACTTCAGCAGAATTCCCAAGAACAATGGAAGAGCACCGTAGAATTTATAAGCTTCAGCAGAATTCTGAGAACAATGGAAGAGTTCCGTAGCATTTTTAAACTTCACCAGAATTCCAAGAACAATGGAAGAGTTCCGTAGCATTTTTAAACTTCTGCAGAATTCCGAAGAACAATGGAAGAGTTCCGTAGCATTTTTAAACTTCAGCAGAATTCCGAAGAACAATGGAAGAGTTCCGTAGCCTTTTTAAACTTCATCAGAATTCCGAAGAACAATGGAAAAGTTCCGTACCATTTTTAAACTTCAGCAGAATTCCGAAGAACAATGGAAGAGTTCCGTAGCATTTTTAAACTTCAGCAGAATTCCGAGAACAATGGATGAGTTCCGCAGCATTTTTAAACGTCACCAGAATTCCGAGAACAATGGAAGAGTTCCGTAGCATTTTTAAACTTCACCAGAATTCCGAGAACAATGGAAGAGTTCCATAGCATTTTTAAACTTCAGCAGAATTCCGAAGAACAATGGAACAGTTCCATAGCATTTTTAAGCTTCAGCAGAATTCTGAAGAACAATGGAAGAGTTCCGTAGCATTTTTAAACTTCAGCAGAATTCCGAGAACAATGGAAGAGTTCTGTAGCATTTTTAAACTTCACCAGAATTCCCTGAACAATGGAAGAGTTCCGTAGCATTTTTAAACTTCAGCAGAATTCCGAGAACAATGGAAGAGTTCCGTAGCATTTTTAAACTTCAGCAGAATTCCGAAGAACAATGGAAGAGTTCCGTAGCATTTTTAAACTTCAGCAGAATTCCAAACAACAATGGAAGAGTTCCGTTGCAGTTTTAAGCTTCATCAGAGTTCTGAAGAACAATGGAAGAGTTCCGTAGCATTTTTAAACTTCAGCAGAATTCAGAAGAACAATGTAAGAGTTCCATAGCATTTTTAAACTTCAGCAGAATTCCGAAGAACAATGGAAGAGTTCCGTAGCATTTTTAAACTTCAGCAGAATTCTGAAGAAAAATGGAATAGTTCCGTTGCAGTTTTAAACTTCATCAGAATTCCGAAGAACAATGGAAGAGTTCTGCAGCATTTTTAAACTTCAGCAGAACTCAGAAGAACAATTGAAGAGTTCCGTAGCATTTTTAAACTTCAGCAGAATTCCGAAGAACAATGGAAGAGTTCCGTAGCATTTTTAAACTTCAGCAGAATTCCGAAGAACAATGGAAATGATCCGTAACATTTTTAAACTTCAGCAGAATTCCGAAGAACAAAGGAATTGTTTCGTAGCATTTTTAAACTTCAGCAGAATTCTGAAGAACAAGAGAAGAGTTCTGTAGTATTTTTAAACTTCAGAAGAATTCCGAGAAAAATGGAAGAGTTCCGTAGCATTTTTAAACTTCAGCAGAATTCCGAAAAACAATGGAAGAGTTCCGTAGCATTTTTAAACTTCAGCAGAATTCCGAAGAACAATGGAATTGATCCGTAACATTTTTAAACTTCAGCAGAATTCCCAAGAACAATGGAAGAGCACCGTAGAATTTATAAGCTTCAGCAGAATTCTGAGAACAATGGAAGAGTTCCGTAGCATTTTTAAACTTCACAGAAATTCCAAGAACAATGGAAGAGTTCCGTAGCATTTTTAAACTTCGGCAGAATTCCGAAGAACAATGGAATAGTTCCGTAGCATTTTTAAACTTCAGCAGAATTCCGAGAACAATGGAAGAGTTCCGTAGCATTTTTAAACTTCACCAGAATTCCGAGAACAATGGAAGAGTTCCGTAGCATTTTTAAACTTCAGCAGAATTCCGAAAACAATGGAAGAGTTTCGTAGCATTTTTAAACTTCAGCAGAATTCCGAAGAACAATGGAAGAGTTCCGTAGCGTTTTTAAACTTCAGCAGAATTCCGAAGAACAATGGAAGAGTTCCGTTGCAGTTTTAAGCTTCATCAGAATTCCGAAGAACAATGTAAGAGTTCCGTAGCATTTTTAAACTTCAGCAGAATTCAGAAGAACAATGTAAGAGTTCCGTAGGATTTTTAAACTTCAGCAGAATTCCGAAGAACAATGGAAGAGTTCCGTAGCATTTTTAAACTTCAGCAGAATTCCGAAGAACAATGGAAGAGTTCCGTAGCATTTTTAAACTTCAGCAGAATTCCCAAGAACAATGGAAGAGTACCATAGAATTTATAAACTTCAGCAGAATTCTGAGAACAATGGAAGAGTTCCGTAGCATTTTTAAACTTCACCAGAATTCCAAGAACAATGGAAGAGTTACGTAGCATTTTTAAACTTCTGCAGAATTCCGAAGAACAATGGAAGAGTTCCGTAGCATTTTTAAACTTCAGCAGAATTCTGAAGAACAATGGAAGAGTTCCGTAGCATTTTTAAACTTCATCAGAATTCCGAAGAACAATGGAAAAATTCTGTAGCATTTTTAAACTTCAGCAGAATTCCGAAGAACAATGGAAGAGTTCCGTAGCATTTTTAAACTTCAGCAGAATTCCGAGAACAATGGAAGAGTTCCGCAGCATTTTTAAACTTCAACAGAATTCCGAGAACAATGGAAGAGTTCCGTAGCATTTTTAAACTTCAACAGAATTCTGAGAACAATGGAAGAGTTCCGTAGCATTTTTAAACTTCAGCAGAATTCCGAAGAACAATGGAAGAGTTCCGTAGCATTTTTAAACTTCATCAGAATTCCGAAGAACAATGGAAAAGTTCCGTAGCATTTTTAAACTTCAGCAGAATTCCGAAGAGCAATGGAAGAGTTCCGTAGCATTTTTAAACTTCAGCAGAATTAAGAATAACAATGGAACAGTTCCGTAGCATTTTTAAACTTCACCAGAATTCCGTGAACAATGGAAGAGTTCCGTAGCATTTTTAAACTTCAGCAGAATTCCGAAGAACAAAGGAAGTGTTCCGTAGCATTTTTAAACTTCAGCAGTATTCTGAAGAACAATGGAAGAGTTCTGTAGCATTTTCAAACTTCAGAAGAATTCCGAGAACAATGGAAGAGTTCCACAGCATTTTTAAACTTCAGCAGAATTCCGAAAAACAATGGAAGAGTTCCGTAGCATTTTTAAACTTCAGCAGAATTCCAAAGAACAATGGAAGAGTTCCGTAGCATTTTTAAACTTCAGAAGAATTCCGAAGAACAATGGAAGAGTTCCATAGCATTTTTAAATTACAGCAGAATTCCGAAGAACAATGGAAGAGTTCCGTAGCATTTTTAAACTTCAGCAGAATTCCGAGAACAATGGATGAGTTCCGCAGCATTTTTAAACTTCACCAGAATTCCGAGGAACAATGGAAGAGTTCTGTAGCATTTTTAAACTTCAGCAGAATTCCGAGGAACAATGGAAGAGTTCTGTAGCATTTTTAAACTTCAGCAGAATTCCGAAGAACAATGGAAGAGTTCCGTAGCATTTTTAAACTTCAGCAGAATTCCGAAGAACAATGGAAGAGTTCCGTTGCAGTTTTAAACTTCATCAGAATTCCGAAGAACAATGGAAGAGTTCCGTAGCATTTTTAAACTTCAGCAGAACTCAGAAGAACAATGAAGAGTCACGTAGCATTTTTAAACTTCAGCAGAATTCCAAAGAACAATGGAAGAGTTCCGTAGCATTTTTAAACTTCAGTAGAATTAAAAATAACAATGGAAGAGTTCCGTAGCATTTTTAAACTTCACCAGAATACAGTGAACAATGGAAGAGTTCTGTAGCATTTTTAAACTTCAGCAGAATTCCGAAGAACAAAGGAAGTGTTCCGTAGCATTTTTAAACTTCAGCAGAATTCTGAAGAACAAGAGAAGAATTCTGTAGCATTTTTAAACTTCAGAAGAATTCCGAGAAAAATGGAAGAGTTCCGTAGCATTTTTAAACTTCAGCAGAATTCCGCAAAACAATGGAAGAGTTCCGTAGCATTTTTAAACTTCAGCAGAATTCCGAAGAACAATGAAAGAGTTCCGTAGCATTTTTAAACTTCAGCAGAATTCCGAAGAACAATGGAAGACTTCCGTAGCATTTTTAAACTTAAGCAGAATTCCGAAGAACAATGGAATTGATCCGTAACATTTTTAAACTTCAGCAGAATTCCCAAGAACAATGGAAGAGCACCGTAGAATTTATAAGCTTCAGCAGAATTCTGAGAACAATGGAAGAGTTCCGTAGCATTTTTAAACTTCACCAGAATTCCAAGAACAATGGAAGAGTTCCGTAGCATTTTTAAACTTCTGCAGAATTCCGAAGAACAATGGAAGAGTTCCGTAGCATTTTTAAACTTCAGCAGAATTCCGAAGAACAATGGAAGAGTTCCGTAGCCTTTTTAAACTTCATCAGAATTCCGAAGAACAATGGAAAAGTTCCATACTATTTTTAAACTTCAGCAGAATTCCGAAGAACAATGGAAGAGTTCCGTAGCATTTTTAAACTTCAGCAGAATTCCGAGAACAATGGATGAGTTCCGTAGCATTTTTAAACTTCACCAGAATTCCGAGAACAATGGAAGAGTTCCGTAGCATTTTTAAACTTCACCAGAATTCCGAGAACAATGGAAGAGTTCCATAGCATTTTTAAACTTCAGCAGAATTCCGAAGAACAATGGAACAGTTCCATAGCATTTTTAAGCTTCTGCAGAATTCCGAAGAACAATGGAAGAGTTCCGTAGCATTTTTAAACTTCAGCAGAATTCCGAAGAACAATGGAATTGATCCGTAACATTTTTAAACTTCAGCAGAATTCCCAAGAACAATGGAAGAGCACCGTAGAATTTATAAGCTTCAGCAGAATTCTGAGAACAATGGAAGAGTTCCGTAGCATTTTTAAACTTCACCAGAATTCCAAGAACAATGGAAGAGTTCCGTAGCATTTTTAAACTTCTGCAGAATTCCGAAGAACAATGGAAGAGTTCCGTAGCATTTTTAAACTTCAGCAGAATTCCGAAGAACAATGGAAGAGTTCCGTAGCCTTTTTAAACTTCATCAGAATTCCGAAGAACAATGGAAAAGTTCCGTACCATTTTTAAACTTCAGCAGAATTCCGAAGAACAATGGAAGAGTTCCGTAGCATTTTTAAACTTCAGCAGAATTCCGAGAACAATGGATGAGTTCCGTAGCATTTTTAAACGTCACCAGAATTCCGAGAACAATGGAAGAGTTCCGTAGCATTTTTAAACTTCACCAGAATTCCGAGAACAATGGAAGAGTTCCATAGCATTTTTAAACTTCAGCAGAATTCCGAAGAACAATGGAACAGTTCCATAGCATTTTTAAGCTTCAGCAGAATTCTGAAGAACAATGGAAGAGTTCCGTAGCATTTTTAAACTTCATCAGAATTCCGAGAACAATGGAAGAGTTCTGTAGCATTTTTAAACTTCACCAGAATTCCGAGAACAATGGAAGAGTTCCGTAGCATTTTTAAACTTCAGCAGAATTCCGAGAACAATGGAAGAGTTCCGTAGCATTTTTAAACTTCAGCAGAATTCCGAAGAACAATGGAAGAGTTGCGTAGCATTTTTAAACTTCAGCAGAATTCCGAACAACAATGGAAGAGTTCCGTTGCAGTTTTAAGCTTCATCAGAGTTCCGAAGAACAATGGAAGAATTCCGTAGCATTTTTAAACTTCAGCAGAATTCAGAAGAACAATGTAAGAGTTCCATAGCATTTTTAAACTTCAGCAGAATTCCGAAGAACAATGGAAGAGTTCCGTAGCATTTTTAAACTTCAGCAGAATTCTGAAGAAAAATGGAAGAGTTCCGTTGCAGTTTTAAACTTCATCAGAATTCCGAAGAACAATGGAAGAGTTCTGCAGCATTTTTAAACTTCAGCAGAACTCAGAAGAACAATGGAAGAGTTCCGTAGCATTTTTAAACTTCAGCAGAATTCCGAAGAACAATGGAAGAGTTCCATAGCATTTTTAATCTTCAGCAGAATTCCGAGAACAATGGATGAGTTCCGTAGCATTTTTAAACTTCACCAGAATTCCGAGAACAATGGAAGAGTTCCGTAGCATTTTTAAACTTCACCAGAATTCCGAGAACAATGGAAGAGTTCCATAGCATTTTTAAACTTCAGCAGAATTCCGAAGAACAATGGAACAGTTCCATAGCATTTTTAAGCTTCAGCAGAATTCCGAAGAACAATGGAAGAGTTCCGTAGCATTTTTAAACTTCAGCAGAATTCCGAAGAACAATGGAATTGATCCGTAACATTTTTAAACTTCAGCAGAATTCCCAAGAACAATGGAAGAGCACCGTAGAATTTATAAGCTTCAGCAGAATTCTGAGAACAATGGAAGAGTTCCGTAGCATTTTTAAACTTCACCAGAATTCCAAGAACAATGGAAGAGTTCCGTAGCATTTTTAAACTTCTGCAGAATTCCGAAGAACAATGGAAGAGTTCCGTAGCATTTTTAAACTTCAGCAGAATTCCGAAGAACAATGGAAGAGTTCCGTAGCCTTTTTAAACTTCATCAGAATTCCGAAGAACAATGGAAAAGTTCCGTACCATTTTTAAACTTCAGCAGAATTCCGAAGAACAATGGAAGAGTTCCGTAGCATTTTTAAACTTCAGCAGAATTCCGAGAACAATGGATGAGTTCCGCAGCATTTTTAAACGTCACCAGAATTCCGAGAACAATGGAAGAGTTCCGTAGCATTTTTAAACTTCACCAGAATTCCGAGAACAATGGAAGAGTTCCATAGCATTTTTAAACTTCAGCAGAATTCCGAAGAACAATGGAACAGTTCCATAGCATTTTTAAGCTTCAGCAGAATTCTGAAGAACAATGGAAGAGTTCCGTAGCATTTTTAAACTTCAGCAGAATTCCGAGAACAATGGAAGAGTTCTGTAGCATTTTTAAACTTCACCAGAATTCCCTGAACAATGGAAGAGTTCCGTAGCATTTTTAAACTTCAGCAGAATTCCGAGAACAATGGAAGAGTTCCGTAGCATTTTTAAACTTCAGCAGAATTCCGAAGAACAATGGAAGAGTTCCGTAGCATTTTTAAACTTCAGCAGAATTCCAAACAACAATGGAAGAGTTCCGTTGCAGTTTTAAGCTTCATCAGAGTTCTGAAGAACAATGGAAGAGTTCCGTAGCATTTTTAAACTTCAGCAGAATTCAGAAGAACAATGTAAGAGTTCCATAGCATTTTTAAACTTCAGCAGAATTCCGAAGAACAATGGAAGAGTTCCGTAGCATTTTTAAACTTCAGCAGAATTCTGAAGAAAAATGGAATAGTTCCGTTGCAGATTTAAACTTCATCAGAATTCCGAAGAACAATGGAAGAGTTCTGCAGCATTTTTAAACTTCAGCAGAACTCAGAAGAACAATTGAAGAGTTCCGTAGCATTTTTAAACTTCAGCAGAATTCCGAAGAACAATGGAAGAGTTCCGTAGCATTTTTAAACTTCAGCAGAATTCCGAAGAACAATGGAAATGATCCGTAACATTTTTAAACTTCAGCAGAATTCCGAAGAACAAAGGAATTGTTTCGTAGCATTTTTAAACTTCAGCAGAATTCTGAAGAACAAGAGAAGAGTTCTGTAGTATTTTTAAACTTCAGAAGAATTCCGAGAAAAATGGAAGAGTTCCGTAGCATTTTTAAACTTCAGCAGAATTCCGAAAAACAATGGAAGAGTTCCGTAGCATTTTTAAACTTCAGCAGAATTCCGAAGAACAATGGAATTGATCCGTAACATTTTTAAACTTCAGCAGAATTCCCAAGAACAATGGAAGAGCACCGTAGAATTTATAAGCTTCAGCAGAATTCTCCGAACAATGGAAGAGTTCCGTAGCATTTTTAAACTTCACAGGAATTCCAAGAACAATGGAAGAGTTCCGTAGCATTTTTAAACTTCGGCAGAATTCCGAAGAACAATGGAATAGTTCCGTAGCATTTTTAAACTTCAGCAGAATTCCGAGAACAATGGAAGAGTTCCGTAGCATTTTTAAACTTCACCAGAATTCCGAGAACAATGGAAGAGTTCCGTAGCATTTTTAAACTTCAGCAGAATTCCGAAAACAATGGAAGAGTTCCGTAGCATTTTTAAACTTCAGCAGAATTCCGAAGAACAATGGAAGAGTTCCGTAGCATTTTTAAACTTCAGCAGAATTCCGAAAAACAATGGAAGAGTTCCGTTGCAGTTTTAAGCTTCATCAGAATTCCGAAGAACAATGGAAGAGTTCCGTAGCATTTTTAAACTTCATCAGAATTCCGAAGAACAAGGGAAGTGTTCCGCAGCATTTTTAAACTTCAGTAGAACTCAGAAGAACAAGGGAAGAGTTCCGTAGCATATTTAAACTTCAGCAGAATTCCGAAGAACAATGGAAATGATCCGTAATATTTTTAAACTTCAGCAGAATTCCCAAGAACAATGGAAGAGTACCGTAGAATTTATAAACTTCAGCAGAATTCTGAGAACAATGGAAGAGTTCCGTAGCATTTTTAAACTTCACCAGAATTCCAAGAACAATGGAAGAGTTCCGTAGCATTTTTAAACTTCTGCAGAATTCCGAAGAACAATGGAAGAGTTCCGTAGCATTTTTAAACTTCAGCAGAATTCTGAAGAACAATGGAAGAGTTCCGTAGCATTTTTAAACTTCATCAGAATTCCGAAGAACAATGGAAAAATTCTGTAGCATTTTTAAACTTCAGCAGAATTCCGAAGAACAATGGAAGAGTTCCGTAGCATTTTTAAACTTCAGCAGAATTCCGAGAACAATGGAAGAGTTCCGCAGCATTTTTAAACTTCAACAGAATTCCGAGAACAATGGAAGAGTTCCGTAGCATTTTTAAACTTCAACAGAATTCTGAGAACAATGGAAGAGTTCCGTAGCATTTTTAAACTTCAGCAGAATTCCGAAGAACAATGGAAGAGTTCCGTAGCATTTTTAAACTTCATCAGAATTCCGAAGAACAATGTAAAAGTTCCGTAGCATTTTTAAACTTCAGCAGAATTCCGAAGAACAATGGAAGAGTTCCGTAGCATTTTTAAACTTCAGCAGAATTAAGAATAACAATGGAACAGTTCCGTAGCATTTTTAAACTTCACCAGAATTCCGTGAACAATGGAAGAGTTCCGTAGCATTTTTAAACTTCAGCAGAATTCCGAAGAACAAAGGAAGTGTTCCGTAGCATTTTTAAACTTCAGCAGTATTCTGAAGAACAATGGAAGAGTTCTGTAGCATTTTCAAACTTCAGAAGAATTCCGAGAACAATGGAAGAGTTCCACAGCATTTTTAAACTTCAGCAGAATTCCGAAAAACAATGGAAGAGTTCCGTAGCATTTTTAAACTTCAGCAGAATTCCAAAGAACAATGGAAGAGTTCCGTAGCATTTTTAAACTTCAGCAGAATTCCGAAGAACAATGGAAGAGTTCCGTAGCATTTTTAAATTACAGCAGAATCCCGAAGAACAATGGAAGAGTTCCGTAGCATTTTTAATCTTCAGCAGAATTCCGAGAACAATGGATGAGTTCCGCAGCATTTTTAAACTTCACCAGAATTCCGAGGAACAATGGAAGAGTTCCGTAGCATTTTTAAACTTCAGCAGAATTCCAAAGAACAATGGAAGAGTTCCGTAGCATTTTTAAACTTCAGCAGAATTCCGAGGAACAATGGAAGAGTTCTGTAGCATTTTTAAACTTCAGCAGAATTCCGAAGAACAATGGAAGAGTTCCGTAGCATTTTTAAACTTCAGCAGAATTCCGAAGAACAATGGAAGAGTTCCGTTGCAGTTTTAAACTTCATCAGAATTCCGAAGAACAATGGAAGAGTTCCGTAGCATTTTTAAACTTCAGCAGAACTCAGAAGAACAATGAAGAGTCCCATAGCATTTTTAAACTTCAGCAGAATTCCAAAGAACAATGGAAGAGTTCCGTAGCATTTTTAAACTTCAGTAGAATTAAAAATAACAATGGAAGAGTTCCGTAGCATTTTTAAACTTCACCAGAATACGGTGAACAATGGAAGAGTTCTGTAGCATTTTTAAACTTCAGCAGAATTCCGAAGAACAAAGGAAGTGTTCCGTAGCATTTTTAAACTTCAGCAGAATTCTGAAGAACAAGAGAAGAATTCTGTAGCATTTTTAAACTTCAGAAGAATTCCGAGAAAAATGGAAGAGTTCCGTAGCATTTTTAAACTTCAGCAGAATTCCGCAAAACAATGGAAGAGTTCCGTAGCATTTTTAAACTTCAGCAGAATTCCGAAGAACAATGAAAGAGTTCCGTAGCATTTTTAAACTTCAGCAGAATTCCGAAGAACAATGGAAGACTTCCGTAGCATTTTTAAACTTAAGCAGAATTCCGAAGAACAATGGAATTGATCCGTAACATTTTTAAACTTCAGCAGAATTCCCAAGAACAATGGAAGAGCACCGTAGAAATTATAAGCTTCAGCAGAATTCTGAGAACAATGGAAGAGTTCCGTAGCATTTTTAAACTTCACCAGAATACCAAGAACAATGGAAGAGTTCCGTAGCATTTTTAAACTTCTGCAGAATTCCGAAGAACAATGGAAGAGTTCCGTAGCCTTTTTAAACTTCATCAGAATTCCGAAGAACAATGGAAAAGTTCCATACTATTTTTAAACTTCAGCAGAATTCCGAAGAACAATGGAAGAGTTCCGTAGCATTTTTAAACTTCAGCAGAATTCCGAGAACAATGGATGAGTTCCGTAGCATTTTTAAACTTCACCAGAATTCCGAGAACAATGGAAGAGTTCCGTAGCATTTTTAAACTTCACCAGAATTCCGAGAACAATGGAAGAGTTCCATAGCATTTTTAAACTTCAGCAGAATTCCGAAGAACAATGGAACAGTTCCATAGCATTTTTAAGCTTCAGCAGAATTCCGAAGAACAATGGAAGAGTTCTGTAGCATTTTTAAACTTCAGCAGAATTCCGAAGAACAATGGAATTGATCCGTAACATTTTTAAACTTCAGCAGAATTCCCAAGAACAATGGAAGAGCACCGTAGAATTTATAAGCTTCAGCAGAATTCTGAGAACAATGGAAGAGTTCCATAGCATTTTTAAACTTCACCAGAATTCCAAGAACAATGGAAGAGTTCCGTAGCATTTTTAAACTTCTGCAGAATTCCGAAGAACAATGCAAGAGTTCCGTAGCATTTTTAAACTTCAGCAGAATTCCGAAGAACAATGGAAGAGTTCCGTAGCCTTTTTAAACTTCATCAGAATTCCGAAGAACAATGGAAAAGTTCCGTACCATTTTTAAACTTCAGCAGAATTCCCAAGAACAATGGAAGAGCACCGTAGAATTTATAAGCTTCAGCAGAATTCTCCGAACAATGGAAGAGTTCCGTAGCATTTTTAAACTTCACAGGAATTCCAAGAACAATGGAAGAGTTCCGTAGCATTTTTAAACTTCGGCAGAATTCCGAAGAACAATGGAATAGTTCCGTAGCATTTTTAAACTTCAGCAGAATTCCGAGAACAATGGAAGAGTTCCGTAGCATTTTTAAACTTCACCAGAATTCCGAGAACAATGGAAGAGTTCCGTAGCATTTTTAAACTTCAGCAGAATTCCGAAAACAATGGAAGAGTTCCGTAGCATTTTTAAACTTCAGCAAAATTCCGAAGAACAATGGAAGAGTTCCGTAGCATTTTTAAACTTCAGCAGAATTCCGAAGAACAATGGAAGAGTTCCGTTGCAGTTTTAAGCTTCATCAGAATTCCGAAGAACAATGGAAGAGTTCCGTAGCATTTTTAAACTTCATCAGAATTCCGAAGAACAAGGGAAGTGTTCCGCAGCATTTTTAAACTTCAGTAGAACTCAGAAGAACAAGGGAACAGTTCCGTAGCATATTTAAACTTCAGCAGAATTCCGAAGAACAATGGAAATGATCCGTAATATTTTTAAACTTCAGCAGAATTCCCAAGAACAATGGAAGAGTACCGTAGAATTTATAAACTTCAGCAGAATTCTGAGAACAATGGAAGAGTTCCGTAGCATTTTTAAACTTCACCAGAATTCCAAGAACAATGGAAGAGTTCCGTAGCATTTTTAAACTTCTGCAGAATTCCGAAGAACAATGGAAGAGTTCCGTAGCATTTTTAAACTTCAGCAGAATTCTGAAGAACAATGGAAGAGTTCCGTAGCATTTTTAAACTTCATCAGAATTCCGAAGAACAATGGAAAAATTCTGTAGCATTTTTAAACTTCAGCAGAATTCCGAAGAACAATGGAAGAGTTCCGTAGCATTTTTAAACTTCAGCAGAATTCCGAGAACAATGGAAGAGTTCCGCAGCATTTTTATACTTCAACAGAATTCCGAGAACAATGGAAGAGTTCCGTAGCATTTTTAAACTTCAACAGAATTCTGAGAACAATGGAAGAGTTCCGTAGCATTTTTAATCTTCAGCAGAATTCCGAAGAACAATGGAAGAGTTCCGTAGCATTTTTAAACTTCATCAGAATTCCGAAGAACAATGTAAAAGTTCCGTAGCATTTTTAAACTTCAGCAGAATTCCGAAGAACAATGGAAGAGTTCCGTAGCATTTTTAAACTTCAGCAGAATTAAGAATAACAATGCAACAGTTCCGTAGCATTTTTAAACTTCACCAGAATTCCGTGAATAATGGAAGAGTTCCGTAGCATTTTTAAACTTCAGCAGAATTCCGAAGAACAAAGGAAGTGTTCCGTAGCATTTTTAAACTTCAGCAGTATTCTGAAGAACAATGGAAGAGTTCTGTAGCATTTTCAAACTTCAGAAGAATTCCGAGAACAATGGAAGAGTTCCACAGCATTTTTAAACTTCAGCAGAATTCCGAAAAACAATGGAAGAGTTCCGTAGCATTTTTAAACTTCAGCAGAATTCCAAAGAACAATGGAAGAGTTCCGTAGCATTTTTAAACTTCAGCAGAATTCCGAAGAACAATGGAAGAGTTCCGTAGCATTTTTAAATTACAGCAGAATCCCGAAGAACAATGGAAGAGTTCCGTAGCATTTTTAATCTTCAGCAGAATTCCGAGAACAATGGATGAGTTCCGCAGCATTTTTAAACTTCACCAGAATTCCGAGGAACAATGGAAGAGTTCTGTAGCATTTTTAAACTTCAGCAGAATTCCGAAGAACAATGGAAGAGTTCCGTAGCATTTTTAAACTTCAGCAGAATTCCGAAGAACAATGGAAGAGTTCCGTAGCATTTTTAAACTTCAGCAGAATTCTGAAGAAAAATGGAATAGTTCCGTTGCAGTTTTAAACTTCATCAGAATTCCGAAGAACAATGGAAGAGTTCTGCAGCATTTTTAAACTTCAGCAGAACTCAGAAGAACAATTGAAGAGTTCCGTAGCATTTTTAAACTTCAGCAGAATTCCGAAGAACAATCGATGAGTTCCATACCATTTTTAAACTTCAGCAGAATTCCGAAGAACAATGGAAGAGTTCCGTAGCATTTTTAAACTTCAGCAGAATTCCGAAGAACAATGGAAATGATCCGTAACATTTTTAAACTTCAGCAGAATTCCGAAGAACAAAGGAATTGTTTCGTAGCATTTTTAAACTTCAGCAGAATTCTGAAGAACAAGAGAAGAGTTCTGTAGTATTTTTAAACTTCAGAAGAATTCCGAGAAAAATGGAAGAGTTCCGTAGCATTTTTAAACTTCAGCAGAATTCCGAAAAACAATGGAAGAGTTCCGTAGCATTTTTAAACTTCAGCAGAATTCCGAAGAACAATGGAATTGATCCGTAACATTTTTAAACTTCAGCAGAATTCCCAAGAACAATGGAAGAGCACCGCAGAATTTATAAGCTTCAGCAGAATTCTCCGAACAATGGAAGAGTTCCGTAGCATTTTTAAACTTCACAGGAATTCCAAGAACAATGGAAGAGTTCCGTAGCATTTTTAAACTTCGGCAGAATTCCGAAGAACAATGGAATAGTTCCGTAGCATTTTTAAACTTCAGCAGAATTCCGAGAACAATGGAAGAGTTCCGTAGCATTTTTAAACTTCAGCAGAATTCCGAGAACAATGGAAGAGTTCCGTAGCATTTTTAAACTTCAGCAGAATTCCGAAGAACAATGGAAGAGTTCCGTAGCATTTTTAAACTTCAGCAGAATTCCGAAGAACAATGGAAGAGTTTCGTAGCATTTTTAAACTTCAGCAGAATTCTGAAGAAAAATGGAATAGTTCCGTTGCAGTTTTAAACTTCATCAGAATTCCGAAGAACAATGGAAGAGTTCTGCAGCATTTTTAAACTTCAGCAGAACTCAGAAGAACAATTGAAGAGTTCCGTAGCATTTTTAAACTTCAGCAGAATTCCGAAGAACAATCGATGAGTTCCATACCATTTTTAAACTTCAGCAGAATTCCGAAGAACAATGGAAGAGTTCCGTAGCATTTTTAAACTTCAGCAGAATTCCGAAGAACAATGGAAATGATCCGTAACATTTTTAAACTTCAGCAGAATTCCGAAGAACAAAGGAATTGTTTCGTAGCATTTTTAAACTTCAGCAGAATTCTGAAGAACAAGAGAAGAGTTCTGTAGTATTTTTAAACTTCAGAAGAATTCCGAGAAAAATGGAAGAGTTCCGTAGCATTTTTAAACTTCAGCAGAATTCCGAAAAACAATGGAAGAGTTCCGTAGCATTTTTAAACTTCAGCAGAATTCCGAAGAACAATGGAATTGATCCGTAACATTTTTAAACTTCAGCAGAATTCCCAAGAACAATGGAAGAGCACCGCAGAATTTATAAGCTTCAGCAGAATTCTCCGAACAATGGAAGAGTTCCGTAGCATTTTTAAACTTCACAGGAATTCCAAGAACAATGGAAGAGTTCCGTAGCATTTTTAAACTTCGGCAGAATTCCGAAGAACAATGGAATAGTTCCGTAGCATTTTTAAACTTCAGCAGAATTCCGAGAACAATGGAAGAGTTCCGTAGCATTTTTAAACTTCACCAGAATTCCGAGAACAATGGAAGAGTTCCGTAGCATTTTTAAACTTCAGCAGAATTCCGAAAACAATGGAAGAGTTCCGTAGCATTTTTAAACTTCAGCAGAATTCCGAAGAACAATGGAAGAGTTCCGTAGCATTTTTAAACTTCAGCAGAATTCCGAAAAACAATGGAAGAGTTCCGTTGCAGTTTTAAGCTTCATCAGAATTCCGAAGAACAATGGAAGAGTTCCGTAGCATTTTTAAACTTCATCAGAATTCCGAAGAACAAGGGAAGTGTTCCGCAGCATTTTTAAACTTCAGTAGAACTCAGAAGAACAAGGGAAGAGTTCCGTAGCATATTTAAACTTCAGCAGAATTCCGAAGAACAATGGAAATGATCCGTAATATTTTTAAACTTCAGCAGAATTCCCAAGAACAATGGAAGAGTACCGTAGAATTTATAAACTTCAGCAGAATTCTGAGAACAATGGAAGAGTTCCGTAGCATTTTTAAACTTCACCAGAATTCCAAGAACAATGGAAGAGTTCCGTAGCATTTTTAAACTTCTGCAGAATTCCGAAGAACAATGGAAGAGTTCCGTAGCATTTTTAAACTTCAGCAGAATTCTGAAGAACAATGGAAGAGTTCCGTAGCATTTTTAAACTTCATCAGAATTCCGAAGAACAATGGAAAAATTCTGTAGCATTTTTAAACTTCAGCAGAATTCCGAAGAACAATGGAAGAGTTCCGTAGCATTTTTAAACTTCAGCAGAATTCCGAGAACAATGGAAGAGTTCCGCAGCATTTTTAAACTTCAACAGAATTCCGAGAACAATGGAAGAGTTCCGTAGCATTTTTAAACTTCAACAGAATTCTGAGAACAATGGAAGAGTTCCGTAGCATTTTTAAACTTCAGCAGAATTCCGAAGAACAATGGAAGAGTTCCGTAGCATTTTTAAACTTCATCAGAATTCCGAAGAACAATGTAAAAGTTCCGTAGCATTTTTAAACTTCAGCAGAATTCCGAAGAACAATGGAAGAGTTCCGTAGCATTTTTAAACTTCAGCAGAATTAAGAATAACAATGGAACAGTTCCGTAGCATTTTTAAACTTCACCAGAATTCCGTGAACAATGGAAGAGTTCCGTAGCATTTTTAAACTTCAGCAGAATTCCGAAGAACAAAGGAAGTGTTCCGTAGCATTTTTAAACTTCAGCAGTATTCTGAAGAACAATGGAAGAGTTCTGTAGCATTTTCAAACTTCAGAAGAATTCCGAGAACAATGTAAGAGTTCCACAGCATTTTTAAACTTCAGCAGAATTCCGAAAAACAATGGAAGAGTTCCGTAGCATTTTTAAACTTCAGCAGAATTCCAAAGAACAATGGAAGAGTTCCGTAGCATTTTTAAACTTCAGCAGAATTCCGAAGAACAATGGAAGAGTTCCGTAGCATTTTTAAATTACAGCAGAATCCCGAAGAACAATGGAAGAGTTCCGTAGCATTTTTAATCTTCAGCAGAATTCCGAGAACAATGGATGAGTTCCGCAGCATTTTTAAACTTCACCAGAATTCCGAGGAACAATGGAAGAGTTCCGTAGCATTTTTAAACTTCAGCAGAATTCCAAAGAACAATGGAAGAGTTCCGTAGCATTTTTAAACTTCAGCAGAATTCCGAGGAACAATGGAAGAGTTCTGTAGCATTTTTAAACTTCAGCAGAATTCCGAAGAACAATGGAAGAGTTCCGTAGCATTTTTAAACTTCAGCAGAATTCCGAAGAACAATGGAAGAGTTCCGTTGCAGTTTTAAACTTCATCAGAATTCCGAAGAACAATGGAAGAGTTCCGTAGCATTTTTAAACTTCAGCAGAACTCAGAAGAACAATGAAGAGTCCCATAGCATTTTTAAACTTCAGCAGAATTCCAAAGAACAATGGAAGAGTTCCGTAGCATTTTTAAACTTCAGTAGAATTAAAAATAACAATGGAAGAGTTCCGTAGCATTTTTAAACTTCACCAGAATACGGTGAACAATGGAAGAGTTCTGTAGCATTTTTAAACTTCAGCAGAATTCCGAAGAACAAAGGAAGTGTTCCGTAGCATTTTTAAACTTCAGCAGAATTCTGAAGAACAAGAGAAGAATTCTGTAGCATTTTTAAACTTCAGAAGAATTCCGAGAAAAATGGAAGAGTTCCGTAGCATTTTTAAACTTCAGCAGAATTCCGCAAAACAATGGAAGAGTTCCGTAGCATTTTTAAACTTCAGCAGAATTCCGAAGAACAATGAAAGAGTTCCGTAGCATTTTTAAACTTCAGCAGAATTCCGAAGAACAATGGAAGACTTCCGTAGCATTTTTAAACTTAAGCAGAATTCCGAAGAACAATGGAATTGATCCGTAACATTTTTAAACTTCAGCAGAATTCCCAAGAACAATGGAAGAGCACCGTAGAAATTATAAGCTTCAGCAGAATTCTGAGAACAATGGAAGAGTTCCGTAGCATTTTTAAACTTCACCAGAATACCAAGAACAATGGAAGAGTTCCGTAGCATTTTTAAACTTCTGCAGAATTCCGAAGAACAATGGAAGAGTTCCGTAGCCTTTTTAAACTTCATCAGAATTCCGAAGAACAATGGAAAAGTTCCATACTATTTTTAAACTTCAGCAGAATTCCGAAGAACAATGGAAGAGTTCCGTAGCATTTTTAAACTTCAGCAGAATTCCGAGAACAATGGATGAGTTCCGTAGCATTTTTAAACTTCACCAGAATTCCGAGAACAATGGAAGAGTTCCGTAGCATTTTTAAACTTCACCAGAATTCCGAGAACAATGGAAGAGTTCCATAGCATTTTTAAACTTCAGCAGAATTCCGAAGAACAATGGAACAGTTCCATAGCATTTTTAAGCTTCAGCAGAATTCCGAAGAACAATGGAAGAGTTCTGTAGCATTTTTAAACTTCAGCAGAATTCCGAAGAACAATGGAATTGATCCGTAACATTTTTAAACTTCAGCAGAATTCCCAAGAACAATGGAAGAGCACCGTAGAATTTTTAAGCTTCAGCAGAATTCTGAGAACAATGGAAGAGTTCCATAGCATTTTTAAACTTCACCAGAATTCCAAGAACAATGGAAGAGTTCCGTAGCATTTTTAAACTTCTGCAGAATTCCGAAGAACAATGCAAGAGTTCCGTAGCATTTTTAAACTTCAGCAGAATTCCGAAGAACAATGGAAGAGTTCCGTAGCCTTTTTAAACTTCATCAGAATTCCGAAGAACAATGGAAAAGTTCCGTACCATTTTTAAACTTCAGCAGAATTCCCAAGAACAATGGAAGAGCACCGTAGAATTTATAAGCTTCAGCAGAATTCTCCGAACAATGGAACAGTTCCGTAGCATTTTTAAACTTCACAGGAATTCCAAGAACAATGGAAGAGTTCCGTAGCATTTTTAAACTTCGGCAGAATTCCGAAGAACAATGGAATAGTTCCGTAGCATTTTTAAACTTCAGCAGAATTCCGAGAACAATGGAAGAGTTCCGTAGCATTTTTAAACTTCACCAGAATTCCGAGAACAATGGAAGAGTTCCGTAGCATTTTTAAACTTCAGCAGAATTCCGAAAACAATGGAAGAGTTCCGTAGCATTTTTAAACTTCAGCAAAATTCCGAAGAACAATGGAAGAGTTCCGTAGCATTTTTAAACTTCAGCAGAATTCCGAAGAACAATGGAAGAGTTCCGTTGCAGTTTTAAGCTTCATCAGAATTCCGAAGAACAATGGAAGAGTTCCGTAGCATTTTTAAACTTCATCAGAATTCCGAAGAACAAGGGAAGTGTTCCGCAGCATTTTTAAACTTCAGTAGAACTCAGAAGAACAAGGGAACAGTTCCGTAGCATATTTAAACTTCAGCAGAATTCCGAAGAACAATGGAAATGATCCGTAATATTTTTAAACTTCAGCAGAATTCCCAAGAACAATGGAAGAGTACCGTAGAATTTATAAACTTCAGCAGAATTCTGAGAACAATGGAAGAGTTCCGTAGCATTTTTAAACTTCACCAGAATTCCAAGAACAATGGAAGAGTTCCGTAGCATTTTTAAACTTCTGCAGAATTCCGAAGAACAATGGAAGAGTTCCGTAGCATTTTTAAACTTCAGCAGAATTCTGAAGAACAATGGAAGAGTTCCGTAGCATTTTTAAACTTCATCAGAATTCCGAAGAACAATGGAAAAATTCTGTAGCATTTTTAAACTTCAGCAGAATTCCGAAGAACAATGGAAGAGTTCCGTAGCATTTTTAAACTTCAGCAGAATTCCGAGAACAATGGAAGAGTTCCGCAGCATTTTTATACTTCAACAGAATTCCGAGAACAATGGAAGAGTTCCGTAGCATTTTTAAACTTCAACAGAATTCTGAGAACAATGGAAGAGTTCCGTAGCATTTTTAATCTTCAGCAGAATTCCGAAGAACAATGGAAGAGTTCCGTAGCATTTTTAAACTTCATCAGAATTCCGAAGAACAATGTAAAAGTTCCGTAGCATTTTTAAACTTCAGCAGAATTCCGAAGAACAATGGAAGAGTTCCGTAGCATTTTTAAACTTCAGCAGAATTAAGAATAACAATGCAACAGTTCCGTAGCATTTTTAAACTTCACCAGAATTCCGTGAATAATGGAAGAGTTCCGTAGCATTTTTAAACTTCAGCAGAATTCCGAAGAACAAAGGAAGTGTTCCGTAGCATTTTTAAACTTCAGCAGTATTCTGAAGAACAATGGAAGAGTTCTGTAGCATTTTCAAACTTCAGAAGAATTCCGAGAACAATGGAAGAGTTCCACAGCATTTTTAAACTTCAGCAGAATTCCGAAAAACAATGGAAGAGTTCCGTAGCATTTTTAAACTTCAGCAGAATTCCAAAGAACAATGGAAGAGTTCCGTAGCATTTTTAAACTTCAGCAGAATTCCGAAGAACAATGGAAGAGTTCCGTAGCATTTTTAAATTACAGCAGAATCCCGAAGAACAATGGAAGAGTTCCGTAGCATTTTTAATCTTCAGCAGAATTCCGAGAACAATGGATGAGTTCCGCAGCATTTTTAAACTTCACCAGAATTCCGAGGAACAATGGAAGAGTTCTGTAGCATTTTTAAACTTCAGCAGAATTCCGAAGAACAATGGAAGAGTTCCGTAGCATTTTTAAACTTCAGCAGAATTCCGAAGAACAATGCAAGAGTTCCGTTGCAGTTTTAAACTTCATCAGAATTCCGAAGAACAATGGAAGAGTTCCGTAGCATTTTTAAACTTCAGCAGAACTCAGAAGAACAATGAAGAGTCCCATAGTATTTTTAAACTTCAGCAGAATTCCAAAGAACAATGGAAGAGTTCCGTAGCATTTTTAAACTTCAGTAGAATTAAAAATAACAATGGAAGAGTTCCGTAGCATTTTTAAACTTCACCAGAATACGGTGAACAATGGAAGAGTTCTGTAGCATTTTTAAACTTCAGCAGAATTCCGAAGAACAAAGGAAGTGTTCCGTAGCATTTTTAAACTTCAGCAGAATTCTGAAGAACAAGAGAAGAATTCTGTAGCATTTTTAAACTTCAGAAGAATTCCGAGAAAAATGGAAGAGTTCCGTAGCATTTTTAAACTTCAGCAGAATTCCGCAAAACAATGGAAGAGTTCCGTAGCATTTTTAAACTTCAGCAGAATTCTGAAGAACAATGAAAGAGTTCCGTAGCATTTTTAAACTTCAGCAGAATTCCGAAGAACAATGGAAGACTTCCGTAGCATTTTTAAACTTAAGCAGAATTCCGAAGAACAATGGAATTGATCCGTAACATTTTTAAACTTCAGCAGAATTCCCAAGAACAATGGAAGAGCACCGTAGAATTTATAAGCTTCAGCAGAATTCTGAGAACAATGGAAGAGTTCCGTAGCATTTTTAAACTTCACCAGAATACCAAGAACAATGGAAGAGTTCCGTAGCATTTTTAAACTTCTGCAGAATTCCGAAGAACAATGGAAGAGTTCCGTAGCATTTTTAAACTTCAGCAGAATTCCGAAGAACAATGGAAGAGTTCCGTAGCCTTTTTAAACTTCATCAGAATTCCGAAGAACAATGGAAGAGTTCCGTAGCCTTTTTAAACTTCATCAGAATTCCGAAGAACAATGGAAGAGTTCCATAGCATTTTTAAACTTCAGCAGAATTCCGAAGAACAATGGAACAGTTCCATAGCATTTTTAAGCTTCAGCAGAATTCCGAAGAACAATGGAAGAGTTCCGTAGCATTTTTAAACTTCAGCAGAATTCCGAAGAACAATGGAATTGATCCGTAACATTTTTAAACTTCAGCAGAATTCCCAAGAACAATGGAAGAGCACCGTAGAATTTATAAGCTTCAGCAGAATTCTGAGAACAATGGAAGAGTTCCATAGCATTTTTAAACTTCACCAGAATTCCAAGAACAATGGAAGAGTTCCGTAGCATTTTTAAACTTCAGTAGAATTAAAAATAACAATGGAAGAGTTCTGTAGCATTTTTAAACTTCATCAGAATTCTGAAGAACAATGGAAGTGATCCGTAACATTTTTAAACTTCAGCAGCATACCCAAGAACAATGGAAGAGTACCGTAGCATTTATAAACTTCAGCAGGATTCTGAGAACAATGGAAGAGTTCCGTAGCATTTTTAAACTTCATCAGAATTCCGAAGAACAATGGAAAAGTTCCGTAGCATTTTTAAACTTGAGCAGAATTCCGAAGAACAATGGAAGAGTTCCGTAGCATTTTTAAACTTCAGCAGAAATCCGAGAACAATGGAAGAGTTCCGCAGCAGTTTTAAACTTCACCAGAATTCCAAGAACAATGGAAGAGTTCTGTAGCATTTTTAAACTTCACCAGAATTCCGAGAACAATGGAAGAGTTCCGTAGCATTTTTAAACTTCAACAGAATTCTGAAGAACAATGGAAGAGTTCCGTAGCATTTTTAAACTTCAGCAGAATTCCGAAGAATAATGGAAGTGTTACGTTGCAGTTCTAAGCTTCATCAGAATTCCGAAGAACAATGGAAGAGTTCCGTAGCATTTTTAAACTTCAGCAGAATTCCGAAGAACAATGGAAGAGTTCCGTAGCATTTTTAAACTTCAGCAGAATTAAGAATAACAATGGAAGAGTTCCGTAGCATTTTTAAACTTCACCAGAATTCCGAGAACAATGGAAGAGTTCCGTAGCATTTTTAAACTTCACCAGAATTCCGAGAACAATGGAAGAGTTCCATAGCATTTTTAAACTTCATCAGAATTCCGAAGAACAAAGGAACAGTTCCATAGCATTTTTAACCTTCAGCAGAATTCCGAAGAACAATGGAAGAGTACCGTAGCATTTTTAAACTTCAGCAGAATTCCGAGAACAATGGAAGAGTTCCGTAGCATTTTTAAACTTCACCAGAATTCCGAAAACAATGGAAGAGTTCCGTAGCATTTTTAAACTTCAGCAGAATTCCGAGAACAATGGAAGAGTTCCGTAGCATTTTTAAACTTCAGCAGAATTCCGAAGAACAATGGAAGAGTTCCGTAGCATTTTTAAACTTCAGAAGAATTCCGAAGAACAATGGAAGAGTTCCGTTGCAGTTTTAAGCTTCATCTGAATTCCGAAGAACAATGGAAGAGTTCCGTAGCATTTTTAAACTTCAGCAGAATTCAGAAGAACAATGTAAAAGTTCCATAGCATTTTTAAACTTCAGCAGAATTCCGAAGAACAATGGAAGAGTTCCGTAGCATTTTTAAGCTTCAGCAGAATTCCGAAGAACAATGGAAGATTTCCGTAGCAGTTTTAAACTTCATCAGAATTCCGAAGAACAATGGAAGAGTTCCGCAGCATTTTTAAACGTCAGCAGAATTCCGAAGAACAATGGAAATGATCAGTAACATTTTTAAACTTCAGCAGAATTCCCAAGAACAATGGAAAAGTACCGTAGAATTTATAAACTTCAGCAGAATTCTGAGAACAATGGAAGATTTCCGTAGCATTTTTAAACTTCAACAGAATTCCAAGAACAATGGAAGAGTTCCGTAGCATTTTTAAACTTCTGCAGAATTCCGAAGAACAATGGAAGAGTTCCGTAGCATTTTTAAACTTCAGTAGAATTAAAAATAACAATGGAAGAGTTCCGTAGCATTTTTAAACTTCATCAGAATTCTGAAGAGCAATGGAAGTGATCCGTAACATTTTTAAACTTCAGCAGAATACCCAAGAACAATGGAAGAGTACCGTAGCATTTATAAACTTCAGCAGGATTCTGAGAACAATGGAAGAGTTCCGTAGCATTTTTAAACTTCAACAGAATTCCAAGAGCAATGGAAGAGTTCCGTAGCATTTTTAAACTTCTGCAGAATTCCAAAGAACAATGGAAGAGTTCTGTAGTATTTTTAAACTTCAGCAGAATTCTGAAGAACAATGGAAGAGTTCCGTAGCATTTTTAAACTTCATCAGAATTCCGAAGAACAATGGAAGAGTTCCGCAGCAGTTTTAAACTTCACCAGAATTCCGAGAACAATGGAAGAGTTCCGTAGCATTTTTAAACTTCACCAGAATTCCGAGAACAATGGAAGAGTTCCGTAGCATTTTTAAACTTCAACAGAATTCTGAAGAACAAGGGAAGAGTTCCATAGCATTTTTAAACTTCAGCAGAATTCCGAAGAACAATGGAAGTGTTCCGTTGCAGTTCTAAGCTTCATCAGAATTCCGAAGAACAATGGAAGAGTTCCGTAGCATTTTTAAACTTCAGCAGAATTCAGAAGAACAATGGAAGAGTTCCGTAGCATTTTTAAACTTCAGCAGAATTCCGAAGAACAATGGAAAAGTTCCGTACCATTTTTAAACTTCACCAGAATTCCGAAGAACAATGGAAGAGTTCCGTAGCATTTTTAAACTTCAGCAGAATTCCGAAGAACAATGGAAGAGTTCCGTAGCATTTTTAAACTTCAGTAGAATGAAAAATAACAATGGAAGGGTTCCGTAGCATTTTTAAACTTCATCAGAATTCTGAAGAACAATGGAAGTGATCCGTAACATTTTTAAACTTCAGCAGAATACCCAAGAACAATGGAAGAGTACCGTAGAATTTATAAACTTCAGCAGAATTCTGAGAACAATGGAAGATTTTCGTAGCATTTTTAAACGTCAACAGAATTCCAAGAACAATGGAAGAGTTCCGTAGCATTTTTAAACTTCTGCAGAATTCCGAAGAACAATGGAAGAGTTCCGTAGCATTTTTAAACTTCAGTAGAATTAAAAATAACAATGGAAGAGTTCCGTAGCATTTTTAAACTTCATCAGAATTCTGAAGAACAATGGAAGTGATCCGTAACATTTTTAAACTTCAGCAGAATACCCAAGAACAATGGAAGAGTACCGTAGCATTTATAAACTTCAGCAGGATTCTGAGAACAATGGAAGAGTTCCGTAGCATTTTTAAACTTCAACAGAATTCCAAGAACAATGGAAGAGTTCCGTAGCATTTTTAAACTTCTGCAGAATTCCAAAGAACAATGGAAGAGTTCTGTAGCATTTTTAAACTTCAGCAGAATTCTGAAGAACAATGGAAGAGTTCCGTAGCATTTTTAAACTTCATCAGAATTCCGAAGAACAATGGAAGAGTTCCGCAGCAGTTTTAAACTTCACCAGAATTCCGAGAACAATGGAAGAGTTCCGTAGCATTTTTAAACTTCACCAGAATTCCGAGAACAATGGAAGAGTTCCGTAGCATTTCTAAACTTCAACAGAATTCTGAAGAACAATGGAAGAGTTCCATAGCATTTTTAAACTTCAGCAGAATTCCGAAGAACAATGGAAGTGTTCCGTTGCAGTTCTAAGCTTCATCAGAATTCCGAAGAACAATGGAAGAGTTCCATAGCATTTTTAAACTTCAGCAGAATTCAGAAGAACAATGGAAGAGTTCCGTAGCATTTTTAAACTTCAGCAGAATTCCGAAGAACAATGGAAGAGTTCCGTAGCATTTTTAAACTTCAGCAGAATTAAGAATAACAATGGAAGAGCTCCGTAGCATTTTTAAACTTCAACAGAATTCCGTGAACAATGGAAGAGTTCCGTAGCATTTTTAAACTTCAGCAGAATTCCGAAGAACAAAGGAAGTGTTCCGTATCATTTTTAAACTTCAGCAGCATTCTGAAGAACAATGGAAGAGTTCCGTAGCATTTTCAAACTTCAGAAGAATTTCGAGAACAATGGAAGAGTTCCACAGCATTTTTAAACTTCAGCAGAATTCAGAAGAACAATGGAAGAGTTCCGTAGCATTTTTAAACTTCAGCAGAATTCCCAAGAACAATGGAAGAGCACCGTAGAATTTATTAGCTTCAGCAGAATTCTGAGAACAATGGAAGAGTTCCGTAGCATTTTTAAACTTCTCCAGAATTCCAAGAACAATGGAAGAGTTCCGTAGCATTTTTAAACTTCTGCAGAATTCCGAAGAACAATGGAAGAGTTCCGTAGCATTTTTAAACTTCAGCAGAATTCCGAAGAAAAATGGAAGAGTTCCGTAGCCTTTTTAAACTTCGTCAGAATTCCGAAGAACAATGGAAAAGTTCCGTACCATTTTTAAACTTCAGCAGAATTCCGAAGAACAATGGAAGAGTTCCGTAGCATTTTTAAACTTCAGCAGAATTCTGAAGAACAATGGAAGAGTTCCGTCGCATTTTTAAACTTCAGTAGAATGAAAAATAACAATGGAAGGGTTCCGTAGCATTTTTAAACTTCATCAGAATTCTGAAGAACAATGGAAGTGATCCGTAACATTTTTAAACTTCAGCAGAATACCCAAGAACAATGGAAGAGTACCGTAGAATTTATAAACTTCAGCAGAATTCTGAGAACAATGGAAGATTTCTGTAGCATTTTTAAACTTCAACAGAATTCCAAGAACAACGGAAGAGTTCCGTAGCATTTTTAAACTTCTGCAGAATTCCGAAGAACAATGGAAGAGTTCCGTAGCATTTTTAAACTTCAGTAGAATTAAAAATAACAATGGAAGAGTTCCGTAGCATTTTTAAACTTCATCAGAATTCTGAAGAACAATGGAAGTGATCCGTAACATTTTTAAACTTCAGCAGAATACCCAAGAACAATGGAAGAGTACCGTAGCATTTATAAACTTCAGCAGGATTCTGAGAACAATGGAAGAGTTCCGTAGCATTTTTAAACTTCAACAGAATTCCAAGAACAATGGAAGAGTTCCGTAGCATTTTTAAACTTCTCCAGAATTCCAAAGAACAATGGAAGAGTTCTGTAGCATTTTTAAACTTCAGCAGAATTCTGAAGAACAATGGAAGAGTTCCGTAGCATTTTTAAACTTCATCAGAATTCCGAAGAACAATGGAAGAGTTCCGTAGCATTTTTAAACTTCACCAGAATTCTGAAGAACAATGGAAGAGTTCCATAGCATTTTTAAACTTCAGCAGAATTCCGAAGAACAATGGAAGTGTTCCGTTGCAGTTCTAAGCTTCATCAGAATTCCGAAGAACAATGGAAGAGTTCCGTAGCATTTTTAAACTTCAGCAGAATTCAGAAGAACAATGGAAGAGTTCCGTAGCATTTTTAAACTTCAGCAGAATTCCGAAGAACAATGGAAGAGTTCCGTAGCATTTTTAAACTTCAGCAGAATTAAGAATAACAATGGAAGAGCTCCGTAGCATTTTTAAACTTCAACAGAATTCCGTGAACAATGGAAGAGTTCCGTAGCATTTTTAAACTTCAGCAGAATTCCGAAGAACAAAGGAAGTGTTCCGTATCATTTTTAAACTTCAGCAGCATTCTGAAGAACAATGGAAGAGTTCCGTAGCATTTTCAAACTTCAGAAGAATTTCGAGAACAATGGAAGAGTTCCACAGCATTTTTAAACTTCAGCAGAATTCAGAAGAACAATGGAAGAGTTCCGTAGCATTTTTAAACTTCAGCAGAATTCCGAAGAACAAAGGAACAGTTCCATAGCATTTTTAAGCTTCAGCAGAATTCCGAAGAACAATGGAAGAGTACCGTAGCATTTTTAAGCTTCAGCAGAATTCCGAAGAACAATGGAAGAGTTCCGTAGCATTTTTAAACTTCAGCAGAATTCCGAGAACAATGGAAGAGTTCCGTAGCATTTTTAAACTTCAGCAGAATTCCGAAGAACAATGGAAGAGTTCCGTAGCATTTTTAAACTTCAGAAGAATTCCGAAGAACAATGGAAGAGTTCCGTTGCAGTTTTAAGCTTCATCTGAATTCCGAAGAACAATGGAAGAGTTCCGTAGCATTTTTAAACTTCAGCAGAATTCAGAAGAACAATGTAAAAGTTCCATAGCATTTTTAAACTTCAGCAGAATTCCGAAGAACAATGGAAGAGTTCTGTAGCATTTTTAAGCTTCAGCAGAATTCCGAAGAACAATGGAAGAGTTCCGTAGCAGTTTTAAACTTCATCAGAATTCCGAAGAACAATGGAAGCGTTCCGCAGCATTTTTAAACTTCAGCAGAATTCCGAAGAACAATGGAAATGATCAGTAACATTTTTAAACTTCAGCAGAATTCCCAAGAACAATGGAAAAGTACCGTAGAATTTATAAACTTCAGCAGAATTCTGAGAACAATGGAAGATTTCCGTAGCATTTTTAAACTTCAACAGAATTCCAAGAACAATGGAAGAGTTCCGTAGCATTTTTAAACTTCTGCAGAATTCCGAAGAACAATGGAAGAGTTCCGTAGCATTTTTAAACTTCAGTAGAATTAAAAATAACAATGGAAGAGTTCCGTAGCATTTTTAAACTTCATCAGAATTCTGAAGAACAATGGAAGTGATCCGTAACATTTTTAAACTTCAGCAGAATACCCAAGAACAATGGAAGAGTACCGTAGCATTTATAAACTTCAGCAGGATTCTGAGAACAATGGAAGAGTTCCGTAGCATTTTTAAACTTCAACAGAATTCCAAGAACAATGGAAGAGTTCCGTAGCATTTTTAAACTTCTGCAGAATTCCAAAGAACAATGGAAGAGTTCTGTAGTATTTTTTAAGTTCAGCAGAATTCTGAAGAACAATGGAAGAGTTCCGTAGCATTTTTAAACTTCATCAGAATTCCGAAGAACAATGGAAGAGTTCCGCAGCAGTTTTAAACTTCACCAGAATTCCGAGAACAATATAAGAGTTCCGTAGCATTTTTAAACTTCAACAGAATTCTGAAGAACAAGGGAAGAGTTCCATAGCATTTTTAAACTTCAGCAGAATTCCGAAGAACAATGGAAGTGTTCCGTTGCAGTTCTAAGCTTCATCAGAATTCCGAAGAACAATGGAAGAGTTCCGTAGCATTTTTAAACTTCAGCAGAATTCAGAAGAACAATGGAAGAGTTCCGTAGCATTTTTAAACTTCAGCAGAATTCCGAAGAACAATGGAAAAGTTCCGTAGCATTTTTAAACTTCAGCAGAATTCCGAAGAACAATGGAAGAGTTCCGTAGCATTTTTAAACTTCAGCAGAATTCCGAAGAACAATGGAAGAGTTCCGTAGCATTTTTAAACTTCAGCAGAATTAAGAATAACAATGGAAGAGCTCCGTAGCATTTTTAAACTTCAACAGAATTCCGTGAACAATGGAAAAGTTCCGTAGCATTTTTAAACTTCAGCAGAATTCCGAAGAACAAAGGAAGTGTTCCGTATCATTTTTAAACTTCAGCAGCATTCTGAAGAACAATGGAAGAGTTCCGTAGCATTTTCAAACTTCAGAAGAATTTCGAGAACAATGCAAGAGTTCCACAGCATTTTTAAACTTCAGCAGAATTCAGAAGAACAATGGAAGAGTTCCGTAGCATTTTTAAACTTCAGCAGAATTCCCAAGAACAATGGAAGAGCACCGTAGAATTTATTAGCTTCAGCAGAATTCTGAGAACAATGGAAGAGTTCCACAGCATTTTTAAACTTCAGCAGAATTAAGAATATCAATGGAAGAGTTCCGTAGCATTTTTAAACTTCACCAGAATTCCGTGAACAATGGAAGAGTTCCGTAGCATTTTTAAACTTCAGCAGAATTCCGAAGAACAAAGGAAGTGTTCCGTAGCATTTTTAAACTTCAGCAGAATTCTGAAGAACAATGCAAGAGTTCCGTAGCATTTTTAAAATTTAGAAGAATTCCGAGAACAATGAAAAAGTTCCGTAGCATTTTTAAACTTCAGCAGAATTCCGAAAAACAATGGAAGAGTTCCGTAGCATTTTTAAATTTCAGCAGAGTTCCGAAGAACAATGGAAGAGTTCCGTAGCATTTTTAAACTTCAGCAGAATTCCGAAGAACAATGGAAGAGTTCCATAGCATTTTTAAACTTCAGCAGAATTCCGAGAACAATGGAAGAGTTCCGTAGCATTTTTAAACCTCAGCAGAATTGCGAGAACAATGGAAGAGTTCCGTAGCATTTTTAAACTTCATCAGAATTCCGAAGAACAATGGAAGTGTTCCGTGGCATTTTTAAACTTCAGCAGAATTCCAAAGAACAATGGAGGAGTTCCGTAGCATTTTTAAACTTCAGCAGAATTCCGAAGAACAATGGAAGAGTTCCGTAGCATTTTTAAACTTCAGCAGAATTCCAAAGAACAATTGAAGAGTTCCGTAGCACTTTTAAACTTCAGCAGAATTCCGAACAACAAGGGAAGAGTTCCGTAGCATTTTTAAACTTCACATGAATTCCGAGAACAATGGAAGAGTTCCTTAGCATTTTTAAACTTCAGCAGCATTCCGAAGAACAATGGAAGAGTTCCGTAGCATTTTTAAACTTCAGCAGAATTCTGAAGAACAATGGAAGTGTTCCGTAGCATTTTTAATTTTCAGCAGAATTCCGAAGAACAATGGAAGAGTTCCGTAGCTTTTTTAAACTTCAGCAGCATTCTGAAGAACAATGGAAAAGTTCCGTAGCATTTTTAAACTTCAGCAGAATTCCGAAGAACAATGGAAGAGTTCCGTAGCATTTTTAAACTTCAGCAGAATTCCGAAGAACAATGGAAGAGTTCCGTAGCATTCTTAATCTTCAGAAGAATTCCGAAGAACAGTGGAAGAGTTCCGTAGCATTTTTAAACTTCAGCAGAATTCTGAAGGACAATGGAAGAGTTCCATAGCATTTTTAAGTTACAGCAGATTTCCGAAGAACAATGGAAGAGTTTCGTAGCATTTTTAAATTACAGCAGAATTCCGAAGAACAATGGAAGAGTTCCGTAGCATTTTTAAATTACAGCAGAATTCCGAAGAACAATGGAAGAGTTCCGTAGCATTTTTAAACTTCAGCAGAATTCCGAAGAACAATGGAAAAGTTCCGTGGCATTTTTAAACTTCATCAGAATTCCGAAGAACAATGGAAGAGTTCCGTAGCATATTTAAACTTCACCAGAATTCCGAAGAACAATGGTAGAGTTCCGTAGCATTTTTAAACTTCACCAGAATTCCGAGAACAATGGAAGAGTTCCGTAGCATTTTTAAACTTCAGCAGAATTGCGAGAACAATGGAAGAATTCCGTAGCATTTTTAAACTTCACCAGAATTCCGAAGAACAATGGAAAAGTTCCGTAGCATTTTTAAACTTCAGCAGTATTCCGAAGAACAATGGAAGAGTTCCGTAGCATTTTTAAACTTCAGCAGCATTCCGAGAACAATGGAAGAGTTCCGTAGCATTTTTAAACTTCACCAGAATTCCGAGAACAATGGAAGAGTTCCATAGCATTTTTAAACTTCAGCAGAATTCCGAAGAACAATGGAAGAGTTCCGTAGCATTTTTAAATTACAGCAGAATTCCGAAGAACAATGGAAGAGTTCCGTAGCATTTTTAAACTTCAGCAGAATTCCGAAGAACAATGGAAGAGTTCCGTGGCATTTTTAAACTTCATCAGAATTCCGAAGAACAATGGAAGAGTTCCGTAGCATATTTAAACTTCACCAGAATTCCGAAGAACAATGGTAGAGTTCCGTAGCATTTTTAAACTTCACCAGAATTCCGAGAACAATGGAAGAGTTCCGTAACATTTTTAAACTTCTGCAGAATTCCGAAGAACAATGGAAGAGTTCCGTAGCAGTTTTAAACTTCATCAGAATTCCGAAGAACAATGGAAGAGTTCCGTAGCAGTTTTAAACTTCATCAGAATTCCGAAGAACAATGGAAGAGTTACAAAGCATTTTTAAACTTCAGCAGAATTCCGAAGAATAATGGAAGAATTCCATAGCATTTTTAAACTTCACCAGAATTCTGAGAACAATGTAAGAGTACCGTAGCATTTTTAAACTTCAGAAGAATTCCGAGAACAATGGAAAAGTTCCGTAGCATTTTTAAACTTCATCAGAATTCCGAAGAACAATGGAAGAGGTCCGTAGCATTTTTCAACTTCAGCAGAATTCCAAAGAACAATCGAAGAGTTCCGTAGCACTTTTAAACTTCAGCAGAATTCCGAAGAACAAGGGAAGAGTTCAGTAGCATTTTTAAACTTCACATGAATTCCGAGAACAATGGAAGAGTTCCTTAGCATTTTTAAACTTCAGCAGAATTCCGAAGAACAATGGAAGAGTTCCGTAGCATTTTTAAACTTCAGCAGAATTCTGAAGAACAATGGAAGTGTTCCGTAGCATTTTTAATCTCCAGCAGAATTCCGAAGAACAATGGAAGAGTTCCGTAGCTTTTTTAAACTTCAGCAGCATTCCGAAGATCAATGGAAGTGTTCCGTATCATTTTTAATCCTCAGCAGAATTCCGAGAACAATGGAAGAGTTCCGTAGCATTTTTAAACTTCAGCAGAATTCCGAAGAACAATGGAAGAGTTCCGTAGCATTTTTAAACTTCAGCAAAATTCCAAAGAACAATGGAAGAGTTCCATAGCATTTTTAAGTTACAGCAGATTTCCGAAGAACAATGGAAGAGGTCTGTAGCATTTTTAAATTACAGCAGAATTCCGAAGAACAATGGAAGAGTTCCATAGCATTTTTAAAGTACAGCAGAATTCCGAACAACAATGGAAGTGATCCGTAACATTTTTAAACTTCAGCAGAATTCCGACGAACAATGGAAGAATTCTGTAGCATTTTTAAACTTCAGCAGAATTGCGAGAACAATGGAAGAATTCTGTAGCATTTTTAAACTTCACCAGAATTCCGAGAACAATGGAAGAGTTCCGTAACATTTTTAAACTTCTGCAGAATTCCGAAGAACAATGGAAGAGTTCCGTAGCAGTTTTAAACTTCAGCAGAATTCCGAAGAACAATGGAAGAGTTCCGTAGCATTTTTAAACTTCAGCAGAATTAAGAATAACAATGGAAGAGTTCCGTAGCATTTTTAAACTTCACCAGAATTCCGTGAACAATGGAAGAGTTCCGTAGCATTTTTAAACTTCAGCAGAATTCCGAAGAACAAAAGAAGTGTTCCGTAGCATTTTTAAACTTCAGCAGAATTCTGTAGAACAATGGAAGAGTACCGTAGCATTTTTAAACTTCAGAAGAATTCCGAGAACAATGGAAGAGTTCCGTAGCAGCTTTAAACTTCAGCAGAATTCCGAAAAACAATGGAAGAGTTCCGTAGCATTTTTAAACTTCAGCAGAATTCCGAAGAACAATGGAAGAGTTCCGTAGCATTTTTAAACTTCAGCAGAATTCTGAGAACAATGGAAGAGTTCCGTAGCATTTTTAAACTTCACCAGAATTCCGAGAAAAATGGAAGAGTTCCGCAGCATTTTTAAACTTCTGCAGAATTCCGAAGAACAATGGAAGAGTTCCGTAGCATTTTTAAACTTCAGCAGAATTCCGAGAACAATGGAAGAGATCCGTAGCATTTTTAAACTTCAGCAGAATTCCGAAGAACAGTAGAAGTGTTCCGTAGCATTTTTAAACTTCAGCAGAATTCCGAAGAACAATGGAAGAGTTCCGTAGCATTTTTAAACTTCAGCAGAATTCTGGGAACAATGGAAGAGTTCCGTAGCATTTTTAAACTTCACCAGAATTGCGAGAAAAATGGATTTGTTCCGTAGCATTTTTAAACTTCTGCAGAATTCCGAAGAGCAATGGAAGAGTTCCGTAGCATTTTTAAACTTCAGCAGAATTCCGAAGAACAATGGAAGAGTTCCGTAGCATTTTTAAACTTCATCAGAATTCCGAAGAACAATGGAAAAGTTCCGTAGCATTTTTAAACTTCAGCAGAATTCAAAAGAACAATGGAAGAGTTCCGTAGCATTTTTAAACTTCACCAGAATTCCGAGAACAATGGAAGAGTTCCGTAGCATTTTTAAACTTCACCAGAATTCCGAGAACAATGGAAGAGTTCCATAGCATTTTTAAACTTCAGCAGAATTCCAATGAAAAATGGAAGTGTTCCGTAGCATTTTTAAACTTCAGCAGAATTCCGAAGAACAATGGAAGAGTTCCGTTGCAGTTTTAAACTTCATCAGAATTCCGAGGAACAATGGAAGAGTTCAGTAGCATTTTTAAACTTCAGCAGAATTCCGAAGAACAATGGAAGAGTTCTGTAGCATTTTTAAACTTCAGCAGAATTAAGAATATCAATGGAAGAGTTCCGTAGCATTTTTAAACTTCACCAGAATTCCGTGAACAATGGAAGAGTTCCGTAGCATTTTTAAACTTCAGCAGAATTCCGAAGAACAAAGGAAGTGTTCCGTAGCATTTTTAAACTTCAGCAGAATTCTGAAGAACAATGCAAGAGTTCCGTAGCATTTTTAAAATTTAGAAGAATTCCGAGAACAATGAAAAAGTTCCGTAACATTTTTAAACTTCAGCAGAATTCCGAAAAACAATGGAAGAGTTCCGTAGCATTTTTAAATTTCAGCAGAGTTCCGAAGAACAATGGAAGAGTTCCGTAGCATTTTTAAACTTCAGCAGAATTCCGAAGAACAATGGAAGAGTTCCATAGCATTTTTAAACTTCAGCAGAATTCCGAGAACAATGGAAGTGTTCCGTAGCATTTTTAAACCTCAGCAGAATTGCGAGAACAATGGAAGAGTTCCGTAGCATTTTTAAACTTCATCAGAATTCCGAAGAACAATGGAAGTGTTCCGTGGCATTTTTAAACTTCAGCAGAATTCCAAAGAACAATGGAGGAGTTCCGTAGCATTTTTAAACTTCAGCAGAATTCCGAAGAACAATGGAAGAGTTCCGTAGCATTTTTAAACTTCAGCAGAATTCCAAAGAACAATGGAAGAGTTCCGTAGCACTTTTAAACTTCAGCAGAATTCCGAACAACAAGGGAAGAGTTCCGTAGCATTTTTAAACTTCACATGAATTCCGAGAACAATGGAAGAGTTCCTTAGCATTTTTAAACTTCAGCAGCATTCCGAAGAACAATGGAAGAGTTCCGTAGCATTTTTAAACTTCAGCAGAATTCTGAAGAACAATGGAAGTGTTCCGTAGCATTTTTAATTTTCAGCAGAATTCCGAAGAACAATGGAAGAGTTCCGTAGCTTTTTTAAACTTCAGCAGCATTCTGAAGAACAATGGAAAAGTTCCGTAGCATTTTTAAACTTCAGCAGAATTCCGAAGAACAATGGAAGAGTTCCGTAGCATTTTTAAACTTCAGCAGAATTCCGAAAACAATGGAAGAGTTCCGTAGCATTCTTAAACTTCAGAAGAATTCCGAAGAACAGTGGAAGAGTTCCGTAGCATTTTTAAACTTCAGCAGAATTCTGAAGAACAATGGAAGAGTTCCATAGCATTTTTAAGTTACAGCAGATTTCCGAAGAACAATGGAAGAGTTTCGTAGCATTTTTAAATTACAGCAGAATTCCGAAGAACAATGGAAGAGTTCCGTAGCATTTTTAAATTACAGCAGAATTCCGAAGAACAATGGAAGAGTTCCGTAGAATTTTTAAACTTCAGCAGAATTCCGAAGAACAATGGAAGAGTTCCGTGGCATTTTTAAACTTCATCAGAATTCCGAAGAACAATGGAAGAGTTCCGTAACATATTTAAACTTCACCAGAATTCCGAAGAACAATGGAAGAGTTCCGTAGCATTTTTAAAGTTCACCAGAATTCCGAGAACAATGGAAGAGTTCCGTAGCATTTTTAAACTTCAGCAGAATTCCGAAGAACAATGGAAGTGTTAAGTAGCATTTTTAATCTTCAGCACAATTCCGAAGAACATTGGAAGAGTTCCGTAACATTTTTAAACTTCAGCAGAATTCCGAAGAACAATGGAAGAGTTCCGTAGCATTTTTAAACTTCAGCAGAATTCCGAGAACAATGGAAGTGTTCCGTAGTATTTTTAAACTTCAGCTGAATTCCGAAGAACAATGGAAGAGTTCCGTAGCATTTTTAAACTTCAGCAGATTTCCGAAGAACAATGGAAGAGTTCCATAGCACTTTTGAACTTCAGCAGAATTCTAAAGAACAATGGAAGAGTTACGTATCATTTTTAAACTTCAGCAGAATTCCGAGAAAAATGGAAGAGTTCCATAGCATTTTTAAACTTCACCAGAATTCCGAGAACAATGGAAGAGTTCCATAGCATTTTTAAACATCAGCAGAATTCCGAAGAACAATGGAAGTGTTCCTTAGCATTTTTAAACTTCAGCACAATTCCGAAGAACAATGAAAGATTTCCGTAGCATTTTAAAACTTCAGCAGAATTCCAAAGAACAATGGAAGAATTATGTAGCATTTTTAAACTTCAGCAGTATTCCGAAGAACAAACTTCGGTTGTCTGTTAAGCAATTGTCTTTGGTGTATGGCATTGTCTGTTAAGCAGTTGTCTTTGGTGTATGGCATTGTCTGTTAAGCAGTTGTCTTTGGTGTATGGCATTGTCTGTTAAGCAGTTGTCTATGGTGTATGGCAGTGTCTGTTAAGCAGTTGTCTTTGGTGTATGGCATTGATGGTTAAGCAGTTGTCTTTGGTGTATTGCGTTGCCTCATAAGCAGTTGTCTTTGGTGTATGGCAGTGTCTGTTAAGCAGTTGTCTTTGGTGTATGGCATTGTCTGTTAAGAAGTTGTCTTTGGTGTATGGCATTGCCTGTTAAGCAGTTGTCTTTGGTGTATGGCATTGCCTGTTAAGCAGTTGTCCTTAGTGTATGGCATTGTCTGTTAAGCAGTTGTCTTTGGTGTATGGCACTGTCTGTTGAGCAGTTGTCTTTAGTGTATGGCGTTGCCTGTTAAGCAGTTGTCTTTGGTGTACTGCAATGCCTGTTAAGCAATTGTCTTTGGTGTATGGCATTGTCTGTTAAGAAGTTGTCTTTAGTGTATGGCAGTGTCTGTTAAGCAGTGGTCTTTGGTGCACGGCGTTGACTGTTAAACAGTTTCCTTTGGTGTATGGCGTTGTTTGTTAAGCAGTTGTCTTTGGTGTATGGCATTCCCTGTTAAGCAGTTGATTTAGTGTATGGCATTGCCTGTTAAGCAGTTATCTGTGGTGTATGGCATTGCCTGTTAAGCAGTTGTCTTTCGTGTATGGCCTTGTCTGTTAAGAAGTTGTCTTTAGTGTATGGCAATGTCTGTTACGCAGTTGTCTTTGGTGTATGGCATTGTCTGTTAAGCAGTTGTCTTTAGTGTATGGCATTGCCTGTTAAGCAGTTGTCTTTGGTGTATGGCATTGCCTGTTAAGCAGTTGTCTTTGGTGTATGGCATTGTCTATTAAGCAGTTGTCTTTGGTGTGTGGCATTGTCTGCTAAGCAGTTGTCTTTGGTGTATGGCATTGTCTGTTAAGCAGTTGTCTTTGGTGTATGGCAGTGTCTGTTAAGCAGTTGTCTTTGGTGTATGGTGTTGCCTGTTAAGCAGTTTTCTTTGGTGTATGGCATTGTCTGTTAAGCAGTTGTCTTTGGTGTATGGCATTGCCTGTCAAGTAGTTGTCTTTAGTGTGTTGCATTGCCTGTTAAGCAGTTGTCTTTGGTGTATGGCATTGTCTGTTAAGCAGTTGTCTTTGGTGTATGGCATTGCCTGTTAAGCAGTTGTCTTTGGTGTATGGCATTGCTTGTTAAGCGTTTGTCATTGGTGTATGGCATTGCCTGTTAAGTAGTTGTCTTTGGTGTATGGCATTGTCTGTTAAGCAGTTGTCTTTGGTGTATGGCATTGCCTGTTAAGCAGTTGTCTTTAGTGTATGTCATTGCCTGTTAAGCAGTTGTCTTTGGTGTATGGCATTGTCTGTTAAGCAGTTGTCTTTGGTGTATGGCATTGTCTGTTAAGCAGTTGTCTTTGGTGTATGGCATTGTCTTTTAAGCAGTTGTCTTTGGTGTATGGCAGTGTGTGTTAAGCAGTTGTCTTTGGTGTATGGCAGTGTCTGTTAAGCAGTTGTCTTTGGTGTATGGCATTGTCTGTTAAGCAGTTGTCCTTGGTGTATGGCATTGTCTGTTATGCACTTGTCTTTGGTGCATGGCATTGTATGTTAAGCAGTTGTCTTTAGTGTATGGCATTGCCTGTTAAGCAGTTGACTTTAGTGTATGGCATTGTTATGCAGTTGTCTTTGGTGCATGGCATTGCCTATAAAGCAGTTGTCTTTGGTATATGGCATTGCCTGTTAAGCAGTTGTCTTTAGTGTATGACATTGTCTGTTAAGCAGTTGTCTTTGGTGTATGGCATTGCCTGTTAAGCAGTTGTCTTTGGTGTATGGCATTGCCTGTTAAGCAGTTGTCTTTAGTGTATGTCATTGTCTGTTATGCAGTTGTCTTTGGTGCATGGCATTGTCTGTTAAGCAGTTGTCTTTGGTGTATGGCATTGCCTGTTAAGCAGCTGTCTTTGGTGTATGGCATTGCCTGTTATGCAGTTGTCTTTGGTGTATGGCATTGTCTGTTAAGCAGTTGTCTTTAGTGTATGGCATTGTCTTTTAAGCAGTTGTCTTTGGTGTATGGCAGTGTCTGTTAAGCAGTTGTCTTTGGTGTATGGCAGTGTCTGTTAAGCAGTTGTCTTTGGTGTATGGCATTGTCTGTTAAGCAGTTGTCCTTGGTGTATGGCATTGTCTGTTATGCAGTTGTCTTTGGTGCATGGCATTGTCTGTTAAGCAGTTGTCCTTAATGTATGGCATTGCCTGTTAAGCAGTTGACTTTAGGGTATGGCATTGTCTGTTATGCAGTTGTCTTTGGTGCATGGCATTGCCTGTTAAGCAGTTGTCTTTGGTGTATGGCATTGCCTGTTAAGCAGTTGTCTTTAGTGTATGGCAGTGTCTGTTAAGCAGTTGTCTTTGGTGTATGGTGTTGCCTGTTAAGCAGTTGTCTATGGTGTATGCCATTGTCTGTTAAGCAGTTGTCCTTGGTGGATGGCATTGTCTGTTATGCAGTTGTCTTTGGTGCATGGCATTGTCTGTTAAGCAGTTGTTTTTGGTGTATGGCATTGCCTGTTAAGCAGTTGTCTTTGGTGTATGGCATTGCCTGTTAAGCAGTTGTCTTTGGTGTATGGCGTTGTCTGTTAAGCAGTTGTCTTTGGTGTATGGCGTTGTCTGTTAAGCAGTTGTCTTTCGTGTATGGCATTGCCTGTTAAGCAGTTGTCTTTGGTATATGCCTTTTTCTGTTAAGCAGTTGTCTTTGGTGTATTGCATTGCCTGTTAAGCAGTTGTCTTTGGTGTTTGGCATTGCCTGTTAAGCAGTTGTCTTTGGTGTATGGCATTGTCTGTTAAGCAGTTGTCTTTGGTGTATGGCGTTGTCTGTTAAGCAGTTGTCTTTGGTGTATGGCATTGCCTGTTAAGCAGTTGTCTTTGGTGTATGGCATTGCCTGTTAAGCAGTTGTCTTTGGTGTATGGCATTGCCTGTTAAGTAGTAGTCTTTGGTGTCTGGTAGTGTCTGTTAAGCAGTTGTCTTTGGTGTATGGCATTGCCAGTTAAGCAGTTGTCTTTGGTGTATGGCATTGCCTGTTAAGCAGTAGTCTTTGGTGTATGGCATTGTCTGTTAAGCAGTTGTCTTTGGTGTATGGCATTGCCAGTTAAGCAGTTGTCTTTGGTGTATGGCATTGTCTGTTAAGCAGTTGTCTTTGGTGTATGGCATTGTCTGTTAAGCAGTTGTCTTTGGTGTATGGCATTGCCTGTTAAGCTGTTGTCTTTGGTGTATGGCATTGCTGTTAAGCTGTTGTCTTTGGTGTATGCAATTGTCTGTTAAGCAGTTTTATTTGGTGTATGGCATTGTCTGTTAAGCAGTTGTCTTTGGTGTATGGCATTGTCTGTTAAGCAGTTGTCTTTGATGTATGTCATTGCCTGTTAAGCAGTTGTCTTTGGTGTATGGCATTGCTGTTAAGCTGTTGTCTTTGGTGTATGGCATTGCTGTTATGCAGTTTTCTTTGGTGTATGGCATTGTCTGTTAAGCAGTTGTTCTTGGTGTATGGCATTGTCTGTAATGCAGTTTTCTTTGGTGCATGGCATTGCCTGTTAAGCAGTTGTCTTTGGTGTATGGTGTTGCCTGTTAAGCAGTTGTCTTTAGTGTATGGCAGTGTCTGTAAAGCAGTTGTCTTTGGTGTATGGCATTGTCTGTTAAGCAGTTGTCTTTGGTGTATGGCATTGTCTGTTAAGCAGTTGTCTTTGGTGTATGGCATTGTCTGTTAAGCAGTTGTCTTTGGTGTCTGGCAATGTCTGTTAAGCAGTTGTCTTTGGTGTATGGCAGTGTCTGTTAAGCAGTTGTCTTTGGTGTATGGCGTTGTCTGTTAAGCAGTTGTCTTTGGTGTTTGGCATTGCCTGTTAAGCAGTTGTCTTTGGTATATGGCTTTTTCTGTTAAGCAGTTGTCTTTGGTGTATTGCATTGCCTGTTAAGCAGTTGTCTTCGGTGTATGACATTGCCTGTTAAGCAGCTGTCTTTGGTGTAAGGCGTTGTCTGCTAAGCAGTTGTCTTTGGTGTATGGCATTGCCTGCTAAGCAGTTGTCTTTGGTGTATGGCATTGTCTGTTAAGCAGTTGTCTTTGGTGTATGACATTGCCTGTTAAACAGTTGTCTTTGGTGTAAGGCTTTGTCTGTTAAGCAGTTGTCTTTGGTGTTTGGCATTGTCTGTTAAGCAGTTGTCTTTGGTGTATGGCATTGTCTGTTAAGCAGTTGTCTTTGGTGTATGACATTGCCTGTTAAGTAGTAGTCTTTGGTGTCTGGTAGTGTCTGTTAAGCAGTTGTCTTTGGTGTACAGCATTGCCTGTTAAGCAGTTGTCTTTGGTGTATGCTGTTGCCTGTTAAGCAGTTTTCTTTGGTGTATGGCATTGTCTGTTAAGCAGTTGTCCTTGGTGTATGGCATTGCCTGTCAAGCAGTTGTCTTTGGTGTATGGCATTGCCTGTTAAGCAGTTGTCTTTGGTGTATGGCATTGTCTGTTAAGCAGTTGTGTTTGGTGTATGGCATTGCCTGTTAAGCAGTTGTCTTTGGTATATTGCTTTTTCTGTTAAGCAGTTGTCTTTGGTGTATTGCATTGCCTGTTAAGCAGTTGTCTTCGGTGTATGACATTGCCTGTTAAGCAGTTGTCTTTGGTGTAAGGCGTTGTCTGTTAAGCAGTTGTCTTTGGTGTATGGCATTGTCTGTTAAGCAGTTGTCTTTGGTGTATGGCATTGCCTGTTAAGCAGTTGTCTTTGGTGTATGGCATTGCCTGTTAAGTAGTAGTCTTTGGTGTCTGGTAGTGTCTGTTAAGCAGTTGTCTTTGGTGTATGGCGTTGTCTGTTAAGCAGTTGTCTTTGGTGTATGGCATTGCCTGTTAAGCAGTTGTCTTTGTTGTATGGCGTTGTCTGTTAAGCAGTTTTCTTTGGTGTATGGCATTGCCTGTAAAGCAGTTGTCTTTGGTGTATGGCTTTGTCTGTTAAGCAGTTTTCTTTGGTGTATGGCTTTGTCTGTTAAGCAGTTTTCTTTGGTGTATGGCATTGTCTGTTAAGCAGTTCTCTTTGGAGTAAGGCGTTGTCTTTTAAGCAGTTGTCTTTGGTGTATGGCATTGTCTGTTAAGCAGTTGTCTTTGGTGTATGGAATTGCCTGTTAAGCAGTTATCTTTGGTGTATGGCATTGTCTGTTAAGCAGTTTTCTTTAGTGTATGGCAAAGTCTGTTACGCAGTTGTCTTTGGTGTATGGCATTGTCAGTTAAGCAGTTGTCCTTGGTGTATGGCATTGTCTGTTATGCAGTTGTCTTTGGTGCATGGCATTGTCTGTTAAGCAGTTGTCTTTAGTGTATGGCATTGCCTGTTAAGCAGTTGTCTTTTGTGTATGGCATTACCTGTTAATCAGTTGTCTTTGGTGTATGGCATTGTCTGTTAAGCAGTTGTCTTTGGTGTATGGCGTTGTCTGTTAAGCAGTTGTCTTTAGTGTATGGCGTTGTCTGTTAAGCAGTTGTCTTTGGTGTATGGCATTGTCTGTTAAGCAGTTGTCTTTGGTGTATGGCATTGCATGTTAAGCAGTTGTCCTTAGTGTATGGCGTTGCCTGTTAAGCAGTTGTCTTTAGTGTATGGCGTTGTCTGTTAAGCAGTTGTCTTTGGTGTATGGCTTTGTCTGTTAAGCAGATGTCTTTAGTGTATGGCGTTGTCTGTTAAGCAGTTGTCTTTGGTGCATGGCATTGTCTGTTAAGCAGTTGTCTTTGGTGTATGGCATTGTCTTTTAAGCAGTTGTCTTTAGTGTATGGCATTGTATGTTACGCAGTTGTCTTTAGTGTATGGCATTGTCTGTTAAGCAGTTGTCTTTGGTGTATGGCATTGTCTGTTAAGCAGTTGTCTTTGGTGTATGGCATTGTCTTTTAAGCAGTTGTCTTAGGTGTATTGCATTGCCTGTAAAGCAGTTGTCTTTGGTGAATGGCATTTTCTGTTAATAAGTTGTCTTTAGTGTATGGCAGTGTCTGTTAAGCAGTGGTCTTTGGTGTTTGGCATTGTCTGTTGAGCAGTTGTCTTCAGTGTGTGGCATTGCCTGTTAAGCAGTTGTCTTTAGTGTATGTCATTGCCTGTTAAGCAGTTGTCTTTGGTGTATGGCATTGATGGTTAAGCAGTTGTCTTTGGTGTATGGCGTTGCCTGATAAGCAGTTGTCTTTGGTGTATGGCAGTGTCTGTTAAGCAGCTGTCTTTGCTGTATGGCATTGTCTATTAAGCAGTTGTCTTTGGTGTATGGCATTGCCTGTTAAGCAGTTGTCTTTGGTGTATGGCATTGCCTGTTAAGCAGTTGTCTTTGGTGTATGGCATTGTCTGTTAAGCAGTTGTCTTTGCTGTATGGCATTGTCTGTTGAGCAGTTGTCTTTAGTGTATGGCATTGCCTGTTAAGCAGTTGTCTTTGGTGTATGGCATTGCTTGTTAAGCAGTTGTCTTTGGTGTATGGCATTGTCTGTTAAGAACTTGTCTTTAGTCTATGGCAGTGTATGTTAAGCAGTTGTCTTTGGTGTACGGCGTTGACTGTTAAACAGTTTTCTTTCGTGTATGGTGTTGTATGTTAAGCAGTTGTCTTTGCTGTATGGCATTCCCTGTTAAGCAGTTGTCTTTAGTGTATGGCATTGCCTGTTAAGCAGTTATCTTTGGTGTATGGCATTGTCTGTTAAGCAGTTGTCTTTGGTGTATGGCATTGCCTGTTAAGCAGTTGTCTTTGGTGTATGGCATTGCCTGTTAAGTAGTTGTCTTTGGTGTATGGCATTGCCTGTTAAGAAGTTGTCTTTGGTGTATGGCATTGCCTGTTTACCAGTTTTCTTTGGTGTATGCCAGTGTCTGTTAAGCAGTTTTCTTTGGTGTATGGCATTGTCTGTTAAGCAGTTGTCTTTTGTGTATGGCATAGCCTGTCAAGCAGCTGTCTTTAGTGTATGGCACTGCCTGTTAAGCAGTTGTCTTTGGTGTATGGCAGTGTCTGTTAAGCAGTTGTCTTTGGTGTATGGCATTGCCTGTTAAGCAGTTGTCTTTGGTGTATGGCAGTGTCTGTTAAGCAGTTGTCTTTGGTGTATGGCAGTGTCTGTTAAGCAGTTGTCTTTGGTGTATGGCGTTGTCTGTTAAGCAGTTGTCTTTGGTGTATGGCATTGCCTGTTAAGCAGTTGTCTTTGGTATATGGCTTTTTCTGTTAAGCAGTTGTCTTTGGTGTATTGCATTGCCTGTTAAGCAGCTGTCTTTGGTGTAAGGCGTTGTCTGTTAAGCAGTTGTCTTTGGTGTATGGCAGTGTCTGTTAAGCAGTTGTCTTTGGTGTATGGCGTTGTCTGTTAAGCAGTTGTCTTTGGTGTATGGCATTGCCTGTTAAGCAGTTGTCTTTGGTATATGGCTTTTTCTGTTAAGCAGTTGTCTTTGGTGTATTGCATTGCCTGTTAAGCAGCTGTCTTTGGTGTAAGGCGTTGTCTGTTAAGCAGTTGTCTTTGGTGTATGGCATTGTCTGTTAAGCAGTTGTCCTTAGTGTATGGCATTGCCTGTTAAGCAGTTGTCTTTGGTGTATGGCGTTGTCTGTTAAGCAGTTGTCTTTGGTGTATGGCATTGTCTGTTAAGCAGTTGTCTTAAGTGTATGGCGTTGTCTGTTAAGCAGTTGTCTTTGGTGTATGGCATTGTCTGTTAAGCAGTTGTCTTTGGTGTATGGCATTGTCTTTTAAGCAGTTGTCTTTAGTGTATGGCATTGTATGTTAAGCAGTTGTCTTTAGTGTATGGCATTGTCTGTTAAGCAGTTGTCTTTGGTGTATGGCATTGTCTGTTAAGCAATTGTCTTTGGTGTATGGCATTGTCTTTTAAGCAGTTGTCTTAGGTGTATTGCATTGCCTGTAAAGCAGTTGTCTTTGGTGAATGGCATTTTCTGTTAATAAGTTGTCTTTAGTGTATGGCAGTGTCTGTTAAGCAGTGGTCTTTGGTGTTTGGCATTGTCTGTTGAGCAGTTGTCTTCAGTGTATGGCATTGCCTGTTAAGCAGTTGTCTTTGGTGTATGGCATTGCCTGTTAAGCATTTGTCTTTGGTATATGGCTTTTTCTGTTAAGCAGTTGTCTTTGGTGTATTGCATTGCCTGTTAAGCAGTTGTCTTCGGTGTATGACATTGCCTGTTAAGCAGCTGTCTTTGGTGTAAGGCGTTTTCTGTTAAGCAGTTGTCTTTGGTGTATGGCATTGCCTGTTAAGCAGTTGTCTTTGGTGTATGGCATTGTCTGTTAAGCAGTTGTCTTTGGTGTATGACATTGCGTGTTAAGTAGTAGCCTTTGGTGTCTGGTAGTGTCTGTTAAGCAGTTGTCTTTGGTGTACAGCATTTCCTGTTAAGCAGTTGTCTTTGGTGTATGCTGTTGCCTGTTAAGCAGTTTTCTTTGGTGTATGGCATTGTCTGTAATGCAGTTTTCTTTGGTGCATGGCATTGCCTGTTAAGCAGTTGTCTTTGGTGTATGGTGTTGCCTGTTAAGCAGTTGTCTTTAGTGTATGGCAGTGTCTGTAAAGCAGTTGTCTTCGGTGTATGGCATTGTCTGTTAAGCAGTTGTCTTTGGTGTATGGCATTGTCTGTTAAGCAGTTGTCTTTGGTGTATGGCATTGTCTGTTAAGCAGTTGTCTTTGGTGTCTGGCAGTGTCTGTTAAGCAGTTGTCTTTGGTGTATGGCAGTGTCTGTTAAGCAGTTGTCTTTGGTGTATGGCGTTGTCTGTTAAGCAGTTGTCTTTGGTGTTTGGCATTGCCTGTTAAGCAGTTGTCTTTGGTATATGGCTTTTTCTGTTAAGCAGTTGTCTTTGGTGTATTGCATTGCCTGTTAAGCAGTTGTCTTCGGTGTATGACATTGCCTCTTAAGCAGCTGTCTTTGGTGTAAGGCGTTGTCTGCTAAGCAGTTGTCTTTGGTGTATGGCATTGCCTGCTAAGCAGTTGTCTTTGGTGTATGGCATTGTCTGTTAAGCAGTTGTCTTTGGTGTATGACATTGCCTGTTAAACAGTTGTCTTTGGTGTAAGGCTTTGTCTGTTAAGCAGTTGTCTTTGGTGTTTGGCATTGTCTGTTAAGCAGTTGTCTTTGGTGTATGGCATTGTCTGTTAAGCAGTTGTCTTTGGTGTATGACATTGCCTGTTAAGTAGTAGTCTTTGGTGTCTGGTAGTGTCTGTTAAGCAGTTGTCTTTGGTGTACAGCATTGCCTGTTAAGCAGTTGTCTTTGGTGTATGCTGTTGCCTGTTAAGCAGTTTTCTTTGGTGTATGGCATTGTCTGTTAAGCAGTTGTCTTTGGTGTATGGCATTGCCTGTCAAGCAGTTGTCTTTGGTGTATGGCATTGCCTGTTAAGCAGTTGTCTTTGGTGTATGGCATTGTCTGTTAAGCAGTTGTGTTTGGTGTATGGCATTGCCTGTTAAGCAGTTGTCTTTGGTATATTGCTTTTTCTGTTAAGCAGTTGTCTTTGGTGTATTGCATTGCCTGTTAAGCAGTTGTCTTCGGTGTATGACATTGCCTGTTAAGCAGTTGTCTTTGGTGTAAGGCGTTGTCTGTTAAGCAGTTGTCTTTGGTGTATGGCATTGTCTGTTAAGCAGTTGTCTTTGGTGTATGGCATTGCCTGTTAAGCAGTTGTCTTTGGTGTATGGCATTGCCTGTTAAGTAGTAGTCTTTGGTGTCTGGTAGTGTCTGTTAAGCAGTTGTCTTTGGTGTATGGCGTTGTCTGTTAAGCAGTTGTCTTTGGTGTATGGCATTGCCTGTTAAGCAGTTGTCTTTGGTGTATGGCGTTGCCTGTTAAGCAGTTTTCTTTGGTGTATGGCATTGCCTGTAAAGCAGTTGTCTTTGGTGTATGGCTTTGTCTGTTAAGCAGTTTTCTTTGGTGTATGGCTTTGTCTGTTAAGCAGTTTTCTTTGGTGTATGGCATTGTCTGTTAAGCAGTTCTCTTTGGTGTAAGGCTTTGTCTGTTAAGCAGTTGTCTTTGGTGTATGGCATTGCCTGTTAAGCAGTTGTCTTTGGTGTATGGCATTGTCTGTTAAGCAGTTCTCTTTGGAGTAAGGCGTTGTCTTTTAAGCAGTTGTCTTTGGTGTATGGCATTGTCTGTTAAGCAGTTGTCTTTGGTGTATGGAATTGCCTGTTAAGCAGTTATCTTTGGTGTATGGCATTGTCTGTTAAGCAGTTTTCTTTAGTGTATGGCAAAGTCTGTTACGCAGTTGTCTTTGGTGTATGGCATTGTCAGTTAAGCAGTTGTCCTTGGTGTATGGCATTGTCTGTTATGCAGTTGTCTTTGGTGCATGGCATTGTCTGTTAAGCAGTTGTCTTTAGTGTATGGCATTGCCTGTTAAGCAGTTGTCTTTTGTGTATGGCATTACCTGTTAATCAGTTGTCTTTGGTGTATGGCATTGTCTGTTAAGCAGTTGTCTTTGGTGTATGGCGTTGTCTGTTAAGCAGTTGTCTTTAGTGTATGGCGTTGTCTGTTAAGCAGTTGTCTTTGGTGTATGGCATTGTCTGTTAAGCAGTTGTCTTTGGTGTATGGCATTGCATGTTAAGCAGTTGTCCTTAGTGTATGGCGTTGTCTGTTAAGCAGTTGTCTTTAGTGTATGGCGTTGTCTGTTAAGCAGTTGTCTTTGGTGTATGGCGTCTGTTAAGCAGTTGTCTTTAGTGTATGGCGTTGTCTGTTAAGCAGTTGTCTTTGGTGCATGGCATTGTCTGTTAAGCAGTTGTCTTTGGTGTATGGCATTGTCTTTTAAGCAGTTGTCTTTAGTGTATGGCATTGTATGTTACGCAGTTGTCTTTAGTGTATGGCATTGTCTGTTAAGCAGTTGTCTTTGGTGTATGGCATTGTCTGTTAAGCAGTTGTCTTTGGTGTATGGCATTGTCTTTTAAGCAGTTGTCTTAGGTGTATTGCATTGCCTGTAAAGCAGTTGTCTTTGGTGAATGGCATTTTCTGTTAATAAGTTGTCTTTAGTGTATGGCAGTGTCTGTTAAGCAGTGGTCTTTGGTGTTTGGCATTGTCTGTTGAGCAGTTGTCTTCAGTGTATGGCATTGCCTGTTAAGCAGTTGTCTTTAGTGTATGTCATTGCCTGTTAAGCAGTTGTCTTTGGTGTATGGCATTGATGGTTAAGCAGTTGTCTTTGGTGTATGGCGTTGCCTGATAAGCAGTTGTCTTTGGTGTATGGCAGTGTCTGTTAAGCAGCTGTCTTTGCTGTATGGCATTGTCTATTAAGCAGTTGTCTTTGGTGTATGGCATTGCCTGTTAAGCAGTTGTCTTTGGTGTATGGCATTGCCTGTTAAGCAGTTGTCTTTGGTGTATGGCATTGTCTGTTAAGCAGTTGTCTTTGCTGTATGGCACTGTCTGTTGAGCAGTTGTCTTTAGTGTATGGCATTGCCTGTTAAGCAGTTGTCTTTGGTGTATGGCATTGCTTGTTAAGCAGTTGTCTTTGGTGTATGGCATTGTCTGTTAAGAACTTGTCTTTAGTCTATGGCAGTGTATGTTAAGCAGTTGTCTTTGGTGTACGGCGTTGACTGTTAAACAGTTTTCTTTCGTGTATGGTGTTGTATGTTAAGCAGTTGTCTTTGCTGTATGGCATTCCCTGTTAAGCAGTTGTCTTTAGTGTATGGCATTGCCTGTTAAGCAGTTATCTTTGGTGTATGGCATTGTCTGTTAAGCAGTTGTCTTTGGTGTATGGCATTGCCTGTTAAGCAGTTGTCTTTGGTGTATGGCATTGCCTGTTAAGTAGTTGTCTTTGGTGTATGCAATTGCCTGTTAAGAAGTTGTCTTTGGTGTATGGCATTGCCTGTTTACCAGTTTTCTTTGGTGTATGCCAGTGTCTGTTAAGCAGTTTTCTTTGGTGTATGGCATTGTCTGTTAAGCAGTTGTCTTTCGTGTATGGCATAGCCTGTCAAGCAGCTGTCTTTAGTGTATGGCACTGCCTGTTAAGCAGTTGTCTTTGGTGTATGGCAGTGTCTGTTAAGCAGTTGTCTTTGGTGTATGGCAGTGTCTGTTAAGCAGTTGTCTTTGGTGTATGGCAGTGTCTGTTAAGCAGTTGTCTTTGGTGTATGGCGTTGTCTGTTAAGCAGTTGTCTTTGGTGTATGGCATTGCCTGTTAAGCAGTTGTCTTTGGTATATGGCTTTTTCTGTTAAGCAGTTGTCTTTGGTGTATTGCATTGCCTGTTAAGCAGCTGTCTTTGGTGTAAGGCGTTGTCTGTTAAGCAGTTGTCTTTGGTGTATGGCATTGTCTGTTAAGCAGTTGTCCTTAGTGTATGGCATTGCCTGTTAAGCAGTTGTCTTTGGTGTATGGCGTTGTCTGTTAAGCAGTTGTCTTTGGTGTATGGCATTGTCTGTTAAGCAGTTGTCTTAAGTGTATGGCGTTGTCTGTTAAGCAGTTGTCTTTGGTGTATGGCATTGTCTGTTAAGCAGTTGTCTTTGGTGTATGGCATTGTCTTTTAAGCAGTTGTCTTTAGTGTATGGCATTGTATGTTAAGCAGTTGTCTTTAGTGTATGGCATTGTCTGTTAAGCAGTTGTCTTTGGTGTATGGCATTGTCTGTTAAGCAGTTGTCTTTGGTGTATGGCATTGTCTTTTAAGCAGTTGTCTTAGGTGTATTGCATTGCCTGTAAAGCAGTTGTCTTTGGTGAATGGCATTTTCTGTTAATAAGTTGTCTTTAGTGTATGGCAGTGTCTGTTAAGCAGTGGTCTTTGGTGTTTGGCATTGTCTGTTGAGCAGTTGTCTTCAGTGTATGGCATTGCCTGTTAAGCAGTTGTCTTTGGTGTATGGCATTGCCTGTTAAGCATTTGTCTTTGGTATATGGCTTTTTCTGTTAAGCAGTTGTCTTTGGTGTATTGCATTGCCTGTTAAGCAGTTGTCTTCGGTGTATGACATTGCCTGTTAAGCAGCTGTCTTTGGTGTAAGGCGTTTTCTGTTAAGCAGTTGTCTTTGGTGTATGGCATTGCCTGTTAAGCAGTTGTCTTTGGTGTATGGCATTGTCTGTTAAGCAGTTGTCTTTGGTGTATGACATTGCCTGTTAAGTAGTAGCCTTTGGTGTCTGGTAGTGTCTGTTAAGCAGTTGTCTTTGGTGTACAGCATTGCCTGTTAAGCAGTTGTCTTTGGTGTATGCTGTTGCCTGTTAAGCAGTTTTCCTTGGTGTATGGCATTGTCTGTTAAGCAGTTGTCTTTGGTGTATGGCATTGCCTGTCAAGCAGTTGTCTTTGGTGTATGGCATTGCCTGTTAAGCAGTTGTCTTTGGTGTATGGCATTGTCTGTTAAGCAGTTGTGTTTGGTGTATGGCATTGCCTGTTAAGCAGTTGTCTTTGGTGTATGGCATTGCCTGTTAAGCAGTTGTCTTTGGTGTATGGCATTGTCTGTTAAGCAGTTGTCTTTGGTGTATGGCATTGCCTGTTAAGCAGTTGTCTTCGGTGTATGACATTGCCTGTTAAGCAGTTGTCTTTGGTGTAAGGCGTTGTCTGTTAAGCAGTTGTCTTTGGTGTATGGCATTGTCTGTTAAGCAGTTGTCTTTGGTGTATGGCATTGTCTGTTAAGCAGTTGTCTCTGGTATATGGCTTTTTCTGTTAAGCAGTTGTCTTTGGTGTATTGCATTGCCTGTTAAGCTGTTGTCTTCGGTGTATGACATTGCCTGTTAAGCAGTTGTCTTTGGTGTAAGGCGTTGTCTGTTAAGCAGTTGTCTTTGGTGTTTGGCATTGTCTGTTAAGCAGTTGTCTTTGGTGTATGGCATTGCCTGTTAAGCAGTTGTCTTTGGTTTATGGCATTGCCTGTTAAGTAGTAGTCTTTGGTGTTTGGTAGTGTCTGTTAAGCAGTTGTCTTTGGTGTATAGCACTGCCTGTTAAGCAGTTGTCTTTGGTGTATGGTGTTGCCTGTTAAGCAGTTTTCTTTGGTGTATGGCATTGTCTGTTAAGCAGTTGTCTTTGGTGTATGGCATTGCCTGTCAAGCAGTTGTCTTTAGTGTATGGCATTGCCTGTTAAGCAGTTGTCTTTGGTGTATGGCATTGTCTGTTAAGCAGTTGTCTTTGGTGTATGGCATTGCCTGTTAAGCAGTTGTCTTTGGTATATGGCATTGCCTGTTAAGCAGTTGTCTTTGGGGTATGGCATTGCCTGTTAAGAATTTGTCTTTGGTGTATGGCATTGCCTGTTTAGCAGTTGGCTTTGGTGTATGCTGTTGCCTGTTAAGCAGTTTTCTTTGGTGTATGGCATTGTCTGTTAAGCAGTAGTCTTTGGTGTATGGCATTGCCTGTCAAGCAGTTGTCTTTAGTGTATGGCATTGCCTGTTAAGCAGTTGTGTTTGGTGTATGGCATTGCCTGTTAAGCAGTTGTCTTTGGTGTATGGCATTGCCTGTTAAGCAGTTGTTTTTGGTGTATGGCATTGCCTGTTAAGCAGTTGTCATTGGTGTATGGCATTGCCTGTTAAGCAGTTGTCTTTGGTGTATGGCATTGTCTGTTAAGCAGTTGTCTTTGGTGTATGGCATTGTCTGTTAAGCAGTTGTCTTTGGTGTGTGGCATTGCCTGTTAAGCAGTTGTCTTTAATGTATGTCATTGCCTGTTAAGCAGTTGTCTTTGGTGTGTGGCATTGTCTGCTAAGCAGTTGTCTTTGGTGTATGGCGTTACCTGTTAAGCAGTTGTCTTTGGTGTATTGCAGTGTCTGTTAAGCAGTTGTCTTTGGTGTATGGTGTTGCCTGTTAAGCAGTTTTCTTTGGTGTATGGCATTGTCTGTTAAGCAGTTGTCTTTGGTGTATGGCATAGCCTGTCAAGCAGCTGTCTTTAGTGTATGGCACTGCCTGTTAAGCAGTTGTCTTTGGTGTATGGCAGTGTCTGTTAAGCAGTTGTCTTTGGTGTATGGCATTGCCTGTTAAGCAGTTGTCTTTGGTGTATGGCATTGCCTGTTAAGTAGTTGTCTTTGGTGTATGCAATTGCCTGTTAAGAAGTTGTCTTTGGTGTATGGCATTGCCTGTTTACCAGTTTTCTTTGGTGTATGCCAGTGTCTGTTAAGCAGTTTTCTTTGGTGTATGGCATTGTCTGTTAAGCAGTTGTCTTTCGTGTATGGCATAGCCTGTCAAGCAGCTGTCTTTAGTGTATGGCACTGCCTGTTAAGCAGTTGTCTTTGGTGTATGGCAGTGTCTGTTAAGCAGTTGTCTTTGGTGTATGGCAGTGTCTGTTAAGCAGTTGTCTTTGGTGTATGGCAGTGTCTGTTAAGCAGTTGTCTTTGGTGTATGGCGTTGTCTGTTAAGCAGTTGTCTTTGGTGTATGGCATTGCCTGTTAAGCAGTTGTCTTTGGTATATGGCTTTTTCTGTTAAGCAGTTGTCTTTGGTGTATTGCATTGCCTGTTAAGCAGCTGTCTTTGGTGTAAGGCGTTGTCTGTTAAGCAGTTGTCTTTGGTGTATGGCATTGTCTGTTAAGCAGTTGTCCTTAGTGTATGGCATTGCCTGTTAAGCAGTTGTCTTTGGTGTATGGCGTTGTCTGTTAAGCAGTTGTCTTTGGTGTATGGCATTGTCTGTTAAGCAGTTGTCTTAAGTGTATGGCGTTGTCTGTTAAGCAGTTGTCTTTGGTGTATGGCATTGTCTGTTAAGCAGTTGTATTTGGTGTATGGCATTGTCTTTTAAGCAGTTGTCTTTAGTGTATGGCATTGTATGTTAAGCAGTTGTCTTTAGTGTATGGCATTGTCTGTTAAGCAGTTGTCTTTGGTGTATGGCATTGTCTGTTAAGCAGTTGTCTTTGGTGTATGGCATTGTCTTTTAAGCAGTTGTCTTAGGTGTATTGCATTGCCTGTAAAGCAGTTGTCTTTGGTGAATGGCATTTTCTGTTAATAAGTTGTCTTTAGTGTATGGCAGTGTCTGTTAAGCAGTGGTCTTTGGTGTTTGGCATTGTCTGTTGAGCAGTTGTCTTCAGTGTATGGCATTGCCTGTTAAGCAGTTGTCTTTGGTGTATGGCATTGCCTGTTAAGCATTTGTCTTTGGTATATGGCTTTTTCTGTTAAGCAGTTGTCTTTGGTGTATTGCATTGCCTGTTAAGCAGTTGTCTTCGGTGTATGACATTGCCTGTTAAGCAGCTGTCTTTGGTGTAAGGCGTTTTCTGTTAAGCAGTTGTCTTTGGTGTATGGCATTGCCTGTTAAGCAGTTGTCTTTGGTGTATGGCATTGTCTGTTAAGCAGTTGTCTTTGGTGTATGACATTGCCTGTTAAGTAGTAGCCTTTGGTGTCTGGTAGTGTCTGTTAAGCAGTTGTCTTTGGTGTACAGCATTGCCTGTTAAGCAGTTGTCTTTGGTGTATGCTGTTGCCTGTTAAGCAGTTTTCCTTGGTGTATGGCATTGTCTGTTAAGCAGTTGTCTTTGGTGTATGGCATTGCCTGTCAAGCAGTTGTCTTTGGTGTATTGCATTGCCTGTTAAGCAGTTGTCTTTGGTGTATGGCATTGTCTGTTAAGCAGTTGTGTTTGGTGTATGGCATTGCCTGTTAAGCAGTTGTCTTTGGTGTATGGCATTGCCTGTTAAGCAGTTGTCTTTGGTGTATGGCATTGTCTGTTAAGCAGTTGTCTTTGGTGTATGGCATTGCCTGTTAAGCAGTTGTCTTCGGTGTATGACATTGCCTGTTAAGCAGTTGTCTTTGGTGTAAGGCGTTGTCTGTTAAGCAGTTGTCTTTGGTGTATGGCATTGTCTGTTAAGCAGTTGTCTTTGGTGTATGGCATTGTCTGTTAAGCAGTTGTCTCTGGTATATGGCTTTTTCTGTTAAGCAGTTGTCTTTGGTGTATTGCATTGCCTGTTAAGCTGTTGTCTTCGGTGTATGACATTGCCTGTTAAGCAGTTGTCTTTGGTGTAAGGCGTTGTCTGTTAAGCAGTTGTCTTTGGTGTTTGGCATTGTCTGTTAAGCAGTTGTCTTTGGTGTATGGCATTGCCTGTTAAGCAGTTGTCTTTGGTTTATGGCATTGCCTGTTAAGTAGTAGTCTTTGGTGTTTGGTAGTGTCTGTTAAGCAGTTGTCTTTGGTGTATAGCACTGCCTGTTAAGCAGTTGTCTTTGGTGTATGGTGTTGCCTGTTAAGCAGTTGTCTTTGGTGTATAGCACTGCCTGTTAAGCAGTTGTCTTTGGTTTATGGCATTGCCTGTTAAGTAGTAGTCTTTGGTGTTTGGTAGTGTCTGTTAAGCAGTTGTCTTTGGTGTATAGCACTGCCTGTTAAGCAGTTGTCTTTGGTGTATGGTGTTGCCTGTTAAGCAGTTGTCTTTGGTGTATGGCATTGTCTGTTAAGCAGTTGTCTTTGGTGTATGGCATTGCCTGTCAAGCAGTTGTCTTTAGTGTATGGCATTGCCTGTTAAGCAGTTGTCTTTGGTGTATGGCATTGTCTGTTAAGCAGTTGTCTTTGGTGTATGGCATTGCCTGTTAAGCAGTTGTCTTTGGTATATGGCATTGCCTGTTAAGCAGTTGTCTTTGGGGTATGGCATTGCCTGTTAAGAATTTGTCTTTGGTGTATGGCATTGCCTGTTTAGCAGTTGGCTTTGGTGTATGCTGTTGCCTGTTAAGCAGTTTTCTTTGGTGTATGGCATTGTCTGTTAAGCAGTAGTCTTTGGTGTATGGCATTGCCTGTCAAGCAGTTGTCTTTAGTGTATGGCATTGCCTGTTAAGCAGTTGTGTTTGGTGTATGGCATTGCCTGTTAAGCAGTTGTCTTTGGTGTATGGCATTGCCTGTTAAGCAGTTGTTTTTGTTGTATGGCATTGCCTGTTAAGCAGTTGTCATTGGTGTATGGCATTGCCTGTTAAGCAGTTGTCTTTGGTGTATGGCATTGTCTGTTAAGCAGTTGTCTTTGGTGTATGGCATTGTCTGTTAAGCAGTTGTCTTTGGTGTGTGGCATTGCCTGTTAAGCAGTTGTCTTTAATGTATGTCATTGCCTGTTAAGCAGTTGTCTTTGGTGTGTGGCATTGTCTGCTAAGCAGTTGTCTTTGGTGTATGGCGTTACCTGTTAAGCAGTTGTCTTTGGTGTATTGCAGTGTCTGTTAAGCAGTTGTCTTTGGTGTATGGTGTTGCCTGTTAAGCAGTTTTCTTTGGTGTATGGCATTGTCTGTTAAGCAGTTGTCTTTGGTGTATGGCATAGCCTGTCAAGCAGCTGTCTTTAGTGTATGGCACTGCCTGTTAAGCAGTTGTCTTTGGTGTATGGCAGTGTCTGTTAAGCAGTTGTCTTTGGTGTATGGCAGTGTCTGTTAAGCAGTTGTCTTTGGTGTATGGCGTTGTCTGTTAAGCAGTTGTCTTTGGTGTATGGCATTGCCTGTTAAGCAGTTGTCTTTGGTATATGGCTTTTTCTGTTAAGCAGTTGTCTTTGGTGTATGGCATTGTCTGTTAAGCAGTTGTCTTTGGTGTATGGCATTGCCTGTTAAGCAGTTGTCTTTGGTATATGGCTTATTCTGTTAAGCAGTTGTCTTTGGTTTATTGCATTGCCTGTTAAGCTGTTGTCTTCGGTGTATGACATTGCCTGTTAAGTAGTAGTCTTTGGTGTCTGGTAGTGTCTGTTAAGCAGTTGTCTTTGGTGTATAGCATTGCCTGTTAAGCAGTTGTCTTTGGTGTATGGCATTGTCTGTTAAGCAGTTGTCTTTGGTGTATGGCATTGCCTGTTAAGCAGTTGTCTTTGGTGTATAGCATTGCCTGTTAAGTAGTTGTCTTTGGTGTATGGCATTGCCTGTTAAGAAGTTGTCTTTGGTGTATGGCATTGCCTGTTTAGCAGTTTTCTTTGGTGTATGGCAGTGTCTGTTAAGCAGTTTTCTTTGGTGTATGGCATTGTCTGTTAAGCAGTTGTCTTTGGTGTATGGCATTGCCTGTCAAGCAGCTGTCTTTAGTGTATGGCACTGCCTGTTAAGCAGTTGTCTTTGGTGTAAGGCGTTGTCTGTTAAGCAGTTGTCTTTGGTGTTTGGCATTGTCTGTTAAGCAGTTGTCTTTGGTGTATGGCATTGCCTGTTAAGTAGTAGTCTTTGGTGTCTGGTAGTGTCTGTTAAGCAGTTGTCTTTGGTGTATAGCATTGCCTGTTAAGCAGTTGTCTTTGGTGTATGGCATTGTCTGTTAAGAAGTTGTCTTTGGTGTATGGCATTGCCTGTTAAGCAGTTGTCTTTGGTGTATAGCATTGCCTGTTAAGTAGTTGTCTTTGGTGTATGGCATTGCCTGTTAAGAAGTTGTCTTTGGTGTATGGCATTGCCTGTTTAGCAGTTTTCTTTGGTGTATGGCAGTGTCTGTTAAGCAGTTTTCTTTGGTGTATGGCATTGTCTGTTAAGCAGTTGTCTTTGGTGTATGGCATTGCCTGTCAAGCAGCTGTCTTTAGTGTATGGCACTGCCTGTTAAGCAGTTGTCTTTGGTGTATGGCAGTGTCTGTTAAGCAGTTGTCTTTGGTGTATGGCAGTGTCTGTTTAGCAGTTGTCTTTGGTGTATGGCGTTGTCTGTTAAGCAGTTGTCTTTGGTGTATGGCATTGCCTGTTGAGCAGTTGTCTTTGGTATATGGCTTTTTCTGTTAAGCAGTTGTCTTTGGTGTATTGCATTGCCTGTTAAGCAGTTGTCTTCGGTGTATGACATTGCCTGTTAAGCAGCTGTCTTTGGTGTAAGGCGTTGTCTGTTAAGCAGTTGTCTTTGGTGTATGGCATTGCCTGTTAAGCAGTTGTCTTTGGTGTATGGCATTGCCTGTTAAGCAGTTGTCTTTGGTGTATGGCATTGTCTGTTAAGCAGTTGTCTTTGGTGTTTGACATTGTCTGTTAAGCAGTTGTCTTTGGTGTATGGCATTGTCTGTTAAGCAGTGGTCTTTGGTGTATGGCATTGCCTGTTAAGCAGTTGTCTTTGGTGTATGTTATTGCCTGTTAAGTAGTAGTCTTTGGTGTCTGGTAGTGTCTGTTAAGCAGTTGTCTTTGGTGTACAGCATTGCCTGTTAAGCAGTTGTCTTTGGTGTATGCTGTTGCCTGTTAAGCAGTTTTCTTTGGTGTATGGCATTGTCTGTTAAGCAGTTGTCTTTGGTGTATGGCATTGCCTGTCAAGCAGTTGTCTTTGGTGTATGGCAATGTCTGTTAAGCAGTTGTGTTTGGTGTATTGCATTGCCTGTTAAGCAGTTGTCTTCGGTGTATGACATTGCCTGTTAAGCAGTTGTCTTTGGTGTAAGGCGTTGTCTGTTAAGCAGTTGTCTTTGGTGTATGGCATTGCCTGTTAAGCAGTTGTCTTTGGTGTATGGCAATGTCTGTTAAGCAGTTGTGTTTGGTGTATGGCATTGCCTGTTAAGCAGTTGTCTTTGGTATATGGCTTTTTCTGTTAAGCAGTTGTCTTTGGTGTATTGCATTGCCTGTTAAGCAGTTGTCTTCGGTGTATGACATTGCCTGTTAAGCAGTTGTCTTTGGTGTAAGGCGTTGTCTGTTAAGCAGTTGTCTTTGGTGTATGGCATTGTCTGTTAAGCAGTTGCCTTTGGTGTATGGCATTGCCTGTTAAATAGTTGTCTTTGGTGTATGGCATTGCCTGATAAGTAGTAGTCTTTGGTGTCTGGTAGTGTCTGTTAAGCAGTTGTCTCTGGTATATGGCTTTTTCTGTTAAGCAGTTGTCTTTGGTGTATGGCATTGTCTGTTAAGCAGTTGTCTTTGGTGCATGGCGTTGTCTGTTAAGCAGTTGTCTTTGGTGTATGGCATTGCCTGTTAAGCTGTTGTCTTCGGTGTATGACATTGCCTGTTAAGCAGTTGTCTTTGGTGTATGGCATTGTCTGTTAAGCAGTTGTCTTTGGTGTTTGGCATTGTCTGTTAAGCAGTTGTCTTTGGTGTTTGGTAGTGTCTGTTAAGCAGTTGTCTTTGGTGTATAGCATTGCCTGTTAAGCAGTTGTCTTTGGTGTATGGTGTTGCCTGTTAAGCAGTTTTCTTTGGTGTATGGCATTGTCTGTTAAGCAGTTGTCTTTGGTGTATGGCAGTGTCTGTTAAGCAGTTGTCTTTAGTTTATGGCATTGCCTGTTAAGCAGTTGTCTTTGGTGTATGGCATTGCCAGTTAAGCAGTTGTCTTTGGTGTATGGCATTGTCTGTTAAGCACTTGTCTTTGGTGTATGGCATTGCCTGTTCAGCAGTTGTCTTTGGTGTATGGCAGTGACTGTTAAGCAGTTGTCTTTGGTGTATGGCATTGCCTGTTAAGCAGTTGTCTTTGGTATATGGCATTGCCTGTTAAGCAGTTGTCTTTGGTGTATGGCATTGCCTGTTAAGAATTTGTCTTTGGTGTACGGCATTGCCTGTTTAGCAGTTGTCTTTGGTGTATGGTCTTGCCTGTTAAGCAGTTTTCTTTGGTGTATGGCATTGTCTGTTAAGCAGTTGTCTTTGGTGTATGGCATTGCCTGTCAAGCAGTTGTCTTTAGTGTATGGCATTGCCTGATAAGCAGTTGTGTTTGTTGTATGGCATTGCCTGTTAAGCAGTTGTCTTTGGTGTATGGCATTGCCTGTTAAGCAGTTGTCATTGGTGTATGGCATTGCCTGTTAAGCAGTTGTCTATGGTGTATGGCATTGTCTGTTAAGCAGTTGTCTTTGGTGTATGGCATTGTCTGTTAAGCAGTTGTCTTTGGTGTATGGCATTGCCTGTTAAGCAGTTGTCTTTAATGTATGGCATTGCCTGTTAAGAATTTGTCTTTGGTGTATGGCATTGCCTGTTTAGCAGTTGTCTTTGGTGTATGGTGTTGCCTGTTAAGCAGTTTTCTTTGGTGTATGGCATTGTCTGTTAAGCAGTTGTCATCGGTGTATGGCATTGCCTGTCAAGCAGTTGTCTTTAGTGTATGGCATTGCCTGTTAAGCAGTTGTGTTTGGTGTATGGCATTGCCTGTTAAGCAGTTGCCTTTGGTGTATGGCATTGCCTGTTAAGCAGTTGTTTTTGGTGTATGGCATTGCCTGTTAAACAGTTGTCATTGGTGTATGGCATTGCCTGTTAAGCAGTTGTCTTTGGTGTATGGCATTGTCTGTTAAGCAGTTGTCTTTGGTGCATGGCATTGTCTGTTAAGCAGTTGTCTTTGGTGTATGGCATTGCCTGTTAAGCAGTTGTCTTTGGTGTATGGCATTGTCTGTTAAGCAGTTGTCTTTGGTGTATGGCATTGCCTGTTAAGCAGTTGTCTTTGGTGTGTGGCATTGTCTGCTAAGCAGTTGTCTTTGGTGTATCGCGTTACCTGTTAAGCAGTTGTCTTTGGTGTATGGCAGTGTCTGTTAAGCAGTTGTCTTTGGTGTATGGTGTTGCCTGTTAAGCAGTTTTCTTTGGTGTATGGCATTGTCTGTTAAGCAGTTGTCTTTGGTGTATGGTATAGCCTGTCAAGCAGCTGTCTTTAGTGTATGGCACTGCCTGTTAAGCAGTTGTCTTTGGTGTATGGCAGTGTCTGTTAAGCAGGTGTCTTTGGTGTATTGCATTGTCTGTTAAGCAGTTGTCTTTGGTGTATGGCAGTGTCTGTTAAGCAGTTGTCTTTGGTGTATGGCAGTGTCTGTTAAGCAGTTGACTTTGGTGTATGGCGTTGTCTGTTAAGCAGTTGTCTTTGGTGTATGGCATTGCCTGTTAAGCAGTTGTCTTTGGTACATGCCTTTTTCTGTTAAGCAGTTGTCTTTGGTGTATGGCATTGTCTGCTAAGCAGTTGTCTTTGGTGTATGGCATTGTCTGTTAAGCAGTTGTCTTTGGTGTATGACATTGCCTGTTAAACAGTTGTCTTTGGTGTATGGCATTGCCTGTTAAGCAGTTGTCTTTGGTATATGGCTTTTTCTGTTAAGCAGTTGTCTTTGGTGTATGGCATTGTCTGCTAAGCAGTTGTCTTTGGTGTATGGCATTGTCTGTTAAGCAATTGTCTTTGGTGTATGACATTGCCTGTTAAGCAGTTGTCTTTGGTTTATGGCATTGTCTGTTAAGCAGTTGTCTTTGGTGTATGGCATTGCCTGTTAAGCAGTTGTCTTTGGTGTATGGCATTGCCTGTTAAGCAGTTGTCTTTGGTATATGGCTTTTTCTGTTAAGCAGTTGTCTTTGGTGTATTGCATTGCCTGTTAAGCAGTTGTCTTCGGTGTATGACATTGCCTGTTAAGCAGTTGTCTTTGGTGTAAGGCGTTGTCTGTTAAGCAGTTGTCTTTGGTGTATTGCATTGCCTGTTAAGCAGTTGTCTTCGGTGTATGGCATTGCCTGTTAAGCAGTTGTCTTTGGTATATGGCTTTTTCTGTTAAGCAGTTGTCTTTGGTGTATGGCATTGTCTGCTAAGCAGTTGTCTTTGGTGTATGGCATTGTCTGTTAAGCAGTTGTCTTTGGTGTATGACATTGCCTGTTAAACAGTTGTCTTTGGTGTATGGCATTGCCTGTTAAGCAGTTGTCTTTGGTATATGGCTTTTTCTGTTAAGCAGTTGTCTTTGGTGTATGGCATTGTCTGCTAAGCAGTTGTCTTTGGTGTATGGCATTGTCTGTTAAGCAGTTGTCTTTGGTGTATGACATTGCCTGTTAAGCAGTTGTCTTTGGTGTATGGCATTGTCTGTTAAGCAGTTGTCTTTGGTGTATGGCATTGCCTGTTAAGCAGTTGTCTTTGGTGTATGGCATTGCCTGTTAAGCAGTTGTCTTTGGTGTATTGCATTGCCTGTTAAGCAGTTGTCTTCGGTGTATGACATTGCCTGTTAAGCAGTTGTCTTTGGTGTAAGGCGTTGTCTGTTAAGCAGTTGTCTTTGGTGTATTGCATTGCCTGTTAAGCAGTTGTCTTCGGTGTATGACATTGCCTGTTAAGCAGTTGTCTTTGGTGTATTGCATTGCCTGTTAAGCAGTTGTCTTCGGTGTATGACATTGCCTATTAAGCAGTTGTCTTTGGTGTAAGGCGTTGTCTGTTAAGCAGTTGTCTTTGGTGTATTGCATTGCCTGTTAAGCAGTTGTCTTCGGTGTATGGCATTGCCTGTTAAGCAGTTGTCTTTGGTATATGGCTTTTTCTGTTAAGCAGTTGTCTTTGGTGTATGGCATTGTCTGCTAAGCAGTTGTCTTTGGTGTATGGCATTGTCTGTTAAGCAGTTGTCTTTGGTGTATGGCATTGCCTGTTAAGCAGTTGTCTTTGGTATATGGCTTTTTCTGTTAAGCAGTTGTCTTTGGTGTATGGCATTGTCTGCTAAGCAGTTGTCTTTGGTGTATGGCATTGTCTGTTAAGCAGTTGTCTTTGGTGTATGACATTGCCTGTTAAGCAGTTGTCTTTGGTGTATGGCATTGTTTGTTAAGCAGTTGTCTTTGGTGTATGGCATAGCCTGTCAAGCAGCTGTCTTTAGTGTATGGCACTGCCTGTTAAGCAGTTGTCTTTGGTGTATGGCAGTGTCTGTTAAGCAGTTGTCTTTGGTGTATGGCAGTGTCTGTTAAGCAGTTGTCTTTGGTGTATGGCGTTGTCTGTTAAGCAGTTGTCTTTGGTGTATGGCATTGCCTGTTAAGCAGTTGTCTTTGGTATATGGCTTTTTCTGTTAAGCAGTTGTCTTTGGTGTATGGCGTTGCCTGTCAAGCAGCTGTCTTTAGTGTATGGCACTGCCTGTTAAGCAGTTGTCTTTGGTGTATGGCAGTGTCTGTTAAGCAGTTGTCTTTGGTGTATGGCAGTGTCTGTTAAGCAGTTGTCTTTGGTGTATGGCAGTGTCTGTTAAGCAGTTGTCTTTGGTGTATGGCGTTGTCTGTTAAGCAGTTGTCTTTGGTGTATGGCATTGCCTGTTAAGCAGTTGTCTTTGGTATATGGCTTTTTCTGTTAAGCAGTTGTCTTTGGTGTATGGCATTGTCTGTTAAGCAGTTGTCTTTGGTGTATGGCATTGCCTGTTAAGCAGTTGTCTTTGGTATATGGCTTATTCTGTTAAGCAGTTGTCTTTGGTCTATTGCATTGCCTGTTAAGCTGTTGTCTTCGGTGTATGACATTGCCTGTTAAGTAGTAGTCTTTGGTGTCTGGTAGTGTCTGTTAAGCAGTTGTCTTTGGTGTATAGCATTGCCTGTTAAGCAGTTGTCTTTGGTGTATGGCATTGTCTGTTAAGCAGTTGTCTTTGGTGTATGGCATTGCCTGTTAAGCAGTTGTCTTTGGTGTATAGCATTGCCTGTTAAGTAGTTGTCTTTGGTGTATGGCATTGCCTGTTAAGAAGTTGTCTTTGGTGTATGGCATTGCCTGTTTAGCAGTTTTCTTTGGTGTATGGCATTGTCTGTTAAGCAGTTTTCTTTGGTGTATGGCATTGTCTGTTAAGCAGTTGTCTTTGGTGTATGGCATTGCCTGTCAAGCAGCTGTCTTTAGTGTATGGCACTGCCTGTTAAGCAGTTGTCTTTGGTGTAAGGCGTTGTCTGTTAAGCAGTTGTCTTTGGTGTTTGGCATTGTCTGTTAAGCAGTTGTCTTTGGTGTTTGGCATTGCCTGTTAAGCAGTTGTCTTTGGTGTGTGGCATTGTCTGCTAAGCAGTTGTCTTTGGTGTATGGCGTTACCTGTTAAGCAGTTGTCTTTGGTGTATGGCAGTGTCTGTTAAGCAGTTGTCTTTGGTGTATGGTGTTGCCTGTTAAGCAGTTTTCTTTGGTGTATGGCATTGTCTGTTAAGCAGTTGTCTTTGGTGTATGGTATAGCCTGTCAAGCAGCTGTCTTTAGTGTATGGCACTGCCTGTTAAGCAGTTGTCTTTGGTGTATGGCAGTGTCTGTTAAGCAGTTGTCTTTGGTGTATGGCATTGTCTGTTAAGCAGTTGTCTTTGGTGTATGGCAGTGTCTGTTAAGCAGTTGTCTTTGGTGTATGGCAGTGTCTGTTAAGCAGTTGTCTTTGGTGTATGGCGTTGTCTGTTAAGCAGTTGTCTTTGGTGTATGGCATTGCCTGTTAAGCAGTTGTCTTTGGTATATGGCTTTTTCTGTTAAGCAGTTGTCTTTGGTGTATGGCATTGTCTGCGAAGCAGTTGTCTTTGGTGTATGGCATTGTCTGTTAAGCAGTTGTCTTTGGTGTATGACATTGCCTGTTAAACAGTTGTCTTTGGTGTATGGCATTGCCTGTTAAGCAGTTGTCTTTGGTATATGGCTTTTTCTGTTAAGCAGTTGTCTTTGGTGTATGGCATTGTCTGCTAAGCAGTTGTCTTTGGTGTATGGCATTGTCTGTTAAGCAGTTGTCTTTGGTGTATGACATTGCCTGTTAAGCAGTTGTCTTTGGTGTATGGCATTGTCTGTTAAGCAGTTGTCTTTGGTGTATGGCATTGCCTGTTAAGCAGTTGTCTTTGGTGTATGGCATTGCCTGTTAAGCAGTTGTCTTTGGTATATGGCTTTTTCTGTTAAGCAGTTGTCTTTGGTGTATTGCATTGCCTGTTAAGCAGTTGTCTTCGGTGTATGACATTGCCTGTTAAGCAGTTGTCTTTGGTGTAAGGCGTTGTCTGTTAAGCAGTTGTCTTTGGTGTATTGCATTGCCTGTTAAGCAGTTGTCTTCGGTGTATGGCATTGCCTGTTAAGCAGTTGTCTTTGGTATATGGCTTTTTCTGTTAAGCAGTTGTCTTTGGTGTATGGCATTGTCTGCTAAGCAGTTGTCTTTGGTGTATGGCATTGTCTGTTAAGCAGTTGTCTTTGGTGTATGACATTGCCTGTTAAACAGTTGTCTTTGGTGTATGGCATTGCCTGTTAAGCAGTTGTCTTTGGTATATGGCTTTTTCTGTTAAGCAGTTGTCTTTGGTGTATGGCATTGTCTGCTAAGCAGTTGTCTTTGGTGTATGGCATTGTCTGTTAAGCAGTTGTCTTTGGTGTATGACATTGCCTGTTAAGCAGTTGTCTTTGGTGTATGGCATTGTCTGTTAAGCAGTTGTCTTTGGTGTATGGCATTGCCTGTTAAGCAGTTGTCTTTAGTGTATGGCATTGCCTGTTAAGCAGTTGTCTTTGGTATATGGCTTTTTCTGTTAAGCAGTTGTCTTTGGTGTATTGCATTGCCTGTTAAGCAGTTGTCTTCGGTGTATGACATTGCCTGTTAAGCAGTTGTCTTTGGTGTAAGGCGTTGTCTGTTAAGCAGTTGTCTTTGGTGTATTGCATTGCCTGTTAAGCAGTTGTCTTCGGTGTATGACATTGCCTGTTAAGCAGTTGTCTTTGGTGTATTGCATTGCCTGTTAAGCAGTTGTCTTCGGTGTATGACATTGCCTGTTAAGCAGTTGTCTTTGGTGTAAGGCGTTGTCTGTTAAGCAGTTGTCTTTGGTGTATTGCATTGCCTGTTAAGCAGTTGTCTTCGGTGTATGGCATTGCCTGTTAAGCAGTTGTCTTTGGTATATGGCTTTTTCTGTTAAGCAGTTGTCTTTGGTGTATGGCATTGTCTGCTAAGCAGTTGTCTTTGGTGTATGGCATTGTCTGTTAAGCAGTTGTCTTTGGTGTATGACATTGCCTGTTAAACAGTTGTCTTTGGTGTATGGCATTGCCTGTTAAGCAGTTGTCTTTGGTATATGGCTTTTTCTGTTAAGCAGTTGTCTTTGGTGTATGGCATTGTCTGCTAAGCAGTTGTCTTTGGTGTATGGCATTGTCTGTTAAGCAGTTGTCTTTGGTGTATGACATTGCCTGTTAAGCAGTTGTCTTTGGTGTATGGCATTGTCTGTTAAGCAGTTGTCTTTGGTGTATGGCATAGCCTGTCAAGCAGCTGTCTTTAGTGTATGGCACTGCCTGTTAAGCAGTTGTCTTTGGTGTATGGCAGTGTCTGTTAAGCAGTTGTCTTTGGTGTATGGCAGTGTCTGTTAAGCAGTTGTCTTTGGTGTATGGCGTTGTCTGTTAAGCAGTTGTCTTTGGTGTATGGCATTGCCTGTTAAGCAGTTGTCTTTGGTATATGGCTTTTTCTGTTAAGCAGTTGTCTTTGGTGTATGGCGTTGCCTGTCAAGCAGCTGTCTTTAGTGTATGGCACTGCCTGTTAAGCAGTTGTCTTTGGTGTATGGCAGTGTCTGTTAAGCAGTTGTCTTTGGTGTATGGCAGTGTCTGTTAAGCAGTTGTCTTTGGTGTATGGCGTTGTCTGTTAAGCAGTTGTCTTTGGTGTATGGCATTGCCTGTTAAGCAGTTGTCTTTGGTATATGGCTTTTTCTGATAAGCAGTTGTCTTTGGTGTATGGCATTGTCTGTTAAGCAGTTGTCTTTGGTGTATGGCATTGCCTGTTAAGCAGTTGTCTTTGGTATATGGCTTATTCTGTTAAGCAGTTGTCTTTGGTCTATTGCATTGCCTGTTAAGCTGTTGTCTTCGGTGTATGACATTGCCTGTTAAGTAGTAGTCTTTGGTGTCTGGTAGTGTCTGTTAAGCAGTTGTCTTTGGTGTATAGCATTGCCTGTTAAGCAGTTGTCTTTGGTGTATGGCATTGTCTGTTAAGCAGTTGTCTTTGGTGTATGGCATTGCCTGTTAAGCAGTTGTCTTTGGTGTATAGCATTGCCTGTTAAGTAGTTGTCTTTGGTGTATGGCATTGCCTGTTAAGAAGTTGTCTTTGGTGTATGGCATTGCCTGTTTAGCAGTTTTCTTTGGTGTATGGCAGTGTCTGTTAAGCAGTTTTCTTTGGTGTATGGCATTGTCTGTTAAGCAGTTGTCTTTGGTGTATGGCATTGCCTGTCAAGCAGCTGTCTTTAGTGTATGGCACTGCCTGTTAAGCAGTTGTCTTTGGTGTAAGGCGTTGTCTGTTAAGCAGTTGTCTTTGGTGTTTGGCATTGTCTGTTAAGCAGTTGTCTTTGGTGTATGGCATTGCCTGTTAAGTAGTAGTCTTTGGTGTCTGGTAGTGTCTGTTAAGCAGTTGTCTTTGGTGTATAGCATTGCCTGTTAAGCAGTTGTCTTTGGTGTATGGCATTGTCTGTTAAGCAGTTGTCTTTGGTGTATGGCATTGCCTGTTAAGCAGTTGTCTTTGGTGTATAGCATTGGCTGTTAAGTAGTTGTCTTTGGTGTATGGCATTGCCTGTTAAGAAGTTATCTTTGGTGTATGGTGTTGCCTGTTAAGCAGTTTTCTTTGGTGTATGGCATTGTCTGTTAAGCAGTTGTCTTTGGTGTATGGCATTGCCTGTCAAGCAGTTGTCTTTAGTGTATGGCATTGCCTGTTAAGCAGTTGTCTTTGGTGTATCGCATTGTCTGTTAAGCAGTTGTCTTTGGTGTATGGCATTGACTGTTAAGCAGTTGTCTTTGGTGTATGGTGTTGCCTGTTAAGCAGTTGTCTTTGGTGTATGGCATTGTCTGTTAAGCAGTTGTCTTTGGTGTATGGCATTGCCTGTCAAGTAGCTGTCTTTAGTGTATGGCACTGCCTGTTAAGCAGTTGTCTTTGGTGTATGGCAGTGTCTGTTAAGCAGTTGTCTTTGGTGTATGGCAGTGTCTGTTTAGCAGTTGTCTTTGGTGTATGGCGTTGTCTGTTAAGCAGTTGTCTTTGGTGTATGGCATTGCCTGTTGAGCAGTTGTCTTTGGTATATGGCTTTTTCTGTTAAGCAATTGTCTTTGGTGTATTGCATTGCCTGTTAAGCAGTTGTCTTCGGTGTATGACATTGCCTGTTAAGCAGCTGTCTTTGGTGTAAGGCGTTGTCTGTTAAGCAGTTGTCTTTGGTGTATGGCATTGCCTGTTAAGCAGTTGTCTTTGGTGTATGGCATTGCCTGTTAAGCAGTTGTCTTTGGTGTATCGCATTGTCTGTTAAGCAGTTGTCTTTGGTGTTTGACAATGTCTGTTAAGCAGTTGTCTTTGGTGTATGGCATTGTCTGTTAAGCAGTGGTCTTTGGTGTATGGCATTGCCTGTTAAGCAGTTGTCTTTGGTGTATGGCATTGACTGTTAAGTAGTAGTCTTTGGTGTCTGGTAGTGTCTGTTAAGCAGTTGTCTTTGGTGTATGCTGTTGCCTGTTAAGCAGTTTTCTTTGGTGTATGGCATTGTCTGTTAAGCAGTTGTCTTTTGTGTATGGCATTGCCTGTCAAGCAGTTGTCTTTGGTGTATGGCAATGTCTGTTAAGCAGTTGTGTTTGGTGTATGGCATTGCCTGTTAAGCAGTTGTCTTTGGTATATGGCTTTTTCTGTTAAGCAGTTGTCTTTGGTGTATTGCATTGCCTGTTAAGCAGTTGTCTTCGGTGTATGACATTGCCTGTTAAGCAGTTGTCTTTGGTGTAAGGCGTTGTCTGTTAAGCAGTTGTCTTTGGTGTATGGCATTGTCTGTTAAGCAGTTGTCTTTGGTGTATGGCATTGCCTGTTAAGCAGTTGTCTTTGGTGTATGGCATTGCCTGATAAGTAGTAGTCTTTGGTGTCTGGTAGTGTCTGTTAAGCAGTTGTCTCTGGTATATGGCTTTTTCTGTTAAGCAGTTGTCTTTGGTGTATGGCATTGTCTGTTAAGCAGTTGTCTTTGGTGCATGGCGTTGTCTGTTAAGCAGTTGTCTTTGGTGTATGGCATGGCCTGTTAAGCTGTTGTCTTCGGTGTATGACATTGCCTGTTAATCAGTTGTCTTTGGTGTATGGCATTGTCTGTTAAGCAGTTGTCTTTTGTGTATGGCATTACCTGTTAATCAGTTGTCTTTGGTGTATGGCATTGTCTGTTAAGCAGTTGTCTTTGGTGTATGGCGTTGTCTTTTAAGCAGTTGTCTTTAGTGTATGGCGTTGTCTGTTAAGCAGTTGTCTTTGGTGTATGGCATTGTCTGTTAAGCAGTTGTCTTTGGTGTATGGCATTGCATGTTAAGCAGTTGTCCTTAGTGTGTGGCGTTGTCTGTTAAGCAGTTGTCTTTAGTGTATGGCGTTGTCTGTTAAGCAGTTGTCTTTGGTGTATGGCGTTGTCTGTTAAGCAGTTGTCTTTAGTGTATTGCGTTGTCTGTTAAGCAGTTGTCTTTGGTGCATGGCATTGTCTGTTAAGCAGTTGTCTTTGGTGTATGGCATTGTCTTTTAAGCAGTTGTCTTTAGTGTATGGCATTGTATGTTACGCAGTTGTCTTTAGTGTATGGCATTGTCTGTTAAGCAGTTGTCTTTGGTGTATGGCATTGTCTGTTAAGCAGTTGTCTTTGGTGTATGGCATTGTCTTTTAAGCAGTTGTCTTAGGTGTATTGCATTGCCTGTAAAGCAGTTGTCTTTGGTGAATGGCATTTTCTGTTAATAAGTTGTCTTTAGTGTATGGCAGTGTCTGTTAAGCAGTGGTCTTTGGTGTTTGGCATTGTCTGTTGAGCAGTTGTCTTCAGTGTATGGCATTGCCTGTTAAGCAGTTGTCTTTAGTGTATGTCATTGCCTGTTAAGCAGTTGTCTTTGGTGTATGGCATTGATGGTTAAGCAGTTGTCTTTGGTGTATGGCGTTGCCTGATAAGCAGTTGTCTTTGGTGTATGGCAGTGTCTGTTAAGCAGCTGTCTTTGCTGTATGGCATTGTCTATTAAGCAGTTGTCTTTGGTGTATGGCATTGCCTGTTAAGCAGTTGTCTTTGGTGTATGGCATTGCCTGTTAAGCAGTTGTCTTTGGTGTATGGCATTGTCTGTTAAGCAGTTGTCTTTGCTGTATGGCACTGTCTGTTGAGCAGTTGTCTTTAGTGTATGGCATTGCCTGTTAAGCAGTTGTCTTTGGTGTATGGCATTGCTTGTTAAGCAGTTGTCTTTGGTGTATGGCATTGTCTGTTAAGAACTTGTCTTTAGTCTATGGCAGTGTATGTTAAGCAGTTGTCTTTGGTGTACGGCGTTGACTGTTAAACAGTTTTCTTTCGTGTATGGTGTTGTATGTTAAGCAGTTGTCTTTGCTGTATGGCATTCCCTGTTAAGCAGTTGTCTTTAGTGTATGGCATTGCCTGTTAAGCAGTTATCTTTGGTGTATGGCATTGTCTGTTAAGCAGTTGTCTTTGGTGTATGGCATTGCCTGTTAAGCAGTTGTCTTTGGTGTATGGCATTGCCTGTTAAGTAGTTGTCTTTGGTGTATGGCATTGCCTGTTAAGAAGTTGTCTTTGGTGTATGGCATTGCCTGTTTACCAGTTTTCTTTGGTGTATGCCAGTGTCTGTTAAGCAGTTTTCTTTGGTGTATGGCATTGTCTGTTAAGCAGTTGTCTTTCGTGTATGGCATAGCCTGTCAAGCAGCTGTCTTTAGTGTATGGCACTGCCTGTTAAGCAGTTGTCTTTGGTGTATGGCAGTGTCTGTTAAGCAGTTGTCTTTGGTGTATGGCAGTGTCTGTTAAGCAGTTGTCTTTGGTGTATGGCAGTGTCTGTTAAGCAGTTGTCTTTGGTGTATGGCGTTGTCTGTTAAGCAGTTGTCTTTGGTGTATGGCATTGCCTGTTAAGCAGTTGTCTTTGGTATATGGCTTTTTCTGTTAAGCAGTTGTCTTTGGTGTATTGCATTGCCTGTTAAGCAGCTGTCTTTGGTGTAAGGCGTTGTCTGTTAAGCAGTTGTCTTTGGTGTATGGCATTGTCTGTTAAGCAGTTGTCCTTAGTGTATGGCATTGCCTGTTAAGCAGTTGTCTTTGGTGTATGGCGTTGTCTGTTAAGCAGTTGTCTTTGGTGTATGGCATTGTCTGTTAAGCAGTTGTCTTAAGTGTATGGCGTTGTCTGTTAAGCAGTTGTCTTTGGTGTATGGCATTGTCTGTTAAGCAGTTGTCTTTGGTGTATGGCATTGTCTTTTAAGCAGTTGTCTTTAGTGTATGGCATTGTATGTTAAGCAGTTGTCTTTAGTGTATGGCATTGTCTGTTAAGCAGTTGTCTTTGGTGTATGGCATTGTCTGTTAAGCAGTTGTCTTTGGTGTATGGCATTGTCTTTTAAGCAGTTGTCTTAGGTGTATTGCATTGCCTGTAAAGCAGTTGTCTTTGGTGAATGGCATTTTCTGTTAATAAGTTGTCTTTAGTGTATGGCAGTGTCTGTTAAGCAGTGGTCTTTGGTGTTTGGCATTGTCTGTTGAGCAGTTGTCTTCAGTGTATGGCATTGCCTGTTAAGCAGTTGTCTTTGGTGTATGGCATTGCCTGTTAAGCAGTTGTCTTCGGTGTATGACATTGCCTGTTAAGCAGCTGTCTTTGGTGTAAGGCGTTTTCTGTTAAGCAGTTGTCTTTGGTGTATGGCATTGCCTGTTAAGCAGTTGTCTTTGGTGTATGGCATTGTCTGTTAAGCAGTTGTCTTTGGTGTATGACATTGCCTGTTAAGTAGTAGCCTTTGGTGTCTGGTAGTGTCTGTTAAGCAGTTGTCTTTGGTGTACAGCATTTCCTGTTAAGCAGTTGTCTTTGGTGTATGCTGTTGCCTGTTAAGCAGTTTTCTTTGGTGTATGGCATTGTCTGTAATGCAGTTTTCTTTGGTGCATGGCATTGCCTGTTAAGCAGTTGTCTTTGGTGTATGGTGTTGCCTGTTAAGCAGTTGTCTTTAGTGTATGGCAGTGTCTGTAAAGCAGTTGTCTTTGGTGTATGGCATTGTCTGTTAAGCAGTTGTCTTTGGGGTATGGCATTGTCTGTTAAGCAGTTGTCTTTGGTGTATGGCATTGTCTGTTAAGCAGTTGTCTTTGGTGTCTGGCAGTGTCTGTTAAGCAGTTGTCTTTGGTGTATGGCAGTGTCTGTTAAGCAGTTGTCTTTGGTGTATGGCGTTGTCTGTTAAGCAGTTGTCTTTGGTGTTTGGCATTGCCTGTTAAGCAGTTGTCTTTGGTATATGGCTTTTTCTGTTAAGCAGTTGTCTTTGGTGTATTGCATTGCCTGTTAAGCAGTTGTCTTCGGTGTATGACATTGCCTCTTAAGCAGCTGTCTTTGGTGTAAGGCGTTGTCTGCTAAGCAGTTGTCTTTGGTGTATGGCATTGCCTGCTAAGCAGTTGTCTTTGGTGTATGGCATTGTCTGTTAAGCAGTTGTCTTTGGTGTATGACATTGCCTGTTAAACAGTTGTCTTTGGTGTAAGGCTTTGTCTGTTAAGCAGTTGTCTTTGGTGTTTGGCATTGTCTGTTAAGCAGTTGTCTTTGGTGTATGGCATTGTCTGTTAAGCAGTTGTCTTTGGTGTATGACATTGCCTGTTAAGTAGTAGTCTTTGGTGTCTGGTAGTGTCTGTTAAGCAGTTGTCTTTGGTGTACAGCATTGCCTGTTAAGCAGTTGTCTTTGGTGTATGCTGTTGCCTGTTAAGCAGTTTTCTTAGGTGTATGGCATTGTCTGTTAAGCAGTTGTCTTTGGTGTATGGCATTGCCTGTCAAGCAGTTGTCTTTGGTGTATGGCATTGCCTGTTAAGCAGTTGTCTTTGGTGTATGGCATTGTCTGTTAAGCAGTTGTGTTTGGTGTATGGCATTGCCTGTTAAGCAGTTGTCTTTGGTATATTGCTTTTTCTGTTAAGCAGTTGTCTTTGGTGTATTGCATTGCCTGTTAAGCAGTTGTCTTCGGTGTATGACATTGCCTGTTAAGCAGTTGTCTTTGGTGTAAGGCGTTGTCTGTTAAGCAGTTGTCTTTGGTGTATGGCATTGTCTGTTAAGCAGTTGTCTTTGGTGTATGGCATTGCCTGTTAAGCAGTTGTCTTTGGTGTATGGCATTGCCTGTTAAGTAGTAGTCTTTGGTGTCTGGTAGTGTCTGTTAAGCAGTTGTCTTTGGTGTATGGCGTTGTCTGTTAAGCAGTTGTCTTTGGTGTATGGCATTGCCTGTTAAGCAGTTGTCTTTGGTGTATGGCGTTGCCTGTTAAGCAGTTTTCTTTGGTGTATGGCATTGCCTGTAAAGCAGTTGTCTTTGGTGTATGGCTTTGTCTGTTAAGCAGTTTTCTTTGGTGTATGGCTTTGTCTGTTAAGCAGTTTTCTTTGGTGTATGGCATTGTCTGTTAAGCAGTTCTCTTTGGTGTAAGGCTTTGTCTGTTAAGCAGTTGTCTTTGGTGTATGGCATTGCCTGTTAAGCAGTTGTCTTTGGTGTATGGCATTGTCTGTTAAGCAGTTCTCTTTGGAGTAAGGCGTTGTCTTTTAAGCAGTTGTCTTTGGTGTATGGCATTGTCTGTTAAGCAGTTGTCTTTGGTGTATGGAATTGCCTGTTAAGCAGTTATCTTTGGTGTATGGCATTGTCTGTTAAGCAGTTTTCTTTAGTGTATGGCAAAGTCTGTTACGCAGTTGTCTTTGGTGTATGGCATTGTCAGTTAAGCAGTTGTCCTTGGTGTATGGCATTGTCTGTTATGCAGTTGTCTTTGGTGCATGGCATTGTCTGTTAAGCAGTTGTCTTTAGTGTATGGCATTGCCTGTTAAGCAGTTGTCTTTTGTGTATGGCATTACCTGTTAATCAGTTGTCTTTGGTGTATTGCATTGTCTGTTAAGCAGTTGTCTTTGGTGTATGGCGTTGTCTGTTAAGCAGTTGTCTTTAGTGTATGGCGTTGTCTGTTAAGCAGTTGTCTTTGGTGTATGGCATTGTCTGTTAAGCAGTTGTCTTTGGTGTATGGCATTGCATGTTAAGCAGTTGTCCTTAGTGTATGGCGTTGTCTGTTAAGCAGTTGTCTTTAGTGTATGGCGTTGTCTGTTAAGCAGTTGTCTTTGGTGTATGGCGTTGTCTGTTAAGCAGTTGTCTTTAGTGTATGGCGTTGTCTGTTAAGCAGTTGTCTTTGGTGCATGGCATTGTCTGTTAAGCAGTTGTCTTTGGTGTATGGCATTGTCTGTTAAGCAGTTGTCTTTGGTGTATGGCATTGTCTGTTAAGCAGTTGTCTTTGGTGTATGACATTGCCTGTTAAGTAGTAGTCTTTGGTGTCTGGTAGTGTCTGTTAAGCAGTTGTCTTTGGTGTACAGCATTGCCTGTTAAGCAGTTGTCTTTGGTGTATGCTGTTGCCTGTTAAGCAGTTTTCTTAGGTGTATGGCATTGTCTGTTAAGCAGTTGTCTTTGGTGTATGGCATTGCCTGTCAAGCAGTTGTCTTTGGTGTATGGCATTGCCTGTTAAGCAGTTGTCTTTGGTGTATGGCATTGTCTGTTAAGCAGTTGTGTTTGGTGTATGGCATTGCCTGTTAAGCAGTTGTCTTTGGTATATTGCTTTTTCTGTTAAGCAGTTGTCTTTGGTGTATTGCATTGCCTGTTAAGCAGTTGTCTTCGGTGTATGACATTGCCTGTTAAGCAGTTGTCTTTGGTGTAAGGCGTTGTCTGTTAAGCAGTTGTCTTTGGTGTATGGCATTGTCTGTTAAGCAGTTGTCTTTGGTGTATGGCATTGCCTGTTAAGCAGTTGTCTTTGGTGTATGGCATTGCCTGTTAAGTAGTAGTCTTTGGTGTCTGGTAGTGTCTGTTAAGCAGTTGTCTTTGGTGTATGGCGTTGTCTGTTAAGCAGTTGTCTTTGGTGTATGGCATTGCCTGTTAAGCAGTTGTCTTTGGTGTATGGCATTGTCTTTTAAGCAGTTGTCTTAGGTGTATTGCATTGCCTGTAAAGCAGTTGTCTTTGGTGAATGGCATTTTCTGTTAATAAGTTGTCTTTAGTGTATGGCAGTGTCTGTTAAGCAGTGGTCTTTGGTGTTTGGCATTGTCTGTTGAGCAGTTGTCTTCAGTGTATGGCATTGCCTGTTAAGCAGTTGTCTTTGGTGTATGGCATTGCCTGTTAAGCAGTTGTCTTCGGTGTATGACATTGCCTGTTAAGCAGCTGTCTTTGGTGTAAGGCGTTTTCTGTTAAGCAGTTGTCTTTGGTGTATGGCATTGCCTGTTAAGCAGTTGTCTTTGGTGTATGGCATTGTCTGTTAAGCAGTTGTCTTTGGTGTATGACATTGCCTGTTAAGTAGTAGCCTTTGGTGTCTGGTAGTGTCTGTTAAGCAGTTGTCTTTGGTGTACAGCATTTCCTGTTAAGCAGTTGTCTTTGGTGTATGCTGTTGCCTGTTAAGCAGTTTTCTTTGGTGTATGGCATTGTCTGTAATGCAGTTTTCTTTGGTGCATGGCATTGCCTGTTAAGCAGTTGTCTTTGGTGTATGGTGTTGCCTGTTAAGCAGTTGTCTTTAGTGTATGGCAGTGTCTGTAAAGCAGTTGTCTTTGGTGTATGGCATTGTCTGTTAAGCAGTTGTCTTTGGTGTATGGCATTGTCTGTTAAGCAGTTGTCTTTGGTGTATGGCATTGTCTGTTAAGCAGTTGTCTTTGGTGTCTGGCAGTGTCTGTTAAGCAGTTGTCTTTGGTGTATGGCAGTGTCTGTTAAGCAGTTGTCTTTGGTGTATGGCGTTGTCTGTTAAGCAGTTGTCTTTGGTGTTTGGCATTGCCTGTTAAGCAGTTGTCTTTGGTATATGGCTTTTTCTGTTAAGCAGTTGTCTTTGGTGTATTGCATTGCCTGTTAAGCAGTTGTCTTCGGTGTATGACATTGCCTCTTAAGCAGCTGTCTTTGGTGTAAGGCGTTGTCTGCTAAGCAGTTGTCTTTGGTGTATGGCATTGCCTGCTAAGCAGTTGTCTTTGGTGTATGGCATTGTCTGTTAAGCAGTTGTCTTTGGTGTATGACATTGCCTGTTAAGTAGTAGTCTTTGGTGTCTGGTAGTGTCTGTTAAGCAGTTGTCTTTGGTGTACAGCATTGCCTGTTAAGCAGTTGTCTTTGGTGTATGCTGTTGCCTGTTAAGCAGTTTTCTTAGGTGTATGGCATTGTCTGTTAAGCAGTTGTCTTTGGTGTATGGCATTGCCTGTCAAGCAGTTGTCTTTGGTGTATGGCATTGCCTGTTAAGCAGTTGTCTTTGGTGTATGGCATTGTCTGTTAAGCAGTTGTGTTTGGTGTATGGCATTGCCTGTTAAGCAGTTGTCTTTGGTATATTGCTTTTTCTGTTAAGCAGTTGTCTTTGGTGTATTGCATTGCCTGTTAAGCAGTTGTCTTCGGTGTATGACATTGCCTGTTAAGCAGTTGTCTTTGGTGTAAGGCGTTGTCTGTTAAGCAGTTGTCTTTGGTGTATGGCATTGTCTGTTAAGCAGTTGTCTTTGGTGTATGGCATTGCCTGTTAAGCAGTTGTCTTTGGTGTATGGCATTGCCTGTTAAGTAGTAGTCTTTGGTGTCTGGTAGTGTCTGTTAAGCAGTTGTCTTTGGTGTATGGCGTTGTCTGTTAAGCAGTTGTCTTTGGTGTATGGCATTGCCTGTTAAGCAGTTGTCTTTGGTTTATGGCGTTGCCTGTTAAGCAGTTTTCTTTGGTGTATGGCATTGCCTGTAAAGCAGTTGTCTTTGGTGTATGGCTTTGTCTGTTAAGCAGTTTTCTTTGGTGTATGGCTTTGTCTGTTAAGCAGTTTTCTTTGGTGTATGGCATTGTCTGTTAAGCAGTTCTCTTTGGTGTAAGGCTTTGTCTGTTAAGCAGTTGTCTTTGGTGTATGGCATTGCCTGTTAAGCAGTTGTCTTTGGTGTATGGCATTGTCTGTTAAGCAGTTCTCTTTGGAGTAAGGCGTTGTCTTTTAAGCAGTTGTCTTTCGTGTATGGCATTGTCTGTTAAGCAGTTGTCTTTGGTGTATGGAATTGCCTGTTAAGCAGTTATCTTTGGTGTATGGCATTGTCTGTTAAGCAGTTTTCTTTAGTGTATGGCAAAGTCTGTTACGCAGTTGTCTTTGGTGTATGGCATTGTCAGTTAAGCAGTTGTCCTTGGTGTATGGCATTGTCTGTTATGCAGTTGTCTTTGGTGCATGGCATTGTCTGTTAAGCAGTTGTCTTTAGTGTATGGCATTGCCTGTTAAGCAGTTGTCTTTTGTGTATGGCATTACCTGTTAATCAGTTGTCTTTGGTGTATTGCATTGTCTGTTAAGCAGTTGTCTTTGGTGTATGGCGTTGTCTGTTAAGCAGTTGTCTTTAGTGTATGGCGTTGTCTGTTAAGCAGTTGTCTTTGGTGTATGGCATTGTCTGTTAAGCAGTTGTCTTTGGTGTATGGCATTGCATGTTAAGCAGTTGTCCTTAGTGTATGGCGTTGTCTGTTAAGCAGTTGTCTTTAGTGTATGGCGTTGTCTGTTAAGCAGTTGTCTTTGGTGTATGGCGTTGTCTGTTAAGCAGTTGTCTTTAGTGTATGGCGTTGTCTGTTAAGCAGTTGTCTTTGGTGCATGGCATTGTCTGTTAAGCAGTTGTCTTTGGTGTATGGCATTGTCTGTTAAGCAGTTGTCTTTGGTGTATGGCATTGTCTGTTAAGCAGTTGTCTTTGGTGTATGACATTGCCTGTTAAGTAGTAGTCTTTGGTGTCTGGTAGTGTCTGTTAAGCAGTTGTCTTTGGTGTACAGCATTGCCTGTTAAGCAGTTGTCTTTGGTGTATGCTGTTGCCTGTTAAGCAGTTTTCTTAGGTGTATGGCATTGTCTGTTAAGCAGTTGTCTTTGGTGTATGGCATTGCCTGTCAAGCAGTTGTCTTTGGTGTATGGCATTGCCTGTTAAGCAGTTGTCTTTGGTGTATGGCATTGTCTGTTAAGCAGTTGTGTTTGGTGTATGGCATTGCCTGTTAAGCAGTTGTCTTTGGTATATTGCTTTTTCTGTTAAGCAGTTGTCTTTGGTGTATTGCATTGCCTGTTAAGCAGTTGTCTTCGGTGTATGACATTGCCTGTTAAGCAGTTGTCTTTGGTGTAAGGCGTTGTCTGTTAAGCAGTTGTCTTTGGTGTATGGCATTGTCTGTTAAGCAGTTGTCTTTGGTGTATGGCATTGCCTGTTAAGCAGTTGTCTTTGGTGTGTGGCATTGCCTGTTAAGTAGTAGTCTTTGGTGTCTGGTAGTGTCTGTTAAGCAGTTGTCTTTGGTGTATGGCGTTGTCTGTTAAGCAGTTGTCTTTGGTGTATGGCATTGCCTGTTAAGCAGTTGTCTTTGGTGTATGGCGTTGCCTGTTAAGCAGTTTTCTTTGGTGTATGGCATTGCCTGTAAAGCAGTTGTCTTTGGTGTATGGCTTTGTCTGTTAAGCAGTTTTCTTTGGTGTATGGCTTTGTCTGTTAAGCAGTTTTCTTTGGTGTATGGCATTGTCTGTTAAGCAGTTCTCTTTGGTGTAAGGCTTTGTCTGTTAAGCAGTTGTCTTTGGTGTATGGCATTGCCTGTTAAGCAGTTGTCTTTGGTGTATGGCATTGTCTGTTAAGCAGTTCTCTTTGGAGTAAGGCGTTGTCTTTTAAGCAGTTGTCTTTGGTGTATGGCATTGTCTGTTAAGCAGTTGTCTTTGGTGTATGGAATTGCCTGTTAAGCAGATATCTTTGGTGTATGGCATTGTCTGTTAAGCAGTTTTCTTTAGTGTATGGCAAAGTCTGTTACGCAGTTGTCTTTGGTGTATGGCATTGTCAGTTAAGCAGTTGTCCTTGGTGTATGGCATTGTCTGTTATGCAGTTGTCTTTGGTGCATGGCATTGTCTGTTAAGCAGTTGTCTTTAGTGTATGGCATTGCCTGTTAAGCAGTTGTCTTTTGTGTATGGCATTACCTGTTAATCAGTTGTCTTTGGTGTATTGCATTGTCTGTTAAGCAGTTGTCTTTGGTGTATGGCGTTGTCTGTTAAGCAGTTGTCTTTAGTGTATGGCGTTGTCTGTTAAGCAGTTGTCTTTGGTGTATGGCATTGTCTGTTAAGCAGTTGTCTTTGGTGTATGGCATTGCATGTTAAGCAGTTGTCCTTAGTGTATGGCGTTGTCTGTTAAGCAGTTGTCTTTAGTGTATGGCGTTGTCTGTTAAGCAGTTGTCTTTGGTGTATGGCGTTGTCTGTTAAGCAGTTGTCTTTAGTGTATGGCGTTGTCTGTTAAGCAGTTGTCTTTGGTGCATGGCATTGCCTGTTAAGCAGTTGTCTTTGGTGTATGGCATTGTCTTTTAAGCAATTGTCTTTAGTGTATGGCATTGTATGTTACGCAGTTGTCTTTAGTGTATGGCATTGTCTGTTAAGCAGTTGTCTTTGGTGTATGGCATTGTCTGTTAAGCAGTTGTCTTTGGTGTATGGCATTGTCTTTTAAGCAGTTGTCTTAGGTGTATTGCATTGCCTGTAAAGCAGTTGTCTTTGGTGAATGGCATTTTCTGTTAATAAGTTGTCTTTAGTGTATGGCAGTGTCTGTTAAGCAGTGGTCTTTGGTGTTTGGCATTGTCTGTTGAGCAGTTGTCTTCAGTGTATGGCATTGCCTGTTAAGCAGTTGTCTTTAGTGTATGTCATTGCCTGTTAAGCAGTTGTCTTTGGTGTATGGCATTGATGGTTAAGCAGTTGTCTTTGGTGTATGGCGTTGCCTGATAAGCAGTTGTCTTTGGTGTATGGCAGTGTCTGTTAAGCAGCTGTCTTTGCTGTATGGCATTGTCTATTAAGCAGTTGTCTTTGGTGTATGGCATTGCCTGTTAAGCAGTTGTCTTTGGTGTATGGCATTGCCTGTTAAGCAGTTGTCTTTGGTGTATGGCATTGTCTGTTAAGCAGTTGTCTTTGCTGTATGGCACTGTCTGTTGAGCAGTTGTCTTTAGTGTATGGCATTGCCTGTTAAGCAGTTGTCTTTGGTGTATGGCATTGCTTGTTAAGCAGTTGTCTTTGGTGTATGGCATTGTCTGTTAAGAACTTGTCTTTAGTCTATGGCAGTGTATGTTAAGCAGTTGTCTTTGGTGTACGGCGTTGACTGTTAAACAGTTTTCTTTCGTGTATGGTGTTGTATGTTAAGCAGTTGTCTTTGCTGTATGGCATTCCCTGTTAAGCAGTTGTCTTTAGTGTATGGCATTGCCTGTTAAGCAGTTATCTTTGGTGTATGGCATTGTCTGTTAAGCAGTTGTCTTTGGTGTATGGCATTGCCTGTTAAGCAGTTGTCTTTGGTGTATGGCATTGCCTGTTAAGTAGTTGTCTTTGGTGTATGGCATTGCCTGTTAAGAAGTTGTCTTTGGTGTATGGCATTGCCTGTTTACCAGTTTTCTTTGGTGTATGCCAGTGTCTGTTAAGCAGTTTTCTTTGGTGTATGGCATTGTCTGTTAAGCAGTTGTCTTTCGTGTATGGCATAGCCTGTCAAGCAGCTGTCTTTAGTGTATGGCACTGCCTGTTAAGCAGTTGTCTTTGGTGTATGGCAGTGTCTGTTAAGCAGTTGTCTTTGGTGTATGGCAGTGTCTGTTAAGCAGTTGTCTTTGGTGTATGGCAGTGTCTGTTAAGCAGTTGTCTTTGGTGTATGGCGTTGTCTGTTAAGCAGTTGTCTTTGGTGTATGGCATTGCCTGTTAAGCAGTTGTCTTTGGTATATGGCTTTTTCTGTTAAGCAGTTGTCTTTGGTGTATTGCATTGCCTGTTAAGCAGCTGTCTTTGGTGTAAGGCGTTGTCTGTTAAGCAGTTGTCTTTGGTGTATGGCATTGTCTGTTAAGCAGTTGTCCTTAGTGTATGGCATTGCCTGTTAAGCAGTTGTCTTTGGTGTATGGCGTTGTCTGTTAAGCAGTTGTCTTTGGTGTATGGCATTGTCTGTTAAGCAGTTGTCTTAAGTGTATGGCGTTGTCTGTTAAGCAGTTGTCTTTGGTGTATGGCATTGTCTGTTAAGCAGTTGTCTTTGGTGTATGGCATTGTCTTTTAAGCAGTTGTCTTTAGTGTATGGCATTGTATGTTAAGCAGTTGTCTTTAGTGTATGGCATTGTCTGTTAAGCAGTTGTCTTTGGTGTATGGCATTGTCTGTTAAGCAGTTGTCTTTGGTGTATGGCATTGTCTTTTAAGCAGTTGTCTTAGGTGTATTGCATTGCCTGTAAAGCAGTTGTCTTTGGTGAATGGCATTTTCTGTTAATAAGTTGACTTTAGTGTATGGCAGTGTCTGTTAAGCAGTGGTCTTTGGTGTTTGGCATTGTCTGTTGAGCAGTTGTCTTCAGTGTATGGCATTGCCTGTTAAGCAGTTGTCTTTGGTGTATGGCATTGCCTGTTAAGCATTTGTCTTTGGTATATGGCTTTTTCTGTTAAGCAGTTGTCTTTGGTGTATTGCATTGCCTGTTAAGCAGTTGTCTTCGGTGTATGACATTACCTGTTAAGCAGCTGTCTTTGGTGTAAGGCGTTTTCTGTTAAGCAGTTGTCTTTGGTGTATGGCATTGCCTGTTAAGCAGTTGTCTTTGGTGTATGGCATTGTCTGTTAAGCAGTTGTCTTTGGTGTATGACATTGCCTGTTAAGTAGTAGCCTTTGGTGTCTGGTAGTGTCTGTTAAGCAGTTGTCTTTGGTGTACAGCATTGCCTGTTAAGCAGTTGTCTTTGGTGTATGCTGTTGCCTGTTAAGCAGTTTTCTTTGGTGTATGGCATTGTCTGTTAAGCAGTTGTCTTTGGTGTATGGCATTGCCTGTCAAGCAGTTGTCTTTGGTGTATGGCATTGCCTGTTAAGCAGTTGTCTTTGGTGTATGGCATTGTCTGTTAAGCAGTTGTGTTTGGTGTATGGCATTGCCTGTTAAGCAGTTGTCTTTGGTGTATGGCATTGCCTGTTAAGCAGTTGTCTTTGGTGTATGGCATTGTCTGTTAAGCAGTTGTCTTTGGTGTATGGCATTGCCTGTTAAGCAGTTGTCTTCGGTGTATGACATTGCCTGTTAAGCAGTTGTCTTTGGTGTAAGGCGTTGTCTGTTAAGCAGTTGTCTTTGGTGTATGGCATTGTCTGTTAAGCAGTTGTCTTTGGTGTATGGCATTGTCTGTTAAGCAGTTGTCTCTGGTATATGGCTTTTTCTGTTAAGCAGTTGTCTTTGGTGTATTGCATTGCCTGTTAAGCTGTTGTCTTCGGTGTATGACATTGCCTGTTAAGCAGTTGTCTTTGGTGTAAGGCGTTGTCTGTTAAGCAGTTGTCTTTGGTGTTTGGCATTGTCTGTTAAGCAGTTGTCTTTGGTGTATGGCATTGCCTGTTAAGCAGTTGTCTTTGGTGTATGGCATTGCCTGTTAAGTAGTAGTCTTTGGTGTTTGGTAGTGTCTGTTAAGCAGTTGTCTTTGGTGTATAGCACTGCCTGTTAAGCAGTTGTCTTTGGTGTATGGTGTTGCCTGTTAAGCAGTTTTCTTTGGTGTATGGCATTGTCTGTTAAGCAGTTGTCTTTGGTGTATGGCATTGCCTGTCAAGCAGTTGTCTTTAGTGTATGGCATTGCCTGTTAAGCAGTTGTCTTTGGTGTATGGCATTGTCTGTTAAGCAGTTGTCTTTGGTGTATGGCATTGCCTGTTAAGCAGTGGTCTTTGGTATATGGCATTGCCTGTTAAGCAGTTGTCTTTGGGGTATGGCATTGCCTGTTAAGAATTTGTCTTTGGTGTATGGCATTGCCTGTTTAGCAGTTGGCTTTGGTGTATGCTGTTGCCTGTTAAGCAGTTTTCTTTGGTGTATGGCATTGTCTGTTAAGCAGTAGTCTTTGGTGTATGGCATTGCCTGTCAAGCAGTTGTCTTTAGTGTATGGCATTGCCTGTTAAGCAGTTGTGTTTGGTGTATGGCATTGCCTGTTAAGCAGTTGTCTTTGGTGTATGGCATTGCCTGTTAAGCAGTTGTTTTTGGTGTATGGCATTGCCTGTTAAGCAGTTGTCATTGGTGTATGGCATTGCCTGTTAAGCAGTTGTCTTTGGTGTATGGCATTGCCTGTTAAGCAGTTGTCTTTGGTGTATGGCATTGTCTGTTAAGCAGTTGTCTTTGGTGTATGGCATTGTCTTTTAAGCAGTTGTCTTTAGTGTATGGCATTGTATGTTAAGCAGTTGTCTTTAGTGTATGGCATTGTCTGTTAAGCAGTTGTCTTTGGTGTATGGCATTGTCTGTTAAGCAGTTGTCTTTGGTGTATGGCATTGTCTTTTAAGCAGTTGTCTTAGGTGTATTGCATTGCCTGTAAAGCAGTTGTCTTTGGTGAATGGCATTTTCTGTTAATAAGTTGACTTTAGTGTATGGCAGTGTCTGTTAAGCAGTGGTCTTTGGTGTTTGGCATTGTCTGTTGAGCAGTTGTCTTCAGTGTATGGCATTGCCTGTTAAGCAGTTGTCTTTGGTGTATGGCATTGCCTGTTAAGCATTTGTCTTTGGTATATGGCTTTTTCTGTTAAGCAGTTGTCTTTGGTGTATTGCATTGCCTGTTAAGCAGTTGTCTTCGGTGTATGACATTACCTGTTAAGCAGCTGTCTTTGGTGTAAGGCGTTTTCTGTTAAGCAGTTGTCTTTGGTGTATGGCATTGCCTGTTAAGCAGTTGTCTTTGGTGTATGGCATTGTCTGTTAAGCAGTTGTCTTTGGTGTATGACATTGCCTGTTAAGTAGTAGCCTTTGGTGTCTGGTAGTGTCTGTTAAGCAGTTGTCTTTGGTGTACAGCATTGCCTGTTAAGCAGTTGTCTTTGGTGTATGCTGTTGCCTGTTAAGCAGTTTTCTTTGGTGTATGGCATTGTCTGTTAAGCAGTTGTCTTTGGTGTATGGCATTGCCTGTCAAGCAGTTGTCTTTGGTGTATGGCATTGCCTGTTAAGCAGTTGTCTTTGGTGTATGGCATTGTCTGTTAAGCAGTTGTGTTTGGTGTATGGCATTGCCTGTTAAGCAGTTGTCTTTGGTGTATGGCATTGCCTGTTAAGCAGTTGTCTTTGGTGTATGGCATTGTCTGTTAAGCAGTTGTCTTTGGTGTATGGCATTGCCTGTTAAGCAGTTGTCTTCGGTGTATGACATTGCCTGTTAAGCAGTTGTCTTTGGTGTAAGGCGTTGTCTGTTAAGCAGTTGTCTTTGGTGTATGGCATTGTCTGTTAAGCAGTTGTCTTTGGTGTATGGCATTGTCTGTTAAGCAGTTGTCTCTGGTATATGGCTTTTTCTGTTAAGCAGTTGTCTTTGGTGTATTGCATTGCCTGTTAAGCTGTTGTCTTCGGTGTATGACATTGCCTGTTAAGCAGTTGTCTTTGGTGTAAGGCGTTGTCTGTTAAGCAGTTGTCTTTGGTGTTTGGCATTGTCTGTTAAGCAGTTGTCTTTGGTGTATGGCATTGCCTGTTAAGCAGTTGTCTTTGGTGTATGGCATTGCCTGTTAAGTAGTAGTCTTTGGTGTTTGGTAGTGTCTGTTAAGCAGTTGTCTTTGGTGTATAGCACTGCCTGTTAAGCAGTTGTCTTTGGTGTATGGTGTTGCCTGTTAAGCAGTTTTCTTTGGTGTATGGCATTGTCTGTTAAGCAGTTGTCTTTGGTGTATGGCATTGCCTGTCAAGCAGTTGTCTTTAGTGTATGGCATTGCCTGTTAAGCAGTTGTCTTTGGTGTATGGCATTGTCTGTTAAGCAGTTGTCTTTGGTGTATGGCATTGCCTGTTAAGCAGTGGTCTTTGGTATATGGCATTGCCTGTTAAGCAGTTGTCTTTGGGGTATGGCATTGCCTGTTAAGAATTTGTCTTTGGTGTATGGCATTGCCTGTTTAGCAGTTGGCTTTGGTGTATGCTGTTGCCTGTTAAGCAGTTTTCTTTGGTGTATGGCATTGTCTGTTAAGCAGTAGTCTTTGGTGTATGGCATTGCCTGTCAAGCAGTTGTCTTTAGTGTATGGCATTGCCTGTTAAGCAGTTGTGTTTGGTGTATGGCATTGCCTGTTAAGCAGTTGTCTTTGGTGTATGGCATTGCCTGTTAAGCAGTTGTTTTTGGTGTATGGCATTGCCTGTTAAGCAGTTGTCATTGGTGTATGGCATTGCCTGTTAAGCAGTTGTCTTTGGTGTATGGCATTGTCTGTTAAGCAGTTGTCTTTGGTGTATGGCATTGTCTGTTAAGCAGTTGTCTTTGGTGTGTGGCATTGCCTGTTAAGCAGTTGTCTTTAATGTATGTCATTGCCTGTTAAGCAGTTGTCTTTGGTGTGTGGCATTGTCTGCTAAGCAGTTGTCTTTGGTGTATGGCGTTACCTGTTAAGCAGTTGTCTTTGGTGTATGGCAGTGTCTGTTAAGCAGTTGTCTTTGGTGTATGGTGTTGCCTGTTAAGCAGTTTTCTTTGGTGTATGGCATTGTCTGTTAAGCAGTTGTCTTTGGTGTATGGCATAGCCTGTCAAGCAGCTGTCTTTAGTGTATGGCACTGCCTGTTAAGCAGTTGTCTTTGGTGTATGGCAGTGTCTGTTAAGCAGTTGTCTTTGGTGTATGGCAGTGTCTGTTAAGCAGTTGTCTTTGGTGTATGGCGTTGTCTGTTAAGCAGTTGTCTTTGGTGTATGGCATTGCCTGTTAAGCAGTTGTCTTTGGTATATGGCTTTTTCTGTTAAGCAGTTGTCTTTGGTGTATGGCATTGTCTGTTAAGCAGTTGTCTTTGGTGTATGGCATTGCCTGTTAAGCAGTTGTCTTTGGTATATGGCTTATTCTGTTAAGCAGTTGTCTTTGGTCTATTGCATTGCCTGTTAAGCTGTTGTCTTCGGTGTATGACATTGCCTGTTAAGTAGTAGTCTTTGGTGTCTGGTAGTGTCTGTTAAGCAGTTGTCTTTGGTGTATAGCATTGCCTGTTAAGCAGTTGTCTTTGGTGTATGGCATTGTCTGTTAAGCAGTTGTCTTTGGTGTATGGCATTGCCTGTTAAACAGTTGTCTTTGGTGTATAGCATTGCCTGTTAAGTAGTTGTCTTTGGTGTATGGCATTGCCTGTTAAGAAGTTGTCTTTGGTGTATGGCATTGCCTGTTTAGCAGTTTTCTTTGGTGTATGGCAGTGTCTGTTAAGCAGTTTTCTTTGGTGTATGGCATTGTCTGTTAAGCAGTTGTCTTTGGTGTATGGCATTGCCTGTCAAGCAGCTGTCTTTAGTGTATGGCACTGCCTGTTAAGCAGTTGTCTTTGGTGTAAGGCGTTGTCTGTTAAGCAGTTGTCTTTGGTGTTTGGCATTGTCTGTTAAGCAGTTGTCTTTGGTGTATGGCATTGCCTGTTAAGTAGTAGTCTTTGGTGTCTGGTAGTGTCTGTTAAGCAGTTGTCTTTGGTGTATAGCATTGCCTGTTAAGCAGTTGTCTTTGGTGTATGGCATTGTCTGTTAAGAAGTTGTCTTTGGTGTATGGCATTGCCTGTTAAGCAGTTGTCTTTGGTGTATAGCATTGCCTGTTAAGTAGTTGTCTTTGGTGTATGGCATTGCCTGTTAAGAAGTTGTCTTTGGTGTATGGCATTGCCTGTTTAGCAGTTTTCTTTGGTGTATGGCAGTGTCTGTTAAGCAGTTTTCTTTGGTGTATGGCATTGTCTGTTAAGCAGTTGTCTTTGGTGTATGGCATTGCCTGTCAAGCAGCTGTCTTTAGTGTATGGCACTGCCTGTTAAGCAGTTGTCTTTGGTGTATGGCAGTGTCTGTTAAGCAGTTGTCTTTGGTGTATGGCAGTGTCTGTTTAGCAGTTGTCTTTGGTGTATGGCGTTGTCTGTTAAGCAGTTGTCTTTGGTGTATGGCATTGCCTGTTGAGCAGTTGTCTTTGGTATATGGCTTTTTCTGTTAAGCAGTTGTCTTTGGTGTATTGCATTGCCTGTTAAGCAGTTGTCTTCGGTGTATGACATTGCCTGTTAAGCAGCTGTCTTTGGTGTAAGGCGTTGTCTGTTAAGCAGTTGTCTTTGGTGTATGGCATTGCCTGTTAAGCAGTTGTCTTTGGTGTATGGCATTGCCTGTTAAGCAGTTGTCTTTGGTGTATGGCATTGTCTGTTAAGCAGTTGTCTTTGGTGTTTGACATTGTCTGTTAAGCAGTTGTCTTTGGTGTATGGCATTGTCTGTTAAGCAGTGGTCTTTGGTGTATGGCATTGCCTGTTAAGCAGTTGTCTTTGGTGTATGGCATTGCCTGTTAAGTAGTAGTCTTTGGTGTCTGGTAGTGTCTGTTAAGCAGTTGTCTTTGGTGTACAGCATTGCCTGTTAAGCAGTTGTCTTTGGTGTATGCTGTTGCCTGTTAAGCAGTTTTCTTTGGTGTATGGCATTGTCTGTTAAGCAGTTGTCTTTGGTGTATGGCATTGCCTGTCAAGCAGTTGTCTTTGGTGTATGGCAATGTCTGTTAAGCAGTTGTGTTTGGTGTATTGCATTGCCTGTTAAGCAGTTGTCTTCGGTGTATGACATTGCCTGTTAAGCAGTTGTCTTTGGTGTAAGGCGTTGTCTGTTAAGCAGTTGTCTTTGGTGTATGGCATTGCCTGTTAAGCAGTTGTCTTTGGTGTATGGCAATGTCTGTTAAGCAGTTGTGTTTGGTGTATGGCATTGCCTGTTAAGCAGTTGTCTTTGGTATATGGCTTTTTCTGTTAAGCAGTTGTCTTTGGTGTATTGCATTGCCTGTTAAGCAGTTGTCTTCGGTGTATGACATTGCCTGTTAAGCAGTTGTCTTTGGTGTAAGGCGTTGTCTGTTAAGCAGTTGTCTTTGGTGTATGGCATTGTCTGTTAAGCAGTTGCCTTTGGTGTATGGCATTGCCTGTTAAACAGTTGTCTTTGGTGTATGGCATTGCCTGATAAGTAGTAGTCTTTGGTGTCTGGTAGTGTCTGTTAAGCAGTTGTCTCTGGTATATGGCTTTTTCTGTTAAGCAGTTGTCTTTGGTGTATGGCATTGTCTGTTAAGCAGTTGTCTTTGGTGCATGGCGTTGTCTGTTAAGCAGTTGTCTTTGGTGTATGGCATTGCCTGTTAAGCTGTTGTCTTCGGTGTATGACATTGCCTGTTAAGCAGTTGTCTTTGGTGTATGGCATTGTCTGTTAAGCAGTTGTCTTTGGTGTTTGGCATTGTCTGTTAAGCAGTTGTCTTTGGTGTTTGGTAGTGTCTGTTAAGCAGTTGTCTTTGGTGTATAGCATTGCCTGTTAAGCAGTTGTCTTTGGTGTATGGTGTTGCCTGTTAAGCAGTTTTCTTTGGTGTATGGCATTGTCTGTTAAGCAGTTGTCTTTGGTGTATGGCAGTGTCTGTTAAGCAGTTGTCTTTAGTTTATGGCATTGCCTGTTAAGCAGTTGTCTTTGGTGTATGGCATTGCCAGTTAAGCAGTTGTCTTTGGTGTATGGCATTGTCTGTTAAGCACTTGTCTTTGGTGTATGGCATTGCCTGTTCAGCAGTTGTCTTTGGTGTATGGCAGTGACTGTTAAGCAGTTGTCTTTGGTGTATGGCATTGCCTGTTAAGCAGTTGTCTTTGGTATATGGCATCGCCTGTTAAGCAGTTGTCTTTGGTGTATGGCATTGCCTGTTAAGAATTTGTCTTTGGTGTACGGCATTGCCTGTTTAGCAGTTGTCTTTGGTGTATGGTCTTGCCTGTTAAGCAGTTTTCTTTGGTGTATGGCATTGTCTGTTAAGCAGTTGTCTTTGGTGTATAGCATTGCCTGTCAAGCAGTTGTCTTTAGTGTATGGCATTGCCTGATAAGCAGTTGTGTTTGTTGTATGGCATTGCCTGTTAAGCAGTTGTCTTTGGTGTATGGCATTGCCTGTTAAGCAGTTGTCATTGGTGTATGGCATTGCCTGTTAAGCAGTTGTCTATGGTGTATGGCATTGTCTGTTAAGCAGTTGTCTTTGGTGTATGGCATTGTCTGTTAAGCAGTTGTCTTTGGTGTATGGCATTGCCTGTTAAGCAGTTGTCTTTAATGTATGGCATTGCCTGTTAAGAATTTGTCTTTGGTGTATGGCATTGCCTGTTTAGCAGTTGTCTTTGGTGTATGGTGTTGCCTGTTAAGCAGTTTTCTTTGGTGTATGGCATTGTCTGTTAAGCAGTTGTCATCGGTGTATGGCATTGCCTGTCAAGCAGTTGTCTTTAGTGTATGGCATTGCCTGTTAAGCAGTTGTGTTTGGTGTATGGCATTGCCTGTTAAGCAGTTGTCTTTGGTGTATGGCATTGCCTGTTAAGCAGTTGTTTTTGGTGTATGGCATTGCCTGTTAAGCAGTTGTCATTGGTGTATGGCATTGCCTGTTAAGCAGTTGTCTTTGGTGTATGGCATTGTCTGTTAAGCAGTTGTCTTTGGTGCATGGCATTGTCTGTTAAGCAGTTGTCTTTGGTGTATGGCATTGCCTGTTAAGCAGTTGTCTTTGGTGTATGGCATTGTCTGTTAAGCAGTTGTCTTTGGTGTATGGCATTGCCTGTTAAGCAGTTGTCTTTGGTGTGTGGCATTGTCTGCTAAGCAGTTGTCTTTGGTGTATCGCGTTACCTGTTAAGCAGTTGTCTTTGGTGTATGGCAGTGTCTGTTAAGCAGTTGTCTTTGGTGTATGGTGTTGCCTGTTAAGCAGTTTTCTTTGGTGTATGGCATTGTCTGTTAAGCAGTTGTCTTTGGTGTATGGTATAGCCTGTCAAGCAGCTGTCTTTAGTGTATGGCACTGCCTGTTAAGCAGTTGTCTTTGGTGTATGGCAGTGTCTGTTAAGCAGTTGTCTTTGGTGTATGGCATTGTCTGTTAAGCAGTTGTCTTTGGTGTATGGCAGTGTCTGTTAAGCAGTTGTCTTTGGTGTATGGCAGTGTCTGTTAAGCAGTTGACTTTGGTGTATGGCGTTGTCTGTTAAGCAGTTGTCTTTGGTGTATGGCATTGCCTGTTAAGCAGTTGTCTTTGGTACATGCCTTTTTCTGTTAAGCAGTTGTCTTTGGTGTATGGCATTGTCTGCTAAGCAGTTGTCTTTGGTGTATGGCATTGTCTGTTAAGCAGTTGTCTTTGGTGTATGACATTGCCTGTTAAACAGTTGTCTTTGGTGTATGGCATTGCCTGTTAAGCAGTTGTCTTTGGTATATGGCTTTTTCTGTTAAGCAGTTGTCTTTGGTGTATGGCATTGTCTGCTAAGCAGTTGTCTTTGGTGTATGGCATTGTCTGTTAAGCAGTTGTCTTTGGTGTATGACATTGCCTGTTAAGCAGTTGTCTTTGGTGTATGGCATTGTCTGTTAAGCAGTTGTCTTTGGTGTATGGCATTGCCTGTTAAGCAGTTGTCTTTGGTGTATTTCATTGCCTGTTAAGCAGTTGTCTTTGGTATATGGCTTTTTCTGTTAAGCAGTTGTCTTTGGTGTATTGCATTGCCTGTTAAGCAGTTGTCTTCGGTGTATGACATTGCCTGTTAAGCAGTTGTCTTTGGTGTAAGGCGTTGTCTGTTAAGCAGTTGTCTTTGGTGTATTGCATTGCCTGTTAAGCAGTTGTCTTCGGTGTATGGCATTGCCTGTTAAGCAGTTGTCTTTGGTATATGGCTTTTTCTGTTAAGCAGTTGTCTTTGGTGTATGGCATTGTCTGCTAAGCAGTTGTCTTTGGTGTATGGCATTGTCTGTTAAGCAGTTGTCTTTGGTGTATGACATTGCCTGTTAAACAGTTGTCTTTGGTGTATGGCATTGCCTGTTAAGCAGTTGTCTTTGGTATATGGCTTTTTCTGTTAAGCAGTTGTCTTTGGTGTATGGCATTGTCTGCTAAGCAGTTGTCTTTGGTGTATGGCATTGTCTGTTAAGCAGTTGTCTTTGGTGTATGACATTGCCTGTTAAGCAGTTGTCTTTGGTGTATGGCATTGTCTGTTAAGCAGTTGTCTTTGGTGTATGGCATTGCCTGTTAAGCAGTTGTCTTTGGTGTATGGCATTGCCTGTTAAGCAGTTGTCTTTGGTGTATTGCATTGCCTGTTAAGCAGTTGACTTCGGTGTATGACATTGCCTGTTAAGCAGTTGTCTTTGGTGTAAGGCGTTGTCTGTTAAGCAGTTGTCTTTGGTGTATTGCATTGCCTGTTAAGCAGTTGTCTTCGGTGTATGACATTGCCTGTTAAGCAGTTGTCTTTGGTGTATTGCATTGCCTGTTAAGCAGTTGTCTTCGGTGTATGACATTGCCTATTAAGCAGTTGTCTTTGGTGTAAGGCATTGTCTGTTAAGCAGTTGTCTTTGGTGTATTGCATTGCCTGTTAAGCAGTTGTCTTCGGTGTATGGCATTGCCTGTTAAGCAGTTGTCTTTGGTATATGGCTTTTTCTGTTAAGCAGTTGTCTTTGGTGTATGGCATTGTCTGCTAAGCAGTTGTCTTTGGTGTATGGCATTGTCTGTTAAGCAGTTGTCTTTGGTGTATGGCATTGCCTGTTAAGCAGTTGTCTTTGGTATATGGCTTTTTCTGTTAAGCAGTTGTCTTTGGTGTATGGCATTGTCTGCTAAGCAGTTGTCTTTGGTGTATGGCATTGTCTGTTAAGCAGTTGTCTTTGGTGTATGACATTGCCTGTTAAGCAGTTGTCTTTGGTGTATGGCATTGTCTGTTAAGCAGTTGTCTTTGGTGTATGGCATAGCCTGTCAAGCAGCTGTCTTTAGTGTATGGCACTGCCTGTTAAGCAGTTGTCTTTGGTGTATGGCAGTGTCTGTTAAGCAGTTGTCTTTGGTGTATGGCAGTGTCTGTTAAGCAGTTGTCTTTGGTGTATGGCGTTGTCTGTTAAGCAGTTGTCTTTGGTGTATGGCATTGCCTGTTAAGCAGTTGTCTTTGGTATATGGCTTTTTCTGTTAAGCAGTTGTCTTTGGTGTATGGCGTTGCCTGTCAAGCAGCTGTCTTTAGTGTATGGCACTGCCTGTTAAGCAGTTGTCTTTGGTGCATGGCAGTGTCTGTTAAGCAGTTGTCTTTGGTGTATGGCAGTGTCTGTTAAGCAGTTGTCTTTGGTGTATGGCGTTGTCTGTTAAGCAGTTGTCTTTGGTGTATGGCATTGCCTGTTAAGCAGTTGTCTTTGGTATATGGCTTTTTCTGTTAAGCAGTTGTCTTTGGTGTATGGCATTGTCTGTTAAGCAGTTGTCTTTGGTGTATGGCATTGCCTGTTAAGCAGTTGTCTTTGGTATATGGCTTATTCTGTTAAGCAGTTGTCTTTGGTCTATTGCATTGCCTGTTAAGCTGTTGTCTTCGGTGTATGACATTGCCTGTTAAGTAGTAGTCTTTGGTGTCTGGTAGTGTCTGTTAAGCAGTTGTCTTTGGTGTATAGCATTGCCTGTTAAGCAGTTGTCTTTGGTGTATGGCATTGTCTGTTAAGCAGTTGTCTTTGGTGTATGGCATTGCCTGTTAAGCAGTTGTCTTTGGTGTATAGCATTGCCTGTTAAGTAGTTGTCTTTGGTGTATGGCATTGCCTGTTAAGAAGTTGTCTTTGGTGTATGGCATTGCCTGTTTAGCAGTTTTCTTTGGTGTATGGCAGTGTCTGTTAAGCAGTTTTCTTTGGTGTATGGCATTGTCTGTTAAGCAGTTGTCTGTGGTGTATGGCATTGCCTGTCAAGCAGCTGTCTTTAGTGTATGGCACTGCCTGTTAAGTAGTTGTCTTTGGTGAATGGCATTGCCTGTTAAGAAGTTGTCTTTGGTGTATGGCATTGCCTGTTTAGCAGTTTTCTTTGGTGTATGGCAGTGTCTGTTAAGCAGTTTTCTTTGGTGTATGGCATTGTCTGTTAAGCAGTTGTCTTTGGTGTATGGCATTGCCTGTCAAGCAGCTGTCTTTAGTGTATGGCACTGCCTGTTAAGCAGTTGTCTTTGGTGTAAGGCGTTGTCTGTTAAGCAGTTGTCTTTGGTGTTTGGCATTGTCTGTTAAGCAGTTGTCTTTGGTGTTTGGCATTGCCTGTTAAGCAGTTGTCTTTGGTGTGTGGCATTGTCTGCTAAGCAGTTGTCTTTGGTGTATGGCGTTACCTGTTAAGCAGTTGTCTTTGGTGTATGGCAGTGTCTGTTAAGCAGTTTTCTTTGGTGTATGGTGTTGCCTGTTAAGCAGTTTTCTTTGGTGTATGGCATTGTCTGTTAAGCAGTTGTCTTTGGTGTATGGTATAGCCTGTCAAGCAGCTGTCTTTAGTGTATGGCACTGCCTGTTAAGCAGTTGTCTTTGGTGTATGGCAGTGTCTGTTAAGCAGTTGTCTTTGGTGTATGGCATTGTCTGTTAAGCAGTTGTCTTTGGTGTATGGCAGTGTCTGTTAAGCAGTTGTCTTTGGTGTATGGCAGTGTCTGTTAAGCAGTTGTCTTTGGTGTATGGCGTTGTCTGTTAAGCAGTTGTCTTTGGTGTATGGCATTGCCTGTTAAGCAGTTGTCTTTGGTATATGGCTTTTTCTGTTAAGCAGTTGTCTTTGGTGTATGGCATTGTCTGCTAAGCAGTTGTCTTTGGTGTATGGCATTGTCTGTTAAGCAGTTGTCTTTGGTGTATGACATTGCCTGTTAAACAGTTGTCTTTGGTGTATGGCATTGCCTGTTAAGCAGTTGTCTTTGGTATATGGCTTTTTCTGTTAAGCAGTTGTCTTTGGTGTATGGCATTGTCTGCTAAGCAGTTGTCTTTGGTGTATGGCATTGTCTGTTAAGCAGTTGTCTTTGGTGTTTGACATTGCCTGTTAAGCAGTTGTCTTTGGTGTATGGCATTGTCTGTTAAGCAGTTGTCTTTGGTGTATGGCATTGCCTGTTAAGCAGTTGTCTTTGGTGTATGGCATTGCCTGTTAAGCAGTTGTCTTTGGTATATGGCTTTTACTGTTAAGCAGTTGTCTTTGGTGTATTGCATTGCCTGTTAAGCAGTTGTCTTCGGTGTATGACATTGCCTGTTAAGCAGTTGTCTTTGGTGTAAGGCGTTGTCTGTTAAGCAGTTGTCTTTGGTGTATTGCATTGCCTGTTAAGCAGTTGTCTTCGGTGTATGGCATTGCCTGTTAAGCAGTTGTCTTTGGTTTATGGCTTTTTCTGTTAAGCAGTTGTCTTTGGTGTATGGCATTGTCTGCTAAGCAGTTGTCTTTGGTGTATGGCATTGTCTGTTAAGCAGTTGTCTTTGGTGTATGACATTGCCTGTTAAACAGTTGTCTTTGGTGTATGGCATTGCCTGTTAAGCAGTTGTCTTTGGTATATGGCTTTTTCTGTTAAGCAGTTGTCTTTGGTGTATGGCATTGTCTGCTAAGCAGTTGTCTTTGGTGTATGGCATTGTCTGTTAAGCAGTTGTCTTTGGTGTATGACATTGCCTGTTAAGCAGTTGTCTTTGGTGTATGGCATTGTCTGTTAAGCAGTTGTCTTTGGTGTATGGCATTGCCTGTTAAGCAGTTGTCTTTAGTGTATGGCATTGCCTGTTAAGCAGTTGTCTTTGGTATATGGCTTTTTCTGTTAAGCAGTTGTCTTTGGTGTATTGCATTGCCTGTTAAGCAGTTGTCTTCGGTGTATGACATTGCCTGTTAAGCAGTTGTCTTTGGTGTAAGGCGTTGTCTGTTAAGCAGTTGTCTTTGGTGTATTGCATTGCCTGTTAAGCAGTTGTCTTCGGTGTATGACATTGCCTGTTAAGCAGTTGTCTTTGGTGTATTGCACTGCCTGTTAAGCAGTTGTCTTCGGTGTATGACATTGCCTGTTAAGCAGTTGTCTTTGGTGTAAGGCGTTGTCTGTTAAGCAGTTGTCTTTGGTGTATTGCATTGCCTGTTAAGCAGTTGTCTTCGGTGTATGGCATTGCCTGTTAAGCAGTTGTCTTTGGTATATGGCTTTTTCTGTTAAGCAGTTGTCTTTGGTGTATGGCATTGTCTGCTAAGCAGTTGTCTTTGGTGTATGGCATTGTCTGTTAAGCAGTTGTCTTTGGTGTATGACATTGCCTGTTAAACAGTTGTCTTTGGTGTATGGCATTGCCTGTTAAGCAGTTGTCTTTGGTATATGGCTTTTTCTGTTAAGCAGTTGTCTTTGGTGTATGGCATTGTCTGCTAAGCAGTTGTCTTTGGTGTATGGCATTGTCTGTTAAGCAGTTGTCTTTGGTGTATGACATTGCCTGTTAAGCAGTTGTCTTTGGTGTATGGCATTGTCTGTTAAGCAGTTGTCTTTGGTGTATGGCATAGCCTGTCAAGCAGCTGTCTTTAGTGTATGGCACTGCCTGTTAAGCAGTTGTCTTTGGTGTATGGCAGTGTCTGTTAAGCAGTTGTCTTTGGTGTATGGCAGTGTCTGTTAAGCAGTTGTCTTTGGTGTATGGCGTTGTCTGTTAAGCAGTTGTCTTTGGTGTATGGCATTGCCTGTTAAGCAGTTGTCTTTGGTATATGGCTTTTTCTGTTAAGCAGTTGTTTTTGGTGTATGGCGTTGCCTGTCAAGCAGCTGTCTTTAGTGTATGGCACTGCCTGTTAAGCAGTTGTCTTTGGTGTATGGCAGTGTCTGTTAAGCAGTTGTCTTTGGTGTATGGCAGTGTCTGTTAAGCAGTTGTCTTTGGTGTATGGCGTTGTCTGTTAAGCAGTTGTCTTTGGTGTATGGCATTGCCTGTTAAGCAGTTGTCTTTGGTATATGGCTTTTTCTGTTAAGCAGTTGTCTTTGGTGTATGGCATTGTCTGTTAAGCAGTTGTCTTTGGTGTATGGCATTGCCTGTTAAGCAGTTGTCTTTGGTATATGGCTTATTCTGTTAAGCAGTTGTCTTTGGTCTATTGCATTGCCTGTTAAGCTGTTGTCTTCGGTGTATGACATTGCCTGTTAAGTAGTAGTCTTTGGTGTCTGGTAGTGTCTGTTAAGCAGTTGTCTTTGGTGTATAGCATTGCCTGTTAAGCAGTTGTCTTTGGTGTATGGCATTGTCTGTTAAGCAGTTGTCTTTGGTGTATGGCATTGCCTGTTAAGCAGTTGTCTTTGGTGTATAGCATTGCCTGTTAAGTAGTTGTCTTTGGTGTATGGCATTGCCTGTTAAGAAGTTGTCTTTGGTGTATGGCATTGCCTGTTTAGCAGTTTTCTTTGGTGTATGGCAGTGTCTGTTAAGCAGTTTTCTTTGGTGTATGGCATTGTCTGTTAAGCAGTTGTCTTTGGTGTATGGCATTGCCTGTCAAGCAGCTGTCTTTAGTGTATGGCACTGCCTGTTAAGCAGTTGTCTTTGGTGTAAGGCGTTGTCTGTTAAGCAGTTGTCTTTGGTGTTTGGCATTGTCTGTTAAGCAGTTGTCTTTGGTGTATGGCATTGCCTGTTAAGTAGTAGTCTTTGGTGTCTGGTAGTGTCTGTTAAGCAGTTGTCTTTGGTGTATAGCATTGCCTGTTAAGCAGTTGTCTTTGGTGTATGGCATTGTCTGTTAAGCAGTTGTCTTTAGTGTATGGCATTGCCTGTTAAGCAGTTGTCTTTGGTGTATCGCATTGTCTGTTAAGCAGTTGTCTTTGGTGTATGGCATTGACTGTTAAGCAGTTGTCTTTGGTGTATGGTGTTGCCTGTTAAGCAGTTGTCTTTGGTGTATGGCATTGTCTGTTAAGCAGTTGTCTTTGGTGTATGGCATTGCCTGTCAAGTAGCTGTCTTTAGTGTATGGCACTGCCTGTTAAGCAGTTGTCTTTGGTGTATGGCAGTGTCTGTTAAGCAGTTGTCTTTGGTGTATGGCAGTGTCTGTTTAGCAGTTGTCTTTGGTGTATGGCGTTGTCTGTTAAGCAGTTGTCTTTGGTGTATGGCATTGCCTGTTGAGCAGTTGTCTTTGGTATATGGCTTTTTCTGTTAAGCAATTGTCTTTGGTGTATTGCATTGCCTGTTAAGCAGTTGTCTTCGGTGTATGACATTGCCTGTTAAGCAGCTGTCTTTGGTGTAAGGCGTTGTCTGTTAAGCAGTTGTCTTTGGTGTATGGCATTGCCTGTTAAGCAGTTGTCTTTGGTGTATGGCATTGCCTGTTAAGCAGTTGTCTTTGGTGTATGGCATTGTCTGTTAAGCAGTTGTCTTTGGTGTTTGACAATGTCTGTTAAGCAGTTGTCTTTGGTGTATGGCATTGTCTGTTAAGCAGTGGTCTTTGGTGTATGGCATTGCCTGTTAAGCAGTTGTCTTTGGTGTATGGCATTGCCTGTTAAGTAGTAGTCTTTGGTGTCTGGTAGTGTCTGTTAAGCAGTTGTCTTTGGTGTATGCTGTTGCCTGTTAAGCAGTTTTCTTTGGTGTATGGCATTGTCTGTTAAGCAGTTGTCTTTTGTGTATGGCATTGCCTGTCAAGCAGTTGTCTTTGGTGTATGGCAATGTCTGTTAAGCAGTTGTGTTTGGTGTATGGCATTGCCTGTTAAGCAGTTGTCTTTGGTATATGGCTTTTTCTGTGAAGCAGTTGTCTTTGGTGTATTGCATTGCCTGTTAAGCAGTTGTCTTCGGTGTATGACATTGCCTGTTAAGCAGTTGTCTTTGGTGTAAGGCGTTGTCTGTTAAGCAGTTGTCTTTGGTGTATGGCATTGTCTGTTAAGCAGTTGTCTTTGGTGTATGGCATTGCCTGTTAAGCAGTTGTCTTTGGTGTATGGCATTGCCTGATAAGTAGTAGTCTTTGGTGTCTGGTAGTGTCTGTTAAGCAGTTGTCTCTGGTATATGGCTTTTTCTGTTAAGCAGTTGTCTTTGGTGTATGGCATTGTCTGTTAAGCAGTTGTCTTTGGTGCATGGCGTTGTCTGTTAAGCAGTTGTCTTTGGTGTATGGCATGGCCTGTTAAGCTGTTGTCTTCGGTGTATGACATTGCCTGTTAAGCAGTTGTCTTTGGTGTATGGCATTGTCTGTTAAGCAGTTGTCTTTGGTGTTTGGCATTGTCTGTTAAGCAGTTGTCTTTGGTGTTTGGTAGTGTCTGTTAAGCAGTTGTCTTTGGTGTATAGCATTGCCTGTTAAGCAGTTGTCTTTGGTGTATGGTGTTGCCTGTTAAGCAGTTTTCTTTGGTGTATGGCATTGTCTGTTAAGCAGTTGTCTTTGGTGTATGGCAGTGTCTGTTAAGCAGTTGTCTTTGGTGTATGGCATTGCCTGTTAAGCAGTTGTCTTTAATGTATGGCATTGCCTGTTAAGAATTTGTCTTTGGTGTATGGCATTGCCTGTTTAGCAGTTGTCTTTGGTGTATGGTGTTGCCTGTTAAGCAGTTTTCTTTGGTGTATGGCATTGTCTGTTAAGCAGTTGTCATTGGTGTATGGCATTGCCTGTCAAGCAGTTGTCTTTAGTGTATGGCATTGCCTGTTAAGCAGTTGTGTTTGGTGTATGGCATTGCCTGTTAAGCAGTTGTCTTTGGTGTATGGCATTGCCTGTTAAGCAGTTCTTTTTGGTGTATGGCATTGCCTGTTAAGCAGTTGTCATTGATGTATGGCATTGCCTGTTAAGCAGTTGTCTTTGGTGTATGGCATTGTCTGTTAAGCAGTTGTCTTTGGTGTATGGCATTGTCTGTTAAGCAGTTGTCTTTGGTGTATGGCATTGCCTGTTAAGCAGTTGTCTTTGGTGTATGGCATTGTCTGTTAAGCAGTTGTCTTTGGTGTATGGCATTGCCTGTTAAGCAGTTGTCTTTGGTGTGTGGCATTGTCTGCTAAGCAGTTGTCTTTGGTGTATGGCGTTACCTGTTAAGCAGTTGTCTTTGGTGTATGGCAGTGTCTGTTAAGCAGTTGTCTTTGGTGTATGGTGTTGCCTGTTAAGCAGTTTTCTTTGGTGTATGGCATTGTCTGTTAAGCAGTTGTCTTTAGTGTATGGCACTGCCTGTTAAGCAGTTGTCTTTGGTGTATGGCAGTGTCTGTTAAGCAGTTGTCTTTGGTGTATGGCAGTGTCTGTTAAGCAGTTGTCTTTGGTGTATGGCATTGTCTGTTAAGCAGTTGTCTTTGGTGTATGGCAGTGTCTGTTAAGCAGTTGTCTTTGGTGTATGGCAGTGTCTGTTAAGCAGTTGTCTTTGGTGTATGGCGTTGTCTGTTAAGCAGTTGTCTTTGGTGTATGGCGTTGTCTGTTAAGCAGTTGTCTTTGGTGCATGGCGTTGTCTGTTAAGCAGTTGTCTTTGGTGTATGGCATTGCCTGTTAAGCAGTTGTCTTTGGTGTATGGCGTTGTCTGTTAAGCAGTTGTCTTTGGTGTATGGCATTGCCTGTTAAGCAGTTGTCTTTGGTATATGGCTTTTTCTGTTAAGCAGTTGTCTTTGGTGTATGGCATTGTCTGCTAAGCAGTTGTCTTTGGTGTATGGCATTGTCTGTTAAGCAGTTGTCTTTGGTGTATGACATTGCCTGTTAAACAGTTGTCTTTGGTGTATGGCATTGCCTGTTAAGCACTTGTCTTTGGTATATGGCTTTTTCTGTTAAGCAGTTGTCTTTGGTGTATGGCATTGTCTGCTAAGCAGTTGTCTTTGTTGTATGGCATTGTCTGTTAAGCAGTTGTCTTTGGTGTATGACATTGCCTGTTAAGCAGTTGTCTTTGGTGTATGGCATTGTCTGTTAAGCAGTTGTCTTTGGTGTATGGCATTGCCTGTTAAGCAGTTGTCTTTGGTGTAAGGCGTTGTCTGTTAAGCAGTTGTCTTTGGTGTATTGCATTGCCTGTTAAGCAGTTGTCTTTGGTGTAAGGCGTTGTCTGTTAACCAGTTGTCTTTGGTGTATTGCATTGCCTGTTAAGCAGTTGTCTTCGGTGTATGACATTGCCTGTTAAGCAGTTGTCTTTGGTGTATTGCATTGCCTGTTAAGCAGTTGTCTTCGGTGTATGACATTGCCTGTTAAGCAGTTGTCTTTGGTGTAAGGCGTTGTCTGTTAAGCAGTTGTCTTTGGTGTATTGCATTGCCTGTTAAGCAGTTGTCTTTGGTATATGGCTTTTTCTGTTAAGCAGTTGTCTTTGGTGTATGACATTGCCTGTTAAGCAGTTGTCTTTGGTGTATGGCGTTGTCTGTTAAGCAGTTGTCTTTGGTGCATGGCGTTGTCTGTTAAGCAGTTGTCTTTGGTGTATGGCATTGCCTGTTAAGCAGTTGTCTTTGGTGTATGGCGTTGTCTGTTAAGCAGTTGTCTTTGGTGTATGGCATTGCCTGTTAAGCAGTTGTCTTTGGTATATGGCTTTTTCTGTTAAGCAGTTGTCTTTGGTGTATGGCATTGTCTGCTAAGCAGTTGTCTTTGGTGTATGGCATTGTCTGTTAAGCAGTTGTCTTTGGTGTATGACATTGCCTGTTAAACAGTTGTCTTTGGTGTATGGCATTGCCTGTTAAGCACTTGTCTTTGGTATATGGCTTTTTCTGTTAAGCAGTTGTCTTTGGTGTATGGCATTGTCTGCTAAGCAGTTGTCTTTGTTGTATGGCATTGTCTGTTAAGCAGTTGTCTTTGGTGTATGACATTGCCTGTTAAGCAGTTGTCTTTGGTGTATGGCATTGTCTGTTAAGCAGTTGTCTTTGGTGTATGGCATTGCCTGTTAAGCAGTTGTCTTTGGTGTAAGGCGTTGTCTGTTAAGCAGTTGTCTTTGGTGTATTGCATTGCCTGTTAAGCAGTTGTCTTTGGTGTAAGGCGTTGTCTGTTAACCAGTTGTCTTTGGTGTATTGCATTGCCTGTTAAGCAGTTGTCTTCGGTGTATGACATTGCCTGTTAAGCAGTTGTCTTTGGTGTATTGCATTGCCTGTTAAGCAGTTGTCTTCGGTGTATGACATTGCCTGTTAAGCAGTTGTCTTTGGTGTAAGGCGTTGTCTGTTAAGCAGTTGTCTTTGGTGTATTGCATTGCCTGTTAAGCAGTTGTCTTTGGTATATGGCTTTTTCTGTTAAGCAGTTGTCTTTGGTGTATGACATTGCCTGTTAAGCAGTTGTCTTTGGTGTATGGCGTTGTCTGTTAAGCAGTTGTCTTCGGTGTATGGCATTGCCTGTTAAGCAGTTGTCTTTGGTATATGGCTTTTTCTGTTAAGCAGTTGTCTTTGGTGTATGGCATTGTCTGCTAAGCAGTTGTCTTTGGTGTATGGCATTGTCTGTTAAGCAGTTGTCTTTGGTGTATGACATTGCCTGTTAAACAGTTGTCTTTGGTGTATGGCATTGCCTGTTAAGCAGTTGTCTTTGGTGTATGGCATTGCCTGTTAAGCAGTTGTCTTTGGTGTATGGCATTGCCTGTTAAGCAGTTGTCTTTGGTATATGGCTTTTTCTGTTAAGCAGTTGTCTTTGGTGTATTGCATTGCCTGTTAAGCAGTTGTCTTCGGTGTATGACATTGCCTGTTAAGCAGTTGTCTTTGGTGTAAGGCGTTGTCTGTTAAGCAGTTGTCTTTGGTGTATTGCATTGCCTGTTAAGCAGTTGTCTTCGGTGTATGACATTGCCTGTTAAGCAGTTGTCTTTGGTGTATGGCATTGTCTGTTAAGAAGTTGTCTTTGGTGTATGGCATTGTCTGTTAAGCAGTTGTCTTTGGTGTATGGCATTGCCTGTTAAGCAGTTGTCTTTGGTGTATGGCATTGCCTGTTAAGTAGTTGTCTTTGGTGTAAGGCGTTGTCTGTTAAGCAGTTGTCTTTGGTGTCTGGTAGTGTCTGTTAAGCAGTTGTCTTTGGTAGATGGCTTTTTCTGTTAAGCAGTTGTCTTTGGTGTAAGGCGTTGTCTGTTAAGCAGTTGTCTTTGGTGTATGGCATTGTCTGTTAAGCAGTTGTCTTTGGTGTATAGCATTGCCTGTTAAGCAGTTATCTTTGGTGTATGGTGTTGCCTGTTAAGCAGTTTTCTTTGGTGTATGGCATTGTCTGTTAAGCAGTTGTCTTTGGTGTATGGCATTGCCTGTCAAGCAGTTGTCTTTAGTGTATGGCATTGCCTGTTAAGCAGTTGTCTTTGGTGTATCGCATTGTCTGTTAAGCAGTTGTCTTTGGTGTATGCCATTGACTGTTAAGCAGTTGTCTTTGGTGTATGGTGTTGCCTGTTAAGCAGTTGTCTTTGGTGTATGGCATTGTCTGTTAAGCAGTTGTCTTTGGTGTATGGCATTGCCTGTCAAGCAGTTGTCTTTAGTGTATGGCATTGCCTGTTAAGCAGTTGTCTTTGGTGTATCGCATTGTCTGTTAAGCAGTTGTCTTTGGTGTATGGCATTGCCTGTTAAGCAGTTGTCTTTGGTGTATGGCATTGACTGTTAAGCAGTTGTCTTTGGTGTATGGCATTGCCTGTTAAGAAGTTCTCTTTGGTGTATGTCATTGCCTGTTTAGCAGTTGTCTTTGGTGTATGGTGTTGCCTGTTAAGCAGTTTCTTTGGTGTATGGCATTGTCTGTTAAGCAGTTTTCTTTGGTGTATGGCAGTGTCTGTTAAGCAGTTGTCTTTGGTGTATGGCATTGTCTGTTAAGCAGTTGTCTTTGGTGTATGGCAGTGTCTGTTATGCAGTTGTCTTTGGTGTATGGCATTGCCTGTCAAGCAGTTGTCTTTAGTGTATGGCATTGCCTGTTAAGCAGTTGTATTTGGTGTATGGCATTGTCTGTTAAGCAGTTGTCTTTGGTGTCTGGTAGTGTCTGTTAAGCAGTTGTCTTTGGTGTATGGCAGTGCCTGTTAAGCAGTTGTATTTGGTGTATGGCATTGTCTGTTAAGCAGTTGTCTTTGGTGTCTGGTAGTGTCTGTTAAGCAGTTGTCTTTGGTGTATAGCATTGCCTGTTAAGCAGTTATCTTTGGTGTATGGTGTTGCCTGTTAAGCAGTTTTCTTTGGTGTATGGCATTGTCTGTTAAGCAGTTGTCTTTGGTGTATGGCATTGCCTGTCAAGCAGTTGTCTTTAGTGTATGGCATTGCCTGTTAAGCAGTTGTCTTTGGTGTATGGCATTGTCTGTTAAGCAGTTGTCTTTGGTGTATGGCATTGCCTGTTAAGCAGTTGTCTTTGGTGTATGGCATTGACTGTTAAGCAGTTGTCTTTGGTGTATGGCATTGCCTGTTAAGAAGTTGTCTTTGGTGTATGGCATTGCCTGTTTAGCAGTTGTCTTTGGTGTATGTTGTTGCCTGTTAAGCAGTTTCTTTGGTGTATGGCATTGTCTGTTAAGCAGTTGTCTTTGGTGTATGGCATTGTCTGTTAAGCAGTTGTCTTTGGTGTATGGCATTGACTGTTAAGCAGTTGTCTTTGGTGTATGGCATTGCCTGTTAAGAAGTTCTCTTTGGTGTATGGCATTGCCTGTTTAGCAGTTGTCTTTGGTGTATGGTGTTGCCTGTTAAGCAGTTTCTTTGGTGTATGGCATTGTCTGTTAAGCAGTTTTCTTTGGTGTATGGCAGTGTCTGTTAAGCAGTTGTCTTTGGTGTATGGCATTGTCTGTTAAGCAGTTGTCTTTGGTGTATGGCAGTGTCTGTTATGCAGTTGTCTTTGGTGTATGGCATTGCCTGTCAAGCAGTTGTCTTTAGTGTATGGCATTGCCTGTTAAGCAGTTGTATTTGGTGTATGGCATTGTCTGTTAAGCAGTTGTCTTTGGTGTCTGGTAGTGTCTGTTAAGCAGTTGTCTTTGGTGTATGGCAGTGCCTGTTAAGCAGTTGTATTTGGTGTATGGCATTGTCTGTTAAGCAGTTGTCTTTGGTGTCTGGTAGTGTCTGTTAAGCAGTTGTCTTTGGTGTATAGCATTGCCTGTTAAGCAGTTATCTTTGGTGTATGGTGTTGCCTGTTAAGCAGTTTTCTTTGGTGTATGGCATTGTCTGTTAAGCAGTTGTCTTTGGTGTATGGCATTGCCTGTCAAGCAGTTGTCTTTAGTGTATGGCATTGCCTGTTAAGCAGTTGTCTTTGGTGTATGGCATTGTCTGTTAAGCAGTTGTCTTTGGTGTATGGCATTGCCTGTTAAGCAGTTGTCTTTGGTGTATGGCATTGACTGTTAAGCAGTTGTCTTTGGTGTATGGCATTGCCTGTTAAGAAGTTGTCTTTGGTGTATGGCATTGCCTGTTTAGCAGTTGTCTTTGGTGTATGTTGTTGCCTGTTAAGCAGTTTCTTTGGTGTATGGCATTGTCTGTTAAGCAGTTGTCTTTGGTGTATGGCATTGTCTGTTAAGCAGTTGTCTTTGGTGTATGGCAGTGTCTGTTATGCAGTTGTCTTTGGTGTATGGCATTGCCTGTCAAGCAGTTGTCTTTAGTGTATGGCATTGCCTGTTAAGCAGTTGTATTTGGTGTATGGCATTCTCTGTTAAGCAGTTGTATTTGGTGTATAGCACTGTCTGTTGAGAAGTTGTCTTTAGTGTATGGCATTGCCTGTTAAGCAGTTGTCTTTGGTGTATTGCATTGCCTGTTAAGCAGTTGTCTTTGGTGTATGGCATTGTCTGTTAAGAACTTGTCTTTAGTCTATGGCAGTGTATGTTAAGCAGTGGTCTTTGGTGTACGGCGTTGACTGTTAAACAGTTTTCTTTGGTGTATGGCGTTGTATGTTAAGCAGTTGTCTTTGGTGTATGGCATTCCCTGTTAAGCAGTTGTCTTTGGTGTATGGCATTGCCTGTTAAGCAGTTGTCTTTGGTGTATGGCATTCCCTGTTAAGCAGTTGTCTTTAGTGTATGGCACTGCCTGTTAAGCAGTTATCTTTGGTGTATGGCATTGCCTCTTAAGCAGTTGTCTTTAGTGTATGGCAAAGTCTGTTACACAGTTGTCTTTGGTGTATGGCAAAGTCTGTTACACAGTTGTCTTTGGTGTATGGCATTGTCTGTTAAGCAGTTGTCTTTAGTGTATGGCATTGCCTGTTAAGCATTTGTCTTTGGTGTATGGCATTGCCTGTTAAGCAGTTGTCTTTGGTGTATGGCATTGTCTGTTAAGCAGTTGTCTTTGGTGTATGGCATTGTCTGCTAAGCAGTTGTCTTTGGTGTATGGCGTTGCCTGTTAAGCAGTTGTCTTTGGTGTATGGCATTGCCTGTTAAGCAGTTGTCTTTGGTGTATGGCATAGCCTGTCAAGAAGTTGTCTTTAGTGTATGGAACTGCCTGTTAAGCAGTTGTATTTGGTGTATGGCATTGCCTGTAAAGCAGTTGCCTTTGGTGTATGGCATTGCCTGTTAAGTAGTAGTCTTTGGTGTATGGCATTGTCTGTTAAGCAGTTGTCTTTGGTGTATGGCATTGTCTGTTAAGCAGTTGTCTTTGGTGTATGGCACTGTCTGTTAAGCAGTTGTCTTTGGTGTATGGCATTGTCTGTTAAGCAGTTGTCTTTGGCGTATTGCATTGTCTGTTAAGCAGTTGTCTTTGGTGTATGGCACTGTCTGTTAAGCAGCTGTCTTTGGTGTATGGCATTGCTTGTTAAGCAGTTGTCCTTAGTGTATGGCATTATCTGTTAAGCAGTTGTCTTTGGTGTATGGCATTGCCTGTTAAGCAGTTGTCTTTGGTGTATGGCACTGTCTGTTAAGCAGTTGTCTTTGGTGTATGGCATTCTCTGTTAAGCAGTTGTCTTTGGTGTATTTCAGTGTCTGATAAGCAGTTGACTTTGGTGTATGGCATTGCCTTTTAAGCAGTTGTCTTTGGTGTTTGGCAGTGTCTATTACGCAGTTGTCTTTGGTGTATGGCATTGTCTGTTAAGCACTTGTCTTTGGTGTATGGCATTGTCTGTTAAGCAGTTGTCTTTGGGGTATGGCATTTTCTGTTAAGCAGTTGTCTTTGGTGTATGGCATAGTCTGTTAAGCAGTTGTCTGTGGTGTATAGCATTGTCTGTTAAGCAGTTGTCTTTGTTGTATGGCATTGCCTGTTAAGCAGTTGTCTTTGGTGTATGGTATTGCCTGTTAAGCAGTTGTCTTTGGTGTATGGCATTGTCTGTTAAGCAGTTGTCTTTGGTGTATGGCATTGTCTTTTAAGCAGTTGTCTTTGGTGTATGGCATTGTCTGTTAAGCAGTTGTCCTTGGGGTATGGCATTGTCTGTTATGCAGTTGTCTTTGGTGCATGGCATTGTCTGTTAAGCAGTTGTCTTTGGTGTATGGCATTGCCTGCTAAGCAGTTGTCTTTGGTGTGTGGCATTACCTGTTAAGCAGTTGTCTTTGGTGTATGGCATTGTCTGTTAAGCAGTTGTCTTTAGTGTATGGCATTGCCTGTTAAGCAGTTGTCTTTGGTGTATGGCATTGTCTGTTAAGCAGTTGTCTTTGGTGTATGGCATTGTCTGTTAAGCAGTTGTCTTTGGTGTATGGCATTGCCTGTTAAGCAGTTGTCTTTGGTGTATGGCGTTATCTGTTAAGCAGTTGTCTTTGGTATATGGCATTGTCTGTTAAGCAGTTGTCTTTGGTGTATGGCATTGCCTGTAAAGCAGTTGTCTTTGGTGTATGGCATTGCCTGTTAAGCAGTTGTCATTGGTGTATGGCATTGCCTGTTAAGCAGTTGTCTTTGGTGTATGGCATTGTCCGTTAAGCAGTTGTCTTTGGTGTATGGCATTGTCTGTTAAGCAGTTGTCTTTGGTGTTTGGCATTGCCTGTTAAGCAGTTGTCTTTGGTGTATGGCATTGTCCGTTAAGCAGTTGTCTGTGGTGTATGGCATTGTCTGTTAAGCAGTTGTCTTTGGTGTATGGCATTGCCTGTTAAGCAGTTGTCTTTGATGTATGGCAGTGTCTGTTAAGCAGTTGTCTTTAGTGTATGTCATTGTCTGTTAAGCAGTTGTCTTTGGTGTATGGCGTTGTCTGTTAAGCAGTTGTCTTTGGTGTATGGCATTGTCTGTTAAGCAGTTGTCCTTGGTGTATGGCATTGTCTGTTATGCAGTTGTCTTTGGTGCATGGCATTGTCTGTTAAGCAGTTGTCTTTAGTGTATGGCAATGCCTGTTAAGCAGTTGTCTTTAGTGTATGGCATTGTCTGTTATGCAGTTGTCTTTGGTGCATGGCATTGTCTGTTAAGCAGTTGTCTTTAGTGTATGGCAGTGTCTGTTAAGCAGTTGTCTTTGGTGTATGGCAGTGTCTGTTAAGCAGTTGTCTTTGGTGTATGGCGTTGTCTGTTAAGCAGTTGTCTTTGGTGTATGGCGTTGTCTGTTAAGCAGTTGTACTTGGTGTATGGCATTGTCTGTTAAGCAGTTCTCCTTGGTGTATGGCGTTGTCTGTTATGCAGTTGTCTTTGGTGTCTGGTAGTGTCTGTTAAGCAGTTGTCTCTGGTATATGGCTTTTTCTGTTAAGCAGTTGTCTTTGGTGTATGGCATTGTCTGTTAAGCAGTTGTCTTTGGTGCATGGCGTTGTCTGTTAAGCAGTTGTCTTTGGTGTATGGCATGGCCTGTTAAGCTGTTGTCTTCGGTGTATGACATTGCCTGTTAAGCAGTTGTCTTTGGTGTATGGCATTGTCTGTTAAGCAGTTGTCTTTGGTGTTTGGCATTGTCTGTTAAGCAGTTGTCTTTGGTGTTTGGTAGTGTCTGTTAAGCAGTTGTCTTTGGTGTATAGCATTGCCTGTTAAGCAGTTGTCTTTGGTGTATGGTGTTGCCTGTTAAGCAGTTTTCTTTGGTGTATGGCATTGTCTGTTAAGCAGTTGTCTTTGGTGTATGGCAGTGTCTGTTAAGCAGTTGTCTTTGGTGTATGGCATTGCCTGTTAAGCAGTTGTCTTTAATGTATGGCATTGCCTGTTAAGAATTTGTCTTTGGTGTATGGCATTGCCTGTTTAGCAGTTGTCTTTGGTGTATGGTGTTGCCTGTTAAGCAGTTTTCTTTGGTGTATGGCATTGTCTGTTAAGCAGTTGTCATTGGTGTATGGCATTGCCTGTCAAGCAGTTGTCTTTAGTGTATGGCATTGCCTGTTAAGCAGTTGTGTTTGGTGTATGGCATTGCCTGTTAAGCAGTTGTCTTTGGTGTATGGCATTGCCTGTTAAGCAGTTCTTTTTGGTGTATGGCATTGCCTGTTAAGCAGTTGTCATTGATGTATGGCATTGCCTGTTAAGCAGTTGTCTTTGGTGTATGGCATTGTCTGTTAAGCAGTTGTCTTTGGTGTATGGCATTGTCTGTTAAGCAGTTGTCTTTGGTGTATGGCATTGCCTGTTAAGCAGTTGTCTTTGGTGTATGGCATTGTCTGTTAAGCAGTTGTCTTTGGTGTATGGCATTGCCTGTTAAGCAGTTGTCTTTGGTGTGTGGCATTGTCTGCTAAGCAGTTGTCTTTGGTGTATGGCGTTACCTGTTAAGCAGTTGTCTTTGGTGTATGGCAGTGTCTGTTAAGCAGTTGTCTTTGGTGTATGGTGTTGCCTGTTAAGCAGTTTTCTTTGGTGTATGGCATTGTCTGTTAAGCAGTTGTCTTTAGTGTATGGCACTGCCTGTTAAGCAGTTGTCTTTGGTGTATGGCAGTGTCTGTTAAGCAGTTGTCTTTGGTGTATGGCAGTGTCTGTTAAGCAGTTGTCTTTGGTGTATGGCATTGTCTGTTAAGCAGTTGTCTTTGGTGTATGGCAGTGTCTGTTAAGCAGTTGTCTTTGGTGTATGGCAGTGTCTGTTAAGCAGTTGTCTTTGGTGTATGGCGTTGTCTGTTAAGCAGTTGTCTTTGGTGTATGGCGTTGTCTGTTAAGCAGTTGTCTTTGGTGTATGGCGTTGTCTGTTAAGCAGTTGTCTTTGGTGTATGGCATTGCCTGTTAAGCAGTTGTCTTTGGTGTATGGCGTTGTCTGTTAAGCAGTTGTCTTTGGTGTATGGCATTGCCTGTTAAGCAGTTGTCTTTGGTATATGGCTTTTTCTGTTAAGCAGTTGTCTTTGGTGTATGGCATTGTCTGCTAAGCAGTTGTCTTTGGTGTATGGCATTGTCTGTTAAGCAGTTGTCTTTGGTGTATGACATTGCCTGTTAAACAGTTGTCTTTGGTGTATGGCATTGCCTGTTAAGCACTTGTCTTTGGTATATGGCTTTTTCTGTTAAGCAGTTGTCTTTGGTGTATGGCATTGTCTGCTAAGCAGTTGTCTTTGTTGTATGGCATTGTCTGTTAAGCAGTTGTCTTTGGTGTATGACATTGCCTGTTAAGCAGTTGTCTTTGGTGTATGGCATTGTCTGTTAAGCAGTTGTCTTTGGTGTATGGCATTGCCTGTTAAGCAGTTGTCTTTGGTGTAAGGCGTTGTCTGTTAAGCAGTTGTCTTTGGTGTATTGCATTGCCTGTTAAGCAGTTGTCTTCGGTGTATGACATTGCCTGTTAAGCAGTTGTCTTTGGTGTATTGCATTGCCTGTTAAGCAGTTGTCTTCGGTGTATGACATTGCCTGTTAAGCAGTTGTCTTTGGTGTAAGGCGTTGTCTGTTAAGCAGTTGTCTTTGGTGTATTGCATTGCCTGTTAAGCAGTTGTCTTTGGTATATGGCTTTTTCTGTTAAGCAGTTGTCTTTGGTGTATGACATTGCCTGTTAAGCAGTTATCTTTGGTGTATGGCATTGTCTGTTAAGAACTTGTCTTTAGTCTATGGCAGTGTATGTTAAGCAGTGGTCTTTGGTGTACGGCGTTGACTGTTAAACAGTTTTCTTTGGTGTATGGCGTTGTATGTTAAGCAGTTGTCTTTGGTGTATGGCATTCCCTGTTAAGCAGTTGTCTTTGGTGTATGGCATTGCCTGTTAAGCAGTTGTCTTTGGTGTATGGCATTCCCTGTTAAGCAGTTGTCTTTAGTGTATGGCACTGCCTGTTAAGCAGTTATCTTTGGTGTATGGCATTGCCTCTTAAGCAGTTGTCTTTAGTGTATGGCAAAGTCTGTTACACAGTTGTCTTTGGTGTATGGCAAAGTCTGTTACACAGTTGTCTTTGGTGTATGGCATTGTCTGTTAAGCAGTTGTCTTTAGTGTATGGCATTGCCTGTTAAGCATTTGTCTTTGGTGTATGGCATTGCCTGTTAAGCAGTTGTCTTTGGTGTATGGCATTGTCTGTTAAGCAGTTGTCTTTGGTGTATGGCATTGTCTGCTAAGCAGTTGTCTTTGGTGTATGGCGTTGCCTGTTAAGCAGTTGTCTTTGGTGTATGGCATTGCCTGTTAAGCAGTTGTCTTTGGTGTATGGCATAGCCTGTCAAGAAGTTGTCTTTAGTGTATGGAACTGCCTGTTAAGCAGTTGTATTTGGTGTATGGCATTGCCTGTAAAGCAGTTGCCTTTGGTGTATGGCATTGCCTGTTAAGTAGTAGTCTTTGGTGTATGGCATTGTCTGTTAAGCAGTTGTCTTTGGTGTATGGCATTGTCTGTTAAGCAGTTGTCTTTGGTGTATGGCATTGTCTGTTAAGCAGTTGTCTTTGGTGTATGGCATTGCCTGTTAAGTAGTAGTCTTTGGTGTATGGCATTGTCTGTTAAGCAGTTGTCTTTGGTGTATGGCATTGTCTGTTAAGCAGTTGTCTTTGGTGTATGGCGTTGTCTGTCAAGCAGTTGTCCTTGGTGTATGGCATTGTTTGTTATGCAGTTGTCTTTGGTGCATGGCATTGTCTGTTAAGCAGTTGTCTTTAGTGTATGGCAATGCCTGTTAAGCAGTTGTCTTTAGTGTATGGCATTGTCTGTTATGCAGTTGTCTTTGGTGCATGGCATTGTCTGTTAAGCAGTTGTCTTTAGTGTATGGTAGTGTCTGTTAAGCAGTTGTCTTTGGTGTATGGCATTGCCTGTTAAGCAGTTGTCTTTGGTGTATGGCATTGTCTGTTAAGCAGTTCTCCTTGGTGTATGGCATTGTCTGTTATGCCGTTGTCTTTGGTGCATGGCATTGTCTGTTAAGCAGTTGTCTTTGGTGTATGGCATTGACTGTTAAGCAGTTGTCTTTGGTGTATGGCATTGCCTGTTAAGCAGTTGTCTCTGGTAAATGTTCTTTTTTGTTAAGCAGTTGTCTTTGGTGTATCGCATTGCCTGTTAAGCAGTTGTCTTTGGTGTATGCATTGCCTCTTAATCAGTTGTCTTTGGTATATGGCATTGCCTGTTAAGCAGTTGTCTTTGGTGTAATGCGTTGTCTGTTAAGCAGTTGTCTTTGGTGTATGGCATTGTCTGTTAAGCAGTTGTCTTTGGTGTATGGCATTGTCTGTTAAGCAGTTGTCTTTGGTGTATGGCATTGTCTGTTAAGCAGTTGTCTTTGGTGTATGCAATTGCCTGTTAAGCAGTTGTCTTTGGTGTATGGCATTGTCTGTTAAGCAGTTGTCCTTGGTGTATGGCATTGTCTGTTATGCAGTTGTCTTTGGTGCATGGCAATGTCTGTTAAGCAGTTGTCTTTATTGTATGGCAATGCATGTTAAGCAGTTGTCTTTAGTGTATGGCATTGTCTGTTATGCAGTTGTCTTTGGTGTATGGCATTGTCTGTTAAGCAGTTGTCTTTAGTGTATGGCAGTGTCTGTTAAGCAGTTGTCTTTGGTGTATGGCATTGCCTGTTAAGCAGTTGTCTTTGGTGTATGGCATTGTCTGTTAAGCAGTTGTCCTTGGTGTATGGCATTGTCTGTTAAGCAGTTGTCTTTGGTGTATGGCATTGCCTGTTAAGCAGTTGTCTTTGGTGTATGGCATTGTCTGTTAAGCAGTTGTCTTTGGTGTATGGCATTGCCTGTTAATCAGTTGTCTTTGGTGTATGGCATTGTCTGTTAAGCAGTTGTCTTTGGTGCATTTCATTGTCTGTTAAGCAGTTGTCCTTGGTGTATGGTAGTGTCTGTTAAGCAGTTGTCTTTGGTGTATGGCATTGTCTGTTAAGCAGTTGTCTTTGGTGTATGGCTTTGTCTGTTAAGCAGTTGTCTTTGGTGTATGGCATTGCCTGTTAAGCAGTTGTCTTTGGTGTATGGCATTGTCTGTTAAGCAGTTGTCTTTGGTGTATGGCATTGTCTGTTAATCAGTTGTCTTTGGTGTATGGCATTGTCTGTTAAGCAGTTGTCTTTGGTGCATGGCATTGTCTGTTAAGCAATTGTCTTTGGTGTATGGCATTGTCTGTTAAGCAGTTGTCTTTGGTGTATGGCATTGCCTGTTAAGCAGTTGTCTTTGGTGTATGGCATTGTCTGTTAAACAGTTGTCTTTGGTGTATGGCATTGCCTGTTAAGCAGTTGTCTTTGGTGTATGGCATTGTCTGTTAAGCAGTTGTCTTTGGTGTATGGCATTGTCTGTTAAGCAGTTGTCTTTGGTGTATGGCATTGTCTGTTAAGCAGTTGTCTTTGGTGTATGGCATTGTCTGTTAAGCAGTTGTCTTTGGTGTATGGCATTGCCTGTTAAGCAGTTGTCTTTGGTGTATGGCATTGTCTGTTAAGCAGTTGTCTTTGGTGTATGGCACTGTCTGTTAAGCAGTTGTCTTTAGTGTATGGCATTGCCTGTTAAGCAGTTGTCTTTGGTGTATGGCATTGCCTGTTAAGCAGTTGTCTTTGGTGTATGGCATTGCCTGTTAAGCAGTTGTCTTTGGTGTATGGCATTGCCTGTTATGCATTTGTCTTTGGTGTATGGTGTTGTCTGTTAAGCAGTAGTCTTTGGTGTATGGCATTGCCTGTTAAGCAGTTGTCTTTGGTAAATGGCTTTTTTTGTTAAGCAGTTGTGTTTGTTGTATCGCATTGCCTGTTAAGCAGTTGTCCTTGGTGTATGGCATTGTCTGTTATGCAGTTGTCTTTGGTGCATGGCATTGTCTGTTAAGCAGTTGTCTTTAGTGTATGGCAATGCCTGTTAAGCAGTTGTCTTTAGTGTATGGCATTGTCTGTTATGCAGTTGTCTTTGGTGCATGGCATTGTCTGTTAAGCAGTTGTCTTTAGTGTATGGCAGTGTCTGTTAAGCAGTTGTCTTTGGTGTATGGCAGTGTCTGTTAAGCAGTTGTCTTTGGTGTATGGCGTTGTCTGTTAAGCAGTTGTCTTTGGTGTATGGCGTTGTCTGTTAAGCAGTTGTACTTGGTGTATGGCATTGTCTGTTAAGCAGTTCTCCTTGGTGTATGGCGTTGTCTGTTATGCAGTTGTCTTTGGTGCATGGCATTGTCTGTTAAGCAGTTGTCTTTAGTGTATGGCATTGCCTGTTAAGCAGTTGTCTTTGGTGTATGGCATTGTCTGTTAAGCAGTTCTCCTTGGTGTATGGCATTGTCTGTTAAGCAGTTGTCTTTGGTGTATGGCGTTGTCTGTTAAGCAGTTGTCTTTGGTGTATGGCGTTGTCTGTCAAGCAGTTGTCCTTGGTGTATGGCATTGTCTGTTATGCAGTTGTCTTTGGTGCATGGCATTGTCTGTTAAGCAGTTGTCTTTAGTGTATGGCAATGCCTGTTAAGCAGTTGTCTTTAGTGTATGGCATTGTCTGTTATGCAGTTGTCTTTGGTGCATGGCATTGTCTGTTAAGCAGTTGTCTTTAGTGTATGGCAGTGTCTGTTAAGCAGTTGTCTTTGGTGTATGGCATTGCCTGTTAAGCAGTTGTCTTTGGTGTATGGCATTGTCTGTTAAGCAGTTCTCCTTGGTGTATGGCATTGTCTGTTATGCCGTTGTCTTTGGTGCATGGCATTGTCTGTTAAGCAGTTGTCTTTGGTGTATGGCATTGACTGTTAAGCAGTTGTCTTTGGTGTATGGCATTGCCTGTTAAGCAGTTGTCTCTGGTAAATGTTCTTTTTTGTTAAGCAGTTGTCTTTGGTGTATCGCATTGCCTGTTAAGCAGTTGTCTTTGGTGTATGGCATTGCCTCTTAATCAGTTGTCTTTGGTATATGGCATTGCCTGTTAAGCAGTTGTCTTTGGTGTAATGCGTTCTCTGTTAAGCAGTTGTCTTTGGTGTATGGCATTGTCTGTTAAGCAGTTGTCTTTGGTGTATGGCATTGTCTGTTAAGCAGTTGTCTTTGGTGTATGGCATTGTCTGTTAAGCAGTTGTCTTTGGTGTATGGCATTGTCTGTTAAGCAGTTGTCTTTGGTGTATGGCATTGTCTGTTAAGCAGTTGTCCTTGGTGTATGGCATTGTCTGTTATGCAGTTGTCTTTGGTGCATGGCAATGTCTGTTAAGCAGTTGTCTTTATTGTATGGCAATGCATGTTAAGCAGTTGTCTTTAGTGTATGGCATTGTCTGTTATGCAGTTGTCTTTGGTGTATGGCATTGTCTGTTAAGCAGTTGTCTTTAGTGTATGGCAGTGTCTGTTAAGCAGTTGTCTTTGGTGTATGGCATTGCCTGTTAAGCAGTTGTCTTTGGTGTATGGCATTGTCTGTTAAGCAGTTGTCCTTGGTGTATGGCATTGTCTGTTAAGCAGTTGTCTTTGGTGTATGGCATTGCCTGTTAAGCAGTTGTCTTTGGTGTATGGCATTGTCTGTTAAGCAGTTGTCTTTGGTGTATGGCATTGCCTGTTAATCAGTTGTCTTTGGTGTATGGCATTGTCTGTTAAGCAGTTGTCTTTGGTGCATGGCATTGTCTGTTAAGCAGTTGTCCTTGGTGTATGGTAGTGTCTGTTAAGCAGTTGTCTTTGGTGTATGGCATTGTCTGTTAAGCAGTTGTCTTTGGTGTATGGCTTTGTCTGTTAAGCAGTTGTCTTTGGTGTATGGCATTGCCTGTTAAGCAGTTGTCTTTGGTGTATGGCATTGTCTGTTAAGCAGTTGTCTTTGGTGTATGGCATTGTCTGTTAATCAGTTGTCTTTGGTGTATGGCATTGTCTGTTAAGCAGTTGTCTTTGGTGCATGGCATTGTCTGTTAAGCAATTGTCTTTGGTGTATGGCATTGTCTGTTAAGCAGTTGTCTTTGGTGTATGGCATTGCCTGTTAAGCAGTTGTCTTTGGTGTATGGCATTGTCTGTTAAACAGTTGTCTTTGGTGTATGGCATTGCCTGTTAAGCAGTTGTCTTTGGTGTATGGCATTGTCTGTTAAGCAGTTGTCTTTGGTGTATGGCATTGTCTGTTAAGCAGTTGTCTTTGGTGTATGGCATTGTCTGTTAAGCAGTTGTCTTTGGTGTATGGCATTGCCTGTTAAGCAGTTGTCTTTGGTGTGTGGCATTGTCTGCTAAGCAGTTGTCTTTGGTGTATGGCGTTACCTGTTAAGCAGTTGTCTTTGGTGTATGGCAGTGTCTGTTAAGCAGTTGTCTTTGGTGTATGGTGTTGCCTGTTAAGCAGTTTTCTTTGGTGTATGGCATTGTCTGTTAAGCAGTTGTCTTTAGTGTATGGCACTGCCTGTTAAGCAGTTGTCTTTGGTGTATGGCAGTGTCTGTTAAGCAGTTGTCTTTGGTGTATGGCAGTGTCTGTTAAGCAGTTGTCTTTGGTGTATGGCATTGTCTGTTAAGCAGTTGTCTTTGGTGTATGGCAGTGTCTGTTAAGCAGTTGTCTTTGGTGTATGGCAGTGTCTGTTAAGCAGTTGTCTTTGGTGTATGGCGTTGTCTGTTAAGCAGTTGTCTTTGGTGTATGGCGTTGTCTGTTAAGCAGTTGTCTTTGGTGTATGGCGTTGTCTGTTAAGCAGTTGTCTTTGGTGTATGGCATTGCCTGTTAAGCAGTTGTCTTTGGTGTATGGCGTTGTCTGTTAAGCAGTTGTCTTTGGTGTATGGCATTGCCTGTTAAGCAGTTGTCTTTGGTATATGGCTTTTTCTGTTAAGCAGTTGTCTTTGGTGTATGGCATTGTCTGCTAAGCAGTTGTCTTTGGTGTATGGCATTGTCTGTTAAGCAGTTGTCTTTGGTGTATGACATTGCCTGTTAAACAGTTGTCTTTGGTGTATGGCATTGCCTGTTAAGCACTTGTCTTTGGTATATGGCTTTTTCTGTTAAGCAGTTGTCTTTGGTGTATGGCATTGTCTGCTAAGCAGTTGTCTTTGTTGTATGGCATTGTCTGTTAAGCAGTTGTCTTTGGTGTATGACATTGCCTGTTAAGCAGTTGTCTTTGATGTATGGCATTGTCTGTTAAGCAGTTGTCTTTGGTGTATGGCATTGCCTGTTAAGCAGTTGTCTTTGGTGTAAGGCGTTGTCTGTTAAGCAGTTGTCTTTGGTGTATTGCATTGCCTGTTAAGCAGTTGTCTTTGGTGTAAGGCGTTGTCTGTTAACCAGTTGTCTTTGGTGTATTGCATTGCCTGTTAAGCAGTTGTCTTCGGTGTATGACATTGCCTGTTAAGCAGTTGTCTTTGGTGTATTGCATTGCCTGTTAAGCAGTTGTCTTCGGTGTATGACATTGCCTGTTAAGCAGTTGTCTTTGGTGTAAGGCGTTGTCTGTTAAGCAGTTATCTTTGGTGTATTGCATTGCCTGTTAAGCAGTTGTCTTCGGTGTATGGCATTGCCTGTTAAGCAGTTGTCTTTGGTATATGGCTTTTTCTGTTAAGCAGTTGTCTTTGGTGTATGGCATTGTCTGCTAAGCAGTTGTCTTTGGTGTATGGCATTGTCTGTTAAGCAGTTGTCTTTGGTGTATGACATTGCCTGTTAAACAGTTGTCTTTGGTGTATGGCATTGCCTGTTAAGCAGTTGTCTTTGGTGTATGGCATTGTCTGTTAAGCAGTTGTCTTTGGTGTATGGCATTGCCTGTTAAGCAGTTGTCTTTGGTGTATGGCATTGCCTGTTAAGCAGTTGTCTTTGGTATATGGCTTTTTCTGTTAAGCAGTTGTTTTTGGTGTATTGCATTGCCTGTTAAGCAGTTGTCTTCGGTGTATGACATTGCCTGTTAAGCAGTTGTCTTTGGTGTAAGGCGTTGTCTGTTAAGCAGTTGTCTTTGGTGTATTGCATTGCCTGTTAAGCAGTTGTCTACGGTGTATGACATTGCCTGTTAAGCAGTTGTCTTTGGTGTATGGCATTGTCTGTTAAGAAGTTGTCTTTGGTGTATGGCATTGTCTGTTAAGCAGTTGTCTTTGGTGTATGGCATTGCCTGTTAAGCAGTTGTCTTTGGTGTATGGCATTGCCTGTTAAGTAGTTGTCTTTGGTGTAAGGCGTTGTCTGTTAAGCAGTTGTCTTTGGTGTCTGGTAGTGTCTGTTAAGCAGTTGTCTTTGGTAGATGGCTTTTTCTGTTAAGCAGTTGTCTTTGGTGTAAGGCGTTGTCTGTTAAGCAGTTGTCTTTGGTGTATGGCATTGTCTGTTAAGCAGTTGTCTTTGGTGTATAGCATTGCCTGTTAAGCAGTTATCTTTGGTGTATGGTGTTGCCTGTTAAGCAGTTTTCTTTGGTGTATGGCATTGTCTGTTAAGCAGTTGTCTTTGGTGTATGGCATTGCCTGTCAAGCAGTTGTCTTTAGTGTATGGCATTGCCTGTTAAGCAGTTGTCTTTGGTGTATCGCATTGTCTGTTAAGCAGTTGTCTTTGGTGTATGGCATTGCCTGTTAAGCAGTTGTCTTTGGTGTATGGCATTGACTGTTAAGCAGTTGTCTTTGGTGTATGGCATTGCCTGTTAAGAAGTTGTCTTTGGTGTATGGCATTGCCTGTTTAGCAGTTGTCTTTGGTGTATGGTGTTGCCTGTTAAGCAGTTTCTTTGGTGTATGGCATTGTCTGTTAAGCAGTTTTCTTTGGTGTATGGCAGTGTCTGTTAAGCAGTTGTCTTTGGTGTATGGCATTGTCTGTTAAGCAGTTGTCTTTGGTGTATGGCAGTGTCTGTTATGCAGTTGTCTTTGGTGTATGGCATTGCCTGTCAAGCAGTTGTCTTTAGTGTATGGCATTGCCTGTTAAGCAGTTGTATTTGGTGTATGGCATTGTCTGTTAAGCAGTTGTCTTTGGTGTCTGGTAGTGTCTGTTAAGCAGTTGTCTTTGGTGTATGGCAGTGCCTGTTAAGCAGTTGTATTTGGTGTATGGCATTGTCTGTTAAGTAGTTGTCTTTGGTGTCTGGTAGTGTCTGTTAAGCAGTTGTCTTTGGTGTATAGCATTGCCTGTTAAGCAGTTATCTTTGGTGTATGGTGTTGCCTGTTAAGCAGTTTTCTTTGGTGTATGGCATTGTCTGTTAAGCAGTTGTCTTTGGTGTATGGCATTGCCTGTTAAGCAGTTGTCTTTGGTGTATGGCATTCCCTGTTAAGCAGTTGTCTTTAGTGTATGGCACTGCCTGTTAAGCAGTTATCTTTGGTGTATGGCATTGCCTCTTAAGCAGTTGTCTTTAGTGTATGGCAAAGTCTGTTACACAGTTGTCTTTGGTGTATGGCAAAGTCTGTTACACAGTTGTCTTTGGTGTATGGCATTGTCTGTTAAGCAGTTGTCTTTAGTGTATGGCATTGCCTGTTAAGCATTTGTCTTTGGTGTATGGCATTGCCTGTTAAGCAGTTGTCTTTGGTGTATGGCATTGTCTGTTAAGCAGTTGTCTTTGGTGTATGGCATTGTCTGCTAAGCAGTTGTCTTTGGTGTATGGTGTTGCCTGTTAAGCAGTTGTCTTTGGTGTATGGCATTGCCTGTTAAGCAGTTGTCTTTGGTGTATGGCATAGCCTGTCAAGAAGTTGTCTTTAGTGTATGGAACTGCCTGTTAAGCAGTTGTATTTGGTGTATGGCATTGCCTGTAAAGCAGTTGCCTTTGGTGTATGGCATTGCCTGTTAAGTAGTAGTCTTTGGTGTATGGCATTGTCTGTTAAGCAGTTGTCTTTGGTGTATGGCATTGTCTGTTAAGCAGTTGTCTTTGGTGTATGGCACTGTCTGTTAAGCAGTTGTCTTTGGTGTATGGCATTGTCTGTTAAGCAGTTGTCTTTGGCGTATTGCATTGTCTGTTAAGCAGTTGTCTTTGGTGTATGGCACTGTCTGTTAAGCAGCTGTCTTTGGTGTATGGCATTGCTTGTTAAGCAGTTGTCCTTAGTGTATGGCATTATCTGTTAAGCAGTTGTCTTTGGTGTATGGCATTGCCTGTTAAGCAGTTGTCTTTGGTGTATGGCACTGTCTGTTAAGCAGTTGTCTTTGGTGTATGGCATTCTCTGTTAAGCAGTTGTCTTTGGTGTATTTCAGTGTCTGATAAGCAGTTGACTTTGGTGTATGGCATTGCCTTTTAAGCAGTTGTCTTTGGTGTTTGGCAGTGTCTATTACGCAGTTGTCTTTGGTGTATGGCATTGTCTGTTAAGCAGTTGTCTTTGGTGTATGGCATTGTCTGTTAAGCAGTTGTCTTTGGGGTATGGCATTTTCTGTTAAGCAGTTGTCTTTGGTGTATGGCATAGTCTGTTAAGCAGTTGTCTGTGGTGTATAGCATTGTCTGTTAAGCAGTTGTCTTTGTTGTATGGCATTGCCTGTTAAGCAGTTGTCTTTGGTGTATGGTATTGCCTGTTAAGCAGTTGTCTTTGGTGTATGGCATTGTCTGTTAAGCAGTTGTCTTTGGTGTATGGCATTGTCTTTTAAGCAGTTGTCTTTGGTCTATGGCATTGTCTGTTAAGCAGTTGTCCTTGGGGTATGGCATTGTCTGTTATGCAGTTGTCTTTGGTGCATGGCATTGTCTGTTAAGCAGTTGTCTTTGGTGTATGGCATTGCCTGCTAAGCAGCTGTCTTTGGTGTGTGGCATTACCTGTTAAGCAGTTGTCTTTGGTGTATGGCATTGTCTGTTAAGCAGTTGTCTTTGGTGTATGGCATTGTCTGTTAAGCAGTTGTCTTTGGTGTATGGCATTGCCTGTTAAGCAGTTGTCTTTGGTGTATGGCGTTATCTGTTAAGCAGTTGTCTTTGGTATATGGCATTGTCTGTTAAGCAGTTGTCTTTGGTGTATGGCATTGCCTGTAAAGCAGTTGTCTTTGGTGTATGGCATTGCCTGTTAAGCAGTTGTCATTGGTGTATGGCATTGCCTGTTAAGCAGTTGTCTTTGGTGTATGGCATTGTCCGTTAAGCAGTTGTCTTTGGTGTATGGCATTGTCTGTTAAGCAGTTGTCTTTGGTGTTTGGCATTGCCTGTTAAGCAGTTGTCTTTGGTGTATGGCATTGTCCGTTAAGCAGTTGTCTGTGGTGTATGGCATTGTCTGTTAAGCAGTTGTCTTTGGTGTATGGCATTGCCTGTTAAGCAGTTGTCTTTGATATATGGCAGTGTCTGTTAAGCAGTTGTCTTTAGTGTATGTCATTGTCTGTTAAGCAGTTGTCTTTGGTGTATGGCGTTGTCTGTTAAGCAGTTGTCTTTGGTGTATGGCATTGTCTGTTAAGCAGTTGTCCTTGGTGTATGGCATTGTCTGTTATGCAGTTGTCTTTGGTGCATGGCATTGTCTGTTAAGCAGTTGTCTTTAGTGTATGGCAATGCCTGTTAAGCAGTTGTCTTTAGTGTATGGCATTGTCTGTTATGCAGTTGTCTTTGGTGCATGGCATTGTCTGTTAAGCAGTTGTCTTTAGTGTATGGCAGTGTCTGTTAAGCAGTTGTCTTTGGTGTATGGCAGTGTCTGTTAAGCAGTTGTCTTTGGTGTATGGCGTTGTCTGTTAAGCAGTTGTCTTTGGTGTATGGCGTTGTCTGTTAAGCAGTTGTACTTGGTGTATGGCATTGTCTGTTAAGCAGTTCTCCTTGGTGTATGGCGTTGTCTGTTATGCAGTTGTCTTTGGTGCATGGCATTGTCTGTTAAGCAGTTGTCTTTAGTGTATGGCATTGCCTGTTAAGCAGTTGTCTTTGGTGTATGGCATTGTCTGTTAAGCAGTTCTCCTTGGTGTATGGCATTGTCTGTTAAGCAGTTGTCTTTGGTGTATGGCGTTGTCTGTTAAGCAGTTGTCTTTGGTGTATGGCGTTGTCTGTCAAGCAGTTGTCCTTGGTGTATGGCATTGTCTGTTATGCAGTTGTCTTTGGTGCATGGCATTGTCTGTTAAGCAGTTGTCTTTAGTGTATGGCAATGCCTGTTAAGCAGTTGTCTTTAGTGTATGGCATTGTCTGTTATGCAGTTGTATTTGGTGCATGGCATTGTCTGTTAAGCAGTTGTCTTTAGTGTATGGCAGTGTCTGTTAAGCAGTTGTCTTTGGTGTATGGCATTGCCTGTTAAGCAGTTGTCTTTGGTGTATGGCATTGTCTGTTAAGCAGTTCTCCTTGGTGTATGGCATTGTCTGTTATGCCGTTGTCTTTGGTGCATGGCATTGTCTGTTAAGCAGTTGTCTTTGGTGTATGGCATTGACTGTTAAGCAGTTGTCTTTGGTGTATGGCATTGCCTGTTAAGCAGTTGTCTCTGGTAAATGTTCTTTTTTGTTAAGCAGTTGTCTTTGGTGTATCGCATTGCCTGTTAAGCAGTTGTCTTTGGTGTATGGCATTGCCTCTTAATCAGTTGTCTTTGGTATATGGCATTGCCTGTTAAGCAGTTGTCTTTGGTGTAATGCGTTGTCTGTTAAGCAGTTGTCTTTGGTGTATGGCATTGTCTGTTAAGCAGTTGTCTTTGGTGTATGGCATTGTCTGTTAAGCAGTTGTCTTTGGTGTATGGCATTGTCTGTTAAGCAGTTGTCTTTGGTGTATGCAATTGCCTGTTAAGCAGTTGTCTTTGGTGTATGGCATTGTCTGTTAAGCAGTTGTCCTTGGTGTATGGCATTGTCTGTTATGCAGTTGTCTTTGGTGCATGGCAATGTCTGTTAAGCAGTTGTCTTTATTGTATGGCAATGCATGTTAAGCAGTTGTCTTTAGTGTATGGCATTGTCTGTTATGCAGTTGTCTTTGGTGTATGGCATTGTCTGTTAAGCAGTTGTCTTTAGTGTATGGCAGTGTCTGTTAAGCAGTTGTCTTTGGTGTATGGCATTGCCTGTTAAGCAGTTGTCTTTGGTGTATGGCATTGTCTGTTAAGCAGTTGTCCTTGGTGTATGGCATTGTCTGTTAAGCAGTTGTCTTTGGTGTATGGCATTGCCTGTTAAGCAGTTGTCTTTGGTGTATGGCATTGTCTGTTAAGCAGTTGTCTTTGGTGTATGGCATTGCCTGTTAATCAGTTGTCTTTGGTGTATGGCATTGTCTGTTAAGCAGTTGTCTTTGGTGCATTTCATTGTCTGTTAAGCAGTTGTCCTTGGTGTATGGTAGTGTCTGTTAAGCAGTTGTCTTTGGTGTATGGCATTGTCTGTTAAGCAGTTGTCTTTGGTGTATGGCTTTGTCTGTTAAGCAGTTGTCTTTGGTGTATGGCATTGCCTGTTAAGCAGTTGTCTTTGGTGTATGGCATTGTCTGTTAAGCAGTTGTCTTTGGTGTATGGCATTGTCTGTTAATCAGTTGTCTTTGGTGTATGGCATTGTCTGTTAAGCAGTTGTCTTTGGTGCATGGCATTGTCTGTTAAGCAATTGTCTTTGGTGTATGGCATTGTCTGTTAAGCAGTTGTCTTTGGTGTATGGCATTGCCTGTTAAGCAGTTGTCTTTGGTGTATGGCATTGTCTGTTAAACAGTTGTCTTTGGTGTATGGCATTGCCTGTTAAGCAGTTGTCTTTGGTGTATGGCATTGTCTGTTAAGCAGTTGTCTTTGGTGTATGGCATTGTCTGTTAAGCAGTTGTCTTTGGTGTATGGCATTGTCTGTTAAGCAGTTGTCTTTGGTGTATGGCATTGTCTGTTAAGCAGTTGTCTTTGGTGTATGGCATTGCCTGTTAAGCAGTTGTCTTTGGTGTATGGCATTGTCTGTTAAGCAGTTGTCTTTGGTGTATGGCACTGTCTGTTAAGCAGTTGTCTTTAGTGTATGGCATTGCCTGTTAAGCAGTTGTCTTTGGTGTATGGCATTGCCTGTTAAGCAGTTGTCTTTGGTGTATGGCATTGCCTGTTAAGCAGTTGTCTTTGGTGTATGGCATTGCCTGTTATGCATTTGTCTTTGGTGTATGGTGTTGTCTGTTAAGCAGTAGTCTTTGGTGTATGGCATTGCCTGTTAAGCAGTTGTCTTTGGTAAATGGCTTTTTTTGTTAAGCAGTTGTGTTTGTTGTATCGCATTGCCTGTTAAGCAGTTGTCCTTGGTGTATGGCATTGTCTGTTATGCAGTTGTCTTTGGTGCATGGCATTGTCTGTTAAGCAGTTGTCTTTAGTGTATGGCAATGCCTGTTAAGCAGTTGTCTTTAGTGTATGGCATTGTCTGTTATGCAGTTGTCTTTGGTGCATGGCATTGTCTGTTAAGCAGTTGTCTTTAGTGTATGGCAGTGTCTGTTAAGCAGTTGTCTTTGGTGTATGGCAGTGTCTGTTAAGCAGTTGTCTTTGGTGTATGGCGTTGTCTGTTAAGCAGTTGTCTTTGGTGTATGGCGTTGTCTGTTAAGCAGTTGTACTTGGTGTATGGCATTGTCTGTTAAGCAGTTCTCCTTGGTGTATGGTGTTGTCTGTTATGCAGTTGTCTTTGGTGCATGGCATTGTCTGTTAAGCAGTTGTCTTTAGTGTATGGCATTGCCTGTTAAGCAGTTGTCTTTGGTGTATGGCATTGTCTGTTAAGCAGTTCTCCTTGGTGTATGGCATTGTCTGTTAAGCAGTTGTCTTTGGTGTATGGCGTTGTCTGTTAAGCAGTTGTCTTTGGTGTATGGCGTTGTCTGTCAAGCAGTTGTCCTTGGTGTATGGCATTGTCTGTTATGCAGTTGTCTTTGGTGCATGGCATTGTCTGTTAAGCAGTTGTCTTTAGTGTATGGCAATGCCTGTTAAGCAGTTGTCTTTAGTGTATGGCATTGTCTGTTATGCAGTTGTCTTTGGTGCATGGCATTGTCTGTTAAGCAGTTGTCTTTAGTGTATGGCAGTGTCTGTTAAGCAGTTGTCTTTGGTGTATGGCATTGCCTGTTAAGCAGTTGTCTTTGGTGTATGGCATTGCCTGTTAAGCAGTTGTCTCTGGTAAATGTTCTTTTTTGTTAAGCAGTTGTCTTTGGTGTATCGCATTGCCTGTTAAGCAGTTGTCTTTGGTGTATGGCATTGCCTCTTAATCAGTTGTCTTTGGTATATGGCATTGCCTGTTAAGCAGTTGTCTTTGGTGTAATGCGTTCTCTGTTAAGCAGTTGTCTTTGGTGTATGGCATTGTCTGTTAAGCAGTTGTCTTTGGTGTATGGCATTGTCTGTTAAGCAGTTGTCTTTGGTGTATGGCATTGTCTGTTAAGCAGTTGTCTTTGGTGTATGGCATTGTCTGTTAAGCAGTTGTCTTTGGTGTATGGCATTGTCTGTTAAGCAGTTGTCCTTGGTGTATGGCATTGTCTGTTATGCAGTTGTCTTTGGTGCATGGCAATGTCTGTTAAGCAGTTGTCTTTATTGTATGGCAATGCATGTTAAGCAGTTGTCTTTAGTGTATGGCATTGTCTGTTATGCAGTTGTCTTTGGTGTATGGCATTGTCTGTTAAGCAGTTGTCTTTAGTGTATGGCAGTGTCTGTTAAGCAGTTGTCTTTGGTGTATGGCATTGCCTGTTAAGCAGTTGTCTTTGGTGTATGGCATTGTCTGTTAAGCAGTTGTCCTTGGTGTATGGCATTGTCTGTTAAGCAGTTGTCTTTGGTGTATGGCATTGCCTGTTAAGCAGTTGTCTTTGGTGTATGGCATTGTCTGTTAAGCAGTTGTCTTTGGTGTATGGCATTGCCTGTTAATCAGTTGTCTTTGGTGTATGGCATTGTCTGTTAAGCAGTTGTCTTTGGTGCATGGCATTGTCTGTTAAGCAGTTGTCCTTGGTGTATGGTAGTGTCTGTTAAGCAGTTGTCTTTGGTGTATGGCATTGTCTGTTAAGCAGTTGTCTTTGGTGTATGGCTTTGTCTGTTAAGCAGTTGTCTTTGGTGTATGGCATTGCCTGTTAAGCAGTTGTCTTTGGTGTATGGCATTGTCTGTTAAGCAGTTGTCTTTGGTGTATGGCATTGTCTGTTAATCAGTTGTCTTTGGTGTATGGCATTGTCTGTTAAGCAGTTGTCTTTGGTGCATGGCATTGTCTGTTAAGCAATTGTCTTTGGTGTATGGCATTGTCTGTTAAGCAGTTGTCTTTGGTGTATGGCATTGCCTGTTAAGCAGTTGTCTTTGGTGTATGGCATTGTCTGTTAAACAGTTGTCTTTGGTGTATGGCATTGCCTGTTAAGCAGTTGTCTTTGGTGTATGGCATTGTCTGTTAAGCAGTTGTCTTTGGTGTATGGCATTGTCTGTTAAGCAGTTGTCTTTGGTGTATGGCATTGTCTGTTAAGCAGTTGTCTTTGGTGTATGGCATTGTCTGTTAAGCAGTTGTCTTTGGTGTATGGCATTGCCTGTTAAGCAGTTGTCTTTGGTGTATGGCATTGTCTGTTAAGCAGTTGTCTTTGGTGTATGGCACTGTCTGTTAAGCAGTTGTCTTTAGTGTATGGCATTGCCTGTTAAGCAGTTGTCTTTGGTGTATGGCATTGCCTGTTAAGCAGTTGTCTTTGGTGTATGGCATTGCCTGTTAAGCAGTTGTCTTTGGTGTATGGCATTGCCTGTTATGCATTTGTCTTTGGTGTATGGTGTTGTCTGTTAAGCAGTAGTCTTTGGTGTATGGCATTGCCTGTTAAGCAGTTGTCTTTGGTAAATGGCTTTTTTTGTTAAGCAGTTGTGTTTGTTGTATCGCATTGCCTGTTAAGCAGTAGTCTTTGGTGTCAGGTAGTGTCTGTTAAGCAGTTGTCTTTGGTGTATGGCATTGCCTGTTAAGCAGTTGTCTTTGGTGTATGACATTGCCTGTTAAGCAGTTGTCTTTGGTGCATGGCATTGCCTGTTAAGCAGTTGTCTTTGGTGTATGACATTGCCTGTTAAGCAGTTGTCTTTGGTGTATGGCGTTGCCTGTTAAGCAGTTGTCTTTGGTTTTTGGCAGTGTCTGTTAAGCAGTTGTCTTTGGTGTTTGGCATTTTCTGTTAAGCAGTTGTCTTTGGTGTATGGCGTTGTCTGTTAAGCAGCTGTCTTTGGTGTATGGCATTGCCTGTTAAGCAGTTGTCTTTGGTGTATGGCAGTGTCTGTTAAGCAGTTGTCTTTGGTGTATGGCATTGCCTGTTAAGCAGTTGTCTTTGGTGTATGGCATTGTCTGTTAAGCAGTTGTCTTTGGTGTATGGCATTGTCTGTTAAGCAGTTGTCTTTGGTGTATTTCAGTGTCTGATAAGCAGTTGTCTTTGGTGTATGGCATTGTCTGTTAAGCAGTTGTCTTTGGTGTATTTCAGTGTCTGATAAGCAGTTTTCTTTGGTGTATGGCATTGTCTGTTAATCAGTTGTCTTTAGTGTATGGCATTGCCTGTTAAGCAGTAGTCTTTGGTGTATGGCATTGTCTGTTAAGCAGTTGTCTTTGGTGTATGGCGTTGCCTGTTAAGCAGTTGTCTTTGGTGTATGGGGTTGTCTGTTAAGCAGTTGTCTTTGGTGTATGGCATTGCCAGTTAAGCAGTTGTCTTTGGTGTATGGCGTTGTCTGTTAAGCAGTTGTCTTTGGTGTATGGCATTGCCTGTTAAGCAGTTGTCTTTGGTGTATGGCATTGTCTGTTAAGCAGTTGTCTTTGGTGTATGGCAGTGTCTGTTAAGCAGTTGTCTTTGGTGTATGGCATTGCCTGTTAAGCAGTTGTCTTTGGTGTATGGCATTGTCTGTTAAGCAGTTGTCTTTGGTGTATGGCATTGTCTGTTAAGCAGTTGTCTTTGGTGTATTTCAGTGTCTGATAAGCAGTTGTCTTTGGTGTATGGCAGTGTCTGTTAAGCAGTTGTCTTTGGTGTATGGCATTGCCTGTTAAGCAGTTGTCTTTGGTGTATGGCATTGTCTGTTAAGCAGTTGTCTTTGGTGTATGGCATTGTCTGTTAAGCAGTTGTCTTTGGTGTATTTCAGTGTCTGATAAGCAGTTGTCTTTGGTGTATGGCATTGTCTGTTATGCAGTTTTCTTTGGTGTATGGCATTGTCTGTTAAGCAGTTGTCTTTGGTGTATGGCATTGCCTTTTAAGCAGTTGTCTTTGGTGTATGGCATTGTCTGTTAAGCAGTTGTCTTTGGTGTATGGCATTGTCTGTTAAGCAGTTGTCTTTGGTGTATGGCATTGCCTGTTACGCAGTTGTCTTTGGAGTATGGCAGTGTCTGTTAAGCAGTTGTCTTTGGTGTATGGCATTGCCTGTTAAGCAGTTGTCTTTGGTGTATGGCATTGTCTGTTAAGCAGTTGTCTTTGGTGTATTTCAGGTTCTGATAAGCAGTTGTCTTTGGTGTATTGCATTGTCTGTTAAGCAGTTTTCTTTGGTGTATGGCATTGTCTGTTAAGCAGTTGTCTTTGGTGTATGGCATTGCCTTTTAAGCAGTTGTCTTTGGTGTATGGCATTGTCTGTTATGCAGTTGTCTTTGGTGTAAGGCGTTGCCTGTTAAGCAGTTGTCTTAGGTGTGTGGCGTTGTCTGTTAAGCAGTTGTCTTTGGTGTATGGCATTGTCTGTTAAGCAGTTGTCTTTGGTGTATGGCGTTGTCTGTTAAGCAGTTTTCTTTTGTGTATGGCATTGTCTGTTAAGCATTTTTCTCTGTTGTATGGCATTGTCTGTTAAGCAGTTTTCTTTGGTGTATGGCATTGCCTGTTAAGCAGTTGTCTTTGTTGTGTGGCTTTGTCTGTTAAGCAGTTTTCTTTGGTGTATGGCATTGCCTGTTAAGCAGTTGTCTTTGTTGTGTGGCTTTGTCTGTTAAGCAGTTGTCTTTTGTGTATGGCATTGCCTGTTAAGCAGTTGTCTTTGGTGTATGGCAGTGTCTGTTAATCAGTTGTCTTTGGTGTATGGCATTGTCTGTTAAGCAGTTGTCTTTGGTGTATGGCGTTGTCTGTTAAGCAGTTGTCTTTGGTGTATGGCATTGCCTGTTAAGCAGTTGTCTTTGGTGTACGGCGTTGTCTGTTAAGCAGTTGTCTTTGGTGTATGGCATTGCCTGTTAAGCAGTTGTCTTTGGTGTACGGCGTTGTCTGTTAAGCAGTTGTCTTTGGTGTATGGCAGTGTCTGTTAAGCAGTTGTCTTTGGTGTATGGCATTGTCTCTTAAGCAGTTGTCTTTGGTGTATGGCATTGCCTGTTAAGCAGTTGTCTTTGGTGTATGGCGTTGTCTGTTATGCAGTTGTCTTTGGTGTATGGCATTGTGTGTTAAGCAGTTGTCTTTGGTGTATGGCATTGTCTCTTAAGCAGTTGTCTTTGGTGTATGGCATTGCCTGTTAAGCAGTTGTCTTTGGTGTATGGCGTTGTCTGTTATGCAGTTGTCTTTGGTGTATGGCATTGCCTGTTAAGCAGTTGTCTTTGGTGTACGGCGTTGTCTGTTAAGCAGTTGTCTTTGGTGTATGGCAGTGTCTGTTAATCAGTTGTCTTTGGTGTATGGCATTGCCTGTTAAGCAGTTGTCTTTGGTGTATGGCATTGTCTGTTAAGCAGTTGTCTTTGGTGTATGGCATTGTCTGTTAAGCAGTTGTCTTTGGTGTATTTCAGTGTCTGATAAGCAGTTGTCTTTGGTGTATGGCAGTGTCTGTTAAGCAGTTGTCTTTGGTGTATGGCATTGCCTGTTAAGCAGTTGTCTTTGGTGTATGGCATTGTCTGTTAAGCAGTTGTCTTTGGTGTATGGCATTGTCTGTTAAGCAGTTGTCTTTGGTGTATGGCAGACCTGGGCAAACTGCGGCCCGCGGGCCACATCCGGCCCTTTGACCGCTTCTGTGTGGCCCCCTGACACAGTCAGCCAGACGCAGGAGAAAGCCTGAGCTATCATCTTACTCAGACTCAGCATTCTGATTGTAGCTCCGCCCCCCTGTGGATGCCATCTTCTCATTGGTGGATGTGGGGATGCTCAGTTCCTTGCTTGCAGAGCAGAGCTACTGTAATGTCTTCAGGTCAGGAGTGTTCAAGAAGAGGGAAACTTGGACTACTACACCCATCTGCTGCACATAGTGGGCAAGTGACATCTAAGTTGAGCCCCATGGTGTAAAATAACAGCTAGGAGCTGACATTGTGTCTACTGTGCTGATCAGTTCACAGCACAGCACTGCCTCCTTTCTCAGACCGCAGTTTACACTCAGTGAGAGCAGCTAATTATCTGCAGCTTACTGAGTCTTCCCCTGGCAGCTCAGACTGATCGGAGAGAACATTTGCATTCCTAGTGAATGACTCCAACAGTGAAGTGCCCCTCCTCACCTGGGATATTCTATGTGCTCCCCAAACTGCACCCCACATACTCTGCTGCCTCTCCACCTTTGAGTGAGGGTTAACCCTTACCTCACCCTTTACACTGAGCTTTTGAGTTATTGCGCTGTGTTCTATGTCCTGTGCAGGTGAGGTAAGTGTTAAGCTCCTCACAATGCTCCCTGCTGTGATCTGTGACTTATCACAGCCATAGACTTTAATAAAGATCCCCCCCCCACCTGCCTGTTACCTCCTGCCCCACATGTGATGTGGATCTATGCATGTGGAACAGGGGTGGGCAAACAACTTTTTTTTTCCACATGCTCCCAATTTATGTATTGATTGATCAATTGCCAATGCTTGCTATGATAAACTTTATTGTAGCAAGTATTATCAGGGTGTGTTCACACAACTGTATTTTCGGTCCTAGTGCTTTTCGTGAAAAAAATAAAATAAACCTGACTTCACACGGACAGGACTAGTAGCAATGCTTTGCAATTGAGCTATTCAGATTACAGTTTAAGTCCATGGCCCCACTATCAGTATTTGGCAGAATTTTTTTCTCAGGAGTGGGAGCCAAAACCAGGTGAGGAACAATCAGAGAATAATAGAAGATATAATAGAAACAAGTCACCAGTTCTGCATTTATCACCCACTCCTGAGAAAAAATACTGACTGAATACTGATAGTGGGGCCGTGGCCTAACACAGACCAAGTATCCGTGTGAAAAAGATCACAGCACACACCAGTTTCTTCTGTGTATCGGATAACACTCACTTATTGAAGTCAGAGTTTGCAAAAAAAAAATTGAATCACATATTAATCATCTGTATGGCATCTGATTTTTACAGATACATTTCGATTACAATCATACGAAACTGTATTTGTTTTTGTACATTTTATTCACTTCTGATATATAAAAATGGATCACAATACAGATGATAAAAATAGTCTGCCTTTCTGGATGACAATCATGACATCGCTCGTGTAAACGTAATCATATAATCACCTTCTTTTTATAAAGCGATAAAATTAATATTGAGCAGAATTAAAGGGGCGGCCTAAAACAGAAGGTAAATTTCATACTAAATGTCTATTTAATTCAATCCAATCACTTATCTAGTACAGTTCAATTAAAAATTCGCTACCGTTTCCTCTCTACTCTAACTTCTTGTTTGTTTTTTCTCATCCAATGATGTTTTGTTGAGAATTCCAGTGCATTTTGGGATACTCACATGGGACGTCATCAAGGGGAAAAGGATGCGATCACTGACGCTGCTTTCCTCACATTTAAACGAAGCACCATCAGTGACCTCTGTTTCGGAGTCTGGGTTAGTCCCTGCTTGCTGCGTGGTGTCCTTACAATTTCCACTGACAGCGCACTCTCTTGCTGGCTCATCACTTCTCTTTAGAGCCAGCAAGGGAGTGCACTGTCACTGTTCATTCAAAGGAATATAGTGCCGGGAGCTCATACTGTCCATAGGTCATAATTTATAACCGATGCATTATCAGTAGAGCAGGGACTAGCCCAACCTCTGAAACAGACATAATTGATGCCACTTAATTTCATGGAGGGGGCAGAAGCTGCGGAAGTGACCACAGCTACTACCACCTTATGACGTCCTGTGTGAGTATTCCAATCAAAATGCCATTGCAGGTTAAAAAAAAAAGACTGGAAGTCAGACTAGAGAGGGTATATTAGGGAATTTTCAATTGAAGTATATAAAAAAAGGAGATTAGAAAATTACATTATTTAGATAAATGTTTAGTATGAAATTCACCTTTGGTTTCGGACCACCCCTTTAAGTTCAGTCGACTGGTTCGGCCCTCAAAAGCAGTGCCAGTTTCTCATGTGGCCCCTTGGGAAAATTAATTGCCCACCCCTGGTGTATGGCATAGTTTGTTAAGCAGTTGTCTGTGGTGTATAGCATTGTCTGTTAAGCAGTTGTCTTTGGTGTATGGCATTGTCTGTTAAGCAGTTGTCTTTGGTGTATGGCATTGCCTGTTAAGCAGTTGTCTTTGGTGTATGGCGTTGTCTGTTAAGCAGTTGTCTTTGGTGTATGGCATTGCCTGTTAAGCAGTTGTCTTTGGTGTATGGCATTGTCTGTTAAGCAGTTGTCTTTGGTGTATGGCGTTGTCTGTTAAGCAGTTGTCTTTGGTGTATGGCATTGCCTGTTAAGCAGTTGTCTTTGGTGTATGGCGTTGTCTGTTAAGCAGTTGTCTTTGGTGTATGGCATTGCCTGTTAAGCAGTTGTCTTTGGTGTATGGCATTGTCTGTTAAGCAGTTGTCTTTGGTGTATGGCGTTGTCTGTTAAGCAGTTGTCTTTGGTGTATGGCATTGTCTGTTAAGCAGTTGTCTTTGGTGTATGGCACTGTCTGTTAAGCAGTTGTCTTTGGTGTATGGCATTGTCTGTTAAGCAGTTGTCTTTGGTGTATGGCATTGTCTGTTAAGCAGTTGTCTTTGGTGTATGGCATTGCCTGTTAAGCAGTTGTCTTTGGTGTATGGCAGTGTCTGTTAAGCAGTTGTCTTTGGTGTATGGAATTGCTTGTTAAGCAGTTGTCTTTGGTGTATGGCATTGCCTGTTAAGCAGTTGTCTTTGGTGTATGGCATTGTTAAGCAGTTGTCTTCGGTGTATTTCATTGTCTGATAAGCAGTTGTCTTTGGTGTATGGCATTGTCTGTTAAGCAGTTTTCTTTGGTGTATGGCATTGTCTGTTAAGCAGCTGTCTTTGGTGTATGGCATTGCCTTTTAAGCAGTTGTCTTTGGTGTATGGCAGTGTCTATTAGGCAGTTGTGTTTGGTGTATGGCATTGTCTGTTATGCAGTTGTCTTTAGTGTATGGCATTGCCTGTTAAGCAGTTGTCTTTGGTGTATGGCATTGTCTGTTAAGCAGCAGTCTTTGGTGTATGGTGTTGCCTGTTAAGCAGTTGTCTTTGGTGTATGGAGTTGTCTGTTAAGCAGTTGTCTTTGGTGTATGGCATTGTCTGTTAAGCAGTTGTCTTTGGTGTATGGCGTTGTCTGTTAAGCAGTTTTCTTTGGTGTATGGCATTGCCTGTTAAGCAGTTGTCTTTGGTGTATGGCTTTGTCTGTTAAGCTGTTGTCTTTGGTGTATGGCATTGTCTGTTAAGCAGTTGTCTTTGGTGTATGGCATTGCCTGTTAAGCAGTTGTCTTTGGTGTATGGCATTGCCTGTTAAGCAGTTGTCTTTGGTGTATGGCATTGTCTGTTAAGCAGTTGTCTGTGGTGTATGGCATTGTCTGTTAAGCAGTTGTCTGTGGTGTAAGGAATTGCCTGTTAAGCAGTTGTCTTTGGTGTATGGCATTGTCTGTTAAGCAGTTGTCTGTGGTGTATGGCATTGTCTGTTAAGCAGTTGTCTTTCTTGTATGGCATTGTCTGTTAAGCAGTTGTCTTTGGTGTATGGCATTGCCTGTTAAGCAGTTGTCTTTGGTGTAAGGCATTGTCTGTTAAGCAGTTGTCTTTGGTGTATGGCATTGCCTGTTAAGCAGTTGTCTTTGGTGTATGGCAGTGTCTGTTAAGCAGTTGTCTTTGGTGTATGGAATTGCTTGTTAAGCAGTTGTCTTTGGTGTATGGCATTGCCTGTTAAGCAGTTGTCTTTGGTGTATGGCATTGTTAAGCAGTTGTCTTCGGTGTATTTCATTGTCTGATAAGCAGTTGTCTTTGGTGTATGGCATTGTCTGTTAAGCAGTTTTCTTTGGTGTATGGCATTGTCTGTTAAGCAGCTGTCTTTGGTGTATGGCATTGCCTTTTAAGCAGTTGTCTTTGGTGTATGGCAGTGTCTATTAGGCAGTTGTGTTTGGTGTATGGCATTGTCTGTTATGCAGTTGTCTTTAGTGTATGGCATTGCCTGTTAAGCAGTTGTCTTTGGTGTATGGCATTGTCTGTTAAGCAGCTGTCTTTGGTGTATGGTGTTGCCTGTTAAGCAGTTGTCTTTGGTGTATGGAGTTGTCTGTTAAGCAGTTGTCTTTGGTGTATGGCATTGTCTGTTAAGCAGTTGTCTTTGGTGTATGGCGTTGTCTGTTAAGCAGTTTTCTTTGGTGTATGGCATTGCCTGTTAAGCAGTTGTCTTTGGTGTATGGCTTTGTCTGTTAAGCTGTTGTCTTTGGTGTATGGCATTGTCTGTTAAGCAGTTGTCTTTGGTGTATGGCATTGCCTGTTAAGCAGTTGTCTTTGGTGTATGGCATTGCCTGTTAAGCAGTTGTCTTTGGTGTATGGCATTGTCTGTTAAGCAGTTCTCTTTGGTGTAAGGAATTGCCTGTTAAGCAGTTGTCTTTGGTGTATGGCATTGTCTGTTAAGCAGTTGTCTGTGGTGTATGGCATTGTCTGTTAAGCAGTTGTCTTTCTTGTATGGCATTGTCTGTTAAGCAGTTGTCTTTGGTGTATGGCATTGCCTGTTAAGCAGTTGTCTTTGGTGTATGGCATTGCCTGTTAAGCAGTTGTCTTTGGTGTATGGCAGGGTCTGTTAAAGCAGTTGTCTTTGGTGTATGTCATTGCCTGTTAAGCAGTTGTGTTTGGTGTATGGCATTGTCTGTTAAGCAGTTGTCTTTGGTGTATGGCATTGCCTGTTAAGCAGTTGACTTTGGTGTATGGCATTGTCTGTTAAGTAGTTGTCTTTGGTGTATGGCATTGCCTTTTAAGCAGTTGTCTTTGGTGTATGGCATTGTCTGTTAAGCAGTTGTCCTTGGTGTATGGCATTGTCTGTTAAGCAGTTGTCTTTGGTGCATGGCATTGTCTGTTAAGCAGTTGTCTTTAGTGTATGGCATTGCCTGTTAAGCAGTTGTCTTTAGTGTATGGCATTGACTGTTAAGCAGTTGTCTTTGGTGTATGGCATTGCCTGTTAAGCAGTTGTCTTTGGTGTATGGCGTTGTCTGTTAAGCAGTTGTCTTTGGTGTATGGCATTGCCTGTTAAGCAGTTGTCTTTGGTATATGGCTTTTTCTGTTAAGCAGTTGTCTTCGGTGTATAGCATTGCCTGTTAAGCAGTTGTCTTTGGTGTATGGCATTGTCTAATAAGCAGTTGTCTTTGGTGTAAGGCGTTGTCTGTTAAGCAGTTGTCTTTGGTGTATGGCATTGCCTTTTAAGCAGTTGTCTTTGGTGTATGGCATTGTCTGTTAAAAAGTTGTCCTTGGTGTATGGCATTGTCTGTTATGCAGTTGTCTTTGGTGCATGGCATTGTCTGTTAAGCAGTTGTCTTTAGTGTATGGCATTGCCTGTTAAGCAGTTGTCTTTAGTGTATGGCATTGACTGTTAAGCAGTAGTCTTTGGTGTATGGCATTGCCTGTTAAGCAGTTGTCTTTGGTGTATGGCGTTGTCTGTTAAGCAGTTGTCTTTGGTGTATGGCATTGCCTGTTAAGCAGTTGTCTTTGGTATATGGCTTTTTCTGTTAAGCAGTTGTCTTCGGTGTATAGCATTGCCTGTTAAGCAGTTGTCTTTGGTGTATGGCATTGTCTAATAAGCAGTTGTCTTTGGTGTAAGGCGTTGTCTGTTAAGCAGTTGTCTTTGGTGTATGGCATTGTCTGTTAAGCAGTTGTCTTTGGTGTATGGCATTGCCTGTTAAGCAGTTATCTTTGGTGTAAGGAATTGCCTGTTAAGAAGTTGTCTTTGGTGTATGGCATTGCCTGTTAAGCATTTGTCTTTGGTGTATGGCATTGCCTGTTAAGCAGTTGTCTTTGGTGTATGGCTTTGTCTGTTAAGCAGTTGTCTTTGGTGTATTGCATTGTCTGTTAAGCAGTTTTCTTTGGTGTATGGCATTGTCTGTTAAGCATTTTTCTCTGGTGTATGGCATTGTCTGTTAAGCAGTTGTCTTTGGTGTATGGCATTGCCTGTTAAGCAGTTGTCTTTGGTGTATGCCTTTGCCTGTTAAGCAGTTGTCTTTGGTGTATGGCATTGCCTGTTAAGCAGTTGTCTTTGGTGTATGGCAGTGTCTGTTAAGCAGTTGTCTTTGGTGTATGGCATTGTCTGTTAAGCAGTTGTCTTTGGTGTATGGCATTGTCTGTTAAGCAGTTGTCTTTGGTGTATGTCATTGCCTGTTAAGCAGTTGTCTTTGGTGTATGGCATTGCCTGTTAAGCAGTTGTCTTTGCTGTATGGCATTGTCTGTTAAGCAGTTGTCTTTGGTGTATGGCTTTGTCTATTAAGCAGTTGTCTTTGGTGTATGGCATTGTCGGTTAAGCAGTTGTCTTTAGAGTATGGCATTGTCTGTTATGCAGTTGTCTTTGGTGTATGGCATTGTCTGTTAAGCAGTTGTCTTTGGTGTATGTCATTGCCTGTTAAGCAGTTGTCTTTGGTGTATGGCATTGCCTGTTAAGCAGTTGTCTTTGGTGTATGGCATTGTCTGTTAAGCAGTTCTCTTTGGTGTAAGGAATTGCCTGTTAAGCAGTTGTCTTTGGTGTATGGCATTGTCTGTTAAGCAGTTGTCTGTGGTGTATGGCATTGTCTGTTAAGCAGTTGTCTTTCTTGTATGGCATTGTCTGTTAAGCAGTTGTCTTTGGTGTATGGCATTGCCTGTTAAGCAGTTGTCTTTGGTGTATGGCATTGTCTATTAAGCAGTTGTCTTTGGTGTATGGCATTGCCTGTTAAGCAGTTGTCTTTGGTGTATGGCAGTGTCTGTTAAGCAGTTGTCTTTGGTGTATGGAATTGCTTGTTAAGCAGTTGTCTTTGGTGTATGGCATTGCCTGTTAAGCAGTTGTCTTTGGTGTATGGCATTGTTAAGCAGTTGTCTTCGGTGTATTTCATTGTCTGATAAGCAGTTGTCTTTGGTGTATGGCATTGTCTGTTAAGCAGTTTTCTTTGGTGTATGGCATTGTCTGTTAAGCAGCTGTCTTTGGTGTATGGCAGTGTCTATTAGGCAGTTGTGTTTGGTGTATGGCATTGTCTGTTATGCAGTTGTCTTTAGTGTATGGCATTGCCTGTTAAGCAGTTGTCTTTGGTGTATGGCATTGTCTGTTAAGCAGCTGTCTTTGGTGTATGGTGTTGCCTGTTAAGCAGTTGTCTTTGGTGTATGGAGTTGTCTGTTAAGCAGTTGTCTTTGGTGTATGGCATTGTCTGTTAAGCAGTTGTCTTTGGTGTATGGCATTGTCTGTTAAGCAGTTTTCTTTGGTGTATGGCATTGCCTGTTAAGCAGTTGTCTTTGGTGTATGGCTTTGTCTGTTAAGCTGTTGTCTTTGGTGTATGGCATTGTCTGTTAAGCAGTTGTCTTTGGTGTATGGCATTGCCTGTTAAGCAGTTGTCTTTGGTGTATGGCATTGCCTGTTAAGCAGTTGTCTTTGGTGTATGGCATTGTCTGTTAAGCAGTTCTCTTTGGTGTAAGGAATTGCCTGTTAAGCAGTTGTCTTTGGTGTATGGCATTGTCTGTTAAGCAGTTGTCTGTGGTGTATGGCATTGTCTGTTAAGCAGTTGTCTTTCTTGTATGGCATTGTCTGTTAAGCAGTTGTCTTTGGTGTATGGCATTGCCTGTTAAGCAGTTGTCTTTGGTGTATGGCATTGCCTGTTAAGCAGTTGTCTTTGGTGTATGGCAGGGTCTGTTAAAGCAGTTGTCTTTGGTGTATGTCATTGCCTGTTAAGCAGTTGTGTTTGGTGTATGGCATTGTCTGTTAAGCAGTTGTCTTTGGTGTATGGCATTGCCTGTTAAGCAGTTGTCTTTGGTGTATGGCATTGTCTGTTTAGTAGTTGTCTTTGGTGTATGGCATTGCCTTTTAAGCAGTTGTCTTTGGTGTATGGCATTGTCTGTTAAAAAGTTGTCCTTGGTGTATGGCATTGTCTGTTATGCAGTTGTCTTTGGTGCATGGCATTGTCTGTTAAGCAGTTGTCTTTAGTGTATGGCATTGCCTGTTAAGCAGTTGTCTTTAGTGTATGGCATTGACTGTTAAGCAGTTGTCTTTGGTGTATGGCATTGCCTGTTAAGCAGTTGTCTTTGGTGTATGGCGTTGTCTGTTAAGCAGTTGTCTTTGGTGTATGGCATTGCCTGTTAAGCAGTTGTCTTTGGTATATGGCTTTTTCTGTTAAGCAGTTGTCTTCGGTGTATAGCATTGCCTGTTAAGCAGTTGTCTTTGGTGTATGGCATTGTCTAATAAGCAGTTGTCTTTGGTGTAAGGCGTTGTCTGTTAAGCAGTTGTCTTTGGTGTATGGCATTGTCTGTTAAGCAGTTGGCTTTGGTGTATGGCATTGCCTGTTAAGCAGTTATCTTTGGTGTAAGGCATTGCCTGTTAAGAAGTTGTCTTTGGTGTATGGCATTGCCTGTTAAGCATTTGTCTTTGGTGTATTGCATTGTCTGTTAAGCAGTTTTCTTTGGTGTATGGCATTGTCTGTTAAGCATTTTTCTCTGGTGTATGGCATTGTCTGTTAAGCAGTTGTCTTTGGTGTATGGCATTGCCTGTTAAGCAGTTGTCTTTGGTGTATGCCTTTGCCTGTTAAGCAGTTGTCTTTGGTGTATGGCATTGCCTGTTAAGCAGTTGTCTTTGGTGTATGGCAGTGTCTGTTAAGCAGTTGTCTTTGGTGTATGGCATTGTCTGTTAAGCAGTTGTCTTTGGTGTATGGCATTGTCTGTTAAGCAGTTGTCTTTGGTGTATGTCATTGCCTGTTAAGCAGTTGTCTTTGGTGTATGGCATTGCCTGTTAAGCAGTTGTCTTTGCTGTATGGCATTGTCTGTTAAGCAGTTGTCTTTGGTGTATGGCTTTGTCTATTAAGCAGTTGTCTTTGGTGTATGGCATTGTCGGTTAAGCAGTTGTCTTTAGAGTATGGCATTGTCTGTTATGCAGTTGTCTTTGGTGTATGGCATTGTCTGTTAAGCAGTTGTCTTTGGTGTATGGCATTGTCTGTTAAGCAGTTGTCTTTGGTGTATGGCATTGTCTGTTAAGCAGTTGTCTTTGGTGTATGGCATTGTCTGTTAAGCAGTTGTCTTTGGTGTATGGCATTGCCTGTTATGCAGTTGTCTTTGGTATATGGCATTGTCTGTTAAGCAGTTGTCTTTGGTGTATGGCTGTGTCTGTTAAGCAGTTGTCTTTGGTTTATTGCATTGCCTGTTAAGCAGTTGTTTGGTGACTGGTAGAGTCTGTTAAGCAGTTGTCTTTGGTATATGGCGTTGCCTGATAAGCAGTTGTCTTTGGTGTATGGCATTGCCTGTTAAGCAGTTGTCTTTGGTGTATGGCATTGTCTGTTAAGCATTTGCCTTTCGTGTATGGCATTGCCTGTTAAGCAGTTGTCTTTGGTGTTTGGCGTTGTCTGTTTAGCAGTTGTCTTTGGTGTATGGCATTGTCGGTTAAGCAGTTGTCTTTAGTGTATGGCATTGACTGTTAAGCAGTTGTCTTTGGTGTATGGCATTGCCTGTTAAGCAGTTGTTTCATGTCTGGTAGTGTCTGTTAAGCAGATGTCTTTGGTGTATTGCGTTGCCTGATAAGCAGTTGTCTTTGGTGTATGGCATTGTCTGTTAAGAAGTTGTCTTTGCTGTATGGCATTGCCTGTTAAGCAGTTGTCTTTGGTTTATGGCATTGTCTGTTAAGCAGTTGTCTTTGGTGTATGGCATTGCCTGTTAAGCAGTTGTCTTTGCTGTATGGCATTGTCTGTAAAGCAGTTGTCTTTGGTGTATGGCATTGCCTGTTAAGCAGTTGTCTTTGCTGTATGGCATTGTCTGTAAAGCAGTTGTCTTTAGTGTATGGCGTTGTCTGTTATGCAGTTGTCTTTGGTGTATGGCATTGTCTGTTAAGCAGTTGTCTTTGGTGTATGGCATTGCCTGTTAAGCAGTTGTCTTTGGTGTATGGCATTGCCTGTTAAGCAGTTGTCTTTGGTGTATGGCATTGTCTGTTAAGCAGTTGTCTTTGGTGTATGGCATTGCCTGTTAAGCAGTTGTCTTTGGTGTATGGCATTGCCTGTTAAGCAGTTGTCTTTGGTGTATGGCATTGTCTGTTAAGCAGTTGTCTTTGGTGTATGGAATTGTCTGTTAAGCAGTAGTCTTTGGTGTATGGCATTGCCTGTTAAGCAGAGGTCTTTGGTGTATGGCATTGTCTGTTAAGCAGTTGTCTTTGGTGTATGGCATTGCCTGTTAAGCAGTTGTCTTTAGTGTATGGCATTGTCTGTTAAGCAGTTGTCTTTGACTTATGGCAGTGTCTGTTAAGCAGTTGTCTTTGGTGTTTGGCATTGTCTGTTAAGCAGTTTTCTTTGGTGTATGGCATTGTCTGTTAAGCAGTTTTCTTTGGTGTATGGCATTGCCTTTTAAGCAGTTGTATTTGGTGTATGGCATTGTCTGTTAGGCAGCTGTCTATGGTGTATGGCAGTGTCAGTTAAGCAGTTGTCTTTGGTGTATGGCATTGCCTGTTAAGCAGTTGTCTTTAGTGTATGGCATTGTCTGTTAAGCAGTTGTCTTTGACTTATGGCAGTGTCTGTTAAGCAGTTGTCTTTGGTGTTTGGCATTGTCTGTTAAGCAGTTTTTCTTTGGTGTATGGCATTGTCTGTTAAGCAGTTTTCTTTGGTGTATGGCATTGCCTTTTAAGCAGTTGTATTTGGTGTATGGCATTGTCTGTTAGGCAGCTGTCTATGGTGTATGGCAGTGTCTGTTATGCAGTTGTGTTTAGTGTATGGCATTGCCTACTAATCAGTTGTCTTTGGTGTATGGCTTTGTCATTTAAGCAGTTGTCTTTGGTGTATTGCATTGTCTGTTAAGCAGTTTTCTTTGGTGTATGACATTGTCTGTTAAGCAGTTTTCTTTGGTGTATGGCATTGTCTGTTAAGCAGTTGTCTTTGGTGTATGGCATTGCCTGATAAGCAGTTGTCTTTGGTGTATGGCAGTGTCTGTTAAGCAGTTGTCTTTGGTGTATGGCATTGTCTGTTAAACAGTTGTCTTTGGTGTATGGCATTGTCTGTTAAGCAGTAGTCTTTGGTGTATGGCATTGCCTGTTAAGCAGTTGTCTTTGGTGTATGGCATTGCCTGTTAAGCAGTTGTCTTTGGTGTATGGCATTGTCTGTTAAGCAGTTGTCTTTGGTGTATGGCGTTGTCTTTTATGCAGTTGTCTTTGGTGTACGGCATTGTCTGTTAAGCAGTTGTCTTTGGTGTATGGCATTGTCTGTTAAGCAGTTGTCTTTGATGTATGGCATTGCCTGTTAAGCAGTTGTCTTTTGTGTATGGCATTGTCTGTTAAGCAGTTGTCTTTGGTGTATGGCGTTGTCTTTTATGCAGTTGTCTTTGGTGTACGGCATTGTCTGTTAAGCAGTTGTCTTTGGTGTATGGCATTGTCTGTTAAGCAGTTGTCTTTGATGTATGGCATTGCCTGTTAAGCAGTTGTCTTTAGTGTATGGCATTGTCTGTTAAGCAGTTGTCTTTGGTGTATGGCATTGCCTGTTAAGCAGTTGTCTTTTGTGTATGGCATTGTCTGTTAAGCAGTTGTCCTTGGTGTGTGGCATTGCCTGTTAAGCAGTTGTCTTTGGTGTATGGCATTGCCTGTTAAGCAGTTGTCTTTGGTGTATGGCATTGTCTGTTAAGCAGTTGTCTTTGGTGTATGGCATTGCCTGTTAAGCAGTTGTCTTTGGTGTATGGCATTGCCTGTTAAGCAGTTGTCTTTGGTGTATGGCATTGTCTGTTAAGCAGTTGTCTTTGGTGTATGGAATTGTCTGTTAAGCAGTAGTCTTTGGTGTATGGCATTGCCTGTTAAGCAGTTGTCTTTGGTGTATGGCATTGCCTGTTAAGCAGTTGTCTTTAGTGTATGGCATTGTCTGTTAAGCAGTTGTCTTTGACTTATGGCAGTGTCTGTTAAGCAGTTGTCTTTGGTGTTTGGCATTGTCTGTTAAGCAGTTTTCTTTGGTGTATGGCATTGTCTGTTAAGCAGTTTTCTTTGGTGTATGGCATTGTCTGTTAAGCAGTTTTCTTTGGTGTATGGCATTGCCTTTTAAGCAGTTGTATTTGGTGTATGGCATTGTCTGTTAGGCAGCTGTCTATGATGTATGGCATTGTCTGTTATGCAGTTGTGTTTAGTGTATGGCATTGCCTGCTAATCAGTTGTCTTTGGTGTATGGCTTTGCCTGTTAAACAGTTGTCTTTGGTGTATGGCATTACCTGTTAAGCAGTTGTCTTTGGTGTATGGCTTTGTCATTTAAGCAGTTGTCTTTGGTGTATTGCATTGTCTGTTAAGCAGTTTTCTTTGGTGTATGACATTGTCTGTTAAGCAGTTTTCTTTGGTGTATGGCATTGTCTGTTAAGCAGTTGTCTTTGGTGTATGGCATTGCCTGTTAAGCAGTTGTCTTTGGTGTATGCCATTGCCTGTTAAGCAGTTGTCTTTGGTGTATGGCATTGCCTGATAAGCAGTTGTCTTTGGTGTATGGCAGTGTCTGTTAAGCAGTTGTCTTTGGTGTATGGCATTGTCTGTTAAACAGTTGTCTTTGGTGTATGGCATTGTCTGTTAAGCAGTAGTCTTTGGTGTATGGCATTGCCTGTTAAGCAGTTGTCTTTGGTGTATGGCATTGCCTGTTAAGCAGTTGTCTTTGGTGTATGGCATTGTCTGTTAAGCAGTTGTCTTTGGTGTATGGCGTTGTCTTTTATGCAGTTGTCTTTGGTGTACGGCATTGTCTGTTAAGCAGTTGTCTTTGGTGTATGGCATTGTCTGTTAAGCAGTTGTCTTTGATGTATGGCATTGCCTGTTAAGCAGTTGTCTTTAGTGTATGGCATTGTCTGTTAAGCAGTTGTCTTTGGTGTATGGCATTGCCTGTTAAGCAGTTGTCTTTTGTGTATGGCATTGTCTGTTAAGCAGTTGTCCTTGGTGTGTGGCATTGCCTGTTAAGCAGTTGTCTTTGGTGTATGGCATTGCCTGTTAAGCAGTTGTCTTTGGTGTATGGCATTGTCTGTTAAGCAGTTGTCTTTGGTGTATGGCATTGCCTGTTAAGCAGTTGTCTTTGGTGTATGGCATTGCCTGTTAAGCAGTTGTCTTTGGTGTATGGCATTGCCTGTTAAGCAGTTGTCTTTGGTGTATGGAATTGTCTGCTAAGCAGTTGTCTTTGGTGTATGGAATTGCCTGCTAAGCAGTTGTCTTTGGTGTATGGCATTGCCTGTTAAGCAGTTGTCTTTGGTGTATGGCATTGTCTGTTAAGCAGTTGTCTTTGGTGTATGGCATTGCCTGTTAAGCAGTTGTCTTTGGTGTATGGCATTGCCTGTTAAGCAGTTGTCTTTGGTGTATGGCATTGTCTGTTAAGCAGTTGTCTTTGGTGTATGGAATTGTCTGTTAAGCAGTTGTCTTTGGTGTATGGCATTGCCTGTTAAGCAGTTGTCTTTAGTGTATGGCATTGTCTGTTATGCAGTAGTCTTTGCTGTATGGTATTGTCTGTTAAGCAGTTGTCTTTGGCTTATGGCAGTGTCTGTTAAGCAGTTGTCTTTGGTGTTTGGCATTGTCTGTTAAGCAGTTTTCTTTGGTGTATGGCATTGTCTGTTAAGCAGTTTTCTTTGGTGTATGGCATTGCCTGTTAAGCAGTTCTCTTTGGTGTATGGCATTGTCTGTTAAGCAGTTGTCTTTAGTGTATGGAATTGTATGTTAAGCAGTTGTCTTTGGTGTATGGCATTGCCTGTTAAGCAGTTGTCTTTAGTGTATGGCATTGTCTGTTATGCAGTAGTCTTTGCTGTATGGTATTGTCTGTTAAGCAGATGTCTTTGACTTATGGCAGTGTCTGTTAAGCAGTTGTCTTTGGTGTTTGGCATTGTCTGTTAAGCAGTTGTCTTTGGTGTATGGCATTGCCTGTTAAGCAGTTGTCTTTGGTGTATGGCCTTGTCTGTTAAGCAGTTGTCTTTGGTGTATGACATTGCCTGTTAAGCAGTTGTCTTTGGTGTATGACATTGCCTGTTAAGCAGTTGTCTTTGGTGTATGGCATTGTCTGTTAAGCAGTTGTCTTTGGTGTATGGCATTGTCTGTTAAGCAGTTGTCTTTGGTGTATGGCATTGCCTGTTAAGCAGTTGTCTTGGTGTATGGCATTGTCTGTTAAGCAGTTGTCTTTGGTGTATGGCATTGTCTGTTAAGCAGTTGTCTTTAGTGTATGGCATTGTCTGTTAAGCAGTTGTCTTTGGTGCATGGCATTGCCTGTTAAGCAGTTGTCTTTGGTGTATGGCATTGCCTGTTAAGCAGTTGTCTTTGGTGTATGGCATTGTCTGTTAAGCAGTTGTCTTTGGTGTATGGCATTGTCTGTTAAGCAGTTGTCTTTGGTGTATGACATTGCCTGTTAAGCAGTTGTCTTTGGTGTATGGCATTGTCTGTTAAGCAGTTGTCTTTGGTGTATGGAATTGTCTGTTAAGCAGTTGTCTTTGGTGTATGGCATTGCCTGTTAAGCAGTTGTCTTTGGTGTATGGCATTGTCTGTTAAGCAGTTGTCTTTGGTGTATGGAATTGTCTTTTAAGCAGTTGTCTTTGGTGTATGGAATTGTTTGTTAAGCAGTTGTCTTTGGTGTATGGCATTGTCTGTTAAGCAGTTGTCTTTGCTGTATGGTATTGTCTGTTAAGCAGCTGTATTTGGCTTATGGCACTGTCTGTTAAGCAGTTGTCTTTGGTGTATGGCATTGTCTGTTAAGCAGTTGTCTTTGGTGTATGGCATTGCCTGTTAAGCAGTTGCCTTTGGTGTATGGCATTGTCTGTTAAGCAGTTGTCTTTGGTGTTTGGCATTGTCTGTTAAGCAGTTGTCTTTGGTGTATGGCGTTGCCTGTTAAGCAGTTGTCTTTGGTGTATGGCTTTGTCTGTTAAGCAGTTGTCTTTGGTGTATGGCTTTGCCTGTTAAGCAGTTGTCTTTGGTGTATGGCTTTGTCTGTTAAGCAGTTGTCTTTGGTGTATATCCACAGAGGACCGGACGCCGGAGTCTGAGGCTGTGTGGATTGCATATCCAACAGCAGATACTGCAAGGCAGGAGATTGCAGGTCTCCTGGCCCGACAGAAGCCCGGAGGCTCAGCCACACGAAAAGACCCGTACCGCCACAGAGGAGCGAGGAATACACAAGGTCCGAGTCGCCAGCCATACGGTTGAGCGCAGGCCTACAACTTCACCTGGCCAGGAGGACTCTAGGATTCTTCCCAGACTGATCAGGCCCTCATCACTAGCTGGTACTCCCGTTGGGGCCCATATAATTGCCAGCAGTAAAGACCCTGGGACTGCACTGCAAAGACTCTGTGTTGTCATTACTGATACCTTGCACTACCACCACCATCATCCATACACGCTGCCCTGAAGCTCCACTCTTCCTGTGGGGAGTTACATCACCTTGCTGCACATACCACCAGCTTCAGCGGACTGCTCCGCAGCTGCGGTTCCCAATAACCGCATTCCACAGGTGGTGTAGTCGGACTATACATAACAGATATAGATAAACTACCCTTAGATTGACCACCTGGGTCACGGACCGGGTCATCGCCACGGTGACTACAATCCCCAGCATCTACAGGCCCGGTTCCGGGTACCCCATGGCCCAGGGGGCGTGTCAACTTTGGCGTAGTCGGCAGGATCTCATGCCCACTACCACCGGGTACTGCGCGCCTTCACAGACTGTGTCTAATACCGTGGTGAAGATTTCCCGCCATTTGTTGCCGTTTTCCCGCCATTGTCCGCCATTTTCGAGTCGCCGCGCGAGAAGAAGAGGGGCGTGATCGCTGGAAACACACGAAGTCTAAAGCCCTGCCCCACACACGGACGCAGCGCCAGGTCCTGGAAGGAGCCACAGTGAACGCTGACGTAAGACGCGTGCGACGCCAGGTCCTCGACAGAGACCATCGCCTGCGGAACTGCGGCCTACGGAAGAAAAGAGAAGGAAGGTAGGCCACGGTTCACTAGGGGGTAGGAAGACGCCCGATATGGAGGGAACTTCAACCACCGGCGCGGCCGCTGCCGCGGTAATGCCATTCTCCATGCCATATATACCGGGGGCGGCGTGGTTGCCCCAGTACTCAGGAGAGTCGCACACCCTGAGTGACTTCAAGGAGAGACTAAGCAGTTTATTTAAAGTATACCCCCTGTCCGAGGAGCAGAAAGTGAGCATCCTCGTAGGCCAGTTGATTGGTGCAGCCCAGAGAGAAGTAAAATCCTGGTCAGCAAGAGAAAAAGGGACTGTAAAAGAGATACTGGCCCACCAAAAGGACACTTTTGACACCCGTACTACGGCAGAGATAAAGATGAAGTTTTATGGGTGCAAACAACGGTCGCAGGACAGTGTACGGGACTATGCTTTAAACCTGCAGGAGACGCTGAGGGCCATCAAACAAGTAGACCCTGACAGTGTGCGTGATGAAAACAGGCTGTTAACTGAGCAATTTATTGAGGGTTTACTGTCCAGCGCCCACCGCACCCAGCTGCGCATAATGGCTCTGCAAAACCCTGACTTGGACTTTGCTCAATTTAAAGACAGGGCCATCCGGGTGCTACAGGAACCAGCACAAGGGGGCGCTACAGCTCACCGGCGCCCGGCTATCACCTACCACCAGGAGGTGGCACCCTTTTCCCCTGAGCCTGTAGGAGCTGATGCACAGACTCTGGACAATGCCCCGTCTACAGACCTGCACCATCAGGTCCAAGAGTTAACTAAAAGTGTAGCTACGCTAACCAAAATTGTGCAGGCCTTGCAGGTGTATCCCAAAGGAAAGATCCAGCTGGCTTCCAGTCCGGAGGACGTCCCTTGGCGCCGAGAGAAGAGGATTCCACCATCCAGAGAGAGGAACAGCGACCTCTACGACCAGGACAGACAACCCATCTCCCGCCGCTGCAACCAGCCAGGACATTATGCAAGGTACTGTCATTTAAACGAGCAAAATCTGGGGCAGAGGGCCAACCCCCAGGTGTAAGACCACCAGGCCCATCAAGCTGGCTAGACAAATATGTGGGTGGACGACCAGTCCTACCTATCGTGCTGGACGGCTTTCCAATGAGCGTGTTGCTGGACACTGGGTCCCAGGTGACCACCATCCCCTACATTCTTTTCAAATGGTTCTGGCCTGATTCGGACATTACCCTCCGTCCAGACGAACATTTGAGTATTTATGCTAGCAATGGTCTACCCGTACCTCAGGTGGGGTACAAAGAAGTGACCATAAAGGTTGGCAAAGTCAAACTGCCAGCACAAGGACTGATTATTGTCGACATTGATCGCCGAGAAAGTCATCCCATGATAACCTTAGGCACTAATGTCATTGAAAATTGTCTTGCAGAAATAATTGTCTTGTTACAGCAGGTTGCGGAGACCGCCAGTTCCAGCCAGCAGCGGGTTCTACAAAGAGAGATCAGAGCCCTGATGAAAAGACAACAGGTAGAACTGTCTGGTGGTGAAATTGGCAGTGTCAGGATGAGTGACCCATTCCCTGTTGCCATGCCCCCAAGAAGTGAAATGCTGATATGGTGCCGGGCAGCAATAGGTCTCCGGGGTAGAGATTACCAGGCCCTGGTAGAGCCCGTCTACTCTGACAGTAGGCCCACCATTTTGACAGCCAGGGGAGTGGTTGATGTCCGCCAAGGGAGAGTGCCAGTCCGCATCCTGAACATTGGGGAAAAAGAAGTTCACTTTCCCCGGTATGCCACCCTAGCCAAGCTAATTACCGTCAAGCAAAATGCTATAAAAACAGTGGAACCCTTACCTCCATCCAACCAGGCAGAGGGTAATGGTTCCGAGGGACAGATGGAGGACTGGTGTCAGAAGCTGCATGTGGGCACTGACTCCACCCCTCAACACCAAAAACAAGGAGTATACCGGGTGGTGCAAGAGTATGAAAGGGTCTTCAGTAAACACCCACTCGACTTTGGGCAGGTAAAGGGGGTTCAACACCATATCCCCACGGGAGACAATCCACCCATTAAAGAAAGGTACCGGACTGTACCGCCAGCACACTACCAAAATGCCAAAGGGATGTTGCGAGAGATGAAGGAGGCTGGGGTAATAAGTAGTGTTGAGCCACCCCCGTAGTGTTCGAGTTCGGTTCGGTTCGTCGAACACCCGTGTGTTCGCCGAACTGTTCGTCGAACTGTTCGTCGAACACCTTCGAACACCGTTAAAACCAATGGCAGGCAAACAAAAACACATAGAAACACATAGAAAACACCTTCAAAGGTGTCCAAAAGCTGACAAACTGCTCAGAAGACACAACACATGGAAAAGTGACAAGTACATATAGTCATGCGAAAATAAAAGAGGTGGAGGAGTAAAAGGAGGGGGAGACACAGATATAGGCATGTCATGCCCTTCTAAAATCCAAAAAGTGAGAAGCCGACACGGCCAGTCCGCTCCTGCCCGTGCCACCTCCGTGTCGCCGGGTTTGTGCCAGAGCCGCGGTGAACCCTGACGGCCAGCCCCCCTCTCCCAATACTGGTGCCTGTCCGCTGGTGGGTCGAGCGAGCCCCCCTGTGGTGGAGGCAGCTCTAAGCTTTTTAATTTAAATTGTCTCTCTAATTTGAATGAATACACTTTAAATCCATTTACAAGGATCTATTGGAGGGCAAGTCTCATGCCAGCAGCCGCGTAATTCCAGCTCCAGTAGCGTCCACTAAAGCTGCTGCAGTTAAAAAGTTTTTATAAGGATCGAGCTCGGTTGTCCACCGCAAGGCATCCTACTGCCAGTCCCAGCCCCTATGCCTTGGGGTGCCTCCTGATGCTCTTCACTGAGTATCCCATGGTCCCGAAGCATTTCCTTTGAAAAAATTAAGTGTCTAAACTACAGGTGGTGTAGCTTGCTTAACAGCCGGGATAATCCGCTGACTAGCAGACACTGCTACTAGGCACAAAGTATTTCCTGGGCTAGATGCAGTTAAAAATTTGTAATTAGATACTCTCGTTGGATGCTGAGAAAGCATTCCATAGAGTCTCCTGGCACGCCATATATGATTCTCTTAAAAAGCTTGGGGTAGGGGTCTAGGGGACCCTTTTATAGCCAAAATCACGGCCCTGTATCGCAATACGTCACCTAGGCTGAAGATAAATGGAACTGTAGCACCCTGAGGGCTCGGTTGCTACAGACGTATTGCACCTCACCCAGAGGTGTGATATCTCACTCTCAGGTAAGGATGGAGTGTGGATCAGGACCCGACACCTGCATGCATTACACCACATTGCCGTGGGGCAGGGCGACCAATATGCCCCTGAGATGGGCACGACAGTCCCTGTCCCTGGCTGGAGTGGGGGGAGGGAACACTGAGGAAGGGGAACCCTGTAGTGCAGGAGCAGGGAGGAAGCAGTTCCTGGGTGCATTGAGAAGGGAGTATAAAAGGTGGGCACCATCTTAGTTCAGTGCAGAGAAGTCTGAGCAGAAGTGGCAGGGAGCAGGGGCTCTGCATGAGCTCTGCTCCGGAGGCGGGCCTAGTAACAGAGGCCCAGGCCTGGAAGAGGGAGAAGGAAGGAAGAGGAGCGGAGAAGGCTCCAGGAACGAGGAATGAAGGGATCCCAGGGGTGCGGACGGGCGAGTCGCCACCGCACGCCCGAATCCACCTGCGTGGAGGGGTCAGGCCAAAGGGGGAGACCGGTCCCCGAACTAGTGGAGGCAGGAAACGACCCTCAGCTAGAAACCGGAGGCTCTGACATTTTATGTGGCGCAGCCCCTCGCTACACCCGCTAGGAAGGCACCACATAGGGTCAGGGAAACTGGCGCCAAGTTTACCAAGAGGAGGCCCGAGGCAGCCGGACAAAAGTGTTGGTAAGAAAGGCCAGACAAAGGACACACAAAGGGGGTCCTGTGAAGTGCTCCAAAGTTATCTGGGAGTTGTCTGAGCCCCTCACCTGGTGAGCACAGTACGACGTGGGCAGCCGTTACCTGCAGACGTGGTCTGGATAATAAGAACTGTGAGTAAAGGCCCTGGACTGCATCACTGACTCCGTGTCGTTACTGCTGCTGCCCTGCACCATCACCCCCATCCTCCGCATACACTGCCCTAAGGCTATACTCCTCCCGTGGGGAGTTATGCTACGCTCTGCTGCACCCACAACACCAGCCTCAGCGGTCTGCCCTGGAGCGGCGGTTCACTCTGACCGCAATCCACGGGTGGCGTAGTCGGACATTTAAACATCAAAACCACATAAATAGTTCCGCCACTGGTTTGACCGCCCTGAGCCACGGAACCGGGTCGCCGCCACGAAGACTACAACCACCAGCATCCACCAAAAAGGGTCCGGCTCCGGGTGTCCCAAGGCCCAGGGGGTGCGTCAGAACATTTTCATCACCTTTCACAATCACCAATGGGACAAGGCAGGGATGTCCTCTGTCCCCTCTCTTATACATCCTAGTGACGGAGCACCTGCTCTCATCAATTCGCCATAAACCCAATATTAGGTGGATTGAGGTGGGAGGCACCGAGTACAAGTGCTCTCTATTTGCTGATGATGTCCTAGTATATATCACTCAATCACATATATCCATCCATGCTGTTATGGCTGAAATAGATCACTTTGTTACATGGTAAAATTTTAAAATCAATGCAGCGAAGTCTGAGGCCCTCGATGTCTCCCTCCCTAAATCCATATAGGATTCCATCCAGTCCAACTTTCCCTTTGCCTGGCCCTCACAGGGTATCAAATACTTAGGAATTCCTATTCATAGAGACCTCTCCCATCTATGTTATCTTAATTTTGGGCCCTTTATTGAACAATTCCATACAGACCACGGTTGGCAAGTTAGAACTGTAAGATTCACTACGTGAACCGCTGGTGTTTTGTGGAAAAGCACATGTACACCGCGTTCCAAATTATTATGCAAAAAGTGTTTAGGAGTGATAAGGGAAGAATTTGTTTGTTTGTCAGTTAAACTCATTGATGGTGATGTGTGTCAGGGCTCTTTATATCACTGTAAGCAATTGCAGACACCTGTGCTAATTAGTTTGGCAGGTGTGTCCAATGAAAGGCAAGACTACTTAAGAAGGCTCTCTCACATTATTAAGCAGCCTACATTTTCTGCCAAAATGGGAAAGAAAAAGGATGTGTCGGCTGCTGAGAAGCAACAAATTGTGGAGTGTTTAGGTCAAGGCATGACTACAATCAACATTGTGCGATGATCACGATGAAGTGTCTTGGCAATCAAGAAGTATGTAGCTGATTCACAGTACACACGTGTGCGTGCTGATAAGGGCAAATTGAGGACTCTTTCCTACAGGCAATTACGTCAGGTTGAAAGAGCAGCGGCAAAAAAGCCTTGTCATAGCAGCAGACAAGTTTTTGAAGCTGCTTGTGCCTCCAACGTCCCCCGAACAACAAGATGCAGGGTCCTTCAGAGGTTTGCAGCTGTGCATACGCCATCCTGTCGACCTCCTCTATCCACTTCACACAAGCAGAAACGGCTCCAGTGGGCCAAACATTACATGAAGACTGATTTCAAAACTGTTTTGTTCACGGATGAGTGCCGTGCAGCGCTCGATGGTCCAGATGGATGGAGTGGAGGATGGCTGGTTGATGGACACCCCACGCAAACACGGCTACAGCGCCAACAAGGAGGAGGTGGAGTAATGTTTTGGGCTGGAATCATGGGGAGAGAGATTGTCGGCCCCTTTAGGATCCCTGAAGGCGCTAAAGATGAACTCCATAATGTATGTGGATTTTCTCAAACAGCACTTCCTGCCATGGTTCAAGAAGAAGAACCGTGTATTTCACAGCAAGATCATTTTTCTGCATGATAATGCACCATCTCATGCTGCACATAAAACATCTGCATCTCTGGCTGATATGGGCATAAAAGGGGACAAACTTATGGTGTGACCCCCATGCTCCCCTGACCTCTACCCCATTCAGAACCTTTGGAGCATCATTAAAAGGAGTGTCTATGATGGCGGGAGGCAGTTCACATCTAAGCAACAGCTCTGGGAGGGTATTCTGTCCTCATGCAAAACAATTGAAGCAGAAACCATCCAAAACCTGACAAATTCAATGGACGAGAGAGTTCAGAAGCTCCTTTTGAACAAAGGGTCCTATGTGAAAATGTAACATCACCTAGAATAAAGTTTTGAGTTGAAAACTGTTTGATTTCAGTTTCTAACAACCTGCTAATGCTTATAATTTCAAAAATGACCATTTTTTTGGTCTTTATTAAAATGAAAAGGTTGATCGAAAAGTTTGGGGGATCTAAGAGTGTGGCAACCCAGTAGTCATGATTACTTCGAATTCTGACAATATGAGGGTCATGCTGCAGGTAGTGCAGCAAGAAGGCACTTATGTGTCTTGCGCATCTCGGAGCCCCAAAATTATTTTCCGGGCTAGATGCAGCTAAAAATTATTTTTAATTTTAAATCTGGTGGAGCTTATTATAGATGGCCTAATAGGATCAGTGCTGCACACTGCTACAAAGCCCAAATTATTTTCCAGTCAAGATACAGATAAACATGATTAGTAATTTGAAAGCTTAAAACGTTTGGTAGGGTGATTTTAACCAATCAACAAGCTTTTACTCTCCCCAGGATGACACAGGGGTAGAAAAGTCGTTTCGGATCCATGATTTGTTCATCTTTATGAACGTGAGTCTGTCTACATTATCAGTGGAGAGCCGCGTGCGCTTATCTGTCAGCACACCACCAGCAGCGCTGAACACACGTTCAGACAGAACGCTGGCTGCGGGGCATGACAAGATCTCCAAGGCGTAAGTGGCTAGCTCCGGCCATTTATCCAGATTGGAAGCCCAAAAAGAGCAAGGGTCCAGTGACACAGTCGTGGCTTCAATGTTTACTTGGAGATACTCCTGTACCATCGTCTCTAGGCGTTGACTATGTGTCAGACTTCTTGTCTCCTGTGGCCTTGCAAAGGATGGGCTAAAAAAGTGGTGAAATGATTCCGCAAAATTGATGTTACCAGCAGATACTGTGGTTCTGTTACGGTTTGAGTGCTGAACACTTGACGGTCCCACGGTTGGCAAGTTGGAACTGTGAGATTCACTACGTGCACCACTGGTATTTTGTGGAAAAGCACATGTAAGATTCTGCAACAGTCTCTGCTGATACTCCTGCATGCGTGCATCCCTTTCTATGGCAGGAATAATTTCTGCAAATTTACTTTTGTACTGGGGATCTAACAGTGTGGCAACCCAGTAGTCAGGATTATTTCTAATTCTCACAATTCGAGGGTCATGTTGCAGGTAGTGCAGCAAGAAGGCACTCATGTGTGTTGTGCATCCAGGAGCACCAAGTCCCTGTTGTGTTGGTGGCGAGGTAACAATCATGCTTCCTTCCTCTGTCCTCTCCCCCCAACCTCGCACAACAGAAATGTGATCAAGGTCTCCCTCATCTGATGAGTCTTCCATCAGTTCGTCCTCCACTTCTTCCTGGGCTCCTGCACCTTCCTCACTAGTTTGGCTGCTACCATGCGCCCTGGTAAAACCATCTCCCCCACCCTCACATGCCTGCCGCCTTGGTGCTGCCGACCGTCTGGACCTTGCAGATGTTAGCCCTTCCGCATACAACTCCTCCTCCTCTACTTCCTCCACCTCCTCTTGTGCCACCACCTGACTCCGAATTCTGTTTAACATGTGCTCCAGCATGTAAATCACCGGAATAGTCATGCTGATAATGGCATCGTCAGCACTAAACATCTTCGTCGCCATTTCAAAACTGTGCAGAAGGGTGCATAGGTCCCTGATCTGAGACCACTCCTCCAGCGTGATTTGCCCCACCTCTGAATCTCGTTGGCCCAGGCTATACGTCAGAACGTATTGCACCAGGGCTTGTCGGTGCTGCCACAGTCGCTGCAACATGTGCAGAGTTGAATTCCACCGGGTAGGCACATCGCATTTTAGCCGGTGAAGTGGCAGGCCCAACGACTTCTGTAGAGATGTAAGTCGCTGAGCTGCGGGATGCGAACGGCGGAAGTGAGCACACAGCGACCGTGCCCTCTGCAGAAGGCCATCTAGTCTGGGATAGTGGGCTAAAAATTGCTGGACAACCAGGTTCAACACGTGAGCCATACAAGGCACGTGTGTGACATTGCCCCGGCGAAGGGCCGCACCCAGGTTTGCAGCATTGTCGCACACGGCCTTCCCTGGTTTCAGGTCCGGTGGAGATAACCATTCATGAAATTGGTTCTCCAGAGCTGACCACAACTCCTCAGCTGTGTGACTCACATTTCCCAGACATTTCAATGTAAAAACCGCCTGATGACGTTGAGCCCTACTGCCAGCATAGTAAGGAGGTGTGCAGGATCCCTTCTGCGCAGTTAGAAAGCTTGTGGCATGACCAGACAGGCTTTGGGTGCAGGTGGAAGACCGAGAGGAGGTTGAGGAGGCAGAAGCAGTGGAGGAACTTTGACATAAAGAGGATTGACGCACAACTCGTGGGGACGGCAAGACTTGGACAGCAGCCCCTTGTCCTGCTGTCACCATAGTTACCCAGTGCCCAGTCAGCGACATGTAACGCCCCTGTCCATGCCTACTCGTCCAAGTGTCTGTGGTGAAATGCACCCTGTCACACACAGAGTTTCTCAAAGAAGCGGTGATGTTGTGTGCGACATGCTGGTGGAGCGCAGGCACACCTTTCTTTGAGAAGTAGTGCCGACTGGGCATCTGGTACTGGGGCACTGCGACGGACATAAGGTCTCGAAAATCCTCTGTGTGCACCAGGCGGAAAGGCAGCATTTCTGTAGCCAAGAGCTTGCAGATGGTGAAATTCAACCTCTTAGCTTTCTCATGGCTAGGAGGAAATGGTCTTTTACTTGTCCACATCTGAGGGACCGAGGTCTGGCTATTGTGCTTAGACGGGGTTGATAAGGGTGTCCCCGGCAAACTGCCGGTCTGTGAGGAAGATGCAGGCGGACATGTTAGGTTGCCTTCATCCAAAGGTGGTGCTATCGATGTCGGACAGCGCTCAACACCAGCTGGTGTTACCACCTCCAAAGAAAATGATGACCTGCCAATCACGCTGGCTGTTGCGGGTAAAGAGGTGGCAGGTCTGCGCCCCAAAACAGGTGTGACTGCTGTCCCCCCAGTCACAGAGGATGAAGAGGCCGCGGATGCACAAGATATGGCAGACGGTGGTTGGCCCGGCCGGCTAGGCCGCATTGTAGCACACTGAGCTTCCCACTGCAACTTATGCTTCATGTCCATGTGCCGGTTCATGCATGAAGTACTCAAACTATGTATTTTTTGGCCTCTACTTAGCTTTTGCTGACAAATGTTACAGATAACACGATTTGGGTCATCTTTATCGATCTGAAAAAATGCCCAGGCTATGCAAGGCTTAGCACCCATGCGACCTGAAGAGCCACCACGACTTGTGGTGAGAGGCAGAGTTGTGTTTGAGGATGCAGTTGTTGACGTGCTTCCAGTACTACGTCTCTGTCCAGGAAGGCGCAACCTGACCTCGTCGTCACTAGCATCTTCCTCCACCTCCTCTGCTGACCTCATCTCTTGGCTGACTGTGGGTTGACAGTAAGTGGGATCTCCGACCTCATCACCCTGTGCGTTATCACACCCGTCGTCCTCAGAGCCAACCTGTTCCTGCCCTGACAAAAAACTAAAGTTGTCGCTCCAATCAGGTATTTGAGTCTTATCATCGTCTTCCTCATTGTCTCCACCAACAGGAGTTACAGTTTGGGAATGAGGGTCTACATTATGGTCAAAACCTTCTGCGTCTGGTCCTGGATCCGACTCATAAAGATTCTGGGCATCAGTGCAGATCATTTCCTCGTCTGGATTCACAGAAGCGCTGGAGTCGACCTCTGATTCCCAGGCTATAGTATGAGTAAACAGCTCTGCAGACTCAACCATCTGTTCTACCTCATACTCAGACGGGCAGCTGGAGATTTGGGAGCTGTGAGGAAGCAAGTGCGATTTGGGTGACACCTTTGAGGACTGGAGTATTTGTGATGTTGAAGTTGATGTGGAGGAGAGCCCACTTAAAGGAACACTTGATATCCGTTGAAGCACCTGCTGTTTTTGTGCCTCATCTGGAATTTGTAGCGATTGGCGTGGCCGTAAGAAAGGGATCTTATCACATTGTCCGCTAAAAGAAGTAGACATTTTAGTTTGGCTGGAAGATGGTCTTTCTTCTGCAGATGTTACTGTTGCTTTAACACCTACCCCACGGACACAACCTTTTTTCCCCTTCCCAACACGCCTATTCCCCTTTCCACCAGCAGCAGGCCTTTTTCCACTCATTTTGGTGGTTAACTAATTCACAACTCTGGAGTTGTTTGCACAAAAAAACAATGGATGGTAACCGAGCAGAGCTGAGTGGCCAAACTGTGGTATTAGGCCAAAACTATTGGCTGGGTTAGATGCAGAAAAAAATTATTTTGAATTTGCAGCCTGATGGAGGTCAGTATAGATGGACTAATAGAGAAAGTCCGACACACTACTAGAAGGCCAAATATTTTTTCAGAGGTAGATGCAGAAAAAAATATATTCAGTTTGCAACCTGATGGAGGTCAGTATAGATGGACTAATACAACAAGTCCCACACACAGCTAGAAGCCCAAATATTTTTTCAGAGGTACTGTAGATGCAGATAAAAATTATTTTTAATTTGCAACCTGATGGAGGTCAGTATAGATGGACTAATAGAGAAAGTCCGACACACTACTAGAAGGCCAAATATTTTTTCAGAGGTAGATGCAGAAAAAAATATATTCAGTTTGCAACCTGATGGAGGTCAGTATAGATGGACTAATACAACAAGTCCCGCACACAGCTAGAAGCCCAAATATTTTTTCAGAGGTACTGTAGATGCAGATAAAAATTATTTTTAATTTGCAACCTGATGGAGGTCAGTATAGATGGACTAATAGAGAAAGTCCGACACACTACTAGAAGGCCAAATATTTTTTCAGAGGTAGATGCAGAAAAAAATATATTCAGTTTGCAACCTGATGGAGGTCAGTATAGATGGACTAATACAACAAGTCCCGCACACAGCTAGAAGCCCAAATATTTTTTCAGAGGTACTGTAGATGCAGATAAAAATTATTTTTAATTTGCAACCTGATGGAGGTCAGTATAGATGGACTAATAGAGAAAGTCCGACACACTACTAGAAGGCCAAATATTTTTTCAGAGGTAGATGCAGAAAAAAATATATTCAGTTTGCAACCTGATGGAGGTCAGTATAGATGGACTAATACAACAAGTCCCACACACAGCTAGAAGCCCAAATATTTTTTCAGAGGTACTGTAGATGCAGATAAAAATTAGTTTTAATTTGCAACCTGATCGAGGTCAGTATAGATGGACTAATAGAGAAAGTCCGACACACTACTAGAAGGCCAAATATTTTTTCAGAGCTAGATGCAGAAAAAAATTATATTCAGTTTGCAACCTGATGGAGGTCAGTATAGATGGATTAATAGAACAAGACCCACACACAGCTAGAAGCCCAATATTTTTTCAGAGGTAGATGCAGAAAAAAATATATTCAGTTTGCAACCTGATGGAGGTCAGTATAGATGGACTAATAGAACAAGTCCCACACACTGCTAGAAGCCCAAATATTTTTTCAGAGGTACTGTAGATGCAGATAAAAATTAGTTTTAATTTGCAACCTGATGGAGGTCAGTATAGATGGACTAATAGAGAAAGTCCGACACACTACTAGAAGGCCAAATATTTTTTCAGAGGTAGATGCAGAAAAAAATATATTCAGTTTGCAACCTGATGGAGGTCAGTATAGATGGAATAATACAACAAGTCCCACACACAGCTAGAAGCCCAAATATTTTTTCAGAGGTACTGTAGATGCAGATAAAAATTAGTTTTAATTTGCAACCTGATGGAGGTCAGTATAGATGGACTAATAGAGAAAGTCCGACACACTACTAGAAGGCCAAATATTTTTTCAGAGCTAGATGCAGAAAAAAATTATATTCAGTTTGCAACCTGATGGAGGTCAGTATAGATGGACTAATAGAGAAAGTCCGACACACTACTAGAAGGCCAAATATTTTTTCAGAGGTAGATGCAGAAAAAAATATATTCAGTTTGCAACCTGATGGAGGTCAGTATAGATGGATTAATAGAACAAGACCCACACACAGCTAGAAGCCCAATATTTTTTCAGAGGTAGATGCAGAAAAAACTATATTCAGTTTGCAACCTGATGGAGGTCAGTATAGATGGACTAATAGAACAAGTCCCACACACTGCTAGAAGCCCAAATATTTTTTCAGAGGTACTGTAGATGCAGATAAAAATTAGTTTTAATTTGCAACCTGATGGAGGTCAGTATAGATGGACTAATAGAGAAAGTCCGACACACTACTAGAAGGCCAAATATTTTTTCAGAGGTAGATGCAGAAAAAAATATATTCAGTTTGCAACCTGATGGAGGTCAGTATAGATGGATTAATAGAACAAGACCCACACACAGCTAGAAGCCCAATATTTTTTCAGAGGTAGATGCAGAAAAAAATATATTCAGTTTGCAACCTGATGGAGGTCAGTATAGATGGACTAATAGAACAAGTCCCACACACTGCTAGAAGCCCAAATATTTTTTCAGAGGTACTGTAGATGCAGATAAAAATTAGTTTTAATTTGCAACCTGATGGAGGTCAGTATAGATGGACTAATAGAGAAAGTCCGACACACTACTAGAAGGCCAAATATTTTTTCAGAGGTAGATGCAGAAAAAAATATATTCAGTTTGCAACCTGATGGAGGTCAGTATAGATGGATTAATAGAACAAGACCCACACACAGCTAGAAGCCCAATATTTTTTCAGAGGTAGATGCAGAAAAAAATATATTCAGTTTGCAACCTGATGGAGGTCAGTATAGATGGACTAATAGAACAAGTCCCACACACTGCTAGAAGCCCAAATATTTTTTCAGAGGTACTGTAGATGCAGATAAAAATTAGTTTTAATTTGCAACCTGATGGAGGTCAGTATAGATGGACTAATAGAGAAAGTCCGACACACTACTAGAAGGCCAAATATTTTTTCAGAGGTAGATGCAGAAAAAAATATATTCAGTTTGCAACCTGATGGAGGTCAGTATAGATGAATTAATAGAACAAGACCCACACACAGCTAGAAGCCCAATATTTTTTCAGAGGTAGATGCAGAAAAAAATATATTCAGTTTGCAACCTGATGGAGGTCAGTATAGATGGACTAATAGAACAAGTCCCACACACTGCTAGAAGCCCAAATATTTTTTCAGAGGTACTGTAGATGCAGATAAAAATTAGTTTTAATTTGCAACCTGATGGAGGTCAGTATAGATGGACTAATAGAGAAAGTCCGACACACTACTAGAAGGCCAAATATTTTTTCAGAGGCAGATGCAGAAAAAAATATATTCAGTTTGCAACCTGATGGAGGTCAGTATAGATGGATTAATAGAACAAGACCCACACACAGCTAGAAGCCCAATATTTTTTCAGAGGTAGATGCAGAAAAAAATATATTCAGTTTGCAACCTGATGGAGGTCAGTATAGATGGACTAATAGAACAAGTCCCACACACTGCTAGAAGCCCAAATATTTTTTCAGAGGTACTGTAGATGCAGATAAAAATTAGTTTTAATTTGCAACCTGATGGAGGTCAGTATAGATGGACTAATAGAATGATGCTATGCCCAAAAGATTTTACTTCACTAGGTGCAGTAAAAAAATTGGTATTCTATACACAGGTGGTATATCTTGCAACACAGATAGGCTACTCCACTGACTAACACACTCTGCAATAGGCCAAAAAGGATTAGCTTTGCTAGATTCAGCCAAATGCTGTGAAAAAAACTTGCACAGCACTGGCACAGACCTGCCTGGCAAAAACTGATAGGAACTCATGTAACCTAGTCCTGAAAAGGACTGCAATTACAATTAGTCTTTACTCCCACAACCGATCTATTTAAGAGCACAGACCTCCCTGATAAAAGTCGTAGGAAATGCTGTAACCTAGTCCTTAAAAGGACTGCAATCACAACTATTCCCTACTCCCAAGCTATCTGTATATTTGTGCGAAAATTGGCTTGAAATTAACAAGGTATAGCGCACACAGCAACAGCGGTGCCGTCTAACACGCAGCTGCAGCAGTGAGAAAATGGTGGCGACGGGGAAAATGGCTTGGTCTTATAGGGCAAGGACATGTGACATACACTGCCAATGACACATGCCCTTGCTTGTGTGAAAAAAAGCACTTCGCTCCGTGTGTGCGCTGCTGATAGGCTGACAGATTGCACCTCCCCACTGTAAATGCGGGAAAGAGAAAAAAAAATGGAGATCTTCATTGTTCCTGCAGAGATCCATCCCCTGCCCCTCCCCCCACCCCGCTGTACACTCAAACTGCGTATTAACATTAATTTTCATCATTACTGAGAAAAAATCCAGTTATGATTTTGGTGCACGAACAGTTATCGAACATAACCTCGAACAGCCGAATTTTTCTCAAATTGTTCGTGTTCGCCGAACGGCTCGAACACCGCCCAAAACAGCTCGAATTTGAGATTGGCGAACAGTTCGAGTAGAACAACGCTCATCTCTAGTAATAAGAGACAGTTGTAGCCCCTGGGCAGCTCCATTAGTTCTTGTAAAGAAAAAGGATGGCACAATGAGAATGTGTGTAGAGTAGAGGCAAATTAACCGCATAACACATAAAGATGCATACCCGCTACCCAGGATAGAGGAGTCACTAGCTGCGTTAAAATCTGCTAATTATTTCTCTACTTTGGATCTTACTAGTGGGTATAGGCAGGTTCCTGTAGCAGAGGCGGATAAGGAGAAGACCGCATTCACCACCCCGATGGGCCTCAGCGAGTTCACCTACATGCCATTCGGGCTCTGCAACGCCCCAGGAACCTTCCAGCGGTTGATGGAGTGGGGTCTAGGGCATAAGAATTTCGAGACAGTCCTGCTGTACCTGGATGATGTCATAGTATACTCCAAGACATATGAGGATCATCTGAAGCACCTGGCGGAAGTGTTTGAAGCCCTGGCTGGCTTTGGCCTGAAGGTGAAGCCGTCTAAATGCCACCTGCTGAAGCCCAAAGTACAGTACTTAGGACATGTGGTAAGCGCTGACGGTGTAGCACCAGACCCCGATAAGATCACCGTAATCAAGGACTGGCCGAGACCTTCCACCATCAAAGAAGTGCGGCAGTTCCTCGGGTTGGTAGGCTACTACCGAAGGTTTATACCAGGCTTCACCAAGATGGCGGCACCCATGCAGGACCTCCTGATAGGCCAGTCCAGGAAGGCCAAGAACCAGAAACCACCATTCAAATGGGGCAAGCTGGAAGATGAGTCCTTCACCAGGTTGAAGATGACCCTAACAGGAGACGAGGTCCTGGCCTACCCTGATTATGGCCAACCCTTCATCCTTCACACGGACGCGAGGAACGTGGGACTAGGAGCGGTGCTGTCCCAGATCCAGCAAGGCAGAGAAAGGGTGATCGCCTACGCCAGCAGGAAGCTCCGGCCCACAGAAAGAAACCCAGAGAACTACAGCTCCTTCAAGTTGGAGTTTCTTGCCATCGTCTGGGCTGTGACTGAGAGCTTCAAACATTATCTCGCCTCTTCCAAATTCACTGTGTACACGGATAATAACCCGCTGACACACCTGGACACTGCAAAACTTGGTGCCCTGGAACAAAGATGGATGGTCCGACTGTCTAATTACGAATTCACCATCAAGTACCGGGCTGGGCACAAGAATGCAAACGCAGATGCGCTGTCCAGAATTCCTAACTTGCCAGACGAGGGAGAAGACCCAGAGGAGCTGGAAGAGATAGAAATCCCCGTGTTCCACCGCCATGGTAAAAAGCAGTGCTCCCATTGTGTGAAGAACAGGTGTTCATCCAACAGAGAAGCCACATTCAATCCATTGCCCCACCATGGATGGGCAGAAACACAAGACAGTGACCCGGCTGTTTTCCTAGTCAAAGAGTTGCCGACACAAGCTGACTCATACCCTGATTCAGATGCTCCAGAAGAGACCAAACAGCTGTGGAAAGAAAAGAGCAAGCTGTTCATCTATGAAGGGAAGCTGTGTCGAAGAACTGTCAACTCCCGGACACCTGAGCTGGTCTGGCAGGTGGTAGTCCCGAGGCGAGATGCGTCTATGGTCCTGGAAGCGTACCACGATGGAGCGGGACATTTTGGATGGAAGAAGCTGGAAGTCATGCTACGTGAACGGTTCTATTGGGTTGGCATGAGGAAAGCAGTCGAGAGGTGGCGTCGAGAATGCGGACCATGCAACCTGAGAAGAAAAGACCGTGACAGCCAGAGGGCTCCCCTGCAGCCCATCATCACCAAGCAGCGACTCGAACTGGTAGCCCTGGACCATGTGAAGCTATCCCCGAGCAGGTCAGGCTAAGTCTACGCTCTCACCATCGTAGACCACTACTCCCGGTTCCTGGTAGTAGTGAGAGTCAAGGACCAAACGGCTCAGACAGCAGCCAGAGCTTTCCAACAACACTTCTGCCGCCCGCATGGTTACCCAGAACGTGTGCTAACTGACCAAGGTCCGGCCTTCAAAGCAGAAGTATTCCAGGAATTCTGCAACCTGTACGGCTGCAAGAAGATCCGTACAACGCCTTATCATTCCCAGACCAACGAGATGTGTGAAAAGATGAATCAGGTGGTGATAGACCTACTGAAGACGTTGCCCCTGGAGGAACGCAGCCTGTGGCCAGAAAAGTTGCCAGACCTGGTGGATCTCTACAATCACATTCCAGTGAATTCCACCAACTGCACACCTGCTTACCTGATGAGAGCAAGACCTGGTAAGCTGCCCATCGATCTGGATATGGGAGTTCTGACACCAGAGGACACCTCACCAGATGCGGATTGAGATACTGAGCGGAAACTACAATACCGTAAGGTACAGGAAAGTGTTGAAAGAAGTCTGTCCCAAGCAAGAGAAAGGCAAGAGAGGACTTACAATCAACATGCACCAGCTGCCCCCTTGTCACCAGGAAAGCAAGTCCTAAAGAGAAAAAGGCAGCTCCATAAATTGGATGACCAGTGGGAAAAAGAGCCGTATACCATTCTACCATCAAGTCATGATAACACCAAGGTGTACCTCATAAGTAAGGATGGAGGAGAAACGACAGCAACAGTTTCCAGAGACCACCTGAAGAAATGTCCTGAGCAACTACAGCATGCTGAAGAAGGCCAAGGTATCCCTCAACCCGCAGAGGAAGTGGAAGAAATGGTCAGCACAGTACTCGGAGAATTTTCCCGGTCATGGACGCAAGTGAATAATGCCATTGTTGTGCCAGTCCTTACATTTATCCAACCAGCCCCTCAGGGAGCTGTAGAAGTCCCAGTAGAGTTGGAAGAACCATTGGCCCCAGAAACAGAAGATTCCTCATCGGCAGACCAGGAGAATCTACCCTCTGCTAGTAGCGAACCTGTCGTACCCACAGTAAGCCAAAGGATCCATGCGGAGCTGCCCAACCTACCAGAGACACCTCCAAACACCTGTAGTGTGGTGAACATTGAACCCAGCACACCAGGGGTAAATACAGGGGACCAAGGTAGAACACAGATAGACAGTGTGTTACGTAGATCTACCAGAAGCACCAGAGGTCAAATCCCTGCTCGCTGGAGGATTTAGATGTAACCCATAACTGTAGTATTGCAAATGTTGAAATGTTTTATATGTGTGTACTGATTATGTTTTTCCAGTTACCCGACAGGGTTCAAAGACTTTCAGGTTATGGACAGTGAGTAACCAAAAACTTGCCCTGTAAATAGTTGCACCTATAAAGTGCCCCCCTTGCAACAGACCGCGGAACAAAAATCTGTCTGGAGTGGTCCCACTTGTGGTCCAACTGGACTGCCTAAGCCTTGCAGCCACGCCCAAAGTCAACTTTGGGGTTTGTTTTGGACAGGTCCCCCATTCTACAACTGTACCTTGTTTGGGTGAAATGGACACCTGGTTACGGATGATACCGTGACCTATAAGGACTGTAATGCCTGTAAATATGTTCATGTATTGTTATTTCTATTGTTTATTGTTATCTGTTATATTTTTGCAAAATATGCTCATTCCCAGAGTATTGAAATTTACTAGGGGGGAATGTGGCACCCCAGAGGGTCTGGTTGCCACAGTGGTAGTAATACCATGTCTGGGAGCAAAGCAGGAGTTTCCTGGGCAGGAACACATTACATGCAACACCTCCTGCCCCAGACCAGATTGGGGAGGATCCTGCCCTTTATAACTGGATCTGGAGGCGGGGTTAGGGAGTCTGAGTCTAGAGTTCAGTGTGTGGAGTCAAGTAGGACATGAAGGAGTAAAGAGCCAGGGACTGGAGTTGGAGTTAGCTCGTCCTGGATAGTATCCACAGAGGACCGGACGCCGGAGTCTGACGCTGTGGGCATTGCATACCCAGCAGCAGATACCGCAGGGCAGGAGATTGCAGGTTTCCTGGCCCAACAGAAGCCCGGAGGCTCAGCCACACGAAAGGACCCGTACCGCCACAGAGGAGAGAGGAATACACAAGGCCCGAGTCGCCAGCCATACGGGTGAGTGCAGCACGTTACACTCAGGGACGTGGGCTACAACATGACTATAAGCGGGATAGCCCAAAAAGTATAGTCAGAACGGCAGGCCTACAGCTTCACCTGGCCAGGAGGACTCTAGGATTGTTCCCAGACTGATCAGGCCCTCATCACTAGCCGGTACTCCCGTTGGGGCCCATATAATTGCCAACAGTAAAGACCCAGGGACTGCACTGCAAAGACCCCATGTTGTCATTACTGATACCTTGCACTACCACCACCATCATCAATACACGCTGCCCTGAAGCTCCACTCTTCCTGTGGGGAGTTACATCACCTTGCTGCACATACCACCAGCTTCAGCGGACTGCTTCGCAGTGGCGGTTCCCAATAACCGCATTCCACAGGTGGCTTAGTCGGACTATACATAACAGATATACATAAACTACCCTTAGATTGACCACCTGGGTCACGAACCAGGTCACCGCCACGGTGACTACAACCCCCAGCATCTACAGGCTCTGGGTACCCCACGGCCCAGGGGGCGCATCACCGGCTGTTCATCTATAGAGAGAAGCTGTGCCAGAGGTACGTCAACCCTGAAACCCTTGAGATGGTATGGCAGATTGTAGTGCCCAAGACAGATATCCAGATGGTGTTGGAAGCCTACCACGATCAGGAGAGGCACTTTGGCTGGAAGAAGCTAGAAACCCTGCTGAAGTGTTGGTTTTATTGGGTAGGAATGCGCAGTTCCATTGAGAGGTGGTGCTGGAATTGTGTACCCTGTAGCCTCAGAAGAAATGACTACAGCAGCCAGAAGGCACCCCTGCAACCCATCAAGACAACTCGACCTTTGGAGATCGTGGCCATGGATCATGTCAAGCTGTCACCCAGCAGGTCAGGATATTCCTATGCCCTGACCATGGTGGATCACTACTCTCGGTTCCTGGTGGTCGCCCCCCGTCAAGGATCTAACGGCAGAAACTGCGGCGAAGACGTTTCAGGCGTACTTCTGCAGGCCCCATGGAAACCCGGAGCAGGTCCTGATGGATCAAGGCCCAGCCTTCGCGGCTGAATTGTTCAAGGAGTTCTGCCATCTGTACGGGTGTAAAAAGATCCAGACCACACCGTACCACCCCCAAACCAACGGTCTCTGTGAAAAGATGAATAACATCGTCATCGACCTGCTGAAGACCTTACCACTAGAGGAGAGAAATCAGTGGCCAGACGTACTACTTGACCTGGTAGATCTGTACAACCACATACCTGTGAGTTCCACCAATTGTACTCCAGCATATCTCATGCGAGCCAGACCCAGGAAGTTGCCCATGGACCTGGAGCTAGGTGTAGTGGAACCAGAAGCAGATATGTCCACTGAGGACTGGGACACGACAAGACAGGAGCAGTACAGAAGAGTACAGGCCTGTGTCGAAGACAGTCTCACTCATGTGAGGGACAAGCAGGAAGCAAACTACAATAAAAGTGCGCCCGCAGAACCCTTCACACCAGGAGAAGTGGTGTTAAAAAGAAAAAGGAGAAACCACAAACTTGATGACCAGTGGGAGAGAGAACCCTACACTGTGTTAAATTCAAGATTTGGTAACAGGAAAACCTGTCTAATTACTAAGAACGGAGGAAGAACGACTGCAATGCTATCTAGAGACCATCTGAAGTTATGTCCAGACCTGCTAAAGCCCCAAGAAGAAGTGCCTCTCACCGTACTGGAGGAGCCTAAAGAAGCAGTACTCCATACTGACTTAGGAGATTTCCCGGCAGATTGGCCTCAACTAGGAGGAGCAGTAATAATACCTGTGATCCACTTCTTTCAACAGGCAGAAGACCCTCCACAGCAAGTAGAGCCTGTAAGTGCTTCATAGAATCATAGAATGGTAGAGTTGGAAGGGACCTCCTGGGTCATCTGGTCCAACCCCCTGCTCAAAGCAGGATTCACTAGATCATCTCAGACAGATGTCTGTCCAGCCTCTGTTTGAAGACGTCCATTGAAGGGGAACTCACCACCTCTCGTGGCAGCCTGTTCCACTCATTAATCACCCTGTCAAAAAGTTTTTTCTAATATCTAATCTGTGTCTCCTCCCATTTAGTTTCATCCCATTGCTTCTAGTCTTTCCTTGTGCAAATGAGAATAAAGATGATCCTTCTACAATGTGACAGCCCTTGACATATTTGTAGACAGCTATTAAGTCTCCTCTCAGTCTTCTTTTTTGCAAGCTAAACATTCCCAAATCCTGCAAACATTCCTCATAGGACATGGTTTGCAGACCAGTCACCATTCTGGTCGCTCTTCTCTGAACTTGCTCCAGTTTGTCTATGTCTTTTTTAAAATGTGGTGCCCAAAACTGTACACAGTATTCCAGATGAGGTCTGACCAAAGAGGAGTAAAGACCGATAATGACTTCACGTGATCTAGACTGTATGCTTCTGTTAATACATCCCAGAATTGTATTTGCCTTTTTTGCTGCTGCATCACACTGTTGACTCATGTTCAGTCTATGATCTATTAGTATACCCAAGTCTTTTTCACATGTACTGTTGCTTAGCTCTATTCCTCCCATTCTGTATATGCTTTTTTCATTTTTATTGCCCAGATGTAGTACTTTGCATTTTTCCCTGTTAAAAACCATTCTGTTGGTTGCTGCCCACTGCTCCAGTTTATTTAGGTCTTTTTGAATCCTCTCTCTCTCTTCTCTAGTATTAGCTATCCCTCCTAGCTTTGTGTCATCAGCAAATTTAATCAGTTTACCCTCAATTCCTTCATCTAAATCATTGATAAAGATGTTGAACAATACAGGTCCCAGGACGGAGCCCTGTGGTACCCCACTTGAGACATTCATCCAGCTGGATGTGAAGCCATTTACAACCACCCTTTGAGTCCGATCACTAAGCCAGTTATGAATCCACCTAACAGTTGCCTGGTCCATTGCATACTTGGTCATTTTTTCAATAAGGATGGTGTGAGATACTTTGTCAAATGCTTTGCTGAAGTCAAGATATACCATATTTACAGCATTTCCCTGATCCACCCAGTCAGTGATTCTGTCATAGAAGGAAATTAAGTTAGTCTGACATGACTTGTTAGTTACAAACCCATGCTGACTCTGATTAATCACTTCATTCTTATCCATGTACTTACATACATGTTGTTTAATAATTTGTTCAAAGATCTTTCCTGGTATAGAAGTCAGACTCACCGGCCTATAGTTCCCTGGGTCCACCTTCTTCCCCTTTTTGAAGATAGGAACAACATTTGCTCTTCTCCAGTCTTCTGGGACTTCTCCTGTTCTCCAAGAATTTTCAAAGATTATGGAGAGTGGTTCTAAAATTTCTTCTACGATCTCCTTCAGTACTCTGGGGTGTAATTCATCTGGACCTGGAGACTTGAACTCATTTATGTTAGCTAAATATTCCCTCACAATCTTTCTGTTTACAGATAACTTGGATTCCTCTATTCCTTTAAAAGGACAGTGAAGATCAGTTGATGTTACATTTTCTTTCTGAGAGAAAACAGATGCAAAATAGGAATTAAAAAGTTCGGCCTTCTCAACATCCTCTCTTACCATTTCTCCATTTTCATCCTGTAAAAATCCTATAGCATCTTTGACTTTTCTTTTACTTTTGACATACCCCCAAAATCCTTTTTTATTGCTTTTGACTTCTCTTGCAAGCCTTAATTCATTGTCAGCTTTAGCTAACCTGATACGTGCCCTACAGGATCTGCAGACTGCATTATAATCTTCTTTAGATATGCCTCCCTCTTTCCATTTAATAAACATTTCTTTCTTTCTTTTTAGCATGTGTTTAAGTTCTGTGTTCATCCATCCTGGTTTCCTTAAATGCTTCCCATTCTTCCTACTTTTCGGGATTGTTAACGATTGTGCTTTGAGAATCTCATTTTTAAAAATTTCCCATCCTTCCTGGACATTTTTGTCCTTAAGGACATCCAGCCATTGGATCCCTCCTATTCTCTTGCTGAGTCTCTTAAAATCTGCCTTTCTAAAATCTAACCTTGAAGTTTGAGTCTTCACATGTCTTCCTCCTCTAGTTATCCAAAATTCTATAATAGCATGATCGCTGCCTCCTAGGGTCCTAGCCACCTTTACCTCCTCAACCATTTCCTCCCTGTTTATAAGGATTAGATCCAAAGTAACAGATCCCCTTGTTTTCTCCCCTACCTTTTGGAAGATAAAGTTGTCAGCAAGAGAGGATAAGAATTTGCTTGACCTGTTAGTTTTACTTGAGAGAGATTCCCAACAAATGTCTGGATAGTTGAAATCTCCCATGACCACTACGTCATATTTTTTGGAGAACTTGGTCATTTGATACATAAAGAGTTCATCCATATCTTCAGCTTGCCCAGGTGGCCTGTAGTAAATGCCTACAATGGTGTCCTTTCCGTTGTTCTCTCCTTGTATTCTTACCCAAACAGTTTCCACAGAACTCCCAGTCTCTGAAGCTTCAATCTCTGTGCAGATATACGCTTTTCTAACATACAATGCAACACCTCCTCCTCGTTTATCAAGTCTGTTTCTTGCAAATAAGTTGTATCCTTTTAGCCTTTTATTCCAATCATGTGTATCGTCCCACCAAGTTTCAGTGATTCCAATGACATCATATTCCTTTTCCTGCATTAGTAGTTCCAATTCTCCTTGTTTGTTGCCCATGCTTTGTGCATCTGTATAAAAACATTTTAGTTTGTGATTGGTTTCTCTTCCTCCCATATTTTTATTATTTAGATTTTTTTGTCTTTGTTCTTCTTTTCCACTTCCAGTAGCAGAGATCTCAATAGTATTTGTCAGCTGTATGGCTTTTTCTGGCCTTTTGCTTCCCTTCCCACATTGTTCTAGTTTAAAGCTCTTCTGATGAGTGTAGCAAGGCGACTTCCAAATACATGTTTTCCAGTCTTCGTAAGGTGCACCCCATCTCTAGCAAGTAGTCCATCGTATAGGTAATTCATTCCGTGATCCAGAAATCCAAATCCTTGTTGACGGCACCATCGACGTAGCCAGTTGTTCACCTGTAGAATCTTATTCCACCTCATTGTTCCATGGCCATCCACTGGGAGGATGGATGAGAAGACCACCTGCGCTCCCAATTCTTTCACTTTCTTGCCTAAGTCTTCAAAGTCACTGCAGATGGTTTCCAGGTCTTTTCCTGCGGTGTCATTTGTCCCCACATGTATTAGCAGGAATGGGTAGTGATCTGTAGGTCTGAAGAGTCTTGATATTCTGTCAGACACATCTTTAATTTTTGCTCCTGGAAGACAGCACATTTCTCTTGAGGTTATGTCTGGTCTGCAGATAGCGGCCTCTGTTCCTCTTAACAGGGAATCCCCCATGACCACCACTCTCCGTTTTTTCTTCACAACATTATTCTTTCTCCATCCAGGAGGATTCTGAGGGCTTACAAGGTTATTCATTGCTGGCAAAGTCTTATTTTGCTGTATTTCTTCATGGTTCTCCTGCGTGAGAGCCTGGTACTGGTTCCTGAGCAGTATGGGTGCTGACTGCCTCTCGATCCTCCTGCTTCTGTGGGTCACATGCTTCCATTCCTCTGTTTCGTCAGGTGCAGTTCGAATTTCTTCTCTTTCTGAATCATGAAGAGATAATTCTGCTCTGTCTAAGAACTCTTCACCTTCCTTAATGATTTTCAAGGTAGTTAACCTCTCTTCTAGATTTCGCAACTTTTCCTCCAACAGGGACACAAGCTTGCATTTCTGGCATGTGAAGTTTTGCTTTTCCACTGGCAAGTCTGTGAACATGTAGCAGGATATGCAGCTCACCAAATGGCTCCTGGACTCTTCCATGTTCTTATTGTTAATGTTCTGAAAACCGGCGCGCGGTTTACCGATGTCCTCTTTTCAGCTCCAACAGCCAAAATCCAGTGTTCTTTGAGCTCATGGAGACTCTTCACTTACCCCAAAATGCAGTGGGAATATGCAAATTATCTCCTCAGGACTCCTCCCCTGGTTTACCGATGTCCTCTTTTCAGCTCCAACAGCCAAAATCCAGTGTTCTTTGAGCTCGCGGAGACTCTTCACTTACCCCAAAATGCAGTGGGAATATGCAAATTATCTCCTCAGGACTCCTCACCTGGTTTACCGATGTCCTCTTTTCAGCTCCAACAGCCAAAATCCAGTGTTCTTTGAGCTCGCGGAGACTCTTCACTTACCCCAAAATGCAGTGGGAATATGCAAATTATCTCCTCAGGACTCCTCCCCTGGTTTACCGATGTCCTCTTTTCAGCTCCAACAGCCAAAATCCAGTGTTCTTTGAGCTCGCGGAGACTCTTCACTTACCCCAAAATGCAGTGGGAATATGCAAATTATCTCCTCAGGACTCCTCCCCTGGTTTACCGATGTCCTCTTTTCAGCTCCAACAGCCAAAATCCAGTGTTCTTTGAGCTCGCGGAGACTCTTCACTTACCCCAAAATGCAGTGGGAATATGCAAATTATCTCCTCAGGACTCCTCCCCTGGTTTCAGAAGAGCCTGCTCAAGAAGAATCCCCGGTTGGAGCAGAGCAAGAAGGCCCAGCCAATGGTATACTTGCCAGTCCCTTAGAGAGGTTAAGGCAACCCTGCAGTTCCCCAGCACTTAGAACTGACAGAATGGGAGGTAGTGCAAATACTAGTGCCTCATGCATCCCAGTACCACGTAGGTCGACACGTAGCACACGAGGTCAGACCCCTGTCAGATACAGAGAGTAAAGAAGGAACCTCTGACAGAGTAAATAGTGCCCCTGGGGTATTATGTTGTGTATTTTCATGTATGTATTTTTTAACTTGTGTTTTGCTTTATAATGGACAATTTAAGTGAAATGGACACTTTTCCTTGTTGCCTTTAGTTACCCGTAAGGGTACATACAGAACTTAGTGGCTGAGGAGTATGTGCAGCCCAAAAACTGATTCTTGTAAATAATTGCACTCCCTGGAGTGCCCCTTTATGTGACCTCAGAAGAAAAACCTGTCTGGAGTGACACTAACGGAGGTCCAACTCAGGATCGCCATGCCCTGCAGCCACCCCAGGGCCTACGTTGAGGGTTTGGGACAGGTCCCTCAAGCTATCAAATACTAGAGATGGACATCCTGTCAGGGAACCTCACCAAAAGAGACTTGAATTCTGAGGTTGCTTATTGTACATATGTCTATTTATTATTTATAATGTTTATTAGGTAACGTTCAAGCAAGTGCCTCCCATAAAGGGAAGATTGTTATTATTGTTGTTATAAAAAGTACTTCAGTCCGGGAGTACTGAGCTTTGCTAGGGGGGAATGTGGCGCCCTGCTGTGCATTGGTGCCACAGATCCTAGAGGGGTGCATGAACAGATTCTTCCACAAGAGACCCTCATAGCATACACACACCTCCACCTTCCACCTCAGACCACCAGAGGGAGCCGTTAGGGATATAAAAAGGGAAGGTGGAGTTAGGCAGTCAGTCTGGAGAACAGTTTCCTCCGGGACAGAGCTAGTTCCAGTCTGTGAGGATCCAGTCTGTAGAAGGAAGCCTGTGGAGAGGAGCTCCTGCAGTAGCCATCCTGCAGTGGAGCATAGTCCAGACTCATTGAGCTCAGGTAGTGAGCCCAAGGCGTGCCGACGCCATAAGAGCGGTGAAGAGTAGCGAGGCCTACTGCCAGTGTGAAGCCTAGTGAGGGCCCCGAGCAGGCCGAAGGCAAGAGGAGTAAGCGAGCTACATAGGGGGCAGAGGAGCTTAACCAGCTCACCCCACAAGCATTTACCGGACACCGGGTCCGTGTCTGCAAGGATCTCTAGGACCAGCAGAAACAACTGGGATCCCTGGCGAACTACATGTCCCAGGAATACCAAAAACTGACCGTAATACCAGGGTCAGGAGTCACTGAGGCCCAAGAAACCAGGGAGTGTGAACTCCAACAGAAGGCCCTACCACCAGGTCAGCAGGTGCAAGACAGAGACCAAGTTAGGCCTAGCTTCAGGCAGGTCATAAACTTACTAGGAAAAGGCAAGAAACAGGAGGCCCCACACCCGCTCACTGGGGAGAGTCCTGAAATGCACCCTTCACCCTACAGTACCCCGGATCGTGCCTGAAAACACCACAAGTAAAGGTACTGAAGTGAACTGTCGTGTGTGTGCCTATTCTTCCTTTGACCCGGCTGGGTCCCCTCTGTCCTGCATCCCTTCTCCTACGCTGCCCTGAGGCCCCGCTTCACCTGTGGGGAGCAGAACCAACTAAGCTGCCCGACCACCGGCCTCAGAGGACTGTAGCAGCGCTGGTGAGTCTCACCAGACACCACAGGTGGCGTCACGAACTTTCCCCTTTTCCCATACACCTTTCCCCCAATTCCTTGCTTTTTTTAAGAGTGACCCCAGGGTACGGCCCCGGGAGCCGGCCACCACGGCATCCCCCAAAACTAACAGCAAGGCCCGGGCGCCGAGTCCCCATCCCTTGGGGGCGCCACAAATGTTCATCACAATTTTCAGATTTATATTTTTAAAATAATTAGAAAACCATGTGTCATTTCCTTTACACTTCATAAATACTTGCTATTTTATGTTGGTATATCACATATAATCCCAATCAAATACATTTAAGTTTGTGGTTGAAATATGAAAAAATGTGGAAAGGTTTGACTAGCCCAGGGGATGGGGATGAGTCGGTACCCGGGCCTTTGCCTCGCCTTGGTGATGTCGCGGTGGTCGGCTCCCGGGCCCGTACCCCGGGGTCACTCTTTAAAAGGGTGGATATTTGTTTATTTTATAAAAGTTTGTGACGCCACCTGTGGTTTCTGGTGAGAATCACCAGTGCTGCGGCAGCCCACTGACGCCGGTGATAAGGCAGCTCGATGGTATAGCTCCCCACAGGTGGAGCTTGGCCTCAGGGCAGCGTACGGAGAGGGGGATGCAGGACAGGCGAGACCCAGCCGGGTCAGAGCAAGAATGGGGACGGACACGATAGTCACTTCAGTACCTTTTACTGATGGAAAATCAGGCACATCCCGGAGCACTGTAGGGTGAAGGGTGCATATCAGGATCCTCCCCAATGAGCAGGTGTAGGGCCTCCTGTTTCTTGCCTCTGCGTAGTAAGTTTTTGACCTGCCTGGAGCTAGGCCTAACTTGGTCTCTGCCCTGCGCTGGCTGACCATGTGGTAGGACCTTTTCTCGGGGTACACGCTCTTCAGCTTGCGGGGCCTATGAGTCTCCTGGCTCTGTTACGTATCAGCACTTTAGCAATCCTGGGACTTGTAGTTCTCCAGGGATTCCGGTTATACCTTACTGGGTAGTAGAGATCCCGGCAAGCTTCGGACCCGGTGTCCGGTAAATTATTCGGAGTGAGCTAGGTAAGCTCCTCTGCCCCCTATGTACTAACTCTCCACTAGAGATGAGCGTTGTTCTACTCGAACTGTTCGCCAATCTCAAATTCGAGCTGTTTTGGGCGGTGTTCGAGCCGATCGGCGAACACGAACAATTTGAGAAAAATTCGGCTGTTCGAGGTTATGTTCGATAACTGTTCGTGCACCAAAATCATAACTGGATTTTTTCTCAGTAATGATGAAAATTAATGTTAATACGCAGTTTGAGTGCACAGCGGGGTGGGGGAGGGGCAGGGGATGGATCTCTGCAGGAACAATGAAGATCTCCATTTTTTTTTTCTCTTTCCCGCATTTACAGTGGGGAGGTGCAATCTGTCAGCCTATCAGCAGCGCACACACGGAGCGAAGTGCTTTTTTTCACACAAGCAAGGGCATGTGTCATTGGCAGTGTATGTCACATGTCCTTGCCCTATAAGACCAAGCCATTTTCCCCGTCGCCACCATTTTCTAACTGCTGCAGCTGCGTGTTAGACGGCACCGTTGTTGCTGTGTGCGCTATACCTTGTTAATTTCAAGCCAATTTTCGCACAAATCTACAGATAGCTTGGGAGTAGGAAATAGTTGTGATTGCAGTCCTTTTAAGCACTAGGTTACAGCATTTCCTACGACTTTTATCAGGCAGGTCTGTGCTCTTAAATAGATAGATTGTGGGAGTAAAGACTAATTGTAATTGGAGTCCTTTTCAGGACTAGGTTACATCAGTTCCTATCAGTTTTTGCCAGGCAGGTCTGTGCCAGTGCTGTGCAAGTTTTTTTCACAGCATTTGGCTGAATCTAGCAAAGCTAATCCTTTTTGGCCTATTGCAGAGTGTGTTAGTCAGTGGAGTAGCCTATCTGTGTTGCAAGATATACCACCTGTGTATAGAATACCAATTTTTTTACTGCACCTAGTGAAGTAAAATCTTTTGGGCATAGCATCATTCTATTAGTCCATCTATACTGACCTCCATCAGGTTGCAAATTGAATATAATTTTTTTCTGCATCTAGCTCTGAAAAAATATTGGGCTTCTAGCTATGTGTGGGACTTGTTGTATTAGTCCATCTATACTGACCTCCAACAGGTTGCAAACTGAATATATTTTTTTCTGCATCTACCTCTGAAAAAATATTGGGCTTCTAGCTGTGTATGGGACTTGTTCTATTAATCCATCTATACAGACCTCCATCAGGTTGCAAACTGAATATATTTTTTTCTGCATCTACCTCTGAAAAAATATTGGCCTTCTAGCTGTGTGTGGGACTTGTTGTATTAGTCCATCTATGCTGACCTCCATCAGGTTGCAAACTGAATATATTTTTTTCTGCATCTACCTCTGAAAAAATATTGGGCTCCTAGCTGTGTGTGGGACTTGTTCTATTAATCCATCTATACAGACCTCCATCAGGTTGCAAACTGAATATATTTTTTTCTGCATCTACCTCTGAAAAAATATTGGGCTTCTAGCTGTGTGTGGGACTTGTTGTATTAGTCCATCTATACTGACCTTCATCAGGTTGCAAACTGAATATATTTTTTCTGCATCTACCTCTGAAAAAATATTGGGCTTCTAGCTGTGTGTGGGACTTGTTCTATTAATCCATCTATACAGACCTCCATCAGGTTGCAAACTGAATATATTTTTTTCTGCATCTACCTCTGAAAAAATATTGGGCTTCTAGCTGTGTGTGGGACTTGTTGTATTAGTCCATCTATACTGACCTCCATCAGGTTGCAAACTGAATATATTTTTTTCTGCATCTACCTCTGAAAAAATATTGGGCTTCTAGCTGTGTGTGGGACTTGTTCTATTAATCCATCTATACAGACCTCCATCAGGTTGCAAACTGAATATATTTTTTTCTGCATCTACCTCTGAAAAAATATTGGGCTTCTAGCTGTGTGTGGGACTTGTTGTATTAGTCCATCTATACTGACCTCCATTAGGTTGCAAATTAAAAATAATTTTTATCTGCATCTACAGTACCTCTGAAAAAATATTTGGGCTTCTAGCAGTGTGTGGGACTTGTTCTATTAGTCCATCTATACTGACCTCCATCAGGTTGCAAATTGAATATAATTTTTATCTGCATCTAGCTCTGAAAAAATATTTGGCCTTCTAGCAGTGTGTGGGACTTTCTCTATTAGTCCATCTATACTGACCTCCATCAGGTTGCAAATTGAATATAATTTTTATCTGCATCTAGCTCTGAAAAAATATTTGGCCTTCTAGCAGTGTGTGGGATTTTCTCTATTAGTCCATCTATACTGACCTCCATTAGGTTGCAAATTAAAAATAATTTTTATCTGCATCTACCTCTGAAAAAATATTTGGGCTTCTAGCTGTGTGTGGGACTTGTTCTATTACTCCATCTATACTGACCTCCATCAGGTTGCAAACTGAATATATTTTTTTCTGCATCTACCTCTGAAAAAATATTGGGCTTCTAGCTGTTTGTGGGACTTGTTGTATTAGTCCATCTATACTGACCTCCATCAGGTTGCAAATTAAAAATAATTTTTATCTGCATCTACAGTACCTCTGAAAAAATATTTGGGCTTCTAGCTGTGTGTGGGACTTGTTCTATTAGTCCATCTATACTGACCTCCATCAGGTTGCAAATTGAATATAATTTTTATCTGCATCTAGCTCTGAAAAAATATTTGGCCTTCTAGCAGTGTGTGGGACTTTCTCTATTAGTCCATCTATACTGACCTCCATCAGGTTGCAAACTGAATATATTTTTTTTCTGCATCTACCTCTGAAAAAATATTGGGCTTGTAGCTGTGTGTGGGACTTGTTCTATTAATCCATCTATACAGACCTCCATCAGGTTGCAAACTGAATAAAAAATTTTTCTGCATCTACCTCTGAAAAAATATTTGGGCTTCTAGCTGTGTGTGGGATTGTTCTATTAGTCCATCTATACTGACCTCCATCAGGTTGCAAATTGAATATAATTTTTTTCTGCATCTAACCCAGCCAATAGTTTTGGCCTAATACCACAGTTTGGCCACTCAGCTCTGCTCGGTTCCCATCCATTGTTTTTTTGTTCAAACAACTCCAGCGTTGTGAATTAGTTAACCACCAAAATGAGTGGAAAAAGGCCTGCTGCTGGTGGAAAGGGGAATAGGCGTGTTGGGAAGGGGAAAAAAGGTTGTGTCCGTGGGGTAGGTGTTAAAGCAACAGTAACATCTGCAGAAGAAAGACCATCTTCCAGCCAAACTAAAATGTCTACTTCTTTTAGCGGACAATGTGATAAGATCCCTTTCTTACGGCCACGCCAATCGCTACAAATTCCAGATGAGGCACAAAAACAGCAGGTGCTTCAACGGATATCAAGTGCTTCTTTAAGTGGGCTCTCCTCCACATCAACTTCAACATCACAAATACTCCAGTCCTCAAAGGTGTCACCCCAATCGCACTTGCTTCCTCACAGCTCCCAAATCTCCAGCTGCCCGTCTGAGTATGAGGTAGAACAGATGGTTGAGTCTGCAGAGCTGTTTACTCATACTATAGCCTGGGAATCAGAGGTCGACTCCAGCGCTTCTGTGAATCCAGACGAGGAAATGATCTGCACTGATGCCCAGAATCTTTATGAGTCGGATCCAGGACCAGACGCAGAAGGTTCTGACCATAATGTAGACCCTCATTCCCAAACTGTAACTCCTGTTGGTGGAGACAATGAGGAAGACGATGATGAGACTCAAATACCTGATTGGAGCGACAACTTTAGTTTTTTGTCAGGGCAGGAACAGGTTGGCTCTGAGGACGACGGGTGTGATAACGCACAGGGTGATGATGATGAGGTTGGAGATCCCACTTACTGTCAACCCACAGTCAGCCAAGAGATGAGGTCAGCAGAGGAGGTGGAGGAAGATGCTAGTGACGACGAGGTCAGGTTGCGCCTTCCTGGACAGAGACGTAGTACTGGAAGCACGTCAACAACTGCATCCTCAAACACAACTCTGCCTCTCACCACAAGTCGTGGTGGCTCTTCAGGTCGCATGGGTGCTAAGCCTTGCATAGCCTGGGCATTTTTTCAGATCGATAAAGATGACCCAACTCGTGTTATCTGTAACATTTGTCAGCAAAAGCTAAGTAGAGGCCAAAAAATACATAGTTTGAGTACTTCATGCATGAACCGGCACATGGACATGAAGCATAAGTTGAAGTGGGAAGCTCAGTGTGCTACAATGCGGCCTAGCCGGCCGGGCCAACCACCGTCTGCCATATCTTGTGCATCCGCGGCCTCTTCATCCTCTGTGACTGGGGGGACAGCAGTCACACCTGTTTTGGGGCGCAGACCTGCCACCTCTTTACCCGCAACAGCCAACGTGATTGGCAGGTCATCATTTTCTTTGGAGGTGGTAACACCAGCTGGTGTTGAGCGCTGTCCGACATCGATAGCACCACCTTTGGATCAAGGCAACCTAACATGTCCGCCTGCATCTTCCTCACAGACCGGCAGTTTGCCGGGGACACCCTTATCAACCCCGTCTAAGCACAATAGCCAGCCCTCGGTCCCTCAGATGTGGACAAGTAAAAGACCATTTCCTCCTAGCCATGAGAAAGCTAAGAGGTTGAATTTCACCATCTGCAAGCTCTTGGCTACAGAAATGCTGCCTTTCCGCCTGGTGGACACAGAGGATTTTCGATACCTTATGTCCGTCGCAGTGCCCCAGTACCAGATGCCCAGTCGGCACTACTTCTCAAAGAAAGGTGTGCCTGCGCTCCACCAGCATGTCGCACACAACATCACCGCTTCTTTGAGAAACTCTGTGTGTGACAGGGTGCATTTCACCACAGACACTTGGACGAGTAGGCATGGACAGGGGCGTTACATGTCGCTGACTGGGCACTGGGTAACTATGGTGACAGCAGGACAAGGGGCTCCTGTCCAAGTCTTGCCGTCCCCACGAGTTGTGCGTCAATCCTCTTTATGTCAAAGTTCCTCCACTGCTTCTGCCTCCTCAACCTCCTCTCGGTCTTCCACCTGCACCCAAAGCCTGTCTGGTCATGCCACAAGCTTTCTAACTGCGCAGAAGGGATCCTGCACACCTCCTTACTATGCTGGCAGTAGGGCTCAACGTCATCAGGCGGTTTTTACATTGAAATGTCTGGGAAATGTGAGTCACACAGCTGAGGAGTTGTGGTCAGCTCTGTAGAACCAATTTCATGAATGGTTGTCTCCACTGGACCTGAAACCAGGGAAGGCCGTGTGCGACAATGCTGCAAACCTGGGTGCGGCCCTTCGCCGGGGCAATGTCACACACGTGCCTTGTATGGCTCACGTGTTGAACCTGGTTGTCCAGCAATTTTTAGCCCACTATCCGAGACTAGATGGCCTTCTGCAGAGGGCACGGTCGCTGTGTGCTCACTTCCGCCGTTCGCATCCCGCAGCTCAGCGACTTACATCTCTACAGAAGTCGTTGGGCCTGCCACTTCACCGGCTAAAATGCGATGTGCCTACCCGGTGGAATTCAACGCTGCACATGTTGCAGCGACTGTGGCAGCACCGACAAGCCCTGGTGCAATACGTTCTGACGTATAGCCTGGGCCAACGAGATCCAGAGGTGGGGCAAATCACGCTGGAGGAGTGGTCTCAGATCAGGGACCTATGCACCCTTCTGCACAGTTTTGAAATGATTAGAAAAAAATTTAAGAAAAAATATATGTGTGAATGTGTCTATTATGTCATAGAACCTATATATGTGACACATAAACTAGATATAGTATAAAATATAACATTTATTGATGATAATTTAAAAATACATAATAAGAAATGGGGAAAGGAATCACAAAAGAGAAAAAGGGCCACACAGGTAAGTATCAGCAGTACTCAGATGAACATGCGCAAAAATGACAAGAATGTCTCAACCAATTCTCCACATGAAGTGTTAAAGTATTATATATGCAGGTAATAAAGTGGAACAGTGATAAAGTGCAATGTGCTGATATACTTCCCACAATATTAAATGTATAGAGAATAACAGACAAAATGAGAATGGTGTACAAAGATTAGACATATGTTACATGCTAGGCTGGTACTGACCCGAGAGGCCTGGATCCAACGCGCGTTTCGCCGGAGCTTTCACAAGGATAACAAGGATATCCTTGTGAAAGCTCCGGCGAAACGCGCGTTGGATCCAGGCCTCTCGGGTCAGTACCAGCCTAGCATGTAACATATGTCTAATCTTTGTACACCATTCTCATTTTGTCTGTTATTCTCTATACATTTAATATTGTGGGAAGTATATCAGCACATTGCACTTTATCACTGTTCCACTTTATTACCTGCATATATAATACTTTAACACTTCATGTGGAGAATTGGTTGAGACATTCTTGTCATTTTTGCGCATGTTCATCTGAGTACTGCTGATACTTACCTGTGTGGCCCTTTTTCTCTTTTGTGATTCCTTTCCCCATTTCTTATTATGTATTTTTAAATTATCATCAATAAATGTTATATTTTAAACTATATCTAGTTTATGTGTCACATATATAGGTTCTACAGTTTTGAAATGGCGACGAAGATGTTTAGTGCTGACGATGCCATTATCAGCATGACTATTCCGGTGATTTACATGCTGGAGCACATGTTAAACAGAATTCGGAGTCAGGTGGTGGCACAAGAGGAGGTGGAGGAAGTAGAGGAGTTGTATGCGGAAGGGCTAACATCTGCAAGGTCCAGACGGTCGGCAGCACCAAGGCGGCAGGCATGTGAGGGTGGGGGAGATGGTTTTACCAGGGCGCATGGTAGCAGCCAAACTAGTGAGGAAGGTGCAGGAGCCCAGGAAGAAGTGGAGGACGAACTGATGGAAGACTCATCAGATGAGGGAGACCTTGATCACATTTCTGTTGTGCGAGGTTGGGGGGAGAGGACAGAGGAAGGAAGCATGATTGTTACCTCGCCACCAACACAACAGGGACTTGGTGCTCCTGGATGCACAACACACATGAGTGCCTTCTTGCTGCACTACCTGCAACATGACTCTCGAATTGTGAGAATTAGAAATAATCCTGACTACTGGGTTGCCACACTGTTAGATCCCCGGTACAAAAGTAAATTTGCAGAAATTATTCCTGCCATAGAAAGGGATGCACGCATGCAGGAGTATCAGCAGAGACTGTTGCAGAATCTTACATGTGCTTTTCTACAAAATACCAGTGGTGCACGTAGTGAATCTCACAGTTCCAACTTGCCAACCGTGGGACCGTCAAGTGTTCAGCACTCAAACCGTAACAGAACCACAGTATCTGCTGGTAACATCAATTTTGCGGAATCATTTCACCACTTTTTTAGCCCATCCTTTGCAAGGCCACAGGAGACAAGAAGTCTGACACATAGTCAACGCCTAGAGACGATGGTACAGGAGTATCTCCAAGTAAACATTGAAGCCATGACTGTGTCACTGGACCCTTGCTCTTTTTGGGCTTCCAATCTGGATAAATGGCCGGAGCTAGCCACTTACGCCTTGGAGATCTTGTCATGCCCCGCAGCCAGCGTTCTGTCTGAACGTGTGTTCAGCGCTGCTGGTGGTGTGCTGACAGATAAGCGCACGCGGCTCTCCACTGATAATGTAGACAGACTCACGTTCATAAAGATGAACAAATCATGGATCCGAAACGACTTTTCTACCCCTGTGTCATCCTGGGGAGAGTAAAAGCTTGATGAGTGGTTAAAATCACCCTACCAACCGTTTTAAGCTTTCTAATTACTAATCATGTTTATCTGTATCTTGGCTGGAAAATAATTTGGGCTTTGTAGCAGTGTGCAGCACTGATTCTATTAGGCCATCTATAATAAGCTCCACCAGATTTAAAATTACTAATCATGTTTATCTGTATCTTGACTGGAAAATAATTTGGGCTTTGTAGCAGTGTGCAGCACTGATCCTATTAGGCCATCTATACTAAAGCTTCACCAGATTTAAAATTAATAATAATTTTTAGCTGCATCTAGCCCGGAAAATAATTTTGGGGCTCCGAGATGCGCAAGACACATAAGTGCCTTCTTGCTGCACTATCTGCAGCATGACCCTCATATTGTCAGAATTCAAAGTAATCATGACTACTGGGTTGCCACACTCTTAGATCCCCCAAACTTTTCGATCAACCTTTTCATTTTAATAAAGACCAAAAAAATGGTCATTTTTGAAATTATAAGCATTAGCAGGTTGTTAGAAACTGAAATCAAACAGTTTTCAACTCAAAACTTTATTCTAGGTGATGTTACATTTTCACATAGGACCCCTTGTTCGAAAGGAGCTTCTGAACTCTCTCGGCCATTGAATTTGTCAGGTTTTGGATGGTTTCTGCTTCAATTGTTTTGCATGAGAACAGAATACCCTCCCAGAGCTGTTGCTTAGATGTGAACTGCCTCCCGCCATCATAGACACTCCTTTTAATGATGCTCCAAAGGTTCTGAATGGGGTAGAGGTCAGGGGAGCATGGGGGTCACACCATAAGTTTGTCCCCTTTTATGCCCATATCAGCCAGAGATGCAGATGTTTTATGTGCAGCATGAGATGGTGCATTATCATGCAAAAAAATGATCTTGCTGTGAAATACACGGTTCTTCTTCTTGAACCATGGCAGGAAGTGCTGTTTGAGAAAATCCACATACATTATGGAGTTCATCTTTAGCGCCTTCAGGGATCCTAAAGGGGCCGACAATCTCTCTCCCCATGATTCCAGCCCAAAACATTACTCCACCTCCTCCTTGTTGGCGCTGTAGCCGTGTTTGCGTGGGGTGTCCATCAACCAGCCATCCTCCACTCCATCCATCTGGACCATCGAGCGCTGCACGGCACTCATCCGTGAACAAAACAGTTTTGAAATCAGTCTTCATGTAATGTTTGGCCCACTGGAGCCGTTTCTGCTTGTGTGAAGTGGATAGAGGAGGTCGACAGGATGGCGTATGCACAGCTGCAAACCTCTGAAGGACCCTGCATCTTGTTGTTCGGGGGACGTTGGAGGCACCAGCAGCTTCAAAAACTTGTCTGCTGCTATGACAAGGCTTTTTTGCCGCTGCTCTTTCAACCTGACGTAATTGCCTGTAGGAAAGAGTCCTCAATTTGCCCTTATCAGCACGCACACGTGTGTACTGTGAATCAGCTACATACTTCTTGATTGCCAAGATACTTCATCCTGATCATCGCACAATGTTGATTGTAGTCATGCCTTGACCTAAACACTCCACAATTTGTTGCTTCTCAGCAGCCGACACATCCTTTTTCTTTCCCATTTTGGCAGAAAATGTAGGCTGCTTAATAATGTGAGACAGCCTTCTTAAGTAGTCTTGCCTTTCATTGGACACACCTGCCAAACTAATTAGCACAGGTGTCTGCAATTGCTTACAGTGATATAAAGAGCCCTGACACACATCACCATCAATGAGTTTAACTGACAAACAAACAAATTCTTCCCTTATCACTCCTAAACACTTTTTGCATAATAATTTGGAACACAGTGTACATGTGCTTTTCCACAAAACACCAGTGGTTCACGTAGTGAATCTTACAGTTCTAACTTGCCAACCGTGGTCTGTATGGAGTTGTTCAATAAAGGGCCCAAAATTAAGATAACATAGATGGGAGAGGTCTCTATGAATAGGAATTCCTAAGTATTTGATACCCTGTGAGGGCCAGGCAAAGGGAAAGTTGGACTGGATGGAATCCTATATGGATTTGGGGAGGGAGACATCGAGGGCCTCAGACTTCGCTGCATTGATTTTAAAATTTGACCATGTAACAAAGTGATCTATTTCAGCCATAACAGCATGGATGGATATATCTGATTGAGTGATATATACTAGGACATCATCAGCAAATAGAGAGCACTTGTACTCGGTGCCTCCCACCTCAATCCACCTAATATTGGGGTTATGGCGAATTGATGAGAGCAGGTGCTCCGTCACTAGGATGTATAAGAGAGGGGACAGAGAACATCCCTGCCTTGTCCCATTGGTGATTGTGAAAGGTGATGAAAATGTTCTGACGCGCCCCCTGGGCCTTGGGACACCCGGAGCCGGACCCTTTTTGGTGGATGCTGGTGGTTGTAGTCTCCGTGGAGGCGACCCGGTTCCGTGGCTCAGGGCGGTCAAACCAGTGGCGGAACTATTTATGTGGTTTTGATGTTTAAATGTCCGACTACGCCACCCGTGGATTGCGGTCAGAGTGAACCGCCGCTCCAGGGCAGACCGCTGAGGCTGGTGTTGTGGGTGCAGCAGAGCGTAGCATAACTCCCCACGGGAGGAGTATAGCCTCAGGGCAGTGTATGCGGAGGATGGGGGTGATGGTGCAGGGCAGCAGCAGTAACGACACGGAGTCAGTGATGCAGTCCAGGGCCTTTACTCACAGTTCTTATTATCCAGACCACGTCTGCAGGTAACGGCTGCCCACGTCGTACTGTGCTCACCAGGTGAGGGGCTCAGACAACTCCCAGATAACTTTGGAGCGCTTCACAGGACCCCCTTTGTGTGTCCTTTGTCTGGCCTTTCTTACCAACCCTTCTGTCCGGCTGTCTCGGGCCTCCTCTTGGTAAACTTGGCGCCAGTTTCCCTGACCCTATGTGGTGCCTTCCTAGTGGGTGTAGCGAGGGGCTGCACCACATACAATGTCACAGCCTCCTGTTTCTAGCTGAGGGTCGTTTCCTGCCTCCACTAGTTTCGGGGACCGGTCTCCCCCTTTGGCCTGACCCCTCCACGCAGGTGGATTCGGGCGTGCGGTGGCGACTCGCCCGTCCGCACCCCTGGGATCCCTTCGTTCCTCGTTCCTGGAGCCTTCTCCGCTCCTCTTCCTTCCTTCTCCCTCTTCCAGGCCTGGGCCTCTGTTACTAGGCCCGCCTCCGGAGCAGAGCTCATGCAGAGCCCCTGCTCCCTGCCACTTCTGCTCAGACTTCTCTGCACTGAACTAAGATGGTGCCCACCTTTTATACTCCCTTCTCAATGCACCCAGGAACTGCTTCCTCCCTGCTCCTGCACTACAGGGTTCCCCTTCCTCAGTGTTCCCTCCCCCCACTCCAGCCAGGGACAGGGACTGTCGTGCCCATCTCAGGGGCATATTGGTCGCCCTGCCCCACGGCAATGTGGTGTAATGCATGCAGGTGTCGGGTCCTGATCCACACTACATCCTTACCTGAGAGTGAGATATCACACCTCTGGGTGAGGTGCAATACCTCTGTAGCAACCGAGCCCTCAGGGTGCTATAGTTCCATTTATCTTCAGCCTAGGTGACGTATTGTGATGCAGGACCGTGATTTTGGCTATAAAAGGGTCCCCTAGACCCCTACCCCAAGCTTTTTAAGAGAATCATATATGGCGTGCCAGGAGACTCTATGGAATGCTTTCTCAGCATCCAACGAGAGTATCTAATTACAAATTTTTAACTGCATCTAGCCCAGGAAATACTTTGTGCCTAGTAGCAGTGTCTGCTAGTCAGCGGATTATCCCGGCTGTTAAGCAAGCTACACCACCTGTAGTTTGGACACTTAATTTTTTCAAAGGAAATGCTTCTGGACCACGGGATACTCAGTGAAGAGCATCAGGAGGCACCCCAAGGCATAGGGGCTGGGACTGGCAGTAGGATGCCTTGCGGTGGACAGCCGAGCTCGATCCTTATAAAAGCTTTTTAACTGCAGCAGCTTTAGTGGACGCTACTGGAGCTGGAATTACGCGGCTGCTGGCATGAGACTTGCCCTCCAATAGATCCTTGTAAATGGATTTAAAGTGTATTCATTCAAATTAGAGAGACAATTTAAATTAAAAAGCTTAGAGCTGCCTCCACCACAGGGGGGCTCGCTCGACCCACCAGCGGACAGGCACCAGTATTGGGAGAGGGGGGCTGGCCGTCAGGGTTCACCGCGGCTCTGGCACAAACCCGGCGACGCGGAGGTGGCACGGGCAGGAGCGGACTGAACGTGTCGGCTTCTCACTTTTTGGATTTTAGAAGGGCATGACATGCCTATATCTGTGTCTCCCCCTCCTTTTACTCCTCCACCTCTTTTCTTTTCGCATGACTATATGTACTTGTCACTTTTCCATGTGTTAGTTGTGTCTTCTGAGCAGTTTGTCAGCTTTTGGACACCTTTGAAGGTGTTTTCTATGTGTTTCTATGTGTTTTTGTTTGCCTGCCATTGGTTTTAACGGTGTTCGAAGGTGTTCGACGAACAGTTCGACGAACAGTTCGGCGAACACACGGGTGTTCGACGAACCGAACCGAACTCGAACACTACGGGGGTGGCTCAACACTACTCTCCACTCGCCTTCGGCCTACTCGGGCCCTCACTAGGCTACTCACACTAACGGCAGCTTGCCGCGCTTCACCGATCTTATGGTGCCGGCACACCTAAAGCTCACTATTCTGAGCTACAACTGAGTCTGGACTGTGCTCCACTGCAGACTGACCTCTCTCAGGATTCTGTTACTGCAGAAACTCTCTCAACAGACTGACTGAGCTCGACTCTGTATTCAGATGTGTACTAGCTGAATTCTCCAGAGGAACTGAACTGCATGGCTCCACCTTCCCTATTTATATCCCTAACGGGCTCCCCCTGCTGGTCTGAGGTGGAAGGTGGAGATGTGTGAATGTTTATGGGGGCCTCTTGTGGAGGAATCCATCAATGCACTCTTCTAGGATCTGTGATACCAAGCGCAGCTGGGCGTCACAGGTTCACTGGGTATGAATACTTTTTCAAGGCACTGTATATCGGTGACCAGATGTTTTGGGTGACACACAGAATAGCATTGTGGGGTGCATTTGGTTCTCCAGGTCACAGGTTGTGTTCATCTCATTTAAAAAGAAGATAATCATTAGATGATACTAGTCGGTAGAAAGGAACTAGTTGGTAATTGGCAACACATCAACACATTTATTATGTCATTAATTGCAGTGGAGGAGTGTGGTTTGGGATGTAAACCCCTATAAAAAAACTTTGTGTCAGATCAGGCAAATTACAATATATTTGTCATTCGCATCAGTGATTTCTATGAATGGATGAGATTGCTTAACCAAGACTGTGGCGACTGTGGTGCCTCTGGCTAATGATCAATGTGAAATGATATGACCACCCAAATCAGTGTTTTCTTAGTAGAAGGAGACTGTCCCTAGATATGGGTGTCTCTTAGAGACCTAATAAATTGACAACTTGGCTTTGCAGATACAGTTGAAACCAGAAGTTTCCATACAGTACACTATATAAAAAGACACATATGCAGGTTTTTCTCAATATCTGACATGAAATCAGAATAAACGTTTCCCGTTTTAGATCAATTAGGATTACCAAAATTTTTAATATTTGCCAAATGTCAGAATAATGAGAGAGAGAGAGAGAATGTTTAAAGGCATTTTTATTACTTACTACAAAGTCGAAAGTTTACATATACTAAGATTACAATGCCTTTAAACAATTCTGGATTGCCCATATGGTGATGTCATGTGTTTGGAAGATTCTGATTTTTTTGGCAACATCTGAGTTAATCAGAGACACGCCTGTGTCTTCTTTTCTCATGATGCCATTTATTTTGTGAAGTGCACCAGTCCCTCCTGCAGCAAAACAACCCTACAACATGATGCTGCCACCCTGATGTTTTACAGATGGGATGGTGTTCTTATTTAGAAGGTGTGTATAAGGCTGCGTGCACACGATGCGTTTTTCATGCGTTTATGCTGCGGAATTTCCGCAGCTGAAACGCATCAAAAACGCATGGTAATCCGCACCCCATGGTCCCCAATGGCATTCCGCAATGTCAATGCACATGCTGCGGATTTTTCCGCAGCGTTTCTGCAGCGCAAATAAATCCGCAGCATGTTCATTAATTTTGCGGAAGCGCAGCCATTGACTTGCATTGAGACGCATAATATCCCCGTCTGTACATTTGTACAAGCGGATAACATGCGTCTCAATGTGCGGATGGTACCGAGTTCTGGAGGAGAGAAGGCTCTCATCCAGACCTGGGTACCATTGTACCTGTAAAAAAAAGAATAAAATAAAAAATAAAGTTTATACTCACTTGTCCGGCGGCTTCTCTCTACATGCCGGCAGCGCTTCTCCTTCCAGGACCTGAGATGGCGTCGCGGTCATGTGACCGCAGGCTGTCTCGCGATGTGCCGGCAACCCGGAAGAAGCCAGGACGAGCGCGGCAGCACACGCGGCGGGGGATCGGTGGTAAGTATAGCTTTATTTTTTTTATTTTTTAAGGTCACACTGTATAAATCCATGCCGTTTGCATGGATTTATACAGTGTGACCTAGTTGTCAAGCACTTTCCAAGTGATGCTATCGCCTGGAAAGTGCTTGTCAGTCCGCATGCGGAAACACATGCGTTAACGCATGTGGGTACGCATGTGCATCCGCATGTATTCCGCATGTATTCTGCAGGAAAAACACATGCACAATCTGCATGCGTTTTTTCTGCAGGGAGATGCATAAATGCTGCAGAAATTTTCTGCTTCATTTCTGCATCGTGGGCACATAGCCTAACAGTTTACACTTTCAACATGTCAAAAAATTGTGATCACCTAGGTCTGCTGCCTCTTGAATCTGATGAAGGAGAACAGCAGTAACCATTTCATAACAAAACGCCTGGGTCAGTCCGTTCTGTATATTGCCCTGGATTGTGTTTTTAAAGGTGCCATTTGTATGGCACCGGTAATTCCACTAGTGGAGAACCAAAATGCTGCAAAGGTCACTGATATAAAAATGTTACATTCTGGTCTGAAACTGCCCCAACTGCAACCTCTTTCATCGGGCGTCACCACTCTTACACTGTGGATGGCACTGTTGATGCAAGTGTGGTGCATGCATCCAAGCATATTAGTGAGGCTGGGGCTGGTGGTGATGTCCAGCTGAAGAGTCTGTGGACCCGGTTCATCAAAGCTAAGCTAAGTGGCTAGCGCCAAGAGTGTTTGTGAGAGCCCTTTTAAAAGATGCAAAAACTCCATGAACCGTCCCCTGTAACAACTTTTTCTAACTTTGGAAAACCAGAATTGGTTACCTCCATATAATAAAATGTTGGATTCACAGTTTCACTGCCAGTCAAGAGCTCATGTACTATGGTATCTAATTAATACTTTTGAGATATGCTCTGGCATTTTTAAACAGGAGCTGAAAAGGAGCTTACTGTTTTCATATTTTAGCAAAAAATTTTTTTTATAAAACTACTTTAATCATGCCTTAGACTAAGTCCATTGCCCACAGCCCTGCTCACTGCAGATATACTCCTCAGCCCCTCAGCTTCCTACCTCTTCTCCTTGCCCACAGCCCTGATCACAGCAGCTGTCCTCCTCAGCCCCTCAGCTTCCTACCTCTTCTCCTTGCCCACACCCCGGCTCACCGCAGCTGTCCTCCTCAGCCCCTCAGCTTCCTACCTCTTCGCCTTGCCCACACCCCTGCTCACCGCAGCTGTCCTCCTCAGCCCCTCAGCTACCTACCTCTTCTCCTTGCCCACACCCCTGCTCACCGCAGCTGTCCTCCTCAGCCCCTCAGCTACCTACCTCTTCTCCTTGCCCACACCCCTGCTCACCACAGCTGTCCTCCTCAGCCCCACAGCTTCCGATTCCTTCCCCTTGCCCACAGACCTGCTCACCGCAGCTGTCCTCCTCAGCCCCTCAGCTTCCTACCTCTTCTCCTTGCCCACAGCCCTGCTCACCGCAGCTGTCCTCCTCAGCCCCTCTGCTTCCTATTCCTTCCCCTTGCCCACAGACCTGCTCACCGCAGCTGTCCTCCTCAGCCCCTCAGCTTCCTACCTCTTCTCCTTGCCCACACCCCTGCTCACCGCAACTGTCCTCCTCAGCCCCTCAGCTTCCTACCTCTTCTCCTTGCCCAAAGCCATGCTCACCGCAGCTGTCCTCCTCAGCCCCTCAGCTTCCTACCTCTTCTCCTTGCCCACAGCCCTGCTCACCGCAGCTGTCCTCCTCAGCCCCTCAGCTTCCTATTCCTTCCCCTTGCCCACAGACCTGCTCACCGCAGCTGTCCTCCTCAGCCCCTCAGCTTCCTACCTCTTCTCCTTGCCCACAGCCCTGCTCACCGCAGCTGTCCTCCTCAGCCCCTCAGCTTCCTACCTCTTCTCCTTGCCCACACCCCTGCTCACCGCAACTGTCCTCCTCAGCCCCTCAGCTTCCTACCTCTTCTCCTTGCCCACAGCCATGCTCACCGCAGCTGTCCTCCTCAGCTCCTCAGCTTCCTACCTCTTCTCTTTGCCCACAGCCCTCCTCACCGCAGCTGTCCTCCTCAGCCCCTCAGCTTCCTACCTCTTCTACTTGCCCACACCCCTGCTCATAGCAACTGTCCTCCTCAGCCCCTCAGCTTCCTACCTCTTCTCCTTGCCCACAGCCCTGGTCACCGCAGTTGTCCTCCTCAGCCCCTCAGCTTCCTACCTCTTGTAACGGGTCCGGGAGGCGGAACCTCTGAGCTACTATACAAGGGGGCGGCCCTTGTAAGGGAGCGGGTGGCAGTCTCTGGGTGAACGGACAGGGAGTTACGGCAAGTGATCAGGGCAGTCTCTGGGTAAGGGGTAGGTACGACCTGTGATGGCAGAGCCTCCGGGTAGGCTAGCAGGCAGATGGTAGATGTGTGCTCCCAGGTGAGCAAGCGAGAGTCTCTGGAATAGCAGGTGGTCACGGCACGTGACGGCGGAACCTCCAGGCTGGCAGGCAGGTAGGTAACGGAGAAGCGCTCCCAGGTGAGCGGGAAAGAGTCTCTGGAATAGCTGGTGGTCACTGCACGTGACAACGGGACCTCCGGGCTGGCAAGCAGGCAGGTAACGGAGATGCGCTCCCAGGTGAGCGGGCAAGAGTCTCTGAGATAGCTGGTGGTCACAGCACGTGACAACGGAGCCTCCGGGCTGGCAAGCAGGCAGATAACGGAGAAGCGCTCCCAGGTGAGCGGGCAAGCTGGTCCATAGACAGACTGACCGGAGTAGTAAGGCAGACCGTCGGACCTCAGGCAAGCAGGCAGGTAGCTGATATGCGCTCCCAGGTGAGCGGGCAGGCTGGTCCTTTAGACAGACTGACAGGAGTAGTAAGGCAGACCGTCGGACCTCAGACTGGCAGACAGGTAACAAGTATTCAGGCAGGAATCAGGCAGGTAACTAGCAGGAAACTGGCAACGGGACCTGAGGGCTGAAGCACAGGTGAGACACAGGTGCAAACAACATTGCTCGGGCACCTCCATTTTGGAGGAGGTGCCTTATATATGATGAAGTCCTCCGGCCATTGGCCGGGGACTCTTTAGGGCGGCGCGCGCGGCCCCTTTAAGAGGAGGGAAGCGCGCGCACGCGCGCCCTAAGCACAGGGGCCGGGAAGGAGCGCGCGCTGAGAGCAGAGCAGGAGGAGGACGCCGGGACGGAGCGCGCGCTGACAGCAGAGCAGGAGGAGGACGCCGGGACGGAGCGCGCGCTGACAGCAGAGCGGGGAGAGGACGCTGGGACGGAGCGCGCGCTGACAGCAGAGCGGTGAGGGGAGCAGCGTCCCTGCCTAGCAGAGGGCAGGGACGCCAGTGCTACAGTACCCCCCCCTTTAGGCCCCCCCTTTTTTAGGCCAGACAGAAATTTAGCTAGGATGAGAGGGGCATGGATATTCTCCCGGGGCTCCCACGTTCTCTCCTCAGGACCAAACCCCCTCCAATCTACCAAGAAAAAGGTCTTTCCTCTTACCCTTTTGGTGGCAAGAATGTTCTCTACCTCAAACTCGTCCTCAGCAGAAACCGGAGCAAGAGGCGTACCTGTAGACTTAGAAAAAGAGTTAAGTACCACAGGTTTGAGGAGAGATACATGGAAGGAGTTAGGGATCCGTAAGTTGGCCGGGAGTTTCAATTTATAGGCCACCGGGTTGATCTGACTGATAACCTCCAGTGGGCCGATGAACCGAGGCCCCAACTTATAGGAAGGGATCTTGAGCCGGACATATTTGGACGAGAGCCAGACTTTATCCCCAGGACGGAATTGAGGAGGATCCAGACGTCCTTTGTCAGCGTGCCTTTTCATACGCTCGGATGACAGAAGGAGTGCGGACCGGGTACTCTCCCATATGGAGGAAGACTCGCTCTCGTGATTGTTGTACGAGAATTCGGCCCATGGCAGGAGATCCACCCAGTCAGAATGGTGAGCATTAACGAAGTGCCGGAGGTAACTGGTCAGGTTCTGATTGATCCGCTCCACTTGACCATTAGACTGTGGGTGGTAAGCGGAGGAGAAGTCCAGAGTGACGTCTAGCAATTTACAAGTGGCTCTCCAGAAACGAGAAGTGAACTGTACTCCTCGATCCGACACGATGTGACGGGGCAGGCCATGAAGACGGAAGATGTGGCGGATAAAGACTCTAGCCAGCTCGGGTGCAGACGGAAGACCTGGCAGGGGAATGAAGTGAGCCATCTTGGAAAAGCGGTCAGCGACCACCCAAATGACCGTACAACCGGCAGAGACGGGCAGATCAGTTACGAAGTCCATCGCTATATGCTGCCAGGGGGCAGCAGGTGCTGGCAGAGGAAGAAGGCGGCCGGCCGACAGGTGTCTCGGAATCTTGTTGCGGGCGCAGGACACACAGGCAGAAACAAAGTCCATAACATCCTTGTGCAGGTTAGGCCACCAGTAGTGCCGGGTAATAAGCTGGAGGGTCTTTTTCTGACCGGCGTGGCCAGCTAGTTTAGACGAATGACCCCAGTGTAGGATCCTCTCCCGATCAGGTACCGATACGAACGTCTTACCAGGAGGGAGACAATTTAGACTCACGGGGGCCACCTGCATTACTCTGGCGGGATCGATGGGGCAGTCACATGGTCTATGAGGTGGTAATGTCTCTGCCTCCTCCATATCAAAGACATCAGCACAAGACCAATAAGGAATCGGAAGTCCAGGTAGATTAGCTGGGATAGGAGAGGGACGGACGGAATGGACGGGAACCAGACAGGTTTTATGACAGTCTTGTCCCCAGCGAAGGACTTCTCCGGTTTGCCAGTCAAGCACGGGTGCATGTCTCTGGAGCCAAGGCAGACCTAGCAAGAGGGCGTGAGAGAGTCCAGGCAGAACGTGAAGGGAGATACTCTCTGAATGCAGCATACCCACTTGCAGAGTAATGGATTCGGTGATGAATTTGATGGGGCGAGATAAGAGGCCCCCATCCACGGCAACAACAGACAAGGGTACAGCCAGAGGTTTGGTGGGGATGCGGTATTTCTCCACCAGGGACAGTGAAATAAGATTTCCGGCTGCTCCAGAGTCAAGTTGGGCTAGTTCGGAATAACGATTCTCCCCGCAGATGATTGAGACAGACAGCAGCAGGGATGGAGAGGATTTATTTTTGTCTAGATCAAGTCCTCTGAGCGAACCTAGACACAGGCGTTCTCCCGACCTCTCCGGGCAGGCACGGATCCGATGCTCCTTACTACCACAGTAGAAGCAGCTCCCCTCGGCACGGCGAAAGTCCTGACGGGATTTGACCATCTTGGTCTGGTCGACCTGCATAGGCTCAGGAGAGTGTACCTGGGGAGAAACGGAAGGAGTGACGGGTTTCAGAAAAGTAGGAACCAGACGTGGAAGCCCCTTTTCACGGGTGACCTCTTTGGCACGTTCCTGGAACCGTAGGTCAATCCGGGTGGCAAGAGTTATTAGGTCATCGAGAGTGGTAGGAATGTCCCGACCAGCAAGTTCATCTTTAATACGGCCGGACAGACCCTCCCAGAAGACGGATACCAGAGCTTCGTTATCCCAGGCCAGCTCCGAGGCAAGGGTACGGAACCGTATGGCATATTGACCCACGGTGAGGCTTCCCTGACGGAGGCGTAGCAGAGATGATGCGGATGAGGTCCTCCGTCCGGGTTCGTCGAAGGCTTTCCGGAAAGCCGTGAGAAAGGCAGGCAAGTCGGACACCAGGGGGTCTCCTCTCTCCCATAGAGGATTTAGCCAGGCCAGAGCCTCCCCGGTGAGATGGGACATGATGAATGCAATTTTGGCTCGGTCGGAGTTAAACTGGTGGGACAATAGTTCAAAATGCAGGGTGCACTGATTTATGAAGCCCCGAGCCAGGACGGAGTCGCCTCCGAAGCGAGGAGGTGCAGAGAGCCGGGGTCCGGAAAAGGATACCATGGTACTGGCCGTAGTTGCAGGATCAGACAGGGTGTTCAGGCGAGTATTAACATTCCGCAGATGACCCAGGATGGCCTCCTGTTGGGACTTCTGACGGGACAGTTCAAGACAGAGGTCCGAGAGCGAGGGAGCTTGGGTGCCACCGGGTTCCATGGCCCGAGCAAACTGTAACGGGTCCGGGAGGCGGAACCTCTGAGCTACTATACAAGGGGGCGGCCCTTGTAAGGGAGCGGGTGGCAGTCTCTGGGTGAACGGACAGGGAGTTACGGCAAGTGATCAGGGCAGTCTCTGGGTAAGGGGTAGGTACGACCTGTGATGGCAGAGCCTCCGGGTAGGCTAGCAGGCAGATGGTAGATGTGTGCTCCCAGGTGAGCAAGCGAGAGTCTCTGGAATAGCAGGTGGTCACGGCACGTGACGGCGGAACCTCCAGGCTGGCAGGCAGGTAGGTAACGGAGAAGCGCTCCCAGGTGAGCGGGAAAGAGTCTCTGGAATAGCTGGTGGTCACTGCACGTGACAACGGGACCTCCGGGCTGGCAAGCAGGCAGGTAACGGAGATGCGCTCCCAGGTGAGCGGGCAAGAGTCTCTGAGATAGCTGGTGGTCACAGCACGTGACAACGGAGCCTCCGGGCTGGCAAGCAGGCAGATAACGGAGAAGCGCTCCCAGGTGAGCGGGCAAGCTGGTCCATAGACAGACTGACCGGAGTAGTAAGGCAGACCGTCGGACCTCAGGCAAGCAGGCAGGTAGCTGATATGCGCTCCCAGGTGAGCGGGCAGGCTGGTCCTTTAGACAGACTGACAGGAGTAGTAAGGCAGACCGTCGGACCTCAGACTGGCAGACAGGTAACAAGTATTCAGGCAGGAATCAGGCAGGTAACTAGCAGGAAACTGGCAACGGGACCTGAGGGCTGAAGCACAGGTGAGACACAGGTGCAAACAACATTGCTCGGGCACCTCCATTTTGGAGGAGGTGCCTTATATATGATGAAGTCCTCCGGCCATTGGCCGGGGACTCTTTAGGGCGGCGCGCGCGGCCCCTTTAAGAGGAGGGAAGCGCGCGCGCGCGCGCCCTAAGCACAGGGGCCGGGAAGGAGCGCGCGCTGAGAGCAGAGCAGGAGGAGGACGCCGGGACGGAGCGCGCGCTGACAGCAGAGCAGGAGGAGGACGCCGGGACGGAGCGCGCGCTGACAGCAGAGCGGGGAGAGGACGCCGGGACGGAGCGCGCGCTGACAGCAGAGCGGTGAGGGGAGCAGCGTCCCTGCCTAGCAGAGGGCAGGGACGCCAGTGCTACACCTCTTTGCCTTGCCAACACCCCTGCTCACCACAGCTGTCCTCCTCAGCCCCTCAGCTGCCTACCTCTTCGCCTTGCCAACACCCCTGCTCACCGCAGCTGTCCTCCTCAGCCCCTCAGCTTCCTACTTCTTCCCCTTGCCCAAAGCCCTGCTCACCGCAGCTGTCTTCCTCAGCCCCTCAGCTTCCTACCTCTTCTCCTTGCCCACAGCCCTGCTCACCGTAGCTGTCCTCCTCAGCCCCTCAGCTTCCTACCTCTTCTCCTTGCCCACACCCCTGCTCACCGCAGCTGTCCTCCTCAGCCCCTCAGCTTCCTACCTCTTCTCCTTGCCCACACCCCTGCTCACCGCAGCTGTCCTCCTCAGCCCCTCAGCTACCTACCTCTTCTCCTTGCCCACACCCCTGCTCACCGCAGCTGTCCTCCTCAGCCCCTCAGCTTCCTACTCCTTCCCCTTGCCCACAGCCCTGCTCACCGCAGCTGTCTTCCTCAGCCCCTCAGCTTCCTACCTCTTCTCCTTGCCCACAGCCCTGCTCACCGTAGCTGTTCTCCTCAGCCCCTCAGCTTCCTACCTCTTCTCCTTGCCCACACCCCTGCTCACCGCAGCTGTCCTCCTCAGCCCTTCAGCTTCCTACCCCTTCCCCTTGACAACAGCCCTGCTCACCGCAGCTGTCCTCCTCAGCCCCTCAGCTTCCTACCTCTTCTCCTTGCCCACAGCCCTGCTCACCGCAGCTGTCCTCCTCAGCCCCTCAGCTTCCTACCTCTTCTCCTTGCCCACACCCCTGCTCACCGCAGCTGTCCTCCTCAGCCCCTCAGCTTCCGACCTCTTCTCCTTGCCCACAGCCCTGCTCACCGCAGCTGTCCTCCTCAGCCCCTCAGCTTCCTACCTCTTCTCCTTGCCCACACCCCTGCTCACCGCAGCTGTCCTCCTCAGCCCCTCAGCTTCCTACCTCTTCTCTTTGCCCACTGCCCAGCTCATCGCAGCTGTCCTCCTCAGCCCCTCAGCTTCCTACCTCTTCTACTTGCCCACAGCCCAGCTCACCGCAGCTGTCCTCCTCAGCCCCTCAGCTTCCTACCTCTTCTCCTTGCCCACAGCCCTGCTCACTGCAGCTGTCCTCCTCAGCCCCTCATCTTCCTACCTCTTCGCCTTGCCAACACCCCTGCTCACCGCAGCTGTCCTCCTCAGCCACTCAGCTTCCTACCTCTTCTCCTTACCCACACCCCTGCTCACAGCAGCTATCCTCCTCAGCCCCTCAGCTTTCTACCTCTCAGCCTATAGCCTCTCTGTGCAGCTCCTCTGTCCCATCCTCCCTCAGCTGCTCTCTGACTGCTGTCTGACAGCAGCATCCCCTCAGTCCCCTTGTGCTCTAGAAGTACTCAGCTCAAGTGCCCTCTCTCCTTGTGTCACTTTCCTCTACTTTTCTCATAGCCACACCAAGTGCCAAGCAGCCCAGAATCAGCCTGACGACAGCTATTGGGCTAAGTATCGCACTATTAGGCTGCATGCCCACTATGCGTTTTTCAAGCGTTTTTGCTGCGGAATTTCTGCAGCGAAAATGCTTAAAAAACGCTTGATAATACGTGCTCCATGGTCCCCAATGACAAACCTCATGTGCTGTGCACATGCTGCGGAAATTTCCGCTGCGGATTATCATTGCGGAAAAATACGCAACAATTGTTGCCATTGACTTGCATTGAAACGCATAATATCCGTGTCAGTACATTTGTATACACGGATATTATGCGTTTCTATGTGCAGATGGTACCCGGGTGTGGATGAGAGGAGACTCATCCAGACCCAGGTACCATAGTACCTGTTAAAAAAGAATTTCAAATAAAAAATAAAGATTATACTTACCTTCCGATGTCCTCCCGGGGTTTTCTCCCCTCCGTCTGGTCTTCTCTATGGGTCTCGGTGTTGTGAAGGACCTGCCATGATGTCATTGAGTCATGTGACCTGTCACATGACTCAATGACGTCACCGCAGGTCCTTCACACCACCGTGAGCCGCCCAAGACACCAGACCCATCGGAGAGAACATCGGGAGGACATCGGAAGGTGAGTATAAAATTATTTTTTTATTTTTTACCATTCTTATTCTTTTTTTAACTAACTTGTTCACACTATATAAAATCCATGCCGGTTGCATGGATTTATATAGTGGGACCAAGTTGTCAAGAACTTTTCCAAGTGATGCTAAAATCGCTTGGAAAAGCGCTTGATAACCCGCATGCAGAAATGCTGCAAAAAAACGCTCGACAAACGCTTCTACCTGGCTGGAAAAACACATGAAAAAACCGCATTCGTTTTTCCTGCAGGGAGAAGCGTAAAAAATCTGCAGCATTTCTGCATCGTGGGCACATAGCCTCATAAACCCCTTGATTGCTGTAGGGATAGTAGGTGATAGGCGGGTGGTTTGTAATTAATGTTTGTATGCTTTTAGGCAAGTGGGTGGGAAGTATAATTAGGTTATTGGTGGGGTTAATTGTATATCCGTATTGTGTGCTATTGTTAATATTATTGTGTACTGTGGAAATTGGTAGTATATTAACTGTAGACTTGTGTGTAATAAATGTATTTTATTGATACACGGTTTCGTCTCAGTTAGTCGCCGTTAGTATCACATATAGCAAAGGAATCAGAGTAGTAACAGGTGAGGTATTAGCGGGATACCGATTATTAATAGTCAAGCCTGACATTAATAATTAATATACGGAACACCACCCTGTAACATAAGGGCAGACATTATGGCGCCTATACTTACCCCCAGCTCATAGGTGGATCTGCCGGCTCTGCCATCCTCAGGGTCTTAATGAAATGTACTTTTTAAGACTGCGGCTCTCATTTTACACTTACATCTGGAGGATGTGCAGGTCCACTAGTTGTAAGCTCTTGTGTTCTCCATAGGACAAATTTTCCCTATTTAGAAAAAAAAAAAAAAATCCGGCCTCCTGCCACCCCTTAATAGCCGGCCATCTCTCACCTTTTTCCCCACTCCTATGACAACACTGTCATAAGTATGAGGAAATCCAACTGCCGGTAATGGTAGATTTATCATAGGCAAGTGCAAGATGTTGTTTAAAAAAAAAAATCCAACCTCCTCCACCCCTTAATAGCCGGCCATCACGCACCTCGGTATTTCATCATTGCCCAAGACAGCACCAAAAATTGGAGCTAAAATGAGCAGGAGGAAATCCTATTACCGGTCAGTGAAAAATATTTGGCACATGCCTATGATTGGAATAAAGCGCAGATATTAGTAACATTGTAACGTAGGTTGAAGAAAGACCTCGGTCCATCAAGTTCAACTTTCCTCCCCCAATTGTACTCCGTACACTAACACTACACTAACTTACTAACTAACTGGCACTAGACCGCACAAATGTATTATTATTATTATTATTATTATTATTATTATTACCATTTTTATCATTGCTGCACTATAACAATTAAGAATGTACCCGTTTATCATTTAATTTTTAAATTAGTTTTATATTTTGTATTACTCTTGTGATTCTAATAATGGTATTACTAGAATCCCTATGCCTAAATCTGTTGATCCAGAAGAAGGCAAAAACCCCAGGACACCTAACGCCAATTTGCATCACGGGGAAAAATTCCTTATTGACCCCGAGAAAAGGCGATCAGTCCTAGAACCCTGGATCAAACCTAATTATGATTCTAATTATGTAATTACCGTACTATTACCGTACGACATGTACTACTATAGGTGTAACATTTTGTCTAATTTAACTGTAACCCTGAATGTTATGTGTATCGAGGAAATCGTCCAGCCCTTTTTTGAAAGCTGTTATAGTGTCTGCCATCACTACCTCTTGTGGTCGGCATTCCACAGTCCCACTGCTCTGACTGTAAAAAACCCTTTCCTGTTTAGGTGCCTTAAAAAATGGAAATATTCAAATTACACGTTTAACCCACTTCATTCTGTTGTTATTTACAGATACAACTAAAAACTCTTACATTTTTCTTATATTAAAAAGCTTTGCAGGTTTTTTTGTTTTGTTTAACTATATAGATGTTCCATGAGAAGGCTCAATGGCTTCTGGAATGGGTACCCCTGGCATGGACTGGAATGACATTGGCATGGGTGTCTTCACGGGACTTTGATGAAATAGTCCTCCATTCTTACCCTCAGCTCATAGGTGGATCTGCCGGCTCTGCCATCCTCAGGGTCTTAACAAAATGTACTTTTTAGGACTGCGGCTCTCATTTTACACTTACATCTGGAGGATGTGCAAGTCCACTAGTTGTAAGCTCTTGTGTTCTCCATAGGACAAATTTTCCCTATTAAAAAAAAAAAAAAAAAATCCGGCCTCCTGCCACCCCTTAATAGCCGGCCATCTCTCACCTTTTTCCCCACTCCTATGACAACACTGTCATAAGTATGAGGAAATCCAACTGCCGGTAATGGTAGATTTATCATAGGCAAGTGCAAGATGTTGTTAAAAAAAAAAATCCGGCCTCCTGCCACCCCTTAATAGCCGGCCATCACGCACCTCAGTATTTCATCATTGCCCAAGACAGCACCAAAAAATGCAGCTAAAATGAGCAGGAGGAAATCCTATTACCGGTCAGTGAAAAATGTTTGGCACATGCCTATGATTGGAATAAAGCGCAGATATTAGTAACATTGTAACATTGGTTGAAGAAAGACCTCGGTCCATCAAGTTCAACTTTCCTCCCCCAATTGTACTCCGTACACTAACACTACACTAACTTACTAACTAACTGGCACTAGGCCTCACAAATGTATTATTATTATTATTATTATTATTATTATTATTATTATTAATATTATTATTACCATTTTTATCATTGCTGCACTATAACAATTAAGAATGTACCCATTTATAATTTCATTTTTTAAATTAATTTTATATTTTGTATTACTCTTGTGATTCTAATAATGGTATTACTAGAATCCCTATGCCTAAATCTGTTGATCCAGAAGAAGGCAAAAACCCCAGGACACCTAACGCCAATTTGCATCACAGGGAAAAATTCCTTCTTGACCCCGGGAAAAGGCGATCAGTCCTAGAACCCTGGATCAAACCTAATTATGTTATTACTAGTTATATATTTAATATTACACTACTTATTGTACTACTGCAGTTATTAATTAATTTGTTTTTATTTTTATAAATGTGACTATTTGATATCGTTACTATTATTAACATCCTGCTATCTTATTACAGTATTATTCTAACTTTCCTATCACTACTAATACTACCCTATGCCTACATTGTTGATCCAGAAGAAGGCAAAAACCCCAGGACACCTTCAGCCAATTTGTGTCACAGGGGAAAAATCCCTTCTTGACCCCGAAAATAGGCGATCAGTCCTGGAACCCTGGATCAAAGATCAAACCTAATTATGATACTAATTATGTAATTACTATTATGGTATTAAATGTACTTCTATAGGTGTAACATTTTGTCTAATTTAACTGTAACCCTGAATGTTATGTGTAGAGAGGAAATCATCCAGCCCCTTTTTTGAAAGCTGTTATAGTGTCTGCCATCACTGCTTATTGTGGTAGGGAATTCCACAGTCCCACTGCCCTGACTGTAAAGAACCCTTTCCTGTTTAGGTGCCTTAAAAAATGGGAATATTCAAAATACACTTTTAACCCACTTCATTCTGTTGTTATTTACAGATGTAAGAAAAATGTAAGAGGTTTTAGTTGCATTAAAAAGCTTTGCAGGTTTTTTTGCTTTGTTTAACTATATAGATGTTCCATGAGAAGGCTCAATGGCTTCTGGAATGGGTACCCCTGGCATGGACTGGAATGACATTGGCATGGGTGTCTTCACGGGACTTTGATGAAATAGTCCTCCATTCTTACCCCCAGCTCATAGGTGGATCTGCCGGCTCTGCCATCCTCAGGGTTTTAATGAAATGTACTTTTTAAGACTGCGGCTCTCATTTTACACTTACATCTGGAGGATGTGCAAGTCCACTAGCTGTAAGCTCTTGTGTTCTCCATAGGCCAAATTTTCCCTATTTAAAAAAAAAAAAAAAATCCGGCCTCCTGCCACCCCTTAATAGCCGGCCATCTCTCACCTTTTTCCCCACTCCTATGACAACACTGTCATAAGTATGAGGAAATCCAACTGCCGGTAATGGTAGATTTATCATAGGCAAGTGCAAGATGTTGTTAAAAAAAAAAAAATCCGGCCTCCTGCCACCCCTTAATAGCCGGCCATCACGCACCTCAGTATTTCATCATTGCCCAAGACAGCACCAAAAATTGGAGCTAAAATGAGCAGGAGGAAATCCTATTACCGGTCAGTGAAAAATGTTTGGCACATGCCTATGATTGGAATAAAGCGCAGATATTATGGCGCTTATTCTTACCGCCAGCCCATAGGTGGATCTGCTGGCTCCGTCATTCTCTGTGTCTTCATTCGGGGTCCCTCGACGTCTCCATGGTCACCTTCATTCTTGCAGCGTTTGTTCCAGTGATGTCCAGTCTTCTGATTTTCAGTCTTCCGGAGGCTCAGGTGGGCCGCTCGCTCTGATGACTATAGAGCTGGGGTCTGCTCAAGGGTTTCCAAGTTGACAAATGAAAATCCCTCAAACAATGCCTGGTCCTTTGTTGATATAGGTGCTGTGGCCTCTGCTGCTTCTAGTTTCTCCAGATGGAATGGTTTATGACGACGGGGAGGCTCAGATGGCTATAAAGGAAAAAAGGAATTATAACATTAAAATTATGACTTTATATCAGAGTCTCCGTTAAAAACAAGTTGTGTTGATTGAAAACTAGTAAAAGAATAGACACAAAGATTTTAATACTAAGAAACCATATCTGCTCATATACTTACTACAGGGACGTATGGTGGAGGCAGTTTCAGGGCTTCCACAGAGACCCAGTCGATACGCTGAAAAAACCTGTGCTTTCTGATGTTACCGTTGGCTCCTAAGCGACTGGCAGGATCTTTCTGAAGGAGCTAATAAAGATAAAACCAAAATCCATGAATGTAAACTGGAGAGAAAATGATGACTACTATGCAGAGATGAGCAAATCCACTTGATGCGAACTGAATTTGTGTTGAATTTTTGTGAATCTGCTGAACCCGGTGAATTTCAACAATTTGTGATTTGCTTCTTGGGAATCACCTAAAATAATTGCAGCCAATTTTCATGCAGTATTACTAAAAATTACATCAGTCAGAGAAGACTTATGGGACCTCTGATGTAAGCCGTCCAGGCTTCACCATAATGCTTTAAGGTGTCACATCACATGTTATAGCACAATCAGGAGGGACTATCATAGCCTGTATGAAAGCCAAAGCAATGAATGTAGGAGTCATTTTGTGGTGAATCTGGATAGGGAGAGCACATCACAGCTTAGCAGTAGAGATTGAGAGAGAAAGACATAAAACAGTAAAAGACTGCACAGATATTATGTGACAGCACAGCAGTAAAGAACGGTTACCACAAGTTTACCCATTTATGTTGAGTACTTGCGATTTTAACATTTTTGGGAAAAAATTGGAACAAGCTGGTTAATTTGAATTTTAAAAGGTTTGCTCATCTCTACAACTATAACATTGTATACATCATAGTACTAATGACTGTTAAGACAACTGACCTGTTTAATGATGTTCTTGATGCCGGAGGATTTATCGCTGAGTGTCTGATGGTAGGCGCACTCATCGGTAACCATTTCTTTTAAGATGACACCAAAAGAATACCAGTCTACTCCGGCGTTATACTCCTTCCCAGCCAAAATCTACATAAAGAAGAAGAAAATAGATAAAGAGTTGGTCAAAAAGTTCCATATCTTCAGTGTAACAAAGTTCTCAGTATAATAATTGTAAGACTATGTAATATAGTGAGAGTGGATGATTCCTCTGGTTGTGGCATCACTTGAATATTATGATTACTACACTAATGACTGAAAGGAGCCATGCTGCTCTTCTGAGCTCCAGAACCTTTGTGGGCTGACTTGTAGCTCTTTGGGTCTCTAATGCTGGCAAAACATATAGCATGATCATGTATTGTGGCCGGACTCACAGATTCCGGAGAGATCATCTAATGTGTATGGAGACATCCCAATTCAGCTCAAACACTGGATGCTGAATTTCAGTGCCCGATCCTTTGTGTCTGGCATGGTCATACTCCCCCCTCCCATTCAGAACGCATGTACACTCAGCTGAGCCAAGCTGCCTATCTAATGTGTATGGCATGCCAGATGTCAATGTCAGAATGTCCCATTTACTGTAATGGACATTTCTTGGATTATGTGTGTGATCCAGGCAGACATACAATTATAGTATGAAAAAAAAGAGAAAATCCTTGTTCTTCTCACCTCAGGAGCCATGTAGCCTGCAGTTCCAGCGTATCCAGTGGCTGTTCGGTCTCCATGCATGTTGTCAATTGCGAGACCGAAATCTGTGATCTTAATATGGCCCGTTTCAGCCACCAAGATGTTCTCGGGCTTGAGGTCTCTGTGGATGACGCCCTTGGAGTGGAGATGTTGGATTCCACAGACGAGTTCAGCGGCATAGAATCTGACAGAGAGACAAGAAATTAGTGACTGTCTACAGAAATACAAGAAATCCTGCCCTATCCATAGTGTAATAAAGTGGCCGGTCAGGATTCTGTCCAGGTTCTGATGACTAATATATTGCTTTAGTCTAATCCATATTGCCATCAAAGAGCAATCAATACTGATGACGGAACTGCTGTTTATATATACTGTATATTTCTATTCGTGTATAATTACATAAAAATAAAACTGTACCTTGCACTGGGGATGTCAAGCTGCCCCTTCATCAGTAAGTAGCTGTAAAAGTCCCCGCAGCTCACGTATTCCAGACCAAGGAGCAAATGCAGCTGTTGTACAGAGCAGAGATATAGGTGAATTGCCAGATTATTACAGTACCTACACATCTACTACAGAATAGGACAGAATAACTATAGGCTACATGGTAAATGCCTGTCTGATTGTCCAGATACAAACATAGAGACATAACTATAGTAGGTACATGTGTTGCAGTCGCACTTAGCCCTGGAGCCTATGGGGCCAAAATATCCTTTTGGCCCATAAGAGAACACCAGTACTATTAAAGATCTGTAATGGTTGGGGGCCTTGTTGGAAATTTTTCATTGGGGCTGTAATGCAGCGGCTTGCGGCATTACTGTAATCGTCCAGGGTGTGTTTTGGCCGACCATGTACCTCCCGAGGTGACTGATCACATGACTGTGACATCGCACAGGTCCTGTGCATACAGAAGGTCTGATCACATGACTGTGACATCAGCACAGGTCCTGTGTGTGCACTAGAGGATATATAAACCCTGGTAGATTTGAGACAGGTGTGAAAGGCGTGAGGCCTGTTCCCGTGTGTGGGACACCGTTAGCCTGGAGAGGCTTAGTGAGGCCTAGTGAAGCCTGAAAGGCAGAGGCTGGATCCTTACGTGTAAGCGATACCAGTAGCCTTGGAGGGCCAGAGGCTTGGAAGGCAAGAGTCCTGGAAGGCAGAGGCTGGATGTTAGGTGAGAAAACATACCAGTAGCCTTTGAAGGAACGAGGGCTGGAGACCCCCATCTGGGAAGCCCTAAAGCCACAGTGGTGGCAGAACAAATCTGACTGAAGCAGCTAAAACCGGGCAAAGGTAAAGCACTGCATTATATGGACGTTGATATAAGTGACTTTGCTGATGGCTGTAACTGGAGCCAAGTGGGCCTGTCTGCCACTTGAAAGGCTCCTGGACATTATATGTGTATGTCGGCGAGCCACTGAGTTGGACTCGGTGATAAGCAGTTATGGAGTGTAATAAACTGCTGGATTGTGAAATACTGGAAAACGTGGCTGGTGTGCTTTAATTGACCCGATGCAGCGAGTGTCCCCCAGCATGATGACTAGCGCTGCCTTACAGGGCCTATAAACTTCAAGCAACGCCACTATACACATATACACATACAGTATATACTCACACACATGCACATGTACTGTATGTACACACCAATGTGTAAGTGTGTCTATATACAGGGTCGGACTGGGGCACCGGGACACCGGAGAATTCTCCGGTGGGCCCGGGTCCTCAGCGGGCACCCGAGCAGGACACACAGGTGCCCCTGGTTAACATGGCCGCCGATGCTCCGCACTGCAAGGGCCTGGAGGGTCAGGGGGGCCCTTGCAGTGCGGCTGATGAAGGCAATCTGGCCTGCTTCTCGGTCCCATGGGCAGATTGCCCTCATCCTGTGCGGCAGGCAAGGAGCGATCCCTCCAGCTCCACTGCCGACAGGAGGAAAATGGCAGCGTAGCTGCAGGGATCCGTCCTCACCTCTGCTTTCTGCCCGGCGTTTCCTCCCTCACACAGGCTCGCGCTGCTTGATGACGTCATCATGCAGCATGAGCCTGTGTCAGGGAGAAAGATGCCGGGCAGGAAGCAGAGGACAGTGCTGCGGGGGAGCGCGCTGAGAGATAAGTTTTGGGTTTTTTTGAGGGAGAGCAATGGTGATTGAGGAGGTGGGGGGAGATATGACATGGTGGGGGATATATGGCATGGCAATGGGGGAGGTGGGGGGAGATATGCATGGCATGGTGATGGAGGAGGTAGGGGGAGATATGACATGGCATTAGTGATAGAGGAGGTGGGGGAGATATGGCAATGATGGTGGAGCAGGTGGGGGGAGAAATGGCAATGATGATGGAGTAGGAGGGGGGAGATATGGCAATGATGACGGAGCCGGTTGGGGGAGATATGGCAATGATGACAGAGCAAGTGGGGGAGATATGGCAATGATGACGGAGCAGGTGGGGGGAGATATGGCAATGATGGAGGTGGTGGGGGGAGATATGGCAATGATGATGGAGGTGGTGGGGGGAGATATGGCAATGATGGAGAAGGTGGGGGAGATATGACAATGTTGGAGAAGGTGGGGTAGAGCAATGATTGGGATGGGGAAGAGCAATTATGGAGGTAGGAGAGAGAAATGATGGGGAATTATTTGGACGCTATTTGCTGTTAATATCTGGTCTGGTCATGGCATGGTGGTATTTCTCCCTTGTATGTAGTAATATTCGGTCACTATGGGGTGGTAATATCTGGTCTGATCAAGGTGTGGTGATATTTCTACCTTGTATGTAGTATTATTCGGTCACTATGTGGTGGTAATATGCGGTCTGGTCATGGTTTAGTGGTATTTCTCCCTTGTATGTGGTATTATTCGGTCACTATGTGGTGGTAATATGTGGTCTGGTCATGGTGTGGTGGTATTTCTCCCTTGTATGTAGTATTATTTGGTCACTATGTGGTGGTAATATGTAGTCCAGTCATGGTGTGGCAGTATTTCTCCCTTGTATGTTGTACTGTTTGTGTTGGTACAGTGGATTGTGTTGTGTATGGCAGTCATCTGTTCTCTCTGATATTAATTAGGAGAAGATTCTTTGCTTCCATTAGTGATTAATTAAATACTTGGATCAAGATGCACTTACAGGGGTTCTCCGATGAAAACAAGTAATCACCTCTCCACAGGATAAGTGATAAGTTATTGATTAGTGGGGGTCTGAATGCTGGGACCTGCACCGATTGGTAGAATGTGGAGCTTTTATCCCCATTAGACTGGAGCTCATGTGCGACTTGACCACTGATCCATTCATTCCCTCAGTGGCTGTTCTTGTTTTTTTTCTGGAAACCCCAAAAAGAATGAAGGGAGCTGCAGTCAGACATCCCACCTGCCGCTGCATTTTAAAATGGGGATAAGTGTCCTGACAGGGATAAAACTTCCCCATTCTTCTGATCGGTGCGGTTTCCAATGTTCGGACCCAAACGATCAGTCAGTTATCACCTATCCTGTGGAGCCCTTGGATCGGTGATAACTTGTTTTAACCAAAGAACATTGTACATCCTAGTTATAGCATGTGCACAGTAGATGTGCAGGAGCCGCCTGTGATTTACAGCAGACGCTCCACTATAACGGGGATATCGGCTATCAGGTATTTACATATAGCTATAAGGTGGGCCCTGAGGATCAATTCCTCCTGTGGGCCCCAGACACCCCAGTCCGACACTATATATATATATATATATATATATATATATATATATATATATATATGTATATATATACTGTATATATATATATATATACGAGAGTTGCCATTAAAATGGTATTGGTTGTATATCTCATACTTATGTTCAAAGATATATTGACCTCTAGAACCATGCCACTACTACAAGCCCAACAGGCACATGCTCACTGGGCTGCAGCCCTCACCTACATTGTGGGCCATCGGCCGTGGTTTTGCAGCTGCTGGCCTTTTAATATTTTTTCATGTCCATGTCGTGTGTACCCGCCCATGCGCGCCCATGCACGACGCACACGCACAGCGTTCAGTACACCGCAGTGGCGTACTCTTTGCCAGGCCTAGTGCCAGATAGTGTTATCAGGATGTTCTTGGCAGGAGGGGCTACCGCTCTCTGCGCGCCGGCTCCTTACTTTCCTGCAGGCTCATCTTCAAGCTCTGGGAGGGCTGCATGCTACACTGATTCATCTCCAGGCTATGAATGAGTTAACAAGCTGAGGCCATGTAATGTATGTACATCAGCCCCAGTGTATCCTATACGATGTATATACTGTACATCAGCACCTGTATATCCTATATGATGTGTATACATCAGCCCCAGTGTATCCTATACGATGTATATACTGTACATTAGCTCCAGTATCTCTTATATGATATATATACATCAGCCCTAGTGTATCCTATACGATGTATATACATCAGCCCCAGTGTATCCTATATGATGTATATACATCAGCCCCAGTGTATCCTATACGATGTATATACTGTACATTAGCTCCAGTATCTCTTATATGATATATATACATCAGCCCTAGTGTATCCTATATGATGTATATACATCAGCCCCAGTGTATCCTATATGATGTATATACATCAGCCCCAGTGTATCCTATACGATGTATATACTGTACATTAGCTCCAGTATCTCTTATATGATATATATACATCAGCCCTAGTGTATCCTATATGATGTATATACATCAGCACCTGTATATCCTATGTGATGTATATACATCAGCCCTAGTGTATCCTATACGATGTATATACATCAGCCCTAGTGTATCCTATATGATGTGTATACATCAGCCCCAGTGTATCCTATACGATGTATATACTGTACATCAGCACCTGTATATCCTATATGATGTATATACATCAGCCCCAGTGTATCCTATACGATGAATATACTGTACATTAGCTCCAGTATCTCTTATATGATATATATACATCAGCCCTAGTGTATCCTATACGATGTATATACATCAGCCCCAGTGTATCCTATATGATGTATATACATCAGCCCCAGTGTATCCTATACGATGTATATACTGTACATTAGCTCCAGTATCTCTTATATGATATATATACATCAGCCCTAGTGTATCCTATACGATGTATATACATCAGCCCTAGTGTATCCTATATGATATATATACATCAGCCCTAGTGTATCCTATAAGATGTTTGTACATCAGCCCCAGTGTATCCTATATGATGTATATACTCTACATTAGCACCCGTATATCCTTTAAGATGTACTATATATACATCAGCCCTAGTGTATCCTATATGATGTTTGTACATCAGCCCTAGTGTATCCTATACGATGTATATACATCAGCCCTAGTGTATCCTATATGATGTATATACTCTACATTAGCACCCGTATATCCTTTAAGATGTACTATATATACATCAGCCCTAGTGTATCCTATATGATGTTTGTACATCAGCCCTAGTGTATCCTATACGATGTATATACATCAGCCCTAGTGTATCCTATATGATGTATATACTCTACATTAGCACCCGTATATCCTTTAAGATGTACTATATATACATCAGCCCTAGTGTATCCTATATGATGTTTGTACATCAGCCCTAGTGTATCCTATACGATGTATATACATCAGCCCCAGTGTATTCTATACGATGTATATACTGACATTAGCTCCAGTATCTCTTATATGATATATATACATCAGCCCTAGTGTATCCTATACAATGTATATACATCAGCCCCAGTGTATCCTATATGATGTATATACTCTACATTAGCACCCGTATATCCTTTAAGATGTACTATATATACATCAGCCCTAGTGTATCCTATATGATGTTTGTACATCAGCATGTCACAAGGAGATTTTCTCTAACATCACAAACTGTGATGGCGGCGTCCAAGTCTGTGGATTCCACAGATTCATATACTGCTCCTTGTAACTCCATTGATAGCTATGGTCAGTGCAGGGTGACTAGGGCATCGACTCTTAGAGCTGCAGCTCCTTGGCAGGTGAGCAAAAGTTAGTCTTTGCTGGGCTGAGGTTGCTGACTGCCTTTGATCACATGCTAGAGGAGAACCAGTCGTGTCTGCTGTTTCTCCATTTAAGCCGGCTGTGCTTTGCTGGCAATGCCAGTATAGTTTTTCTCTATCCTGTTCTGGAAAGGTGAACACATACTGGTTTAGTGGTTATTGCTAAAGTTGTTGCAAGCGTTGTTTGGTAACCCTTTCCTTTTTCCCTAGGTGTCTTTATATTACTTTGTTGCCTCTCGGGTTTTAGACTTTATATTCCTTTGTGTATTTCCCTGAGAGCGTGTTGTGTGACTGTGCTTCAGTTCTGTCCTATCTTGTTTTGTATTCCCCCCATACACTGTACAAACTAGTGCTGCTTAGGAGCATAGTAAGGAACGAGGCTCGGGCATCTCCACATTCAGGAGTAATCCTGGGAACAGAAATAGCTAGGGACCCCTAGCCTGAGGGTCAGAATAGGAGCACACTTGCTATCCCACAGTCACACCATGACACAGCCCCAGTGTATTCTATATGATGTATATATATCGGCCCCAGCATATCCTATATGATCTATGTACATCGCTCCCAAGGTATCCTATATGATGCATATACACTGGCACAAGCGTATCCTATATGATGTATATACATAGTCTCCAGCATATCCTATGTAATGTATGTACATCATCACCAGTGTATCCTACATGACGTATATACATCAGCCCCAGTGTATCTTATATTATGTATACTGATCAGCCCCAGCATCCTATATGATGTACAGGTGCATCTCATTAAATTAGAATATCATCAAAAGTTAATTTATTTCAGTTCTTCAATGCAAAAAGTGAAATTCATATATTATATAGAGTCATTACAGACAGAGTGATCTATTTCAAGTGTTTATTTCTGTTAATGTTGATGATTATAGCTTACAGCCAATGAACAAAAGTCATTATCTCAGTAAATTAGAATACTTTACAGCAACAACAGCTTGAAAAATGTTTTTAAAATCCGAAATGTTGGCCTACTGAAATGTATGTTCAGTAAATGCCCTCAATACTTGGTCGGGGCTCCTTTTGCATCAATTACTGCATCAATGCGGCAATGTGGCATGGAGGCGATCAGCCTGTGGCCCTGCTGAGGTGTTATGGAAGCCCAGGTTGCTTTGATAGCAGCAATCAGCTCGTCTGCATTGTTGGGTCTGGTGTCTCTCATCTTCCTCTTGACAATACCCGATAGATTCTCTGGCCAATCAAGCTCAGTGATACTGTTGTTTTTAAACCAGGTATTGGTATTTTTGGCAGTGTGGACAGGTGCCAAGTAGGGTTGAGCGAGTATGTTCTGACCGAGTATGCTCGAGCAGAGCTCCGAGTATTTCCAGCTGCTCGGTGATGAGGTTAAATCGCTCCCGTGTGCATGATTTGCAACTGTTTGACTGCTTTATTACATGTGAGGAATGTGTAAGAAATAGACATTCCTCACATGTAATAAAGCTGTCAAACAGTTGCAAATCATGCACACAGGAGCGATTTAACCTTATCACCGAGCAGCTGTAAATACTCGGAGCTCAGCCCGAGCATAGTCGGCGAAAGGGTTAATAGAAAATACTCGCTCAACACTAGTGTCAAGTCCTGCTGGAGAATGAAATTTCCATCTCCAAAAAGCTTGTCGGCAGAGGGAAGCATGAAGTGCTCTAAAATGTCCTGGTAGACGGCTGCGCTGACTTTGGTCTTGATAAAACACAGTGGACCTACACCAGCAGATGACATGGCTCCCCAAACCATCACCGATTGTGGAGACTTCACACTAGACCTCAAGCAGCTTGGATTGTGGCCTCTCCACTCTTCCTCCAGACTCTGGGACCTTGATTTCCAAATGAAAATTGGAACTCTGGGACCTTGTGGAGTGTGTCAATGACTGCCTTCTGGACATCTGTCATGTCAGCAGTCTTCCCTATGATTGTGGAGCCTTCTGAAACAGACTAAGGGACCTTTTAAATGCTTAGGAAGCCTTTGCATGTGTTTTTTTGTTAATTATTTTAATTCACTGAGATAATGGCTTTTGTGTTTTCATTGGCTGTAAGCCATAATCATCAACATTAACAGAAATAAACACGTGAAATAGATCACTCTGTTTGTAATGACTCTATATAATATACTAGATGGTGGCCCGATTCTAACGCATCGGGTGTTCTAGAATATGTCTCCCGACGGTGGCGTACTTATTTTAAATCTGCCGCCAATTGGCCGGAGACCGTGTTTAAATTTGGCGCCACAATCGCAGATTGGTCGCCGCGGGCGGCCGCGAGCAATCAGCAGAGCGGTGTTTAAATTTGGCGCTGAAATAGCTGATTGGTCGCGGCCGGTGGCTGCGACCAATCAGCGAACCGTGTTAGTGAGGACCGGGGAGCATCCACCTGCCTTATAATGCCCCATGCAGGTTGTCACTTCCCCCTCCCCCATATAATGCCCCATGCAGGATGTCACATCGCCCCCTCCCATATAATGCCCCATGCAGGATGTCACCCCCCCTCCCTTATAATGCCCCATGCAGGATGTCACATCGCCCCCTCCCTTATAATGCCCCATGCAGGATGTCACCCCCCCTCCCTTATAATGCCCCATGCAGGATGTCACTCCCCCCCATATAATGCCCCATGCAGGATGTCACATCCCCCCCTCCCTTATAATGCCCCAAGAAAGATGTCACATCCCCCCCATATAATGGCCCATGCAGGATAATGCCCCATGCAGGATGTCACATCCCCCCTCCCTTATAATGCCCCTTGCAGGATGTCACATCCCCCCTGTATAATGCCCCATGCAGGATGTCACATCCCCCCCTTCTTTATAATGCCCCATGCAGGAAGTCACATCCCCCCCTTCTTTATAATGCCCCATGCAGGAAGTCACATCCCTCCTATAGAATGCCCCATGCAGGAAGACACATCCACCCTATATAATACCCCATGCAGGAAGTCACATCCCCCCTATATAATGCCCCATGGAGGAAGTCACATCCCCTCCATAGTGCCCCATGCAGGATGTCACTCCCCCCCCCACCATATAAATGCCCCATGCAGGATGTCACCACCCCCCTTATAATGCCCCATGGAGGAAGTCACATCCCCCCCATAGTGCCCCATGCAGGATGTCACATCCCCCCCTCCCTTATAATGCCCCATGCAGGAAGTCACATCCCCCCTATATAATACCCCATGCAGGATGTCACATCCCCCCATAGTGGCCCATGCAGGATGTCACACACCCCCCTCGCTTTTAATGGCCCCTCCACGATGTCACACACCCCCACCCCACCATTTAATGCCCTATGCCCCCATACAATAAAAAAAAATCCAATACTCACCTCAATTCTCAGCTGCTGCTCCGGACTCCAACGTAGCCGGCATCTTCCCGCTGCGCTCTGTGACCGCTCAGGAGAGAGTGCAGTGTAAAGACGTCACCGAGCCCTCTGACCTGAGACGTCACAGAGCGGCAGTGGAAGACACAGGAGCTGCTGCGGAGGCACAGGGAGGGGTAAGTATGGCGCCGGGTGCTGGGGCCCTGAGCAAGCGGGGGGAGGGGAGGGGGGGAGAGGGGAGAGGAGCGGAGAGGGGAGGAGAGGAGAGGGGAGGGGGGGTGTCACACTTGCCGTCGGGAGATAAGAGGCCGTAGTCGCTGATCTCCTGACGGTAGCTGCATGGAGGTCAGCGGCGCCTCCGGTCAGGGGACTTATGCTGCGAGCAGCCGGCTGCATCTCCCGGCTGCATCGCCGCTGACCTCCGTGCGGCAGATGAGCCGCTAACGGCCGCCATCTTTTTCTGAAATGCCGCGTTGCTGATTGGCCGCGCCAGACCAATCAGCGACGCGGGATTTCCTGAACAGAAGGACAGACAGATTGACAGACGGGATAAGACAATTATATTAATGACTCTATATAATATATGAGTTTCACTTTTTGTATTGAAGAACTGAAATAAATTAACTTCTTGATGATATTATAATTTAGTGAGATGCACCTATATATACATCGGCCCCAGTGTATCCCATGTGATGTATATACATCGTCCCAAACGTATCCTATGTGATGTATATACATTGTCCCCAACGTATCCTATATGATGTATATACACAGGGGTGGATTAAGAGTAGCCAGGGCCCCGGGCAGTTTAAAAGGTGTGCCCCCCCCCGCAGGTACCGGATGTATCACGTGAGTGACATGTCACATGATCCCCTTTGATAGATCATGTGATTGGACATGTGATCAACACACAGATGTTCTGATCACATCTATAGACAGAGAATGAGGAAAAAAAATTTCCATAACATAGCACTATATATAGTAGATCAGGGTGGCAGATTAATTTTCCGGAGGGGCCACATGAGAGATCGTGACTGTTATGGAGGCCGATCCAATAGGCTGAAATTAATTCTGCTCCATATTAATATTAACAAAATAATTAAAAAAAATTATATTAATTGTATGACTTAATATTGAGCAGAATTAAGTATGCTGACATCCCTCTATATACAGTATGAGCCCCCGCATAGCTCCCTAGATACAGTATGAGCGCCCGCATAGCTCCCTAGATACAGTATGAGCCCCCGCATAGCCCCTCTATATACAGTATGAGCCCCCACATAGCCTCCTATATACAGTATGAGCCCCGCATAGCTCCCTAGATACAGTATGAGCCCCTGCAGAGCCCTGTACATAAAGTATGAGCCCCCACACAGCCCCCTACATACAGTATGAGCCCCCACATAGCCCTGTACATAAAGTATGAGCCCACACACTGCCACCTACATACAGTATGAGCCCCTACATAGTTATTTAGATACAAAATGAGTCTGCACATAGCCCCTATATACAGTATGAGCCCGCACATAGCTCCTTATATACAATATGAGCCCGCACATAGCTCCCTATATACAGTGTGAGCCCGCCACATAGCTCCTTATATACAATATGAGCCCGCACATAGCTCCCTATATACAGTATGAGCCCGCACATAGCTCCCTATATACAGTATGAGCCCGCACATAGCGGTCTAGATACAGTATGAGCCCCCGCAGAGGCCTGTACATATAGTATGAGCCCCCACACCCCCCCTACATACAGTATGAGCCCCCGCATAGCCCTGTACATATAGTATGAGCCCACACACTGCCACCTACATACAGTATGAGCCCCTACATAGTTATTTAGATACAAAATGAGTCTGCACATAGCCCCTATATACAGTATGAGCCCGCACATAGCTCCTTATATACAATATGAGCCTGCACATAGCTCCCTATATACAGTGTGAGCCCGCACATAGCTCCTTATATACAATATGAGCCCGCACATAGCTCCCTATATACAGTATGAGCCCGCACATAGCTCCCTATATACAGTATGAGCCAGCACATAGCGGTCTAGATACAGTATGAGCCCCCGCAGAGCCCTGTACATATAGTATGAGCCCACACACTGCCACCTACATACAGTATGAGCCCCTACATAGTTACTTAGATACAATATGAGTCTGCACATAGCCCCTATATACAGTATGAGCCCGCACATAGCTCCTTATATACAGTATGAGCCCGCACATAGCTCCCTATATACAGTATGAGCCCGCACATAGCTCCCTATATACAGTATGAGCCCGCACATAGCGGTCTAGATACAGTATGAGCCCCCGCAGAGCCCTGTACATATAGTATGAGCCCCCACACCCCCCCTACATACAGTATGAGCCCCCGCATAGCCCTGTACATATAGTATGAGCCCACACACTGCCACCTACATACAGTATGAGCCCCTACATAGTTACTTAGATACAATATGAGTCTGCACATAGCCCCTATATACAGTATGAGCCCGCACATAGCTTCCTATATACAATATGAGCCCGCACATAGCTCCCTATATAAAGTATGAGCCCGCACATAGCTCCCTATATACAGTATGAGCCCGCACATAGCTCCCTATATACAGTATGAGCCCGCACATAGCTCCCTATATACAGTATGAGCCCGCACATAGCTCCCTATATACAGTATGAGCCCGCACATAGCTCCCTTCTCTGATCGACTGTCGGTTCCACAGCAAGCTCAGAGAATGGTCGACTCCCACTCTGGGGGCGGCAAATTGCAGCTGCCTGGGAGACCCCTCTGACCACCGCATGAGGTGGCCCAAAGGCACCCCCCTGACGGCTGTACCCAGGTCACATGCCCCTCCTCTTCCCCTAGGTACGGCCCTGTAGAGTCTATATGAGAATACATGACTATCTATAATATAATCAGGGATGTGTCCGTCTGTCCGAAGCCTCTATAGACTGTGCACGCAGTGCACCTGCACAGTCTGGCCGGAGACAGAAGAACACATCAGATGATACAGGTGACAGGGAGGAGGACGAGGATAAAGGATTGTAATGACGGAGATCACGTCATACTGCCATCTTCGGCGCCATTAGGACACATACCTTGATGTCCGGCGAGGTTGGAGGAGTGTGGCGTTGTGGTTCATGCATGCGCAGGTGCGAACTCTGGCGCCACACTCCTCCAGCCTTGCCGGTGTTCGAGGATGCGCTGCAAGCGAGAGGGGAAAAGGCGAGTAGGAGTGTTGTTTTTTTTTTTGTATGGATGCAAGAACATCAGAGCAGGCAAGATGGGGGAACATATACCAGGATGGGGGATAAGGATGGGGAGGGAGCATATACCAGGATGGGCAGGGAGCATATACCAGGATGGGGGAGCATTTGGTTTTAGTAATGGGGTCTGGCCCGGCGCCGGTTCAGTCTTTACTTTCAGTATACAGAGCAACCCCTGTAATCCTGGCCCTGACTGACAGCCGGTCTCAATGTAGAGTCAGTGTCAGTCAGGGCCGGGGGCTCGGTTGCAGAGGACGCTCTGTATACTGAAAGTGGTGACCGAACCGGCACTGCCCTCATGACTGAAACCGAATGCTGGCGAGGAGAATAAAGATCATTTTCTCCCCACTGCATTCAGCTACTGGGCAGTATAAAAAGGCTGTTTACCTGAACGCCGGTTAATAGCGTTATTTCCGATGAAAGGAACCCTTTAATTTTGTAGCACATTACTTCAATGAAATGGTGCCGGAGTCAGTGCATGCGCTTACCACGCTATCCAGCGCCATTTTATTGAAGATACTGTTTATGAGAATTCGCAGACACAGTGTCTTAAAAAAAATGGCGCCAGAAATGTACCACTAAAAATGCTTGTGACCCGGGTGTAAAACGGGTTCAATAGCTAGTATAATATACTGTGATACAGACATTAGATGTTATACTATACACATTGTTATATCCCATCTGATGTCTGTACCACAGTATAATATACACTAATCTGTGTACTGGATGTGACATTTTGTACAGGGATATACACTGTACTGATCACACCTGCCTACAGGACCTCACATATCATATATGGATCAGTACAGTATGTGATGTCCTGCAGGTTCAGGGTTGATCAGTCAGTGCAGGATCCTCTATGCAATGTCTGTGGTCGCTCTGCTGGGGCTCAGTGGGATTTATTACAGGACTCTGAATTTTCCTGCAGATCTGGTGATGCTGGAGCCGATGACCCAGAGTGACCTGATCTGCAGCAACGATGAAAGTCCTGCAATAACTTATACAGAGCCCTATCAGAGCGGCCGCTGAACTGACACTATGGAATCTTATGCAAACTCATCAGGAGGGGAGCAGCATCCTGCAGCCCCCTCCTCACTCCAGACATCCTCTCCAGACCTCATATTTACCGCCATTCACTGACCTGATCCACCAGCTCCTCTCCCGCAGGATAAAGAAGCTCCAGGCGCTGCTGTGTGATGTCAGTCCTGGAGACGCAGCACACAGCGCGCAGGGTGCGTGTCTGCCTCCCTGTGATGTGGCCGGCGTCTAAAAGGTACAGTGCGGTCCCCCTGCCAAACCTGCCCCTGCCTCTGCACAAAACATTATAATGAGGGCAATCTGGCCATGGGTCCCCCTGAAGCCTCGGGCCCCGGGCGGTAGCCCAAATTGCCCTCATTATAATCCGTATATACATCAGCCCCAGTGTATCCCATGTGATGTATATACATCGTTCCCAGCGTATCCCATCTGATGTATATACATCGGCCCCAGTGTATCCTATGTGATGTATATAGATCGCCCCAGCACATCCCCTCAGAAGTATATACATCGGCCCCATTGTATCCTATGTAATGTATACATATCATCCCCAGTGTATCCTATGTAATGTATATGCATCGGCCCCAGATTATACTATCTGATGTAAACAGCATAATTAAGTACTGTATATAGTGTGGACCTGTGTATATAGCATGTAGTGAGGTGCTGTGTGTAATATATAGTGTAGATGTGATGTGAATATAATATGTGTGTATAGCATATAGTGTGGGCTGCACATTTTATATAAAAGGCACATCTCTACACTATATAGTATACACACAGCTCCATACCATGTTTTATAACCCAGTATATAGTGTGGAGCTCTGTATATGGTGTGGACTTCCCACTAAAAGTTATGTACTCAGGCACAGCACCACACTAAATAACTATATACACAGCTCCATAGTTCATACTATAATATATATACTATAATATTTACTACATGTATATACAATGGTCCCAGTGTTTGTGTGGGTATATATATATATATATATATATATATATTTAGATGTTTGTAGCATATATTTTGGAGCTATGTATGCTGTGTATAATTCTCCCTATGGCCACGGCCCCACTATCAGTATTTGGTCAGTATTCGGTCAGTATTTTTTCTCAGGAGTTGGAGACAAAACCAGGAGTGGGTGATAAATCCAGAATTGGTGACTTGCTTCTATTATACCTTTTCTCTGATTGTTCCTTACCTGGTTTTGGCTCCCACTCCTAAGAAAAAATACTGACCAAATACTGATAGTGGGGCCGTGGCCTTACACACAGTATATATAGGACATGAGAAGTGGTACTTTGCAGTGTACTGTATATATACAGAATAATACGGATACTGACAATTGCAATCAGCATACAGACAGAAGTGGTACTGTGCAGTGTATACTGTATGTACAGAATAATACAGATACTGCGGAAATAATACTGACCAAATACTGATAGTGAGGCTGTGGCCTAAGTCTCAGTATCTGTATTATTCTGCATATTTACACTGCACAGTACCACTTCTCCTGCCCTGTATACTGGGTGTAATTCTCAGTATCTTTATTATTCTGTATATATACACTGCACAGTACCACTTCTCCTGCCCTGTATACTGATGTAAATCTCAGTATCTGTATTATTCTGTGTATATAAATTGACTGCAATATTCTCAGTATCTGTAGTAATCTGTATATATACACTGCACAGTACTACTTCTCCCGTCTTGTATACTGGTTTTAATTCTCAGTATCTGTATTATTCTGTGTATATACTGTATATAGACTGTATATAGACTGCACAGTACCACTTCTCCTGTCCTGTATGCGGAGTGTAATTTTCAGTATTTGGATTATTCTGTATACATATAGACTGCACAGTGCCATTTCCTCTCTCCTATTCTTGGAGAGGCTGTATTACAGTTAGGTAGAGTCATTATTGCTTTATAATTTTCTACATTCCTATGGGCAAATAAAAATACATTTTGAAATCCTGTTTAAATGGGTTATCCCAAGTTTGGAAGTTATCCCCCTTCTTATAGATAGGGGATGACTTTCTGATCACTGCGGACCTAACCACTGGGACCACCATGATGCAGAGAAACGGAACTGTGAAAAGATAAATGGAGCTGTGGTTGATGATGCGCACTGCTGCGCCATTCACGTGGGGCTCGTCAAATAACTCCTTTAAGAGAGTGCTGAGGGCATGACCAAGAAAAGTAACACATAGGTGCGCTTGTACACATCTGTAGATGGACAAAGACAGCGGTGCACACAGCGCGCAGCGCAAAGTTTACCCTTATGTACAGCACCATACAGAAAATGGCACTATATAAAATAGAGCAGGGGTGGGAGATTAATTTTCCCAAGGGGCCACATGAGAGACCATGATTGTTGTGGAGACCAAACCAATAGGCTGAAATTAATTCTGCTCAATGTTAATATTAACATATTAATTATAATTATTTTTTATAATATAATATTTAATAATAATAAATAATAATAACTTAATATTGAGCACAATTAAGTATGCTGACATCCCCCTAGATACAGTATGAGCCCTCCCACATCACCCCCTACATACAGTATGAGCCACCACATAGCCCCCTACATACAGTAAGAGCCCCACATAGCTCCTTATATACAGTGTGAGCCCCCAGATAGCGCCTTAGATACAGTATGAGCCTCCATATAGCCTCCTATATACAGTATGAGCCTCCACATAGCCTCCCATATACAGTATGAGCCTTGCGCATAGCTCCCTAGATACAGTATGAGCCCCCATATAGCTCTCTAGATACAGTATGAACCCTCGCATAGCTCCCTAGATACAGTAGATACAGTATGAACCCTCGCATAGCTCCCAGGATACAGTAGATACAGTATGAACCCTCGCATAGCTCCCTAGACACAGTAGATACAGTATGAACCCTCGCATAGCTCCCAGGATACAGTAGATACAGTATGAACCCTCGCATAGCTCCCAGGATACAGTAGATACAGTATGAGTCCCCGCATAGCTCCATAGATACAGTAGATACAGTATGAACCCTCGCATAGCTCCCTAGACACAGTAGATACAGTATGAACCCTCGCATAGATCCCTAGACACAGTAGATACAGTATGAACCCTCGCATAGCTCCCAGGATACAGTAGATACAGTATGAACCCTCGCATAGCTCCCTAGACACAGTAGATACAGTATGAACCCTCGCATAGCTCCCAGGATACAGTAGATACAGTATGAACCCTCGCATAGCTCCCAGGATACAGTAGATACAGTATGAACCCTCGCATAGCTCCCTAGACACAGTAGATACAGTATGAACCCTCGCATAGCTCCCTAGATACAGTAGATACAGTATGAGCCCCCGCATAGCTCCATAGATACAGTATGAGCCCCGTGCATAGCTCCCAAGATACAGTATGAGACCCCGCATAGACTCCTAGATACAGTATGAGACCCCGCATAGCCTCCTAGATACAGTATGAGCCCCGTGCATAGCTCCCAAGATACAGTATGAGCCCCCGCATAGACTCCTAGATACAGTATGACACCCCGCATAGCCTCCTAGATACAGTATGAGACCCCACATAGCCTCCTAGATACAGTATGAGACCCCACATAGCCTCCTAGATACAGTATGAGACCCCGCATAGCCTCCTAGATACAGTATGAGACCCCACATAGCCTCCTAGATACAGTATGAGCCCCTGCATAGCCTCCTAGATACAGTATGAGCCCCGTGCATAGCTCCCAAGATACAGTATGAGACCCCACATAGCCTCCTAGATACAGTATGAGCCCCTGCATAGCTTTTTGGTAATAATCTAAATTGCATACATTTTTAATTTTTAAATGGATAAATTTGTTAGCTAGTTATTACTAATCCTCAGATATACATCAGTTTTTTGTACACTGGTCCACACGCACATGTAGACACACACACAGGCAGTCATGCACAAACACACACGCAGTCACACACATACACACACACATGCAGTCAAGCACATACACACACATGCAGTCATGCACATACACACACATGCAGTCACACACATACACACACACAGGCAGTCATGCACAAACACACACGCAGTCACACACATACACACACATGCAGTCACGCACATACACACACATGCAGTCATGCACATACACACACATACACACACATGCAGTCACGCACATACACACACATGCAGTCACACACATACACACACATGCAGTCACGCACATACGCACATACACACATGCAGTCACGCACATACATACACATACGCAGTCACACACATACACACACATGCAGTCACGCACATACACACACATGCAGTCACACACATACACATGCATGCAGTCACGCACATACACACACATGCAGTCACGCACATACACACACATGCAGTCACACACATACACACACACGCAGTCACACACATACACACACATGCAGTCACACAAATACACATGCATGCAGTCACGCACATACACACACATGCAGTCACGCACATACACACACATGCAGTCACACACATACACACACATGCAGTCACACACATACACACACAGGCAGTCAGGCACATACACACACATGCAGTCACACACATACACACACACGCAGTCACGCACATACACACACATGCAGTCACACACATACACACACACGCAGTCACACACATACACACACATGCAGTCACGCACATACACACACATGCAGTCACGCACATACACACACATGCAGTCACACACATACACACACACGCAGTCACACACATACACACACACGCAGTCACGCACATACACACACACGCAGTCACGCACATACACACACATGCAGTCACACACATACACACACATGCAGTCACGCACATACACACACATGCAGTCACACACATACACACACACGCAGTCACGCACATACACACACATGCAGTCACACACATACACACACACGCAGTCACACACATACACACACATGCAGTCACGCACATACACACACATGCAGTCACGCACATACACACACACATGCAGTCACACACATACACACACACGCAGTCACACACATACACACACACGCAGTCACGCACATACACACACACGCAGTCACGCACATACACACACATGCAGTCACACACATACACACACATGCAGTCACGCACATACACACACATGCAGTCACGCACATACACACACATGCAGTCACACACATACACACACATGCAGTCACACACATACACACACACGCAGTCACACACATACACACACATGCAGTCACGCACATACACACACATGCAGTCACGCACATACACACACATGCAGTCACGCACATACACACACATGCAGTCACGCACATACACACACATGCAGTCACGCACAAACACACACATGCAGTCACGCACATACACACACATGCAGTCACGCACATACACACACATGCAGTCACACACATACACACACATGCAGTCACGCACATACACACACATGCAGTCACGCACATACACACACATGCAGTCACGCACATACACACACATGCAGTCACGCACATACACACACACGCAGTCACACACATACACACACATACAGTCACACACATACACACACATGCAGTCAGGCACATACACACACATGCAGTCACACACATACACACACACGCAGTCACGCACATACACACACATGCAGTCACGCACATACACACACATGCAGTCACGCACATACACACACATGCAGTCAGGCACATACACACACATGCAGTCACGCACATACACACACACGCAGTCACACACATACACACACACGCAGTCACACACATACACACACATGCAGTCACGCACATACACACACACGCAGTCACGCACATACACACACACGCAGTCACACACATACACACACATGCAGTCACGCACATACACACACATGCAGTCAGGCACATACACACACATGCAGTCACACACATACACACACACGCAGTCACACACATACACACACATTCAGTCAGGCACATACACACACATGCAGTCACACACATACACACACACGCAGTCACGCACATACACACACACGCAGTCACGCACATACACACACACGCAGTCACACACATACACACACACGCAGTCACGCACATACACACACATGCAGTCACGCACATACACACACATGCAGTCACGCACATACACACACATGCAGTCACACACACACACATGCAGTCACACACAGACACACACATACGCAGTCACACACATACACACACATGCAGTCACACACATACACACACACGCAGTCACGCACATACACACATGCAGTCACACACAGACACACACGCGCAGTCATGCACATACACACACATGCAGTTACGCACATACACACACATACGCAGTCACGCACATATGCATGCAGTCTTGCAAATACACAAACATGCAGTCAACACTCAGTCACGCACACACGTAGTCTTGTATACACATGCAGTCTTTTACACAAGCAGTCACACACACGCAGTCACATGCACTCACGCGGTCATGCACACAGTCAGACACCAGCAGGCATGCGCACACATGGTCATACACACACGGTCATGCACATGCAGTCACGCATATACGCACACGGAGTCACGTATACACATGCAGACTTAAACATATTTGAAGACATACAGAAAAATACATGTAAACAGACATATCACATATTACAACTGTGCTGGTCTCAGAGATGGTCTTCAATGTCCAAGGGCTACTAAATGGATTTGATGCTTACATTCATGTGATAATTTACCCCATACTGTAAATAATACTAATATTAGTGGTTTCCCTGGGAAGAAGCTAAACCACCCTAGCCACCGGTCTGAGGGTCCTTGGGATTCTTCAATTTAGGGTAAGCGGTCATAGGCCCTTTGGTCCATTATTCTGATACTTATACATTTGCTGATGGTGGCCCTGGGAGTTGGTATTTTAGTGGCACACTTAGTGCTTATACTCTCACCACTTGCCCTATATAGATTACCTGGGTCAACCTGTTACCACTAGCCTAAAACACCCCGCTTTTCCCAGCCTATACCTTGCATAGAGCTATATATAATCTCTGATTGGTTTTCCCCTGGGGGGTTTCCTTACACTTACCCCTATGCACACTGTTTTTGTCTTTATTGTCTATTTGCTATTATGTATACATGTGTATTTAATAAAGATTTTGTCATATCTTTGCATAAGAAACTCCTAGTTTCTCTGTTTTTTTCCAAATGATACTAATATTAGTGGTTTCCCTAGGAGCATCAGGACCTAAGATGTTATTATACAGATGAGGGAACACTGCGAAAAATGTAATAATCTATAGTAAGGGGTATATTGGGCCTCATTTACCCCAAAAATGTCCTTGTTACCCATCCCAAGAAGTCAGAGCTCAGTGTAATGAGTACAATTCCGCACGTTACTAAATCATTGTGACGTCTATAAACATGGACCAGTGCATCCTACTGTAAACTCTAGACATATTAGCTGTCATCCAAAGAGCACCATGACCTAAAGAATCAGGGGAATCTTGGGGTGATGGCTGATAAATCTGCTTTTTAAAAATAAAATAAAAAAAATAAAAAAATTGAGGTTTTATTACTATTGATAACAAAGCCAATTTTAATATTAGACAGTATATCTGAATAAGGCCTAATGTTACCCCTACTATTGTTAAAATATTAGCTGTCACCCCAAAGCCAAAACCAGGTGAGGAACAATCAGAAAAAAGGTATAATAGAAACAAGTCACCAACTCTGCATTTATCACCCACTCCTGGTCTTGGCTCCCACTCCTGAGAAAAAATACTGACTGAATACTGACCAAATACTGATAGTGGGGCCGTGGCCTAAGAGCTAAAGTCGGTCTCGGGGGGTAGGTAAGCCTTTTTATCATGCTCTCCCACTGCTAACTTATAAAGGAGGCAGAAAAGCGTTTGCCGACATATGATGTAATAGCTCCTCCAATGTCAGGTCTCTATGTATGGAGCAGGTTCAGGAGCTGAGCCCGCATCATACTGGGCAGATGCCTGTACACATAACACCGACAATGAATGGGGTATAGCTACACATTCAGGAAAAAAATACATGTGTATAATCATTAAGGTCCACTGGACCACAATTCAAGTATGAAATGACCTACAACAATCCAGTAAGGATTAAATAATACAGCAGACATAATGGAGTAAATTCTTTATTTGGATAAATCAGTGATCAGACATGAAAAATACGTTAAAAAACATGTAATTGACAACTATACATTAAAACACACGTGGGGTGTAGAGACACAGCCTATGTATTGAATAGTGGTTCTCCCTAGGATGCACATATATTGGATTTCATCCAGTAAATACATGAATACAAGTAAATTAACACCATCGATATATTAAATACATAAAGTGCATGTGCAGATATATATATGTATATACCAGAATAACATCAAAGAGAAAAACAGTACATCTAATATAATAAATAGGAAAAATCTCATATAATTCTTGTGACACATAACTTGAATATATGGCCGTAATAATGTACATAGTGCAAAAGTCATTGGCCAACATAAGAATAAATATCAGGATATAATGAAGAAATAAAGATGGGATTAGCCAAATCCAGAGGCAGTATGGCATGAGCAGGGTAGGGCTGTGTGACCTCCACCCACAGGCGTTCTGCTCGCGGTTCTACAGGGAGATGCCTGTACACAGCCGGCATCTGTAACCGCAGCCATCAGAGATTGTTCTGATCGCTGCTGTTACACTGATCACTGGCTGCGGATGGGTTATCATGGCAGCTGACTATGAGAACTACTAGGATGAGTGTAAAAATAAATGTTCCTGTGCTGAGATAATCTTATAAATGTGCCCCTGCTGTGTACTGTGTAATGGCCGTGTCTGACCGTGCTGGAAAATGGTCTGATCATACCACAGCTCCTGGGCAGGAGGAAGCAAAAGAGGATACAGACAGGATCACAAAGGATTATTTCTTTCAGGAAAAATATTGCTTAAAAACAGACAGCAAAATGTTTTGCCTCACAAAATGAATCAGCTGTGATCCCGTGTTGTAATGTCTGTATACTCTTTTGTGTCCTCCCCTGCCCAGGAGCTGTGGTATGATCAGACCATGGCCCTGTAAGGTCAGACACATCCATTACACAGTGCAAACCAGGGGCACATTTATAAGATTATCTCAGCACAGGAACATGTTTTTAACACATCCAATTGTAGAACTTATTTTTACTCCAAGATCTATTAGTTAAAATGTACTTTGTTTGTGGGAAAACCCTTTAAATTCCATAAGAGGACTGAAAAAATAAAGTAAACATATATAAAAAAGTGTTAAAAATATAAACCAAATAAAAACGTATAATAATTTGAATCAACCCTTTTCCTTTATTAAGTATAAAAAAAAATAATTATATTATTATCAAAATATTCAATTAAGTGTGTTTTTGGCCGACACACTTTCCTAACAAAAGGCAATAAAATGTGATCAAAACATCTCCCCACCTCACAAAAAAAGAATAAAACATTTGCAGGTCTTAGAAAATGGACGCACAAACCCAATGTTTTTTTATTTACAAATGTTCACATTTTTTTCATCACTAGTGTTGAGCATTCCGATACTGTAATATCGGGTATCAGCCGATATTCGCGGTATCGGAATTCCAATACTTAATTCCGATACTTTTACAATATCGAATACCGGAATCGGAAGTTCCCATAATGCCTGCGCTCTGCAGTGTCTCTGAAGGATGACAAGCTGGATGGCAGCGCTCAGCTGAGATCCAGCCTCTCATCAGAATGCCATCCCAGCGTGGGAGAATTCTCCTGATCGTTTAAAAGCCGGCGGGCGGTAAAAAGCCGCCGGCTTTTAAACAATCACACAGCCCCATACTGCTTCCCTGCAGCCTCCCACCCGATCCTCCGCTCCCCTCGCCACCTCCCATCCCAATCGTAAGTTAGGACCGGGCGGAGAGCGCAGCACCAAGGAGCGGGGAGCGAAGGACCCGGGCGGGGAAGTCGGCAGTGAAAAGACTTCACCGCCGGCTTTCCCGTTCTGTGCTGCGCTTTCCCGCCAGTTATTTCAAATGAACAGCTGAGGTATCAGGTGATGCTGATCAGCTGTTCATTTGAAGTAGCCGCTGCCCTCAGAGGGTTCATGTGAGTTCATGCTTGACTGCATTGCATGAACTCACATGAACTTTCCCAAGGTCGCACAGGTCAGCCTCACCTCCCAGACGATCAGCCCGTCATGATTGGTGTGTGTGGGTGTCTGTGCGTGTGTCTGCGAGTGTGTGCGGGGTGTCTGTGCGATGTCTGCGGGTGTGTGCGATGTCTGCGGGTGTGTGCGGTGTCTGTGCGATGTGTGCGGGTGTGTGCGGTGTCTGTGCGATGTCTGCGGTGTCTGTGCGATGTCTGCGAGTGTGTGCGGTGTCTGTGCGATGTCTGCGAGTGTGTGCGGGGTGTCTGTGCGATGTCTGCAGGTGTGTGCGATGTCTGCGGGTGTGTGCGGTGTCTGTGCGATGTGTGCGGGTGTGTGCGGTGTCTGTGCGATGCCTTCGGTGTCTGTGCGAGGTCGGCGAGTGTGTGCGGTGTCTGTGCGATGTCTGCGAGTGTGTGCGGCGTCTGTGCGATGTCTGCGGGTGTGTGCGGTGTCTGTGCGATGTCTGCGAGTGTGTGCGATGTCTGCGGGTGTGTGCGTGCAGGCAGACATAGGCCGATGTGACACTACTACTCCCATCGGCCTATGTCTGTCCCCCGTCCACTCGTGCCAGCAGGATCAGCTCGATGGGAGCAGTAGTTCCCATCAGCCTGATCCTGCTATTTAAATTGCCCTACTGTGTCCCCAATAAATGTTAAATACATGTCATTGGTGGCCAGTGGTTGCCTACAATAAATTAGTTCATACATTACCTGTCCCCGCCGATCGCCACCTAAAATAAAGTAAAAAATAAAAAACTACACCTATACTCACCTAGACACCTAATTCCCCGAAGCCATCGATCTCCTGTAATAAAATATAAAATAATAAACCACAACCTTATCCTTACCCCTCCGTAGTAGTCCACGAGTGTCCCACGAAGATCTCCAGTTTATAGCAGCCACATAGAATGTGACCGCTCTGAACCGCAGCCGCTGCTAGAATGATGGGGCCGTAAAGCAGCCCCGTCATTGCATAAGGGGGTTCGCCGGAGTTCAGGCAGCGCTGCTCCGGTTAGCTGCTTTACGGCCCTGCTGTATCGTGAGAAATTCCCACGGTACAGCACTGCCGTAAAGGAGGTCTCCGGAGCTGCGCTGCCTGAATGCACTCCGGTGACCTCAGTCAGTGGCTCCCGCTGCCGGGAGCGGACGTGTTCCCGGCAGCGTGAGCTTACAGCAGCCATGCACAGCTGTCACCATCTCCAGATGTGACAGCTGTGCATGGGAGATCAGCGCAGGAACGTGGACAGGTAACTATTTTTTTTTAGTAAACTAAGAATTAAATAAAATTGTGTGTTTTATTTCAAATAAATTATTTTTTTCTGGGTGTAGTGTGTTTTTTCTTTTTAACACTTTGTAGGTTAGTAATGGGGGTGTCTTATAGACGCCCATCATTACTAACCTGGGCTTCATGGCAGCTGGCGGTGACATGAACCCCAACCCTATTACCCCCTGCCACCGCACCAGGGCAGCGTGGAAGAGCGAGGCTAAGTGCCAGAATTGGCGCATCCTATGGATGTGCCATTTCTGGGGCGGCTGACGGTTGGTGTTTCTAGCCTGGGAGGGGGCCAATATTCATGGCACCCTTCCTGGGCTATTAATATCAGCCCCCAGCTGTCTGCCTAGCCTTTGCTAGCTATTAAAATAGGGGGTCCCCCATTTTAATAGCTAGTAAAGGCTAGGTATTCAGCTGGGGGCTGATATTAGTAGTCTGGGAAGCTCCGTGGGTATTACCCACTTCCCAGGCTTCAAACATCTGCCCCAGCCGTCTGCTTAACTTCCGCTAGAGCCTAAAATTATGGGGGATCCCACGCCAATTTTATTTTAAATAAATCCTTTATTTTAACACTAAATGACATTTGAGGAGTTAATAAAGATGCAGTCCCTAAATTATTATTTATTTTTTAATTAATTTTTCCCAAAAATTTTGACGTGGGCTTTGCCATATTTTTGTATGCCAGCCAGGTACAGCATCCAGCTTCTATGAACGCGCCATTTTCCGGGGTGGCTGCGGACTGCAATTTGCACCAGGGGGGGGGGGGGGCCAGAAAGCTTGGGCCTCCCTGCGCTGCAGATTCCATCCCCCAGCTGCCTAGTTGTACCTGGCTGGACACACAAATAGGGAGAAGCCCCACGTATTTTTTTTTTGAATTATTTCAGGAAATTCATGAAATAATTAAAAAAAAATTGATGTGGGGCTTCGCCCTATATTTGTGTCCAGCCAGGTACAGCAGGCAGGAACGGGCTGCCCCCAACCACCAGCTGCCTATTTGTACCTGGTTGGACGCAACAATATAGGGAAGCCCTTTTTTTCTTAATTATTTCATAAATTTCATGAAATAATAAAAAAAAAAAATACACGTGGGGCTTCGCCCTATTTTTGTGTCCAGCCAGGTACAACTAGGCAGCTGGGGGCTGGAATCCGCAGCGCAGGGAGGCCCAAGCTTTCTGGGCCCCACCCGCTGCAAATTGCAGTCCGCAGCCGCCCCGGAAAATGGCGCGTTCATAGAAGCGCCATCTTCTGGCGCTGTACCCAACTCATCCAGGGCCCTGGTGCGGTGGCTCACTGGGTAATAAAGGGGTTAAGGCCAGCTTGGCATTATCAGCTGGCCCTAAGCCCGAAATTCATGGGGTCACGCCAATATTAGACATGACCACCATGAATTTCTAGTAAAGTATTTAAAAAAAACACAACACCCAGAAAAAAGTCCTTTAATTGAAATAAACACACAATTCTTTATTGTTCTAAATTAAACTATACTTACCATCACGCCCATTCCAGCTGAAGCCAACGATCTCCTGCAATAAAAGAAAAATAATAAAGCAACCTCATCCTTACCTTTCCATGGTTCCCACGACAGCTTCAGCTCTGCTACATCGAGATGACAGGCTGGACCGCAGCAGAACGCTGCCATCCAGCCTGTCATCCCGCGGACACTGAGAAGCGCAGGCATGCTTGCGCTCCTCAGTGTCTCTCTGTGACGGCATAAAGATGAGCCGAGGTCATGTCCAATGAACTCAGCTCACCTCATGCACGTCACTGACAGCGTGGGAAAATTCTCACGCTGAAGCGCTGAGTGCAGGAGAATTCTCCCACGCTGTCAGTGACGTGCATGAGGTGAGCTGAGTTCATTGGACATGACCTCGGCTCATCTGGATGCCGTCACAGAGAGACACTGAGGAGCGCAAGCATGCCTGCGCTTTTCAGTGTCCGCGGGATGACAGGCTGGATGGCAGCGTTCTGCTGCGGTCCAGCCTGTCATCTCGATGTAGCAGAGCTGAAGCTGTCGTGGGAACCATGGAAAGGTAAGGATGATGTTGGTTTATTATTTTTCTTTTATTGCAGGAGATCGTTGGCTTCAGCTGGAATGGGCGTGATGGTAAGTAGAGTTTAATTTAGAACAATAAAGAATTGTGTGTTTATTTCAATTAAAGGACTTTATTCTGGGTGTTTGTGTTTTTTTTTTTTAACTTTGACTATGGGGTTAGTAATGGGGGTGTCTTATAGACGCCTCTCCATTACTAACCTGGGCTTGATGTCAGCTGGCATTATAAGATGACATCAACCCCAAACCTATTACCCCACTGCCACCGCTACAGGGCAGTGGAAAGAGCGAGGCTAAGTGCCAGAATTGGCGCATCCTATGGATGCGCCATTTCTGGGGCGGCTGACGGCTGGTGTTTCTAGCCTGGGAGGGGGCCAATATTCATGGAACCCTTCCTGGGCTATTAATATCAGCCCCCATCTGTCTGCCTAGCCTTTGCTAGCTATTAAATTAGGGGGGACCCCACGTCATTTTTTTTGGGGGGTCCCCCATTTTAATAGCTAGTAAAGGCTAGGTATTCCGCTGGGGGCTGATATTAGTAGCCTGGGAAGCTCCGTGGGTATTACCCCCTTCCCAGGCTTCAAACATCTGCCCCAGCTGTCTGCTTAACCTCCGCTAGAGACTAAAATTAAGGGGAACCCCACGCCAATTTTTTTTTAAATAAATCCTTATTTTAACACTAAATGACAAGTACAGTAATCAACACTGTCACTGTACTTCATATATATGTGACTGACATGTTTCTATCTATCTAATCTATGTGTGAAGCTCTATTCTTTCTGTTGTAAATTGTCGGGTAAAGGTGTATGCCGCTGATGAATTGCCGGCTTTTCGCATAATACATTCTACATTATTCTTAGTTGTTTTACTTCATGTAGAATTAACCTACAAGGAAAGAAAGGGTTTATTTTCATTCCGATATTTGTGTCCCATTGACTTGCATTGGTTTCCGGTATCGGAATCGGCGATATCCGATACTTTTTGGGTATCGGTCCGATCCAATCCGATACGATATTTCCTGATATCGGAAGGTATCGCTCAACACTACTGATAAGTCCAAATTTGAGATCTTTCGTTCCAACCACTGTGACTTTGTGCGACGCAGAAAAGGTGAACGGATGGACTCTACATGCCTGGTTCCCACCGTGAAGCATGGAGAAGGAGGTGTGATGGTGTGGGGGTGCTTTGCTGGTGACACTGTTGGGGATTTATTCAAAATTTAAGGCATACTGAACCAGCATGGCTACCACAGCATCTTGCAGCGGCATGCTATTCCATCCGGTTTGCGTTTAGTTGGACCATCATTTATTTTTCAACAGGACAATGACCCCAAACACACCTCCAGGCTGTGTAAGGGCTATTTGACCAAGAGGGAGAGTGATGGGGTGCTACGCCAGATGACCTGGCCTCCACAGTCACCAGACCTGAACCCAATCGAGATGGTTTGGGGTGAGCTGGACTGCAGAGTGAAGGCAAAAGGGCCAACAAGTGCTAAGCATCTCTGGGAACTCCTTCAAGATTGTTAGAAGACCATTTCCCGTGACTACTGTACCTCTTGAAGCTCATCAAGAGAATGCCAAGAGTGTGCAAAGCAGTCATCAAAGCAAAAGGTGGCTACTTTGAAGAACCTAGAATATAAGACATATTTTCAGTTGTTTCACACTTTTTTGTTAAGTATATAATTCCACATTTGTTAATTCATACTTTTGATGCCTTCAGTGTGAATGTACAATTTTCAGAGTCATGAAAATACAGAAAAATCTTTAAATAAACTTTTGGTCTGTACTGTATATATAATATAATGCTACATGTCTCCCTCTGTCTGAAGCCTTTAAAGACTTGGCAAGTGCTACATGCCTGCGCAGTCTGGCTCTAGACAGAAGAACCTATTACGTTACAGGTAAGAGGAGTGTATGGCGCCGGAGATTGCGGTATGCGTAGACACTGAACACATACCGCGATCTCCGGCGCCATACTTACCTGACCGGGAGCGGCGTTTCTCTTCTCGCCGGAGACCAGGGCAGGAGTGAAGGTGTTGGAATCGGCACATGTGCATAACTCTATCCGGCGCCATTTTACTGAAGACATATTTGCAGTGTGTCTTCAGTAAAATGGCGTTGAACAGCACGGTATGGTCACGCGCGTACTCTGGCGCCGCACTGCTCCCCCGGCAGAACAGGATACAGTAGCACTGGAGCACAGGGAAGAAAGGTGAGTATGTGTTTATTTTTTTGTATGTGTGCACCGTGAAAGGGATGAGGGGTGCCATACATACCAGGAATGGGGTGTGACGGGTACCATACATACCAGGAAAGGGGTGTGAGGGGTACCATACATACCAGGAAAGGGGTGTGAGGGGACCATGCATACCAGGATTGGGGGATGAGGGGTACAATGCATACCAGGATTTGGGGGGTGACTGAACCATGAAAACCAGGATTGGGGGGTGAGGGGTGCCATACATACCAGGATTGGGGGGTGAGGGGTGCCATACATACCAGGATTGGGGGGTGAGGGGTGCCATACATACCAGGACTTGGGGGGTGACTGAACCATGAAAACCAGGATTGGGGGGTGAGGGGTGCCATACATACCAGGATTGGTGGGTGAGTGGTGCCATACATACCAGGATTGGGGGGTAAGGGGTACCATGCATACCAGGATAGGAAAGTGGGGTTCCATGCATACCAGAATAGGGATGAGGGGTACCATGCATACCAGGATTGGGGGATGAGGGGACCATGCATACCAGGATTGGGGGATGAGGGGACCATGCATACCAGGATTGGGGGATGAGGAGGCCATACATACCAGGATTGGGGATGAGAGAGTCATGCATACCAGGATTGGGGATGAGAGAGCCATGCATACCAGGATGGGGGATGAGGAGGCCATACATACCAGGATTGGGGGATGAGGGGTACCATACATACCCGGATTGGGATGAGGGGTGCCATGTATACCAAGATGAGGGGTACCATAAATACAAGAATAGGAATGAGGGGTACCATGCATACCAGGATGAGGGATGGGTTGCCATGCATACCAGGATGAGGGGTAACATACATAACAGGATAGGGATGAGGTGCACCATAAATACCAAGATGAGGGATGGGGTGCCATGCACATCAGGAAGAGGGATTGAGTGCCATACATACCAGGATTGGCGAATGAGCAGTGCCATACATACCAGGATGAGAGATGGGGTGCCATGCATACCGGATTGGGATGAGGGGGTGCCATGCATACCCGGATTGGGGTGAGGGGTGCCATGCATACCCGGATTGGGGATGAGGGGACAGGATGGGGGCAGCACAAATACCAGGATGGGGGGCAGCACATACCAGCATGGGAGACCATATACCAATAAAAATGCTCGCCACCCGGGCGTAGAACAGGTTCAATAGCTAGTGTGTGTGTGTGCGTGTGTGTGTATATATATATATATATATATATATATATATATTTATAACATGGTTGCCAAAAATAAAAAATCCTAGTGATTGCACAGATACGTAGCACAATGTGAATGTTAATCTATATAATTGACATTAACTAAGGGGAAATGTAAGCGTCTGTAAAACTACTAAAAGGATATCTTCATAGTGTGACAAAGTCTCTGGTAGTGTGTCAGAAGGGAGGTATGTGTCGCTGAGACTCTTAGACTCAGTGATGTGAAAACATGCAAGTTCTCATGCACAAGTAGGTGCAGAGAGAGTTAATAGAACGATATTTACAAGGGAATGTTTTCAGTGGATAACGAAAGTGTAGGGAGGAACGTTATCCACCTTCATTCCAATTAGGGGAGTGTCTGGGCTTTAAATAGTCAGCCCTGACACTCAGGTGTGTTCAGTACCTGGGGAAACTTTGTTCTAGGAAGGAGCTAGCACATGCTGTGATGAACCTGTGTGTAGCTAATTGTGAGTGGCCAGACCTTGGCCGAGATAAGGACTCTGCTGAAAGTTCTGAAAGTTTTGCATTTAGTTTTGTCTCTTTAGCTGAATGGGCTGTGTTTTTATTTATGGACTCAAGGGTAGTTTATGACTGCTAAATAAACTAACCTGAGAATTTAAAGAGACAGTATCTTGTGTTTTACCTACGCATACAGCCGAGCTTGTCGCTATACCACAATAGACTCACAAGCCCAAGTGGGTACACATATATAGTATATAATATTGAGCTCTATAAGGAATCTCCTATAAAATAAAACATCCAAAATGGATGTTTTGGGGGCCCCTGATGAAGCAAGGACGAAAGGTACATTGGTGCACATAGGATTCTTTATAGAGCTTAATATTATATACTATATATGTGTACTCACTTGGGCTTGTGAGTGTAAGAAGCTATCTTCTTAGTAGTTCTAAAGAGACTTACATTTCCCCTTGGTTATTGTCAACTATATAGATTAACATGCACATTGTGCTACATATGCGTGCAATCATTAGGATTTTTTTTGGCAACCATGTTATAGGCATATATCTAATATATATAATTGTCTTATCCCGTCAACCTGTCTGTCTGTCTGTCCAGAAAATCCCGCGTCGCTGATTGGTCCGCGACGCGGATGGCGGCCGTTAGCGGCTCATCTGCTGCACGGAGGTCAGCGGCGATGCAGCCGGGATATGACCGGCAGCGCCGCTGACCTCCATGCGGCTACCGTCGGGAGATCAGCGGCTAGGACTGCTGATCTCCCGACGGTAAGTGTGAAGGGAGGACCGGGGAGCGGCGCCGCCGGTCGGGATACTTCTGCTGCGAGCAGCCGGTCATCTCCCGCAGCGCCGCTCCCCGGTCCTCACTAATACAATTCGCTGATTGGTCGCGGCCAATCAGCGATATTGGCGCCAAATTTAAAACCGCTGTGCTGATTGCGCCTGGTCGGCCGCATACATATTCTAGAATACCCGATGCGTTTGAATCGGGCCACCATCTAGTATATATATATATATTCACTAATGTCTCTATATATGTGATACTCATGAGTTGGTGACTTGGGGTCCTCCAATGTTATACTCTGTAGAATTGTCTTTTAATTTTTGCAATATTTATTTTAGCATCAATAAGCACCTATTGGTTTATTTTGGTGGTATCTACAGTCATATACATGTATATACATACAGCAATATATATACTGTATAAGATCTGATGTCTGTAGTCACAGTATGTCAGCAATGTACAGTATGTACTTTATTGTGCACTGACATTAGATCATATATGCCCTGGACTGATCCTGCACCGACTACCAGACATCACATTGTATAGATGGCAGTATAGATATAATCTGTGACGTCCTGTACAGGGCCGGCTCCAGGTTTTCGTAGGCTCAAAAGAGTCTCAGTGGCCCCTTTAACACATACCACAATTCATGATGCACAGATAAGGCGGAGAAATATAGATATAGTACAATGCCAAAGATTTCACTTACCTTATTTTTCGGACTATAAGACGCACTTTTTTCCCTCCAAAATGTTAGCTACGCTGTGTGCCGGCTATGAAGGAGAGTGAAGTCACTGCTCCCCGCGCACACAGTCCCGGCATGGGGAGCAGTGACTTCTGGCAGCTGATCTCTCCTTGTGAGCCACGCATGGCAGTCATATCATGCGCGGCTCACATGGAGAGATCAGTGCGGGCAGACAGGACGCAGCGCTGGAGGAAAGAAGAAAGGTGAGTATCAGTGTTTTTTTTTTTTTTTTTTATGTGCAGCATGATGGGGATTAGGGGGACCATGCATACCAGGATAAGGATTAGGGGCACCATGCATACCAGGATAAGGATTAGGGGGACCATGCATACCAGGATAAGGATGAGGGGGCCATACATACCAGGGTAACGCTGAGGGGCCATACATACCAGGGTAAGGCTGAGGGGGCCATACATACCAGGGTAAGGCTGAGGGGGCCATACATACCAGGGTAACGCTGAGGGGGCCATACATACCAGGGTAACGCTGAGGGGGCAATGTGCAGCATGATGGGGATTAGAGGTGCCATACATACCAGGACAGGGATGAGGGGTGCCATGCATACCGGGATAGGGATGAGGGGTGCCATGCATACCGGGATAGGGATGAGGGGTGCCATGCATACCGGGATAGGGATGAGGGGTGCCATGCATACCGGGATAGGGATGAGGGGTGCCATGCATACCGGGATAGGGATGAGGGGTGCCATGCATACCGGGATAGGGATGAGGGGTGCCATGCATACCAGGATGGGGATGGGGACTACGTATAAAAGGGGGGGGGGCATGTATACCAGGATGGGGGATATTGTCAGAATTGGGGGACATTACCCCTATACCAGTGTCAGCAGAAGACCCCCTCCCCCTTAAAAGTGCATCATGAACACATTTTTGGCTTAAATGTTTTTATTTTCCTCCTTTAAAACCTAGGTGCGTCTTATGGTCCGGTGCATCTTATAGTCCGAAAAATACGGTACTTCATACATTACATGAGTGATATCTATTGTAAATTCTATAATAGCTCAGAAACCGGCGAATCCTCACAGTGCATGGGACGTGTCATGGGGGGATTCAAAAGTTTTCATTTTAGACTGTACATTATAGTCCTCCATACAGTATTATGGGCACCACATAGTCCTCCATACAGTATTATGGACACCACATAGTCCTCCGTACAGTATTATGGGCACTACATAGTACTCCATACAGTATTATGGGCACTACATAGTACTCCATAGAGTATTATGGGCACCACATAGTCCTCTATACAGAATGGGCTCCATACTGAATAATGGACCCCATATAATGTTCCATACAGAATAATAGGCCCCATATAATGCTCTATACAGAATAATGAACCCCATATAATGCTCATTACACCATAATTGACCCCATATATTACTCCATGCAGAATAATGGGCGTCATGAAATATGCCATACAGAATAATGGGCCCCATATAATGCTCCATAGAGAATGGGCCCCATATAATGCACCATAGAGAATGGGCCCCATATAATGCTCCATAGAGAATGGGCCCCATATAATGCTCCATAGAGAATGGGTCCCATATAATGCTCCATAGAGAATGGGCTCGATCCATAAAAAAATAAATAAAATACTCACCTCTCCTCATACCCTGCTGGCTACAGGTCCTGTCTCTTCAACACTGAGACGTCACAGAGTCAGAAGACGCAGAGGAGACTGGACCTGCGGCCAGCAGGGTATGAGGAGAGGTGAATATTTCAAACACCGTAAAGCACGGGGGGGGGGGGGGTTTCCCGGCCCCCCCAACTCACAGGCCCAATAGAGTTCCAGTGTCCCCAACTGTGAGTGGGCCCCCCCCCTCTTGCCCAGGGCCCTGGCACTTGCCCTGGTGCAATGGGTGGTTATGCCGGCTCTGGCCCTGTAGCTGGTGCAGGATCAGTCTGGGGCAGGGGTCTGTATAGTAAGGTCTGAAGTGTCTCGATCTCAGGTCCGATGTGATTTGAACATTCATACAGATCGAGAGCCGATGATCTCACACTGACAGCACGACCCCAACCTGCTTGAAGGGTCCATCTGCTACAATAAATCTTTCTGATCCTCAGCAGAGCGACCATAGATAACATTCAGGATCTGGCCCTGGACTTGTCAGGAGGTGAGCAGCATCCTGCCACTTCCACACTCTACAAAAAGTATAAATCTCCTGTCCTGACCACTATCCGGAGCTCAGGCTAAGGCCACGGCCCCACTAGCAGTATTTGGTCAGTATATTTTCTCAGGAGTGGGAGCCAAAACCAGGTCAGTAACAATCAGAGGAAAGGTATAATAAAAACAAGTCACCAATTCTGCATTTATCACCAACTCCTGGTTTTGTCTCCCACTCCTGTGAAAAAATACTGACCGAATACTGACCAAATACTGATAGTGGGGTCGTGGCCTTACAAGAATCAAAGATGTCTGCCCTCTCGTACTGCTCAGCGGCTGAAGCTTCTCTCCGGCAGGCATAAGAACGTGGCCTGTGCCGGCTGTTCTGGGCTGCAGATGCCCAGCTGGCACATGTACACAATGAAAGATACAGGGCCGCCCTGCAGTCTGTAAAGAAGCAGCTGCTTGGCCACCGGCTTGGAGGGCATGTGCCCCTCTGGCCCACCTCGCCCCTGGTCAATATGATACCATCTTTTTCATTACTTGGTGAGGTTAGAAGAAATTTCACTCCAAGACAGTGGATTTTGTACTTTATTCCAGTATATTTATACATAGAAAACATGGCAATGAAAAACAAGTAGATGCACGTGCATAAAAATGTCCCAACATTAATTAAAAAAACCTTTAAGATACAGATAATACTTGTATACAAAAATATTAACACATTCTCAAATTGTATATAAAGTGCACAAAAGTCAATAGCCCTGACATATAGTGTACACAGGGTCCCCCACATGGTATACACAAAATACAATGTCATCCAGGAAATAACAAAACATAACAAATACATTTAATCTATTCTGAAATCCCATGTCTATGCAAGATAATAATATGTAAAATTCTACAGTGTCAAAGAAATGAGCTAGAGACTACTACATGGCGATGATGCCTCCAAACAAGATAATGCCCAGCTAATGCTGTAAATGATACAAATATTACCAGTCACCCAATTAGACACATGAGGTCCGGGCAAGTGATTTTCTACAGTTCATTGACCTCTATGATGACATCTAATATTTTCAATCATTTATACAGCGGGGTACATTGGGCCTCATTAATAAATCTGCTCACTAGAGAACTAGTTACCCATACTAACCAATTAGAGCTCAGCTAAGGTTGTTTTAACTGACCTGGAAAAGTAAAAGCTGTTCTGTGATTGGCTGGGATAAGTAAAAAGGCTGTTTTAATAAATGATTCCCAATGTACCAAGCCCCGCCATAAATGTTATTGATTACAGTAGGGGCCACAATATCCCATGTGTATAGTCATCACATTCATCTTATTGTCTGCGGTTACCTTGGGACATGCTATATTGAAATGTAAGATGATATCAGTGGGGTCCATGAGGCAGAGCAGTGTGTGGTACGTGTGACATTTCCTAATATCGAGCAATCAATACTGTACCTTGGTCTGGAATGCAAAGTCTGCGTGGACAAGGAAGGGGCTCCCAGATGCCAGCTGTAAAACCCGTCGCTCCACCATCACACGCTCATCACCGTCAGCAAGCAGGGCTCTTTTGCCGATGATCTTAACAGCAAAATGTTTGCGGGTAGATGAATCTTCCGCCAGCAGGACCGTTCCATAGCATCCCCGGCCAAGCACTTGATGGAATAATAATCTCCTCTTGATGGTATCAGAGACTGTGCTTTTGGAGCTGGTTGGCCGAACACCGCTGCTTCCTTCAGCTTCTTCAGCCTTCTGCTTTAGATCCATGGGTTTCTGTCCTAATGTAATCCTTCTTCTTTTCTTCTCCTTTTTGTCCCCTGATGAGATGAAGATGGCTCCTCTCTTCTTGGCTCCCATCTTCTGACTTTCTACCTTCTCCTTTTCTTCCACTTCTTCTTTCTTCTGGACTGGTTGTTTTGTCCTGTTGACTGAAGACTTCCTCTCATCATCAGATGTGTCATGGGAAGGTCTTAGTCTCTTCGCTCCTTCTCTCCTCACCACGTTCTCCTCTACTTCTTCTTTCTTCTGGACTGGTGGTTTTGTCCTGTTGACTGAAGACTTCCTCTCATCATCAGATGTGTCATGGGAAGGTCTTCGTGTCTTCACTCTTTCTCTGCTCACCACAATCTCCTCCTCTTTTATATCCATATTATTGCTTTGCTTAGAGTTAGCCGACATCTGCTCCACTGTTGTTGGTCAATTCCAACTGTCACTTTCAACTGTCACTCAGTGCATTTCATATGGAATCATCATGCATGCACCACCACTGGTCATGTGATCAGCATCTGACCAATGATATTTAAGAGATAAATGAACATTAGCTGAGATTAAATATTCAGGTAATATTCAGATATTCTGTGGAACACAAGGTCCCACATTTACTATTAGTAATAGAACTGCACTAAGTCGACAATTTAATTTACATTGTTACTACAGAGCATCAGATGAATGTAATATAATAAATATTAGCAAGATGTATGATTTCCATCCACTCTACGTATCATAGAAATACAGATATACTATCTTTTTATATAGAGATGTAGCAGAAGCCATCCTGATTGTTTGCAGCATGCTATGGTGATAGAGAAGCATGCATGACTGTGCCATGCAAATGGTGAGGAGCACCAAAATGGGACATGTGATTCACGTAGCCAGGGGCGTAATGTCCGCGGTCGCAGTGGCAGTCACTGCGACCGGGCCCAGGGGGGGTTGGGGCTTGTAAACGCCAGCAGAAATTTCAACAGGATGTGTGTATCGCAGGGCACAGTCGCTTCGGGTCCGTGCGTGACAAATCAGGGGCGGGCTGGGGCGGGGGCAGAGCCGGACTGGGGTGTCTGGGGCCCACCAGGGACATTGACTCCAGGGGCCCACCCACCCGGGCCCACCCTTCAGCTATTTGCAAATACCTGTTAGCCGTTATACCCATTATACTGGCGTCTCCTGCCCATCACTGTGCGCTCACCAGAACTGCGATGTACAATTACTGTAGTTTGCATTAAAGGGCTTTTATTGGTGAAAACAAGTTCTCAGCGATGCACAGGTTGGGAAGGGGATCACTTATTTATTGGTGGAATCCGCACTGTCAGAAGATTGTGGCACTTTGACTATTTGGTGAGATTTTTACCTCAGTATTTATAAGACAAAACCAGGAGTGGAGCAATCCGAGGTCATGTTTTATGCATTTCTCACCCACTCCTGGTTTTGTCTTATAAATACAGAGGTGAAAATCTCACCAAATGCCAACTTGCTTTCTCTGGTGAACCTCTGTAACTGCATCTCTGCTGCTGTGTAATAGTCACAGGGCAGGGAGGGGTTAAACATCCAAGTATTTAATATCTATTGGAAATAAAGAGGTTTCCCCTTATTGATATCAGATAAAACAAATGACCAACCACAATCCACTCTACCAAGACCAATATTACCAGATAGAAGGCAGAAATACCACCACACCATGACCAGATCACATATTACCACCACATAGTGCCCAAATAATGCCACATACAAGGCACAAATACCGCCAAACCATGACCAAAGCACATAATATCACCACATAGTGATCAAATGCTACCAGATACAAGGTATAAATACTGACACACCATGAGACCACATATTACCACCACATAGTGACTGAATAATACCACATAGAAGGGACAAATATCGTCATGTCATGACCAAAGCACATAATGCCACCACATAGTGACAAATAATGCTAAAATAATAAAAATGTAAAAAAGCTCAGTATATTGGGTCAGTGTACAGGTTATACAGTGATCACCAGTGACATTATGCACAGGAGCTCTGTATATAGTGTACAGGTTATACAGTCATCACCAGTGACATTATACACAGAAGCTCTGTATATAGTGTCAGTGTACAGGTAATGCAATGATCACCATTGATATTATACACAGGAGCTCTGTATATAGTGTACAGGTAATACAGTGATCACCAGTGACATTATACACAGGAGCTCTGTATATAGTGTCAGTGTACAGGTAATACAGTGATCACCAGTGACATTATGCACAGGAGCTCTGTATATAGTGTCAGTGTGTGTGTATAGGTAATACACATACTCACCAGTGATGTCTCTAGGTGAAGTTCTTTATCTGCAGACCGATATATCACATCTTCTATGCAGGACTTATCTCTGCAGAAAATAACATAGTTAGCTATAACTGATCACTTCGAGAGCACAAGCCACACTTTTCCCAAGATTTCTACACTGCATGAAATGAGAAAATGCAACATAGTGCCGCACTACACAGTAAAAATAAAACACAAAATACATTTAGGGACTCCATCTTTAATAAAAAAAAAACATCATGAGAGATCAGAGATTATGGGGCCCAGTCAGGGATCGTACATAGAAATCATGTGGCCCAGTCAGGGGAGTATACAGAAATCATGGGGCCAATCAGGTTAGGGGTGTACATAGAGATCATGGGGCCCAGTCAGCGGCGTACATAGAGATCATGGGGCCCAGTCAGCGGCGTACATAGAGATCATGGGGCCAATCAGGTTAGGGGTGTACATAGAGATCATGGACCCCCTCAGCGGCGTACATAGAGATCATGGGGCCCAGTCAGCGGAGTACATAGAGATCATGGGGCCCAGTCAGCGGCGTACATAGAGATCATGGGGCCCAGTCAGCGGTGTACATAGAGATCATGGGGCCCAGTCAGCGGCGTACAAAGAGATCATGGGGCCCAGTCAGCGGCGTACATAGAGATCATGGGGCCGAGTCAGCGGCGTACATAGAGATCATGGGGCCCAGTCAGGGATCGTACATAGAGATCATGGGGCCCAGTCAGGGATCGCACATAGAGATCATGGGGCCGTATGAGGTGAGGCTCTCACCTCCTCAGGGAGCTCTCACAGGACATCACAGGCCTTAGTATGAAGCAATACTAGAAGACTTGTGGTATTGCTTCATACTAAGGCCTGTGATGCCCTGTGGGAGCTCCTGAGGGCACCATACTGGGGAGGTGAGATCCTCACTTGGCAGTAGTAGGAGCAGCATCTCCATAGTGTGGCATTCACATCACACTACATGCTGCACTGTACAGGACTCCCAGCCGGCAGCAGGACAGATGAGGAGGTAACTGTCTGGGACCAGCGCCGGACTGGAGTACCTGGGGCCCACCAGGAAAAAATCAATCTTGGGGCCCACCAGCACCATGCAGTTACCGTATATAGGAATAACATAAGTCCACAAACTCTTTCAAAATGAATCAACTTTATTAACCAATAAATCTCTGCTGCTGTGTAGTAGTCACAACACAGGGAGAGGTTAAACATCCAAGTATTTAATATGTATTGCAAATAAAGAATGTTCCCATTCTTAATATCCGAAAAACAAATGACTGACAACCATCCACTATACCTAGACTAATAATACCATATAGAAGAGAGAAATACCGCCACACCATGACCAGAACACATACCACCACATAGTGATCAAATACTACCAAGTACAAGGTATATATACTGCCACACCATGATAAGACCACATATTAGCACAACATAGTGACTGTCTGAATAATACCACATACAAGGGACAAATACCGCCACGCCATGACCATGGCACATAATGGCACCAGATAGTGACTGATAATGAAAATGTAAAAAAGCTCTGTATATAGAGTCAGTGTACAGATAATGTAGAGATTATCAGTGACATTATACACAGGAGCTCTGTGTATAGTGTCAGTGTAGAGGTAATACAGTGATCATCAGTGACATTATACACAGGAGCTCTGTATATAGTGTCAGTGTACAGGTAATACAGTGATCACCAGTGACATTATACACAGGAGCTGTGTATATAGTGTATAGGTAATACAGTGATCACCAGTGACATTATACATAGGAGCTCTGTATATAGTGTCAGTGTACAGGAAATACAGGGATCACCAGTGACATTATACACAGGAGCTCTGTATATAGTGTCAGTGTACAGGTAATATAGTGATCACCAGTGACATTATGCATAGGAGCTCTGTATATAGTGTCAGTGTCCAGGTAATATAGTGATCACCAGTGACATTATGCACAGGAGCTCTGTATATGGTGTCAGTGTACAGGTAATATAGTGATCACCAGTGACATTATACACAGGAGCTCTGTATATAGTGTCAGTGTACAGGTAATATAGTGATCACCAGTGACATTATACACAGGAGCTCTGTGTATGGTGTCAGTGTACAGGTAATACAGGGATCACCAGTGACATTATGCACAGCTCTGTATATAGTGTCAGTGTGTGTGTGTATAGGAAATACAGGGATCACTAGTGACATTATACACAGGAGCAATGTATATAGTGTCAGTGTACAGGTAATACAGTGATCACCAGTGACATTATGCACAGGAGCTCTGTATATAGTGTCAGTGTGTGTGTGTATAGGTAATACACATACTCACCAGTGATGTCTCTAGGTGAAGTTCTTTAACTGCAGATCGATATATCATATCTTCTATACAGGACTTATCTCTGCAGAAAATAACCTAGTTAGCTATAACTGATCACTTCCAGAGCACAATCCACACTTTTCCCAAGATTTCTACACTGCATGAAATGACAAAAAAAGAAACATAGCACTGCACTACACAGTAACAGTGCTCCAGTGTCATTCTGTGCCTGCTCATCTGTCAGCAGACATATTTGTCTGATGGCAAAGATCTAAGAGAGATGAAGACAGAAGACCTATGGATTCCGCTGGGAGTGAGGATTTTTCTTTATTAAAGATGGAGTCCCTAAATGTGTTTTATTTTTAATAATAAAAAAAAAAAATTCTGTCTTTTTTTTTTCTGTTTACTAGAAATTGATGGTGGCTATGTCTAATTTGGCGTGAAACCATGAATTTCGGGCTTAGTACCAGCTGATAAGGCAAAGATGGCCTGGTACTAACCCTATTATTACCCAGGTTGCCACTCACCACCAGGGCCGCTGGAAGAGCCGGGTAAAGCACCTGGAAATGGTGCCATGATGAATGCGCCATTTTCAGGGGTGGCTGTGGGCTGCGATTTTCAGCGTGGAGGGCCAAGAACGCATGGGCCTTACCATGCTGCGAATCCCAGCCCCCAGCCAGTCACAGACGCCCATTCTCTGTGTCAGCGTCTGTGATTGGCTGTTGGGACTGTCACACATATAGAAGTGTGAAAATAAATAAATAATAAAACAAAAATGACATAGCACTCTGCAGAAATTTTGATTCTCAGCGCAGATAGAGGTGGCAGCCCGTAGCTGTCTGCTTTATCTGCCTGGTTTTACCTTGACTGGCGATCAAAAGTCAGGAAAGCCCAATGTTTTTTTTAAATTATTTAAAAAAATAATTAAAAAAAAAAAATGCGTGGGCTCCCGCCATATTTTGATCGGGGGGCTGGGGGCTGGGATTCTCAGCATGGTAAGGCCCAAGCATTCTGGGCCCCCCACGCTGAAAATGGCAGCCTGCAGCCACCCCTGGAATTGGCGCATTCATCGTAGCGCCATTTCCAGGCACTTTATCCGGCTCTTCCAATGGCCCTGGTGGGGGGTGGCACGCTGGGTAATAATGGGGTTAATACCAGCTTTGTATTATCAGCTGGAACTAAGCCTGAAATTCATGGAGTCACGCCAAACTACACATGGCCACCATGAATTTCCAGTAAACAGAAAAAAACACAACACAGAATTTTTTTTTTTATAAAAATAAAACACAAAACACATGTAGGGACTCCATCTTTAATTAAAAACAAAACCCTTGCTCTGACGTAATCCACGGATCTTCTGTCTCCAGCTCTGCTACATCTTTGCCATCAGACAAATATGCCTGCTGACAGAGATGAGCAGGCACAGAATAACACTAGAGCACAGTTGTCAGAGAAGTGCTCAGCTGGCCTCCAGCCGCCGACCATGTTTTCCTGTGCGTTGCAAATAATGCATACTTTCAAACGCATGCCTATTTTTGCTATGCAAGTCTACAGTACATTGCGTCTGCGCTGATTTACAACGGATGCGTTGTAAAGCACAGCATAAACGCAATGATAACCCAGCCTAACAGCAGCGAGAAGGGGAGACGGAGCCCTGGAGACCGCCTAGTCAGTCTACTGGTGGTACTATCATGCCCATTGCCCAGTATGTACTGCCAGCCTCTGTGGTATTAGCATTCAAGCTCACATGGCATGTCCTGCCAGCCAGCCACTGGTGTTAGTACTAGCATGATAGTACCACACCACCAGGGGCTGGGTAATGGGCATGCATGATGGTACCACCAGTGGCTGGCAGGACATGCTGGGCATGATTCATGCCTAGTATGTCCTGCCAGCCTCCTTGGTACTATCAGGCCCACCCACTATGTCCTGCCAGCCCCTGGTAATAGTACATGCTGCTGGGCATAGTACCAGTAACCAGAGGCTGGCAGCAGGACATGCTGGGCAATGGGCATGATGATAATCATGCCCATTGCCCAGTAGTATTTACTGCCAGCCTCGGCCAGGGGTCCTCCCAGTCACCCCTCCCCCCCCTGCTTCCTGCTTTTCATACTGACGCGTCGAGATGAGCTGCAGCCGCTGCCTGGAGCGACGCAGGGTCCGTACTCCACAGCGCGCACAGGAAGCAGTCCCAGGGCGATGACGTCATCACCCTGAGACTGACCTCCTGCGCACGCGCCGGCAGTGTCGCGCTGCGCAGAGGAGGCAGAGGGCCCATCACTAATCATATCGGCAGTGCTGCGAACCGGGGGGGGGGGCCCTCTGTTCTCTGTGCAGGGCCCAGGGGGGTAGGGGGCGGGGCCATCGGGACCCGGGGTTTTCCCGATCCTCCGGTGGGCCAGTCCCCCCTGCAGAGGGGCATATGTATACATGCAGGTCGGCCACATCCCAGTGGTGCAGACACATCCACACTGCACCCTGTATACTTGTGCACTGCCGTCTGCTGCAGTGGTAGGAGCCGCCTGAATGCATCTTCTTCCTGCCGGAGAGGAGCTTGTGGGCCTGTGCGGTGAGGAGGTGGACGCTGCGCACCTCCTGAGAAGTATATGGCACTCCATGTATCTGTGCACATAGTATACCACTCTAGTGTATAGCAGAAAGGAGACAGCGACCAGAAGAGTCCAGGCATGTGGGTGATGCACATAATTATTATATTGATAACCAGGTGGAAGAGGAGGAAATGCAGAAAAAGGGGGGAATTAAAAACTATACGCAAAGGGGACGTCGAGACAGGAATTACAATTAACACCAGTGGGAATGGATCATGATTACAACAGCAAAGGGATAATACAGAGAATCAAGCCCAAATTAATCCAGTATATAAAAATATATATACATATCATTAGTTAGATATATCTGTACATATGATTGTTTAATTATCATAAACTTTACATAAAGTGCAAGTGCCTCCAAAGAATAAATCTACATAAATTATATATCTCATATGTGAACAAATACAGGTGTTTCTCACTAAATTAGAATATAATCAAACAGTTATTGTTTATTTCTATTAATGCTGATGATTATGGCTATACGAGTTTCACTTTTTTGTATTGAAGAACTGAAATAAATTAACTTTTTGATGATATTCTATTTTAGTGAGATGCACCTGTGTATGTATATATACAAGGGCTGGTCCCTTATTATTTGGCTGTCGGTGTGAATCCTGTAGAGCAGTGGTCGGCAAACTTTTTTGCACCAGGGACCCGCTTTAAGCAAGACCAGTTTTCAATGGCCCGGTGGGGGCGGGGCTTTGGTCATATGTGGGTGGGGTTATGGAGGGGTGGAGCTTAGTGCATACTTATCATATAATTATGACATTTATAATGAGAATGTGATTCAACTTACCATAGGTTCAGAATGAGTGGGAGCACCAGGCTTGTTTCCCTGGATCAGTGGGAGCACTGGGCTTGTTTTCCTGCAACAAGACGATCCCATCTAGGTCCCATCTGATGATGATGACCACTACTACTGCTACTGGACACAGCCACTGCTGCTATGAATTTTCACTGTTATTTGCTTTTTTCACTTTAACCAGAAAATCTGCTGCTGGGCCGCACGACACCAGAACACAGCTACAGGAGTCATAAGGGTGGGACACCTGACGTCATATCTAGCTGCCCATTAGCATCCAGAGCCCCTCCCCCTCCAACTCGCAGCTAGCAGGAGGGGAAGGAGCGCTGGACACACATGACCTGCTTGTCCCTGCTCCTGCCTGAGCACATTCTGCGAGTAGGGCCGCATGGCTAATTATCTATTCACTGCCAGTCCCTCCTCCTCTTTTCTTATAGGCTACTGATCACATGCTGGCTTTCTCTCTGCTGATCCTCTACAACTGTCAGCGGCGCTGCGGACCGGCTGAAAAACCCCAACGGCCCGGTTCTGGTCCGCGGACCGGCGGTTGGGGACCTCTGCTGTAGAGAGTAGTGCACTGACTTGGGCATATGTGCTGTTGACAGATATGTATTTGTATCCACTTTAAGCGTTTATAAAAAAGGTGACCACATGTGCATTGTACTCGCGCTATAGCAGATGCAGATCCCACTCCTGATTGGCGTCCACCCGATGTATGTTTCGGCTTCTTGTCTTCGTCAGGGGGTGGCATCATTCGGAAAGAGCTAAGAGTTAAACGGCCAACTATAGCCAATCAGGATGGAGGTATGTCTCCACCAACCAATGGGTGCTGAGGAGGCGTGGCTCGATACACAACGCGCACCAACGCTACGAGGAAACTATGTGACCTGTGATGCTGAGAGCACGTGATGGAGACACTTGATCGGGGGTCACGTGGCACATATAGATACAGTCGGGGAGGATGATGTGGAGACGTTCATGTGTATTGCCTCTTCAGCAGACATCTAATCTACTGATTGAGTGTGGATATATCAGATAAAGTGGAAAATCTTCTTAATTTATAATGATGGATAACGAGTATAGGTTATATATTACAGCAATACACAGGAATAGGGGGTAGTGAGTGTTACATGTATATAAGCATAGGCGGATTATAATGAGGACGATCTGGGCTACCGCCCGGGGCCCCGAACCTCCAGGGGGCCCGGGGCTCCGGGGTGTCTATGGCCAGATTGTCCTTATTATATGTGCGGCGCCACGGCACATACCGGCAGACAGTGGGGGGGGGGCCCAAGGATCGCTCCCCCAGCAGCGGCACATAGCCGCTGCTTCTTCGGCCGGGCCAGCACTGCAGCAGTTAACTTCCCTGTGCTGGCCCGGCCGCGTCACTGCTAGGAGACACGGCCCTGTGCACGGCCGTGTCTCCTAGCTGTGACGTCACGCAGTGTGCACCCGGCCTGCAGTGCTGCACCGGAAAAGAGCTGGAGCCGAGTCGGGGGATGGTGAGTGTGTGTGTGTGTGTATGTATATGTATGTATGTGTGTGTGTGTGCAGGCAGATGTCATTGTGTGATGTCTGTTTATATGTATTTTTGTGTTTCAAATGTGTTTATGCGTGTATGTATATGTTTGTGTGTGCGTGACTGCGTGCGGCCTCCTGCTGAGTATAGATGGCGCCGTGCGGCCTCCTGCTGTCTCTGGGGGGGCGCCGTGCGGCCTCCCGCTGTGTATAGATGGCGCCGTGCGGCCCCCTGCTGTCTCTGGGGGAGGCGCCGTGTGGCCTCCCGCTGTGTATAGATGGCGCCGTGCGGCCTACTGCTGTCTCTGGGGGGGGGGGGCGCCGTGCAGCCTCCCGCTGTGTATATATGGCGCCGTGCAGCCTCCCGCTGTGTATAGATGGCGCCGTGCGGCCTCCCGCTGTGTATAGATGGCATTGTGCGGCCCCCTGTGTATAGATGGCATCGTGCGGCCTTCCGCTGTTTATAGGTGGCGCCGTGGGGCCTCCCGCTGTGTATAGGTGGCGCCGTGCGGCCTCCCTCTGTGTATAGGTGGCGCCGCCCGCTGTGCATAGGTGGCGCCGTGCGGCCTCCCGCTGTGTATAGGTGGCGCTTCCCGCCGTGTATAGGTGGCGCCGTGCTGCCTCCCGCTGTGTATAGGTGGCGCCGTGCTGCCTCCCGCTGTGTATAGGTGGCGCCGTGCGGCCTCCCGCTGTGTATAGGTGGCGCCGTGCGGCCGCCCGCTGTGTATAGGTGGCGCCGTGCGGCCTCCCGCTGTGTATAGGTGACGCCGTGCTGCCTCCTGCTGAGTATAGATGGCGCCGTGCGGCCTCCCGCTGTGTATAGATGGCGCCGTGCGGCCCCCTGCTGTCTCTGGGGGAGGCGCCGTGCTGCAGCCTCCCGCTGTGTATAGATGGCGCCGTGCGGCCTACTGCTGTCTCTGGGGGGGGCGCCGTGCAGCCTCCCGCTGTGTATATATGGCGCCGTGCAGCCTCCCGCTGTGTATAGATGGCGCCGTGCGGCCTCCCGCTGTGTATAGATGGCATTGTGCGGCCCCCTGTGTATAGATGGCATCGTGCGGCCTTCCGCTGTTTATAGGTGGCGCCGTGGGGCCTCCCGCTGTGTATAGGTGGCGCCGTGCGGCCTCCCTCTGTGTATAGGTGGCGCCGCCCGCTGTGCATAGGTGGCGCCGTGCGGCCTCCCGCTGTGTATAGGTGGCGCCTCCCGCTGTGTATAGGTGGCGCCGTGCGGCCTCCCGCTGTGTATAGGTTGCGCCGTGCTGCCTCCCGCTGTGTATAGGTGGCGCCGTGCGGCCTCCCGCTGTGTATAGGTGGCGCCGTGCGGCCTCCCGCTGTGTATAGGTGGCGCCGTGCGGCCTCCCGCTGTGTATAGGTGACGCCGTGCTGCCTCCTGCTGAGTATAGATGGCGCCGTGCGGCCTCCTGCTGTCTTTGGGGTCGGGGGCGCCGTGCGGCCTCCTGCTGAGTATAGATGGCGCCGTGCGGCCTCCTGCTGTCTCTGTGGGGGGGGCGCTGTGCGGCCTCCCGCTGTGTATAGATTGCGCCGTGCGGCCTCCTGCTCTCTCTCGGGGGGGCGCTGTGGGCCTCCCGCTGTGTATAGGTGGCGCCGTGTGGCCTCCCGCTGTGTATAGATGGCGCCGTGCGGCCTCCCGCTGTGTATAGATGGCTACGTGCGGCCTCCCGCTGTGTATAGATGGCTACGTGCGGCCTCCCGCTGTGTATAGATGGCTACGTGCGGCCTCCCGCTGTGTATAGATGGCTACGTGCGGCCTCCCGCTGTGTATAGATGGCTACGTGCGGCCTCCTGCTGTGTATAGATGGCTACGTGCGGCCTTCAGCTGTGTATAGATGGTTACGTGTGCTCAATATTGAGTCATACAATTAATGTAAGGCTATGTGCCCACGATGCAGAAATGCTCCGGATTTTTTTTGAGCGTTTCCGCGTCTCCCTGGCAGAAAAAACGCATGTGGATTGTACATGCGGATTGTACATGCGGATTGTACATGCTTTTTTCCTGCCTGGGACTTGCTGATGTGAAGCGTTCTTCACTTGCATTTCCGCATGCGGGTTGACAAGCGATTTTAGCATCACTTGGAAAGTGCTTGACAACTTGGTCACACTATATAAATACATGCAACCGGCATGGATTTATATAGTGTGACCATAAAAGAATGGTAAAAAATAAATATATAATTACCTTCTGATGGCCTGCCGACGTCAGCGGTCGCGTGACCCGTCACATGACTAAATGACGTCATGGCAGGTCCTTTGAAGACCATCGCGAGCTGCTGGCAAGCCAGGACGCATCGGATAAAGACACCGGGGGCCATCAGAAGGTAAGTATAATATTTATTTTTTATTTTATTCTTTTTTTACAGGTGCTATGGTACCCGGGTCCGGAGGACAGTCTCCTCTTCTCCAAACCCGGGTACCATCCGCACATTGAAGCGCATGGATTCTGCATGTACAGATCCAGTGATGCGGATTCCATGTGTTCTAATGCAAGTCAATGGCGGCGAAAGCGCCACGCTTCCGCAAAATAATTGGTAGTGCAGCGGATTTTTCCGCAATGATAATCCGCAGCGGAAATTTACACAGCATGTGTACAGCACATGCGGATTATCATTGGGGAACATGGCCGACCTTCTACCAAGCGTTTTTAAGCGTTTCTGCAGCGGAATTGCCACCGCGGAAACGCTTAAAAAACGCATAGTGGGCACACAGCCTAAAAAAAATTATTATAATTAATATTGTGTTCTCCCCGCCTCAGTCCTCACAGCACAACGCAGAACACGAGCTCCTCATCACCAGTCCTCCTGTCCCGGCACAATGTGCGCACTGCTGCAGCTGCAGGTGGAATAGTGTCCACTGGACTGAGAAGGCCCCGCCCCTTCCGGTGACGTCATGGTTCCATGAAATCACTCCTCCCCCTCAAGAAATCAACTCCAATCTAGATGCTCCCCTGTTGCTGAGGCGCGGTGACGCTGTAGCTGGGTGATTGCAGTCAGAGTAGTGGTGTTTGGTGTCTGCACTACAGGTAAGAAGATGGGAATGTGCCAAGGTGATTACTACATTCAGGACAATAAGTAGCTAGCTGTAGGTGTGCAGAATCCCACTCCCAATATTGTCAGGGTCTCGCACCCCCTCATGTCGTGGGCTGTCAGGCTCCCGCACCCTCTCATGTCGTGGGCTGTCAGGCTCCCGCACACTCTCGTGTCGTGGGCTGTCAGGCTCCCGCACCCCCTCGTTTCGTGGGCTGTCAGGGTCTCGCACCCCCTCGTTTCGTGGGCTGTCAGGGTCTCGCACCCCCTCGTTTCGTGGGCTGTCAGGGTCTCGCACCCCCTCGTGTCGTGGGCTGCCAGGCTCCCGCACCCCCTCGTGTAGTGGGCTGCCAGGCTCCCGCACCCCCTCGTGTCGTGGGCTGTCAGGCTCCTGCACCCCTTCATGTCGTGGGCTGTCAGGCTCCCGCACCCCCTTGTGTCATGGGCTGTCGGGGCTCCTGCACCCCTCGTGTCGTGGGCTGTCGGGCTCCCGCACCCCCTCGTGTCGTGGGCTGTCGGGCTCCCGCATCCCCTCGTGTCATGGGCTGTCAGGCTCCCGCACCCCCTCGTGTCGTGGGCTGCCAGGCTCCCGCATCCCCTCGTGTCGAGGGCTGTCAGGCTCCCGCACCCCCTCGTGTCGTGGGCTGCCAGGCTCCCGCACCCCCTCGTGTCGTGGGCTGCCAGGCTCCCGCACCCCATCGTGTCGTGGGCTGTCAGGCTCCCGCACCCCCTCGCGTCGAGGGCTGTCAGGCACCCGCCCCCCGTCGTGTCGTGGGCTGTCAGGCTCCCGCACCCCCTCGTGTCGTGGGCTGTCAGGCTCCCGCACCCCCTCGTGTCGTGGGCTGTCAGGCTCCCGCACCCCCTCTTGTCGTGGGCTGCCAGGCTCCCGCACCCCCTCGTGTCAAGGGCTGTCAGGCTCCCGCACCCCCTCATGTCGTCGGCTGCCAGGCTCCCGCACCCCCTCTTGTCGTGGGCTGTCGGGCTCCCGCACCCCCTCGTGCCGTGGGCTGTCGGGCTCCCGCGCCCCCTCCCTCGTGTCGTGGGCTGTCAGGCTCCCGCACCCCCTCATGTCGTCGGCTGTCAGGCTCCCGCACTCTCCCCCTGTCGTTGTCTGTGGAGAAGATTAATACATATTTTCATTTTTCAGGTTTTCTCTTATAAAACAAGATCCCTGAGCTTCTGTCTTTGACCGAAAAAATGGCGTCTGACAAGTCGCTGCTGTCTGCAGAAATGAACACAAACATGGAGGAAGCGCTGTATGAACAGATGCTGATGAAGGTACGAAGATGAATTGGAGAGGCCAGCAATCACCGGGTGAATGTCTCCTCCGTCAGCTGCCGGGGGCGCGGCAGTCTCCAACATTTACCTAATGTGTATTGTTGGCTTTAGACCCCTCACAGTTGTACTATTTTGGTGCAGGAAAAATCAGTTTGCAGAACCATCCTGTTCATGTTACTCACTGATTCTCACTTGTTGCCTCATTTCAGGCCAAACAGGAGATACAGAGCAGAATACCGATCTTACCAGAAAGCAGAGAGATCAGACCCCAGCCGGGTGAGATGGGCGTCCTCTGATTATTATCCAGATTACTTTGTGCATATTATGTGACAGATACCACAGTGGGGCAGTGGGGTCTTATTGACTGCAATGGTCACATGATGCAACCAACGTGGGGGGTCACATAATTTCTTATGCAGTTGATTACATGTAAATGCTGCTTGGCTTTTGCCGATTTTATTGTGTTTTTGTTCACTTTTTGTTTTTATTTCTGTGTTAGGTTTCTGCATTAAAACTCGCACATCCAAAAATACCAAAATCTTTATTAACATCTGCAAGTCGAACCAGATCCCAGCGGCCCCGGACCTGACGGAGCAGGAGTTAGTCAGCATCCTGGAATCTGATGATCCCTCCGGCTATCGAGTCCCCATGAGCCTTGGAGAGCCCCACGTTGAAGTTGATAATAGTACGTTTTTTTTTAATACAGCGCTTCTTTTTTTAAAGGGATAGTCCAGAGATATCCTTAAAGGGGTTAAAATAGCAAGTATTACAACTTACTAATCCTCAATGGTCAAAGGTGCCATCTCCACAGGTTCTGGTAGGTCCACTTCCAGTCTGCGGAATAAAGTTTGACATCTTGTTGTTGACTTTTGAACTTTTTTGGTTTAGATTTGGGACTTAGAGGGATTGTCCACTACTTGGATTCCCCTTTAAGAACTTATACCACTTATTCATAGCAGCCCTACTAAGGTCAATGGATTGAGTCGGCACCGCAAAGTATCTAAGTCCTGGTGCACTTTGTCCTACAGGTGGAGGCAGCTGCACGGCGTACGACATAGTGATTAATGGCACCGTCTTTGAGAAAATTACGGTAACTGCAATTGCTTATTCCGACATACGAGCTGTCTGCTCTCCTTTGTGTCAGCTCCTTACTTTGTATTTTTTTTATTAGAATAATGAGCTTTTCAGGGAATTTTTTATCACCGTGGCCATGGAGGGACTAGAGAACAAGTACGAAATGGAGCTGTCAAGAGGTAACGACCGCATCACTGATATTTTCCTTGATTTTTCCATCGACCACACAAGGACTTGTTCTTTCGTGGAGCAAGTTTACCATATAATATATTGAACATTTTTATGTACCAACCTGTTGTATGGCACCGTATCAAATGCCTTTGAAAAGTCCAGATAGACAACATCCACTAAGTTTCCCTGGTCCAACCTGAACTTACCTCCCCATAGAATCTTTTCAGATTAGTTTGCAGGACAGATCCCTCATAATCATATGTTTAGGTTATTCTTATTGAGGTGCTCCAGGTTAGTATCTCTTAGAAAACCCTCAAAGTTGTTGCCCACAGTACAAGTTAAACTTACCAACCTATAAATTCCAGGCTCAGATGTTATCCCCTTCTTGAATATTGGTACCACATTTGCTATGTGGGTGTAACCCTGGTGGATATGGACCCACTGCCCCACGGGAGGGTTGTGACTAGGTGTCTACTGGGTCTCCACTAGAACCTCTGGTGGTGAGGATAGACTGGGCCGCCGGTAGACACCAGGTACCACTTCAGTGCAGTTCCCGGGACTGCAGCAGCATTCCGGAGGTACCAGGGTACCAGACTCAGGAGAGCGAAGACAAGGACTAGGTCAGACAGTCTGAGATCAGGGCAGGAAGCACAGGTTCAGGATAGAGAAAAATGGCAAGGGGGACAGGGGTTTTTGATACCAGAAAACTCCTTTAACGCTTGCAACCTCTGTTGCTTGACTGCTACTCAAACAGTCAAATCAGTCAGTAAGAATTTAGGGAACTTCCATGGCGATATTTTGCATCAGTATTTGTTAGCAGACGCCAGGAGTGGATCCAAAACAGAAGAGGTGAAAGTGTTTCAGTTACTATTTTTCACTGTGTTTGTTCCCCTCTGGTTTTCAGCTTACAAATACTGATGTAAATTAGTGCCCAAAATACTCACTGTGTGAATGAGGCGAGGAAGCTGCTTGTAGTACTGTAATAGAAGTCCTTATTCTGAAGATGAGTTCTGTAATTCTTGTCTTCTCTGCTCCATCAAACTCCCCAGAGCAGGGGCAACCCCTGGAGCAAAATTTCTGGCGGCAGATGTCCAGACGTATGACTCAGTGATGTGTGATGGACCCCGACTCCCAAACAAAATGAATCAGACACATACAAAATAAATACACAAATCATTGCAATTAGGTGTCAAACGTTCTCAACTTTATTTAAATTTACATGACACCGAAAATGGCACAACCCTCGACTCACGAAGAGTCACCCTCCAGCGCTCAGGAGAGGAAAACCCCCTGTGGAGGAAACCTCTAGGGAACCATGGCTGGAGGGCTGCCCTTCCCTTGGGCTTAGAGAGTTAGTGCCGATATATGACGGAGTTTTAGAATTTCTACATATTTACAGAGAACGACATAACAAATATAGACTATTAATGTGATAAACTGGATGTGGGAGAGATCTGGCTGCGATATCTGTCACCACATTTATTGCTGGAACGAATTTAGTTGATCTGATTTCCCAGGTGGATCTACCACTTCTCCCTTACAGATCCAGCTCCGTCTCTCAAGATGTTGGGTACTTGGTTACAGGGGTTGCTCATTATGGATAACCCCTAATAGGATGCGTATCCCCTCCCCCTCCCAATTTATCACCCATTAAAGTCAACGATCCATCCATGAACTCCCAAAGAAGACCAGCTCTTTGTACATAGTAACAGAAGGGGATCCTGTTTTGGGGACCCCCCCTCTGTTACCTTCCCTTCCCCCCGGGGTGTCTAAGAAGACAACCCCTTTCCCTGCTAGAACCTCCAAATTACACCAACATTGGCACATTACGTGGGGTGGTCAAGCTCAAGGTCCTCAGGCGCATCATCAGTAATGGCGCTGATCATGGCAGCGCGGCATTCTTTTATGGAATCTTCTTTATGACACTTGTTTATGCCCTCACAATAGTTGTCATGGTTACTACAAGGGCTATTACTGATGCAGGGTCCAAGTATTAACCCTTTCATCATTGGTAATTCACTTTCATTATGGAGGCAAATAACTGCACTTGTTACCAAGCAGGAGTCTTATCATTACGGCTTCCCTTAGGCACCATAAGAAATAAAGATTATAGAACATACGTACAAGTGTTTCAGGAGTGTTTTGCACTTTTTAGATCCATAGATTGGGCTTATAAATAGCACTTTACAAAGCGGAAAATTAAGAGGAAATTACTTGTAAAATAATATTATAGGGAATTGCATTTCAAGCATTTTCCTAATGTGCATTCTGCATACTTGCATAGTTACATAGGTTGAAAAAGTTTTAACTTTAATGTCCTTGGTCTATCTCCAAAGTTATACATTTTCTATTACTAGATTATTTATAACCCACAATGTCATGTTTTGTTAAAAAAGTATCCAGCCCTTCTATAAATGCTGTTATGCTATCTGCCATTACTATATCTTGTGGTTGGCATTCCACAGTCTGACTGCTCTAACTGTAAAGAATCCTTTCCTATTAAGTTGCCAGAATTTCTTCACCTCCGCTTCTTATGAATGTTCCTGGTGCTTTGTAAGGTCCTGGAAAGTGATAAGTCATGTGCCAGTACTATGCATTGACCACATATGTATTTATACATATAAATGTATATTTATGAAGGAGATGATAATTACCCTTCATAGAGGTGTTACGATCATTCATAAATTGCTTTCATAGGTTTGATCTCCAGGATTAGGAGAGATTTGGGGTGTAAACGTAATAAACAATGAGTAAAACATCAAAGCAAACGAAAAAGGGTTTGTGACCCAAACTGGTAGGTGAGACCGGCTAGCCCCATATTATATCACAACCAGGTTTCGCCTGAGGAGGGCAGCACTAATGAGTCCTCAGGAGCGCATAACCCTGAAATATGCAGCCATTCTACACTACCCATTATAAAAGGGTTTAATATGCTACTTACTACCATGTTTTAATTAAGATACAAGGCATACTTGTAAGGAGAGATGAAAAAGGTGATGGGGGACAACATATACATATACTGAGGAACTCTATACACTAGTGGCCAAAATTGAGGCAACACCCCCAAGATTTATGAATTTTTAGCATTTTGCCAATACAAATACTAATTTCATGAATGTTTTTGATTTCACAGTAAAGTTTTTAAGTAGAAATAAAATCTCATATAGAAACACAATATTAGCTGGAAATTTGTTCATTTGTCAACAAATTGGACACTATTGTCACTCAGATGACTGTGGGAGAAAAGCCATTGATTTGTCCTATTTTCATATCTAACACTAAATGTTAATACTCAGTTGGATAGCCCTCGGCCTTGATGACTGCCTGGCATCTACTTGGCATGCTATCTACCAGTTTGTGTAAATCAGATGGTGTGATGATATGAAGCCATGATGTGATGATGGCTGCAATGAGTTCCTGCTTGTGTGAAGCCCGCTGTTTTGACACCGCTCTTTTGAGCCGAGCCCAGAGATTCTCAATAGGATTGAGATCTGGGCTGTTTCCTGGCCAATTCAATAGCTGGACATTTTTGTCCTTGAACCAAGAGAGACATTTTTTAGCTGTATGGCATGGGGCTCCATCTTAAAATAAACGGTGTCCCTTCACCAAATACATCGTGTGCCGAAGGAATGAGTTTAGGCTGAAGGACTTCCTTGATGTACTTTTCAGCATTAACTGTTTCTTCAATTACCTGCAGCCGACCACCTGCATCTCTGGACACGCAGCCCCCTACCATAACACTCAGAGGAGGCTTCATGGTGGGTACTGTACCCTCTGACAACCAGTCCTCTCCAGGTCGTCGTCGAACGTAGCGGACACCGTCGCTGCCAAAGATGGATATGCGTGTCTCATCGCTCCATATAACATTTCTTCATTGTTCAATGGTCCATTTACAATGTTCTTTGGTCCCTGCAGACGTTTCTGACGCTGTGAGGCATTCAAAAATGGCTTTTTACCTGGTATTCTGGCTCTTAACCCCGCATTTACCAGTCATCGTCGAACCGTCCGATCAGACACTGTCACTCCGGTGTTGACAAGCTCCTTGTTGATGTTAACAGCCGTTTATTTCCTGTTATTTAGGGCGATTCTAACAATTCTTCTATCAGTCTGAGGAGTTGTAGCCTTCTTCCTTTCTCTACCTGGTTTATTCTTTATCGAACCAGTCTCTTGAAACCGCTTACACACTTTGAGAACGAAAACATGTAATTGCTTACCTTCTGATGACAAACTGGCATTAAAATATAAAAACCGAATTTTAATCGCACAATATCTGTCTTACATCACACCCAGGTCACTATAAACCAACATAGAATACATATGGCAGAAGAGGGCGTGTGTACAAGTAAGTAGGTCAGTGAAATCCTCCATTAAATATTGGTGATGGTGAAAAACTGAAGGTGTTGCCTCAATTTTGGCCACTAGTGTATAACACAAAATATAAACAAAAAAGAAAGGAAAGAACATTTCTGCACAAAAAGCGTGTCGCTCAGCAGGAAAATCCCCTTGAAATTGCGTTTTTTGAGATTTTTTTTCCCGTTCTTTAGAAACGCTGCAAAAATACTGAAAGAATAGACATGGAACTGCTTCAAATCTGCAAGGATTCACTTTTCCTGCTTTTCCTGGTACTATCAAACATAGCATTTTTGGGAACTTGGAGCTTTATATTACAAATATGTCCGTCCCTCCAGTTGAAAGAAATTAACATTTTCCTGGAGGGAAGTTTATATTTTACATTATGTCAGTTTTTGTCTATCGATGATAAAGTGCAGTTTGCTGCAATTTTTATTGTGACATATACCCAAATCATTCTCGAAAATATTTCACATTCAACGCGCGTCGGGCGGGCCTGCGTGCTCTCACATGCCAGGCCTGAGTTTCAGTTCCAGTCCGACCCTGTTAATCATCTATGGTTTCCCTTCAGAGTGGAAAATGCTGAAAAATCGGAAGTTCCTGGGATCCATTTTTGAACAGAATATCAGAACCAAATCAAAACCGATGATTCAGGAAATGGACATAATGGGGTAAGTCCCAACTCTAAGGTACAAGTCTATGGCATACAGTCTGTAAAAGACGACAGAGTAGGCTGCTGTTGAGCATCGGCGGCTTCTTCTCTGATGTTCCTCGCTCATCCATGCAGTACATGGTCGGCCATTCAATTGATTGGATGTCTTATAATACCACATTTCCCCTAGGGACACAAAGTATGACGAGCGCCACTCCTCCTGGTGATAGGTTATACCCAACAGATGGGGCAGCGCCACTCCTCGTGGTGATGGGGTACACCCAACAGATGGGGGAGCGCCACTCCTCCTAGTGATAGGTTATACCCAACAGATGGGGCAGTGCCACTACTCGTGGTGATGGGTTACACCCAACAGATAGGGGAGCTCCACTCCTCGTGGTGATGGGTTACACCCAACAGATGGGGCAGTGCCACTACTCGTGGTGATGGGTTTTACCCAACATATGGGGGAGCGCCACTCCTTGAGGTGATAGGTTATACCCAACAGATGGGGGAGCGCCACTCCTCATGGTGATGGGTTATACCCAACAGATGGGGGAGCGCCACTCCTCGTGGTGATGGGTTATACCCAACAGATGGGGGAGCGCCACTCCTCGTGGTGATGGGTTATACCCAACAGATGGGGGAAGTTGCAGAATGGCTTGTTATGGTGCAAGAACAATGTGGACATTGTTTTTTTTTTTGTTTTAACTATTATGCCTTTATGGTCTTTATTTTTTTCCTACAGACCCTCCCAGCTAACTCCAAGCAAGTCCCTCATCTCAGAAGTTGAAAGGTTTGGGTTACTTTGAGGTTTAATGCATGCATTTACTTTTTTTAGAATCCCATCTTACAAAAGATATAGTATATCCAACTTCTTGGACTCCAAGAATAAGGGGGCTGCAGCCTGGAAGTAACCCCGCTGCCCTTTTTAAAGAATATGCTGGTGTGGGTCAGCTACCCGGATTTTCACTGTGCAGGAGAACTGCAGCTAAGCCCATTCACTTTGCTGGATCTATGCTGTCGTTCCGCTGCACAGTGGAGGCCATGATGCCAATGTGCAGGGAATGACTGTGAAAGGGGCTGTTCCTCTTTACCAGTATCAGTGCCCCTTTATTATATTAGAGATCGACCCCAACAGATCATAAATTGATGGTGTACCCTTGCAGTATACTGCTTCCTTCCTTTTTTTATCAGTTCACCCGTGAAACCAGATTACATGATTGTGGCGGAACCTCCTGTAGGACACCCAAGTTTTCTGGTGGCTGAAATCCCTTTACCTAAAGTGGTGAGACCCTCAGATGTGGTTTAGGATTGTGACCTTTTTGTATTTCATGTGATTTCCAATAGTCTTCCTTTATTAAAAGTCTATGCCAACCTCGTGCTACCGGTCCTCCTCTGCCAACTTTTATCATCACAGCTTTGATGTGTCCACAGTAGCCAATTGCTGGCAGCTGTGACACATTTGCTGGATGATGATGATATAATTTTTTTTTCATACCATGGTGGGTTGTTTGCAAGCTGTTGGAATGGGAAAGAAGATCTCTGTAAACGACTCTGTCAGCAGAGAACGACTGTTCAAACCAAGCACAGACGCCCAGTGCTTCACGGCGGGACCAGTCATTTATATAAGCCTCCCCCCTGCTTGTTTCCCCTCCATCTCCACCATCACCTCTTCTTTGACAGTTCTGGCTTCATAGATCCAGAGAGGAGATAGAGGGAAAACAAGCTGGTGGGAAGATGTATATATTATTATTATTATTTAATTATATAGTGCCATTGATTCCATGGTGCTGGTGCATATAAATGATGTTATAATGATGATATAAATGATGAAAGAGGCTTGTTGCAATAGTGTAGAACACACCGCTCTTTATTTTTTCTATATTAATGCGACATTTGGAGGAATCGCACAGAAAATGCTTTAAATGTATTTATTTTTTAATTTGATTTTTCTCATGTCCATGATTCACATTGCGTTAAATGAGGCATAATGAAGATTAAGAATGTTTCAGCTAATGTAGCCTTCATCAGACAGGATAATGTAGCTTGAGGGGACCCACTTGGTTAAATATAGGGGTCAGTTCTGGTCTTCCCAAAAAGCAGATGAAGTAGTCACCACACAGGAATCTGGTGATTACGGGGTTTGCTTTTGGGGACCCCAGATTTCTTCATATAACCGAGTGGGCCTTCTGCCTAATGAAGGCTACATTATCTGAAATTCTGGTACCATTCATTATGCCTCACTTAAAGGGGTTGCCTGGCACTTTAATATTGATGACCTATCCTAAGGATATTCCATTAGTATTAAAGTGGTGGACAACCCCTTTTAATGCAGTGTGAATCCTAAAAAATATTTTTCAGCCTTTTCTGTGAGCAGTTCCTCCACGTGTCAGATTTAATGTATGAGACGTGTGGAGCTACACAGTAACTTCTAGTTGGCCACGTATCAAGATAAAAGTTTAGATTTTTGTGCACTTGTTGGTTACAACTTTCTTTCCCGTACAGAAGCATTCAGCGACATAAGCGTTGTTACCACGCTGGTCTTCTCTTTACAGTCTTCTGCTAGATCTCTTGTGTTGGACTTGGGTGAAGACAGAATAGTCAGACGTCCCGATTTGTATCATCTAGACGTCTTCATTCCTTACAATATCATCCAAGAACAAAGTGGAGCTCAGTTCAACAAGGACAGTAAGGTGAGACAATTAAGCAAAGCTGGACATGTCTTATAGCCCATTCTGAAATCACCTTCTTAAAGAGGTTCTCTGAGAAAATGTATAAAATAAAATTGTAAAAAATGTATACATTTATTTAGCAAAAATAAATTCTTTTAATTAGGGGATAATTCTATGTGAATACTTTTATGCCCAAAAATGGCAAAAGTATTCTTGGAGTGATACCTTTATTGGCTAACCAGAAAAAAAAAATATATGCAAGCTTTAAGAGCACAGAGGCTCCTTCTTCAGGCAATATTACAAATGAATTCTTAACATTTGTAATCCTGCCTGAAGAAGGAGCCTGTGTGCTCTGTAAGTTTGCATATATATATTTTTTTTTTCTGGTTAGCCAATAAAGGTATCACTCCGAGAATACTTTTGCCATTTTTGGGCATAAAATTATTTCCATCAAATTTTCTGGCTAACACGGTACCACAATATAAATTTGTATTGTACATCACAATTAGGGGATAATAATTGCATATGGACATAATGGCCAACGATGTCAGCAGCCATCCATCCTAGATGGGTGAAGGTAAACTAATTGAGACGGACATCTCTGACCTACCTGTCGGAATCAAGAACGTGCATCTATGTCATTGATTGACTGACTGATCACGTCCATGAGTCAACATGCTGTAAACCTGTCATGATGAGTGAGCAGATAGGATGCTGCCCCTCATCCTGACAGGAACTTATCTATCACAACATATAGTTGCCCAGAGACATCTGAATGCATCGGCTTTCCTTTATGCCATTCATCAAACATGTCGTATATTTTGTGTATAGCGAGTCACAAGCCTCGCACTGCTCTGCGTCTTATCATTTGGTTCTATGAGCTGCAGTAAAACGTGACGTATATTCCAGGTGCTGACGATCACAATGCCGGTCCAGCCAGCATAGCGGTGGGCTCAGAAGATCAGCTTTGGAAAGTGTTCCTCTTATATAGATCCAGTGGATCCTACTTACATTCGCTGCTGTTTACATTGTATGGTTACAATTCTATTTACACTTCAATATGACTCCAGAATAAATTTTTGTCTTTCTTATACTTGCCGTATATTTTTCCCAAGGAAGGGGTTTAGGTATTGTGCTTTTTTTTTTTTTATTTCTACTGTAATATTTCATAATATCTGTGAATAAGTCTTGAAAATAATTTGCATTGAAAAGGTTGAGATCCTCTGAATCTACAGGGATTTTTAGGAATTAAAAATCTACAGCAGTAAATCTGCAGCAGAATTTACATTTTGCACCATGTCTGGATTTAGTAGCAGCTGCCCCTTTAAATGGAATATGTCAGCAGGTTTTTGCTATCCCATTTGAGAGCAGCATAATCCGAGGCCCTGATTCCAACGATGTATCACTTACTGGGCTGCTTGGTGTTATTTTGATAAAATTGCAGGTTTTTTTTTCTCATGCAGATCTCTGAATGCTGAGCTCTGTATAATAACCCCACCCACACCTCTGATTGGCCGCTTTCTGTGTACACTGTATTTAAACTGCCAATCAGTGGTGGGGGGCGTGGTTGGACTACCTGGCAGCAGGTTTACTAGTCCTCTAGTGATAATCTTCTGCTAATAAAAGACCTGTAAGGGGTCTTTGTCTCTACATCATGCTGCTCTCAACAACAACCAATATATAGTACATCCGACAAGGGGTCAATGTGTTAAAAAAGACCTTTATTATAATAATTTGGGTACATGGCGGCAAAGAAAAGAGCACACACACATATATATAGTAATACCATATAATAGTGAGGAGGTATAATGTAAATATTTGAATTGCAGAGACACCAGGGCTAAATAGTAGTAGCTCCAATTGTGCTAATGCATACTGATAGTATATCCTAGGTCACATAGTAAAAGGATATAATCCCAAATAATAAAAGCCAATATAGGCATTCCCAAGATAATGACCTTTTGGTATATACATATCAAGGGATGTATTATATCCAAGTAGGTTAATTCCTAAGTAACAATAATGTTGTATTGGATTCATTCATACCTGGTATATATTGTCTGCACGTCTTGCAATAGCTCTGGGCTCGGTGGTCCTACTCCTAGTGTGGCGCTCACCCCATCATGCTGCTCTCAGAATAGCCAAGAAAAACCTGCTGACAGATTCCCTTTACAAATAGCTGAAATGGCTCCTAGATACCAGAGAAGGAAAACGTTATTAAAACGGTTTTGTTTCCTAAATAGGAAAGCAAATTAAACACCACTGGATAATGTGGTGTGTGAAACCGTCCATTGGATTGCTGTTTCGGGTGGGCTCAGGAGCAGAGCCCCCATCCTACACAGCTGACATCTTGCTGTAACAGCAGCGGCCAGAGCGAAGCGTCAATCACTGCTGTTTAACCATTTATATGCCGTCAATCACTGATGGCAAAAGTTAAATAGCGCAATCGCCGGTACGCTATGCAATGTTACTAGAATTTTTTTTTGTTACTTTTCCATTTCCTTGAATTACTTGTTGTGATTTGCGGATCCATTGACTGGCCACGTGGAAGGGCTGCAGCCGATCATTCATGTCCGTAGCAGATACACATTTACATGTGTAAATAGGCCCTTATAGAAATCAATCAATAGAACGTATACCTGGATATCCAGGTTTATCCTTTGCATACATTTAAAGAGGTATAAGTCATGGCATATTACTAGGATGTCATTCTTGGGGGTCTGACAGCCTAATTTAGAAAGAAGTGGATGCATTATTTTTTTCACATTCCCAATTTAACAATTTGAGTACAGTTGGATCTATTGTTTTTTTTGTTTTTTGCACTATGGGTGGGTGGTTGGGAGCACAGCTGTGCAGGAAAAAAAAAGCTTACAGGTTCTCAATTCCTTCATTCTTGGGATCGGTGGCGGAACCACAGGTCGGACCATCGCCAATCAAGATATTATATCCCTTCACACTCATCATTGCTCCCAATTAACAATTTGAGTACGTGCATTTTTTTAGGGTATTTTTGCGCAATGGGTGGGAGCACAGCTGTGCAGGAAAAAAAGCTGATAGGTTCCCCATTCCTTCTTTCTCAGAATCAGTGGATGGAACATCGCCAATCACAATATTATATCCTTCACACTAATCCTTGCTCCCAATTATCAATTTGAGTACGGTTATACCTATTGTTTTTTTAGGTTTTTTTTTTGCACTGTGGGTGGTTGGGAGCACAGCTGTGCAGGAAAAAAAAAAGCTGATAGGTTCCCCATTCCTTCATTCTCAGGATCAGTGGTGGAACCAGAGGTTGGATCATCTCCAATCAAAATATTATATTATTCACACTAATCATTGCTCCTAGTTAACAATTTGAGTACGGTTGAACCCATTGTGTTTTTTTAGGGTTTTTGTTTTTTTTGCACTATGGGTGCAAGTTATCGTAATATGTGTCACCGTAAAAAAAAAAAACTAATAGTGTCTCCTGATTGTTCAGACACAAATATATCTGTTGAAAATAGTCTGGTATACACCAGTAAATTATAACTGTGGTTTTGCTGTTCCACGGTAAAAAATCTCTATTATCCTGCTTTTGGCATTTTTTGCCGCAAAGAAAAACAGTAGTAGTGTCTCCTGATTGTTCAGACACAAATATATCTGTTGAAAATAGTCTGGTGTAGGCCCGAGAAATACAAGTGTGGTTTTGCAGTTCCACGGGTCAAATCTCTGTATTATCCTGCTTTTTTGCATTTTTTGCTGTAAAGAAAAACAGTACTGTCTCCTGATTGTTCAGACACAAATATATCTATTTAAAAATTTCTGGTATACCCCAGTAAACAATAACTGTGGTTTTGCCATTCCACGGTAAAAAATCTCTATTATTCACCTTTTGGTATTTTTTCCGTAAAGAAAAACAGTAATAGTTTCTCCCTGATTGTTCAGATTGTTTAAAAGAGTCGGGTGTAGGCCAGAGAAATAGAACTGTGGTTTTCCTCTTCCACGGTTCTAATCTACTTTATTACCCTTTTTCCATTGATGGTGCGAGTGTAAGCTATTTTACTTACTTTACAATGGGCAAGGCGCGTGGCAAGGGACATGGAAGTGGACGTTCTGGTGATGGTGCATGCAGAGGACGGGGCCGTGGCCAAGGTGAAAATGTGCCACAACCAACAGCCATATCTTCTCGCTCCCACTTCTTGACCGAATTACTAGGGAAGCACAGAACAACACCAGATCAGTGTGAACAGGTTATTAATTGGATAGCAGATAATACTTCCAGTTACCTGGGCACCACCACCTCCGGTCTGTCTTCCACACGGTCAACTCTTAGTAGCCATGAGTCTCGACCGCATACTCCTCCTCACCCTGATGCTCCTCCCTCCCACCATGCCGAGTGTCGTCAGACAGCAACTGATCCCACACTTGGACACTCTGAAGAGCTGTTCACTGGTCCATTTCCAGATTTGTGCCCCTCGCCTGCTCCGCTTGAAGTGGTGGAAGAGGAGATCCCATGTAGAGATGCCCAAATATTTGAACAGCCACGGCCAGAGGAAGTCAACGCTGGCAATTTGTCACAAGAGGTTGACGATGACGAGACACAATTGCCAGGAAGTGAGGAGGAGGATCGTGGTGCGCAAGTGGAAGAGGAGGAGGTGGTGGATGATCTAGTAACTGACCCAATGTGGCAGGAGGACATGCAGAGCGAGGCCAGCAGCAGACAGGGTGAGGGAGGCAGAGTACCCCAACAGGCAGAAAAAAGCAGTGTGGTGGCCGCACACAGAAGGCCGGCAACAGTTCCCCGTAACACCAACACGAGGGACGTTGCCAGTACAACCTGTAGGTCTTCCAGAGTCTGGAATTTTTTTAAAGACTCTGCTGATATCCCCAAAAAGGCCATTTGTACCACCTGCCATGCCAGCATCAGCAGGGGTGACAAAACTACCAGCCTGACCACCACCAGCATGATCAAGCACATGGCAGCAAAGCACCCGACTTTGTGGGGCGAACCCCAGGGTCCATGACCAGTGTCAGCGGGTGTCACCTGTTGTGTGTGCATGGCAATCCCCTGTCCATACTGCATGCAAAGATGCCCCCTCCTCTCAGTCTTTATGGCAGTCTCTCAAGAGTGCAAAGCAGTCATCAAAGCAAAAGGTGGCTACTTTGAAGAACCTAGAATATATGACATATTTTCAGTTGTTTCACACTTTTTTGTTAAGTATATAATTCCACATGTGTTAATTCATAGTTTTGATGCCTTCAGTGTGAATGTACAATTTTCATAGTCATGAAAATACAGAAAAATCTTTAAATGAGAAGGTGTGTCCAAACTTTTGGTCTGTACTGTATGTACCATCTTGACAAACTTTGAGGAGTCCACCAAGATGGTGAGTGGCGATGACGCCATCATTAGCGTCAGCATTCCACTTGTCTTTCTTTTGCAATGCTCTCTGCAGAGAATTAAAGAGGAGGCATTGCAGCCAGAGTATGATGAAATGGATCAAGAAGCCGTAGCGGTCGATTACACACAGCCCAGCCTCATCTCATCCCAACGTGCATTGGGGGACAATGAGGGAGAGGAGGAGGAGGAAGAACAGGAGCTTGTATCATGCGCTGTAGATGGTAGTACCTGTACAACTGTCATACTGTCAGTTCAGCGTGGGTGGCCTGAGGACAGGGGGGGGGGAGGAGGAGGAGGAGGAGAGCATGGTCAGTCGTCATCTTGGTGAGGACACGGAAGTCTTGCCCGTTACCAGTCTGGCACGCATGGCTGACTTTATGTTACTCTGCCTTAACCGTGACCCTCGCGTTGTCAAAATGTTGGGTGACAGTCATTACTGGTTGGTGACACTTTTAGACCCCCGCTACAAGGAGAACTTTCACTCTCTTATTCCTGAGGTGGAGAGGTCTACGAAAATGGGGCAGTACCAGAAGGCCCTTGCTGCAGAACTGTTAAAAAAAAATTCCCATCTAAACACGCTAGCGGCAGAGGTCACAGTTCGTTGACCAACCAAGGCGTACAAGCGAGAGAGAGGCAACTCCAATCCAGCAGAGGCAGGGGAACACTGTCAACATTCTGGGACAGTTTTCTGAGACCTGCCCAGCTTACAGGCCCTGAGGCGCGGGGTACTCTCACAAGCAGTGGAAAGTTTCAAAAGATGGTGAGGGAGTACCTTGCCGACCGTACCAGCATCCTCCGTGATTCCTCTGTGCCTTTTAATTATTGGGTATCCAAGCTGGACACTTGGAATGAAATCGCTCTGTACGCCTTGGAGGTCCTGGCCTGCCCCGCCGCTAGCGTGTTATTAGAGCGTGTTTTTAGTGCTGCTGGGGTAATTATAACTGATAAGCGCACTCGCCTGTCAACTGACAATGCTGACAAGCTGACCCTTATCAAAATGAACAGTAGCTGGATTGGGCCAGACTTCTCATCACCACCAAATGACAGCAGAGTAACATAAAGTCAAATCCACTGTGTTATTTCGGAAGGTGTATTCACATGCACCGCTTCACACCCACACATGGGTATACGCTTCCTCATTTCGGCTGTTTTATGTTCTTCTCCTTATCCTCAGCCTCCACCACCACTATACCACTAGGGTGACCTTGGTCCGTGTTGCCATTATTGAAAGTTCCTCCGTCCTTATTTTTGTCAGCTTTTGCTTGGAAGGCATAAGCAAAGACTGTGGGAGACCCACTCCCCAATAATGGGAATAATATTTTTAAAATGCTGTACTGTATGGCTCTTGTAAGGGGCATTAAAAGCGTCTTGTTAAGCTACTGCGACCTCCACCACTTTTCCGAGGAGCATTAAAACCGTCTTGTTAATCTACTGGGACTTCCACATCTCTTCCAAGGGGCATTGAAACCGTCTTGTTAAGCTACTGGGACCTCCACCACTTTTCTGAGGGGCATTAAAAGCGTCTTATTAAGCTACTGGTACGTCCACCACTTTTCCGAGGGGCATTAAAAACGTCTTGTTAAGCTAGTGGGACCTCCACGTCTCTTCCAAGGGGCATTCAAACTGTCTTGTTAAGCTACTGGGACCTCCACGTCTCTTCCAAGGGGCATTCAAACCGTCTTGGTAAGCTACTGCGACCTCCACCACTTTTTCGAGGGGCATTAAAAGCGTCTTATTAAGCTACTGGGACCTCCACCACTTTTCCGAGAAGCATTAAAACCGTCTTGTTAAGCTACTGGGACCTCCACGTCTCTTCCAAGGGGCATTCAAACCGTCTTGTTAAGCTACTGGGACCTCCACGTCTCTTCTGAGAGGCATTAAAAGCGTATTGTTAAGCTACTGGGACCTCCACCACTTTTCCGAGGGGCATTAAAACCGTCTTGTTAAGCTACTGGGACCTCCACCACTTTCCGAGGGGCATTAAAACCGTCTTTTTAAGCTACTGGTACCTCCACGTCTCTTCCAAGGGGCATTCAAACCATCTTGTTAAGCTACTGGGACCTGCACCACTTTTCCAAGGGGCATTCAAACCATCTTGTTAAGCTACTGCGAACCTCCACCACTTTTTCGAAGGGTAGTAAAAGCGTCTTTTTAAGCTACTTGGACCTCCACCACTTTTCCGAGAAGCATTAAAACCGTCTTGTTAAGCTACTGGGACCTCCACTTCTCTTCCAAGGGGCATTCAAACCATCTTGTTAAGCTACTGGGACCTCCACGTCTCTTCTGAGAGGCATTAAAAGCATCTTGTTAAGCTACTGTGACCTCCACAACTTTTCCGAGGGGCATTAAAACTGTCTTGTTAAGCTACTGGGACCTCCACGTCTCTTCCAAGGGGCATTCAAACCGTCTTGTTAAGCTACTGGGACCTCCACGTCTCTTCCAAGGGGCATTCAAACCGTCTTGTTAAGCTACTTGGACCTCCACGTCTCTTCCGAGGGGCATTAAAAGCGTCTTGTTAAGCTACTGTGACCTCCACCACTTTTCCGAGGGGCATTAAAACAGTCTTGTTAAGCTACTGGGACCTCCACGTCTCTTCCAAGGGGCATTGAAACCGTCTTGTTAAGCTACAGGGACCTCCACGTCTCTTCCAAGGGGCATTCAAACCGTCTTGTTAAGCTACTGCGACCTCCACCACTTTTCCAAGGGGCATTAAAACCGTCTTGTTAAGCTACTGGGACCTCCACCACTTTTCTGAGGAGCATTAAAACCGTCTTGTTAAGCTACTGGGACCTCCACGTCTCTTCCAAGGGGCATTCAAACCGTCTTGTTAAGCTACTGCGACCTCCACCACTTTTCCAAGGGGCATTAAAACCGTCTTGTTAAGCTACTGGGACCTCCACCACTTTTCTGAGGAGCATTAAAACCGTCTTGTTAAGCTACTGGGACCTCCACGTCTCTTCCAAGGGGCATTCAAACCGTCTTGTTAAGCTACTGCGACCTCCACCACTTTTCCAAGGGGCATTAAAACCGTCTTGTTAAGCTACTGGGACCTCCACCACTTTTCTGAGGAGCATTAAAACCGTCTTGTTAAGCTACTGAGACCTCCACGTCTCTTCTGAGGGGCATTAATAGCGTTTTGTTAAGCTACTGTGACCTCCACCACTTTTCCAAGGGGCATTTAAACCGGCCAGTTAAGCTACTGGGACCTCCACGTCTCTTCCAAGGGGCATTCAAACAGACTTGTTAAGCTACTGGGACCTCCACTACGTTTCTGAGGGGCATTAAAACCATCTTGTTAAGCTACTGGGACCTCCACCACTTTTCTGAGGAGCATTAAAACTGTCATGTTAAGCTGCTGGAACCTCCACGTCTCTTCTGAGGGGCATTAATAGCGTCTTGTTAAGCTACTGTGACCTCCACGTCTCTTCCAAGGGGCATTCAAACCGTCTTGTTAAGCTGCTGGGACCTCCACGTCTCTTCTGAGGGGCATTAATAGCGTCTTGTTAAGCTACTGCGACCTCCACCACTTTTCCAAGGGGCATTAAAACCGTCTTGTTAAGCTACTGGGATCTCCACGTTTCTTCTGAGGGGCATTAAAAGCGTCTTCTTAAGCTACTGTGACCTCCACCACTTTTCCGAGGGGTATTAAAACCGTCTTGTTAAGCTACTGGGACCTCCACCACTTTTCCAAGGGGTATTAAAACCGTCTTGTTAAGCTACTGGGACCTCCACATCTCTTTTGAGGGGCATTAATAGCGTCTTGTTAAACCACTCTGAACTCCACTGCTCTTCCAAGGGGCATTGATATGTTGTTTTTAATTAACTCTAACCTCCACGACTCTTCGAACGGGCATTGCAGTTCCTCTTAATTTTTGGCAGCTTTTTCTTGGAAGGCATAAGCAAATACTATGGGAGACCCACTCCCCAATAATGGGAATAATGTTTGTAATATGCTGTACTGCATGGCTCTTGTAAGGGGCATTGCAAGCTCCTTCGTCCTAATTTTTGGCAGCTTTTGCTTGGAAGGCATAAGCAAAGACTATGGGAGACCCACTCCCCAATAATGGGAATAATGTTTGGAATATGCTGTACTGCATGGCTCTTGTAAGGGGCATTGCAAGTTCCTCCGTCCCAATTTTTGGCAGCTTTTGCTTGGAAGGCATAAGCAATGACTATGGGATACACACTCCCCAATAATGGGAATAATGTTTGTACTATGCTGTACTGTATGGCTCTTGGAAGGGGCATTAAAAGCCCCTCTTCCGAGGGGCATTCAAACCGTCTGGTTAAGCTACTGGGACCTCCACGTCTTTTCCGAGGGGCATTAAAACCATCTTGTTAAGCTACTGTGACCTCCATGTCTCTTCAAAGGGACATTAAAACAGTCTTCTTAAGCCACTCTGAACTCCACAGCTCTTCCTAGGGGCATTGAAATGTTGTTTTTAATTACCTCTAACCTCCACAACTCTTCCAACGGACATTGCATTTCCTCCTAATTTTAGTCAGCTTTTGCTTTTCAATGCAAAGGCGAATACTAAGGGAGACCCACTCCCCAATAGTGGGTAGAAGGTTTTTAGTATGCTGTAATCCACGTCTGTTTCAAGGGGCATTGCAGTTCCTCATAATTTTTGGAAAGCCTTCCATTCACTGTTTAGGCCACCACTGTACAGGAGACCCAGTTGCTATAAATGGAAAAAACTGTTTAGTTAAGGCCCTCTGACCTCCATGTCATTTCCAAGGTACATTGGAGTGCCTCGAAATTTTTGGTAGGCATTGCACTCACTGTATGCCCTATAACTGTGTAGCCAAACCGCTCTTTTTGTTACAGAAACATATCCTACAAGACATATGTGGTTGACTGGCCTGATATTGATGTGAATGGTCCCTGTTCCTCCTGCTCTCCTTTGCCACCACCTCATCCATCATTCATCACCTGAAGCTTTGTTTTAACGGGAGTCATAGAACTGGGATAGTAGCAGGAAAACATCCAGCAATCCTCGGAGGAAGTAGGAAATGCGCCAAAACGCTGACCACCTCAGGCCTTGCCGCTACTACATACATGCGCTTGCATTCCAACAAAACAAAGCAGATGCTAACTTGTATCATCATCATGGTCCTCACCTTGGCACTCTCAACTCCCCTGATGGAGAAGCCAGGGCCCACCGGAGGAGTCTGGTTCTCTGGTGGGCTCGTCCAATGCTGCCCTAAAGCAGGCCAGGCTAAGAAAAGTGTGTGGGTGGATGTTCCAAGGAGAAATAGGGGCGGCTGGGGACCGTTTATGGACACCCGGCTGCCCCCAGGCGGCTGGCGACCGAGTATGGACACCCGGCCGCCCCCTGGCGGTTGGGGACCGAGTGTGGACACCCCGCCGCCGGGCGGCTGGGGACTGAGTATGGATACCAGGCCGCTAACGCTGCCATGACATGGTGGCCAGATTCCGCCTCCACATGCCTAAAAGGCCCAATTTCAAGTGCAAGCAAGCAGTATGGTATTGCAGCCTGGGGGTGGGTGGGTGGTTGGCTGCATATTTGCGCTTGCATTGCAAGGAATGGGGGAGGTACAATTGAACCCTGCCCTGGGACAAGAACTTGCACGGGGATAGTTGCAAGTCTGCATCTTCTGATGCTGCAAGGATGACTTCTGATGGGCACACTTTTAGGCAGTGACCGGGGAGTCAGAGATGCTTCCAGGGGTCTTCCCCATGCTGTCCCCATGTCTTTTCAGCACTGTATGCATGTGTCACACAGCACATGGCCAGATAAGGTTGTAAAATGTTAAAATGACATTTCCCGGTGAATGCATTTGTCACGGTTGAAGCAATACAAAAGTGCAAAAACACATTAAAAATGCTACTTGTGAACATAGCCCAAGGTGTGGAGGAGTATTTTTTTTTTTTGTTGTTATTTATTTTTCCTTATACACAAGTCTTTACCCTGGAAAGGAACTTCCTTAACATATTTCACAGGAAAGCAGTTTCAGTTTAGTTTTTGAACGTTTTATTGTGAGCCCTTAAAAGTGGCTTAATACCTCTGACCACGTTGTTGACAGAAGTGACCTGGGGGTCAGAAATGCTTCCTGGGGCGATCCCCATGCTGTCCCCATGTCATTTGAGCACTGTCACTATCGTTTTGGGCACTTGTTAGGCTTTTAAATGACAGCCGGGGATGCCGCCGCGAAAATGCTCGGGTCTCCCATAGACTAACATTGGGCTCGTGGCTCAGGTCGAGCAACCGAGTATCATGGCGAGCTCGGCCCGAGCTTTGAGCATCCGAGCATTTTAGTGCTCGCTCTTCACTACTAAATACCCTTCATTATTTATTATTTTTGCACTTTGCGATTTACCCATTTACTTCTAGTTACTTGGGTATTTTGCTTGCCTTTGGTTTTTCTTTGTCTAGTGTCCTTGTGTGAACATGCATTTACATTTTGCATGCACATCAATTTATGTTTCAGTTCAGACTTCTAGGTTTTTTCTTTGTAGTTCAGTGTGCTTTAGTACATATTAGGGTGTGGCCACCCTTTGTCTGAGCTGAAATGTTTATTCTGCCTCAGGTCTATGCTTCTACTAGGGGGTCAGTCTCTCTGCCCTTATCCATATGTACGTCACTTGACAAATGGTAAGGTTTTAATATTAGAGCTAGGACTGTCCCATAAGGGTTGCTATGACGTGGTGGGATAGCTTTTACATTATTTTGATCAAAATTATGTTAACTAAATACCCTTCATTATTTATTATTTTTGCACTGTGCGATTTACCCATTTACTTCCAGTTACTTGGATATTTTGCTTTTTCTTTGTCTAGTGGCCGTGTGTGAACATGCATTTACATTTTGCATGCACATCAATTTATGTTTCAGTTCAGACTTCTAGTTTTTTTCTTTATATGATATATATGCTGTATGTGCGGGAAGGGAGCTTGTCTGTACACTGCTTGCTATGTGTGGGGGAGGGAAGCTGTCGGACAAAGAGGGGTCCTGCAAACATCCAACTAATGGCCCCCCATATATATTACAGGAAGGTAGGTCAAACCCAAGGATTTTTGCTGGAGCAGCCGACCATGTGCTGTGTATGGGGCCATCTCCCCCACACATATAACCACATTCATGTATATGGGGTTGTCGGGATGTGTTGTGTGGACAAGCGTCCGGTCTAAAGCTAACTAGTGGATGGGCATCTGAGACTAAGGCAAGTTATCATCCAGAAAGTCATTCTCCAGCCTGCTGCAAAAATACCGGATAGAGAAAGGCTTTTATCACCTAAGCCAGATCTCACTGGAGGGGAAGCAAGAAGAAAAAAGGAGAAATGTAAAATAAGACACAAGTTCAGACAGTTGTCATCCAAAACTTTATCTGGTATCGACCAAGAAAATTACAATCAGTAAAAGTATAATCCACATTTAGGAAAAACACAGATGAGCTGCGGGACCATCGCTTCTTCTTCTGGGACTTTTTGGCGGACAGGTTGCTCTGCTGTCGGAGGCCTTTCTTGTTCTTGGACTTCTCCTTCATGTGGATTCTGAAGACTAGGAGGCTCTTGAGGGTCCATCTCTCCTGCCGGCAGCTCAGAGTGACTTGGAGATATGTTTCCTTCAGTCCAGGAAAGCAAGAGAGGAAAAAGATGAATGTGATGTAATAACAAGACAAAGCTAAAAAAAACATGTATAAAAAATCATGTAACTGCAAACTGCACAAAAATGACCCCAATAACATAAGTGCTGTAGCATTAAAGAACCTGCAAAACGAGTGGTGTGAAAAGACCTGGGACTTGTCAGAAATATGTAATGTTTTGTCTAAAATGACAAAAAAAAAGAAAAGATTCAAGGGATGAGCAGCATTTTATAACAGGTAAAAATATACAAATTTGTGACAAGTGACCGGTATTAAGTATTGTGGATGATAACCAGACGTTTATTTGTAATGAAGAGTTTAATGAACGTCTTGTATTTGGCCAATTGGAACCTTCCCGGAAATGTCTGCGCCGGTGATAAAATCTACTTACTAATAGAGCTCCCGACTGGACACAAAGAACTGCAGCTCATGGAGGAATGAAGCTTCTTTCCTTCTCAGCCAAGAACTTCTTATATCAGTCCCGTACGGCCTCTATCATGTGCTGATATCTAGCAGAAAGAGAAAAAATCAATTATAAACTAAATAAAATTTATTAAAGAAAAAAAAACCTCCTGCGAACATGAAGCATTTGTAGCAAAGCACAGCCATTATTTACAGAGCACAATTGTTTTACTTTATTCTATATTAGTGGCCGCTCTGTGCAAAAACTTGTGGGAAATTACTGCAGCACTAATATTGTCCGTCCAGAGAGCACCCAAGTATTCCCCAATTTCTGACTCCACCGCCCGATTGCCCCCACAAGCACAATGCTGCACCGCTGTCACCTGCCTGGTAAAGGCTCCTTTATAGGGTCCTTTCAGCTGTTGTTCACCAAGATGTGAAGTAATCCGAGTACAGGGTTTCCCATGTCTGAGTGCAGGGGTGGAGAGCAGAGAGGATCAGACAGGGACAGGCCCATACACAGACTGCTGGTATATAGAGGACAAATCTCACTGAACAGCAGCCACAAGAAGCTTCTGGATGGGGGCAGTGGGGGTGAGACAGCACTTCAGCAACGTGTTTGGGAGAGAAGGAAGAAAATAAGCAAATGAAGAAAATTTATTAAGTTCACAAGTCTGCAATGTGAGGAGGATAATTACATGAAGAAAACCCTCTAGGTGCAGCGTCCGCAACCGGAAAACCGCCCCAAGGTCCACCTGTGTCATCAGCGCCCCCCTGCTGGACCCCTAATCAGTTGTACTGCAGACTCTGATGATTGATAGTGACACTAGGTCAGCTCTTTCCCAATGGCGGCACTAGCTGACCATCCTGTGGATAGGACAGGTGCCGGATTATTCAATCCTTTCCCTCTTCCCCAACGTGAAGCAAACATCCCTCTGACCAGACAAACATCCCCCTGACCAGACAAACATCCCCCTGACCAGGCAAACATCCCCCTGACCAGGCAAACATCCCCCTGACCAGGCAAACATCCCTCTGACCAGGCAAACATCCCTCTGACCAGACAAACATCCCCATGACCAGGCAAACATCCCTCTGACCAGGCAAACATACAACCCCTTTTTTTCTTTCCCATTTTACTTGCTTTATTAATTTCACCTCCAACATTACTGACAACTCCAAGTTCAATAGTTTGATAGTCTCATCTCCTGCCTTTGTATGTGGAGGAGGCAATAAACAGCCGTATACATCCTAAACCTGTCACAAGGACTTTCTCTGCAACTCCCTACTCTCAGCTGTCCCCCTGTAACAATCCACCTTTTTCTCTTTCTCGCTCATACATTTCAGACACTTTATTAACATGTTAATCATATTTCCAAACTTACTGCATTCCACTTCATCTGATCATACATCACCGTTTAAAAGAATCACAATCACTTACTTGTCTGCTGCGGTAATTCTTGGATTGTTTTCTTGCTGTTGCTTGGTCTTATTTTGCTGTTTGCTGTCCTTAAACCACCATCTGCCGCACAGTGTCCACATCTTGTTCCACCGGGTCGCTCTTTTGATCCCTGCAACAACAGACACTATGCGAGTATGACTTCACATGTGACATTTCCAAGTCCCTTGACCATTGTGGTGCCAATGGAGTACCCCTTTTCTCGTTATCATGCCACCGAAGCACACCATTTCCCGCTAGCATGCCACCGTAGCACACCTTTTCCCGTTAGTACGCCACCGGGCACACCTATTCCCGTTAGCATGCCATCGGAGCACACCTATTCCCGTTAGCATGCCACCGGAGCACACCTTTACCATTAGCATGTGACCGCAGCACACCTTTACCGTTAGAATGCCACTGGAGCACACCTTTACCATTAGCATGCCACCGGAGCACACCTTTTCCCGTTGGCTTGCCACCGGAGCACGCCACTTTCCCGCTGGCTTGCCACCGAAGCACGCCACAGTCCCGTTGGCTTGCCACCGGAGCACGCCACAGTCCCGTTGGCTTGCCACCGGAGCACGCCACTTTCCCGTTGGCTTGCCACCGGAGCACGCCACTTTCCCGTTGGCTTGCCACCGGAGCACGCCACTTTCCCGTTGGCTTGCCACCGGAGCACGCCACTTTCCCGTTGGCTTGCCACCGGAGCACGCCACTTTCCCGTTGGCTTGCCACCGAAGCACGCCACTTTCCCGTTGGCTTGCCACCGGAGCACGCCACTTTCCCGTTGGCTTGCCACCGGAGCACGCCACTTTCCCGTTGGCTTGCCACCGGAGCACGCCACTTTCCCGTTGGCTTGCCACCGGAGCACGCCACTTTCCCGTTGGCTTGCCACCGGAGCACGCCACTTTCCCGTTGGCTTGCCACCGGAGCACGCCACAGTCCCGTTGGCTTGCCACCGGAGCACGCCACAGTCCCGTTGGCTTGCCACCGGAGCACGCCACTTTCCCGTTGGCTTGCCACCGGAACACGCCACTTTCTTGTTGGCTTGCCACCGGAGCACGCCACTTTCCCGTTGGCTTGCCACCGGAGCACGCCACTGTCCCGTTGGCTTGCCACCGGAGCACGCCACTGTCCCGTTGGCTTGCCACCGGAGCACGCCACTGTCCCGTTGGCTTGCCACCGGAGCACGCCACTGTCCCGTTGGCTTGCCACCGGAGCACGCCACTGTCCCGTTGGCTTGCCACCGGAGCACGCCACTGTCCCGTTGGCTTGCCACCGGAGCACGCCACTTTCCCGTTGGCTTGCCACCGGAGCACGCCACTTTCCCGTTGGCTTGCCACCGGAGCACGCCACTTTCCCGTTGGCTTGCCACCGGAGCACGCCACAGTCCCGTTGGCTTGCCACCGGAGCACGCCACTTTCCCGTTGGCTTGCCACCGGAGCACGCCACTTTTCCGTTGGCTTGCCACCGGAGCACGCCACTTTCCCGTTGGCTTGCCACCGGAGCACGCCACTTTCCCGTTGGCTTGCCACCGGAGCACGCCACTTTCCCGTTGGCTTGCCACCGGAGCACGCCACTTTCCCATTGGCTTGCCACCGGAGCACGCCACAGTCCCGTTGGCTTGCCACCGGAGCACGCCACAGTCCCGTTGGCTTGCCACCGGAGCACGCCACTTTCCCGTTGGCTTGCCACCGGAGCACGCCACTTTACCGTTGGCTTGCCACCGGAGCACGCCACTTTCCCGTTGGCTTGCCACCGGAGCACGCCACTTTCCCGTTGGCTTGCCACCGGAGCACGCCACTTTCCCGTTGGCTTGCCACCGGAGCACGCCACTTTCCCGTTGGCTTGCCACCGGAGCACGCCACAGTCCCGTTGGCTTGCCACCGGAGCACGCCACTTTCCCGTTGGCTTGCCACCGGAGCACGCCACTTTCCCGTTGGCTTGCCACCGGAGCACGCCACTTTCCCGTTGGCTTGCCACCGGAGCACGCCACAGTCCCGTTGGCTTGCCACCGGAGCACGCCACAGTCCCGTTGGCTTGCCACCGGAGCACGCCACTTTCCCGTTGGCTTGCCACCGGAGCACGCCACTTTCCCGTTGGCTTGCCACCGGAGCACGCCACTTTCCCGTTGGCTTGCCACCGGAGCACGCCACTTTCCCGTTAGCTTGCCATCGGAGCACGCCACTTTCCCGTTGGCTTGCCACCGGAGCACGCCACTTTCCCGTTGGCTTGCCACCGGAGCACGCCACAGTCCCGTTGGCTTGCCACCGGAGCACGCCACTTTCCCGTTGGCTTGCCACCGGAGCACGCCACTTTCCCGTTGGCTTGCCACCGGAGCACGCCACTTTCCCGTTGGCTTGCCACCGGAGCACGCCACTTTCCCGTTGGCTTGCCACCGGAGCACGCCACTTTCCCGCTGGCTTGCCACCGGAGCACGCCACTTTCCCGTTGGCTTGCCACCGGAGCACGCCACTTTCCCGTTGGCTTGCCACCGGAGCACGCCACTTTCCCGTTGGCTTGCCACCGGAGCACGCCACTTTCCCGTTGGCTTGCCACCGGAGCACGCCACTTTCCCGTTGGCTTGCCACCGGAGCACGCCACTTTCCCGTTGGCTTGCCACCGGAGCACGCCACTTTCCCGTTGGCTTGCCACCGGAGCACGCCACTTTCCCGTTGGCTTGCCACCGGAGCACGCCACTTTCCCGCTGGCTTGCCACCGGAGCACGCCACTTTCCCGTTGGCTTGCCACCGGAGCACGCCACTTTCCCGTTGGCTTGCCACCGGAGCACGCCACTTTCCCGTTGGCTTGCCACCGGAGCACGCCACTTTCCCGTTGGCTTGCCACCGGAGCACGCCACAGTCCCGTTGGCTTGCCACCGGAGCACGCCACAGTCCCGTTGGCTTGCCACCGGAGCACGCCACTTTCCCGTTGGCTTGCCACCGGAACACACCACTTTCTCGTTGGCTTGCCACCGGAGCACGCCATTTTCCCGTTGGCTTGCCACCGGAGCACGCCACTGTCCCGTTGGCTTGCCACCGGAGCACGCCACTGTCCCGTTGGCTTGCCACCGGAGCACGCCACTGTCCCGTTGGCTTGCCACCGGAGCACGCCACTGTCCCGTTGGCTTGCCACCGGAGCACGCCACTGTCCCGTTGGCTTGCCACCGGAGCACGCCACTGTCCCGTTGGATTGCCACCGGAGCACGCCACTTTCCCGTTGGCTTGCCACCGGAGCACGCCACTTTCCCGTTGGCTTGCCACCGGAGCACGCCACTTTCCCGTTGGCTTGCCACCGGAGCACGCCACAGTCCCGTTGGCTTGCCACCGGAGCACGCCACTTTCCCGTTGGCTTGCCACCGGAGCACGCCACTTTCCCGTTGGCTTGCCACCGGAGCACGCCACTTTCCCGCTGGCTTGCCACCGGAGCACGCCACTTTCCCGTTGGCTTGCCACCGGAGCACGCCACTTTCCCGTTGGCTTGCCACCGGAGCACGCCACTTTCCCGTTGGCTTGCCATCGAAGCACGCCACTTTCCCGTTGGCTTGCCACCGGAGCACGCCACTTTCCCGTTGGCTTGCCACCGGAGCACGCCACTTTCCCGTTGGCTTGCCACCGGAGCACGCCACTTTCCCGTTGGCTTGCCACCGGAGCATGCCACTTTCCCGTTGGCTTGCCACCGGAGCACGCCACTTTCCCGTTGGCTTGCCACCGGAGCACGCCACTTTCCCGCTGGCTCGCCACCGGAGCACGCCACTTTCCCGTTGGCTTGCCACCGGAGCACGCCACTTTCCCGCTGGCTCGCCACCGGAGCACGCCACTTTCCCGTTGGCTTGCCACCGGAGCACGCCACTTTCCCGTTGGCTTGCCACCGGAGCACGCCACTTTCCCGTTGGCTTGCCACCGGAGCACGCCACTTTCCCGTTGGCTTGCCACCGGAGCACGCCACAGTCCCGTTGGCTTGCCACCGGAGCACGCCACAGTCCCGTTGGCTTGCCACCGGAGCACGCCACTTTCCCGTTGGCTTGCCACCGGAACACGCCACTTTCTCGTTGGCTTGCCACCGGAGCACGCCTCTTTCCCGTTGGCTTGCCACCGGAGCACGCCACTGTCCCGTTGGCTTGCCACCGGAGCACGCCACTGTCCCGTTGGCTTGCCACCGGAGCACGCCACTGTCCCGTTGGCTTGCCACCGGAGCACGCCACTGTCCCGTTGGCTTGCCACCGGAGCACGCCACTGTCCCGTTGGCTTGCCACCGGAGCACGCCACTGTCCCGTTGGCTTGCCACCGGAGCACGCCACTGTCCCGTTGGCTTGCCACCGGAGCACGCCACTTTCCCGTTGGCTTGCCACCGGAGCACGCCACTTTCCCGTTGGCTTGCCACCGGAGCACGCCACTTTCCCGTTGGCTTGCCACCGGAGCACGCCACAGTCCCGTTGGCTTGCCACCGGAGCACGCCACTTTCCCGTTGGCTTGCCACCGGAGCACGCCACTTTCCCGTTGGCTTGCCACCGGAGCACGCCACTTTCCCGTTGGCTTGCCACCGAAGCACGCCACTTTCCCGTTGGCTTGCCACCGGAGCACGCCACTTTCCTGTTGGCTTGCCACCGGAGCACGCCACAGTCCCGTTGGCTTGACACCGGAGCACGCCACAGTCCCGTTGGCTTGCCACCGGAGCACGCCACTTTCCCGTTGGCTTGCCACCGGAGCACGCCACTTTACCGTTGGCTTGCCACCGGAGCACGCCACTTTCCCGTTGGCTTGCCACCGGAGCACGCCACTTTCCCGTTGGCTTGCCACCGGAGCACGCCACTTTCCCGTTGGCTTGCCACCGGAGCACGCCATAGTCCCGTTGGCTTGCCACCGGAGCACGCCACTTTCCCGTTGGCTTGCCACCGGAGCACGCCACTTTCCCGTTGGCTTGCCACCGGAGCACGCCACTTTCCCGTTGGCTTGCCACCGGAGCACGCCACTTTCCCGTTGGCTTGCCACCGGAGCACGCCACTTTCCCGTTGGCTTGCCACCGGAGCACGCCACTTTCCCGTTGGCTTGCCACCGGAGCACGCCACTTTCCCGTTGGCTTGCCACCGGAGCACGCCACAGTCCCGTTGGCTTGCCACCGGAGCACGCCACTTTCCCGTTGGCTTGCCACTGGAGCACGCCACTTTCCCGTTGGCTTGCCACCGGAGCACGCCACTTTCCCGTTGGCTTGCCACCGGAGCACGCCACTTTCCCGCTGGCTTGCCACCGGAGCACGCCACTTTCCCGCTGGCTTGCCACCGGAGCACGCCACTTTCCCGTTGGCTTGCCACCGGAGCACGCCACTTTCCCGTTGGCTTGCCACCGGAGCACGCCACTTTCCCGTTGGCTTGCCACCGGAGCACGCCACTTTCCCGCTGGCTTGCCACCGGAGCACGCCACTTTCCCGCTGGCTTGCCACCGGAGCACGCCACTTTCCCGCTGGCTTGCCACCGGAGCACGCCACTTTCCCGTTGGCGTGCCACCGGAGCACGCCACTTTCCCGTTGGCTTGCCACCGGAGCACACCACTTTCCCGTTGGCTTGCCACCAGAGCACGCCACTTTCCCGTTGGCTTGCCACCGGAGCACGCCACAGTCCCGTTGGCTTGCCACCGGAGCACGCCACTTTCCCGTTGGCTTGCCACCGGAGCACGCCACTTTCCCGTTGGCTTGCCACCGGAGCACGCCACTTTCCCGTTGGCTTGCCACCGGAGCACGCCACTTTCCCGTTGGCTTGCCACCGGAGCACGCCACTTTCCCGTTGGCTTGCCACCGGAGCACGCCACAGTCCCGTTGGCTTGCCACCGGAGCACGCCACTTTCCCGTTGGCTTGCCACCGGAGCACGCCACTTTCCCGTTGGCTTGCCACCGGAGCACGCCACTTTCCCGTTGGCTTCCCACCGGAGCACGCCACTTTCCCGCTGGCTTGCCACCGGAGCACGCCACTTTCCCGCTGGCTTGCCACCGGAGCACGCCACTTTCCCGTTGGCTTGCCACCGGAGCACGCCACTTTCCCGTTGGCCTGCCACCGGAGCACGCCACTTTCCCGTTGGCTTGCCACCGGAGCACGCCACTTTCCCGTTGGCTTGCCACCGGAGCACGCCACTTTCCCGTTGGCTTGCCACCGGAGCACGCCACTTTCCCGTTGGCTTGCCACCGGAGCACGCCACAGTCCCGTTGGCTTGCCACCGGAGCACGCCACTTTCCCGTTGGCTTGCCACCGGAGCACGCCACTTTCCCGTTGGCTTGCCACCGGAGCACGCCACTTTCCCGTTGGCTTGCCACCGGAGCACGCCACAGTCCCATTGGCTTGCCACCGGAGCACGCCACAGTCCCGTTGGCTTGCCACCGGAGCACGCCACTTTCCCGCTGGCTTGCCACCGGAGCACGCCACTTTCCCGTTGGCTTGCCACCGGAGCACGCCACTTTCCCATTGGCTTGCCACCGGAGCACGCCACTGTCCCGTTGGCTTGCCACCGGAGCACGCCACTGTCCCGTTGGCTTGCCACCGGAGCACGCCACTGTCCCGTTGGCTTGCCACCGGAGCACGCCACTTTCCCGTTGGCTTGCGACCGGAGCACGCCACTTTCCCGTTGGCTTGCCACCGGAGCACGCCACTTTCCCGTTGGCTTGCCACCGGAGCACGACACAGTCCCGTTGGCTTGCCACCGGAGCACGCCACTTTCCCGTTGGCTTGCCACCGGAGCACGCCACTTTCCCGTTGGCTTGCCACCGGAGCACGCCACTTTCCCGTTGGCTTGCCACCGGAGCACGCCACTTTCCCGTTGGCTTGCCACCGGAGCACGCCACTTTCCCGTTGGCTTGCCACCGGAGCACGCCACTTTCCCGTTGGCTTGCCACCGGAGCACGCCACAGTCCCGTTGGCTTGCCACCGGAGCACGCCACAGTCCCGTTGGCTTGCCACCGGAGCATGCCACTTTCCCGTTGGCTTGCCACCGGAGCACGCCACTTTCCCGTTGGCTTGCCACCGGAGCACGCCACTTTCCCGTTGGCTTGCCACCGGAGCACGCCACTTTCCCGTTGGCTTGCCACCGGAGCACGCCACTTTTCCGTTGGCTTGCCACCGGAGCACGCCACTTTCCCGTTGGCTTGCCACCGGAGCACGCCACTTTCCCGTTGGCTTGCCACCGGAGCACGCCACTTTCCCGTTGGCTTGCTACCGGAGCACGCCACTTTCCCGTTAACTTGCCACCGGAGCACGCCACTTTCCCATTGGCTTGCCACCGGAGCACGCCACTGTCCCGTTGGCTTGCCACCGGAGCACGCCACAGTCCCGTTGGCTTGCCACCGGAGCACGCCACAGTCCCGTTGGCTTGCCACCGGAGCACGCCACAGTCCCGTTGGCTTGCCACCGGAGCAAGCCACTTTCCCGTTGGCTTGCCACCGGAGCACGCCACTTTCCCGTTGGCTTGCCACCGGAGCACGCCACTTTCCCGTTGGCTTACCACCGGAGCACGCCACTTTCCCGTTGGCTTGCCACCGGAGCACGCCACTTTCCCGTTGGCTTGCCACCGGAGCACGCCACTTTCCCGTTGGCTTGCCACCGGAGCACGCCACTTTCCCGTTGGCTTGCCACCGGAGCACGCCACAGTCCCGTTGGCTTGCCACCGGAGCACGCCACAGTCCCGTTGGCTTGCCACCGGAGCACGCCACAGTCCCGTTGGCTTGCCACCGGAGCACGCCACTTTCCCGTTGGCTTGCCACCGGAGCACGCCACTTTCCCGTTGGCTTGCCACCGGAGCACGCCACTTTCCCGTTGGCTTGCCACCGGAGCACGCCACTTTCCCGTTGGCTTGCCACCGGAGCACGCCACTTTTCCCGTTGGCTTGCCACCGGAGCACGCCACTTTCCCATTGGCTTGCCACCGGAGCACGCCACTTTCCCGTTGGCTTGCCACCGGAGCACGCCACTTTCCCGTTGGCTTGCCACCGGAGCACGCCACTTTCCCGTTGGCTTGCCACCGGAGCACGCCACTTTCCCGTTGGCTTGCCACCGGAGCACGCCACAGTCCCGTTGTCTTGCCACCGGAGCACGCCACAGTCCCGTTGGCTTGCCACCGGAGCACGCCACTTTTCCGTTGGCTTGCCACCGGAGCACGCCACTTTCCCGTTGGCTTGCCACCGGAGCACGCCACTTTCCCGTTGGCTTGCCACCGGAGCACGCCACTGTCCCGTTGGCTTGCCACCGGAGCACGCCACTGTCCCGTTGGCTTGCCACCGGAGCACGCCACTGTCCCGTTGGCTTGCCACCGGAGCACGCCACTGTCCCGTTGGCTTGCCACCGGAGCACGCCACTTTCCCGTTGGCTTGCCACCGGAGCACGCCACTTTCCCGTTGGCTTGCCACCGGAGCACGCCACTTTCCGGTTGGCTTGCCACCGGAGCACGACACAGTCCCGTTGGCTTGCCACCGGAGCACGCCACTTTCCCGTTGGCTTGCCACCGGAGCACGCCACTTTCCCGTTGGCTTGCCACCGGAGCACGCCACTTTCCCGTTGGCTTGCCACCGGAGCACGCCACTTTCCCGTTGGCTTGCCACCGGAGCACGCCACTTTCCCATTGGCTTGCCACCGGAGCACGCCACTTTCCCGTTGGCTTGCCACCGGAGCACGCCACAGTCCCGTTGGCTTGCCACCGGAGCACGCCACAGTCCCGTTGGCTTGCCACCGGAGCATGCCACTTTCCCGTTGGCTTGCCACCGGAGCACGCCACTTTCCCGTTGGCTTGCCACCGGAGCACGCCACTTTCCCGTTGGCTTGCCACCGGAGCACGCCACTTTCCCGTTGGCTTGCCACCGGAGCACGCCACTTTTCCGTTGGCTTGCCACCGGAGCACGCCACTTTCCCGTTGGCTTGCCACCGGAGCACGCCACTTTCCCGTTGGCTTGCCACCGGAGCACGCCACAGTCCCGTTGGCTTGCCACCGGAGCACACCACAGTCCCGTTGGCTTGCCACCGGAGCACGCCACTTTCCCGTTGGCTTGCCACCGGAACACGCCACTTTCTCGTTGGCTTGCCACCGGAGCACGCCTCTTTCCCGTTGGCTTGCCACCGGAGCACGCCACTGTCCCGTTGGCTTGCCACCGGATCATGCCACTGTCCCGTTGGCTTGCCACCGGAGCACGCCACTGTCCCGTTGGCTTGCCACCGGAGCACGCCACTGTCCCGTTGGCTTGCCACCGGAGCACGCCACTGTCCCGTTGGCTTGCCACCGGAGCACGCCACTGTCCCGTTGGCTTGCCACCGGAGCACGCCACTTTCCCGTTGGCTTGCCACCGGAGCACGCCACTTTCCCGTTGGCTTGCCACCGGAGCACGCCACTTTCCCGTTGGCTTGCCACCGGAGCACGCCACAGTCCCGTTGGCTTGCCACCGGAGCACGCCACTTTCCCGTTGGCTTGCCACCGGAGCACGCCACTTTCCCGTTGGCTTGCCACCGGAGCACGCCACTTTCCCGTTGGCTTGCCACCGAAGCACGCCACTTTCCCGTTGGCTTGCCACCGGAGCACGCCACTTTCCCGTTGGCTTGCCACCGGAGCACGCCACAGTCCCGTTGGCTTGCCACCGGAGCACGCCACAGTCCCGTTGGCTTGCCACCGGAGCACGCCACTTTCCCGTTGGCTTGCCACCGGAGCACGCCACTTTACCGTTGGCTTGCCACCGGAGCACGCCACTTTCCCGTTGGCTTGCCACCGGAGCACGCCACTTTCCCGTTGGCTTGCCACCGGAGCACGCCATAGTCCCGTTGGCTTGCCACCGGAGCACGCCACTTTCCCGTTGGCTTGCCACCGGAGCACGCCACTTTCCCGTTGGCTTGCTACCGGAGCATGCCACTTTCCCGTTGGCTTGCCACCGGAGCACGCCACTTTCCCGTTGGCTTGCCACCGGAGCACGCCATAGTCCCGTTGGCTTGCCACCGGAGCACGCCACTTTCCCGTTGGCTTGCCACCGGAGCACGCCACTTTCCCGTTGGCTTGCCACCGGAGCACGCCACTTTCCCGTTGGCTTGCCACCGGAGCACGCCAATTTCCCGTTGGTTTGCCACCGGAGCACGCAACTTCCCCGTTGGCTTGCCACCGGAGCACGCCACTTTCCCGTTGGCTTGCCACCGGAGCACGCCACTTTCCCGTTGGCTTGCCACCGGAGCACGCCACTTTCCCGCTGGCTTGCCACCGGAGCACGCCACTTTCCCGCTGGCTTGCCACCGGAGCACGCCAATTTCCCGTTGGCTTGCCACCGGAGCACGCCACTTTCCCGTTGGCTTGCCACCGGAGCACGCCACTTTCCCGTTGGCTTGCCACCGGAGCACGCCACTTTCCCGCTGGCTTGCCACCGGAGCACGCCACTTTCCCGCTGGCTTGCCACCGGAGCACGCCACTTTCCCGCTGGCTTGCCACCGGAGCACGCCACTTTCCCGTTGGCGTGCCACCGGAGCACGCCACTTTCCCGTTGGCTTGCCACCGGAGCACGCCACTTTCCCGTTGGCTTGCCACCGGAGCACGCCACTTTCCCGTTGGCTTGCCACCGGAGCACGCCACTTTCCCGTTGGCTTGCCACCGGAGCACGCCACTTTCCCGTTGGCTTGCCACCGGAGCACGCCACTTTCCCGTTGGCTTGCCACCGGAGCACGCCACTTTCCCGTTGGCTTGCCACCGGAGCACGCCACTTTCCCGTTGGCTTGCCACCGGAGCACGCCACAGTCCCGTTGGCTTGCCACCGGAGCACGCCACTTTCCCGTTGGCTTGCCACCGGAGCACGCCACTTTCCCGTTGGCTTGCCACCGGAGCACGCCACTTTCCCGTTGGCTTCCCACCGGAGCACGCCACTTTCCCGCTGGCTTGCCACCGGAGCACGCCACTTTCCCGCTGGCTTGCCACCGGAGCACGCCACTTTCCCGTTGGCTTGCCACCGGAGCACGCCACTTTCCCGTTGGCCTGCCACCGGAGCACGCCACTTTCCCGTTGGCTTGCCACCGGAGCACGCCACTTTCCCGTTGGCTTGCCACCGGAGCACGCCACTTTCCCGTTGGCTTGCCACCGTTGCACGCCACTTTCCCGTTGGCTTGCCACCGGAGCACGCCACAGTCCCGTTGGCTTGCCTCCGGAGCACGCCACTTTCCCGTTGGCTTGCCACCGGAGCACGCCACTTTCCCGTTGGCTTGCCACCGGAGCACGCCACTTTCCCGTTGGCTTGCCACCGGAGCACGCCACTTTCCCGTTGGCTTGCCACCGGAGCACGCCACTTTCCCGCTGGCTTGCCACCGGAGCACGCCACTTTCCCGCTGGCTTGCCACTGGAGCACGCCACTTTCCCGTTGGCTTGCCACCGGAGCACGCCACTTTCCCGTTGGCTTGCCACCGGAGCACGCCACTTTCCCGTTGGCTTGCCACCGGAGCACGCCACTTTCCCGTTGGCTTGCCACCGGAGCACGCCACTTTCCCGTTGGCTTGCCACCGGAGCACGCCACTTTCCCGTTGGCTTGCCACCGGAGCACGCCACTTTCCCGTTGGCTTGCCACCGGAGCACGCCACTTTCCCGTTGGCTTGCCACCGGAGCACGCCACAGTTCCGTTGGCTTGCCACCGGAGCACGCCACTTTCCCGTTGGCTTGCCACCGGAGCACGCCACTTTCCCGTTGGCTTGCCACCGGAGCACGCCACTTTCCCGTTGGCTTGCCACCGGAGCACGCCACTTTCCCGTTGGCTTGCCACCGGAGCACGCCACTTTCCCGTTGGCTTGCCACCGGAGCACGCCACTTTCCCGTTGGCTTGCCACCGGAGCACGCCACTTTCCCGTTGGCTTGCCACCGGAGCACGCCACTTTCCCGTTGGCTTGCCACCGGAGCACGCCACTTTCCCGTTGGCTTGCCACCGGAGCACGCCACTTTCCCGTTGGCTTGCCACCGGAGCACGCCACAGTCCCGTTGGCTTGCCACCGGAGCACGCCACAGTCCCGTTGGCTTGCCACCGGAGCACGCCACAGTCCCGTTGGCTTGCCACCGGAGCACGCCACTTTCCCGTTGGCTTGCCACCGGAGCACGCCACTTTCCCGTTGGCTTGCCACCGGAGCACGCCACTTTCCCGTTGGCTTGCCACCGGAGCACGCCACTTTCCCGTTGGCTTGCCACCGGAGCACGCCACTTTTCCCGTTGGCTTGCCACCGGAGCACGCCACTTTCCCGTTGGCTTGCCACCGGAGCACGCCACTTTCCCGTTGGCTTGCCACCGGAGCACGCCACTTTCCCGTTGGCTTGCCACCGGAGCACGCCACTTTCCCGTTGGCTTGCCACCGGAGCACGCCACAGTCCCGTTGGCTTGCCACCGGAGCACGCCACAGTCCCGTTGGCTTGCCACCGGAGCACGCCACTTTCCCGCTGGCTTGCCACCGGAGCACGCCACTTTCCCGTTGGCTTGCCACCGGAGCACGCCACTTTCCCGTTGGCTTGCCACCGGAGCACGCCACTGTCCCGTTGGCTTGCCACCGGACCACGCCACTGTCCCGTTGGCTTGCCACCGGAGCACGCCACTGTCCCGTTGGCTTGCCACCGGAGCACGCCACTTTCCCGTTGGCTTGCCACCGGAGCACGCCACTTTCCCGTTGGCTTGCCACCGGAGCACGCCACTTTCCCGTTGGCTTGCCACCGGAGCACGACACAGTCCCGTTGGCTTGCCACCGGAGCACGCCACTTTCCCGTTGGCTTGCCACCGGAGCACGCCACTTTCCCGTTGGCTTGCCACCGGAGCACGCCACTTTCCCGTTGGCTTGCCACCGGAGCACGCCACTTTCCCGTTGGCTTGCCACCGGAGCACGCCACTTTCCCGTTGGCTTGCCACCGGAGCACGCCACTTTCCCGTTGGCTTGCCACCGGAGCACGCCACAGTCCCGTTGGCTTGCCACCGGAGCACGCCACAGTCCCGTTGGCTTGCCACCGGAGCATGCCACTTTCCCGTTGGCTTGCCACCGGAGCACGCCACTTTCCCGTTGGCTTGCCACCGGAGCACGCCACTTTCCCGTTGGCTTGCCACCGGAGCACGCCACTTTCCCGTTGGCTTGCCACCGGAGCACGCCACTTTTCCGTTGGCTTGCCACCGGAGCACGCCACTTTCCCGTTGGCTTGCCACCGGAGCACGCCACTTTCCCGTTGGCTTGCCACCGGAGCACGCCACTTTCCCGTTGGCTTGCTACCGGAGCACGCCACTTTCCCGTTAACTTGCCACCGGAGCACGCCACTTTCCCGTTGGCTTGCCACCGGAGCACGCCACTGTCCCGTTGGCTTGCCACCGGAGCACGTCACAGTCCCGTTGGCTTGCCACCGGAGCACGCCACAGTCCCGTTGGCTTGCCACCGGAGCACGCCACAGTCCCGTTGGCTTGCCACCGGAGCAAGCCACTTTCCCGTTGGCTTGCCACCGGAGCACGCCACTTTCCCGTTGGCTTGCCACCGGAGCACGCCACTTTCCCGTTGGCTTGCCACCGAAGCACGCCACTTTCCCGTTGGCTTGCCACCGGAGCACGCCACTTTCCCGTTGGCTTGCCACCGGAGCACGCCACTTTCCCGTTGGCTTGCCACCGGAGCACGCCACTTTCCCGTTGGCTTGCCACCGGAGCACGCCACAGTCCCGTTGGCTTGCCACCGGAGCACGCCACAGTCCCGTTGGCTTGCCACCGGAGCACGCCACAGTCCCGTTGGCTTGCCACCGGAGCACGCCACTTTCCCGTTGGCTTGCCACCGGAGCACGCCACTTTCCCGTTGGCTTGCCACCGGAGCACGCCACTTTCCCGTTGGCTTGCCACCGGAGCACGCCACTTTCCCATTGGCTTGCCACCGGAGCACGCCACTTTTCCCGTTGGCTTGCCACCGGAGCACGCCACTTTCCCATTGGCTTGCCACCGGAGCACGCCACTTTCCCGTTGGCTTGCCACCGGAGCACGCCACTTTCCCGTTGGCTTGCCACCGGAGCACGCCACTTTCCCGTTGGCTTGCCACCGGAGCACGCCACTTTCCCGTTGGCTTGCCACCGGAGCACGCCACAGTCCCGTTGGCTTGCCACCGGAGCACGCCACAGTCCCGTTGGCTTGCCACCGGAGCACGCCACTTTTCCGTTGGCTTGCCACCGGAGCACGCCACTTTCCCGTTGGCTTGCCACCGGAGCACGCCACTGTCCCGTTGGCTTGCCACCGGAGCACGCCACTGTCCCGTTGGCTTGCCACCGGAGCACGCCACTGTCCCGTTGGCTTGCCACCGGAGCACGCCACTGTCCCGTTGGCTTGCCACCGGAGCACGCCACTTTCCCGTTGGCTTGCCACCGGAGCACGCCACTTTCCCGTTGGCTTGCCACCGGAGCACGCCACTTTCCCGTTGGCTTGCCACCGGAGCACGACACAGTCCCGTTGGCTTGCCACCGGAGCACGCCACTTTCCCGTTGGCTTGCCACCGGAGCACGCCACTTTCCCGTTGGCTTGCCACCGGAGCACGCCACTTTCCCGTTGGCTTGCCACCGGAGCACGCCACTTTCCCGTTGGCTTGCCACCGGAGCACGCCACTTTCCCGTTGGCTTGCCACCGGAGCACGCCACTTTCCCGTTGGCTTGCCACCGGAGCACGCCACAGTCCCGTTGGCTTGCCACCGGAGCACGCCACAGTCCCGTTGGCTTGCCACCGGAGCATGCCACTTTCCCGTTGGCTTGCCACCGGAGCACGCCACTTTCCCGTTGGCTTGCCACCGGAGCACGCCACTTTCCCGTTGGCTTGCCACCGGAGCACGCCACTTTCCCGTTGGCTTGCCACCGGAGCACGCCACTTTTCCGTTGGCTTGCCACCGGAGCACGCCACTTTCCCGTTGGCTTGCCACCGGAGCACGCCACTTTCCCGTTGGCTTGCCACCGGAGCACGCCACTTTCCCGTTGGCTTGCTACCGGAGCACGCCACTTTCCCGTTAACTTGCCACCGGAGCACGCCACTTTCCCATTGGCTTGCCACCGGAGCACGCCACTGTCCCTTTGGCTTGCCACCGGAGCACGCCACAGTCCCGTTGGCTTGCCACCGGAGCACGCCACAGTCCCGTTGGCTTGCCACCGGAGCACGCCACAGTCCCGTTGGCTTGCCACCGGAGCAAGCCACTTTCCCGTTGGCTTGCCACCGGAGCACGCCACTTTCCCGTTGGCTTGCCACCGGAGCACGCCACTTTCCCGTTGGCTTGCCACCGGAGCACGCCACTTTCCCGTTGGCTTGCCACCGGAGCACGCCACTTTCCCGTTGGCTTGCCACCGGAGCACGCCACTTTCCCGTTGGCTTGCCACCGGAGCACGCCACTTTCCCGTTGGCTTGCCACCGGAGCACGCCACAGTCCCGTTGGCTTGCCACCGGAGCACGCCACAGTCCCGTTGGCTTGCCACCGGAGCACGCCACAGTCCCGTTGGCTTGCCACCGGAGCACGCCACTTTCCCGTTGGCTTGCCACCGGAGCACGCCACTTTCCCGTTGGCTTGCCACCGGAGCACGCCACTTTCCCGTTGGCTTGCCACCGGAGCACGCCACTTTCCCGTTGGCTTGCCACCGGAGCACGCCACTTTTCCCGTTGGCTTGCCACCGGAGCACGCCACTTTCCCATTGGCTTGCCACCGGAGCACGCCACTTTCCCGTTGGCTTGCCACCGGAGCACGCCACTTTCCCGTTGGCTTGCCACCGGAGCACGCCACTTTCCCGTTGGCTTGCCACCGGAGCACGCCACTTTCCCGTTGGCTTGCCACCGGAGCACGCCACTTTCCCGTTGGCTTGCCACCGGAGCACGCCACTTTCCCGTTGGCTTGCCACCGGAGCACGCCACTTTCCCGTTGGCTTGCCACCGGAGCACGCCACAGTCCCGTTGGCTTGCCACCGGAGCACGCCACAGTCCCGTTGGCTTGCCACCGGAGCACGCCACTTTCCCGCTGGCTTGCCACCGGAGCACGCCACTTTCCCGTTGGCTTGCCACCGGAGCACGCCACTTTCCCGTTGGCTTGCCACCGGAGCACGCCACTGTCCCGTTGGCTTGCCACCGGACCACGCCACTGTCCCGTTGGCTTGCCACCGGAGCACGCCACTGTCCCGTTGGCTTGCCACCGGAGCACGCCACTTTCCCGTTGGCTTGCCACCGGAGCACGCCACTTTCCCGTTGGCTTGCCACCGGAGCACGCCACTTTCCCGTTGGCTTGCCACCGGAGCACGACACAGTCCCGTTGGCTTGCCACCGGAGCACGCCACTTTCCCGTTGGCTTGCCACCGGAGCACGCCACTTTCCCGTTGGCTTGCCACCGGAGCACGCCACTTTCCCGTTGGCTTGCCACCGGAGCACGCCACTTTCCCGTTGGCTTGCCACCGGAGCACGCCACTTTCCCGTTGGCTTGCCACCGGAGCACGCCACTTTCCCGTTGGCTTGCCACCGGAGCACGCCACAGTCCCGTTGGCTTGCCACCGGAGCACGCCACAGTCCCGTTGGCTTGCCACCGGAGCATGCCACTTTCCCGTTGGCTTGCCACCGGAGCACGCCACTTTCCCGTTGGCTTGCCACCGGAGCACGCCACTTTCCCGTTGGCTTGCCACCGGAGCACGCCACTTTCCCGTTGGCTTGCCACCGGAGCACGCCACTTTTCCGTTGGCTTGCCACCGGAGCACGCCACTTTCCCGTTGGCTTGCCACCGGAGCACGCCACTTTCCCGTTGGCTTGCCACCGGAGCACGCCACTTTCCCGTTGGCTTGCTACCGGAGCACGCCACTTTCCCGTTAACTTGCCACCGGAGCACGCCACTTTCCCGTTGGCTTGCCACCGGAGCACGCCACTGTCCCGTTGGCTTGCCACCGGAGCACGTCACAGTCCCGTTGGCTTGCCACCGGAGCACGCCACAGTCCCGTTGGCTTGCCACCGGAGCACGCCACAGTCCCGTTGGCTTGCCACCGGAGCAAGCCACTTTCCCGTTGGCTTGCCACCGGAGCACGCCACTTTCCCGTTGGCTTGCCACCGGAGCACGCCACTTTCCCGTTGGCTTGCCACCGAAGCACGCCACTTTCCCGTTGGCTTGCCACCGGAGCACGCCACTTTCCCGTTGGCTTGCCACCGGAGCACGCCACTTTCCCGTTGGCTTGCCACCGGAGCACGCCACTTTCCCGTTGGCTTGCCACCGGAGCACGCCACAGTCCCGTTGGCTTGCCACCGGAGCACGCCACAGTCCCGTTGGCTTGCCACCGGAGCACGCCACAGTCCCGTTGGCTTGCCACCGGAGCACGCCACTTTCCCGTTGGCTTGCCACCGGAGCACGCCACTTTCCCGTTGGCTTGCCACCGGAGCACGCCACTTTCCCGTTGGCTTGCCACCGGAGCACGCCACTTTCCCATTGGCTTGCCACCGGAGCACGCCACTTTTCCCGTTGGCTTGCCACCGGAGCACGCCACTTTCCCATTGGCTTGCCACCGGAGCACGCCACTTTCCCGTTGGCTTGCCACCGGAGCACGCCACTTTCCCGTTGGCTTGCCACCGGAGCACGCCACTTTCCCGTTGGCTTGCCACCGGAGCACGCCACTTTCCCGTTGGCTTGCCACCGGAGCACGCCACAGTCCCGTTGGCTTGCCACCGGAGCACGCCACAGTCCCGTTGGCTTGCCACCGGAGCACGCCACTTTTCCGTTGGCTTGCCACCGGAGCACGCCACTTTCCCGTTGGCTTGCCACCGGAGCACGCCACTGTCCCGTTGGCTTGCCACCGGAGCACGCCACTGTCCCGTTGGCTTGCCACCGGAGCACGCCACTGTCCCGTTGGCTTGCCACCGGAGCACGCCACTGTCCCGTTGGCTTGCCACCGGAGCACGCCACTTTCCCGTTGGCTTGCCACCGGAGCACGCCACTTTCCCGTTGGCTTGCCACCGGAGCACGCCACTTTCCCGTTGGCTTGCCACCGGAGCACGACACAGTCCCGTTGGCTTGCCACCGGAGCACGCCACTTTCCCGTTGGCTTGCCACCGGAGCACGCCACTTTCCCGTTGGCTTGCCACCGGAGCACGCCACTTTCCCGTTGGCTTGCCACCGGAGCACGCCACTTTCCCGTTGGCTTGCCACCGGAGCACGCCACTTTCCCGTTGGCTTGCCACCGGAGCACGCCACTTTCCCGTTGGCTTGCCACCGGAGCACGCCACAGTCCCGTTGGCTTGCCACCGGAGCACGCCACAGTCCCGTTGGCTTGCCACCGGAGCATGCCACTTTCCCGTTGGCTTGCCACCGGAGCACGCCACTTTCCCGTTGGCTTGCCACCGGAGCACGCCACTTTCCCGTTGGCTTGCCACCGGAGCACGCCACTTTCCCGTTGGCTTGCCACCGGAGCACGCCACTTTTCCGTTGGCTTGCCACCGGAGCACGCCACTTTCCCGTTGGCTTGCCACCGGAGCACGCCACTTTCCCGTTGGCTTGCCACCGGAGCACGCCACTTTCCCGTTGGCTTGCTACCGGAGCACGCCACTTTCCCGTTAACTTGCCACCGGAGCACGCCACTTTCCCATTGGCTTGCCACCGGAGCACGCCACTGTCCCTTTGGCTTGCCACCGGAGCACGCCACAGTCCCGTTGGCTTGCCACCGGAGCACGCCACAGTCCCGTTGGCTTGCCACCGGAGCACGCCACAGTCCCGTTGGCTTGCCACCGGAGCAAGCCACTTTCCCGTTGGCTTGCCACCGGAGCACGCCACTTTCCCGTTGGCTTGCCACCGGAGCACGCCACTTTCCCGTTGGCTTGCCACCGGAGCACGCCACTTTCCCGTTGGCTTGCCACCGGAGCACGCCACTTTCCCGTTGGCTTGCCACCGGAGCACGCCACTTTCCCGTTGGCTTGCCACCGGAGCACGCCACTTTCCCGTTGGCTTGCCACCGGAGCACGCCACAGTCCCGTTGGCTTGCCACCGGAGCACGCCACAGTCCCGTTGGCTTGCCACCGGAGCACGCCACAGTCCCGTTGGCTTGCCACCGGAGCACGCCACTTTCCCGTTGGCTTGCCACCGGAGCACGCCACTTTCCCGTTGGCTTGCCACCGGAGCACGCCACTTTCCCGTTGGCTTGCCACCGGAGCACGCCACTTTCCCGTTGGCTTGCCACCGGAGCACGCCACTTTTCCCGTTGGCTTGCCACCGGAGCACGCCACTTTCCCATTGGCTTGCCACCGGAGCACGCCACTTTCCCGTTGGCTTGCCACCGGAGCACGCCACTTTCCCGTTGGCTTGCCACCGGAGCACGCCACTTTCCCGTTGGCTTGCCACCGGAGCACGCCACTTTCCCGTTGGCTTGCCACCGGAGCACGCCACAGTCCCGTTGGCTTGCCACCGGAGCACGCCACAGTCCCGTTGGCTTGCCTCCGGAGCACGCCACTTTTCCGTTGGCTTGCCACCGGAGCACGCCACTTTCCCGTTGGCTTGCCACCGGAGCACGCCACTTTCCCGTTGGCTTGCCACCGGAGCACGCCACTGTCCCGTTGGCTTGCCACCGGAGCACGCCACTGTCCCGTTGGCTTGCCACCGGAGCACGCCACTGTCCCGTTGGCTTGCCACCGGAGCACACCACTGTCCCGTTGGCTTGCCACCGGAGCACGCCACTTTCCCGTTGGCTTGCCACCGGAGCACGCCACTTTCCCGTTGGCTTGCCACCGGAGCACGCCACTTTCCCGTTGGCTTGCCACCGGAGCACGACACAGTCCCGTTGGCTTGCCACCGGAGCACGCCACTTTCCCGTTGGCTTGCCACCGGAGCACGCCACTTTCCCGTTGGCTTGCCACCGGAGCACGCCACTTTCCCGTTGGCTTGCCACCGGAGCATGCCACTTTCCCGTTGGCTTGCCACCGGAGCACGCCACTTTCCCGTTGGCTTGCCACCGGAGCACGCCACTTTCCCGTTGGCTTGCCACCGGAGCACGCCACTTTCCCGTTGGCTTGCCACCGGAGCACGCCACTTTTCCGTTGGCTTGCCACCGGAGCACGCCACTTTCCCGTTGGCTTGCCACCGGAGCACGCCACTTTCCCGTTGGCTTGCCACCGGAGCACGCCACTTTCCCGTTGGCTTGCTACCGGAGCACGCCACTTTCCCGTTAACTTGCCACCGGAGCACGCCACTTTCCCGTTGGCTTGCCACCGGAGCACGCCACTGTCCCGTTGGCTTGCCACCGGAGCACGCCACAGTCCCGTTGGCTTGCCACCGGAGCACGCCACAGTCCCGTTGGCTTGCCACCGGAGCACGCCACAGTCCCGTTGGCTTGCCACCGGAGCACGCCACAGTCCCGTTGGCTTGCCACCGGAGCAAGCCACTTTCCCGTTGGCTTGCCACCGGAGCACGCCACTTTCCCGTTGGCTTGCCACCGGAGCACGCCACTTTCCCGTTGGCTTGCCACCGGAGCACGCCACTTTCCCGTTGGCTTGCCACCGGAGCACGCCCCTTTTCCCGTTGGCTTGCCACCGGAGCACGCCACTTTCCCGTTGGCTTGCCACCGGAGCACGCCACTTTCCCGTTGGCTTGCCACCGGAGCACGCCACTTTCCCGTTTTCTTGCCACCGGAGCACGCCACTTTCCCGTTGGCTTGCCACCGGAGCACGCCACAGTCCCGTTGGCTTGCCACCGGAGCACGCCACAGTCCCGTTGGCTTGCCACCGGAGCACGCCACTTTCCCGTTGGCTTGCCACCGGAGCACGCCACTTTCTCGTTGGCTTGCCACCGGAGCACGCCACTGTCCCGTTGGCTTGCCACCGGAGCACGCCACTGTCCCGTTGGCTTGCCACCGGAGCACGCCACTGTCCCGTTGGCTTGCCACCGGAGCACGCCACTGTCCCGTTGGCTTGCCACCGGAGCACGCCACTTTCCCGTTGGCTTGCCACCGGAGCACGCCACTTTCCCGTTGGCTTGCCACCGGAGCACGCCACTTTCCCGTTGGCTTGCCACCGGAGCACGCCATAGTCCCATTGGCTTGCCACCGGAGCACGCCACTTTCCCGTTGGCTTGCCACCGGAGCACGCCACTTTCCCGTTGGCTTGCCACCGGAGCACGCCACTTTCCCGTTGGCTTGCCACCGGAGCACGCCACTTTCCCGTTGGCTTGCCACCGGAGCACGCCACTTTCCCGTTGGCTTGCCACCGGAGCACGCCACTTTCCCGTTGGCTTGCCACCGGAGCACGCCACAGTCCCGTTGGCTTGCCACCGGAGCACGCCACAGTCCCGTTGGCTTGACACCGGAGCACGCCACTTTCCCGTTGGCTTGCCACCGGAGCACGCCACTTTACCGTTGGCTTGCCACCGGAGCACGCCACTTTCCCGTTGGCTTGCCACCGGAGCACGCCACTTTCCCGTTGGCTTGCCACCGGAGCACGCCACTTTCCCGTTGGCTTGCCACCGGAGCACGCCACTTTCCCGTTGGCTTGCCACCGGAGCACGCCACAGTCCCGTTGGCTTGCCACCGGAGCACGCCACAGTCCCGTTGGCTTGCCACCGGAGCACGCCACTTTCCCGTTGGCTTGCCACCGGAGCACGCCACTTTCCCGTTGGCTTGCCACCGGAGCACGCCACTTTCCCGTTGGCTTGCCACCGGAGCATGCCACTTTCCCGTTGGCTTGCCATCGGAGCACGCCACAGTCCCGTTGGCTTGCCACCGGAGCACGCCACTTTCCCGTTGGCTTGCCACCGGAGCACGCCACTTTCCCGTTGGCTTGCCACCGGAGCACGCCACTTTCCCGTTGGCTTGCCACCGGAGCACGCCACTTTCCCATTGGCTTGCCACCGGAGCACGCCACTTTCCCGCTGGCTTGCCACCGGAGCACGCCACTTTCCCGCTGGCTTGCCACCGGAGCACGCCACTTTCCCGTTGACTTGCCACCGGAGCACGCCACTTTCCCGTTGGCTTGCCACCGGAGCACGCCACTTTCCCGTTGGCTTGCCACCGGAGCACGCCACTTTCCCGTTGGCTTGCCACCGGAGCACGCCACTTTCCCGCTGGCTTGCCACCGGAGCACGCCACTTTCCCGCTGGCTTGCCACCGGAGCACGCCACTTTCCCGTTGGCTTGCCACCGGAGCACGCCACTTTCCCGTTGGCTTGCCACCGGAGCACGCCACTTTCCCGTTGGCTTGCCACCGGAGCACGCCACTTTCCCGTTGGCTTGCCACCGGAGCACGCCACTTTCCCGTTGGCTTGCCACCGGAGCACGCCACAGTCCCGTTGGCTTGCCACCGGAGCACGCCACTTTCCCGTTGGCTTGCCACCGGAGCACGCCACTTTCCCGTTGGCTTGCCACCGGAGCATGCCACTTTCCCGTTGTCTTGCCACCGGAGCATGCCACTTTCCCGTTGGCTTGCCACCGGAGCACGCCACTTTCCCGTTGGCTTTCCACCGGAGCACGCCACAGTCCCGTTGGCTTGCCACCGGAGCACGCCACTTTCCCGTTGGCTTGCCACCGGAGCACGCCACTTTCCCGTTGGCTTGCCACCGGAGCACGCCACTTTCCCGTTGGCTTGCCACCGGAGCACGCCACTTTCCCGTTGGCTTGCCTCCGGAGCACGCCACTTTCCCGCTGGCTTGCCACCGGAGCACGCCACTTTCCCGCTGGCTTGCCACCGGAGCACGCCACTTTCCCGTTGGCTTGCCACCGGAGCACGCCACTTTCCCGTTGGCTTGCCACCGGAGCACGCCACTTTCCCGTTGGCTTGCCACCGGAGCACGCCACTTTCCCGTTGGCTTGCCACCGGAGCACGCCACTTTCCCGTTGGCTTGCCACCGGAGCACGCCACTTTCCCGCTGGCTTGCCACCGGAGCACGCCACTGTCCCGCTGGCTTGCCACCGGAGCACGCCACTTTCCCGCTGGCTTGCCACCGGAGCACGCCACTTTCCCGCTGGCTTGCCACCGGAGCACGCCACTTTCCCGCTGGCTTGCCACCGGAGCACGCCACTGTCCCGCTGGCTTGCCACCGCAAGCACGCCACTTTCCCGCTGGCTTGCCAAGGGAGCACGCCATCATCCATTTAATAAAATGGGCCACACTTAGCTTTTTCTTTTATATAATAGGTCCATATAGTTTTTCATTGAATATATTGGGCCCTACATAACCTTACATTTAATATATATAATCGTCTTATCATGTCTGTCTGTCCTTCTGTCCAGGAAGTCCTGCGTCGCTGATTGGTCCGACCGTGGTCAATCAGCGACGTGGGATTTCAAAAAAAGATGGCGGCCATTAGCAGCTCATCTGCCGCACGGAGGTCAGCGGCGATGTAGCCGGGAGATGACCGGCGCTAGCAGCAGAAGTACCCCGACCAGCGGCGCCGCTGACCTCCATGCGGCTACCGTCGGGAGATCAGCGGTTAGGGCCGCTGATCTTCCGACGGAAAGTGTGAAGGGAGAACCGGGGAGCGGCTCCACCGGTCGGGATACTTCTGCTGCGAGCAGCCGGTCATTTCCCGGCTGCTCGCAGTGGAAGTACCCGCACAGGCAGCGCCGCTCCCCTGTCCTCACTAATACGATTCGGCGGCCACGACCAATCAGCGATATTGGCTCCAAATTTAAACACCGCTCTGCACAGAGGTCAGTGGCGATGCAGCCGGTCATCTCCCGGCTGCTCGCAGCAGAAGTACCCCGACCTGCGGCGCCGCTGACCTTCATGCGGCTACCTTCGCTAGATCAGCGGCTAGGGCCGCTGATCTCCCGACGGCAATTGTGAAGGGAGGACCGGGGAGCGGCGCCGCCGGTTGGGATACTTCTGCTGCGAGCAGCCGGTCATCTCCCGGCTGCTCACAGTGGAAGTACCCGCTCCCCGGTTCTCACTAATACGATTCGCTGATTGGTCGCGGCCGCCAGCCGTGACCAATCACCGGTTTTGGCGCCAAATTTAAACATGCTCTCCGGTCCTCACTAACACGGTTCGCTGATTGGTCGCGGCCGGCCGCATACATATTCTAGAATACCCGATGAGTTAGAATCGGGCCACCATCTAGTTTAATATAATGGGCCACAAATTGCCTTCTAGTTATTACAAGAGGTCCTGCATAGTCTTCCATTTATTTTAATAGGCCCCATATAACCTTTCAGCATCTGAAACAACGGATACTGAAAGCCTGTGCTAGCATTTCTTCTGCGGTGTTGCTATCAGTGTGTCAAGAGTGGGAGAAGAGGGTTGCATTGACAATCCAACACAATGGGCAGCACTTTAAACACATTTTATAAGTGGTCATAAACTTGTAAAAAATTCATGAAAGAATAAAGTTATGTTAAAACCAAGCACACCATTGTATTTTCTTATGAAATTCTCAATGAGTTTGATGTGTCACATCACCCTCTTCCCATTGAAAAAAATAAAGTTAGATGCAAAATGGCCGACTTCAAAATGGCCGCCATAGTCACCACCCATCTGGAAAAGTTTCCCCCTCCCATATACTAATGTGCCATAAACAGGAAGTTGACATCACCAACCATTCCATTTAATTTAGGTGTATCCATATAAATAGCCCACCCTGTATTATTACCATTTTTATTATTGCTGTACATACTGTAGCTTTTCATTTAATTTATTGGGCCCCATATAGGCTTCCATTTAATATAATGGGCCCCACATAGCCTTCCATTTAATTTAATGAGGTCCACATAGCCTTCCATTTAATTTAATGGGGTCCACATAGCCTTCCATTTTATTTAATGGGGCCCACATATGTTTTTATTTAATATAAAGAGCCCCACATAAGCCCCTAATTAATATAATGGGCCCCACCTTGCTTTCCATATAAAATAATGGGTCCCACATAGCCCTCCCTTTTGTTATGATGAGCCTTACATATCACACCATTTCCCGATGGTCTGCCACCGAAGTACACCATTGGCTGCTGGGGTGCCACTGGAACACACTCTTTACAGTTGGGGTGCCAAAAGAGCACACCTTTCACCATTAGCATGCCACCGGAGTACACTTTTTGCCACTGGCATGCCACTGAAGCACACCCTTTACCATTGGAGTACCATCGGGCACACCCTTTACCGTTGGTGTGCCATCGGAGAACTCTATTTCCCGTAGGCCTACCAGAGGGGCCCAATATGTGACCTTTTTTGCTTACCACCGGGGCACCCATCTTGGGCTTTTTAGCTTACACCGGGGTGCACTCTTTGGCCTTTTAGCTTACCACCGGGGCACCCAACTTGGGCTTTTTAACTGCGACCGGGGTACACTCTGACCATTTTGCTTACCACCGGTTCACTCATTTTAGGCTTTTTTAGCCTGCCACCGGGGTGCACTTTTTGGCCTCATTGCTTACCACTGGGGCGCACTCTAGGGCTTTTTAGCCTACCACCGGGGTACATTCTTTGGCCTTATTGCTTATCACTGGGGTGCACTCTAGGGCTGCTCAGTCTGCCACCAGAGTCTACTCTTTGGCCTTTTTGCCATTGGTGTGCCACCAGAGCACACCCTATGACGTTGGAGTGCCACCGGAGCACACCCTTTACCTTTGGAGTGCCACCGGAACACACAATTTGCCATTGGCAAAAGTATAATGGACCCCCACATAGAATTCTATAAAGTATAATGGCCCCCACATAGCCCTCTATATAGTATAATGAGCCACACATTGCCTTCCATGTACTATAATTTAATTTATTGGGCTCCACATAGCTTTTCATTTAATCTATTGAACCCCACATAACCGTCAATTTAATATAATAGGCCGCACTGGACTCCATTTAATATATTGGACCTGACATAGCCTTCCATTTAATAAAATGGGGCCAAAATATCCCTCTATTTAATATAATGGGCACCAAAAAGCCTTCCATGTTTTATATTGGGCACCACATAGCCCTCTATTTAATACAATTGGCCCCACTTAACCTTCCATTTAAAATATTGGGCCCCACATAGCTTTACATTTAATTTACTGGGCTCCATATAGGCTTCCATTTAATATAATGGGCCCCACATAACCCTCCATTTAATATAATGGTCCCCACATTGCCTTCCATTTATTATAATGGAGCCAAGATACATCTCTATTTAATATAATGGACAAAACACAGGCTTCCATTTAATATAATTGGCGCTACATAGCCCTTTATTTGATAAATGCGCCTCACATAGCCCTCCATATAATATTATGGGCCCCGCAACGCTTTCCATTTAATTTAATAGGCCTCACATAGCCCTCAATTTAATACAGAGGGCCCCACAAAACCTTCCAGATAACATAGTGGGCCCCAATATAGCTTTCTTTTTAATGTATTGGTCCCCACATAGTCCTCTATTTAATATAATGGGCCTCACATAGCCTTCCATTAAATATCATGGGCCCCATATAGAATTTATCATATACGTAGATGTCCCTTTAAGATAACGGGCCCCACATAGCTTTCCCTTTAATATAATGGGCCCCACATAGATTTTATTATTATATAATGGGCCCCACATAGCTTTCCCTTTAATATAATGGGCCCCACATAGCTTTCTCTTTAATATAATGGGCCCCACATAGCTTTCCCTTTAATATAATGGGCCCCACATAGCTTTCTCTTTTATATAATGGGCCCCACATAGCTTTCTCTTTAATATAATGGGCCCCACATAGCTCTCTCTTTAATATAATGGGCCCCACATAGACATCCATTTAATATAATGGGCCCTACGTAGATGTCCCTTTAAGATAACGGGCCCCACATAGCTTTCCCTTTAATATAATGGGCCCCACATAGCTTTCCCTTTAATATAATGGGCCCCACATAGCTTTCTCTTTAATATAATGGGCCCCACATAGCTTTCCCTTTAATATAATGGGCACCACATAGATTTTATTATTATATAATGGGCCCCACATAGCTTTCCCTTTAATATAATGGGCCCCACATAGCTTTCTCTTTAATATAATGGGTCCCACATAGCTTTCTCTTTAATAAAATGGGCCCCACATAGCTTTCTCTTTAATATAATGGGCCGCACATAGCTTTCCCTTTAATATAATGGGTCCCACATAACTTTTTCTTTAATATAATGGGCCCCACATAGCTTTTTCTTTAATATAATGGGCCCCACATAGCTTTCTCTTTAATATAATGGGCCCCACATAGCTTTCTCTTTAATATAATGGGCCGCACATAGCTTTCTCTTTAATATAATGGGCCCCACATAGCTTTCTCTTTAATATAATGGGCCCCACATAGCTTTCTCTTTAATATAATGGGCCCCATATAGCTTTCTCTTTAATATAATGGGCCCCATATAGCTTTCTCTTTAATATAATGGGCCCCACACAGCTTTCTCTTTAATATAATGGGCCCCACACAGCTTTCTCTTTAATATAATGGGCCCCACATAGCTTTCTCTTTAATATAATGGGCCCCACATAGCTTTCTCTTTAACATAATGGGCCCCACATAGCTTTCCCTTTAATATAATGGGCCCCACATAGCTTTCTCTTTAATATAATGGGCCCCACATAGCTTTCTCTTTAATATAATGGGCCCCACATAGCTTTCTCTTTAATATAATGGGCCCCACATAGCTTTCTCTTTAATATAATGGGCCCCACATAGCTTTCTCTTTAATATAATGGGCCCCACATAGCTTTCTCTTTAATATAATGGGCCCCACATAGCTTTCCCTTTAATATAACGGGCCCCACATAGCTTTCCCCTTAATATAATTGGCCCCACATAGCTTTCCCTTTAATATAATTGGCCCCACATAGCTTTCCCTTTAATATAATGGGCACCACATAGATTTATTATAATATAATGGGCCCCACATATCCGTCCCTTTAATATTATGGACCCCACATAGATTTATTATAATATTATGGACCCCACATAGATTTATTATAATATAATGGGCCCCACCTAACCCTCCAGTTTATACACTGCAGTCGCTCTCTTTCTTCTCTTCTTTACCTAGTCCAGTCTTTCGTGACGACTTCCCGCCATGATTCGTCTTTGCAGTTTGCTGTCCAGGTTTCGGCTGCTCCGCACTTTTCAGCAGATCACCGCACTCCTGAAAAACAAAAATGTTACAAATATAAGCGACTTAAATAAATAATGCCGCCCACTGTGCCACCAAATGCAAATATGTGCCACACTGTGCCCATGAGTATATCATTCACCACAATGAATCCTGCTCCACTGAGAATATAAATCAGTCACTAGCTTGTGCCCCCGTTATAAATAGTGTTGAGCGAGCACTAAAATGCTCGGGTGCTCGAAGCTCGGCCCGAGCTCGCCGTGATACTCGGGTGCTCGACCTGAGCAACGAGCCCATGTTAGTCTATGGGAGACCCGAGCATTTTTGCGGCGGCACCCCCGGCAGTCTGTAGAAAGCCTAAAAAGTGCCCAAAATGATAGTGACAGTGCTCAGATGACATGGGGACAGCATGGGGATCGCCCCAGGAAGCATTTCTGACCCCCAAGGTCACTGTTGTCAACAACGTGGTCAGAGGTATTAAGCCACTTTTACAGGCTCATAAGAAAATGTTCAAAAACGAAAGTGAAACTTTTTTCCTGTGAAATATGTTAAGGAATTTCTTTTCCAGGGTAAAGACTTGTGTATAAGGTAAAATAAATAACCAAAAACAAAAATACTCCTCCACACCTTGGGCTATGTTCACAAGTAGCATTTTTTATGCGTTTTTGCACTTTTGTATTGCTTTCAACTGTGACAAATGCATTCACCGGGAAATGTCATTTTAACATTTTACAACCTTATCTGGCCATGTGCTGTGTGACACATGCATATAGTGCTGAAAAGACATGGGAACAGCATGGGGAAGACCCCTGGAAGGATCTCTGACTCCCAGGTCACTGCCTAAAAGTGTGCCCATCAGAAGTGATCCTTGCCGCATCAGAAGATGCAGACTTGCAACTATCCCCGTGCAAGTCCTTGTCCCAGGGCAGTGTTCAATTATACCTCCCCCATTCCTTGCAATGCAAGCGCAAATATGCAGCCAACCACCCACCCACCCCCAGGCTGCAATACCATACTGCTAGCTTGCAGTTGAAATTGGGCCTTTTAGTTTTGAGGAGGCCGAAGCTGGCCACTACCTCATGGCTGCTTCGGCAGCGAGGTATCCATACTCAGTCCCCAGCCGCCCGGCGGCCGGGTTTCCATGCTCGGTCCCCAGCCGCCAGGGGGCGGCCGGGTGTCCACACTCGGTCCCCAGCCGCCCCGCGGCCAGGTGTCAATAAACGGTTCCAAGCCGCCCCGATTTCTCCGCGGAACATCCCCACACACTTTTCTTAGACTGGCCTGCTTTAGGGCAGCATTGGACGAGCCCACCAAAGAACCCGACTTCTCCGGTGGGCCCTGGCTTCTTTATCAGGGGAGTTGAGAGTGCCAAGGTGAGGAGCATGATGAGGATGATAGAAGTTAGCATCTGCTTTGTTTTCAAGGAATGCAAGCGCATGTATGTAGTAGCGGCTAGGCCTGAGGTGGTCATATCCTACCTCCTCCGAGGATTGCTGGATGTTTTCCTGCTACTATCCAAGTTCTATGACTCTCGTTAAAACAAAGCTTCAAGTGATAAATGATGGATGAGGTAGTGGCAAAGGAGAAAGAGCAGGAGGAACAGGGACCATTCACATCAATATCAGGCCAGTCAACCACATATGTCTTGTAGGATATGTTTCTGTAACAAAAGGAGCGGTTTGGCTACACAGTTATAGGGCATACAGTGAGTGCAATGCCTACCAAAACTTTTGAGGCACTCCAATGCCCCTTGGAAATGACATGGAGGTCAGAGGGCCTTAACTAAACCTTTTTTTCCATTTATGGCAACTGGGTCTCCTGTGCACTGTTGGCCTAAGCAGTGAATGGAAGGCTTTCCAAAAATTATAAGGAACTGCAATGCCCCTGGAAACAGATGTGGATTACAGCGTACTAAAAACCTTCTACCCATTATTGGGGAGTGTGTCTCCCTTAGTTTTCACCTTTGCATTGAAAAGCAAAAGCTGACTAAAATTAGGAGGAAATGCAATGTCCGTTGGAAGAGTCATGGAGATTAGAGGTAAGGTAATTAAAAACAACATTTCAATGCCCCTTGGAAGAGCTGTGGAGTTCAGAGTGGCTTAAGAAGACGCTTTTAATGCCCCTTTGAAGAGACATGGAGGTCACAGTAGCTTAACAAGACGGTTTTAATGCCCCTTACAAGAGCCATACAGTACAGCATCTTAAAAACATTATTCCCATTATTGGGGAGTGGGTCTCCCATAGTATTTGCTTATGCCTTCCAAGCAAAAGCTTCCAAAAATTATGAGGAAATGCAATGCCCGTTCGAAGAGTCGTGGAGGTCCCAGTAGCTTAACAAGACGCTTTTAATGCCCCTCAGAAGAGACGTGGAGGTCAGAGTGGCATAACAAGACGGTTTTAATGCCCCTTACAAGACACGTGGAGGTCAGAGTGGTATAACAAGACGCTTTTAATGCCCCTCAGAAGAGACGTGGAGGTCAGAGTGGTATAACAAGACGGTTTTAATGCCCCTTACAAGAGACGTGGAGGTCAGAGTGGTATAACAAGATGGTTTTAATGCCCCTCAGAAGAGACGTGGAGGTCAGAGTGGTATAACAAGACGGTTTTAATGCCCCTCTGAAGAGACGTGGGGGTCAGAGTGGTATAACAAGACGGTTTTAATGCCCCTTACAAGACACGTGGAGGTCAGAGTGGTATAACAAGACGGTTTTAATGCCCCTTACAAGACACGTGGAGGTCAGAGTGATATAACAAGACTCTTTTAATGCCCCTTACAAGAGACGCTCATTATTCTGGCATTTGGCAAATATTAAAAATGATGGTAATCCTAATTGACCTAAAATGGGAAAGGTTTATTCTGATTTCATGTCAGATATTGAGAAAAACCTGCAGATGTGTCTATTTATACAGTGTATGGAAACTTCTGATTTCAACTCTGTATATATATATATATATATGTGTATAATATATACACGGCGAAGCTAACACAACACCCACAGCAGAGGAACGGGCTGCACACACACCTGCTCCTGTCAGTGCTGTGAGCGCTCCTCATATCGCTGCTGGCTCCGCCCCTCATATCGCTGCTGGCTCCGCCCCTCATATCGCTGCTGGCTCCGCCTCTCATATCACTGCTGGCTCCGTCCCTCATATCGCTGCTGGCTCCGCTCCTCACATCGCTGCTGGCTCCGCATCTCATATCACTGCTGGCTCCGCCCCTCATGTCGCTGCTGGCTCCGCCCCTCATATCGCTGCTGGCTCTGCCCCTCACATCGCTGCTGGCTCCGCCCATCAGCCGCTCACAGTCCTCAGCAATATGGAGACATCCGCACTGATCAGAATCCTCGGGGGCGTGGCCTGTCACTGTAGTCACACAAGGGTTGTCATGGAGATCTCAAGGGAAGGCAGGTGGGTGGGGCTTAGAGCAGGAAGTAGAAGCCGTGCAGTGTGATTGGCTCCTTACCTTCTGCCAGTAATGGAGCAGATATATGGCTCCTATATAATGGAGGGGGCTCAGGAGGGGTTCCCCACCCTAAAGGTCAGGGGATAAATAATACTGGACATGAGCGAAGGCAGGAGGACATTATTCTATATTGTAAGAAATCTGATTTCTTCTTTCCTCACAGTTTTTCCTGTGCAAGGCCACATGTATTGTGCGATAATCTGTGAATATGGGGGGATCTGCTCCTCACATCCACATCAATCCCCCCACGTCTGAGCTCTCCCTTACAGGGGTCTTCTGCTCTGCACATTGATGCCGTATCCATGGAGATGACATCATGGCCGGCACATGCGGATCTCCCCGATGGGACCCTCATGTATCTGGAGGACGAGGCACTGCTGCTCCTCGGGGAGAGGGGGCACAATTCCTGTACACATGATACAGGGGCTTCTGCCATCTCTGGGCTGAGAATAATGCTGGCAGCGCGCAGTCTACATGATGTGAGGATTACAAGTCTGCAGTCACAGAGAGTCACACAGATGACTGCAGGCCTTCAGCTTCACACCGGACAATCCCTTTAAATACATGTATATTGCTCTAAAAAGACTTTTTACTATTTTGCTTCTTGTAACATTTGCTCTGTTCGGCCTTTACCAGCTTTTTGTTTCCCAGCAGCACATTGATGGCTGCAGAATGAGTTAACTTGAGATTCAGTCAGTGAGCTCCTTATGATGTGGAGTTTCCAGCGCTTTTATTTCTGCGATGATTTATTACTGGATCAGAGATCAGCCCAACTTTCATGCCGGTCTGTGAACATAATCAGCACAGAGAAGGTCAGAATGAGCTCACTGATAAATTCTCAGTGAGCTCATTCTGCAACTAGCAATGCAAAGGAAATAAAAAAGCCAAATTGTTTATGAAACGTTATTGAAAAAATATTTGTATGTATATATTTAGCCCAAAATGTCTGAGTGTCCATATCCTTAGTACCAGCACAGCTGAGGATTTGGTATAATCAGGGGCGTACATAGGACGCAGAAATTCTAATTGGGCCCCCCCCCCAGCAATAAAAATGTAAATAATTGTCGGGGTCGCAGAAGATCAGATCTCACAACCTTCCAGCCTTTACATAGTAATTTTCCTCCTGCTGAAGTCCTAGATCCCTTTTTCATTGCCCATAAAGTGTGGTGCCAACAAAAGTGCCCCCCAAACACGGTATGATACCCCCATGGTGAATTCCTCCATATGCGCAGTACAATGACCCTACTGTACCCGACCTCAACTCCCAGGGTAAAGTATGATCCCCCAACTGCCCCACACCTCTCCACACTCCATAGAGTATAATGCACTCAGTATAAGACTCTCGCCATGGTTCTCCACACAGTATAAGGCACTCGCCATGGTCCTCCACGCAGTATAATGCACTCCCTCGTGGTCCTCCACGCAGTATAATGCACTCCCACGTGGTCCTCCACACAGTACAATGCACTCCCCGTGGTCCTCCACACAGTATAATGCACTCCCCCATGGTCCTCCACACAGTACAATGCACTCCCCGTGGTCCTCCACACAGTATAATGCACTCCCCCATGGTCCTCCACACAGTACAATGCACTCCCCCATGGTCCTCCACACTGTACAATGTACTCCCCCATGGTCCTCCACACAGTATAAAGCCCCCGTCTCACATAGCGATATCGCTAGCGAGATCGCTGCTGTGTCACGGTTTTGGTGACTCACCAGCGATGTCGCTATGTGTGACACTTTGCAACGATCAGGCCCCTGCTGTGAGGTTGCTGATCGCTGCAAAGTGTCCTGGACCATTTTTTGGTCGTTGGCCTCCCGCTGGCCAGCACACATCGCTGTGTGTGACCAGCGGGACCGACGATCTGGCTGGTAACCATGGTAAACATCGGGTTACTAGGGGCACGCGCGCACTTAGTAACCCGCTGTTTACCATGGATACCACTCTGCTACGGTGCGTGGAGGCTACCGTTCACCTTAGCAGAGTGGTATCCATGATAAACAGCGGGTTACTAGGGGCACACGCGCACTTAGTAACCCGATGTTTACCATAGTTACCAGCCTGCTCCTGCTTAAGCAGTAGGCTGGTAACAGGAGCAGGACATCGTGGAACGATTCTTTCCACGATGTCGCTGCTCCCCTGATCGCTGGTGAGCCTGCCTGTTTGACAGCTCACCAGCGATGCATTAGCGATGCAGCAACGATCCCTGACAGGTCGTATCGTTGTCGGGATCGCTGCTGCATCGCTTACTGTGACGGGGCCTTAAGACACTCGCCATGGTTCTCCACTCAGTATAATGCATTCCCCCATGGTCCTGTACGCAGTATAATGCAGCCCCCCATAGGGTAAAATGCAGCCCCCCCCCACCCGTAGGGTAAAATGCAGCCCCAGTCCTCCAGTATTATCAGTACACAATGATTTAAAAATAAATACATACTTACCGCTCCTCGTTCCCCGCTGCTTCAGTCTCTGCAGCTGATCACCTCAGCAGCTGCCAGCTCCACTGTCTGACACAGCGTGGCGCGTCATCATGATGCTGCGTCAGACGCAGAGGAGGAATGATGGGAGAGGGAGTGTCACATGATGCTCCCTCCTCCAGGTTTTCGTGGGCCCCGGGCGAAAGAGTCTCAGTGGCCCCTTTAACACATCCAACCATTCATGATGCACAGATACAGCAGAGAAATTATAGATATAGTACAATGCCAAACATTTCACTGACTTCTTACATTTCATGAGTGATATCTTTTGTAAATTCTACAATAGCTCAGAAACCGGTGAATCCTCACAGCGCACAGTGCAGACCGGACAGTATAGTCCTCCATACAGTGTTATGGCACCACTAAGTCCTCCATACAATATTATGGGCACAACATAGTCCTCCATACAGTATTATGAGCCCTATATAATGCTCCATACAAAATACTGGATCCCATATAATTCACCATAGAGAATACTGCCTGGTCCCCATGTAATGCCATATGCAGGCTGGACCCCATACAGAGGCCCCACAAGCCCGCTGCATCCTCCCCGGGGCCCCCACAAGCCGGCTGCATCCCCCCAGGGCCCCCCTCAAGCCTGCATCACCCCCCCCAGAGCCCCCACATGCCTGCAGCATCCCCCCCATAGACCCCACAAGCCTGCAGCATCCCCCCCAGAGCACCCACAAGCCCACAGCATCCCCTCCAGGGCCCCACAAGCCCGCAGAATCCCCCCCAGGGCCCCACAAGCCCGCAGCATCCCCTTAGGGCCCCCACAAGCCCGCAGCATCCCCCCGGGGCCCCCACAAGCCCTGGACCGTACCTGCATCACCACCAGTAAAGGTATTGAAGTTTACCCTTGTGTGTGTGCCTGTACTTCCTCTGGAACCGTCCTGCCGTCTCCCTCCTGCTTCCACCATCTTTCTACACCTCTACACTGCCCTGAGGCCTGCTCTACCTGTGGGGGCCGTCCCATCATAGCTGCCCCTAACATCAGCCTCAGTGGACTGTCGCAGCGCTGGTAACCTCTTACCAGAATCCACAGGTGGCGTCACGACAATTTCCCCTATAAGCATTCCCCCCCCCTTTGAGTGACCGCCCTGGGCCACGGACTGGGCCAGCCACCCGGCAACCAGAGGCCCGGCTGCCGAGTGCCCCACGGCCCTGGGGGCGAGTCACTATGCACAGTGGTTCATGAATTAATATTTACAGTGACCCTCCATCCTGTGATTAAAAGGGTCCATACATTTGACACCTCCGTCTGACTCCCACAGTCTCCTCCGCACAGATCGATATTAAGATGGCCACCGCAATGGCATGGGGAGTGCAGCGGTGAGTCCAGAGCGCAGCTCCTCGCTCTAAAATGCCCATCAGAAAGAAGAGGTCAGACATTTATTTTCTATGAGCGCTCTATTATCCTATTTATCAAACATCAGCACTACAAGAATCCGTCCTGAGCCGTGCTGGGATCTTTGAACGTGGGCCCCCGGGAGGATCGGGCCCCTCATGGTGGAGCAGATCACACTCATTATAATCCATCACTGATAGAAGATACATAAACAACAACACAGGATGATTGTAAAACAGTGAGGTAATATTTTATTGAGCCACCAAACACACAATAAACATATCGAACAGTCCCAGCAAATACCTAATATGGTGCAAATTACAGAGTCTCACCCTTCCGCTGACTCGCTGGGATTAAAGCAGCTGCCAATCCGAGGGGCTTCTGGGGCTGACTACCCCCACCAATGGCACCCCCACCAAAGAGCACCCACAAAGAGGAGGTAACAACAAGCTTAGAAAGCTGACAGTCCATTGAGGTACGTGGCCAGGAGACCAGAAAGTTCCAACCTGGCTTCTCCGAACATATCCATGGAACTAGGTGACCGGAAGGTCCCGACTTGGCTTTTTCCGAGCATATTCACGAGTTCCAGGTGGCCGGAGTGTCCCAACCTGGCTACTCCAAACATCTCCATGGGACCAGGTGACTGGTGGTCCCAACCTGGTTTTCCCAGATGTATCCATGGGTTCTATAGTAGTCAATGGAGCAGATCTGTATTCCTCCAGCCAGGGCTGTGGTCCCTTAAGCTGGCATCCTGTAGAAACCAAATCTGTGTCCCTCTTAATGGATTCATGGTGTTCTGTAGAGCTGTCCCATAGAGTGTTCCTGGCAGTGGTTTTGTAAAAAGACTCCTTTATGTAGTTCACAACTGTCCTTCTTCATGACTTCATCCACAGGTCAAGAGAAAGGGGTGGTGTTACTAATTCCCATTACTGGAGCATCCACAGTTCATCCCCCAAATGTTGACTTGCAAACATTGCAAACATTGAAGGATAAACTATAAATTCCGAAACAATGCAAGTCAACAAATTGCATGGACTTATAAAATGGTAATCAACATATTTAGCAAACATCCATTGTTCAAAGAGCCTGCGTCCCTGTATTGCAAAGATAACAGTACAATAAACCAGAAGAGTTGATATAAGAGGCAAATAACCATTTATCAATTAACAAATATCACTTCAACCTACAAGATGAGTCAACATTCGGACTAATGACAAAAGATCATGTGCGTTGACCAACCGAAGAAAGAAACACATAAATTCAATAGTTAATAATTCAGGCAATAGTCCATCATTCTGGGCCTATGGAATTTACATCTGGATAATTACGATTAAATGCTGTGTCGTCACAGGCCCCTTTAGTTTTAGGGACTGGCAGGGGTCCTTTACAGTTGCTCTCCCACTAGTTCATCCTTCTTTCCTTTACTCCGTTTCAATAAAATATTTGGAAATATACAAAGTAAAAACTCAAATATAATTTTTTTTCTTACATTAAAACTAGATTTTATTAAAATAAACCCCCAAAAAACAAGAACAAAAAAACTAAACCTGATTAACATCGCAGAGAACAACAATCCAAACTGTACAACGATCACATGATTTATCCGGCACGAAAAACAGCATAAGAATAAAATAGTAAGAATTAATGGCAAAATTGTAGCTTTTGTTCATTTTGTCTCTATACTGCACGATAAATGCTGGAAAGAAAAAATATAAGAAACATTCCTGGGGTTTAGCCATTGAATGCTGGAAAAAATAAAAAAACATCAGCAGAATTGTTATTTTATTAATCTCACGCAAAAGAAAAATGGAATAAAAATTATAAAAACTTTGTCTGTTCCCCAAAATGTTCCCAGTGAATCCTATAGCAGCTCCGCATGGACCCAAACTGGTAAACTAAAAACTCCTGCATGCCCCGTGTGTGTGTATATGTATGTATATATATACATACACATATATATATACTCCTCTGTACTATATGCACGGCAGAGCTCACACACCACAACACGCTCCGCTGCGGCGCCACAAAAAGAGCGGACCTGGCTGCACACACACCTGCTCCTGTCACCTGTATACACAGTTGAAACCAGAAATTTACATACACTATATAAATGTTAGAACCCTCCTGTTTGTTTTTTCCATCTTGTGTTTTGCGGTCACAAGACCATCTGCCTTTATATTCCAGCTCCGCCCTTTTGGCTGTGTTGGACTTCAGTGTTGTTTGACTGCTTTGCTAGCCAGGTGCTTCTGTGCCTTTCTCTGTCAGTTCGCTTGGTCCTTCTGGGACCTCTAGTACCTTTTTGTCAGTTTATCTTTTTGTGTTCTGTAACAACTTCTCTGTTTAGGAGATGTCCCATTTTTGTTCCAGTCCTTAGTTCTTTTAGGGACCCCTCTCCTTTATGCTATAGGTCTTCGTTCAGACTAGCCGAGGACTAAGGCGGGTCTGTTCGCTAGGAACAGGCAGCCCGCTACATCGTACTTGTTGCAGATCATAACAATAAAAAGACACATCTGCAGGTTTTTCTCAATATCTGACATGAAATCAGAATAAACCTTCCCGTTTTAGGTCAATTAGGATTACCATCATTTTTAAGATTTGCCAAATGCCAGAATAATGAGAGAGAGAGAGAATGTTTTAAAGCATTTTTATTACTTACTGCAAAGTCATAAGTTTACATACACTAATATTGCTATACCTTTAAAAAATTCTGGACTGCCCATATGATGATGTCATGTGTTTGGAAACTTCTGATAGTTTTTTTGGCAACATCTCAGTTAATTAGAGACACACCTGTGGATGTATTTTAATGCACACCTGAAACACACTGCTTCTTTGTGTAGCATCATGGGAAAGTCTAAAGAAATCAACCAAGATATCAGGAAGAGAATTGTGGACTTGCACAAGTCTGGCGCATCCTTGGGTACAATTTCAAGATACCTGAAGGTGTCTCGTTAATCTGTACAAACAATTATATGCAAGTACAAACAAGATGGGAATGTCCAGCCATCATACCGCTCAGGAAGGAGACGGGTTCTGTGTCCCAGAGATGAACGTGCTTTGGTCCGATATGTGCATATCAAGGACAAAAGCAAAAGATCTTGTGAAGATGATAGGGAAAGCTGATAAGATTGTGTCAATATCCACAGTGAAATGAGCACTGTATCAATATAGGCTGAAAGGCCACTGTGCCAGGATGAAGCCATTACTCCAAAAGAAAGATAAAAAAGCCAGATTAATGTTTGCAAATGCACACAGGAACAAAGACCTTAATTTTTGGAGACATGTCCCGTGGTCTGATGAAACTAAAACTGAACTTTTTGGGCATAGTGACCATCGTTACTTTTGGAAGAAAAAAGGAGAAGCTTGGAAGCCTAAGAACACCATCCCAACTGTGAAACACGGGGGAGGCAGCATCATGTGGGGTTGATTTCCTGTAGGAGGGACTGGCGATAGCGCCCCTCACAGGCATCACGTGACCCCCCGGCTCCAGCCGGCTCTTTCTTCCGCTGATGTCACGTCAAATGAGGCGTGACATTAGTGTCGCGGACCCCGCGGTGGATGCTGGGCTGTGGGCGGGGGTTACCCCGCGCGTCCCACCCAGCATCCTCCGCGCCCCACTCCCAATGAATGAGGAGAGGGAAAGAGGTAAACTTTTGACTTAGCAGTAAGTAATAAAAATGTCCTAAAACATTCTCTCTCTCTCATTATTCTGGCATTTGGCAAATATTAAAAATGATGGTAATCCTAATTGACCTAAAAAGGGAAAGGTTTATTCTGATTTCATGTCAGATATTGAGAAAAACCTGCAGATGTGTCTATTTATACAGTGTATGGAAACTTCTGGTTTCACCTGTGTATATATATATATATATATGTGTGTGTATATTATATACACGGCGAAGCTCACACACCACAACACCCACAGCAGAGGAACTGGCTGCACACACACCTGCTCCTGTCAGTGCTGTGAGCGCTCCTCATATCGCTGCTGGCTCCGCCCCTCATATCGCTGCTGGCTCCGCCCCTCATATCGCTGCTGGCTCCGCCTCTCATCGCTGCTGGCTCCGCCCCTCATGTCGCTGTTGGCTCCGCCCCTCACATCGCTGCTGGCTCCCCCCCTCATATCGCTGCTGGCTCCGCCCATCAGCCGCTCACAGTCCTCAGCAATATGGAGACATCCGCACTGATCAGAATCCTCGGGGGCGTGGCCTGTCACTGTAGTCACACAAGGGTTGTCATGGAGATCTCAAGGGAAGGCAGGTGGGCGGGGCTTAGAGCAGGAAGTAGAAGCCGTGCAGTGTGATTGGCTTCTTACCTTCTGCCAGTAATGGAGCAGATATATGGCTCCTATATAATGGAGGGGGCTCAGGAGGGGTTCCCCACCCTAAAGGTCAGGGGATAAATAATACTGGACATGAACGAGGGCAGGAGGACATTATTCTATATTGTAAGAAATCTGATTTCTTCTTTCCTCACAGTTTTTCCTGTGCAAGGCCACATGTATAGTGTGCAATAATCTGTGAATATGGGGGGATCTGCTCCTCACATCCACATCAATCCCCCCACGTCTGAGCTCTCCCTTACAGGGGTCTTCTGCTCTGCACACTGATGCCGTATCCATGGAGATGACATCATGGCCGGTACATGCGGATCTCCCCGATGGGACCCTCATGTATCTGGAGGACGAGGCACTGCTGCTCCTCGGGGAGAGGGGACACAATTCCTGTACACATGATACAGGGGCTTCTGCCATCTCTGGGCTGAGAATAATGCTGGCAGCGCGCAGTCTACATGATGTGAGGATTACAAGTCTGCAGTCACAGAGAGTCACACAGATGACTGCAGCCTTCAGCTTCACACCGGACAATCCCTTTAAATACATGTATATTGGTCTAAAAAGACTTTTTACTATTTTGCTTCATGTAACATTTGCTCTGTTCGGCCTTTACCAGCTTTTTGTTTCCCAGCAGCACATTGATGGCTGCAGAATGAGTTAACTTGAGATTCAGTCAGTGAGCTCCTTATGATGTGGATTTTCCAGCTCTTTTATTTCTGCCATGATTTATGACTGCATCAGAGATCAGCCCAACTTTCATGCTGGTCTGTGAACATAATCAGCACAGAGAAGGTCAGAATGAGCTCACTGATAAATTCTCAGTGAGCTCATTCTGCAACTAGCAATGCAAAGGAAATAAAAAAGCCAAATTGTTTATGAAACGTTATTGAAAAAATATTTGTATGTATATATTTAGCCCAAAATGTCTGAGTGTCCATATCCTTAGTACCAGCACAGCTGAGGATTTGGTATAATCAGGGGCGTACATAGGACGCAGAAATTCTAATTGGGCCCCCCCCCCAGCAATAAAAATGTAAATAATTGTCGGGGTCGCAGAAGATCAGATCTCACAACCTTCCAGCCTTTACATAGTAATTTTCCTCCTGCTGAAGTCCTAGATCCCTTTTTCATTGCCCATAAAGTGTGGTGCCAACAAAAGTGCCCCCCAAACACGGTATGATACCCCCATGGTGAATTCCTCCATATGCGCAGTACAATGACCCTACTGTACCCGACCTCAACTCCCAGGGTAAAGTATGATCCCCCAACTGCCCCACACCTCTCCACACTCCATAGAGTATAATGCACTCAGTATAAGACTCTCGCCATGGTTCTCCACACAGTATAAGGCACTCGCCATGGTCCTCCACGCAGTATAATGCACTCCCTCGTGGTCCTCCACGCAGTATAATGCACTCCCACGTGGTCCTCCACACAGTACAATGCACTCCCCGTGGTCCTCCACACAGTATAATGCACTCCCCCATGGTCCTCCACACAGTACAATGCACTCCCCGTGGTCCTCCACACAGTATAATGCACTCCCCCATGGTCCTCCACACAGTACAATGCACTCCCCCATGGTCCTCCACACTGTACAATGTACTCCCCCATGGTCCTCCACACAGTATAAAGCCCCCGTCTCACATAGCGATATCGCTAGCGAGATCGCTGCTGTGTCACGGTTTTGGTGACTCACCAGCGATGTCGCTATGTGTGACACTTTGCAACGATCAGGCCCCTGCTGTGAGGTTGCTGATCGCTGCAAAGTGTCCTGGACCATTTTTTGGTCGTTGGCCTCCCGCTGGCCAGCACACATCGCTGTGTGTGACCAGCGGGACCGACGATCTGGCTGGTAACCATGGTAAACATCGGGTTACTAGGGGCACGCGCGCACTTAGTAACCCGCTGTTTACCATGGATACCACTCTGCTACGGTGCGTGGAGGCTACCGTTCACCTTAGCAGAGTGGTATCCATGATAAACAGCGGGTTACTAGGGGCACACGCGCACTTAGTAACCCGATGTTTACCATAGTTACCAGCCTGCTCCTGCTTAAGCAGTAGGCTGGTAACAGGAGCAGGACATCGTGGAACGATTCTTTCCACGATGTCGCTGCTCCCCTGATCGCTGGTGAGCCTGCCTGTTTGACAGCTCACCAGCGATGCATTAGCGATGCAGCAACGATCCCTGACAGGTCGTATCGTTGTCGGGATCGCTGCTGCATCGCTTACTGTGACGGGGCCTTAAGACACTCGCCATGGTTCTCCACTCAGTATAATGCATTCCCCCATGGTCCTGTACGCAGTATAATGCAGCCCCCCATAGGGTAAAATGCAGCCCCCCCCCACCCGTAGGGTAAAATGCAGCCCCAGTCCTCCAGTATTATCAGTACACAATGATTTAAAAATAAATACATACTTACCGCTCCTCGTTCCCCGCTGCTTCAGTCTCTGCAGCTGATCACCTCAGCAGCTGCCAGCTCCACTGTCTGACACAGCGTGGCGCGTCATCATGATGCTGCGTCAGACGCAGAGGAGGAATGATGGGAGAGGGAGTGTCACATGATGCTCCCTCCTCCAGGTTTTCGTGGGCCCCGGGCGAAAGAGTCTCAGTGGCCCCTTTAACACATCCAACCATTCATGATGCACAGATACAGCAGAGAAATTATAGATATAGTACAATGCCAAACATTTCACTGACTTCTTACATTTCATGAGTGATATCTTTTGTAAATTCTACAATAGCTCAGAAACCGGTGAATCCTCACAGCGCACAGTGCAGACCGGACAGTATAGTCCTCCATACAGTGTTATGGCACCACTAAGTCCTCCATACAATATTATGGGCACAACATAGTCCTCCATACAGTATTATGAGCCCTATATAATGCTCCATACAAAATACTGGATCCCATATAATTCACCATAGAGAATACTGCCTGGTCCCCATGTAATGCCATATGCAGGCTGGACCCCATACAGAGGCCCCACAAGCCCGCTGCATCCTCCCCGGGGCCCCCACAAGCCGGCTGCATCCCCCCAGGGCCCCCCTCAAGCCTGCATCACCCCCCCCAGAGCCCCCACATGCCTGCAGCATCCCCCCCATAGACCCCACAAGCCTGCAGCATCCCCCCCAGAGCACCCACAAGCCCACAGCATCCCCTCCAGGGCCCCACAAGCCCGCAGAATCCCCCCCAGGGCCCCACAAGCCCGCAGCATCCCCTTAGGGCCCCCACAAGCCCGCAGCATCCCCCCGGGGCCCCCACAAGCCCTGGACCGTACCTGCATCACCACCAGTAAAGGTATTGAAGTTTACCCTTGTGTGTGTGCCTGTACTTCCTCTGGAACCGTCCTGCCGTCTCCCTCCTGCTTCCACCATCTTTCTACACCTCTACACTGCCCTGAGGCCTGCTCTACCTGTGGGGGCCGTCCCATCATAGCTGCCCCTAACATCAGCCTCAGTGGACTGTCGCAGCGCTGGTAACCTCTTACCAGAATCCACAGGTGGCGTCACGACAATTTCCCCTATAAGCATTCCCCCCCCCTTTGAGTGACCGCCCTGGGCCACGGACTGGGCCAGCCACCCGGCAACCAGAGGCCCGGCTGCCGAGTGCCCCACGGCCCTGGGGGCGAGTCACTATGCACAGTGGTTCATGAATTAATATTTACAGTGACCCTCCATCCTGTGATTAAAAGGGTCCATACATTTGACACCTCCGTCTGACTCCCACAGTCTCCTCCGCACAGATCGATATTAAGATGGCCACCGCAATGGCATGGGGAGTGCAGCGGTGAGTCCAGAGCGCAGCTCCTCGCTCTAAAATGCCCATCAGAAAGAAGAGGTCAGACATTTATTTTCTATGAGCGCTCTATTATCCTATTTATCAAACATCAGCACTACAAGAATCCGTCCTGAGCCGTGCTGGGATCTTTGAACGTGGGCCCCCGGGAGGATCGGGCCCCTCATGGTGGAGCAGATCACACTCATTATAATCCATCACTGATAGAAGATACATAAACAACAACACAGGATGATTGTAAAACAGTGAGGTAATATTTTATTGAGCCACCAAACACACAATAAACATATCGAACAGTCCCAGCAAATACCTAATATGGTGCAAATTACAGAGTCTCACCCTTCCGCTGACTCGCTGGGATTAAAGCAGCTGCCAATCCGAGGGGCTTCTGGGGCTGACTACCCCCACCAATGGCACCCCCACCAAAGAGCACCCACAAAGAGGAGGTAACAACAAGCTTAGAAAGCTGACAGTCCATTGAGGTACGTGGCCAGGAGACCAGAAAGTTCCAACCTGGCTTCTCCGAACATATCCATGGAACTAGGTGACCGGAAGGTCCCGACTTGGCTTTTTCCGAGCATATTCACGAGTTCCAGGTGGCCGGAGTGTCCCAACCTGGCTACTCCAAACATCTCCATGGGACCAGGTGACTGGTGGTCCCAACCTGGTTTTCCCAGATGTATCCATGGGTTCTATAGTAGTCAATGGAGCAGATCTGTATTCCTCCAGCCAGGGCTGTGGTCCCTTAAGCTGGCATCCTGTAGAAACCAAATCTGTGTCCCTCTTAATGGATTCATGGTGTTCTGTAGAGCTGTCCCATAGAGTGTTCCTGGCAGTGGTTTTGTAAAAAGACTCCTTTATGTAGTTCACAACTGTCCTTCTTCATGACTTCATCCACAGGTCAAGAGAAAGGGGTGGTGTTACTAATTCCCATTACTGGAGCATCCACAGTTCATCCCCCAAATGTTGACTTGCAAACATTGCAAACATTGAAGGATAAACTATAAATTCCGAAACAATGCAAGTCAACAAATTGCATGGACTTATAAAATGGTAATCAACATATTTAGCAAACATCCATTGTTCAAAGAGCCTGCGTCCCTGTATTGCAAAGATAACAGTACAATAAACCAGAAGAGTTGATATAAGAGGCAAATAACCATTTATCAATTAACAAATATCACTTCAACCTACAAGATGAGTCAACATTCGGACTAATGACAAAAGATCATGTGCGTTGACCAACCGAAGAAAGAAACACATAAATTCAATAGTTAATAATTCAGGCAATAGTCCATCATTCTGGGCCTATGGAATTTACATCTGGATAATTACGATTAAATGCTGTGTCGTCACAGGCCCCTTTAGTTTTAGGGACTGGCAGGGGTCCTTTACAGTTGCTCTCCCACTAGTTCATCCTTCTTTCCTTTACTCCGTTTCAATAAAATATTTGGAAATATACAAAGTAAAAACTCAAATATAATTTTTTTTCTTACATTAAAACTAGATTTTATTAAAATAAACCCCCAAAAAACAAGAACAAAAAAACTAAACCTGATTAACATCGCAGAGAACAACAATCCAAACTGTACAACGATCACATGATTTATCCGGCACGAAAAACAGCATAAGAATAAAATAGTAAGAATTAATGGCAAAATTGTAGCTTTTGTTCATTTTGTCTCTATACTGCACGATAAATGCTGGAAAGAAAAAATATAAGAAACATTCCTGGGGTTTAGCCATTGAATGCTGGAAAAAATAAAAAAACATCAGCAGAATTGTTATTTTATTAATCTCACGCAAAAGAAAAATGGAATAAAAATTATAAAAACTTTGTCTGTTCCCCAAAATGTTCCCAGTGAATCCTATAGCAGCTCCGCATGGACCCAAACTGGTAAACTAAAAACTCCTGCATGCCCCGTGTGTGTGTATATGTATGTATATATATACATACACATATATATATACTCCTCTGTACTATATGCACGGCAGAGCTCACACACCACAACACGCTCCGCTGCGGCGCCACAAAAAGAGCGGACCTGGCTGCACACACACCTGCTCCTGTCACCTGTATACACAGTTGAAACCAGAAATTTACATACACTATATCAATGTTAGAACCCTCCTGTTTGTTTTTTCCATCTTGTGTTTTGCGGTCACAAGACCATCTGCCTTTATATTCCAGCTCCGCCCTTTTGGCTGTGTTGGACTTCAGTGTTGTTTGACTGCTTTGCTAGCCAGGTGCTTCTGTGCCTTTCTCTGTCAGTTCGCTTGGTCCTTCTGGGACCTCTAGTACCTTTTTGTCAGTTTATCTTTTTGTGTTCTGTAACAACTTCTCTGTTTAGGAGATGTCCCATTTTTGTTCCAGTCCTTAGTTCTTTTAGGGACCCCTCTCCTTTATGCTATAGGTCTTCGTTCAGACTAGCCGAGGACTAAGGCGGGTCTGTTCGCTAGGAACAGGCAGCCCGCTACATCGTACTTGTTGCAGATCATAACAATAAAAAGACACATCTGCAGGTTTTTCTCAATATCTGACATGAAATCAGAATAAACCTTCCCGTTTTAGGTCAATTAGGATTACCATCATTTTTAAGATTTGCCAAATGCCAGAATAATGAGAGAGAGAGAGAATGTTTTAAAGCATTTTTATTACTTACTGCAAAGTCATAAGTTTACATACACTAATATTGCTATACCTTTAAAAAATTCTGGACTGCCCATATGATGATGTCATGTGTTTGGAAACTTCTGATAGTTTTTTTGGCAACATCTCAGTTAATTAGAGACACACCTGTGGATGTATTTTAATGCACACCTGAAACACACTGCTTCTTTGTGTAGCATCATGGGAAAGTCTAAAGAAATCAACCAAGATATCAGGAAGAGAATTGTGGACTTGCACAAGTCTGGCGCATCCTTGGGTACAATTTCAAGATACCTGAAGGTGTCTCGTTAATCTGTACAAACAATTATATGCAAGTACAAACAAGATGGGACTGTCCAGCCATCATACCGCTCAGGAAGGAGACGGGTTCTGTGTCCCAGAGATGAACGTGCTTTGGTCCGATATGTGCATATCAAGGACAAAAGCAAAAGATCTTGTGAAGATGATAGGGAAAGCTGATAAGATTGTGTCAATATCCACAGTGAAATGAGCACTGTATCAATATAGGCTGAAAGGCCACTGTGCCAGGAAGAAGCCATTACTCCAAAAGAAAGATAAAAAAGCCAGATTAATGTTTGCAAATGCACACAGGAACAAAGACCTTAATTTTTGGAGACATGTCCCGTGGTCTGATGAAACTAAAACTGAACTTTTTGGGCATAGTGACCATCGTTACTTTTGGAAGAAAAAAGGAGAAGCTTGGAAGCCTAAGAACACCATCCCAACTGTGAAACACGGGGGAGGCAGCATCATGTGGGGTTGATTTCCTGTAGGAGGGACTGGCGATAGCGCCCCTCACAGGCATCACGTGACCCCCCGGCTCCAGCCGGCTCTTTCTTCCGCTGATGTCACGTCAAATGAGGCGTGACATTAGTGTCGCGGACCCCGCGGTGGATGCTGGGCTGTGGGCGGGGGTTACCCCGCGCGTCCCACCCAGCATCCTCCGCGCCCCACTCCCAATGAATGAGGAGAGGGAAAGAGGTAAACTTTTGACTTAGCAGTAAGTAATAAAAATGTCCTAAAACATTCTCTCTCTCTCATTATTCTGGCATTTGGCAAATATTAAAAATGATGGTAATCCTAATTGACCTAAAAAGGGAAAGGTTTATTCTGATTTCATGTCAGATATTGAGAAAAACCTGCAGATGTGTCTATTTATACAGTGTATGGAAACTTCTGATTTCAACTCTGTATATATATATATATATATGTGTGTGTATATTATATACACGGCGAAGCTCACACACCACAACACCCACAGCAGAGGAACTGGCTGCACACACACCTGCTCCTGTCAGTGCTGTGAGCGCTCCTCATATCGCTGCTGGCTCCGCCCCTCATATCGCTGCTGGCTCCGCCCCTCATATCGCTGCTGGCTCCGCCTCTCATCGCTGCTGGCTCCGCCCCTCATGTCGCTGTTGGCTCCGCCCCTCACATCGCTGCTGGCTCCCCCCCTCATATCGCTGCTGGCTCCGCCCATCAGCCGCTCACAGTCCTCAGCAATATGGAGACATCCGCACTGATCAGAATCCTCGGGGGCGTGGCCTGTCACTGTAGTCACACAAGGGTTGTCATGGAGATCTCAAGGGAAGGCAGGTGGGCGGGGCTTAGAGCAGGAAGTAGAAGCCGTGCAGTGTGATTGGCTTCTTACCTTCTGCCAGTAATGGAGCAGATATATGGCTCCTATATAATGGAGGGGGCTCAGGAGGGGTTCCCCACCCTAAAGGTCAGGGGATAAATAATACTGGACATGAACGAGGGCAGGAGGACATTATTCTATATTGTAAGAAATCTGATTTCTTCTTTCCTCACAGTTTTTCCTGTGCAAGGCCACATGTATAGTGTGCAATAATCTGTGAATATGGGGGGATCTGCTCCTCACATCCACATCAATCCCCCCACGTCTGAGCTCTCCCTTACAGGGGTCTTCTGCTCTGCACATTGATGCCGTATCCATGGAGATGACATCATGGCCGGTACATGCGGATCTCCCCGATGGGACCCTCATGTATCTGGAGGACGAGGCACTGCTGCTCCTCGGGGAGAGGGGGCACAATTCCTGTACACATGATACAGGGGCTTCTGCCATCTCTGGGCTGAGAATAATGCTGGCAGCGCGCAGTCTACATGATGTGAGGATTACAAGTCTGCAGTCACAGAGAGTCACACAGATGACTGCAGCCTTCAGCTTCACACCGGACAATCCCTTTAAATACATGTATATTGCTCTAAAAATACTTTTTACTATTTTGCTTCATGTAACATTTGCTCTGTTCGGCCTTTACCAGCTTTTTGTTTCCCAGCAGCACATTGATGGCTGCAGAATGAGTTAACTTGAGATTCAGTCAGTGAGCTCCTTATGATGTGGATTTTCCAGCTCTTTTATTTCTGCCATGATTTATGACTGCATCAGAGATCAGCCCAACTTTCATGCTGGTCTGTGAACATAATCAGCACAGAGAAGGTCAGAATGAGCTCACTGATAAATTCTCAGTGAGCTCATTCTGCAACTAGCAATGCAAAGGAAATAAAAAAGCCAAATTGTTTATGAAACGTTATTGAAAAAATATTTGTATGTATATATTTAGCCCAAAATGTCTGAGTGTCCATATCCTTAGTACCAGCACAGCTGAGGATTTGGTATAATCAGGGGCGTACATAGGAATCATGGGGCCCCATAGCAGAAGTTCTAATTGGGCCCCCCCCAACAAAAAAATGTAAAAATGTGAATAATTGTCGGGGTCACAGAAGAGCAGATCTCACAACCTTCCAGCCTTTACATAGTAATTTTCCTCCTGCTGAAGTCCTAGATCCCTTTTTCATTGCCCATAAAGTGTGGTGCCAACAAAAGTGCCCCCCAAACACGGTATGATACCCCCATGGTGAATTCCTCCATATGCACAGTATAATGACCCTACTGTACCCCACCTCTACTCCCAGGGTAAAGTATGATGACACCAACACAGTATGATCCCCCAACTGTCCCACACCTCTCCATACTCCATAGAGTATAATGCACTCGCCATGGTCCTCCACACAGTATAAGACTCTCGCCATGGTCCTCCACACAGTATAAGGCACTCGCCATGGTCCTCCACGCAGTATAATACACTCCCCATGGTCCTCCACGCAGTATAATGCACAACTTCGTGGTCCTCCACGCAGAATAATGCACTCCCTCGTGGTCCTCCACGCAGTATAATGCACTCCCACGTGGTCCTCCACACAGTACAATGCACTCCCCGTGGTCCTCCACACAGTATAGTGCACTCCCCCATGGTCCTCCACACAGTACAATGCACTCCCCCATGGTCCTCCACACAGTATAAGACACTCGCCATGGCTCCTCACTCAGTATAATGCATTCCCCCATGGTCCTGTACGCAGTATAATGCAGCCCCCCATAGGGTAAAATGCAGCCCCAGTCCTCCAGTATTATGAGTACTCACTGATTTAAAAATAAATACATACTTACCGCTCCTCGTTCCCCGCTGCTTCAGTCTCTGCAGCTGATCACCTCAGCAGCTGCCAGCTCCACTGTCTGACACAGCGTGGCGCGTCATCATGCTGCCGCGTCAGACGCAGAGGAGGAATGATGGGAGAGGGGGTGTCACATGATGCTCCCTCCTCCAGGTTTTCGTGGGCCCCGGGCGAAAGAGTCTCAGTGGCCCCTTTAACACATCCAACCATTCATGATGCACAGATACAGCAGAGAAATTATAGATATAGATATAGTACAATGCCAAACATTTCACTGACTCCTTACATTTCATGAGTGATATCTACTGTAAATTCTACAATAGCTCAGAAACCGGTGAATCCTCACAGCGCACAGTGCAGACCGGACAGTATAGTCCTCCATACAGTGTTATGGCACCACTAAGTCCTCCATACAATATTATGGGCACCACATAGTCCTCCATACAGTATTATGAGCCCCATATAATGCTCCATACAAAATGCTGGACCCCATATAATTCACCATAGAGAATACTGCCTGGTCCCCATGTAATGCCATATGCAGGCTGGACCCCATACAGAGGCCCCACAAGCCCGCTGCATCCCCCCCGGGGCCCCAACAAGCCTGCTGCATCCCCCTGGAGCCCCCACAAGCCTGCAGCACCCCCCCCCAGAGCTCCCACAAGCCTGCAGCATCCCCCCCAGAGCTCCCACAAGCCTGCAGCATCCCCCTTAGAGCCCCCACAAGCCCGCAGCATCCCCCCAGAGCACCCACAAGCCCGCAGCATCCCCCCCCCAGAGCACCCGCAAGCCCACAGCATCCCTCCCAGGGCCCCACAAGCCCGCAGCATCCCCCCCAGGGTCCCACAAGTCCACTGCATCCCCCCCAGAGCACCCACAAGCCTGCAGTATCCCACCAAGGGCCCCCACAAGCCCACAGCATCCCCCCAGGGCCCCACAAGCCAACAGCATCCCCCCTAGGGCCCCCACAAGCCCACAGCATCCCCCCCAGGGCCCCACAAGCCCACACCATCCCCCTCAGAGCACCCGCAAACCCACAGCATCCCCCCCAGGGCCCCACAAGCCCACAGCATCCCCCCCAGGGCCTCACAAGCCCACAGCATTCCGCCCCCAGAGCCCCCACAAGCCCGCAGCATCCCCCCACCCCAGGGCCCCACAAGCTCGCAGCATCCCCCCCCCAGGGCCCCCACAAGCCCGCAGCATCCCCCCCAGAGCCCTCATAAGCCCACAGCATTCCCTTAGGGCCCCCACAAGCACGCATTATCCCTGCATTATTCCCCAGAGCCCCCTAAGATCTCCACAAGCATTAATTAACCCCACCAGACTGCCCTCCAGCATTAACCCCCCCCAAATCCCTCACTCGCAAGTATCAAGCCCCCTCACCCCAAAAACAACAAGAAGAAAAGACATCAGACCAGCAATTAATAGAACAATCTCCTGTTTCTCACCTTAGGATACTGACCTCCTCCTGCAGCTTCACCGGCAGCTCTGTCTCTGCATGAGACTCTGGCGTCTGGTGCTGAACTAGAACACGCCCCCGGAAATGACATCACACCTGGAAGGATCCCATACATTCTAGCGTCTAGGGCACGGGAAGAGGTAAGTATTGTGCCGGCCGGGGCCCTGAGCAGGCGGGGGGGCCCATGGCGCGCCGGGATGCCCGACGGCGAGTAAGCCCCCCGCCTGCTCAGGGCCCCGCCGCTTGCCTGTGTGCAGGAGAGGGACCCGATGCGGGGGTACACAGTGCAGGCGACTGCTATGGGGCCCCCCCAGCTCACGGGCCCCATAGCAGTCGCGTGGCCTGCCGCCATTGGCGGGTCGCCACTGGGTACAATGGTGTCTGGCCTGGACAATCCTCTGTAAGGGAAACCAAGTCCGAACTGATAGATTTTCCCTGCACTGATACATTGTACCAAACGGTCAGGGCAGGAGGGGGATCGTCTAGACTGAATACCATTGTAATAAATGCTCCGCTGCTGTCAGGATGAGATTTTTTTCAGGTTCTGGATATTAACAAGAATGATTTTATTCTCAGACAACAAGCAGAGATCTTACAAATGGCAGAAAAGTGGAATAATCCTTCATTGCAGAGAGGAGAACTTTCCTCCTGTATCCGGCGGATCGTCCTGTGGCTGAGAACAGTCTTTGCGGAGCGATTCCTCCCTATGAGGGGAACGTCGGCGCGGTGGAGCTGCTGTATCAGCCACGGAGGGGAATGAAGAGCAGGAAAGATTTATCCCTCATCCTGGAGGATCCGGAGCTGAAGACTGCGGAGATCAAAGCTGAAGGTGAAGCCACATGTGATCTGTATACATCGGCAGAGGGGTCGTCACATGAGGAAATCCCCCCATATATATGGAGATGGCGATCTGTGGGGGCCGGACACAGAATGGGTGTGTGGTGTAACCAAAGAGAACACTAAGTCAGCACAGGAGCTGTGTACACAAAACGGAAGCATTCTGCAAAGTTACTTTATTCTCTTTATCCCCTTCCCGACATCCGCAGAATTTAAGTGTCGCAATTCCAATGAGTTGTGGATTTTTGGTTCAAGTTGCCCAACGGGAGCAAAAAATAATGTGATAGAAAAGGATTAAAATTGAAATTTATATATATAAAAAAAAATCCTTTTAAATTTCCTCCCTCCATTTGTCAATACAAAGCAAGACTAAAAGATTATATATATATATTTATTTATTTAGTATTGACACACTGACAAAAAGTCCGATCTATCAAATCAAATATATTAACCCCTACAGCAAATGCCCAACAGCAAAGATAATCTAAACACCCACATTTTTTTTTCTTTTTGAGTAATTTTACCTCCCAAAAAATGCATCAAAAAGAGATGAAAAGTTTGTAGACGGCAGAGAATGGCATCAATAACCCCCGCAGGTCGGCGAGCAGAAAGCGAACCTCGCCCAGATTCATCAGCAGAAACATGGAACAAATGCAGGGTCTCACAAAATGGTGACACAATACCGGGTTATTTATTACTGTTTGGTGACACCATAATACGGCAATTCTGGCTTCTTAATTTATTTTTCCGCTATTTAACGTGCAGTTTAAATAATTTGGGCTTTGATAGGTCGGACTTTTACAGACACGACAATATAAAATGTTTCTTTTTTAATTTCTTTTTTTTTACCTCGGAAAATAGGGGTGATTTAACATTTTTGTTTATTTTTTTTCCTTTGTAAAACTTTTTTCTTTTTTTTCCATTTTTACTTTATTTTTTTATGTCCCCTTAGGGCACTTGAACCTGCAATCTCTTGACTGCTTATTCTATATACAGTAATCCTCTAGTAATGCAGTATACAGTTTATAAGATTAAGTTCAGACTGTGGATGAACTTCACAGGAGTACCAAGATGGCAGCCATGCAGGCCTTCACCATTCCCCTGACTGCCATTGTCATCCATTTCCTGGCGATAGCTCAATTTAAATGCCGCTGTTGGCTCAGGTGGCCACAGTCTACTCAAGTCGCTGCTGTCGGCTCAGGCCACCGCTGTTCTGGGCTGGCTGGCAAATTGCACACAGTAGCAACCCATCCTTATTGAGTTTTATCTGTGGCTGATTCATAAAGTGAGTAAAGGTTACAAAGCTTTAAAAAGATAAAGCCGGTGTTATGATGTAATAGTTGAGGTCAAATGCCGACTAGATTCTCATCTTCTTCTATCAGTGGGCTACTCAGAGAGGTGTCTGAGACTCTAGTCAGCATGTGACCGGGCTCGGACTGGCCTGCTGGGGAATTCCCCGGTGGGCTCCACTGCAGGGCCAGCACTGACAAGAGAAGGAAGTCTCCTCCCACTCCTACCCTAGCACAGCTATGCACTTGTCTATATACTGTATGCTGTGTCGTGGGGGACTTGTCTATATACTGTATGCTGTGTGTGGGGGACTTGTCTATATACCGTATGCTGTGTGTGGGGGTGTGTGGTTTGACTTGTCTATATACTGTATGCTGTGTGTGTGTGGGGGGGACTTGTCTGTATACCGTGTGTGGGAGGTGGGGGACTTGTTTATATACTGTATGCTGTGTGGGGGACTTGTCTATATACCGTATGCTGTGTGTGGGGGACTTGTCTATACACTGTATGCTGTGTGTGGGGGACTTGTCTATATACCGTATGCTGTGTATGGGGGACTTGTCTATATACTGTATGCTGTGTGTGTGTGTGGGGGGGACTTGTCTGTATACCGTGTGTGGGAGGTGGGGGACTTGTCTATATACCGTATGCTGTGTGTGGGGGACTTGTCTATATACTGTATGCTGTGTATGGGGGACTTGTCTATATACTGTATGCTGTGTGTGGGGGACTTGTCTATATACCGTATGCTGTGTGTGTGGGGGACTTGTCTATATACTGTATGCTGTGTAGGGGACTTGTCTATATACCGTATGCTGTGTGTGGGTGACTTGTCTATATACCGTATGCTGTGTGGGGGACTTGTCTATATACCGCATGCTGTGTGGGGTATTTGTCTATATACTGTATGCTGTGTGGGGTATTTGTCTATATACTGTATGCTGTGTGGGGGGGACTTGTCTATATACCGTATGCTGTGTGTGGGGGACTTGTCTATATACCGTATGCTGTGTGTGTGGGGGACTTGTCTATATACTGTATGCTGTGTAGGGGACTTGTCTATATACTGTATGCTGTGTGGGGGGGACTTGTCTATATACCGTATGCTGTGTGTGGGGGACTTGTCTATATATTGTATGCTGTGTGGGGGGGACTTGTCTATATACCGTATGCTGTGTGTGGGGGACTTGTCTATATACCGTATGCTGTGTGTGGGGGACTTGTCTATATACCGTATGCTGTGTGGGGGGGACTTGTCTATATACTGTATGGTGTGTGTGGGGGACTTGTCTATATACCGTATGCTGTGTGTGTGGGGGACTTGTCTATATACCGTATGCTGTGTGTGGGTAACTTGTCTATATACCGTATGCTGTGTGTGGGTGACTTGTCTATATACTGTATGCTGTGTGTGGGGGACTTGTCTATATACTGTATGCTGTGTGTAGGGGACTTGTCTATATACTGTATGCTGTGTGTAGGGGACTTGTCTATATACCGTATGCTGTGTGTGGGGGACTTGTCTATATACCTTATGCTGTGTATGGGGGACTTGTCTGTATACCGTATGCTGTGTGTGGGGGACTTGTCTATATACCGTATGCTGTGTGTGGGGGACTTGTCTATATACCGTATGCTGTGTGTGGGGGACTTGTCTATATACCGTATGCTGTGTGTGGGGGACTTGTCTATATACTGTATGCTGTGTAGGGGACTTGTCTATATACCGTATGCTGTGTAGGGGACTTGTCTATATACCGTATGCTGTGTGTAGGGGACTTGTCTATATACCGTATGCTGTGTGGGGGACTTGTCTATATACCGTATGCTATGTGGGGGACTTGTCTATATACTGTATGCTGTGTGTGGGGGACTTGTCTATATACTGTATGCTGTGTGTGGGGGACTTGTCTTTATACCGTATACTGTGTGTGGGGGACTTGTCTATATACTGTATGCTGTGTAGGGGACTTGTCTATATACCGTATGCTGTGTAGGGGACTTGTCTATATACCGTATGCTGTGTGTGGGGAACTTGTCTATATACTGTATGCTGTGTGTGGGGGACTTGTCTATATACCGTATGCTGTGTGGGGGGGACTTGTCTATATACCGTATGCTGTGTGGGGGGGACTTGTCTATATACCGTATGCTGTGTGTGGGGGACTTGTCTATATACCGTATGCTGTGTGGGGGACTTGTCTATATACTGTATGCTGTGTGTGGGGGACTTGTCTATATACTGTATGCTGTGTGTAGGGTACTTGTCTATATACTGTATGCTGTGTGGTGGGGGACTTGTCTATATACTGTATGCTGTGTGGTGGGGGACTTGTCTATATACCGTATGCTGTGTGTGGGGGACTTGTCTATATACCGTATGCTGTGTGGTGGGGGACTTGTCTATATACCGTATGCTGTGTGTAGGGGACTTGTCTATATACGGTATGCTGTGTGTGGGGGACTTGTCTATATACCGTATGCTGTGTGTGGGGGACTTGTCTATATACCGTATGCTGTGTGTGGGGGCCTTGTCTATATACCGTATGCTGTGTGTGGGGGACTTGTCTATATACCGTATGCTGTGTGTGGGGGACTTGTCTATTTACCGTATGCTGTGTGTGGGGGCCTTGTCTATATACTGTATGCTGTGTGGGGGGGACTTGTCTATATACTGTATGCTGTGTGGGGGGGACTTGTCTATATACTGTATGCTGTGTGGGGTACTTGTCTATATACTGTATGCTGTGTGTGGGGGACTTGTCTATATACTGTATGCTGTGTGTGGGGGACTTGTCTATATACCGTATGCTGTGTGTGGGGGACTTGTCTATATACTGTATGCTGTGTGTGGGACTTGTCTATATACCGTATGCTGTGTGTGGGGGACTTGTCTATATACTGTATGCTGTGTGTGGGGGACTTGTCTATATACCGTATGCTGTGTGTGGGGGGGACTTGTCTATATACCATATGCTGTGTGGGAGGGACTTGTCTATATACCGTATGCTGTGTGTGTGGGGTACTTGTCTATATACTGTATGCTGTGTGTGGGGGACTTGTCTATATACCGTATGCTGTGTGGGGGACTTGTCTATATACCGTATGCTCTGTGTGGGGGACTTGTCTATATACCGTATGCTGTGTGTGGGGGACTTGTCTATATACTGTATGCTGTGTGTGCTGGACTTGTCTATATACCGTATGCTGTGTGTGGGGGACTTGTCTATATACTGTATGCTGTGTGTGGGGGACTTGTCTATATACTGTATGCTGTGTGTGGGGGACTTGTCTATATACCGTATGCTGTGTATGGGGGACTTGTCTATATACCGTATGCTGTGTGTGGGGGACTTGTCTATATACCGTATGCTGTGTGTGGGGGACTTGTCTATATACCGTATGCTGTGTGTGCTGGACTTGTCTATATACCGTATGCTGTGTATGGGGGACTTGTTTATATACCGCATGCTGTGTGGGGGACTTGTCTATATACCGTATGCTGTGTGTGGGGGGGACATGTCTATATACCGTATGGTGTGTGAGGGACTTGTCTATATACCGTATGCTGTGTGGGGTACTTGTCTATATACCGTATGCTGTGTATGGGGGACTTGTCTATATACTGTATGCTGTGTATGGGGGACTTGTCTATATACCGTATGCTGTGTGGGGGGGACTTGTCTATATACTGTATGCTGTGTGTGGGGGACTTGTCTATATACCGTATGCTGTGTGTGGGGGCTTGTCTATATACTGTATGTTGTGTGTGGGGGACTTGTCTATATACTGTATGCTGTGTGTGGGGGACTTGTCTATATACCGTATGCTGTGTGTTCGGGACTTGTCTATATACCGTATGCTGTGTGTGGGGGACTTGTCTATATACCGTATGCTGTGTGTGGGGGACTTGTCTATATACCGTATGCTGTGTGTGGGGGACTTGTCTATATACCGTATGCTGTGTGTGGGGGACTTGTCTATATACCGTATGCTGTGTGTGCTGGACTTGTCTATATACCGTATGCTGTGTATGGGGGACTTGTTTATATACCGCATGCTGTGTGGGGGACTTGTCTATATACCGTATGCTGTGTGTGGGGGGGACATGTCTATATACCGTATGGTGTGTGAGGGACTTGTCTATATACCGTATGCTGTGTGGGGTACTTGTCTATATACCGTATGCTGTGTATGGGGGACTTGTCTATATACTGTATGCTGTGTATGGGGGACTTGTCTATATACCGTATGCTGTGTGGGGGGGACTTGTCTATATACCGTATGCTGTGTGTGGGGGACTTGTCTATATACTGTATGCTGTGTGTGGGGGACTTGTCTATATACCGTATGCTGTGTGTGGGGGCTTGTCTATATACTGTATGTTGTGTGTGGGGGACTTGTCTATATACTGTATGCTGTGTGTGGGGGACTTGTCTATATACCGTATGCTGTGTGTTCGGGACTTGTCTATATACCGTATGCTGTGTGTGGGGGACTTGTCTATATACCGTATGCTGTGTGTGGGGGACTTGTCTATATACCGTATGCTGTGTGTGGGGGACTTGTCTATATACCGTATGCTGTGTGGGGGGGACTTGTCTATATACTGTATGGTGTGTGTGGGGGACTTGTCTATATACCGTATGCTGTGTGTGGGTGACTTGTCTATATACTGTATGCTGTGTGTGAGGGACTTGTCTATATACCGTATGCTGTGTGTGGGTGACTTGTCTATATACTGTATGCTGTGTGAGGGGGACTTGTCTATATACCGTATGCTGTGTGTGGGGGACTTGTCTATATACCGTATGCTGTGTGTGGGGGACTTGTCTATATACCGTATGCTGTGTGTGGGGGACTTGTCTATATACCGTATGCTGTGTGTGGGGGACTTGTCTATATACCGTATACTGTGTGTGGGGGACTTGTCTATATACTGTATGCTGTGTAGGGGACTTGTCTATATACCGTATGCTGTGTAGGGGACTTGTCTATATACCGTATGCTGTGTGTAGGGGACTTGTCTATATACCGTATGCTGTGTGGGGGACTTGTCTATATACCGTATGCTGTGTGGTGGACTTGTCTATATACTGTATGCTGTGTGTGGGGGACTTGTCTATATACCGTATACTGTGTGTGGGGGACTTGTCTATATACTGTATGCTGTGTAGGGGACTTGTCTATATACCGTATGCTGTGTATTGGACTTGTCTATATACCGTATGCTGTGTGTGGGGACTTGTCTATATACTGTATGCTGTGTGTGGGGGACTTGTCTTTATACCGTATGCTGTGTGGTGCGGACTTGTCTATATACCGTTTGCTGTGTGGGGGGGACTTGTCTATATACCGTATGCTGTGTGTGGGGGACTTGTCTATATACCGTATGCTGTGTGGGGGACTTGTCTATATACTGTATGCTGTGTGTGGGGGACTTGTCTATATACTGTATGCTGTGTGTGGGGGCCTTGTCTATATACTGTATGCTGTGTGGGGGGGACTTGTCTATATACTGTATGCTGTGTGGGGGACTTGTCTATATACTGTATGCTGTGTGTGGGGGACTGGTCTATATACCGTATGCTGTGTGTGGGGGACTTGTCTATATACTGTATGCTGTGTGGGGGACTTGTCTATATACCGTATGCTGTGTATGGGGGACTTGTCTATATACCGTATGCTGTGTGTGGGGGACTTGTCTATATACCGTATGCTGTGTGTGGGGGACTTGTCTATATACCGTATGCTGTGTGTGGGGGACTTGTCTATATACCGTATGCTGTGTGGGGGACTTGTCTATATACCGTATGCTGTGTATGGGGGACTTGTCTATATACCGTATGCTGTGTATGGGGGACTTGTCTATATACCGTATGCTGTGTGTGGGGGACTTGTCTATATACCGTATGCTGTGTGTGGGACTTGTCTATATACCGTATGCTGTGTGTGGGGGACTTGTCTATATACTGTATGCTGTGTGTGGGGGACTTGTCTATATACCGTATGCTGTGTGTGGGGGACTTGTCTATATACTGTATGCTGTGTGTGGGACTTGTCTATATACCGTATGCTGTGTGTGGGGGACTTGTCTATATACTGTATGCTGTGTGTGGGGGACTTGTCTATATACCGTATGCTGTGTGTGGGGGACTTGTCTATATACTGTATGCTGTGTGGGGGTCTTGTCTATATACCGTTTGCTGTGTGTGGGGGACTTGTCTATATACCGTATGCTGTGTGTGGGGGACTTGTCTATATACCGTATGCTGTGTGTGGGGGACTTGTCTATATACCGTATGCTGTGTGTGGGTGACTTGTCTATATACTGTATGCTATGTGGGGGGGACTTGTCTATATACCGTATGCTGTGTGTGGGGGGGACTTGTCTATATACCTTATGCTGTGTATGGGGGACTTGTCTATATACCGTATGCTGTGTGTGGGGGTCTTGTCTATATACTGTATGCTGTGTGTGGGGGACTTGTCTATATACCGTATGCTGTGTGTTCGGGACTTGTCTATATACCGTATGCTGTGTGTGGGGGACTTGTCTATATACCGTATGCTGTGTGTGGGGGACTTGTCTATATACCGTATGCTGTGTGTGGGGGACTTGTCTATATACCGTATGCTGTGTGTGGGGGACTTGTCTATATACCGTATGCTGTGTGTGCTGGACTTGTCTATATACCGTATGCTGTGTATGGGGGACTTGTTTATATACCGCATGCTGTGTGGGGGACTTGTCTATATACCGTATGCTGTGTGTGGGGGGGACATGTCTATATACCGTATGGTGTGTGAGGGACTTGTCTATATACCGTATGCTGTGTGGGGTACTTGTCTATATACCGTATGCTGTGTATGGGGGACTTGTCTATATACTGTATGCTGTGTATGGGGGACTTGTCTATATACCGTATGCTGTGTGGGGGGGACTTGTCTATATACCGTATGCTGTGTGTGGGGGACTTGTCTATATACTGTATGCTGTGTGTGGGGGACTTGTCTATATACCGTATGCTGTGTGTGGGGGCTTGTCTATATACTGTATGTTGTGTGTGGGGGACTTGTCTATATACTGTATGCTGTGTGTGGGGGACTTGTCTATATACCGTATGCTGTGTGTTCGGGACTTGTCTATATACCGTATGCTGTGTGTGGGGGACTTGTCTATATACCGTATGCTGTGTGTGGGGGACTTGTCTATATACCGTATGCTGTGTGTGGGGGACTTGTCTATATACCGTATGCTGTGTGGGGGGGACTTGTCTATATACTGTATGGTGTGTGTGGGGGACTTGTCTATATACCGTATGCTGTGTGTGGGTGACTTGTGTATATACTGTATGCTGTGTGTGAGGGACTTGTCTATATACCGTATGCTGTGTGTGGGTGACTTGTCTATATACTGTATGCTGTGTGAGGGGGACTTGTCTATATACCGTATGCTGTGTGTGGGGGACTTGTCTATATACCGTATGCTGTGTGTGGGGGACTTGTCTATATACCGTATGCTGTGTGTGGGGGACTTGTCTATATACCGTATGCTGTGTGTGGGGGACTTGTCTATATACCGTATACTGTGTGTGGGGGACTTGTCTATATACTGTATGCTGTGTAGGGGACTTGTCTATATACCGTATGCTGTGTAGGGGACTTGTCTATATACCGTATGCTGTGTGTAGGGGACTTGTCTATATACCGTATGCTGTGTGGGGGACTTGTCTATATACCGTATTCTGTGTGGTGGACTTGTCTATATACTGTATGCTGTGTGTGGGGGACTTGTCTATATACCGTATACTGTGTGTGGGGGACTTGTCTATATACTGTATGCTGTGTAGGGGACTTGTCTATATACCGTATGCTGTGTATTGGACTTGTCTATATACCGTATGCTGTGTGTGGGGACTTGTCTATATACTGTATGCTGTGTGTGGGGGACTTGTCTTTATACCGTATGCTGTGTGGTGCGGACTTGTCTATATACCGTTTGCTGTGTGGGGGGGACTTGTCTATATACCGTATGCTGTGTGTGGGGGACTTGTCTATATACCGTATGCTGTGTGGGGGACTTGTCTATATACTGTATGCTGTGTGTGGGGGACTTGTCTATATACTGTATGCTGTGTGTGGGGGCCTTGTCTATATACTGTATGCTGTGTGGGGGGGACTTGTCTATATACTGTATGCTGTGTGGGGGACTTGTCTATATACTGTATGCTGTGTGTGGGGGACTGGTCTATATACCGTATGCTGTGTGTGGGGGACTTGTCTATATACTGTATGCTGTGTGGGGGACTTGTCTATATACCGTATGCTGTGTATGGGGGACTTGTCTATATACCGTATGCTGTGTGTGGGGGACTTGTCTATATACCGTATGCTGTGTGTGGGGGACTTGTCTATATACCGTATGCTGTGTGTGGGGGACTTGTCTATATACCGTATGCTGTGTGGGGGACTTGTCTATATACCGTATGCTGTGTATGGGGGACTTGTCTATATACCGTATGCTGTGTATGGGGGACTTGTCTATATACCGTATGCTGTGTGTGGGGGACTTGTCTATATACCGTATGCTGTGTGTGGGACTTGTCTATATACCGTATGCTGTGTGTGGGGGACTTGTCTATATACTGTATGCTGTGTGTGGGGGACTTGTCTATATACCGTATGCTGTGTGTGGGGGACTTGTCTATATACTGTATGCTGTGTGTGGGACTTGTCTATATACCGTATGCTGTGTGTGGGGGACTTGTCTATATACTGTATGCTGTGTGTGGGGGACTTGTCTATATACCGTATGCTGTGTGTGGGGGACTTGTCTATATACTGTATGCTGTGTGGGGGTCTTGTCTATATACCGTTTGCTGTGTGTGGGGGACTTGTCTATATACCGTATGCTGTGTGTGGGGGACTTGTCTATATACCGTATGCTGTGTGTGGGGGACTTGTCTATATACCGTATGCTGTGTGTGGGTGACTTGTCTATATACTGTATGCTATGTGGGGGGGACTTGTCTATATACCGTATGCTGTGTGTGGGGGGGACTTGTCTATATACCTTATGCTGTGTATGGGGGACTTGTCTATATACCGTATGCTGTGTGTGGGGGTCTTGTCTATATACTGTATGCTGTGTGTGGGGGACTTGTCTATATACCGTATGCTGTGTGTGGGGGACTTGTCTATATACCGTATGCTGTGTGTGGGGAACTTGTCTATATACTGTATGCTGTGTGTGGGTGACTTGTCTATATACCGTATGCTGTGTGTGGGGGACTTGTCTATATACCGTATGCTGTGTGTGGGGGACTTGTCTATATACCGTATGCTGTGTGTGGGGGACTTGTCTATATACCGTATGCTGTGTGTGGGGGACTTGTCTATATACCGTATGCTGTGTGTGGGGGACTTGTCTATATACCGTATGCTGTGTGTGGGGGACTTGTCTATATACCGTATGCTGTGTGTGGGGGACTTGTCTATATACCGTATGCTGTGTGTGGGGGACTTGTCTATATACCGTATGCTGTGTGTGGGGGCCTTGTCTATATACCGTATGCTGTGTGTGGGGGACTTGTCTATATACCGTATGCTGTGTGTGGGGGACTTGTCTATATACCGTATGCTGTGTGTGGGGGACTTGTCTATATACCGTATGCTGTGTGTGGGTGACTTGTCTATATACCGTATGCTGTGTGTGGGGGACTTGTCTATATACCGTATGCTGTGTGTGGGGGACTTGTCTATATACCGTATGCTGTGTGTGGGGGACTTGTCTATATACCGTATGCTGTGTGTGGGGGACTTGTCTATATACCGTATGCTGTGTGTGGGGGACTTGTCTATATACTGTATGCTGTGTGTGGGGTACTTGTCTATATACCGTATGCTGTGTGTGGGGGACTTGTCTATATACTGTATGCTGTGTGTGGGGGACTTGTCTATATACTGTATGCTGTGTGGGGGGGACTTGTCTATATACTGTATGCTGTGTGGGGGGGACTTGTCTATATACCGTATGCTGTGTGTGGGGGGCTTGTCTATATACTGTATGGTGTGTGTGGGGGACTTGTCTATATACTGTATGGTGTCTGTGGGGGACTTGTCTATATACTGTATGCTGTGTGGGGGGGACTTGTCTATATACCGTATGCTGTGTGGGGGGGACTTGTCTATATACGGTATGCTGTGTGTGGGGGACTTGTCTTTATACCGTATTCTGTGTGTGGGGTTCTTGTCTATATACCGTATGCTGTGTGTGTGGGGGACTTGTCTATATACCGTATGCTGTGTGTGGGGGACTTGTCTATATACCGTATGCTGTGTGTGGGGGACTTGTCTATATACCGTATGCTGTGTGTGGGGGACTTGTCTATATACCGTATGCTGTGTGTGGGGGACTTGTCTATATACTGTATGCTGTGTGTGGGGTACTTGTCTATATACTGTATGCTGTGTGTGGGGGACTTGTCTATATACTGTATGCTGTGTGTGGGGGACTTTTCTATATACTGTATGCTGTGTAGGGGACTTGTCTATATACTGTATGCTGTGTGTGGGGGACTTGTCTATATACTGTATGCTGTGTGTGGGGTACTTGTCTGTATACTGTATGCTGTGTGTGGGGGACTTGTCTATATACTGTATGCTGTGTGTGGGGGACTTGTCTATATACTGTATGCTGTGTGTGGGGGACTTGTCTATATATTGTATGCTGTGTGTGGGGGACTTGTCTATATACTGTATGCTGTGTGTGGGGGACTTGTCTATATACTGTATGCTGTGTGTGGGGGGACTTGTCTATATACCGTATGCTGTGTAGGGGACTTGTCTATATACCGTATGCTGTGTGTGGGGGACTTGTCTTTATACCGTATGCTGTGTGTAAGGGACTTGTCTATATACTGTATGCTGTGTGTGGGGGACTTGTCTATATACCGTATGCTGTGTGTGGGGGACTTGTCTATATACCGTATGCTGTGTGTGGGGGACTTGTCTATATACCGTATGCTGTGTGTGGGGGACTTGTCTATATACCGTATGCTGTGTGTGGGGGACTTGTCTATATACCGAATGCTGTGTGTGTGTGGGACTTGTCTATATACCGTATACTGTGTGTGGGGGACTTGTCTATATACTGTATGCTGTGTAGAGGACTTGTCTATATACCGTATGCTGTGTGGGGGGGACTTGTCTATATACCGTATACTGTGTGTGGGGGACTTGTCTATATACTGTATGCTGTGTAGGGGACTTGTCTATATACCGTATGCTGTGTAGGGGACTTGTCTATATACCGTATGCTGTGTGTAGGGGACTTGTCTATATACCGTATGCTGTGTGGGGGACTTGTCTATATACCGTATGCTGTGTGGGGGACTTGTCTATATACTGTATGCTGTGTGTGGGGGACTTGTCTATATACCGTATACTGTGTGTGGGGGACTTGTCTATATACTGTATGCTGTGTAGGGGACTTGTCTATATACCGTATGCTGTGTATTGGACTTGTCTATATACCGTATGCTGTGTGTGGGGAACTTGTCTATATACTGTATGCTGTGTGTGGGGGACTTGTCTATATACCGTATGCTGTGTGGTTCGGACTTGTCTATATACCGTATGCTGTGTGGGGGGGACTTGTCTATATACCGTATGCTGTGTGTGGGGGACTTGTCTATATACCGTATGCTGTGTGGGGGACTTGTCTATATACTGTATGCTGTGTGTGGGGGACTTGTCTATATACTGTATGCTGTGTGTAGGGTACTTGTCTATATACTGTATGCTGTGTGGTGGGGGACTTGTCTATATACTGTATGCTGTGTGGTGGGGGACTTGTCTATATACCGTATGCTGTGTGTGGGGGACTTGTCTATATACCGTATGCTGTGTGGTGGGGGACTTGTCTATATACCGTATGCTGTGTGTAGGGGACTTGTCTATATACCGTATGCTGTGTGGGGGACTTGTCTATATACTGTATGCTGTGTGTGGGGGACTTGTCTATATACTGTATGCTGTGTGTAGGGTACTTGTCTATATACTGTATGCTGTGTGGTGGGGGACTTGTCTATATACTGTATGGTGTGTGTGGGGGACTTGTCTATATACCGTATGCTGTGTGTGGGGGACTTGTCTATATACTGTATGCTGTGTGTGGGGTACTTGTCTATATACCGTATACTGTGTGTGGGGGACTTGTCTATATACTGTATGCTGTGTAGGGGACTTGTCTATATACCGTATGCTGTGTAGGGGACTTGTCTATATACCGTATGCTGTGTGTAGGGGACTTGTCTATATACCGTATGCTGTGTATGGGGGACTTGTCTATATACCGTATGCTGTGTGTGGGGGACTTGTCTATATACCGTATGCTGTGTGTGGGACTTGTCTATATACCGTATGCTGTGTGTGGGGGACTTGTCTATATACTGTATGCTGTGTGTGGGGGACTTGTCTATATACCGTATGCTGTGTGTGGGGGACTTGTCTATATACTGTATGCTGTGTGTGGGACTTGTCTATATACCGTATGCTGTGTGTGGGGGACTTGTCTATATACTGTATGCTGTGTGTGGGGGACTTGTCTATATACCGTATGCTGTGTGTGGGGGACTTGTCTATATACCGTATGCTGTGTGTGGGTGACTTGTCTATATACTGTATGCTATGTGGGGGGGACTTGTCTATATACCGTATGCTGTGTGTGGGGGGGACTTGTCTATATACCTTATGCTGTGTATGGGGGACTTGTCTATATACCGTATGCTGTGTGTGGGGGACTTGTCTATATACTGTATGCTGTGTGGGGGTCTTGTCTATATACCGTTTGCTGTGTGTGGGGGACTTGTCTATATACCGTATGCTGTGTGTGGGGGACTTGTCTATATACCGTATGCTGTGTGTGGGGGACTTGTCTATATACCGTATGCTGTGTGTGGGTGACTTGTCTATATACTGTATGCTATGTGGGGGGGACTTGTCTATATACCGTATGCTGTGTGTGGGGGGGACTTGTCTATATACCTTATGCTGTGTATGGGGGACTTGTCTATATACCGTATGCTGTGTGTGGGGGTCTTGTCTATATACTGTATGCTGTGTGTGGGGGACTTGTCTATATACCGTATGCTGTGTGTGGGGGACTTGTCTATATACCGTATGCTGTGTGTGGGGGACTTGTCTATATACTGTATGCTGTGTGTGGGTGACTTGTCTATATACCGTATGCTGTGTGTGGGGGACTTGTCTATATACCGTATGCTGTGTGTGGGGGACTTGTCTATATACCGTATGCTGTGTGTGGGGGACTTGTCTATATACCGTATGCTGTGTGTGGGGGACTTGTCTATATACCGTATGCTGTGTGTGGGGGACTTGTCTATATACCGTATGCTGTGTGTGGGGGACTTGTCTATATACCGTATGCTGTGTGTGGGGGACTTGTCTATGTACCGTATGCTGTGTGTGGGGGACTTGTCTATATACCGTATGCTGTGTGTGGGGGACTTGTCTATATACCGTATGCTGTGTGTGGGGGACTTGTCTATATACCGTATGCTGTGTGTGGGGGACTTGTCTATATACCGTATGCTGTGTGTGGGGGACTTGTCTATATACCGTATGCTGTGTGTGGGTGACTTGTCTATATACCGTATGCTGTGTGTGGGGGACTTGTCTATATACCGTATGCTGTGTGTGGGGGACTTGTCTATATACCGTATGCTGTGTGTGGGGGACTTGTCTATATACCGTATGCTGTGTGTGGGGGACTTGTCTATATACCGTATGCTGTGTGTGGGGGACTTGTCTATATACTGTATGCTGTGTGTGGGGTACTTGTCTATATACCGTATGCTGTGTGTGGGGGACTTGTCTATATACTGTATGCTGTGTGTGGGGGACTTGTCTATATACTGTATGCTGTGTGGGGGGGACTTGTCTATATACTGTATGCTGTGTGGGGGGGACTTGTCTATATACCGTATGCTGTGTGTGGGGGGCTTGTCTATATACTGTATGGTGTGTGTGGGGGACTTGTCTATATACTGTATGGTGTCTGTGGGGGACTTGTCTATATACTGTATGCTGTGTGGGGGGGACTTGTCTATATACCGTATGCTGTGTGGGGGGGACTTGTCTATATACGGTATGCTGTGTGTGGGGGACTTGTCTTTATACCGTATTCTGTGTGTGGGGTTCTTGTCTATATACCGTATGCTGTGTGTGTGGGGGACTTGTCTATATACCGTATGCTGTGTGTGGGGGACTTGTCTATATACCGTATGCTGTGTGTGGGGGACTTGTCTATATACCGTATGCTGTGTGTGGGGGACTTGTCTATATACTGTATGCTGTGTGTGGGGTACTTGTCTATATACTGTATGCTGTGTGTGGGGGACTTGTCTATATACTGTATGCTGTGTGTGGGGGACTTTTCTATATACTGTATGCTGTGTAGGGGACTTGTCTATATACTGTATGCTGTGTGTGGGGGACTTGTCTATATACTGTATGCTGTGTGTGGGGTACTTGTCTGTATACTGTATGCTGTGTGTGGGGGACTTGTCTATATACTGTATGCTGTGTGTGGGGGACTTGTCTATATACTGTATGCTGTGTGTGGGGGACTTGTCTATATGCCGTATACTGTGTGTGGGGGACTTGTCTATATACTGTATGCTGTGTGTGGGGGACTTGTCTATATATTGTATGCTGTGTGTGGGGGACTTGTCTATATACTGTATGCTGTGTGTAGGGGACTTGTCTATATACCGTATGCTGTGTAGGGGACTTGTCTATATACCGTATGCTGTGTGTGGGGGACTTGTCTTTATACCGTATGCTGTGTGTAAGGGACTTGTCTATATACTGTATGCTGTGTGTGGGGGACTTGTCTATATACCGTATGCTGTGTGTGGGGGACTTGTCTATATACCGTATGCTGTGTGTGGGGGACTTGTCTATATACCGTATGCTGTGTGTGGGGGACTTGTCTATATACCGTATGCTGTGTGTGGGGGACTTGTCTATATACCGAATGCTGTGTGTGTGTGGGACTTGTCTATATACCGTATACTGTGTGTGGGGGACTTGTCTATATACTGTATGCTGTGTAGAGGACTTGTCTATATACCGTATGCTGTGTGGGGGGGACTTGTCTATATACCGTATACTGTGTGTGGGGTACTTGTCTATATACTGTATGCTGTGTAGGGGACTTGTCTATATACCGTATGCTGTGTAGGGGACTTGTCTATATACCGTATGCTGTGTGTAGGGGACTTGTCTATATACCGTATGCTGTGTGGGGGACTTGTCTATATACCGTATGCTGTGTGGGGGACTTGTCTATATACTGTATGCTGTGTGTGGGGGACTTGTCTATATACCGTATACTGTGTGTGGGGGACTTGTCTATATACTGTATGCTGTGTAGGGGACTTGTCTATATACCGTATGCTGTGTATTGGACTTGTCTATATACCGTATGCTGTGTGTGGGGAACTTGTCTATATACTGTATGCTGTGTGTGGGGGACTTGTCTATATACCGTATGCTGTGTGGTTCGGACTTGTCTATATACCGTATGCTGTGTGGGGGGGACTTGTCTATATACCGTATGCTGTGTGTGGGGGACTTGTCTATATACCGTATGCTGTGTGGGGGACTTGTCTATATACTGTATGCTGTGTGTGGGGGACTTGTCTATATACTGTATGCTGTGTGTAGGGTACTTGTCTATATACTGTATGCTGTGTGGTGGGGGACTTGTCTATATACTGTATGCTGTGTGGTGGGGGACTTGTCTATATACCGTATGCTGTGTGTGGGGGACTTGTCTATATACCGTATGCTGTGTGGTGGGGGACTTGTCTATATACCGTATGCTGTGTGTAGGGGACTTGTCTATATACCGTATGCTGTGTGGGGGACTTGTCTATATACTGTATGCTGTGTGTGGGGGACTTGTCTATATACTGTATGCTGTGTGTAGGGTACTTGTCTATATACTGTATGCTGTGTGGTGGGGGACTTGTCTATATACTGTATGGTGTGTGTGGGGGACTTGTCTATATACCGTATGCTGTGTGTGGGGGACTTGTCTATATACTGTATGCTGTGTGTGGGGTACTTGTCTATATACCGTATACTGTGTGTGGGGGACTTGTCTATATACTGTATGCTGTGTAGGGGACTTGTCTATATACCGTATGCTGTGTAGGGGACTTGTCTATATACCGTATGCTGTGTGTAGGGGACTTGTCTATATACCGTATGCTGTGTGGGGGACTTGTCTATATACTGTATGCTGTGTGTGGGGGACTTGTCTATATACTGTATGCTGTGTGTGGGGGACTTGTCTATATACCGTATGCTGTGTGTGGGGGACTTGTCTATATACCGTATGCTGTGTGTGGGGGACTTGTCTATATACTGTATGCTGTGTGTGGGGGACTTGTCTATATACTGTATGCTGTGTGTGGGGGACTTGTCTATATACCGTATGCTGTGTGGGGGACTTGTCTATATACCGTATGCTGTGTGGGGGGGGACTTGTCTATATACCGTATGCTGTGTGGGGGACTTCTCTATATACTGTATGCTGTGTGGGGGGGACTTGTCTATATACCGTATGCTGTGTGTGGGGGACTTGTCTATATACCGTATGCTGTGTGTGGGGGACTTGTCTATATACTGTTTGCTGTGTGGGGGGGACTTGTCTATATACTGTATGCTGTGTGGGGGGGACTTGTCTATATACCGTATGCTGTGTGGGGGGGACTTGTCTATATACCGTATGCTGTGTGGGGTACTTGTCTATATACTGTATGCTGTGTGTGGGGGACTTGTCTATATACCGTATGCTGTGTGTGGGGGACTTGTCTATATACCGTATGCTGTGTGTGGGGGACTTGTCTATATACCGTATGCTGTGTGTGGGGGACTTGTCTATATACCGTATGCTGTGTGTGGGGGACTTGTCTATATACCGTATGCTGTGTGTGGGAGACTTGTCTATATACCGTATGCTGTGTGGGGGGGACTTGTCTATATACCGTATGCTGTGTGTGGGGGACTTGTCTATATACCGTATGCTGTGTGTGGGGGACTTGTCTATATACCGTATGCTGTGTGTGGGGGACTTGCCTATATACCGTATGCTGTGTGTGGGGGACTTGCCTATATACCGTATGCTGTGTGTGGGGGACTTGTCTATATACCGTATGCTGTGTGTGGGGGACTTGTCTATATACCGTATGCTGTGTGTGGGGGACTTGTCTATATACCGTATGCTGTGTGTGGGGGACTTGTCTATATACCGTATGCTGTGTGTGGGGGACTTGTCTATATACCGTATGCTGTGTGTGGGAGACTTGTCTATATACCGTATGCTGTGTGTGGGGGACTTGCCTATATACCGTATGCTGTGTGTGGGGGACTTGTCTATATACCGTATGCTGTGTGTGGGGGACTTGTCTATATACCGTATGCTGTGTGTGGGGGACTTGCCTATATACCGTATGCTGTGTGTGGGGGACTTGCCTATATACCGTATGCTGTGTGTGGGGGACTTGTCTATATACTGTATGCTGTGTGTGGGGGACTTGTCTATATACTGTATGCTGTGTGTGGGGGCCTTGTCTATATACCGTATGCTGTGTGTGGGGGCCTTGTCTATATACCGTATGCTGTGTGTGGGGGACTTGTCTATATACCGTATGCTGTGTGTGGGGGCCTTGTCTATATACCGTATGCTGTGTGGGGGGGACTTGTCTATATACTGTATGCTGTGTGGGGGACTTGTCTATATACTGTATGCTGTGTGTGGGGGACTGGTCTATATACCGTATGCTGTGTATGGGGGACTTGTCTATATACCGTATGCTGTGTGTGGGGGACTTGTCTATATACCGTATGCTGTGTGTGGGGGACTTGTCTATATACCGTATGCTGTGTGTGGGGGACTTGTCTATATGCCGTATGCTGTGTGGGGGACTTGTCTATATACCGTATGCTGTGTATGGGGGACTTGTCTATATACCGTATGCTGTGTATGGGGGACTTGTCTATATACCGTATGCTGTGTGTGGGGGACTTGTCTATATACCGTATGCTGTGTGTGGGACTTGTCTATATACCGTATGCTGTGTGTGGGGGACTTGTCTATATACTGTTTGCTGTGTGTGGGGTACTTGTCTATATACCGTATGCTGTGTGTGGGGGACTTGTCTATATACTGTATGCTGTGTGTGGGGGACTTGTCTATATACTGTATGCTGTGTGGGGGGGACTTGTCTATATACTGTATGCTGTGTGGGGGGGACTTGTCTATATACCGTATGCTGTGTGTGGGGGGCTTGTCTATATACTGTATGGTGTGTGTGGGGGACTTGTCTATATACTGTATGGTGTCTGTGGGGGACTTGTCTATATACTGTATGCTGTGTGGGGGGGACTTGTCTATATACCGTATGCTGTGTGGGGGGGACTTGTCTATATACGGTATGCTGTGTGTGGGGGACTTGTCTTTATACCGTATTCTGTGTGTGGGGTTCTTGTCTATATACCGTATGCTGTGTGTGTGGGGGACTTGTCTATATACCGTATGCTGTGTGTGGGGGACTTGTCTATATACCGTATGCTGTGTGTGGGGGACTTGTCTATATACCGTATGCTGTGTGTGGGGGACTTGTCTATATACCGTATGCTGTGTGTGGGGGACTTGTCTATATACTGTATGCTGTGTGTGGGGTACTTGTCTATATACTGTATGCTGTGTGTGGGGGACTTGTCTATATACTGTATGCTGTGTGTGGGGGACTTTTCTATATACTGTATGCTGTGTAGGGGACTTGTCTATATACTGTATGCTGTGTGTGGGGGACTTGTCTATATACTGTATGCTGTGTGTGGGGTACTTGTCTGTATACTGTATGCTGTGTGTGGGGGACTTGTCTATATACTGTATGCTGTGTGTGGGGGACTTGTCTATATACTGTATGCTGTGTGTGGGGGACTTGTCTATATGCCGTATACTGTGTGTGGGGGACTTGTCTATATACTGTATGCTGTGTGTGGGGGACTTGTCTATATATTGTATGCTGTGTGTGGGGGACTTGTCTATATACTGTATGCTGTGTGTAGGGGACTTGTCTATATACCGTATGCTGTGTAGGGGACTTGTCTATATACCGTATGCTGTGTGTGGGGGACTTGTCTTTATACCGTATGCTGTGTGTAAGGGACTTGTCTATATACTGTATGCTGTGTGTGGGGGACTTGTCTATATACCGTATGCTGTGTGTGGGGGACTTGTCTATATACCGTATGCTGTGTGTGGGGGACTTGTCTATATACCGTATGCTGTGTGTGGGGGACTTGTCTATATACCGTATGCTGTGTGTGGGGGACTTGTCTATATACCGAATGCTGTGTGTGTGTGGGACTTGTCTATATACCGTATACTGTGTGTGGGGGACTTGTCTATATACTGTATGCTGTGTAGAGGACTTGTCTATATACCGTATGCTGTGTGGGGGGGACTTTTCTATATACCGTATACTGTGTGTGGGGGACTTGTCTATATACTGTATGCTGTGTAGGGGACTTGTCTATATACCGTATGCTGTGTAGGGGACTTGTCTATATACCGTATGCTGTGTGTAGGTGACTTGTCTATATACCGTATGCTGTGTGGGGGACTTGTCTATATACCGTATGCTGTGTGGGGGACTTGTCTATATACTGTATGCTGTGTGTGGGGGACTTGTCTATATACCGTATACTGTGTGTGGGGGACTTGTCTATATACTGTATGCTGTGTAGGGGACTTGTCTATATACCGTATGCTGTGTATTGGACTTGTCTATATACCGTATGCTGTGTGTGGGGAACTTGTCTATATACTGTATGCTGTGTGTGGGGGACTTGTCTATATACCGTATGCTGTGTGGTTCGGACTTGTCTATATACCGTATGCTGTGTGGGGGGGACTTGTCTATATACCGTATGCTGTGTGTGGGGGACTTGTCTATATACCGTATGCTGTGTGGGGGACTTGTCTATATACTGTATGCTGTGTGTGGGGGACTTGTCTATATACTGTATGCTGTGTGTAGGGTACTTGTCTATATACTGTATGCTGTGTGGTGGGGGACTTGTCTATATACTGTATGCTGTGTGGTGGGGGACTTGTCTATATACCGTATGCTGTGTGTGGGGGACTTGTCTATATACCGTATGCTGTGTGGTGGGGGACTTGTCTATATACCGTATGCTGTGTGTAGGGGACTTGTCTATATACCGTATGCTGTGTGGGGGACTTGTCTATATACTGTATGCTGTGTGTGGGGGACTTGTCTATATACTGTATGCTGTGTGTAGGGTACTTGTCTATATACTGTATGCTGTGTGTGGGGTACTTGTCTATATACCGTATACTGTGTGTGGGGGACTTGTCTATATACTGTATGCTGTGTAGGGGACTTGTCTATATACCGTATGCTGTGTAGGGGACTTGTCTATATACCGTATGCTGTGTGTAGGGGACTTGTCTATATACCGTATGCTGTGTGGGGGACTTGTCTATATACTGTATGCTGTGTGTGGGGGACTTGTCTATATACTGTATGCTGTGTGTGGGGGACTTGTCTATATACCGTATGCTGTGTGTGGGGGACTTGTCTATATACCGTATGCTGTGTGTGGGGGACTTGTCTATATACTGTATGCTGTGTGTGGGGGACTTGTCTATATACTGTATGCTGTGTGTGGGGGACTTGTCTATATACCGTATGCTGTGTGGGGGACTTGTCTATATACCGTATGCTGTGTGGGGGGGGACTTGTCTATATACCGTATGCTGTGTGGGGGACTTCTCTATATACTGTATGCTGTGTGGGGGGGACTTGTCTATATACCGTATGCTGTGTGTGGGGGACTTGTCTATATACCGTATGCTGTGTGTGGGGGACTTGTCTATATACTGTTTGCTGTGTGGGGGGGACTTGTCTATATACTGTATGCTGTGTGGGGGGGACTTGTCTATATACCGTATGCTGTGTGGGGGGGACTTGTCTATATACCGTATGCTGTGTGGGGTACTTGTCTATATACTGTATGCTGTGTGTGGGGGACTTGTCTATATACCGTATGCTGTGTGTGGGGGACTTGTCTATATACCGTATGCTGTGTGTGGGGGACTTGTCTATATACCGTATGCTGTGTGTGGGGGACTTGTCTATATACCGTATGCTGTGTGTGGGGGACTTGTCTATATACCGTATGCTGTGTGTGGGAGACTTGTCTATATACCGTATGCTGTGTGGGGGGGACTTGGCTATATACCGTATGCTGTGTGTGGGGGACTTGTCTATATACCGTATGCTGTGTGTGGGGGACTTGTCTATATACCGTATGCTGTGTGTGGGGGACTTGCCTATATACCGTATGCTGTGTGTGGGGGACTTGCCTATATACCGTATGCTGTGTGTGGGGGACTTGTCTATATACCGTATGCTGTGTGTGGGGGACTTGTCTATATACCGTATGCTGTGTGTGGGGGACTTGTCTATATACCGTATGCTGTGTGTGGGGGACTTGTCTATATACCGTATGCTGTGTGTGGGGGACTTGTCTATATACCGTATGCTGTGTGTGGGGGACTTGTCTATATACCGTATGCTGTGTGGGGGACTTGTCTATATACTGTATGCTGTGTGTGGGGGACTTGTCTATATACTGTATGCTGTGTGTAGGGTACTTGTCTATATACTGTATGCTGTGTGGTGGGGGACTTGTCTATATACTGTATGCTGTGTGGTGGGGGACTTGTCTATATACCGTATGCTGTGTGTGGGGGACTTGTCTATATACCGTATGCTGTGTGGTGGGGGACTTGTCTATATACCGTATGCTGTGTGTAGGGGACTTGTCTATATACCGTATGCTGTGTGGGGGACTTGTCTATATACTGTATGCTGTGTGTGGGGGACTTGTCTATATACTGTATGCTGTGTGTAGGGTACTTGTCTATATACTGTATGCTGTGTGGTGGGGGACTTGTCTATATACTGTATGGTGTGTGTGGGGGACTTGTCTATATACCGTATGCTGTGTGTGGGGGACTTGTCTATATACTGTATGCTGTGTGTGGGGTACTTGTCTATATACCGTATACTGTGTGTGGGGGACTTGTCTATATACTGTATGCTGTGTAGGGGACTTGTCTATATACCGTATGCTGTGTAGGGGACTTGTCTATATACCGTATGCTGTGTGTAGGGGACTTGTCTATATACCGTATGCTGTGTGGGGGACTTGTCTATATACTGTATGCTGTGTGTGGGGGACTTGTCTATATACTGTATGCTGTGTGTGGGGGACTTGTCTATATACCGTATGCTGTGTGTGGGGGACTTGTCTATATACCGTATGCTGTGTGTGGGGGACTTGTCTATATACTGTATGCTGTGTGTGGGGGACTTGTCTATATACTGTATGCTGTGTGTGGGGGACTTGTCTATATACCGTATGCTGTGTGGGGGACTTGTCTATATACCGTATGCTGTGTGGGGGGGGACTTGTCTATATACCGTATGCTGTGTGGGGGACTTCTCTATATACTGTATGCTGTGTGGGGGGGACTTGTCTATATACCGTATGCTGTGTGTGGGGGACTTGTCTATATACCGTATGCTGTGTGTGGGGGACTTGTCTATATACTGTTTGCTGTGTGGGGGGGACTTGTCTATATACTGTATGCTGTGTGGGGGGGACTTGTCTATATACCGTATGCTGTGTGGGGGGGACTTGTCTATATACCGTATGCTGTGTGGGGTACTTGTCTATATACTGTATGCTGTGTGTGGGGGACTTGTCTATATACCGTATGCTGTGTGTGGGGGACTTGTCTATATACCGTATGCTGTGTGTGGGGGACTTGTCTATATACCGTATGCTGTGTGTGGGGGACTTGTCTATATACCGTATGCTGTGTGTGGGGGACTTGTCTATATACCGTATGCTGTGTGTGGGAGACTTGTCTATATACCGTATGCTGTGTGGGGGGGACTTGTCTATATACCGTATGCTGTGTGTGGGGGACTTGTCTATATACCGTATGCTGTGTGTGGGGGACTTGTCTATATACCGTATGCTGTGTGTGGGGGACTTGTCTATATACTGTATGCTGTGTGTGGGGGACTTGTCTATATACTGTATGCTGTGTGTGGGGGCCTTGTCTATATACCGTATGCTGTGTGTGGGGGCCTTGTCTATATACCGTATGCTGTGTGTGGGGGACTTGTCTATATACCGTATGCTGTGTGTGGGGGCCTTGTCTATATACCGTATGCTGTGTGGGGGGGACTTGTCTATATACTGTATGCTGTGTGGGGGACTTGTCTATATACTGTATGCTGTGTGTGGGGGACTGGTCTATATACCGTATGCTGTGTATGGGGGACTTGTCTATATACCGTATGCTGTGTGTGGGGGACTTGTCTATATACCGTATGCTGTGTGTGGGGGACTTGTCTATATACCGTATGCTGTGTGTGGGGGACTTGTCTATATGCCGTATGCTGTGTGGGGGACTTGTCTATATACCGTATGCTGTGTATGGGGGACTTGTCTATATACCGTATGCTGTGTATGGGGGACTTGTCTATATACCGTATGCTGTGTGTGGGGGACTTGTCTATATACCGTATGCTGTGTGTGGGACTTGTCTATATACCGTATGCTGTGTGTGGGGGACTTGTCTATATACTGTATGCTGTGTGTGGGGGACTTGTCTATATACCGTATGCTGTGTGTGGGGGACTTGTCTATATACTGTATGCTGTGTGTGGGACTTGTCTATATACCGTATGCTGTGTGTGGGGGACTTGTCTATATACTGTATGCTGTGTGTGGGGGACTTGTCTATATACTGTATACTGTGTGTGGGGGACTTGTCTATATACTGTATGCTGTGTGGGGGTCTTGTCTATATACCGTTTGCTGTGTGTGGGGGACTTGTCTATATACTGTATGCTGTGTGTGGGGGACTTGTCTATATACCGTATGCTGTGTGGTTCGGACTTGTCTATATACCGTATGCTGTGTGGGGGGGACTTGTCTATATACCGTATGCTGTGTGTGGGGGACTTGTCTATATACCGTATGCTGTGTGTGGGGGACTTGTCTATATACTGTATGCTGTGTGTGGGGGACTTGTCTATATACTGTATGCTGTGTGTGGGGGACTTGTCTATATACTGTATGCTGTGTGTGGGGGACTTGTCTATATACCGTATGCTGTGTGTGGGGGACTTGTCTATATACTGTATGCTGTGTGTAGGGTACTTGTCTATATACTGTATGCTGTGTGGTGGGGGACTTGTCTATATACTGTATGGTGTGTGTGGGGGACTTGTCTATATACCGTATGCTGTGTGTGGGGGACTTGTCTATATACCGTATGCTGTGTGTGGGGGACTTGTCTATATACTGTATGCTGTGTGGTGGGGGACTTGTCTATATACTGTATGCTGTGTGGTGGGGGACTTGTCTATATACCGTATGCTGTGTGTGGGGGACTTGTCTATATACCGTATGCTGTGTGGTGGGGGACTTGTCTATATACCGTATGCTGTGTGTAGGGGACTTGTCTATATACCGTATGATGTGTGGGGGACTTGTCTATATACTGTTTGCTGTGTGTGGGGGACTTGTCTATATACTGTATGCTGTGTGTAGGGTACTTGTCTATATACTGTATGCTGTGTGGTGGGGGACTTGTCTATATACTGTATGGTGTGTGTGGGGGACTTGTCTATATACCGTATGCTGTGTGTGGGGGACTTGTCTATATACTGTATGCTGTGTGTGGGGGACTTGTCTATATACCGTATACTGTGTGTGGGGGACTTGTCTATATACTGTATGCTGTGTAGGGGACTTGTCTATATACCGTATGCTGTGTAGGGGACTTGTCTATATACCGTATGCTGTGTGTAGGGGACTTGTCTATATACCGTATGCTGTGTGGGGGACTTGTCTATATACTGTATGCTGTGTGTGGGGGACTTGTCTATATACTGTATGCTGTGTGTGGGGGACTTGTCTATATACTGTATGCTGTGTGTGGGGGACTTGTCTATATACCGTATGCTGTGTGTGGGGGACTTGTCTATATACCGTATGCTGTGTGTGGGGGACTTGTCTATATACTGTATGCTGTGTGTGGGGGACTTGTCTATATACTGTATGCTGTGTGTGGGGGACTTGTCTATATACCGTATGCTGTGTGGGGGACTTGTCTATATACCGTATGCTGTGTGGGGGGGGACTTGTCTATATACCGTATGCTGTGTGGGGGACTTCTCTATATACTGTATGCTGTGTGGGGGGGACTTGTCTATATACCGTATGCTGTGTGGGGGGGACTTGTCTATATACCGTATGCTGTGTGTGGGGGACTTGTCTATATACCGTATGCTGTGTGTGGGGGACTTGTCTATATACTGTTTGCTGTGTGGGGGGGACTTGTCTATATACTGTATGCTGTGTGGGGGGGACTTGTCTATATACCGTATGCTGTGTGGGGGGGACTTGTCTATATACCGTATGCTGTGTGGGGTACTTGTCTATATACTGTATGCTGTGTGTGGGGGACTTGTCTATATACCGTATGCTGTGTGTGGGGGACTTGTCTATATACCGTATGCTGTGTGTGGGGGACTTGTCTATATACCGTATGCTGTGTGTGGGGGACTTGTCTATATACCGTATGCTGTGTGTGGGGGACTTGTCTATATACCGTATGCTGTGTGTGGGAGACTTGTCTATATACCGTATGCTGTGTGGGGGGGACTTGTCTATATACCGTATGCTGTGTGGGGGGGACTTGTCTATATACCGTATGCTGTGTGTGGGGGACTTGTCTATATACCGTATGCTGTGTGTGGGGGACTTGTCTATATACCGTATGCTGTGTGTGGGGGACTTGTCTATATACCGTATGCTGTGTGTGGGGGACTTGCCTATATACCGTATGCTGTGTGTGGGGGACTTGTCTATATACCGTATGCTGTGTGTGGGGGCCTTGTCTATATACGGTATGCTGTGTGTGGGGGCCTTGTCTATATACCGTATGCTGTGTGTGGGGGCCTTGTCTATATACCGTATGCTGTGTGTGGGGGACTTGTCTATATACCGTATGCTGTGTGTGGGGGCCTTGTCTATATACTGTATGCTGTGTGGGGGGGACTTGTCTATATACTGTATGCTGTGTGGGGGACTTGTCTATATACTGTATGCTGTGTGTGGGGGACTGGTCTATATACCGTATGCTGTGTGTGGGGGACTTGTCTATATACCGTATGCTGTGTGTGGGGGACTTGTCTATATACCGTATGCTGTGTGTGGGGGACTTGTCTATATACCGTATGCTGTGTGTGGGGGACTTGTCTATATACCGTATGCTGTGTGGGGGACTTGTCTATATACCGTATGCTGTGTATGGGGGACTTGTCTATATACCGTATGCTGTGTATGGGGGACTTGTCTATATACCGTATGCTGTGTGTGGGGGACTTTTCTATATACCGTATGCTGTGTGTGGGACTTGTCTATATACCGTATGCTGTGTGTGGGGGACTTGTCTATATACTGTATGCTGTGTGGGGGTCTTGTCTATATACCGTTTGCTGTGTGTGGGGGACTTGTCTATATACCGTATGCTGTGTGTGGGGGACTTGTCTATATACCGTATGCTGTGTGTGGGGGACTTGTCTATATACCGTATGCTGTGTGTGGGTGACTTCTCTATATACTGTATGCTATGTGGGGGGGACTTGTCTATATACCGTATGCTGTGTGTGGGGGGGACTTGTCTATATACCTTATGCTGTGTATGGGGGACTTGTCTATATACCGTATGCTGTGTGTGGGGGTCTTGTCTATATACTGTATGCTGTGTGTGGGGGACTTGTCTATATACCGTATGCTGTGTGTGGGGGACTTGTCTATATACCGCATGCTGTGTGTGGGGGACTTGTCTATATACTGTATGCTGTGTGTGGGTGACTTGTCTATATACTGTATGCTGTGTGTGGGGGACTTGTCTATATACCGTATGCTGTGTGTGGGGGACTTGTCTATATACCGTATGCTGTGTGTGGGGAACTTGTCTATATACCGTATGCTGTGTGTGGGGGACTTGTCTATATACCGTATGCTGTGTGTGGGGGACTTGTCTATATACCGTTTGCTGTGTGTGGGGGACTTGTCTATATACCGTATACTGTGTGTGGGGGACTTGTCTATATACTGTATGCTGTGTAGGGGACTTGTCTATATACTGTATGCTGTGTGGGGGGGACTTGTCTATATACTGTATGCTGTGTGGGGGGGACTTGTCTATATACCGTATGCTGTGTGTGGGGGGCTTGTCTATATACCGTATGCTGTGTGTGGGGGACTTGTCTATATACCGTATGCTGTGTGTGGGGGACTTGTCTATATACTGTATGCTGTGTGTGGGGTACTTGTCTATATACTGTATGCTGTGTGTGGGGGACTTGTCTATATACTGTATGCTGTGTGTGGGGGACTTTTCTATATACTGTATGCTGTGTAGGGGACTTGTCTATATACTGTATGCTGTGTGTGGGGGACTTGTCTATATACTGTATGCTGTGTGTGGGGTACTTGTCTGTATACTGTATGCTGTGTGTGGGGGACTTGTCTATATACTGTATGCTGTGTGTGGGGGACTTGTCTATATACTGTATGCTGTGTGTGGGGGACTTGTCTATATGCCGTATACTGTGTGTGGGGGACTTGTCTATATACTGTATGCTGTGTGTGGGGGACTTGTCTATATATTGTATGCTGTGTGTGGGGGACTTGTCTATATACTGTATGCTGTGTGTGGGGGGGACTTGTCTATATGCCGTATACTGTGTGTGGGGGACTTGTCTATATACCGTATGCTGTGTGTAGGGGACTTGTCTATATACCGTATGCTGTGTAGGGGACTTGTCTATATACCGTATGCTGTGTGTGGGGGACTTGTCTATATACCGTATGCTGTGTGTGGGGGACTTGTCTATATACCGTATGCTGTGTGTGGGGGACTTGTCTATATACCGTATGCTGTGTGTGTGTGGGACTTGTCTATATACCGTATACTGTGTGTGGGGGACTTGTCTATATACTGTATGCTGTGTAGAGGACTTGTCTATATACCGTATGCTGTGTGGGGGGGACTTGTCTATATACTGTATGCTGTGTAGGGGACTTGTCTATATACCGTATGCTGTGTGTGGGGGACTTGTCAATATACTGTATGCTGTGTGTGGGGGACTTGTCTATATACTGTATGCTGTGTGTGGGGGACTTGTCTATATACTGTATGCTGTGTGTGGGGGACTTGTCTATATACCGTATGCTGTGTGTGGGGGGGACTTGTCTATATACCGTATGCTGTGTGGGAGGGACTTGTCTATATACCGTATGCTGTGTGGGGTACTTGTCTATATACTGTATGCTGTGTGTGGGGGACTTGTCTATATACCGTATGCTGTGTGGGGGAGTTGTCTATATACCGTATGCCGTGTGTGGGGGACTTGTCTATATACCGTATGCTGTGTGTGGGGGACTTGTCTATATACTGTATGCTGTGTGTGCTGGACTTGTCTATATACCGTATGCTGTGTGTGGGGGACTTGTCTATATACTGTATGCTGTGTGTGGGGGACTTGTCTATATACTGTATGCTGTGTGTGGGGGACTTGTCTATATACCGTATGCTGTGTGTGGGGGTCTTGTCTATATACCGTATGCTGTGTGTGGGGGACTTGTCTATATACCGTATGCTGTGTATGGGGGACTTGTCTATATACCGTATGCTGTGTGTGGGGGACTTGTCTATATACCGTATGCTGTGTGTGGGGGACTTGTCTATATACCGTATGCTGTGTGTGCTGGACTTGTCTATATACCGTATGCTGTGTATGGGGGACTTGTTTATATACCGCATGCTGTGTGGGGGACTTGTCTATATACCGTATGCTGTGTGTGGTGGGGACATGTCTATATACCGTATGCTGTGTGAGGGACTTGTCTATATACCGTATGCTGTGTGGGGTACTTGTCTATATACCGTATGCTGTGTGTGGGGGACTTGTCTATATACTGTATTCTGTGTGTGGGGGACTTGTCTATATACCGTATGCTGTGTGTGGGGGACTTGTCTATATACCGTATGCTGTGTGTGGGGGACTTGTCTATATACCGTATGCTGTGTGTGCTGGACTTGTCTATATACCGTATGCTGTGTATGGGGGACTTGTTTATATACCGCATGCTGTGTGGGGGACTTGTCTATATACCGTATGCTGTGTGTGGGGGGGATTTGTCTATATACTGTATGCTGTGTGTAGGGGACTTGTCTATATACCGTATGCTGTGTGTGGGGGGGACTTGTCTATATACTGTATGCTGTGTGTGGGGGACTTGTCTATATACCGTATGCTGTGTTGGGGGGAGTTGTCTATATACTATATGCTGTGTGTGGGGTACTTGTCTATATACCGTATGCTGTGTGGGGGGGACTTGTCTATATACCGTATGCTGTGTGTGGGGGACTTGTCTATATACCGTATGCTGTGTGGGGTACTTGTCTATATACCGTATGCTGTGTATGGGGGACTTGTCTATATACTGTATGCTGTGTGGGGGACTTGTCTATATACTGTATGCTGTGTGTGGGGGACTTGTCTATATACCGTATGCTGTGTGTGGGGGACTTGTCTATATACTGTATGCTGTGTGTGGGGGACTTGTCTATATACCGTATGCTGTGTGGGGGGGACTTGTCTATATACCGTATGCTGTGTGTGGGGGACTTGTCTATATACTGTATGCTGTGTGTGGGGGACTTGTCTATATACCGTATGCTGTGTGTGGGGGCTTGTCTATATACTGTATGTTGTGTGTGGGGGTCTTGTCTATATACTGTATGCTGTGTGTGGGGGACTTGTCTATATACTGTATGCTGTGTGGGGGGGACTTGTCTATATACTGTATGTTGTGTGGGGGGGACTTGTCTATATACCGTATGCTGTGTGTGGGGGACTTGTCTATATACCGTATGTTGTGTGTGGGGGACTTGTCTATATACTGTATGCTGTATGTGGGGGTCTTGTCTATATACTGTATGCTGTGTGTGTGTGTGTGGGGGACTTGTCTGTATACCGTATGCTGTGTGTGGGACTTGTCTATATACCGTATGCTGTGTGTGGGGGTCTTGTCTATATACCGTATGCTGTGTGGTGGGGGAGGGGGTGCTGGACTTGGTTCTCTTTGCTATATGTGGGGGAGGGAGCCCTGGATAAATATGCTATACATGGAGGAGGGGATCTTGGCTATATACTTTGTGTAGGGGAGCGGGGACCTGGCTATATACTTTGTGTGGGGGAGCGGGGACCTTGGCTATATACTTTGTGTGGGGGAGCGGGGACCTGGCTATATACTTTGTGTGGGGGAGCGGGGACCTGGCTATATACTTTGTGTGGGGGAGCGGAGACCTGGATAAATATGCTATACATGGAGGAGGGGACCTTGGCTATATACTTTGTGTGGGGGAGCGGGGACCTTGTCTATATACTTTGTGTAGGGGAGCGGGGACCTTGTCTATATACTTTGTGTAGGGGAGCGGGGACCTGGCTATATACTTTGTGTGGGGGAGCGGGGACCTGGCTATATACTTTGTGTGGGGGAGCGGGGACCTGGCTATATACTTTGTGTAGGGGAGCGGGGACCTTGTCTATATACTTTGTGTAGGGGAGCGGGGACCTTGTCTATATACTTTGTGTAGGGGAGCGGGGACCTTGGCTATATACTTTGTGTAGGGGAGCGGGGACCTTGTCTATATACTTTGTGTAGGGGAGCGGGGACCTTGTCTATATACTGTGTGTGGGGGAGCGGGGACCTGGCTATATACTTTGTGTGGGGGAGCGGGGACCTGGCTATATACTTTGTGTGGGGGAGCGGGGACCTTGCTATATACTGTGTGTGGGGGAGCGGGGACCTGGCTATATACTTTGTGTAGGGGAGCGGGGACCTGGCTATATACTGTGTGTGGGGGAGCGGGGACCTGGCTATATACTGTGTGTGGGGGAGCGGGGATCTTGGCTATATACTGTGTGTGGGGGAGCGGGGACCTGGCTATATACTTTGTGTGGGGGAGCGGGGGCCTGGCTATATACTGTGTGTGGGGGAGCGGGGACCTGGCTATATACTTTGTGTTGGGGAGCGGGGACCTTGGCTATATACTTTGTGTGGGGGAGCGGGGACCTGGCTATATACTGTGTGTAGGGGAGCGGGGACCTTGGCTATATACTGTGTGTGGGGGAGCGGGGACCTGGCTATATACTTTGTGTGGGGGAGCGGGGACCTGGCTATATACTTTGTGTGGGGGAGCGGGGACCTTGGCTATATACTGTGTGTGGGGGAGCGGGGACCTGGCTATATACTTTGTGTGGGGGAGCGGGGACCTGGCTATATACTTTGTGTGGGGGAGCGGGGATCTTGGCTATATACTTTGTGTGGGGGAGCGGGGACCTGGCTATATACTGTGTGTGGAGGAGCGGGGACCTTGGCTATATACTTTGTGTGGGGGAGCGGGGACCTGGCTATATACTTTGTGTGGGGGAGCGGGGATCTTGGCTATATACTGTGTGTGGGGGAGCGGGGACCTGGCTATATACTGTGTGTGGGGGAGCGGGGACCTTGGCTATATACTGTGTGTGGGGGAGCGGGGACCTGGCTATATACTTTGTGTGGGGGAGCGGGGACCTGGCTATATAGTGTGTGTGGGGGTGCGGGGACCTGGCTATATACTGTGTGTGGGGGAGCGGGGACCTGGCTATATACTTTGTGTGGGGGAGCGGGGGCCTGGCTATATGTGGTAGGTGTGGGGCAGTTGATGTTACGGGGGCAGCTTTATTGTGAATGTATATGTAGTGGGTACAATGTGGAGGACTCTTTATAGATCACAGACATCATATGTGCTGATCAGGAGCCTTTCTGTGAATGCTATGTGTCAGGTCAGAGCTGCACTATTGCTAGATGATCTTGTGGGGTGAACGTCTCATTCAGACGTCTGTTTTTTTACATCCATGTTATTGACAGACATAATACGCACCTTTATCATCTATGGGGCAGCTCACATATCCATATATATATATTTTTTTATTTGCATATAGTAACAAACATTGATACAATTCAGATCGATCCCTTTGATGAAAATCAGTTTTGTTTTTTTTGCTTTTTTTTTAATGTACCAGAAAACTACAGATGTCTGAATGAGGCCTGAAGATCTGTTCAAATGTGGCAGATTGTTCCTGGAGGATTTCCATAGAAAATCAGAGCAAATTAGCAAAAATCCACAAGAAAATCCACAACAGCAAATTTGCACTCCATGATTTTGGTGCAGATCTTTCTGGTAATTCACTGTGGAAAACAGCAGCGTGTAAAATAAAAAGAAATAAACTTGCTGGGAGTTGTAGTCCCTCACCACATACTGCAGTGTTATCATGACGCAGTGATGGTTTAGTTACATGACCGGTGCCTGCGCTGTCACTTGCTGGGAGTTGTAGTCCCTCACCACATACTGCAGTGCTATTATGACGCAGTGATGGTTTAGTTACATGACCGGTGCCTGCGCTGTCACTTGCTGGGAATTGTAGTCCCTCAGCACATACTGCAATTCTATTATGGCGCATTGATGGTTTAGTTACATGATCGGTGCCTGCGCTGTCACTTGCTGGTAGTTGTAGTCCCTCAGCACATACTGCAGTGCTATTATGATGCAGTGATGGTTTAGTTACATGATCGGTGCCTGTGCTGTCACTTGCTGGGAGTTGTAGTCCCTCACCACATACTGCAGTGCTATTATGACGCAGTGATGGTTTAGTTACATGACCGGTGCCTGCGCTGTCACTTGCTGGGAATTGTAGTCCCTCAGCACATACTGCAATGCTATTATGGCGCATTGATGGTTTAGTTACATGATCGGTGCCTGCGCTGTCACTTGCTGGTAGTTGTAGTCCCTCAGCACATACTGCAGTGCTATTATGATGCAGTGATGGTTTAGTTACATGATCGGAGCCTGCGCTGTGACTTGCTGGGAGTTGTAGTCCCTCACCACATACTGCAGTGCTATTATGACGCAGTGATGGTTTAGTTACATGATCGGTGCCTGCGCTGTCACTTGCTGGGAATTGTAGTCCCTCAGCACATACTGCAATGCTATTATGGCGCATTGATGGTTTAGTTACATGATCGGTGCCTGCGCTGTCACTTGCTGGTAGTTGTAGTCCCTCAGCACATACTGCAGTGCTATTATGATGCAGTGATGGTTTAGTTACATGAACGGAGCCTGCGCTGTCACTTGCTGGGAGTTGTAGTCCCTCACCACATACTGCAGTGCTATTATGATGCAGTGATGGTTTAGTTACATGATCGGTGCCTGCGCTGTCACTTGCTGGGAGTTGTAGTCCCTCACCACATACTGCAGTGCTATTATGACGCAGTGATGGTTTAGTTACATGATCGGTGCCTGCGCTGTCACTTGCTGGGAGTTGTAGTCCCTCACCACACACTGCAATGCTATTATGATGCAGTGATGATTTAGTTACATGATCGGTGCCTGTGCTGTCACTTGCTGGGAGTTGTAGTCCCTCACCACATACTGCAGTGCTATTATGATGCAGTGATGGTTTAGTTACATGATCGGTGCCTGCGCTGTCACTTGCTGAGAGTTGTAGTCCCTCACCACATACTGCAGTGCTATTATGATGCAGTGATGGTTTAGTTACATGATCGGTGCCTGTGCTGTCACTTGCTGGGAGTTGTAGTCCCTCACCACATACTGCAGTGCTATTATGACGCAGTGATGGTTTAGTTACATGATCGGTGCCTGCGCTGTCACTTGCTGGGAGTAGTAGTCCCTCACCACATACCGCTGTGCTATTATGACTCAGTGATGGTGAATTGTGTATCTAATCCTATCCTGTGTGATACTGTCTGCTGAGCCGTGTATCTAATCCCGCCCTGTGCGATACTGTCTGCTGAGCTGTATCTCTAATCCTCTTCTGTGTGATACTATCTGCTGAGCCGTGTATCTAATCCCGCCCTGTGCGATACTGTCTGCTGAGCTGTATCTCTAATCCTCTCCTGTGTGATACTGTCTGCTGAGCTGTGTATCCAATCCTGTCCTGTGCGATACTGTCTGCTGAGCTGTGCATCTAATCCTATCCTGTGTGATACTGTCTGCTGAGCAGTGTATCTAATCATCTCCTGTGTGATACTGTCTACTGAGCTGTGTATCTAATCCTCTCCTGTGTGATACTGTCTGCTGAGCTGTGTATCTAATCCTACCCTGTGTGATACTGTCTGCTGAGCTGTATCTCTAATCCTACCCTGTGTGATACTGTCTGCTGAGCCGTGTATCTAATCCTCTCCTGTGTGATACTGTCTGCTGAGCAGTGTATCTAATCCTATCCTGTGTGATACTATCTGCTGAGCCATGTATCTAATCCTCTCCTGTGTGATACTGTCTGCTGAGCTGTGTATCTAATACTCTCCTGTGTGATACTGTCTGCTGAGCAGTGTATCTAATCTTATCCTGTGTGATACTGTCTGATGAACTGTGTATCTAATCCCCTCCTGTATGATACTGTCTGCTGAGCTGTGTATCTAATCCCCTCCTGTGTGATGCTGTCTGCTGAGCCGTGTATCTAATCCTACCCTGTGTGATACTGTCTGCTGAGCTGTATCTCTAATACTACCCTGTGTGATACTGTCTGCTGAGCCGTGTATCTAATCCTCTCCTGTGTGATACTGTCTACTGAGCTGTGTATCTAATCCTCTCCTGTGTGATACTGTCTGCTGAGCTGTATCTCTAATCCTACCCTGTGTGATACTGTCTGCTGAGCCGTGTATCTAATCCTCTCCTGTGTGATACCGTCTGCTGAGCAGTGTATCTAATCCTCTCCTGTGGGATACTGTCTGCTGAGGTGTGTATCTAATCCTCTCCTGTGTAATACTGTCTGCTGAGCCGTGTATCTAATCCTCTCCGGTGTAATACTGTTAGTTGAGCTGTGTATCTAATCCTCTCCTGTGTGATACTGTGTGCTGAGCTGTGTATCTAATCCTCTCCTGTGTAATACTGTGTGTTGAGCTGTGTATCTAATACTCTCCTGTGTGATACTGTCTGCTGAGCTGTGTATCTAATACTCTCCTGTGTGATACTGTCTGCTGAGCAGTGTATCTAATCCTCTCCTGTGTGATACTGTCTGCTGAGCTGTGTATCTAATCCTCTCCTGTGTGATTCTGTCTGCTGAGTCATGTATCTAATCCTATGCTGTGTGATACCGTCTGCTGAGCTGTGTATCTAATCCTATGCTGTGTATCTAATCCTCTCCTGTGTATCTAATCCTCTCCTGTGTGATACTGTCTGCTGAGCTGTGTATCTAATCCTCTCCTGTGTGATACTGTCTGCTGAGCTATGCATCTAATCCACTCCTGTGTGATACTATCTGCTGAGCTGTGTATCTAATCCCCTCCTGTGTGATACTGTCTGCTGAGCCGTGTATCTAACCCTATGCTGTGTGATACTGTCTGCTGAGCCATGTATCTAATCCCCTCCTGTGTGATACTGTCTGCTGAGCAGTGTCTCTAATCCCCTGCTGTGTGATACTGTCCGCTGAGCCGTGTATCTAACCCTATGCTGTGTGATACTGTCTGCTGAGCTATGTATCTAATCCTATGCTGTGTATCTAATCCTCTCCTGTGTGATAATGTCTGCTGAGCCATGTATCTAATCCTCTCCTGTGTGATACTGTCTGCGGAGCTGTGTATCTAATCCTATCCTGTGTGATACTGTCTGCTGAGCTGTGTATCTAATCCTATCCAGTGTAATACCATCTGCTGAGCAGTGTATCTAATCCTATCCTGTGTGATACTGTCTGCTGAGCTGTGTATCTAATCCTCTCCTGTGTGATACTGTCTGCTGAGCCGTGTATCTAATCCTCTCCTGTGTGATACTGTCTGCTGAGCTGTGTATCTAATCCTCTCCTGTGTGATTCTGTCTGCTGAGTCATGTATCTAATCCTATGCTGTGTGATACCGTCTGCTGAGCTGTGTATCTAATCCTATGCTGTGTATCTAATCCTCTCCTGTGTATCTAATCCTCTCCTGTGTGATACTGTCTGCTGAGCTGTGTATCTAATCCTCTCCTGTGTGATACTGTCTGCTGAGCTATGCATCTAATCCACTCCTGTGTGATACTATCTGCTGAGCTGTGTATCTAATCCCCTCCTGTGTGATACTGTCTGCTGAGCCGTGTATCTAACCCTATGCTGTGTGATACTGTCTGCTGAGCCATGTATCTAATCCCCTCCTGTGTGATACTGTCTGCTGAGCAGTGTCTCTAATCCCCTGCTGTGTGATACTGTCCGCTGAGCCGTGTATCTAACCCTATGCTGTGTGATACTGTCTGCTGAGCTATGTATCTAATCCTATGCTGTGTATCTAATCCTCTCCTGTGTGATAATGTCTGCTGAGCCATGTATCTAATCCTCTCCTGTGTGATACTGTCTGCGGAGCCGTGTATCTAATCCTATCCTGTGTGATACTGTCTGCTGAGCTGTGTATCTAATCCTATCCAGTGTAATACCATCTGCTGAGCAGTGTATCTAATCCTATCCTGTGTGATACTGTCTGCTGAGCTGTGTATCTAATCCTCTCCTGTGTGATACTGTCTGCTGAGCCGTGTATCTAATCCTCTCCTGTGTGATACTGGTGTGCTGAGCTGTATCTCTAATCCTACCCTGTGTGATACCATCTGCTGAGCTGTATCTCTAATCCTGTCCTGTGTGATACCGTCTGCTGAGCTATGCATCTAATCCTGTCCTGTGTGATACCGTCTGCTGAGCTATGTATCTAATCCTTTCCTGTGTGATACTGTCTGCTGAGCTGTATCTCTAATCCTACCCTGTGTGATACTGTCTGCGGAGCCATGTATCTAATCCTCTCCTGTGCGATACTGTCTGCTGAGCTGTGTATCTAATCCTCTCCTGTGTGATACTGTCTGCTGAGCTGTATCTCTAATCCTACCCTGTGTGATACTGTCTGCTGAGCAGTGTATCTAATCCTCTCCTGTGCGATACTGTCTGCTGAGCTGTGTATCTAATCCTCTCCTGTGTGATACTGTCTGCTGAGCAGTGTATCTAATCTTATACTGTGTGATACTGTCTCCTGAGCTGTGTATCTAATCTCCTCCTGTGTGATACTGTCTGCTGAGCTGTGTATCTAATCCTCTCCTGTGTGATACTGTCTGCTGAGCTGTGTATCTAATCCTATTGTCGTCACTGAATTTTGGGTCTTCTATCCTTTGGATTACGAGCTCGGAGAGAATGAAGACACAGGACAGGATGTTTGTGTCTAAACATACTCTAAAAACTTTATTACAAAACACAGGGCTAATATACACCCTAAAAGGCAGGAAACGGATTTGCCATATATGGTTCGATTATACAGTTTAGCTGAACAAGTGAAAAAAAGCTAGTTTCTGTATGCTTTAAAATATTTAATTAGACTTATCTAGTTAGCAAGGTCATTTCATCTTTCTGCAAGAACACATTATTGCTACAAGAAGAAACATCTGGCCAGGGAGTATACTTTATCTTCTCCCAAGGACACGCTATTGATACAAGAAGGAACATTCATAGCTGTTGTTTTCACCTAAAATAACTGTCAGACTTATATAGCATAGATGGGGCCTTTAAACTTGAGGGACTCCATCTTCTGCTATAACATTCCATCCTTTTGTTCCTTCATTTATCAATACAAATTTCTATGTTTTCTTTTAGTACAACGCTGAATACACATTAAAAAAAGCTTAAAAACCAAATAAACCGCAAGACACATTAGCAAAACCTGTAAAATCACTTGTACTATACCAGCCAACCACCCACCAATACCTTTAAACCAATTTGTGGGATTTAGAAAGGAAAATCTCTGTGTGGAATTATTGGCCCAAGTATCTGAACAGTTCACCCAAAAGTTTATCTCTTCCAATGAGACCGGGACAGCGAGAAAGGGTATGCTAGTGGACGTCACAGGGGCATGTGTACATATCCAACAATTAGCAATGGTCTGGTTTTGCTCCTTTAGTCCATCGATTAGAGCAAGATGGTGTCTAATGAATCTATTGTCATCTCCATCCATGGTGCCTAACGTAGTCCATGCACCTGTGGTTGTAAGTATGCAGGTAAGTATAAATGTCATCATTCTTTGTCCGCTGGTTCTCCTAGTATCTTTTTGCAATGGGACGCGTGGATCCAGGTCTCTTTTCCCTCTAGCTTAACGGCTGTACTTGTGGTCAGCAGAACTTGAAAGGGTCCGTCAAACCGTGGATCTAGGCTTTTCCTCACGTGTCTTTTTATAACCACCCAGTCTCCAGGTTGCAGCATATGGCTGCTAGAGTCTTGATCTGGATCTGGAAGAGAACTGAAGACATTATCATGTACTTGCTTAATCTTTTTGTGTAAAGCCCTCACATAGGAACTTAGCACATGGTTGTTCATTTCTAATGCTTGCGGATAGAAACACCCTAGGCTGGGTACGTTGCCAAACAATATCTCATATGGAGAGAGTCCAGTCTTTCTATTAGGCGTGTATCTTACTGAAAACAGAGCAAGTGGTAAACAGTCCGGCCATGGTTTTCCTGTCTCAGCCATGGCTTTCTGAATTTTTAATTTCAATGTCCCATTCAGTCTTTCCACTTTACCACTACTTTGTGGGTGATATGGGGTGTGGAATGCTTGTTGAATTCCTAGAGCTGACATGACTTCATTCATTATTTCACCCGTGAAGTGTGTACCTCTGTCACTCTCAATTACCCCTGGTACCCCATACCTGCAGACCACCTCCGCAAGCAGTTTCTTTGCGGTTGCCGCAGCCGTGGCTTTGGCAATCGGGAAAGCCTCTGGCCATCCTGAGAACAAATCAATACAGACCAACACATATTCCCATGATCCTGACTTTGGCAGCTGAATATAATCAATTTGCAGTCTCTGGAATGGATAGAGGGGCCGGGGGGTGTGTTTGGGTGGTGTTTTAACTACTCTACCCTGATTATGTGTAGCACATATCATGCACCCTTGTACCAGGTTTTCAATACAGGTGGAGAATCCTGGTGCCACCCAATGTTTCTGCATCACACCCGTTTTAGATTGGTGTGTCGGCCCATGTAGTATCTGGGCAGCTGCTGGGTACAGTGCCCTTGGAAGGCATCGTCGTATCCCTTTCCCCCATACCCCATTTGCTTCATTCAGGCATGCACCTTCCTTTAACCACTTATCAACCTCCTCCTTTTGAGCCTGAGCCTGCATTTGGGATAAGATGTCCTCCGACACAAAGGGGTTTTTAGGGGCACTTAACTGACGTACTGTTGACCCTTGTTGCGGCTTACAGGCTGCTGTTTTTGCCGCTGCATCTGCCATCGCATTTCCTCTGCTTACCTGGTCGGTGCGTCTGGTATGTGCTCTTACCTTTATGACAGCTACTTGTTTAGGTAGTTGTAGCGCATCAATTAACTGCTGGACCGCATCAGCATTCTTAATGGGGTGTCCTGCTGCCGTCAGGAAACCTCTTGACTTCCATATTGGACCAAAATCATGCGATATACCGAATGCGTACCTAGAATCTGTGTAAATGTTAACAATACTGGTCTGTGCCACTTGAGACTGGGTCTGTGCCACTTGATTGGCGACAGGCGAATGTAGTGCCAATATTCAAAAAGGGAGCGAAAAGTGACGCCGGAAACTATCGGCCGGTGAGTCTGACGTCTGTTGTGGGCAAAATTTTTGAAAGCTTCATTAAAGAGGCAATTACGGAGCATCTTGATGCTAATAATCTTTTAATCCCGAACCAACATGGATTCATGAGGAATTGCTCCTGCCAAACAAACCTGATTGACTTCTACGAGGAGGTTAGCTCTCGAGTAGATCAGGGGGAACCAGTGGATGTCGTGTATCTCGACTTCTCAAAAGCGTTCGATAGCGTGCCACATAATAGGTTGGTATACAAAATGAGAATGATGGGGCTGGGGGAAAATGTCTGCAAGTGGGTAGCTAACTGGCTAAAGGATAGAAGGCAGAGGGTGGTTATAAATGGAATATACTCAGATTGGGTAAGCGTCACTAGTGGGGTACCACAGGGGTCTGTACTAGGCCCAATGTTATTTAATATCTTTATTAACGACATAGTCAACGGGATAAATAGTAAAATATCAATATTTGCAGATGACACAAAGTTATGTAAAACAATTAATACAAAAGAGGACAGTGCAGACCTACAGAGGGATTTGGATAAGCTGGGTAGGTGGAGCATTAAATGGCAAATGAGGTTTAACGAGGAGAAATGTAAGGTCATACATATGGGAAGGAAAAATGGAAGTCACCAGTACTCACTGAATGGGAAATCATTGGGGAATTCAGAGATGGAGAAGGACTTGGGCATCTTGATTGAAAGCAAACTAAATTGGAGTGCCCAAAGTCAGGCGGCTGCTGTAAGGGCAAACAGGGTAATGGGATGTATCAGAAGAGGTATAGCTGCAAAGGATGAGAACATTGTTTTTCCACTGTACAAAGCACTGGTCAGACCACACTTGGAATACTGTGCTCAGTTATGGGCCCCAATATATAGAAAGGATATAAATGAGCTTGAAAAGGTACAAAGGAGGGCAACAAAATTAATAAAGGGAATGGAGGGACTGCAATACCCAGAGAGGTTGGCAAAACTAGGACTATTCAGCCTGGAAAAGAGAAGGTTGAGGGGGGACATAATAAATGTGTACAAATATGTTAGGGGACAGTATAGAGATCTTGCCCGGGATTTGTTCAAAAGGAGGGATATTACGGTAACAAGAGGGCACTCACTAAGACTGGAAGAGAAAAGGTTTCAGCACCAGCATAGGAAGGGGTTCTTTACGGTAAGAGCAGTGAGAATATGGAATTCACTGAGTGAGGAGACGGTAATGTCGGATTCACTACACCAGTTCAAGTGGGGACTGGATGCATTTCTAGATACCAGGCAGATTTCAGCATATACTTAAAAATAGAATAAAATAGTAGGTTGATACAGGGATTTATTCTGACTGCTGGTTTCAGAGTCGGGAGGGAATTTTTCCTCAGGTGAAGATTGGCCAAATCATTTGGGGTTTTTGCCCTCCTCTGGATCAACTTTAGCAATTACAGAACTAACAGGTTGAACTTGATGGACACAAGTCTTTATTCGGCTTTACAAACTATGTTACTATGTTACTATGTGCTGCTGAGAGGTGAGCGGGTTGCACTTGATTCAATACAGTGTAGACATCATGAGGTGTTAGAACGGTGAGCGGGTGGTCAAGAACAATGTCTGCGGATTTATGGAGTAATAGTCCAACAGCATGCAGAGCACGTACGCAGGATGGTGCACCTCTGGCTACCGCATCCAATCTGCCACTAAAGTAGGCAACAGGTCTCTGATTATCACCGTGTGTTTGAGTAAAAACTCCTGCTGCATGTCCAGCTTGTTCATGAAGGTACAGAGTAAATGGGAGCTCATAATTAGGGGTACCCAAAGCTGGAGCGGCCAAAATACGGTTCTTGAGAGAATAAAAACAGTCTATTGCCTCTGATGTTAGTACAAAAGGTGTTGGAGTAAGACAGTCATAGAGGGGCTGCATTAAAACAGAGACGGCATGAATCCACTGTCTGCAATAGGAAACAAGTCCAAGAAAAGTTCTGAGGGCTGCAACATTAATGGGGACGGTGAATGCCTGTACTGCTTGTTTACGTGCATTTGTTAAATGACGAGCTCCTGGTGTAATGCAATGTCCCAAAAAGCTGACTGAAGATTTACAAATCTGAAGCTTATCTTTCGATGCCTTGCAGCCAGCGTGATAGAGAAACAACATAAGCGATATAGTTGCACTATGACATTGTTTCCTGGAGGGGGCACAAATGAGCAGGTCATCGACATATTGCAAAACAACGATATGTGGTTCAGACCATCCCTCCAGTATTTCCTGCAGACTTGCAGTGTACATTGTGGGTGAATTCTGGGCACCCTGTGGCAACACTGTCCATGTATATTGACTGCCCTGGAATGTGAAAGCAAACAAGTACTGGCAGTCAGGATGTAATGGTACACTGAAAAATGCATTTGCCAAATCAACCACTGAAAAGCAAAGAGAGTTAGAAGGTATCTGTGACAGAAGAGTATGCGGGTTGGGCACAACTGGTGTTAGAAGTTCTGTGGCTTTGTTAACCAACCGGAGGTCATGGACCATTCTATATGCGGCTGGTTGTCCTGGCACGCTCTTTTTCTTTACTGGGAACAGGGGAGTGTTGCAAGGGGACTGGGTTTTTTACTAGGACTCCCCTCTGTAGTAATTTTTGGACCTGCTGGACTATGGCATTCTCCTGAGCCGAGCTAAGGGGATACTGCCTCAGTTGAGGCAAGATGGCTCCTGGTTTTAATTTCACCATTACTGGTTGAACTCTTAACCTACCAACATCTGTTTTGTCTGAGGCCCAAAAATCATGTGGTACAGCATGCTCCAATATCGGGGGAAACTCATTTGTCTCTTCTATGCTGGCAATATCTAGTGACATAATTTTGCAAAGGGTACTTGGTTTTAAACCTGGGGTCATGGTGACAGTGCCATCGGGATGATACTCAATATGTGCTTGTAATTGGGACAACACATCATTTCCCAAAAGGTTACATTGGCCTTGGGGCGATACCATGAGCTGGCTATGTACAGTAGCTCCTTGAATTTGCAGGGGAATTCTTTTAGTGACAGGAAGCAGGACAGACGGGGAATTGAAGGGGGTGGCAATGACAAGATGTGAAAAATCAGTGTCAGTATATGGCCAATCACCTTGCGTAATTACTGAATTGTCGGCCCCCGTATCTACTTGGAAATCGATTTCATGTCCCCCCTGGTAGGTTCACCTGCACTATACAACTGGGAGTTGGGGGTAAGGAGATGAGGGGGTTCATGTGCAAGCTACCCTCATCCTATAGGGGCGTTGTTTGGTCGGCTGGAGGACCCGTACTCTGAGCATTTGGATACGGGTTGGTCCTACAGTTCTTTCTAAAATGTCCTGGCTTTTTACATCCGTAACACAGTTTCTGTCCTCCTCCTTCAGTCCGTCCTCTGCCTCTGTTGTTTCTGGGGGTCGTCTCTACTATATGTATTCTGGCAGCTCTTTTTGCCTGCGCTATGTCATGCTGTGCCCCCTGAGCGATTCTAGCTAAATCTTCTGCCTTCACTGATCTCCAGTCCGGTCTACTTGCTTTTACCTTCTCTGCAATCTCTTTCTTTAGTCCATTCATGAAAGCACTTGCTAATACCCTCTCACTAGTCTTATTCCCGGGGTTGAACCCCATTTCTGACCAGGTTTTCTTTAGTGCATAGAAATAATCCTTAGGATCTTCCTCCTTTCCCTGCACTCTATCTTCTAGTGTAACTTGCTTTTCTGCTTGCCTGTCTTGACATGCTTTTACCAACGCTGCTGCGAATAGGACTCCAGCTGCTGCATCATTAGATTCTGCATCTACGGGTCCGGTCCTATTGGCATACTGTTTTTTTGTCTCATCTATCAACCTATCATAGCGGGCTTCATCTGCCAATTTTCCCTTAATTACCCCCTGCAGATCTATTCTAGTGGCATGGTACGTATCCTGTATGGTGGTGATCATTCTAGCGAAACCCATAGGGGACTGGGATGGGTCTGGCAGCTGGGAGATCAGTGCCAACTGCTCTGAAGGACTCCATGGTCTATACATTAACATTGTACGAGCTTCCTGACCTGGAACCACTGCATCCCCCCCTGCTGTTGCTGCTGCTGCTGCTCCCAGTGCTCCTGGCATAACTACCGTCCTCATTGGGAATAGACTAGTTGGGTGGGGTCTCGGTCCTCCACATGCCACACAGATGTCTACTGTCAAGGGGTTCTGCTGTCCACATCTGGGGCAAACCCAACATTTAGGTTCTTGAGAATTCTGGTACTGGGGTGGGGGTGACGTCGGGAGCGGACAGGGAGGAAAATCTGTCATTCCAGTTTTTGTCAGTCTGTAACGTCCGTCTCCTAATTCTTCAATCTTTCCTTCAAAATAAGCGCATGCATTCATCCATACATCCACTGTCTTCAACAGACCCTTATCTTTCAACCATCCATGATAGGAGTTAAAGAAGGATTTCCATTTCTCTCCATTCATCTCTCCATTCTCATTCATTCCCGCTTTACACAATATTTTGTCAATTCCAATCAGTGCCTGTTTCCCTTCTCTGCGTACCACTAAGTCTTTGGCTATAATGCCTTCCTTGGCATTTTGGTTCCCCATTTTTTTCGGTTCTCCTCACCTAGAAGAGACTCCTCAGTCACTTAGACAATGGTCACTTAGACAATGGGCCACAAAGGTTTCTGAACCATTCCACTTCTAGCCTCTCTAGGACTTATACGCCAACCAGAAAAACAGACCAAAAACATCAATCCCGGGACACATCCACAACACAATCATCGGATCCATACTTTCATTCTTAAATTCTCTAAAGGATAGAAGGCAGGACTGTCAATTTATCTGAGGGATTCTACTGGTTCAAAGGGACCTGAGCCAGACAACAATCTGTTGAATTACCTGGGGAGCCGACCGCTCGGGGGTGAGGGAGTCTCTTCTATGCAGTGATATAATTAGGTAGAATATAACAGTTATTCTTACCTCAGCGCTGTATATATCACCAACAGAGAGCTTCACTCGTCCCACGTCTTTGACCGGTCGAGCACCCTTGGGTAGATTAACTCAAGGTCCCTGTTCGGGCGCCAGCTGTCGTCACTGAATTTTGGGTCTTCTATCCTTTGGATTACGAGCTCGGAGAGAATGAAGACACAGGACAGGATGTTTGTGTCTAAACATACTCTAAAAACTTTATTACAAAACACAGGGCTAATATACACCCTAAAAGGCAGGAAACGGATTTGCCATATATGGTTCGATTATACAGTTTAGCTGAACAAGCGAAAAAAAGCTAGTTTCTGTATGCTTTAAAATATTTAATTAGACTTATCTAGTTAGCAAGGTCATTTCATCTTTCTGCAAGAACACATTATTGCTACAAGAAGAAACATCTGGCCAGGGAGTATACTTTATCTTCTCCCAATGATACAAGAAGGAACATTCATAGCTGTTGTTTTCACCTAAAATAACTGTCAGACTTATATAGCATAGATGGGGCCTTTAAACTTGAGGGACTCCATCTTCTGCTATAACACTATCCTGTGTGATACTGTCTATTGAGCTGTGTATCTAATCCTATCCTGTGTGATACCATCTGCTGAGCTGTGTATCTAATCCCATCCTGTGTGATACTGTCTGATGAGCTGTGTATCTAATCCTATGCTGTGTGATACTGTCTGCTGAGCTGTGTATCTAATTCTATGCTGTGTGATACTGTCTGCTGAGCCGTGTATCTAATCCTCTCCTATGTGATACTGTCTGATGAACTGTGTATCTAATCCTCTCCTGTGTTCTACTGTCTGCTGAGCTGTGTATCTAATCCTATGCTGTGTGATACTGTCTGCTAAGCTGTGTATCTAATCCTATGCTGTGTGATGCTGTCTGCTGAGCTGTGTATCTAATCCTTTCCTATGTGATACTGTCTGATGAACTGTGTATCTAATCCTCTCCTGTGTGATACTGTCTGCTGAGCTGTGTATCTAATCCACTCCTTTTTGATACTGTCTGCTGAGCTGTGTATCTAATCCTATGCTGTGTGATACTGTCTGCTGAGCTGTGTATCTAATCCTATGCTGTGTGATACTGTCTGCTGAGCCGTGTATCTAATCCTCTCCTATGTGATACTGTCTGATGAACTGTGTATCTAATCCTCTCCTGTGTTCTACTGTCTGCTGAGCTGTGTATCTAATCCTATGCTGTGTGATACTGTCTGCTGAGCTGTGTATCTAATCCTATGCTGTGTGATACTGTCTGCTGAGCTGTGTATCTAATCCTCTCCTGTGTGATAGTGTCTGATGAACTGTGTATCTAATCCTCTCCTGTGTGATACTCTCTGCTGAGCTGTGTATCTAATCCTCTCCTACGAGAGTCCCTATCCACATTCTACAAGTACTCAACAACAGGCCCAGCCGATCTAACCTTCCCGTCGCACCTGAGAAGGAAGATTAATTTCAATCATCAAATTTCTTTCTATGTTTTATGTTTTTATCATATTAGCCTGGTGCATTTTTAAAGAAATTTGTACACTAATCCTGGTGATACATATCACCCTTTTAAAACTTTTTTTTTTTCCCACCCCCATATATTTTATATTTTATATCTTAATAAAAGCTTCAAGCAAATTAAGTTATCCACCTCTGGTTTTCTTTCTCCAAACCCACTACCATTAGCGCGAATTTACACAATTATCTTAACCCTAGAACAAAAGATCCTCTAAAGCTAGACATCATGCTGCGATCCAAAGAAATTCAGGACCAAATGAGAAACAAAGTAATTGAGATCTATCAGTCTGGAAAAAGGTCTAAAGCCATTTCTAAAGATTTGGGACTCCAGCGAACCACAGTGGGAGTCATTATCCACAATAGGCGAAAATATGGAACAATGGTGAACTTTCCTAGGCGTGGCCGGCTGATCAAAATTACCCCAAGAGCGCAGCAACGACTCATCCAAGAGGTCAGAAAAGACCCCACAACAACATCCAGAGAACTGCAGGTCTCACTTGCCTCAGTTAAGGACAGTGTTCATGACTCCACCATAAGAAAGAGACTGGGCAAAAATGACACGCATAGCAGAGTTCCAAGACAAAAACCACTGCTGAGCAATAAGAACAAAGGCTCATCTCAGTTTTGGCAGAAAACATCTTGATGATCGCCAAGACTTTTGGGAGAATACTCTGTAGACTGACAAGACAAAAGTTGAACTTTTTGGAAGGTGTATGTCCCATTACATCTGGCGTAGAAGTAACACTGCATTTCAAAAAAGGAACATCATACCAACAGTAAAATATGGTGGCGGTAGCGTGATGGTCTGGGACTGTTATGCTGCTTCAGGACCTGGAAGACTTGCTGTGGTAAATGGAACCATGAATTCTGCTGGTTAACCAAAAAATCCTGAAAGAGAATGTCCGGCCATCTGTTCATGACCTCAAGCTGAAGTGCACTTGAGTTATGCAGCAGGACAATGATCCAAAACACACTATTAAGTCCACCTCTGAATGGCTTAAGGAAAACAAAATTAAGACTTTGCAGTGGCTTAGTCAAAGTCCTGACCTTAAGAAAGCGGTTCATGCTCGGAAACCCTCCAATGTGGCTAAATTACAACAATTTTGCAAAGATGAGTGGGCAAAAATTCCTCCAGAGTGTTGTAAAAGACTCATTGCCAATTATCCCAAACACTTGATTGTAGTTGTTGTTGCTGAGGGTGTTTCAAACAGTTATTAGGTTTAGAGGGCAATCACTTTTTCACACAGGGCCCTGTAGGTTTGGATTTCTTTTTCCCTTAATAATTAGGGTCTTCATTTAAAAACTGCATTTTGTGGTTACTTGTGTTATCTTTGTCTAATATTAAAATTTGTTTTGAGATCTGAAATATTTAAGTGTGACAAACATGCAAAAGAATGAGAAATCAGGAAGGGGCAAACAACTTTTCACACATACACATATACATATATATATATATTCATCCCACAATGTCACATTCATGGTAGAAGAGAGGGATTGGTAAGATGGGACAACCATTACAAACCAGCCACCTGATCAGACGTTATTGAACACCTTTCCAGAAGCTTTAATCAATCTTATCTACTGTTATTTTCTGAAGAGAGGAAACAAATGTCCAAAAAATATAAAAATTAAAGTTAAGAAAAAAAAAAAATAATAATAATAGTCTCACCTCCACTATGAGCATTTTTTGCTCTTCTAATAATCCAAGCTTTCCTAATTGTTCTTCTATTTGCTCCTGCGTCCTCATATTCCTCTCCAGCACAAATGATGCATGCTGGGGCTGTAAGAGCTGTAATAGAAGCCTAGAAGAACCATCAGAGGTCAGGCCCATCTGGTTACAGAAAGAACACAGATACACGCTGTATAAGACAATGGGATGGAAACAAGATTTTAAAAGGAGTTATCTAACACTTTTATACTCCACTGGATAGGTCATTAATATAAGATAGGTGGGGGTCCAACCATCGGCCCCCCGATGATCAGCTGTCATCACCTCTGGCAAGATGCAGGCAATGTTCAAAGTGGAACAAAACCGCTCCGTACACTGCGGCCGCTGCCGGGTGCAGACCAGCTATTGAGGAGTACCGGAGGTGATCTGCAGCACCAGGCAGTGGCCACTGGGGTGCGCTCTGCTCACAAGTTACATCCGGCCGTTGCCAGAGCTATAAACAGCTTATTGGTGGGGAGCCAAGAGTCGGACCTACAACGATCTGATATAGACCACCTATTTTATGCATAAATCATCTGCATTAAAGTATTAGAGAACGTCTTTAAGAGCCCTGCATTTTCAGAGCCAAACTTCAGTCAACATCTAATAACCAATTCCAAGGTCTTTCTTAGGACTCGTTCACACGAATGTATTTTCAGTAGGAAAGTTGTCTGTGGAACAAATGGACGGCACTCAGACCAATGGGATTCAATGGGAAAGTGCAGAGGAGTCATTTTTCTTTTTTGTCACTGATCGAATCTGTGTGTGAGCAAAAAATAAAGAAAGAAAATGGCAGCATGTCCTCGTTTCATCCGTCAGACAAGATTCACACATTCAAGTCTATGGGTACAGAAAAAAATCTGCTTTATACAGATACATTGCAATCCTGTAGCCCTGGAAACTGTAAATGGTTAAAAAGCCAGATTAGATCTGGACTGCACATGGACGACAAGTGAGAAAAGAATTCTCCCACTTTTCTGGATGAAACTCTGAATGATATTTTATCTGCTTGTGTGAACAGGCCCTTAGAGGTCTCGACAAGACGGAGGAGCTGATCCAGAGTGTCCAGGTAAAGCTAGCAGTCCAGGTAATGGCGGATACGGGGGCAACCATCCACATCGTGCTCCATGCCCTTCTAATCTGACCTCCGTGACAGTGATGCTCAGTGTAAAGCCTGAGCTCAGGAGATGTGGGCTCGGACCCTGTTCAGACACACTGGAACTGATCAATCTCCATTCAACATTATGAACGTAAACCTGGAGCACTGGCCCCACTCAAATATATTGTATTATGGTCAAATCATTCCCTTTAGGAGCTGAGTGCTGTGTAATAGAGGAGGATAAGGCCCCCCGTATACAGCAATCTATTCTCTGATAGGCGAGAGGGAAGAGACGTCATCTCCTCCTTTCTGATAATGTCCCCTGTATCCTGCTGACAGTGATTGTGCCATCCCAGCAGGTGACACTAGAGCCGCTCCCCGCTCTTAGGCTATGTGCCCATGTAAAACCGTCTGCCATGCAAAGCAATGTGAATTGGGATGTGCTGTGCACATGATGCGCTAATTAGCACGCCGAATCCGCATTGCGTTGCAGAACGCAGCATGACCATTTCTACCGCGATTACGCGGCCATTGAAAAGCAGCAAACCCGCAGGTATATGTGGATTTACTGCGTTTCAATTAAATTCAATGGCCGAGAATTTGCAGCGTAATTGGGGTGCGTGTGGCACCCAGGATGAAGAAGAGACTACAACTCCTCTTCATCCCGGCTACCAAGCGGTGAAAAAAAGAAATAAATAAGTTAAAAATAAAAAAAACCTGTATACTCCCCTCTCCGGTCTGCTCCCGGCGGCGTCCTCTCTCCTCGGCGTCCAGCGGTGTACTGGCAGGACCTGCGGTGACGTCATCTAGTCAGCTGATGGTCACGCGACCGCTGACGTCAGAGGTCAGGTGATGGTCGCGTGACCATCAGCTGACTAGATGACGTCACCGCAGGTCCTGCCAGTATACCGCGGGACGCTGAAGAGAGAGAACGCCGCCGGGAGGAGACTGGAGAGGTGAGTATACAGGGTTTATTTATTTTTAACTTTTTAATTCTTTTTTTTACTATAGATGCAGCATTTAAAGCATCTAAGTTGGTCACACAATATAAATCCATGCCGGTTGCATGGATTTATATTGTGTGACCAACTTGTCAAGCACTTTCCAGGTGATGCTCAAAATCACTTGGAAAAGTGCTTGAAAAAACGCTGAAAAAATGCTGAAAAAACACTTCTCTCTGGCAGAAAAAATGCATGTAAATCTGCTACGTGGGCACATAGCCTTAGCGTGTATGTGCTGTACTTATCATTCAGGACTGTGCAAAGACCTGCCTGTGACCAAAAGAACAACAAGGCTGTGTGCACACGCTGCAGATTTGGTGCGTTTTTCAATGGAACAGGCTGCCACGAGAGGTGGTGAATTCTCCTTCAATGGAAGTCTTCAAACAGAGGCTGGACAGACATTTGTCTGAGATGGTTTAGTGAATCCTGCATTGAGCAGGGGTTGGACACTAGGACCCTGGAGGTTCCTCCAATTCTAATGTTCTAGGATTCTATGTATAAACACCAGCTGCAATCTTCCATGGAGAAGTAACTGTGGTTTCAGGAGAACTTGCAGCAGAAGGTCTGTGCCTTCCGCTAGCTCCTCCCCCTTCCACTAGCTCCTCCCCCTTCCTTCTGTAAAGAGTATTAATAGCACTAACTGTCATCTATCTCACTAATAGGAAAGTTTGTCTTCACTGAATACAGATTTTACAGATGTTACCGCGAATTGAGACTGAAAGATCAATCCAGCAGGAAAAAGAAGACTTCTCTGATAAGATTATAAAATTACTTATTATCATGTGTAATATTAATTTACAAAACAAAAATTAAAATAACGGTTATTCTTTAACTAATAAAGCACTTAGGACACGGATTCATTAAGACTGGCCATATTCAAGCTGCTCTTGATGAGGGAGCGTGCTGGAGTCAGACGGTCCAGATTCATTAAGTGGCGCATGAATTATGCGCTTTTGACAAGTGGTGTGTGCACCTTGCCACAAATCTTACTCCAGTCACGGACTGGAGTAAGATTTCTGGTGTAAGGGAAGCCACAGTTCGCTATGAATTAGACAAGCTGTGGTGCCACACTTCCATCCTGCCCCAACTCTGCCCATTTTGGTGAAGCTGGGCAAAACTGACATGAAAACACCAAACGTCACAACATTTTTGATCAACTCAATAATGTACGAGGTGTATGAAGCGGAGCCGCGCGTGTACGAGGTGTGTGGAGTGGAGCTGCGCGTGTACGAGGTGTGTGGAGCGGAGCTGCGCGTGTACGAGGTGTGCGGAGCGGAGCCGCGCGTGTACTAGGTGTACGGAGCGGAGCCGCGCGTGTACGAGGTGTATGGAGCGGAGCCGCTCGTGTACTAGATGTGCGGAGCGGAGCCGCGGGTGTACGAGGTGTACAGAGCAGAGCCGCGCATGTATGAGGTATGCGGAGCGGAGTCGAGCGTGTACGAGGTGTGCGGAACCACGCGTATATGAGGTGTGCGGAGCAGAGCCACACGTGTACGAGGTGTGCGGAGCGGAGCCGCGCGTGTACGAGGTGTGCAGAGCAGAGCAGCGCATGTACGACGTGTAAGGAGCGGAGACGCGCGTTTACGAGGTGTGCAAAGCAGCGCATGTACGACGTGTAAGGAGCGGAGACACGCGTGTACGAGGTGTGCAGAGCAGAGCCGTGAATGTACGAGGTGTACGGAGCGAAGCCGCACGTGTCCGAGGTGTGCGGAGCGGAGTGGAGCTGCACGTGTACAATGTGTACGGAGCGAGGCCGCGCAAGTACGAGGTGTACGGAGCGAAACTGCGCAAGTACGAGGTGTACGGCGCGGAGCCGCGTGTGTACGACGTGTACGGAGCAGAGCCGCGCGTGCACGAGGTGTGCGGAGTGGAGCCGCACGTGTACAATGTGTACGGAGCGAGGCCGCGCAAGTACGAGGTGTACGGAGCGAAACTGCGCAAGTACGAGGTGTACGGAGCGGAGCCGCGTGTGTACGACGTGTACGGAGCAGAGCCGCGCGTGCACGAGGTGTGTGGAGAGGGGCCGCACGTGTACGAGTTTTACGGAATGGAGACGCGCATGTACGAGTTGTACGGAGCGGAGCCGAGCGTGTATGATGTGTGCGAAACGGAGCCGCGCGTGTACGAGGTGTATGGAGCAGAGCGGCGCATTTACGAGTGTGCGGAGCGGATCCGCGCTTGTACAAGGTATACTGAGCGGAGCTGTGCGTGTACGAGGTGTGCAGAGCGGAGGCGCGCGTGTATGAGGTGTATAGAGCGGAACTGTGCGTGTACGAGTTGTGCGGAGCGGAGCCGCGCGTGTACAAAGTGTACAGAGAAAAGCCGCGCGTGTACGAGCTGTACAGAGCGGGCCAAACGTGTACGAGGTGTACGGAGCAGAGCAGCGCGTGTACAAGTGTGCGGAGCGGAGCCGCGCGTGTAAGAGTGTGCGGAGCCGAGCATGTATGAGGTGTGCAGAGCGGAGCCGCGCGTGTACTAGGTGTGTGGAGCGGAGACACGCGTGTACAAGGTGTGCAGAGTGGAGCTGCGCGTGTACGAGGTGTGCGGAGCGGAGCCGCGCGTGTACGAGGTGTATGGAGCGGAGACACGCGTGTACAAGGTGTGCAGAGCAGAGCCGTACGTGTACGAGGTGTGTGGAGCAGAGCCGCGCGTGTACGAGGTGTGTGGAGCAGAGCCGCGCGTGTAAGAGGTGTGCGGAGCGGAGCCGTGCGTGTACAAGGTGTGCGGAGCAGAGCCGCACATGTACGAGTGTGCGGAGGGGAGCCAATGGTATACAAAGTGTGCGGAGTGGAGCGGATCCACACGTGTACAAAGTGTACGGAGCGGAGCCGCGCGTGTATGAGCTGTACAGAGCGGAGCCGTGCATGTACGAGGTGTGCAGAGCGGAGCTGCACGTGTACAAAGTGTATGGAGCGGAACCATGCGTGTACAAGGTGTACGGAGCAGAGCCAATCGTGTATGAGTTGTACGGAGCGGAGCCGCATGTGTACGAGGTGTGTGGAGCGGATCCGCGCGTGTACAAAGTGTACAGAGAAAAGCCGCGCGTGTACGAGCTGTACGGAGCGGGCCGCACGTGTACGAGGTGTACGGAGCAGAGCAGCGCATGTACGAGTGTGCGGAGCGGATCCACGCGTGTACAGGGTGTACGGAGCGGAGCTTAACGTGTACGAGGTGTGCAGAGCGGAGCCGTGCGTGTACGGGGTATGTGGAGCAGAGCCGCGCAAGTACAAGGTGTGGAGAGGAGACACGCGTGTACGAGGTGTGTGGAGTACAGCCGCGCGTGTACGAAGTGTGCGGAGCGGAGTCGCGCGTGTACGAGGTGTGCAGAGCAGAGCCGCTAATGTACGAGTGTGCGGAGCGGAGCCAATCGTGTACGAGGTGTGCGGAGCGGATCCGCGCGTGTACAAAGTGTATGGAGGGAGCCGCGCGTGTATGAGCTGTACGGAGCGGAGCCGTGCATGTACGAGTTGTGCAGAGCAGAGCTGCGCGTGTACAAAGTGTATGGAGCGGAGCCGCGCGTGTACGAGGTGTGCGGAGCGGATCCGCGAGTGTACAAAGTGTACGGAGCGGAGCCGCGCGTGGACGAGCTGTACGGAGCGGAGCCGCACGTGTACGAGCTGTACAGAGCGGAGCCGTGCATGTACAAGGTGTGCAGAGCGCAGACATGCGTGTACGAGGTGTGCGGAGCGGACCCACGCGTGTACGAGGTTTGCGGAGCAGAGCCGCAAGTGTACGAGTGTGCGGAGCTTAGCCGCTCGTGTACAAGGTGTACGGAGCAGAGCCGCGCGTGTATGTGGTGTGTGGAGCGGATCCGTGTGTGTACAAGGTGTACGGAGTGGAGCCGCGCGTGTAGGAGCTGTACGGAGCGGAGCCGCGCGTGTTGAGCTGTACGGAGCGGAGCCGCGCGTGTTGAGCTGTACGGAGCGGAGCCGCGCGTGTACGAGCTGTACGGAGCGGAGCCGTGCATGTACGATGTGCAGAACGGAGCTGCGCGTGTACAAAGTGTATGGAGCGGAACCGTGCGTGTACGAGATGTGCGGAGCAGAGCTGCACATGTACGAGTGTGCGGAGTCACGCGTGTACGAGGTGTGCAAAGCGGAGTTGCGCGTGTACAAGGTGTGCGGAGCGGAGCCGCGCATGTACAAGGTGTGCGGAGCGGAGCCGCGAATGTACGAGGTGTGTGGAGCGGAGCCGTGTGTGTATGAGGTGTACACAGCAGAGCAGCGCGTGTACGAGTGTGTGGAGCGGATCCGCGAATGTACGAGCGGAGCTGCGCGTGTACGAAATGTGCAGAGCGGAGCCGCGCATGTACGAGGTGTGTGGAGCGGAGACACGCATGTACGAGGTGTGTGGAGCTGAGCCGCACGTGTACGAGGTGTGCGGAGCGGAGCCGCGCGTGTACGAGTTGTGGAGCACAGCCGTGCGTGTACGAGGTGTGCAGAGTGGAGACAAGCGTGTATGAGGTGTGTGGAGCAGATCCGCACGTGTACAAGGTGTACGGAGCGGAGCCGCGCATGTACGAGCTGTACGGAGCGAGCCACGCGTGTTGAGCTGTACGGAGCGGAGCCGCGCGTGTACGAGCTGTACGGAGCGGAGCCGTGCATGTACGATGTGCAGAACGGAGCTGCGCGTGTACAAAGTGTACGGAGCGGAGCCACGCGTGTACGAGCTGTACGGAGCGGAACCTTGCATGTACGAGGTGTGCGGAGCAGAGCTGCGCTTGTACGAGGTGTGCGGAGCGGAGCCACGCGTGTACGAGGTGTACAGAGCAGAGCAGCGCGTGTACGAGTGTGCGGAGCGGAGTCGCGCGTGTATGAGGTGTACGGAGCAGAGCCACGCGTGTACGCGGTGTACGGAGGGGTATTGCGCGTCTATGAGGTGTACGGAGCAGAGCCGCGCGTGTACGAGGTGTATAGAGCGGAGCCGCGCTTCTACGAGTTGTACGGAGTTGAGCCGCACATGTACAAGGCGTACAGAGCAGCGTCGCGTGTGTACGATGTGTGCGGAGCAGAGCCACCCATGTACGAGGTGTACAGAGCAGCATGTGTACGAGTGTGCAGAGCTGGAGAGGAGCCGCGCGTGTACGAGATGTACGGAGCGAAGCAACGTGTGTACGAGGTGTACGAAGCGGAGCCACATGTGTACTAGGTGTACGGAGCAGAGACGCGCGTGTATGACCTGCACGGAGCGGAGCCGAGCGTGTACGGAGCTGAGTTGCGCGTGTACGAGTGTACAGAGTGGAGCCGAGTGTGTACAAGGTGTACGGAGCGGAGTCGTGCTTGTATGATGTGTGCGGAGCGGAGCCACGCGTGTACGAGGTGTATGGAGCAGAGCTGCGCAATTACGAGTCTGCGGAGCGGAGCCGCGCGTGTACGAGGTGTGCGGAGTGGAGCCACGCGTGTACGAGGTGTACAGAGCAGAGCAGCGCGTGTCCGAGTGTGCGGAGCAGAGTCGGACATGTACGAGGTGTACGGAGCGGAGCCACGCGTGTAGGAGGTGTACGGAGCGGAGCCGCGTGTGTACTAGGTGTACAGAGTGGTGCCGCGCATGTACGATTTGTACGAAGCTGAGCCGCGTGTGTACAAGACGTACGGAGCAGCGTCGTGTGTGTACGATGTGTGCGGAGCAGAGCCGCCCATGTACGAGAGGTGCAGAGCGGAGCCGCGCGTGTACGAGATGTGCAGAGCGGAGCCGCGCGTGTACGAAGTGTACAGAGCAGAGCAGCGCGTGTACGAGTGTGTGGAGCTGGAGCGGAACCTCGCGTGTACGAGATGTATGGAGCGGAGACACGCGTGTATGAGGTGTGCGGAGTGGATCCACGAGTGTACAAGGAGTATGGAGCGGAGCAGCGAGTGTATGAGCTGTACGAAGCAGAGCCGTGCGTGTACGAGGTGTGCAGAGCGGAGGCGCGCGTGTATGAGGTGTATGGAGCGGAGCTGTGCGTGTACGAGGTGTGCGGAGCCGCACATGTACGAGTGTGTGGAGGCCAGCGTGTATGAGGTGTGCAGAGCGGAGCCGCGCGTGTACGAGTGTGCGGAGTGGAGCTGCGCGTCTACGAGGTGTACGGAGCGGAGCCGCGCGTGTACTAGGTGTGCGGAGCAGAGCCCCGCGTGTATGAGGTGTATGGAGCGGAGCCGCTCGTGTACTAGGTGTGCGGAGCGGAGCCGCGGGTGTACGAGGTGTACAGAGCAGAGCCGCGCATGTATGAGGTATGCGGAGCGGAGTCGAGCGTGTACGAGGTGTGCGGAACCACGCATATACGAGGTGTGCGGAGCAGAGCCACACGTGTACGAGGTGTGCGGAACGGAGGCGCGCGTGTACGAGGTGTGCAGAGCAGAGCAGCGCATGTACGACGTGTAAGGAGCGGAGACGCGCGTGTACGAGGTGTGCGGAGCAGAGTCGTGCGTTTACGAGGTGTACGGAGCGGAGCCGCACGTGTCCGAGGTGTGCGGAGCGGAGTGGAGCCGCACGTGTACAATGTGTACGGAGCGAGGCCGCGCAAGTACGAGGTGTACGGAGCGAAACTGCGCAAGTACGAGGTGTACGGCGCGGAGCCGCGTGTGTACGACGTGTACGGAGCAGAGCCGCGCGTGCACGAGGTGTGCGGAGAGGGGCCGCGCGTGTACGAGTTTTACAGAATGGAGACGCGCATGTACGATTTGTACGGAGCGGAGCCGAGCGTGTATGATGTGTGCGAAACGGAGCCGCGCGTGTACGAGGTGTATGGAGCAGAGCTGCGCATTTACGAGTGTGCGGATCCGCGCTTGTACAAGGTATACTGAGCGGAGCTGTGCGTGTACGAGGTGTGCAGAGCGGAGGCGCGCGTGTATGAGGTGTATAGAGCGGAACTGTGCGTGTACGAGTTGTGCGGAGCAGAGCCGCGCGTGTACAAAGTGTACAGAGAAAAGCCGGGGGTGTACGAGCTGTACGGAGCGGGCCGAACGTGTACGAGGTGTACGGAGCAGAGCAGCGCGTGTACAAGTGTGCGGAGCAGAGCCGCGCGTGTAAGAGTGTGCGGAGCCGAGCATGTATGAGGTGTGCAGAGCGGAGCCGCGCGTGTACTAGGTGTGTGGAGCGGAGACACGCGTGTACAAGGTGTGCAGAGTGGAGCTGCGCGTGTACGAGGTGTGCGGAGCGGAGCCGCGCGTGTACGAGGTGTATGGAGCGGAGACACGCGTGTACAAGGTGTGTGGAGCAGAGCCGCGCGTGTACGAGGTGTGTGGAGCAGAGCCGCGCGTGTAAGAGGTGTGCGGAGCGGAGCCGCGCGTGTACAAGGTGTGCGGAGCAGAGCCGCACATGTACGAGTGTGCGGAGGGGAGCCAATGGTGTACAAAGTGTGCGAAGTGGAGCGGATCCACACGTGTACAAAGTGTACGGAGCGGAGCCGCGCGTGTATGAGCTGTACAGAGCGGAGCCGTGCATGTACGAGGTGTGCAGAGCGGAGCTGCACGTGTACAAAGTGTATGGAGCGGAACCATGCGTGTACAAAGTGTACGGAGCAGAGCCAATCGTGTATGAGTTGTATGGAGCGGAGCCGCATGTGTACGAGGTGTGCGGAGCGGATCCGCGCGTGTACAAAGTGTACAGAGAAAAGCCGCGCGTGTACGAGCTGTACGGAGCGGGCCGCACGTGTACGAGGTGTACGGAGCAGAGCAGCGCATGTACGAGTGTGCGGAGCGGATCCATGCGTGTACAGGGTGTACGGAGCGGAGCTTAGCGTGTACGAGGTGTGCAGAGCGGAGCCGTGCGTGTACGGGGTATGTGGAGCAGAGCCGCGCAAGTACAAGGTGGGGAGAGGAGACACGCGTGTACGAGGTGTGTGGAGTACAGCCGCGCGTGTACGAAGTGTGTGGAGCGGAGTCGCGCGTGTACGAGGTGTGCAGAGCAGAGCCGCACATGTACGAGTGTGCGGAGCGGAGCCAATCGTGTACGAGGTGTGCGGAGCGGATCCGCGCGTGTACAAAGTGTATGGAGCGGAACCGCGCGTGTATAAGCTGTACGGAGCGGAGCCGTGCATGTACGAGGTGTGCAGAGCAGAGCTGCGCGTGTACAAAGTGTATGGAGCGGAGCCGCGCGTGTACGAGGTGTGCGGAGCGGATCCGCGCGTGTACAAAGTGTATGGAGCGGAACCGCGCGTGTATGAGCTGTACGGAGCCGAGCCGTGCATGTACGAGGTGTGCAGAGCAGAGCTGCGCGTGTACAAAGTGTATGGAGCGGAGCCGCGCGTGTACGAGGTGTGCGGAGCGGATCCGCGAGTGTACAAAGTGTACGGAGCGGAGCCGCGCGTGTGCGAGCTGTACGGAGCGGAGCCGCGCGTGGACGAGCTGTACGGAGCGGAGCCGCATGTGTACGAGCTGTACAGAGCGGAGCCGTGCATGTACAAGGTGTGCAGAGCGCAGACATGCGTGTACGAGGTGTGCGGAGCGGAAACACGCGTGTACGAGGTTTGCGGAGCAGAGCCGCAAGTGTACGAGTGTGCGGAGCTTAGCCGCTCGTGTACAAGGTGTACGGAGTGGAGCCGCGCGTGTAGGAGCTGTACGGAGCGGAGCCGCGCGTGTTGAGCTGTACGGAGCGGAGCCGCGCGTGTACGAGCTGTACGGAGCGGAGCCGTGCATGTATGATGTGCAGAACGGAGCTGCGCGTGTACAAAGTGTATGGAGCGGAACCGTGCGTGTACGAGATGTGCGGAGCAGAGCTGCGCATGTACGAGTGTGCGGAGTCACGCGTGTACGAGGTGTGCAAAGCGGAGTTGCGCGTGTACAAGGTGTGCGGAGCGGAGCCGCGCATGTACAAGGTGTGCGGAGCGGAGCCGCGAATGTACGAGGTGTGTGGAGCGGAGCCGTGTGTGTATGAGGTGTACACAGCAGAGCAGCGCGTGTACGAGTGTGTGGAGCGGATCCGCGCATGTACGAGTGTGCGCAGCGGAGCTGCGCGTGTACGAAATGTGCAGAGCGGAGCCGCGCATGTACGAGGTGTGTGGAGCGGAGACACGCATGTACGAGGTGTGTGGAGCTGAGCCGCACGTGTACGAGGTGTGCGGAGCGGAGCCGCGCGTGTACGAGTTGTGGAGCGGAGCCGCGCGTGTACGAGTTGTGGAGCACAGCCGTGCGTGTACGAGGTGTGCAGAGTGGAGACAAGCGTGTATGAGGTGTGTGGAGCAGATCCGCACGTGTACAAGGTGTACGGAGCGGAGCCGCGCATGTACGAGCTGTACGGAGCGAGCCACGCGTGTTGAGCTGTACGGAGCGGAGCCGCGCGTGTACGAGCTGTACGGAGCGGAGCCGTGCATGTACGATGTGCAGAACGGAGCTGCGCGTGTACAAAGTGTACGGAGCGGAGCCACGCGTGTACGAGCTGTACGGAGCGGAACCTTGCATGTACGAGGTGTGCGGAGCAGAGCTGCGCTTGTACGAGGTGTGCGGAGCGGAGCCACGCGTGTACGAGGTGTACAGAGCAGAGCCACGCGTGTACGCGGTGTACGGAGGGGTATTGCGCGTCTATGAGGTGTACGGAGCAGAGCCGCGCGTGTACGAGGTGTATAGAGCGGAACCGCGCTTCTACGAGTTGTACGGAGTTGAGCCGCACATGTACAAGGCGTACAGAGCAGCGTCGCGTGTGTACGATGTGTGCGGAGCAGAGCCACCCATGTACGAGGTGTACAGAGCAGAGCAGCATGTGTACGAGTGTGCAGAGCTGGAGAGGAGCCGCGCGTGTACGAGATGTACGGAGCGAAGCAATGCGTGTACGAGGTGTACGGAGCGGAGCCACATGTGTACTAGGTGTACGGAGCAGAGCCGCGCATGTACAAGGTGTGCGGAGCGGAGCCGCATGTGTACGAGGTGTACAGAGCAGAGCAGTGAGTGTACGAGTGTGCGGAGCAGATCCGCGCTTGTACTAGGTGTACGGCGCGGAGCCGCACGTGTACTAGATGTACGGAGCATAGCTGTGCATGTACGAGGTGTACGGAGCAGAGCCGCACGTGTACGAGTGTGCAGAGCGGAGCCGCGCGTGTACGAGGTGTACAGAACAGAGCAGCGTGTGTACGAGTTTGCGGAGCGGATCTGCACGTGTACAAGGTGTACGGAGCGGAGCCGCGCATGTGCAAGCTGTACGGAGCGGAGCCGCACGTGTACGAGCTGTACGGAGCGGAGCCCCGCGTGTATGAGGTGTACGGAGCGGAGCCGCGCATGTGCAAGCTGTACGGAGCGGAGCCGCACGTGTACGAGCTGTACGGAGCGGAGCCCCGCGTGTATGAGGTGTACGGATCAGAGCAGTGCGTGTACGAGGTGTACGGATCAGAGCTGCGCGTGTACGAGTGTGCGGAGCGGAGCAGTGCGTGTACGAGGTGTACGGATCAGAGCTGCGCGTGTACGAGTGTGCGGAGCGGAGCCGCACGTGTATCAGGTGTACGGAGCGGAGCCGCGAGTTTACGAGGTGTACAGAGCGGAGCCACGCATTTACGAGGTTTACAGAGCGGAGCTGCGTGTGTACGAGGTGTGCGGAGCCGCACGTGTACGACATTTAAGGAGTGGAGCCATGCGTGTACGAGCTGTAGGGAGAGGAGCCGTGCGTGTACGAGGTGTGCAGAGCGGAGCTCAGCGTGTATGAGGTTGTGGAGCAGAAACACACGTGTACGAGGTGTGCGGAGCGGAGCCGCGCGTGGACGAGGTGTGCGGAGCGGAGCCGCGCGTGGACGAGGTGTATGAGGTTGTGGAGCAGCGTGTATGAGGTTGTGGAGCAGAAACACACGTGTACGAGGTGTGCGGAGCGGAGCCGCGCGTGGACGAGGTGTGCGGAGCGGAGCCGTGCGTGTGCGAGGTGTACGGAGCGGAGCCACGAGTGTATGAGGTGTACGTAGCGGAGCCGCACGTGTACTACGTGTAAGGAGCATAGTCGCGCGTGTACGAAGTGTGCAGAGCGGAGCCGCGCATGTACGAGGTGTACAGAGCAGATCCGCGCGTGTACGAGCTGCACGGAGCGGAGCCGAGCGTGTACGAGTTGTACGGAGCGGAGTCGCACATGTACGAGTGTTTGAAGCGAAGCTGCGTGTGTAAGAGGTGTACACAGTGGAGCCGAGTGTGTACGAGGTGTACGGAGCTGAGTCGCGCTTGTACGAGTGTGCGAAGCAGAGTCGCGCGTGTACGAACTGTATGGAGCAGAGTCGCGCGTGTACGAGTGTGCGAAACGGAGCTGCGTGTGTACGAGGTGTACAGAGTGGAGCCGAGTGTGTACGAGGTGTACGGAGCTGAGTCGCGCTTGTATGATGTGTGCAGAGCATAGCCGCGCGTGTGCGAGGTGTACAGAGCAGCGCGTGTACGAGTGTGCAGAGCTGGAGCGGAGCCGCACGTGTACGAGATGTACGGAGCGAAGCCACGCGTTTACGAGGTGTACGGAGAGGAGCCACGCGTGTACGAGGTGTACAGAGCGGAGCCGCGCGTGTATGACCTGCACGGAGCGGAGCCGAGCGTGTACGGAGCTGAGTTGCGCGTGTACGAGTGTACAGAGTGGAGCCGAGTGTGTACAAGGTGTACGGAGCGGAGTCGTGCTTGTATGATGTGTGCGGAGCGGAGCCACGCGTGTACGAGGTGTATGGAGCAGAGCTGCGCAATTACGAGTCTGCGGAGCGGAGCCGCGCGTGTACGAGGTGTGCGGAGTGGAGCCACGCGTGTACGAGGTGTACAGAGCAGAGCAGCGCGTGTCCGAGTGTGCGGAGCAGAGTCGGACATGTACGAGGTGTACGGAGCGGAGCCACGCGTGTAGGAGGTGTACGGAGCGGAGCCGCGTGTGTACTAGGTGTACAGAGTGGTGCCGCGCATGTACGATTTGTACGAAGCTGAGCCGCGTGTGTACAAGACGTACGGAGCAGCGTCGTGTGTGTACGATGTGTGCGGAGCAGAGACGCGCGTGTACGAGTATGCGGAGCGGAGCCGCCCATGTACGAGAGGTGCAGAGCGGAGCCGCGCGTGTACGAGATGTGCAGAGCGGAGCCGCGCGTGTACGAAGTGTACAGAGCAGAGCAGCGCGTGTACGAGTGTGTGGAGCTGGAGCGGAACCTCGCGTGTACGAGATGTATGGAGCGGAGACACGCGTGTATGAGGTGTGCGGAGTGGATCCACGAGTGTACAAGGAGTATGGAGCGGAGCAGCGAGTGTATGAGCTGTACGAAGCAGAGCCGTGCGTGTACGAGGTGTGCAGAGCGGAGGCGCGCGTGTATGAGGTGTATGGAGCGGAGCTGTGCGTGTACGAGGTGTGCGGAGCCGCACATGTACGAGTGTGTGGAGGCCAGCGTGTATGAGGTGTGCAGAGCGGAGCCGCGCGTGTACGAGTGTGCGGAGTGGAGCTGCGCGTCTACGAGGTGTACGGAGCGGAGCCGCGCGTGTACTAGGTGTGCGGAGCAGAGCCCCGCGTGTATGAGGTGTATGGAGCGGAGCCGCTCGTGTACTAGGTGTGCGGAGCGGAGCCGCGGGTGTACGAGGTGTACAGAGCAGAGCCGCGCATGTATGAGGTATGCGGAGCGGAGTCGAGCGTGTACGAGGTGTGCGGAACCACGCATATACGAGGTGTGCGGAGCAGAGCCACACGTGTACGAGGTGTGCGGAACGGAGGCGCGCGTGTACGAGGTGTGCAGAGCAGAGCAGCGCATGTACGACGTGTAAGGAGCGGAGACGCGCGTGTACGAGGTGTGCGGAGCAGAGTCGTGCGTTTACGAGGTGTACGGAGCGGAGCCGCACGTGTCCGAGGTGTGCGGAGCGGAGTGGAGCCGCACGTGTACAATGTGTACGGAGCGAGGCCGCGCAAGTACGAGGTGTACGGAGCGAAACTGCGCAAGTACGAGGTGTACGGCGCGGAGCCGCGTGTGTACGACGTGTACGGAGCAGAGCCGCGCGTGCACGAGGTGTGCGGAGAGGGGCCGCGCGTGTACGAGTTTTACAGAATGGAGACGCGCATGTACGATTTGTACGGAGCGGAGCCGAGCGTGTATGATGTGTGCGAAACGGAGCCGCGCGTGTACGAGGTGTATGGAGCAGAGCTGCGCATTTACGAGTGTGCGGATCCGCGCTTGTACAAGGTATACTGAGCGGAGCTGTGCGTGTACGAGGTGTGCAGAGCGGAGGCGCGCGTGTATGAGGTGTATAGAGCGGAACTGTGCGTGTACGAGTTGTGCGGAGCAGAGCCGCGCGTGTACAAAGTGTACAGAGAAAAGCCGGGGGTGTACGAGCTGTACGGAGCGGGCCGAACGTGTACGAGGTGTACGGAGCAGAGCAGCGCGTGTACAAGTGTGCGGAGCAGAGCCGCGCGTGTAAGAGTGTGCGGAGCCGAGCATGTATGAGGTGTGCAGAGCGGAGCCGCGCGTGTACTAGGTGTGTGGAGCGGAGACACGCGTGTACAAGGTGTGCAGAGTGGAGCTGCGCGTGTACGAGGTGTGCGGAGCGGAGCCGCGCGTGTACGAGGTGTATGGAGCGGAGACACGCGTGTACAAGGTGTGTGGAGCAGAGCCGCGCGTGTACGAGGTGTGTGGAGCAGAGCCGCGCGTGTAAGAGGTGTGCGGAGCGGAGCCGCGCGTGTACAAGGTGTGCGGAGCAGAGCCGCACATGTACGAGTGTGCGGAGGGGAGCCAATGGTGTACAAAGTGTGCGAAGTGGAGCGGATCCACACGTGTACAAAGTGTACGGAGCGGAGCCGCGCGTGTATGAGCTGTACAGAGCGGAGCCGTGCATGTACGAGGTGTGCAGAGCGGAGCTGCACGTGTACAAAGTGTATGGAGCGGAACCATGCGTGTACAAAGTGTACGGAGCAGAGCCAATCGTGTATGAGTTGTATGGAGCGGAGCCGCATGTGTACGAGGTGTGCGGAGCGGATCCGCGCGTGTACAAAGTGTACAGAGAAAAGCCGCGCGTGTACGAGCTGTACGGAGCGGGCCGCACGTGTACGAGGTGTACGGAGCGGGCCGCACGTGTACGAGGTGTACGGAGCAGAGCAGCGCATGTACGAGTGTGCGGAGCGGATCCATGCGTGTACAGGGTGTACGGAGCGGAGCTTAGCGTGTACGAGGTGTGCAGAGCGGAGCCGTGCGTGTACGGGGTATGTGGAGCAGAGCCGCGCAAGTACAAGGTGGGGAGAGGAGACACGCGTGTACGAGGTGTGTGGAGTACAGCCGCGCGTGTACGAAGTGTGTGGAGCGGAGTCGCGCGTGTACGAGGTGTGCAGAGCAGAGCCGCACATGTACGAGTGTGCGGAGCGGAGCCAATCGTGTACGAGGTGTGCGGAGCGGATCCGCGCGTGTACAAAGTGTATGGAGCGGAACCGCGCGTGTATAAGCTGTACGGAGCGGAGCCGTGCATGTACGAGGTGTGCAGAGCAGAGCTGCGCGTGTACAAAGTGTATGGAGCGGAGCCACGCGTGTACGAGGTGTGCGGAGCGGATCCGCGCGTGTACAAAGTGTATGGAGCGGAACCGCGCGTGTATGAGCTGTACGGAGCCGAGCCGTGCATGTACGAGGTGTGCAGAGCAGAGCTGCGCGTGTACAAAGTGTATGGAGCGGAGCCGCGCGTGTACGAGGTGTGCGGAGCGGATCCGCGAGTGTACAAAGTGTACGGAGCGGAGCCGCGCGTGTGCGAGCTGTACGGAGCGGAGCCGCGCGTGGACGAGCTGTACGGAGCGGAGCCGCATGTGTACGAGCTGTACAGAGCGGAGCCGTGCATGTACAAGGTGTGCAGAGCGCAGACATGCGTGTACGAGGTGTGCGGAGCGGAAACACACGTGTACGAGGTTTGCGGAGCAGAGCCGCAAGTGTACGAGTGTGCGGAGCTTAGCCGCTCGTGTACAAGGTGTACGGAGTGGAGCCGCGCGTGTAGGAGCTGTACGGAGCGGAGCCGCGCGTGTAGGAGCTGTACGGAGCGGAGCCGCGCGTGTACGAGCTGTACGGAGCGGAGCCGTGCATGTATGATGTGCAGAACGGAGCTGCGCGTGTACAAAGTGTATGGAGCGGAACCGTGCGTGTACGAGATGTGCGGAGCAGAGCTGCGCATGTACGAGTGTGCGGAGTCACGCGTGTACGAGGTGTGCAAAGCGGAGTTGCGCGTGTACAAGGTGTGCGGAGCGGAGCCGCGCATGTACAAGGTGTGCGGAGCGGAGCCGCGAATGTACGAGGTGTGTGGAGCGGAGCCGTGTGTGTATGAGGTGTACACAGCAGAGCAGCGCGTGTACGAGTGTGTGGAGCGGATCCGCGCATGTACGAGTGTGCGCAGCGGAGCTGCGCGTGTACGAAATGTGCAGAGCGGAGCCGCGCATGTACGAGGTGTGTGGAGCGGAGACACGCATGTACGAGGTGTGTGGAGCTGAGCCGCACGTGTACGAGGTGTGCGGAGCGGAGCCGCGCGTGTACGAGTTGTGGAGCGGAGCCGCGCGTGTACGAGTTGTGGAGCACAGCCGTGCGTGTACGAGGTGTGCAGAGTGGAGACAAGCGTGTATGAGGTGTGTGGAGCAGATCCGCACGTGTACAAGGTGTACGGAGCGGAGCCGCGCATGTACGAGCTGTACGGAGCGAGCCACGCGTGTTGAGCTGTACGGAGCGGAGCCGCGCGTGTACGAGCTGTACGGAGCGGAGCCGTGCATGTACGATGTGCAGAACGGAGCTGCGCGTGTACAAAGTGTACGGAGCGGAGCCACGCGTGTACGAGCTGTACGGAGCGGAACCTTGCATGTACGAGGTGTGCGGAGCAGAGCTGCGCTTGTACGAGGTGTGCGGAGCGGAGCCACGCGTGTACGAGGTGTACAGAGCAGAGCCACGCGTGTACGCGGTGTACGGAGGGGTATTGCGCGTCTATGAGGTGTACGGAGCAGAGCCGCGCGTGTACGAGGTGTATAGAGCGGAACCGCGCTTCTACGAGTTGTACGGAGTTGAGCCGCACATGTACAAGGCGTACAGAGCAGCGTCGCGTGTGTACGATGTGTGCGGAGCAGAGCCACCCATGTACGAGGTGTACAGAGCAGAGCAGCATGTGTACGAGTGTGCAGAGCTGGAGAGGAGCCGCGCGTGTACGAGATGTACGGAGCGAAGCAATGCGTGTACGAGGTGTACGGAGCGGAGCCACATGTGTACTAGGTGTACGGAGCAGAGCCGCGCATGTACAAGGTGTGCGGAGCGGAGCCGCATGTGTACGAGGTGTACAGAGCAGAGCAGTGAGTGTACGAGTGTGCGGAGCAGATCCGCGCTTGTACTAGGTGTACGGCGCGGAGCCGCACGTGTACTAGATGTACGGAGCATAGCTGTGCATGTACGAGGTGTACGGAGCAGAGCCGCACGTGTACGAGTGTGCAGAGCGGAGCCGCGCGTGTACGAGGTGTACAGAACAGAGCAGCGTGTGTACGAGTTTGCGGAGCGGATCTGCACGTGTACAAGGTGTACGGAGCGGAGCCGCGCATGTGCAAGCTGTACGGAGCGGAGCCGCACGTTTACGAGCTGTACGGAGCGGAGCCCCGCGTGTATGAGGTGTACGGAGCGGAGCCGCGCATGTGCAAGCTGTACGGAGCGGAGCCGCACGTGTACGAGCTGTACGGAGCGGAGCCCCGCGTGTATGAGGTGTACGGATCAGAGCAGTGCGTGTACGAGGTGTACGGATCAGAGCTGCGCGTGTACGAGTGTGCGGAGCGGAGCCGCACGTGTATGAGGTGTACGGAGCGGAGCCACGAGTTTACGAGGTGTACGGAGCAGAGCCACGCATTTACGAGGTTTACAGAGCGGAGCTGCGTGTGTACGAGGTGTGCGGAGCCGCACGTGTACGACATTTAAGGAGTGGAGCCGTGCGTGTACGAGCTGTAGGGAGAGGAGCCGTGCGTGTACGAGGTGTGCAGAGCGGAGCTCAGCGTGTATGAGGTTGTGGAGCAGAAACACACGTGTACGAGGTGTGCGGAGCGGAGCCGCGCGTGGACGAGGTGTGCGGAGCGGAGCCGTGCGTGTGCGAGGTGTACGGAGCGGAGCCACGAGTGTATGAGGTGTACGTAGCGGAGCCGCACGTGTACTACGTGTAAGGAGCATAGTCGCGCGTGTGCAGAGCGGAGCCGCGCATGTACGAGGTGTACAGAGCAGATCCGCGCGTGTACGAGCTGCACGGAGCGGAGCCGAGCGTGTACGAGTTGTACGGAGCGGAGTCGCACATGTACGAGTGTTTGAAGCGGAGCTGCGTGTGTAAGAGGTGTACACAGTGCAGCCGAGTGTGTACGAGGTGTACGGAGCTGAGTCGCGCTTGTACGAGTGTGCGGAGCAGAGTCGCGCGTGTACGAAGTGTATGGAGCAGAGTCGCGCGTGTACGAGTGTGCGAAACGGAGCTGCGTGTGTACGAGGTGTACAGAATGGAGCCGAGTGTGTACGAGGTGTACGGAGCTGAGTCGCGCTTGTATGATGTGTGCAGAGCATAGCCGCGCGTGTGCGAGGTGTACAGAGCAGCGCGTGTACGAGTGTGCAGAGCTGGAGCGGAGCCGCACGTGTACGAGATGTACGGAGCGAAGCCACGCGTTTACGAGGTGTACGGAGAGGAGCCACGCGTGTACGAGGTGTACAGAGCGGAGCCGCGCGTGTATGACCTGCACGGAGCGGAGCCGAGCGTGTACGGAGCTGAGTTGCGCGTGTACGAGTGTACAGAGTGGAGCCGAGTGTGTACAAGGTGTACGGAGCGGAGTCGTGCTTGTATGATGTGTGCGGAGCGGAGCCACGCGTGTACGAGGTGTATGGAGCACAGCTGCGCAATTACGAGTCTGCGGAGCGGAGCCGCGATTGTACGAGGTGTGCGGAGTGGAGCCACGCGTGTACGAGGTGTACAGAGCAGAGCAGCGCGTGTCCGAGTGTGCGGAGCAGAGTCGGACGTGTACGAGGTGTACGGAGCGGAGCCACGCGTGTAGGAGGTGTATGGAGCGGAGCCGCGTGTGTACTAGGTGTACAGAGTGGTGCCGCGCATGTACGATTTGTACGAAGCTGAGCCGCACGTGTACAAGACGTACGGAGCAGCGTCGTGTGTGTACGATGTGTGCGGAGCAGAGACGCGCATGTACGAGGTGTATGGAGCAGAGCTGCGCAATTACGAGTCTGCGGAGCGGAGCCGCGCGTGTACGAGGTGTGCGGAGCGGAGCCACGAGTGTACGAGGTATACAGAGCAGAGCAGCGCGTGTCCGAGTGTGCAGAGCAGAGTTGGACGTGTACGAGGTGTACGGAGCGGAGCCACGTGTGTAGGAGGTGTACGGAGCGGAGCCGCGTGTGTACTAGGTGTACAGAGTGGTGCCGCGCATGTACGATTTGTACGAAGCTGAGCCGCGTGTGTACAAGACGTACGGAGCAGCGTCGTGTGTGTACGATGTGTGCGGAGCAGAGACGCGCGTGTACGAGTATGCGGAGCGGAGCCGCCCATGTACGAGATGTGCAGAGCGGAGCCGCGCGTGTACGAGATGTGCAGAGCGGAGCCGCGCGTGTACGAAGTGTACAGAGCAGAGCAGCGCGTGTACGAGTGTGCGGAGCTGGAGCGGAACCTCGCGTGTACGAGATGTATGGAGCGGAGACACGCGTGTATGAGGTGTGCGGAGTGGATCCACGCGTGTATAAGGAGTATGGAGCGGAGCAGCGAGTGTATGAGCTGTACGGAGCAGAGCCGTGCGTGTACGAGGTGTGCAGAGCGGAGGCGCGCGTGTATGAGGTGTATGGAGCGGAGCTGTGCGTGTACAAGGTGTGCGGAGCCGCACATGTACGAGTGTGTGGAGGCCAGCGTGTATGAGGTGTGCAGAGCGGAGCCGCGCGTGTACGAGTGTGCGGAGTGGAGCTGCGCGTCTACGAGGTGTGCGGAGTGGAGCCGCACGTGTACGAGGTGTGTGGAGCGGAGACACGCTTGTACGAGGTGTGTGGAGCGGAGACACGCGTGTACGAGGTCTGTGGAGCAGAGCCAATCGTGTACGAGGTGTACGGAGCGGAGCCGCGCGTGTACGAGGTGTGCAGAGTGGAGCGGATCCGCGCGTCTACAAAGTGTACGGAGCGGAGCTGCGCGTGTACGAGCTGTACGGAGCGGAGCCGCGCGTGTACGAGCTGTACGGACCAGAGCCGCACGTGTACAAGCTGTACAGAGCGTAGCCGTGCATGTACGAGGTGTGCAGAGCGGAGCCGCGCGTGTACGAGGTGTGCTGAGCAGAGCCACGCGTGTACGAGGTGTGCGGAGCAGAGCCGCACGTGTACGAGTGTGTGGAGCTTAGCCGCTCGTGTACGAGGTGTACGGAGCGGAGCCGCGCATGTACGAGGTGTATGGAGCGGAGACACGCGTGTATGAGGTGTGCGGAGCGGATCCATGCGTGTACAAGGTGTACGGAGTGGAGCCGCGCGTGTAGGAGCTGTAAGGAGCGGAGCCGCGCGTGTACGAACTGTACGGAGCGGAGCCGTGCGTATACGACGTGTGCAGAGCGGAGCTGCGCGTGTACAAAGTGTATGGAGCGGAACCGTGCGTGTACGAGGTGTGCGGAGCAGAGCTGCGCGTGTACGAGTGTGCGATGCCGCAAGTGTACAAGGTGTGCAAAGCAGAGCCGCACGTGTATGAGGTGTGTGGAGCGGAGCCGTGCATGTACAAGGTGTGCGGAGCGGAGCCGCGCGTGTACGAGGTGTGTGGAGCGGAGCCGTGCGTGTTCGAGGTGTACAGAGCAGAGCACTGCGTGTACGAGTGTGCGCAGCGGAGCCGCACGTGTACGAAATGTGCAGAGCAGAGCAGCGCTTGTACGAGGTGTGTGGAGCGGAGACACGAGTGTACGAGGTGTGTGGAGCTGAGCCGCGCGTGTACGAGTTGTGTGGAGCACAGCCGCGCATGTATGAGGTGCGCGGAGCGGAGCGGATCCGCACGTGTACAAGGTGTACGGAGCAGAGCCGCGCGTGTACGAGCTGTACGGAGCGGAACCGTGCGTGTACGAGGTGTGCAGAGCGGAGCCGCACGTGTACGAGGTGTGTGGAGCAGAGACATGCATGTACGAGGTGTACAGAGCAGATCCGCGCGTGTACGAGCTGCACGGAGCGGAGCCGAGCGTGTACGAGTTGTACGGAGCGGAGTCACGCATGTACGAGTGTTTGAAGCGGAGCTGCGTGTGTAAGAGGTGTACACAGTGGAGCCGAGTGTGTACGAGGTGTACGGAGCTGAGTTGCGCTTGTACGAGTGTGCGGAGCAGAGTCGCGCGTGTACGAAGTGTATGGAGCAGAGTCGCGCGTGTACGAGTGTGCGAAACGGAGCTGCGTGTGTACGAGGTGCACAGAGTGGAGCCGAGTGTGTACGAGGTGTACGGAGCTGAGTCGCGCTTGTATGATTTGTGCAGAGCATAGCCGCGCGTGTGCGAGGTGTACAGAGCAGCGCGTGTACGAGTGTGCAGAGCTGGAGCGGAGCCGCACGTGTACGAGATGTACGGAGCCAAGCCACGCGTTTACGAGGTGTACGGAGAGGAGCCACGCGTGTACGAGGTGTACAGAGCGGAGCCGCGCGTGTACGACCTGCACGGAGCGGAGCCGAGCGTGTACTGAGCTGAGTTGCGCGTGTACGAGTGTACAGAGTGGAGCCGAGTGTGTACAAGGTGTACGGAGCGGAGTCGTGCTTGTATGATGTGTGCGGAGCGGAGCCACGCGTGTACGAGGTGTATGGAGCAGAGCTGCGCAATTACGAGTCTGCTGAGCGGAGCCGCGCGTGTACGAGGTGTGCGGAGCGGAGCCACGCGTGTACGAGGTATACAGAGCAGAGCAGCGCGTGTCCGAGTGTGCAGAGCAGAGTCGGACGTGTACGAGGTGTACGGAGCGGAGCCACGCGTGTAGGAGGTGTACGGAGCGGAGCCGCGTGTGTACTAGGTGTACAGAGTGGTGCCGCGCATGTACGATTTGTACGAAGCTGAGCCGCGCGTGTACAAGACGTACGGAGCAGCGTCGTGTGTGTACGATGTGTGCGGAGCAGAGACGCGCGTGTACGAGTATGCGGAGCGGAGCCGCCCGTGTACGAGATGTGCAGAGCGGAGCCGCGCGTGTACGAAGTGTACAGAGCAGAGCAGCGCGTGTACGAGTGTGCGGAGCTGGAGCGGAACCTCGTGTGTACGAGATGTTTGGAGCGGAGACACGCGTGTATGAGGTGTGTGGAGTGGATCCACGCGTGTACAAGGAGTATGGAGCGGAGCAGCGAGTGTATGAGCTGTACGGAGCAGAGCCGTGCGTGTACGAGGTGTGCAGAGCGGAGCCGCGCGTGTACGAGATGTGCAGAGCGGAGCCGCGCGTGTACGAAGTGTACAGAGCAGAGCAGCGCGTGTACGAGTGTGCGGAGCTGGAGCGGAACCTCGCGTGTACGAGATGTATGGAGCGGAGACACGCGTGTATGAGGTGTGTGGAGTGGATCCACGCGTGTACAAGGAGTATGGAGCGGAGCAGCGAGTGTATGAGCTGTACGGAGCAGAGCCGTGCGTGTACGAGGTGTGCATAGCGGAGGCGCGCGTGTATGAAGTGTATGGAGCGGAGCTGTGCGTGTACGAGGTGTGCGGAGCCGCACATGTACGAGTGTGTGGAGGCCAGCGTGTATGAGGTGTGCAGAGCGGAGCCGCGCGTGTACGAGTGTGCGGAGTGGAGCTGCGCGTGTACGAGGTGTACGAGGTGTGTGGAGTGGAGACACGCTTGTACGAGGTGTGTGGAGCGGAGACACGCGTGTATGAGGTCTGTGGAGCAGAGCCAATCGTGTATGAGGTGTACGCAGAGGAGACAATCGTGTACGAGGTGTACGGAGCGGAGCCGCGCGTGTACGAGGTGTGCAGAGTGGAGCGGATCCGCGCGTCTACAAAGTGTACGGAGCGGAGCTGCGCGTGTACGAGCTGTACGGAGCGGAGCCGCGCGTGTACGAGCTGTACGGACCAGAGCCGCACGTGTACAAGCTGTACAGAGCGGAGCCGTGCATGTACGAGGTGTGCAGAGCGGAGCCGCGCGTGTACGAGGTGTGCTGAGCGGAGCCACGCGTGTACGAGGTGTGCGGAGCAGAGCCGCACGTGTACGAGTGTGTGGAGCTTAGCCGCTCGTGTACGAGGTGTACGGAGCGGAGCCGCGCATGTACGAGGTGTATGGAGCGGAGACACGCGTGTATGAGGTGTGCGGAGCGGATCCATGCGTGTACAAGGTGTACGGAGTGGAGCCGCGCGTGTAGGAGCTGTAAGGAGCGGAGCCGCGCGTGTACGAACTGTACGGAGCGGAGCCGTGCGTATACGACGTGTGCAGAGCGGAGCTGCGCGTGTACAAAGTGTATGGAGCGGAACCGTGCGTGTACGAGGTGTGCGGAGCAGAGCTGCGCGTGTACGAGTGTGCGATGCCGCAAGTGTACAAGGTGTGCAAAGCAGAGCCGCACGTGTATGAGGTGTGTGGAGCGGAGCCGTGCATGTACAAGGTGTGCGGAGCGGAGCCGCGCGTGTACGAGGTGTGTGGAGCGGAGCCGTGCGTGTTCGAGGTGTACAGAGCAGAGCACTGCGTGTACGAGTGTGCGCAGCGGAGCCGCACGTGTACGAAATGTGCAGAGCAGAGCAGCGCTTGTACGAGGTGTGTGGAGCGGAGACACGAGTGTACGAGGTGTGTGGAGCTGAGCCGCGCGTGTACGAGTTGTGTGGAGCACAGCCGCGCATGTATGAGGTGCGCGGAGCGGAGCGGATCCGCACGTGTACAAGGTGTACGGAGCAGAGCCGCGCGTGTACGAGCTGTACGGAGCGGAACCGTGCGTGTACGAGGTGTGCAGAGCGGAGCCGCACGTGTACGAGGTGTGTGGAGCAGAGACATGCATGTACGAGGTGTACAGAGCAGATCCGCGCGTGTACGAGCTGCACGGAGCGGAGCCGAGCGTGTACGAGTTGTACGGAGCGGAGTCGCGCATGTACGAGTGTTTGAAGCGGAGCTGCGTGTGTAAGAGGTGTACACAGTGGAGCCGAGTGTGTACGAGGTGTACGGAGCTGAGTTGCGCTTGTACGAGTGTGCGGAGCAGAGTCGCGCGTGTACGAAGTGTATGGAGCAGAGTCGCGCGTGTACGAGTGTGCGAAACGGAGCTGCGTGTGTACGAGGTGTACAGAGTGGAGCCGAGTGTGTACGAGGTGTACGGAGCTGAGTCGCGCTTGTATGATTTGTGCAGAGCATAGCCGCGCGTGTGCGAGGTGTACAGAGCAGCGCGTGTACGAGTGTGCAGAGCTGGAGCGGAGCCGCACGTGTACGAGATGTACGGAGCCAAGCCACGCGTTTACGAGGTGTACGGAGAGGAGCCACGCGTGTACGAGGTGTACAGAGCGGAGCCGCGCGTGTACGACCTGCACGGAGCGGAGCCGAGCGTGTACGGAGCTGAGTTGCGCGTGTACGAGTGTACAGAGTGGAGCCGAGTGTGTACAAGGTGTACGGAGCGGAGTCGTGCTTGTATGATGTGTGCGGAGCGGAGCCACGCGTGTACGAGGTGTATGGAGCAGAGCTGCGCAATTACGAGTCTGCTGAGCGGAGCCGCGCGTGTACGAGGTGTGCGGAGCGGAGCCACGCGTGTACGAGGTATACAGAGCAGAGCAGCGCGTGTCCGAGTGTGCGGAGCAGAGTCGGACGTGTACGAGGTGTACGGAGCGGAGCCACGCGTGTAGGAGGTGTACGGAGCGGAGCCGCGTGTGTACTAGGTGTACAGAGTGGTGCCGCGCATGTACGATTTGTACGAAGCTGAGCCGCGCGTGTACAAGACGTACGGAGCAGCGTCGTGTGTGTACGATGTGTGCGGAGCAGAGACGCGCGTGTACGAGTATGCGGAGCGGAGCCGCCCGTGTACGAGATGTGCAGAGCGGAGCCGCGCGTGTACGAGATGTGCAGAGCGGAGCCGCGCGTGTACGAAGTGTACAGAGCAGAGCAGCGCGTGTACGAGTGTGCGGAGCTGGAGCGGAACCTCGTGTGTACGAGATGTTTGGAGCGGAGACACGCGTGTATGAGGTGTGTGGAGTGGATCCACGCGTGTACAAGGAGTATGGAGCGGAGCAGCGAGTGTATGAGCTGTACGGAGCAGAGCCGTGCGTGTACGAGGTGTGCATAGCGGAGGCGCGCGTGTATGAAGTGTATGGAGCGGAGCTGTGCGTGTACGAGGTGTGCGGAGCCGCACATGTACGAGTGTGTGGAGGCCAGCGTGTATGAGGTGTGCAGAGCGGAGCCGCGCGTGTACGAGTGTGCGGAGTGGAGCTGCGCGTGTACGAGGTGTGCGGAGTGGAGCCGCGCGTGTACGAGGTGTGTGGAGCGGAGACACGCGTGTACGAGGTCTGTGGAGCAGAGCCAATCGTGTACGAGGTGTACGGAGCGGAGCCGCGCGTGTACGAGGTGTGCAGAGTGGAGCGGATCCGCGCGTCTACAAAGTGTACGGAGCGGAGCTGCGCGTGTACGAGCTGTACGGAGCGGAGCCGCGCGTGTACGAGCTGTACGGACCAGAGCCGCACGTGTACAAGCTGTACAGAGCGTAGCCGTGCATGTACGAGGTGTGCAGAGCGGAGCCGCGCGTGTACGAGGTGTGCTGAGCGGAGCCACGCGTGTACGAGGTGTGCGGAGCAGAGCCGCACGTGTACAAGTGTGTGGAGCTTAGCCGCTCGTGTACGAGGTGTACGGAGCGGAGCCGCGCATGTACGAGGTGTATGGAGCGGAGACACGCGTGTATGAGGTGTGCGGAGCGGATCCATGCGTGTACAAGGTGTACGAAGTGGAGCCGCGCGTGTAGGAGCTGTAAGGAGCGGAGCCGCGCGTGTACGAACTGTACGGAGCGGAGCCGTGTGTATACGACGTGTGCAGAGCGGAGCTGCGCGTGTACAAAGTGTATGGAGCGGAACCGTGCGTGTACGAGGTGTGCGGAGCAGAGCTGCGCGTGTACGAGTGTGCGGTGCCGCACGTGTACAAGGTGTGCAAAGCAGAGCCGCACGTGTATGAGGTGTGTGGAGCGGAGCCGCGAGTGTACGTGGTGTGTGGAGCGGAGACACGCGTGTACGAGGTGTGTGGAGCGGAGCCGTGCGTGTACAAGGTGTGCGGAGTGGAGCTGCGCGTGTACGAGGTGTGTGGAGCGGAGCCGTGCGTGTTCGAGGTGTACAGAGCAGAGCACTGCGTGTACGAGTGTGCGGAATGGATCCGCGTGTGTACGAGTGTGCGCAGCGGAGCCGCACGTGTACGAAATGTGCAGAGCAGAACAGCGCGTGTACGAGGTGTGTGGAGCTGAGCCGCGCGTGTACGAGGTGTGTGGAGCACAGCCGCGCATGTATGAGGTGCGCGGAGCGGAGCGGATCCGCACGTGTACAAGGTGTACGGAGCGGAGCCGCGCGTGTACAAGGTGTATGGAGCGGAGCCGCGCGTGTACGAGCTGTACGGAGAGGAGCCGCGCGTGTACAAGCTGTACGGAGCGGAACCGTGCGTGTACGAGGTGTGCAGAGTGGAGCCGCACGTGTACGAGGTGTGTGGAGCAGAGACACGCATGTACGAGGTGTGTGGAGCAGAGCTGCACGTGTACGAGGTGTGTGGAGCGGAGTCAAGCGTGTACGATGTGTGTGGAGCGGAGACACGCGTGTATGAGGTGTGTGGAGCTGAGCCGCGCGTGTACGAGGTGTACAGAGCGGAGCCGAGCGTGTATGAGGTGTACGGAGCAGAGCCGCACGTGTACAAGGCGTGCGGAGCCGCGCGTGTACAAGGTGTGCGGAGCAGAGCCGCGCGTGTACGAGGTGTGTGGAGCGGAGCCGTGCGTGTTCGAGGTGCACAGAGCAGAGCACTGCGTGTACGAGTGTGCGGAGCGGATCCGCGCGTGTCCGAGTGTGCGCAGAGCAGCCGCGTGTGTACGAAATGTGCAGAGCAAAGCAGCGCATGCACGAGGTGTGTGGAGCTGAAGACACGCGTGTATGAGGTGCGCGGAGCGGATTCGCACGTGTACAAGGTGTACGGAGCGGAGCCGCGCGTGTGCAAGGTGTAAGGAGCAGAGCCATACGTGTACGAGCTGTACGGAGCGGAGCCGCGCGTGTACGAGGTGTACGGAGCGGAACCGTGCGTGTACGAGGTGTACGGAGCGGAGCCACGCTTGTACGAGGTTTACGGAGCGGAGCCGCGCGTGTTCGAGGTGTACAAAGCGGAGCCACGCGTGTAGGAGGTGTATGGAGCAGAGTCTCCAGTGTACGAGTGTGCGGAGCGGAGCCGCGTGTGTATGAGATGTAAGGAGCAGAGCCGCGCATGTACGAGTGTGCGGAGCGGAGCCGCGAGTGTACGAGGTGTACAGAGCAGAGTCGCACGTGTATGAGGGGTACGGAGCAGAGCTGCGCATGTACGAGGTGTACGGAGCAGAGCCGCGCATGTACGAGTGTGCGGAGCGGAGCCACGCGTGTACGAGTGTGCGGAGCGGAGCCGCGAGTGTACGAGTGTGCGGAGCGGAGCCGCGAGTGTACGAGGTGTACGGAGCAGAGACGCGCGTGTACGAGGTGTACGGAGCAGAGCCGCGCGTATACGAGTGTGCGGAGCGGAGCCGCGCGTGTACGAGTGTGCGGAGCCGCGCGTGTACGAGTGTGCGGAGCGGAGCCGCGTGTGTACGAGATGTAAGGTGCAGAGCTGCGCGTGTATGAGTGTGTAGAGCGGAGCCGCGAGTGTACGAGGTGTTCGGAGCAGTCACGCGTGTATGAGGTGTACGGTGCAGAGCCGCGCGTGTACGAGGTGTACGGAGCAGAGCCGCGCGTGTACGAGTGTGCGAAGCGGAGCCGCCCATGTACGAGTGTGCGGAGCGGAGCCACGCGTGTACGAGGTGTACAGAGCAGAGCTGCACGTGTACGAGGTGTACAGAGCAGAGCAGCGAGTGTACGACGTGTAAGGAGCGGACCCACGCGTGTACGAGGTGTATGGAGCGGAGCCGCCCGTGTATGAGGTGTGCAGAGCGGAGCCGCGCATGTACGAGGTGTGCAGAGCAGAGCCGCACGTGTACGCGGTGTACAGAGCAGAGCAGCGAGTGTACGACGTGTAAGGAGCGGAGCCACGCGTGTACGAGGTGTATGGAGCGGAGCCGCACGTGTATGAGGTGTGCAGAGCGGAGCCGCGCATGTACGAGGTGTGCAGAGCAGAGCCATACGTGTACGAGGTGTACAGAGCAGAGCAGCGCATGTACGACGTGTAAGGAGCGGAGCCACGCGTGTACGAGATGGAGCGAAACCGTGCGTGTATGAGGTGTGCGGAGCAGAGTCGCGCATTTACAAGGTGAGCAGAGCAGCGCGTGTACGAGGTGTACGGAGCGGAACCGCACGTCTACGATGTGTGCGGAGCGGAGTGGAGCCGCACGTGTACAAGGTGTACGGAGAGACGCCGCCAAGTACGAGGTGTACGGAGTAAAACTGCGCAAGTACGAGGTGTACGGAGCGTAGACGTGCGTGTACAAGGTGTGCAGAGCAGAGCAGCGCATGTACGAGTGTTCAGAGTGGAGTGGAGCCGCGCATGTACGAGGTGTACGGAGTGGAGCCACGCTTGTATGAAGAGTACGGACCGGAGCCACGCGTTTACGAAGTGTACGGAGCAGAGCCGCGCGTGTTCGAGGTGTACAGAGCGGAGCCGCGCGTGTACGAGTGTGCGGAGCGGAGTCGCGTGTGTACGAGATGTAAGAGCAGAGCCGCGCGTGTACGAGTTTGCGGAGCGGAGCCGCGAGTGTACGAGGTGTACGGAGCAGAGTCACGCGTGTACAAAGCAGAGCTGCACGTGTACGAGGTGTACGAAGCAGAGCCGCGCGTGTATGAGTGTGTGGAGCGGAGACGCCTGTGTACGAGGTGTACCGAGCGGAGCCGCACGTTTACGAGGTGTCTCTGCATACAGCTGAATTTTACCACCACAAAAGGACTAGGTGGACTCTGGCTAGCAACAGAAAAAAAATTATATTTTTTTTACTGTGCATACAAATCAATTTCACCCCCAAAAAATGATAAGGTGGGCTACTATAGCTTGCGCTATCACACTGGCAAATTATAAAAATATATTTTTGTGTTCTGCACTCAGCTCTGTATAACAGCTGAATTTCAATCCCACAAAATGAAAAGGTGTGCTAGTCTTTATTAAAGCCATAAAAATTAAATAAAAAGTTGAATAAAATGTAACACTAAAGCCAAGTTCACACAACATGAAGACTGCATTTTTTTATGTCCGCACCATACAACAAAATAACAATCTTATTATTGTGTGTTTGCTGAGTTTCTTTTGAGTTTTCCCCCTTAAAATGTGTTTTGGTGAAGCTGTGAATCTACATTTTTAATACTACAGAAAAACTTAGATTTTTGAGCTTAAAAATGTTTTTTTTTTTTACAGGCTCCACAGAAGCTTATATATATATATAATAAAAAAAATGCATGAAATCCGCACAGTTCAGCAGCGTCTTTAGACTCACTGCAGGCGTAGATTTCATTAAATCACATCCACTGCACTTGCACATTTAGGCCGTGTTCAGATGTAGCATAAGTGCTGTGTTTTTTCAGCTGCTTTTTTGGAACAGTCATTTTGCAGCATTTAAATGGCCAAGAAAAGTGGATGTGATTTCATGAAAACGGCTCTGTGGTCTAAAGACGCTGCTGATCTGTACGGTTATGGTTTATTTTACGTCTAGAGGCTTCTATGTGGAGCCTAAAAAGAGAGAAAACGCAGGTAAAAAGACTGCAGGTACCTTAAGTGCAGAATCAAAGCCATTCTGTATTATAACAAAAAATGAACAATGCGGCTTCACATCTGCACCAAAAAACATCAAATAAGGTGGAAAAGGCATAAAAAAATGCAGCAAATACGCAATAATCAGAGAAGATTGTTATTGTGTAGTTTGGTGTGGACATCTGCAGAAAACAAAAAAAAATACAGTATTTATTCAACATGTGAACACGGCCTTGCAGACACAAAAAAGCCAATGTCAAATAGTGAAGCTACAAAAAGATGAGAAAGTGGAATGGACAGAAAATAAATCCATAGATCCTAAGTGAAAGAAGCACGACGCACAGATGACATCATGCCAGCTTCATCAAAAGTCATGCCGGATGAGGTAAGGTTAGTAGTGACGCATGAGCGTGTTCTCTTAACCCTCTCACAGAGCATGCTCAGGTGCTGCCTGAGTATTTTTGGCATCTATGCTCGAGCCGCCGCGGCTGCATGTGTCGCGGCTGTTAGACAGCTGTGACACATGCAGGGATTGCATGTTTGTTAGGCAATCCCTGCATGTGTCACAGCTGTCTAACAGCCCCAGCGGCCCGGGCATAGATACCGAGCACGCCGAAAATACTCGGGCAGCAACCGAGCGTGCACGGTGAAAGGGTAAACCGAGCACGCTCGTGCAACACTATAGGTAAGAGATTCGTGGCCTCCTATCCAGCGTCCCAAGAATTGATCCTCTCAGCTCTAGTTCCAACTGTCCCGGATACGGTGAACAGCCCCGTATAAATAAACTAGCTACTGTGAGCGAAATACGCTCTCTTCTATGCCTTCCGAACTCCAAATTAATAAGATTTGTTTTACGAGCGCTCGGGAAATCAATACAGCACAGCCTTGTATGGTGTACTAGAAAAGACTTCTGCTTTATTAGCACATGTGGCACTTTAAATAGGGTCAGAGACAAAGGAATGTTTCCCTCTGACCTATGAACCAATAGTAACCTTAAGGGAGTGAATAGTAATGTGAAACCTCACTACCCATCAGTGTTACCTGATGACCATTACATAAGAGTGAAAACAAAATGGATACCACAGACAAACAAGATTGATTCTTTTCTCTCACACTACTGAATCCGTTCTACACCCGGGTGGCGAGCATCTTTATTGGTATATGGTCTCCCATGCTGGTATGTGCTGCCCCCCTCCTGGTATTTGTGCTGCCCCCATCATCCTATACTGGGATGCATGGCACCTCTCACCCCCCAATCCTGGTATGCGTGGCCCCCCTCATCCCCCAATGCTGGTATGTGTGGCCCCCTCATCCCCCAATCCTGGTATGCATGGTACCCCTCATCCCCCAATCCTGGTATGCGTGGCCCCCCTCATTGCCCAATGCTGGTATGCGTGGCACCCCTCATCCCCAATCCTGGTATGCATGGCACCCCTCATCCCCCAATCCTGGTATGCATGGCACCCCTCATCCCCCAATCCTGGTATGTATGGCATCCCTTATCCTCTAATCCTGGTATGCATAGGGCCCCTCATCCCCCAATCCTGGTATGGATGGGGCCCCTCACCCCCCAATCCTGGTATGTATGGGCCCCTTACCCCCCAATCCTGGTATGTATGGCATCCCTCATCCCCCAATCCTGGTATGCATGGCGTCCCTCATCCCCCAATCCTGGTATGCATGGCGTCCCTCATCCCCCAATCCTGGTATGCATGGCGTCCCTCATCCCCCAATCCTGGTATGCATGGCGTCCCTCACCCCCCAATCCTGGTATGCATGGCGTCCCTCACCCCCCAATCCTGGTATGTGTGGCCCCCTCATCTCTTTCACGCTGCACACACATACAAAAAAATAAACACTTATACTCACCTTTCTTCCCTGTGCTCCAGCGCTGCTGTGTCCTGCTCTGCCGGGGGAGGAGTGCGGCGCCGGAGTACGTGCGTGCCCATACCGCGCTGTCCGGCACCACTTTGCTGAAGAGACACTGCAAATGTGTCTTCAGTAAAATGGCGCTGGATAGCGCTATGCGCATGCGCCGATCCGACGCCTCACTCCTGCCCCGGTCTCCGGCGAAGAGAGAGGCGCCGCGACAACGCTCCTCCCGGTCAGGTAAATATATAAGTATGCATTCAGTGTCTAAGCATACCGCGATCTCCGGCGCCATACACTGCTCTTACCTGTAACGGCTCCATGCGTTCTTCTGTCTAGAGCCAGACTGCGCGTCGCACATGCGCAGTCTATCGAGGCTTCAGACAGAGGGACGCTTAGCCGATTATATTATAGATATAATTATAACACTGTTTATCAATGTACTATATTTTGTTGCTGTGGTGCTCTTTCAGTCATATTTTGATTTATTTTTTTATCTGCAGCATGTGGTCTGAAGAGCGGCAGGCACTATCTAATACCGTCCTCCCGTGTGGTCTGAAGAGCGGCAGGCACTATCTAGTACCGTCCTCCCGTGTGCTCTGAGGCACGGCAGGCACTATCTAGTACCGTCCTCCCGTGTGGTCTGAAGAGCGGCAGGCACTATCTAGTACCGTCCTCCCGTGTGGTCTGAAGAGCGGCAGGCACTATCTAGTACCGTCCTCCCGTGTGGTCTGAGGCACGGCAGGCACAATCTAGTACCGTCCTCCCGTGTGGTCTGAGGCACGGCAGGCACAATCTAGTACCGTCCTCCCGTGCGGTCTGAAGCACGGCAGGCACAATCTAGTAGTCCTCCCGTGTGGTCTGAAGCACGGCAGGCACAATCTAGTACAGTCCTCTCATGTGGTCTGAGGCACGGCAGGCACAATCTAGTACCGTCCTCCCGTGTGGTCTGAGGCACGGCAGGCACAATCTAGTACAGTCCTCCTGTGTGGTCTGAAGAGCGGCAGGCACTATCTAGTACCGTCCTCCCGTGCGGTCTGAAGAGCGGCAGGCACTATCTAGTACCGTCCTCCCGTGTGCTCTGAGGCACGGCAGGCACAATCTAGTACCGTCCTCCCGTGCGGTCTGAAGCACGGCAGGCACAATCTAGTAGTCCTCCCGTGTGGTCTGAAGCACGGCAGGCACAATCTAGTACAGTCCTCCAGTGCGGTCTGAAGAGCGGCAGGCACTATCTAGTACCGTCCTCCCGTGCGGTCTGAGGCACGGCAGGCACTATCTAGTACCGTCCTCTCATGTGGTCTGAGGCACGGCAGGCACAATCTAGTAGTCCTCCCGTGTGGTCTGAAGCACGGCAGGCACAATCTAGTACAGTCTGTTATGCACACGCCCGGGCTGAGCGGCGTGTGCGTGTGATTGTAGTGATTCCACTGGACCATGAACCGGAGAGTGCCTGGAGGGGCGTGACTAAGTATCTGGCCGATCCGACCAAGATGGCACGACGGCATACGACGCCAGTGCACCAGGGAGAAACCGGGCAGAGGGACCAGGTGCTACTCCAGGTCAAACTCCGGACACGGGGGTTGACCCACACAGGGATTATTGGATCAGGCTGGTTAGGCTGGCGCACAGACTGGAGGGTATAGGCAGGCACGACTGGTATGCAGGCAGGCGGGTAAAGGCAAGCGCAGCTAGAGTGCAGACAGGGAGGCACTAGCAGGTAGGAACACAGGCGGGATAGGACCCAGTACACACTGGGACTCAGGAACAGGCAGGTTAGGCTGGCACAGACTGGTGGATATAAGCAAACACAGCAGGTATGCAGATGGGTGGATACAGGCGAGTATGCAGGCAGGGAGGTACTGGCCGAAAGGACGGGCTGGAGCACAGAAAGGTTAAGACCCAGTACAGACTGGGTCACAGAACCGCAGATGCGGTAGACAACCACAGCAGAGAGGGAACGCCCGAAGCGGTGAGCAAGAACAGAGCAGGACAGGGCTGCAGGAGCAGCGAGCACAAGCAGGGCAGGACAGGACTGCCGGAGCAGCGGGCAGAAGCAGGGCAGGACAGGACTGCCGGAGCAGCGGGCAGAAGCAGGGCAGGACAGGACTGCCGGAGCAGCGGGCAGAAGCAGGGCAGGACAGGACAGGACTGCCGGAGCAGCGGGCAGAAGCAGGGCAGGACAGGACTGCCAGAGCAGCGGGCAGAAGCAGGGCAGGACAGGACTGCCAGAGCAGCAGGCAGAAGCAGGGCAGGACAGGACTGCCAGAGCAGCAGGCAGAAGCAGGGCAGGACAGGACTGCCGGAGCAGCGGGCAGAAGCAGGGCAGGACAGGACTGCCGGAGCAGCGGGCAGAAGCAGGGCAGGACAGGACTGCCGGAGCAGCGGGCAGAAGCAGGGCAGGACAGGACTGCCGGAGCAGTGAGCAAGGAGTCAGAGCAGGCTAGAACCGCCGGAGCGGTAAGCAAAGGAGTCAGAGCAGACTAGACTGAGTAGGGGGGACAGGGCTCTGTTCACACAGAACAGACAACAGACAGGAAGGGAAAGGCAGAGCCAGACACCCACAGGGTACTTGCAGTGAAGTAGCGAGTGGACCACAAACTCACAAACGGGAGTACAGAGACAACAAGCAGGAGTTAGGTACGAGTTCAGACTCTGCAGAAAAAGGAAGGGAACGGACATAGAGGCAAAACAGGTAAAGGATAGGAGAGAGTTCAGACTGGAACTGAGTGTACGGAGGAGACCGACACTGCAGCGGGATACAGGAGCGGGTCTGGGAGTACGGCCCCCAGAGAGGCAGGACGAACAGGCAAGGAGCGTGTTCAGACAGGACAGACAAGATACAGAAGCGGGTCTAGGAAATCAGCCCCTAGAAGGCGAGAGGAACAGGCTAGGAGCGTGTTCAGACAGGTCAGACAAGATACAGGAACAGGTCTAGGTAATCGGCCCCTAGAAGGCAGGAGGAACAGGCTAGGAGCGTGTTCAGACAGGCCTGGAAATACAGCCTCCAGGATAGGCAGACAAGAGAACACAGAACGGGACCTGGCACCTTCAGAGTGCAAGCACACACTGAAAGAAACACTATGCTCAGGCAGGGATAGATGGCGCAGCTGAGCTATATACCAGGTGACAGACAGCAATAGGCTGAGGACGCACAAGAGGTGTGACCCACAGCAGGTACAAAAAGCAGGAAGTGATCGGGCGCCGCCCTTAAGCAGCAGAAACAGACACAAACAGACAGCATGGAGGGAAGCCAGAGAGACATTCTGGACAGGAGATCAAGTGCGCGCTCTTGCACAGTGGGAGATGGACCACTATGCAAGGACGCCGCCAGGTATGTTACACAGTCCTCTCATGTGGTCTGAGGCACGGCAGGCACAATCTAGTACCGTCCTCCCGTGTGGTCTGAGGCACGGCAGGCACAATCTAGTACAGTCCTCCTGTGTGGTCTGAAGAGCGGCAGGCACTATCTAGTACCGTCCTCCCGTGCGGTCTGAAGAGCGGCAGGCACTATCTAGTACCGTCCTCCCGTGTGCTCTGAGGCACGGCAGGCACAATCTAGTACCGTCCTCCCGTGCGGTCTGAAGCACGGCAGGCACAATCTAGTAGTCCTCCCGTGTGGTCTGAAGCACGGCAGGCACAATCTAGTACAGTCCTCCAGTGCGGTCTGAAGAGCGGCAGGCACTATCTAGTACCGTCCTCCCGTGCGGTCTGAGGCACGGCAGGCACTATCTAGTACCGTCCTCTCATGTGGTCTGAGGCACGGCAGGCACAATCTAGTACCGTCCTCCCGTGTGGTCTGAGGCACGGCAGGCACAATCTAGTACCATCCTCCCGTGTGGTCTGAGGCACGGCAGGCACTATCTAGTACCGTCCTCCCGTGCGGTCTGAGGCACGGCAGGCACAATCTAGTACCGTCCTACCGTGCGGTCTGAAGAACGGCAGGCACAATCTAGTACCGTCCTCTCGTGTGGTCTGGGGCACGGCAGGCACAATCTAGTACAGTCCTCCCGTGTGGTCTGAAGAACGGCAGGCACAATCTAGTACCGTCCTCCCGTGTGGTCTGAAGAACGGCAGGCACTATCTAGTACCGTCCTCTCGTGTGGTCTGAAGAACGGCAGGCACAATCTAGTACCGTCCGACTTCTTTACAGCACTCTAGGGCATACAGGTGGTGGTCGTACTTTATATGGGGAAAAACAGGTGACAGGTTCCCTTAAGGCTGTGTGCCCACGATGCATTTTTTAAGCAAAAACGCTGCAGAAACGCTTAAAAAACGCATGGTAGAAGGCCTGCCATGTTCCCCAATGATAATCCGCATGTGCTGTGCACATGCTGCGGAAATTTCCTCTGCGGATCATCATTGCGGAAAAAAACACAGCACTACCAATTATTTTGCGGAAGTGCTGCATTTTCGCCGCCATTGACTTGCATTAGATCGCATGGATTACGCATCACTGTATATGTAGATGCGCATTCCATGCGTTCTAGTGTGCGGATGGTACCCAGGTATAGAGGAGAGAAGACTCCTCCGGACCAGGGTACCATAGAAAACTGCAAAGAAAAAAAAAAGAATAAAATAAAAAATAAATATATACTTACCTTCTGGCGGCCCCCCGCTGCACTCCTCCTCTCATGCCGGCAGTTCGCGATGTACTGAAGGACCTGTGCTGACATTATAGTCATGTGACAGCTCACGCGACGCTGACGTCGGCAGGTCCTTCAGTGTATCGCTGCTGGCAAGGGAGAACGGAGGGAAAGCAGGACACCGGGGGCCATCAGAGGGTAAGTATATATTTATTTTTTTAACATTCTTTCGGTCACACTATATAAATCCTTGCCGGTTGCATGGATTTATATAGTGTGACCAAGTTGTCAAACACTTTCCAAGTGATGCTAAAATCGCTTGGAAAGCGCTTGACAACCCGCATGCGGAAATGCAAGTGAAGAACGCTTCACTTCCGCTTGTCCCTGGCAGCAAAACGCATGTACAATCCGCATGCATAATCCGCATGTACAATCCGCATGCACAATCCGCATTGTGATGCAGCAGGCATCCCTTTAATGGTTCAGTGTGTGTTTTGACGGACCACGTACCTCCCTCAGCTGACTGGTCACATGACTGTGACATCACACAGGTCCTTTTGCACAACAGAAGGTCTGGACATGTGACTGTGAGATAAGCGCAGGTCCTGTGGCTGTTTCTATAGGATATAAAAACCCTGGTAATTTGAGACAGAAGTATGCAGGGGTGCAAGGGGTGTGATAGGCGTGAGGCTTGAGGCCTGTTACCTGTGTGTGTGGCACCGTGTGAGGCCTGATGAAGCTTGGTGGACTCCTGGAGGGTGAAGCCTGGATCCTTGTGTGTGTAAGTGATGCCAGTAAGCCTTGGAGAGCCAGAGGTTTTGGAGGATAAGTGTCCTGGAGGGCAGAGCCTGGATCTGTGTGTGTGAGAGATGCCAGTGGCCTTGGACGGGATAAGGGCTGGAGACCACGTGTGGTAAACTCTAGAGCCACAGCGGTGACGGAACCAAATGGACTGAAGCAGCTAAAACCTGACAAAGGTAATACACTTTGTTATATGGACATTGCTATAGTATTACCTTGCTGAAGGCTGTATCTGAAGCCAAGTGGGCCTGTCTGCCACTTGAGCTCGTGGACATTATATGTGTGAACTGCGGTTTATGAAGTATAATAAACTGCTGAAGTGTGAAAACCGGAAAGACATTGCTGGTGTGCATTAATTGACGCGCTGCAGCAAGTATTCCCCAGGATGATGACTAGCGCTGCCTTACAGCATGCACAATCCGCATGCACAATCCGCATGGACAATCCGCATGCGTTTTTTCTGCCAGGGAGATGCAGAAACTCACAGGATAAAATCCTGAGCATTTCTGCATCGTGGGCACACAGCCTAAAGCAGGTTTTCATCTATGCAGCTTGTACAAGTGAACTTCATTGTTTGAAAAGTGGGTTACCTGTCTAAGCCATGTTATTATAGTACCTTTTATATGGTTTACACAGGTGCATCATGGGCTTTTCCTGCCCTATGAGTAAAATGAAAGGCTAAAATACAATGTGGAAGCTTAATCAGAGAAATGTTTTATTTACATTCAGAACAGGTTTAAAAGAAACAAAATAACCATTACCACAGAAATATCATGTAGAAATATTATAGAAATAACATTTTACCATTATGTATAGAAATAATTCTAATTTTATAAAAGTGCATTTATGGGAGGATTGTGGGTAAGGTCTTTGGCTTTGCCCCGACCCCCCGGCCTGCCTCCGGTGTCTGATGTCTCAGCGTCCTGGAACTGAGATCATGATGCTGCTTTGGATAGCAAATCAATAGCCTTGAAAAACCCAGGAATAAGGGAAGGGGGTCTTTAGGGAAATTGGTCTCGAAAACAAGGCAGCGTGGAAAAATCTATTTTGTGGCTGTAGTCAACAACATCTCAGACCCAAGCGTTGTTGACTACCGAGAGCCACTCATCCCGGAACCAAAGGAGACGGCCGCCCACCCCGAGAAACATCCCAGGTGGGAATCTTCTAGATCCGGGCCTGGCAGACCAGCGCTGGTGGGTTCGTTGATGCCAGGAGGGGGCTAGCCTAAAGGAAGGTCTCTTCTTTTCCTGGTGGGCCGGAGTGTTGTCCTTTTGGTTGCTTTTCTACACTGAAAATTTCCGAAAGGACCATAACTGGACTGTGCGTCTCTTGGGAGGAGGGCATTTGGCCCTCTGTTGCAGAAACAAAATACTCTTACCCCCCAGGGCATTAGAGATCATCTTATCTAGCTCTTCGAAAAGGCAGGAGCCCTGGAAGGTGAGGCTGGTGGACTTTTTGGAAGCTGAATACAAGTTCCATGATTTCAGCTATGAGGCCATGGGGATGGTGATGTTGCCGGCTGCCAGGGCTGAATAGGGGGCTGCAGGGGGGCGGGCACACTCTCCTTATGGGGTCTCTGGGGGGATATAATGTTTGCAGGGGGCCATTTGCTGGGACGCCCCCCCCCCACAAGCGTGCATCACCCCCCCCCCCCCCACAAGCGTGCATCACCCCCCCCCCCCCCCACAAGCGTGCATCGTCCGCCCCCCCCACAAGCGTGCATCGTCCGCCCCCCCCACAAGCGTGCATCGTCCGCCCCCCCCCACAAGCGTGCATCGTCCGCCCCCCCCCACAAGCGTGCATCGTCCGCCCCCCCCCACAAGCGTGCATCGTCCGCCCCCCCCACAAGCGTGCATCGTCCGCCCCCCCCACAAGCGTGCATCGTCCGCCCCCCCACAAGCGTGCATCGTCCGCCCCCCCACAAGCGTGCATCGTCCGCCCCCCCACAAGCGTGCATCGTCCGCCCCCCCACAAGCGTGCATCGTCCGCCCCCCCCACAAGCGTGCATCGTCCGCCCCCCCCACAAGCGTGCATCGTCCGCCCCCCCCACAAGCGTGCATCGTCTGCCCCCCCCACAAGCGTGCATCGTCCGCCCCCCCCACAAGCGTGCATCGTCTGCCCCCCCAAGCGTGCATCGTCTGCCCCCCCACAAGCGTGCATCGTCTGCCTCCCCACAAGCGTGCATCGTCTGCCTCCCCACAAGCGTGCATCGTCTGCCTCCCCACAAGCGTGCATCGTCTGCCTCCCCACAAGCGTGCATCATCTGCCTCCCCACAAGCGTGCATCATCTGCCTCCCCACAAGCGTGCATCATCTGCCTCCCCACAAGCGTGCATCATCTGCCTCCCCACAAGCGTGCATCATCTGCCTCCCCACAAGCGTGCATCATCTGCCTCCCCACAAGTGTGCATCATCTGCCTCCCCACAAGCGTGCATCATCTGCCTCCCCACAAGCGTGCATCATCTGCCTCCCCACAAGCGTGCATCATCCGCCCCCCCACAAGCGTGCATCATCAAGCCCGCAGCATCCCCCCCAGAATACCTCCAGAGCCCGCAGCATGCCCTCAGTATCCCCACAGAGCACCCAGAGCCCGCAGCATGCACCCAGAGCCCCCACAAGCCTGCAGCATCCCTCCAGAGCAACCACCAGCCCGCAGCATGCCCCCACCAGAGCCATAGACATGCCACCACAGCCTGCAGCATCCCCACAGAGCCCCCACATGCGTGCATCATCAGCCCCCCCCAGCGTCCCCACAAACCCGCAGCATTCCTCCAGAGCCACCACCAGCCCACACAGCCCCCAGAGCAATAGACATGCCACCACAGCCCGCAGCATGCCCCCAGCATCCCCACCAGCCCGCAGCATCCCTCCAGAGCCACCACCAGCCCGTAGCATGCCCATAGAGCCCCCACCATGCCCTCAGCATCCCCACCAGCCCGCAGCATCCCTCCAGAGCCACCACCAGCCCGCAGCATCCCCCCAGAGCCACCACGAGCCCGCAGCATCCCTCCAGAGCCCCCACCAGCCCGCAGCATGCCTAGACAGCCCCCACTAGAGCAATAGACATGCCACCACAGCCCGCAGCATGCCCCCAGCATCCCCACCAGCCCGCAGCATCCCCCCCAGAGCCACCACCAGCCCGCAGCATCCCCCCAGAGCCCCCACCAGCCCGCAGCATGCCCCCACAAGCCCGCAGCATTCCTCCAGAGCCACCACCAGCCCGTAGCATGCCCACGGAGCTCCCAGAGCCCCCACACGCGTGCATCATCCCCCCCCCCCGAGCCCCCCCAAGCGTGCATCATCCGCCCCGCCCCCAAGCGTGCATCATCCGCCCCGCCCCCAAGCGTGCATCATCCGCCCCGCCCCCAAGCGTGCATCATCCGCCCCCCCCACAAGCGTGCATCATCCGCCCCCCCCACAAGCGTGCATCATCCGCCCCCCCCACAAGCGTGCATCATCCGCCCCCCCCACAAGCGTGCATCATCCGCCCCCCCCCACAAGCGTGCATCATCCGCCCCCCCCCACAAGCGTGCATCATCCGACCCCCCACAAGCGTGCATCATCCGCCCCCCCCCCACAAGCGTGCATCATCCGCCCCCCCCCCCACAAGCGTGCATCATCCGCCCCCCCCCCACAAGCGTGCATCATCCGCCCCCCCCCCACAAGCGTGCATCATCCGCCCCCCCACAAGCGTGCATCATCCGCCCCCCCACAAGCGTGCATCATCCGCCCCCCCCACAAGCGTGCATCATCCGCCCCCCCCACAAGCGTGCATCACCAAGCCCGCAGCATCCCCCCAGAATACCTCCAGAGCCCGCAGCATGCCCTCAGCATCCCCACAGAGCACTCAGAGCCCGCAGCATGCACCCAGAGCCCCCACAAGCCTGCAGCTTCCCTCCAGAGCAACCACCAGCCCGCAGCATGCCCCCACCAGAGCCATAGACATGCCACCACAGCCCGCAGCATCCCCCCAGAGCCCCCACACGCGTGCATCATCCCCCCCAGAGCCCCCACAAGCGTGCATCATCCGCCCCCCCCCCCACAAGCGTGCATCATCCGCCCCCCCCCCCACAAGCGTGCATCATCCGCCCCCCCCACAAGCGTGCATCATCCGCCCCCCCCACAAGCGTGCATCACCAAGCCCGCAGCATCCCCCACCCAGAATACCTCCAGAGCCCGCAGCATCCCCACAGAGCCCGCAGCATGCACCCAGGGCCCCCACAAGCCTGCAGCATCCCTCCAGAGCAACCACCAGCCCGCAGCATGCCCCCACCAGAGCCATAGACATGCCACCACAGCCCGCAGCATCCCCCCAGAGCCCCCACACGCGTGCATCATCCCCCCCAGAGCCCCCACAAGCGTGCATCATCCGCCCCCCCCCCCACAAGCGTGCATCATCCGCCCCCCCCCCCACAAGCGTGCATCATCCGCCCCCCCCCACAAGCGTGCATCATCCGCCCCCCCCACAAGCGTGCATCACCAAGCCCGCAGCATCCCCACAGAGCCCCCACACGCGTGCATCATCCGACCCCCCCCCCCCCAGAGCCCCCACACGGGTGCATCATCCCCCCCCCCGCAGATTACCTCCAGAGCCCGCAACATGCTCCCACAGAACCCGCACCAGCCCCATAGAGCACCCACGAGCCCGCAGCATGCCCCCAGAGCCACAAGCCCACAGCATGCCCCCACCATCCCCCACAGACCCGCAGCATCCCCCCAGAGCCACCATGAGCCCGCAGCATCCCTCCAGAGCCCCCACCAGCCAGCAGCATGCCCCCAGCATCCCTCCAAAGCCCCCACAAGCCCGCAGCATCCCTCCAGAGCCACCACCAGCCCGCAGCATGCCCACTGAGCCCCCACCAGAGCCATAGACATGCCACCACAGCCCGTAGCATCCCCACAGAGCTCCCAGAGCCCCCACACGCGTGCATCATCAGCCCCCACCAGCCCACAGCATGCCCCCACCATCCCCCACAGACCCGCAGCATCCCCCCCAGAGGCACCACCAGCCCGCAGCATCCCTCCAGAGCCCCCACCAGCCAGCATGCCCCCAGCATCCCTCCAGAGCCACCACCAGCCCGCAGCATGCCCACACAGCCCCCACCAGAGCAATAGACATGCCACCATGAGCCCGCTGCATCCCTCCAGAGCCACCATGAGCCCGCAGCATCCCTCCAGAGCCACCATGAGCCCGCAGCATCCCTCCAGAGCCCCCACCAGCCAGCAGCATGCCCCCAGCATCCCCACAGAGCCCCCACAAGCAAGCAGCATCCCTCCAGAGCCACCACCAGCTCGTAGCATGCCCACAGAGTCCCCACCAGAGCCGGCAGCATCCCCACAGAGCTCCCAGAGCCCCCACACGCGTGCATCATCATCAATCATCATCATCCCAGACCACCCAAAGCCCACAGCACCCCCCCAGAGCCCAGCACTGACCTCCTCCTGAAGCTTCACCGTATCACTTTCTGCATGAAACTATGGCCGTCTGGGTAGCGTCTAGTTTGGAGTTGATTTCTTGAGGGGGAGGAGTGATATCATGAAATCATGACGTCACCGGAAGGGGCGGAGCATTCTCAGCCCAGTGGAAATTAGCAGGGTTGCGTCTAGTTTGGAGTTGATTTTTTGTGGTCCTCAAACAATCAACTCCATTCTAGCTGATTCACCAGTGAGCCGTCTAAATCGGAGTTGATTTTTTGAGGCCTCATTTTATCAACTCCACTCTAGACGGCTCACTACTGAAGTGACTAGATCGGAGTGGATATTTTGTGGTCCTCATTCCAGCAACTCCACTCTAGACGGTTCACTGGTGAGGTGACTAGATCGGAGTTGAATTTTTGAGGCCTCACTGTAGTGACATGTTTTTGAGGACCTCATTTTAGCAACTCCACTCTAGCTGATTCACTGGTGAGGTGACTGGATCGGAGTTGATCTTTTGATGATCTCTCTGCAGCTTCTCCATTCTAGACAGTTCAGTTTCTACAGTGATGTTCCTCAAAAAATCACCTCCAATGTCCAGAATGGAGCAGATTCCCGGATCCTCATAGTCTGCAATGTAGTGGAATTGGAATGTACACACATTGTAGATATATATCAGCTTTATAATTCTAATGATTTCATGTTTTTATTTTTTAGGTACTTGCTGAAACTGTTATATTTATTACGTATTTCCAAAGGGCAAAATTTTATTTTTTTCATGATTAATCAAACTTGCATTTTATTATCGCTTTTTATAATATAAATAATCACACACAGCGCTGATCGTTCAGTTTTACGCGGGGAATAACATAACAGAGCGCAGCGAAAGAGTGCTCATAATTTACAACATTGTATTGGAGTGGATTTTTTGAGGACCTCATTTTAGCAGCTCCATTCTAGCTGATTCACTAGTGAGCCGTCTAGATCGGAGTGGATTTTTTGAGGATTTCCTGTAGCCTTCACTCTGTACAGTTTGGTGCTGAGGTGACTGAAATTGAGTTTTTCAAAGATTAGGTGTAGCCTCGTGAGGAAAAACATAACAGAGTGCAGCCGACAGTCCTCATAATTTACAACATAGGATTGGAGTGGATTTTTTGAGGTCCTCATTTGAGCAACTCCATTCTAGCTGATTCACTAGTGAGCCGTCTAGATCGGAGTGGATTTTTTGAGGACCTCATTTTAGCAACTCCATTCTAGCTGATTCACTAGAGAGCCGTCTAGATCGGAGTGGGTATTTTGAGGATATCCCTGTAGCCTCCAAACTGTACAGTTTGGTGCTGAGGTGACGGGAATCGAGTTTTTCAAAGAGTGAGCGGAGCTTTGCAGGGAGAAACATAACAGAGCGCAGCAACAGAGTCCTCATAATTTACAACATTGTATTGGAGTGGATCTTTTGAGGTCCTCATTTGAGCAACTCCATTCTAGCTGATTCACTAGTGAGCCGTATAGATCGGAGTGGATTTTTTGAGGATCTTCCTGTAGCCTTCACTATGTACAGTTTGGTGCTGAGGTGACGGGAATCGAGTTTTTCAAAGAGTGAGCGGAGCTTTGCAGGGAGAAACATAACAGAGCACAGCAACAGAGTCCTCATAATTTACAACATTGTATTGGAGTGGATTTTTTGAGGACCTCATTTTAGCAACTCCATTCTAGCTGATTCACTAGAGAGCCGTCTAGATCGGTGTGGATTTTTTGAGGATCTTCCTGTAGCCTTCACTCTGTACAGTTTGGTGCTGAGGTGACTGGAATTAAGTTTTTCAAAGATTAGGTGTAGCCTCGTGAGGAAAAACATAACAGAGCGCAGCCGACAGTCCTCATAATTTACAACATAGGATTGGAGTGGATTTTTTGAGGTCCTCATTTGAGCAACTCCATTCTAGCTGATTCACTAGTGAGCCATCTAGATCGGAGTGGATTTTTTGAGGACCTCATTTTAGCAACTCCATTCTAGCTGATTCACTAGAGAGCCGTCTAGATCGGAGTGGGTATTTTGAGGATATCCCTGTAGCCTCCAAACTGTACAGTTTGGTGCTGAGGTGACGGGAATCGAGTTTTTCAAAGAGTGAGCGGAGCTTTGCAGGGAGAAACATAACAGAGCACAGCAACAGAGTCCTCATAATTTACAACATTGTATTGGAGTGGATTTTTTGAGGACCTCATTTTAGCAACTCCATTCTAGCTGATTCACTAGAGAGCCGTCTAGATCGGTGTGGATTTTTTGAGGATCTTCCTGTAGCCTTCACTCTGTACAGTTTGGTGCTGAGGTGACAGGAATTAAGTTTTTCAAAGATTAGGTGTAGCCTCGTGAGGAAAAACATAACAGAGCGCAGCCGACAGTCCTCATAATTTACAACATAGGATTGGAGTGGATTTTTTGAGGTCCTCATTTGAGCAACTCCATTCTAGCTGATTCACTAGTGAGCCGTCTAGATCGGAGTGGATTTTTTGAGGACCTCATTTTAGCAACTCCATTCTAGCTGATTCACTAGAGAGCCGTCTAGATCGGAGTGGGTATTTTGAGGATATCCCTGTAGCCTCCAAACTGTACAGTTTGGTGCTGAGGTGACGGGAATCGAGTTTTTCAAAGAGTGAGCGGAGCTTTGCAGGGAGAAACATAACAGAGCGCAGCAACAGAGTCCTCATAATTTCCAACATTGTATTGGAGTGGATTTTTTGAGGTCCTCATTTGAGCAACTCCATTCTAGCTGATTCACTAGTGAGCCGTCTAGATCGGAGTGGATTTTTTGAGGATCTTCCTGTAGCCTTCACTCTGTACAGTTTGGTGCTGAGGTGACTGAAATTGAGTTTTTCAAAGATTAGGTGTAGCCTCGTGAGGAAAAACATAACAGAGTGCAGCCGACAGTCCTCATAATTTACAACATAGGATTGGAGTGGATTTTTTGAGGTCCTCATTTGAGCAACTCCATTCTAGCTGATTCACTAGTGAGCCGTCTAGATCGGAGTGGATTTTTTGAGGACCTCATTTTAGCAACTCCATTCTAGCTGATTCACTAGTGAGCCGTATAGATCGCAGTGGATTTTTTGAGGATCTTCCTGTAGCCTTCACTATGTACAGTTTGGTGCTGAGGTGACGGGAATCAAGTTTTTCAAAGAGTGAGCGGAGCTTTGCAGGGAGAAACATAACAGAGCACAGCAACAGAGTCCTCATAATTTACAACATTGTATTGGAGTGGATTTTTTGAGGACCTCATTTTAGCAACTCCATTCTAGCTGATTCACTAGAGAGCCGTCTAGATCGGTGTGGATTTTTTGAGGATCTTCCTGTAGCCTTCACTCTGTACAGTTTGGTGCTGAGGTGACTGGAATTAAGTTTTTCAAAGATTAGGTGTAGCCTCGTGAGGAAAAACATAACAGAGCGCAGCCGACAGTCCTCATAATTTACAACATAGGATTGGAGTGGATTTTTTGAGGTCCTCATTTGAGCAACTCCATTCTAGCTGATTCACTAGTGAGCCGTCTAGATCGGAGTGGATTTTTTGAGGACCTCATTTTAGCAACTCCATTCTAGCTGATTCACTAGAGAGCCGTCTAGATCGGAGTGGGTATTTTGAGGATATCCCTGTAGCCTCCAAACTGTACAGTTTGGTGCTGAGGTGACGGGAATCGAGTTTTTCAAAGAGTGAGCGGAGCTTTGCAGGGAGAAACATAACAGAGCGCAGCAACAGAGTCCTCATAATTTCCAACATTGTATTGGAGTGGATTTTTTGAGGTCCTCATTTGAGCAACTCCATTCTAGCTGATTCACTAGTGAGCCGTCTAGATCGGAGTGGATTTTTTGAGGATCTTCCTGTAGCCTTCACTCTGTACAGTTTGGTGCTGAGGTGACTGAAATTGAGTTTTTCAAAGATTAGGTGTAGCCTCGTGAGGAAAAACATAACAGAGTGCAGCCGACAGTCCTCATAATTTACAACATAGGATTGGAGTGGATTTTTTGAGGTCCTCATTTGAGCAACTCCATTCTAGCTGATTCACTAGTGAGCCGTCTAGATCGGAGTGGATTTTTTGAGGACCTCATTTTAGCAACTCCATTCTAGCTGATTCACTAGAGAGCCGTCTAGATCGGAGTGGGTATTTTGAGGATATCCCTGTAGCCTCCAAACTGTACAGTTTGGTGCTGAGGTGACGGGAATCGCGTTTTTCAAAGAGTGAGCGGAGCTTTGCAGGGAGAAACATAACAGAACGCAGCAACAGAGTCCTCATAATTTCCAACATTGTATTGGAGTGGATTTTTTGAGGTCCTCATTTGAGCAACTCCATTCTAGCTGATTCACTAGTGAGCCGTCTAGATCGGAGTGGATTTTTTGAGGATCTTCCTGTAGCCTTCACTCTGTACAGTTTGGAGCTGAGGTGACTGAGGCTATGTGCCCACGTTGCATTTATGAAGCAGAAAATTTCTGCTGCATAAATGCAAGTCCTCTCCCGGAAAAACGCATGCGGAATTCCGCACGCGTTTATCGCGCTTTTTTCGCGCGTTTATCACGCGTTTTCCACATGCGGAATTGCCTTGCGTTTTTTATGCATTGGACAAAGGCAATTCCGCTTGCGGAAACGCAAAATTAAATGACATGCTGCGGATTTTTGAACGCGGCATAAACGCTGCGGAAAAATCCGCAGCATGTGCATAGAAGTTGCGGAAACCCATTGGGGATCATGGGGTGCGGGTTACCAAGCATTTTACAAGCGTTTCCGCTGCGGAAATTCCGCATCAAAAACGCTTGTAAAACGCTACGTGGGCACACAGCCTTAAATTGAGTTTTTCAAAGATTAGGTGTAGCCTCGTGAGGAAAAACATAACAGAGTGCAGCCGACAGTCCTCATAATTTACAACATAGGATTGGAGTGGATTTTTTGAGGTCCTCATTTGAGCAACTCCATTCTAGCTGATTCACTAGTGAGCCGTCTAGATCGGAGTGGATTTTTTGAGGACCTCATTTTAGCAACTCCATTCTAGCTGATTCACTAGAGAGCCGTCTAGATCGGAGTGGGTATTTTGAGGATATCCCTGTAGCCTCCAAACTGTACAGTTTGGTGCTGAGGTGACGGGAATCGCGTTTTTCAAAGAGTGAGCGGAGCTTTGCAGGGAGAAACATAACAGAGCGCAGCAACAGAGTCCTCATAATTTACAACATTGTATTGGAGTGGATTTTTTGAGGACCTCATTTTAGCAACTCCATTCTAGCTGATTCACTAGAGAGCCGTCTAGATCGGTGTGGATTTTTTGAGGATCTTCCTGTAGCCTTCACTCTGTACAGTTTGGTGCTGAGGTGACAGGAATTAAGTTTTTCAAAGATTAGGTGTAGCCTCGTGAGGAAAAACATAACAGAGCGCAGCCGACAGTCCTCATAATTTACAACATAGGATTGGAGTGGATTTTTTGAGGTCCTCATTTGAGCAACTCCATTCTAGCTGATTCACTAGTGAGCCGTCTAGATCGGAGTGGATTTTTTGAGGACCTCATTTTAGCAACTCCATTCTAGCTGATTCACTAGAGAGCCGTCTAGATCGGAGTGGGTATTTTGAGGATATCCCTGTAGCCTCCAAACTGTACAGTTTGGTGCTGAGGTGACGGGAATCGAGTTTTTCAAAGAGTGAGCGGAGCTTTGCAGGGAGAAACATAACAGAGCGCAGCAACAGAGTCCTCATAATTTACAACATTGTATTGGAGTGGATTTTTTGAGGTCCTCATTTGAGCAACTCCATTCTAGCTGATTCACTAGTGAGCCGTCTAGATCGGAGTGGATTTTTTGAGGATCTTCCTGTAGCCTTCACTCTGTACAGTTTGGTGCTGAGGTGACTAAAATTGAGTTTTTCAAAGATTAGGTGTAGCCTCGTGAGGAAAAACATAACAGAGTGCAGCCGACAGTCCTCATAATTTACAACATAGGATTGGAGTGGATTTTTTGAGGTCCTCATTTGAGCAACTCCATTCTAGCTGATTCACTAGTGAGCCGTCTAGATCGGAGTGGATTTTTTGAGGACCTCATTTTAGCAACTCCATTCTAGCTGATTCACTAGTGAGCCGTATAGATCGCAGTGGATTTTTTGAGGATCTTCCTGTAGCCTTCACTATGTACAGTTTGGTGCTGAGGTGACGGGAATCAAGTTTTTCAAAGAGTGAGCGGAGCTTTGCAGGGAGAAACATAACAGAGCACAGCAACAGAGTCCTCATAATTTACAACATTGTATTGGAGTGGATTTTTTGAGGACCTCATTTTAGCAACTCCATTCTAGCTGATTCACTAGAGAGCCGTCTAGATCGGTGTGGATTTTTTGAGGATCTTCCTGTAGCCTTCACTCTGTACAGTTTGGTGCTGAGGTGACTGGAATTAAGTTTTTCAAAGATTAGGTGTAGCCTCGTGAGGAAAAACATAACAGAGCGCAGCCGACAGTCCTCATAATTTACAACATAGGATTGGAGTGGATTTTTTGAGGTCCTCATTTGAGCAACTCCATTCTAGCTGATTCACTAGTGAGCCGTCTAGATCGGAGTGGATTTTTTGAGGACCTCATTTTAGCAACTCCATTCTAGCTGATTCACTAGAGAGCCGTCTAGATCGGAGTGGGTATTTTGAGGATATCCCTGTAGCCTCCAAACTGTACAGTTTGGTGCTGAGGTGACGGGAATCGAGTTTTTCAAAGAGTGAGCGGAGCTTTGCAGGGAGAAACATAACAGAGCGCAGCAACAGAGTCCTCATAATTTCCAACATTGTATTGGAGTGGATTTTTTGAGGTCCTCATTTGAGCAACTCCATTCTAGCTGATTCACTAGTGAGCCGTCTAGATCGGAGTGGATTTTTTGAGGATCTTCCTGTAGCCTTCACTCTGTACAGTTTGGTGCTGAGGTGACTGAAATTGAGTTTTTCAAAGATTAGGTGTAGCCTCGTGAGGAAAAACATAACAGAGTGCAGCCGACAGTCCTCATAATTTACAACATAGGATTGGAGTGGATTTTTTGAGGTCCTCATTTGAGCAACTCCATTCTAGCTGATTCACGAGTGAGCCGTCTAGATCGGAGTGGATTTTTTGAGGACCTCATTTTAGCAACTCCATTCTAGCTGATTCACTAGAGAGCCGTCTAGATCGGAGTGGGTATTTTGAGGATATCCCTGTAGCCTCCAAACTGTACAGTTTGGTGCTGAGGTGACGGGAATCGCGTTTTTCAAAGAGTGAGCGGAGCTTTGCAGGGAGAAACATAACAGAACGCAGCAACAGAGTCCTCATAATTTCCAACATTGTATTGGAGTGGATTTTTTGAGGTCCTCATTTGAGCAACTCCATTCTAGCTGATTCACTAGTGAGCCGTCTAGATCGGAGTGGATTTTTTGAGGATCTTCCTGTAGCCTTCACTCTGTACAGTTTGGAGCTGAGGTGACTGAGGCTATGTGCCCACGTTGCATTTATGAAGCAGAAAATTTCTGCTGCATAAATGCAAGTCCTCTCCCGGAAAAACGCATGCGGAATTCCGCACGCGTTTATCGCGCTTTTTTCACGCGTTTATCACGCGTTTTCCACATGCGGAATTGCCTTGCGTTTTTTATGCATTGGACAAAGGCAATTCCGCTTGCGGAAACGCAAAATTAAATGACATGCTGCGGATTTTTGAACGCGGCATAAACGCTGCGGAAAAATCCGCAGCATGTGCATAGAAGTTGCGGAAACCCATTGGGGATCATGGGGTGCGGGTTACCAAGCATTTTACAAGCGTTTCCGCTGCGGAAATTCCGCATCAAAAACGCTTGTAAAACGCTACGTGGGCACACAGCCTTAAATTGAGTTTTTCAAAGATTAGGTGTAGCCTCGTGAGGAAAAACATAACAGAGTGCAGCCGACAGTCCTCATAATTTACAACATAGGAGTGGAGTGGATTTTTTGAGGTCCTCATTTGAGCAACTCCATTCTAGCTGATTCACTAGTGAGCCGTCTAGATCGGAGTGGATTTTTTGAGGACCTCATTTTAGCAACTCCATTCTAGCTGATTCACTAGAGAGCCGTCTAGATCGGAGTGGGTATTTTGAGGATATCCCTGTAGCCTCCAAACTGTACAGTTTGGTGCTGAGGTGACGGGAATCGCGTTTTTCAAAGAGTGAGCGGAGCTTTGCAGGGAGAAACATAACAGAGCGCAGCAACAGAGTCCTCATAATTTACAACATTGTATTGGAGTGGATCTTTTGAGGTCCTCATTTGAGCAACTCCATTCTAGCTGATTCACTAGTGAGCCGTATAGATCGCAGTGGATTTTTTGAGGACCTCATTTTAGCAACTCCATTCTAGCTGATTCACTAGAGAGCCGTCTAGATCGGGGTGGATTTTTTGAGGATCTTCCTGTAGCCTTCACTCTGTACAGTTTTGTGCTGAGGTGACTGGAATTGAGTTTTTCAAAGAGTCGGTGTAGCCTCGTGGGGAAAAACATAACAGAGTGCAGCCGACAGTCCTTATAATTTACAACATAGGATTGGAGTGGATTTTTTGAGGTCCTCATTTGAGCAACTCCATTCTAGCTGATTCACTAGAGAGCCGTCTAGATCGGAGTGGGTATTTTGAGGATATCCCTGTAGCCTCCAAACTGTACAGTTTGGTGCTGAGGTGACTGGAATTGAGTTTTTCAAAGAGTGAGAGGATCTTCGTAGGGAGAAACATAACAGAGCGCAGCAACAGAGTCCTCATAATTTACAACATTGTATTGGAGTGGATTTTTTGAGGACCTCATTTGAGCAACTCCATTCTAGCTGATTCACTAGTGAGCCGTATAGATCGGAGTGGGTTTTTAGATGATGTCCCTGTAGCTTCTATTCTGTACAGTTCATTGCTGAGCTGACTAGAATGGAGTTGCTGGAGCGATGTCCTCATAGGATCAAATGCAATCTAGACGGCTCATGACTGAAACCTCCAGAATGGCGTTAATTCCAGGAGCTCCTCATAGATTCCAATCTAGTGGCATAGGAATTATATATGGATGTATGTATTGTCACTTTTTGTAACATAAATAATTACACACAGCACTGATTGTTCAGTTTTGGCCGAATTTGACTTTTACTGTATTTTTCACCAATCACAGCCACAGCATCGACATTTCTGAAGAGTGGGCGGAGCTATAAAACATTTATGTGATCATTTTTGCCACTTTTGTGATGTAAATTATGATAATGTCCACCCGCTCTTCAAAATGCTGGGGCTGACCAGGACTTGTGGACAGACAAGAAAAGTAACATTTTGTCAAACATGAACAATCAGAGCTTTGTGTAAGTTTTTAAACTGTGAAAAGTGATAATATAAAAAAAATTTTTTTTAAGTTAACCAAAAAAAAAAAACTGGCCCAGCTTTGTACCTCTCACCTTTTATTAATACTGGCTTGCAAAATTTGTTTCTTAATGAATTGTGGCTGTAATCTTGTATAATGTCTGCCAAGAAATAATAAAACACCCTGCAGCAACTCCAATCTATATGTCTCAGCACAGAGATGACAAGATTGAGCTGCTGCCCTGAGGTCCATGATTTGTGGGCACAATGTACTGTGTATAAGGACGTCCTCTTTACAGAAACTTCATTCTAGATGTCTCAGTACAGAGGTGACTAGATCAGAGTTACTGCACCGAGGCTCATGATTTCTGTGCACTGTACTGTGTATAAGGACGTCCTCTGTACAGTAACTTCAGTCTTGATGTCTCAGTACAGAGGTGACTAGATCGGAGTTGATGTACTGAGGTCCATGATCTCTGTGTACTGTACTGTGTATAAGGACATCCTCTGTACAGTAACTTCAGTCTATTTGTCTCAGTACAGAGGTAACTAGATCAGAGTTGCTGTACTGAGATTCATAGTTTGTGTGCACTGTACTGTGTATAAGGACGTCCTCTGTACAGTAACTTCAGTCTAGATGTCTCAGTACAGAGGTGACTAGATCAGAGTTACTGCACCGAGGCTCATGATTTCTGTGCACTGTACTGTGTATATGGATGTCCTCTGTACAGCAACTCCATTCTGTCTCACTACAGAGGTGACTAGATGGGAGTTGCTGCCCTGAGGTTCATAATATTTGGGCAGGCAGTAATGTCTATAAGGGAGTCACCTGGAAACGGTGATCCCTGCACGGCCTTACTCCCCTGATGGTGGGGCCGATGAAACGCGTCGGGAGAAAACACACTTGAGATAGCGATTTATTGAGACAATTGGTCCGGAGGCTGGTATGTCACATGATGAGGGCATAGAGCTGCAAGAGAAAGTGTGGACAGTGAATAAACTCGGCGAGGTCGTTCGTCATTTCATAACGTTTTTTTAGCACACACAAGTCTTTTGATTGTTTTATCAGGTATATCCAGGTAGAAACTTTAATAGAGCTAATGTATCCTGACATCTCCTGGTGAGGGATGTCTGGAGCCAGGACCATCTTAAGTTCAAATCTAATGAGATAAAGATACTGCTGAGTTCTAGGCCCTATTATTGATGCTTTGCATTAAAGGCAAAAAAGAGGGAGGAGAGGGTTCAACTCACCATCCCCTCGGAGTTTGTTTGTATGCTGCGTTCTTCACCCCCGCCCTCTCATCAAGACTGGCATGAACATTAATCAGGTGCATAGTTCTTTTAAGGTGATAACGCAGCAATTTAGCTCGAGTAGTTAATATTTTGTATGCATTTATGTACAGTACAGACCAAAAGTTTGGACACACCTCATTTAAAGATTTTTCTGTATTTTCATGACTTTGAAAACTGTACATTCACACTGAAGGCATCAAAACTATGAATTAACACATGTGGAATTATATACGTAACAAAAAAGTATGAAACAACGGAAAATATGTCTTATATTCTAGGTTCTTCAAAGAGAATGCCAAGAGTGTGCAAAGCAGTCATCAAAGCAAAAGGTGGCTACTTTGAAGAACCTAGAATATAAGACATATTTTCAGTTTTTTCACACTTTTTTTTTTGTTAAGTATATAATTCCACATGTGTTAATTCATAGTTTTGATGCCTTCAGTGTGAATGTACAATTTTCATAGTCATGAAAATACAGAAAAATCTTTAAATGAGAAGGTGTGTCCAAACTTTTGGTCTGTACTGTACATAAATGACATAGCCGAGTGCTGTGATGGCCTATTTTTTATTAGTCCCATACAAAATCCATGAATGGATGGACAGACCTGTGCTATGTATACGTGAAAATTACTTAATTAAACATGGACAGTCTTTCCTAAGTAACATTGGGGTCCCTGGTGGTCCTAACCTCAGCAACTTATGTTTTATCCAATATGACTAACAGCACGTCCCTCACTCGGCCTGTGTTCATGGACTGTAATGTAATCAGGCCTAGGTCAACATTTCTTGTTGCATCTAGTGGATGTGAACCCTTCCCCCATCCAGAGGCTGATCCCAGTAGACAGAACAATAGACTCATATTTGGCCCAGTCAGTTGCGTGGTGACTCCCAACGCTGGAGGGTCTCAGGCTGCGGCCAGATCCTCGTGGCGTGTGTGGATTGATAGAAGTTGCCATGTGGGATTGTGTTGTGTCCCTCATCTGCTGGACCCATTGAACTCATCCAAGGACTATTTCTATATTTTCCCTGGCGTCGGATTACCGGGAGACACCCCCGGACTTGTTTCTGCTGTTATGGACTCTTTGCGGACTAGCAGAATTACCTTCATTCGTGCTGTTCCATTTTCCCTGTTCAATCCAACGAGATTTATTTGATCATCGGCCTGGTGTCCCTTCCTGCTCTGTCACACACCCCGTCACAGTGACCACTAAAAATTTAGTTCTCCAGGCCACCTGGAATGCAAAACCACCACAGAAGGTTGTGATGCACCAAGATTGCCAAAGAAACACTGCTGTGACCTAATAAAATAGTCTGCAGGAGGAACACGATCCACATTGTTGCAGATCTATTATTGTGGACATTTGTGTAGATACTTCTGGATTTTTTGAAAATATAACGTTTATACACCTTGATAGTTTGATCTCTATCAGTTACTGGTCATTAATGCCACAACAAGCTTCTCTCAAACTGTTTAATTAAAAAAAATATAAATAACAAAACATTGACAAAGGCAAAACGTTTGTACCAGAGTAACCTGTGATTTTAGTTACATATAAAAAACATCTATATGAAGAAGTTACTGACATTTGTAAAATACAAAAAGTAACAAACAAATGTAACATTACACAAAACATGTTGCTCATAGTTCCTGCCATTAGAATGAGGTCTGTATGTAGTACACTAAGATGGCACGGATCATCCACAATCAATGGAGGACTTCTGAGATATGAAGACTTTGAATTGATATTGCGTGTCATGGTGCGCAGGAGTAATGGCAGAGATCACATGGATCAGGTCACACAAGGAGGCAGGATCTGCTTTGAATGGTTTTTCCAAACAAAATACATTTTCATCAATAGATCTTGGGATAAGGCCGGCTTTCTTTCAGCTTTCCCGGCCCATTAAGATACTTTGTTCTGCCCTCAGCAGTGCAGAGAGAAGTGCACCTGCGCAGGAGCGCAATGGAGGAGACTGTGTATATGACATAGGACGCGTTATCCAAATGAAGCAGACCAGGACGCCATTCACAAAATAGGAGGCGTTGTGCCCAGATCAGCAAGGCCCAACAGACCAGGCTGCCCCTCCAGTGAGAATAAATGCTGTTTTTTAAATTATTACAGACTGGCCTGGGGACTTGTATACAGCCTTGTGGAATAAGGTGATGGAAGGTGAACATGATGGGGGACGACTACTGGGCGCTTCACAGAGAAGGTCCACAGCCTTGTATAAGACAAAAGGGAGCGAGAGAAGCTTTGAAGGGAATAGGAGCAAAAATTAATTTCCAATAATGTTGCCGAATGACTGGTGAACACATTTTTATATATAATAGTGTAAATTTGTGGGTACAATAAAGAGGTCTCTTGTACATGTAGCTTATACGCAATTTTGTGTGCATTTTTTAGGGGGGCAAAATCAATACTTTTGGGTGGGCAGGGGGGGTCAGGGCATAAAAAAAAATAAAAGTCAGTCATTGGATTTGAATAAATTTTCATAAAGCCAAATTTTACATACCTGTATCATTATTCCAAGACCTATTAAAGTGTATATTGTTCATGTGATAAACCCTTTACTGTTTTTGTTTGTAGCGAATATGTTAATGTGCAACAGATATTATACACACACACATAATATGCATATATAAATAGAATAGTAAACAACTATTTCAAGCCACTTAAAGTGGTAAAGTGCAAAGAAAAAGAAATCCAACTCGTAAATATTAAATTAAAATTAGTTCCATCAAGTTTGCTATAACCTAAGGTCAGCATTGGAAGACAGTATGATTATTTAACAGACATTTGAAGAGGAGGCCGGGCATTTGACCAGACCTTTCTATCAGCCTTGTCCAATTGTAATCTTCAAATCTACAGGAGAAGACTGATGGATGGGCCTAGTTACATGTGCTTTCACCAGCAGCCATTGCATGGAGTGGAGAACTGTGCAGTCTGTGAGGATAAAGTGTCAACTGTATAATAGTAAGTACCACAAAAATAGGTCCTCAACACATCTGATTAATCTTTATTTTATGTGCCTGACCTTATTAACTTATTCTGCAGCCACAATAGACACTGTAATACAGCAGCCATAAGAGATAAATAGTGCAAAATTTTCAATTACAACTAGTTTGCAAAATATTTTTTTCTAGGTCATAAACGTATGAATTCAAGAAAAGTAACTAGCAACTAGCCACAAAAGGTGGACAAGCTCTAAGTGTGAGATAGATATATATAATCTCTATCTATATCAAAAACACCCAACCCTACCTAAAGTAAATTTTTGTTTTTATTCTCTAGGCACATGGGACAGTAAAAGCGTTTTCTTGTTGTAACAAGTTTGTCATCTTTTTTGATATTTACACATGCTAAGTGAAACCATGATTTGCACAAGGAACATTCCACCATATGTTCATGTGCTTTGTACACGTGGCAAAGGCAGTAAGTTGTAAGAGTTAACCTTTTTTTATATATTTTCTGACGAAGCTTGGTTTCATAAGGAAATAATTCCAAACGACCCTTTTCTAGGCATAAAATTAGATGACTGCGCATCTCAGCCTGGTTAAATTCTACACTCTTTAGATCTACACCTTCGGCTAATGCCACTGCATTGGCAATTGCAAAAAGCCCACAATCATTTGCTCCATTTTGTTTCTGGCAACACATAATTGTAACATCCAGAATTTTATTACAGCCGTGGAAAAGTGGTTTGTACATTTTCAAAATTTGTTTTTTCAGAGTGTCAGAAATGGAAGAGGAGTGCAATGAGTTAAATACAGTGACCGAATTGTTGTTACATGCTGAAACTAGCCAATGTGCGCCAACATGGTGGATCTGGATGATATGGCTGCCAGTTACCAAAGGAATGTCAGAATGGGCCAACACTACTGTGTCCATCAAACCTGATACTTTAGGGCATGCTTTTATAATTAAATTCTGGCACGCATTAATTATATTATCGTCTAACCATTCTTGCTCGGTTATCAAGGCACGATCCCTGAAGCTCAATTTTATATTCTTTACAGTGACCCACACACAATCCAGCTTTTCTGTTGGGGGTGTTTGTGGGGTAGCCCCTTGTCCATCTACATTCACAGTTTCCCATACATCAGCTGTTTTATTCTCTGCCTTAGATCCTACTCTGTGAATGTCCATGTTTTTTTGTTTCCCATATTTTCTTACAGGAAGCTCCTGTATAGCTTTTGAGACTGTTATTTTTGGTGCTGGTTTCAGTGGCAAGCCACCTTCTTGGGGGATTTGTTCCCGTAATTGTAAATACAAATTACTTAATTCAACAGTGAGATGTTTCACAAAGTCTTGATTGTCCAAAAGATATACTGAGTCTATAAATCTTTTTAACACTTTGACACAATGGCGAATCAAATAGGTCAGCCGATTTCTCCTCCTAGAGGGCAATTCGTGCAGTGTTGGATCTGAACGGACACTATTTTGTGGTCTACACTCGTGTTCTTGTAAACCATTGTCACAATGCCTAGTGTTTGTGTCCACAAAACAATCACTATCCAGGATAAAAAGGGGGTTTTCAGAGTATGCTGGATTAATGTCATGCCACTGCCAATTTGCAACACGCAAAATTAAACACATGTGTTTACATGGTAGCAGAAATTTCTGCCAGTCTTTGCATGTGCAAGTGGGCCCATCCAATCCAACACAAACAGTATGCATTTTTTCTAAGTCAATTGCAGACTCGCTTTTAACTTCAAAAAGTCCCTTATCAGAGTCCAAACATTTAAGGTGTGACAAATCAAGGCCACTGTAGTAACGCTGCATTACATGGTCAATGAATCCACGAGGCCGATTTTTTAAAAACGATGGGACTTCTACGACGTATTTTCGGTAATAGTCAGAACTCGTTAAATTCATCTGTACGTATCTGTGAAAATAAAACAAGTCAGTTAAAAAAAAAAAAGCTGTTAACCTGAAGGTATAGGGTGAATTGACAGGTTAATAGGGTTTGGAAGCCGCACTGAAAGCCCTGCTGCTGTGAGTAGAGATGGGCAAACTGCTCGGTTTTACCCGGGTTTGTGAGCGGGGTTGCTTTGTTAAAGCAAACTGCTAATAACCATACTGATTATACTTACCGAGTCTGCGTTGTCTTCCAGCTCTGCTGCGGTGCTGCATCACTTTCGGGGGGAATAGTCACGTGACTGGCCACAGCCAATCACATACACTCAGAAGATAAGGGGCGGCCCAGAAGTGACGCAGCGATTCTTCACAGCAGGAAGAGAGAACGCCTACCCAGTAAGTATATTAGGTGTAGTAACTATTTGCTTGCTTTAACGGAGTAACCCCGGTCACGAACCCGGGTAAAGCCAAACAGTTCGCCCATCCCTAGCCATGAACAACTGAAGATGTTTCCTTAGCAGTGCATCAGTAAATAGTGCGCAGTGGCTGTAAACACATCCCGACACTGACTGACAGCTGGCTGTACAGTGCATCAGTAGAGAGGTTGTGGCTTCAAAATCTATCATTTGCCAATGGATGATGTGGATATTCATGTGATTAAAACAAAATTCTAATTTCATTAGTCTGCTACAACAAACAGAAAAAAAAAATAATTTGAAGTTGAAACACTCACTCTGGGGTATCTATACACCCATTTTTTGTTTTGTCATTTAAAAACAAACAAAAACAAATACAAGAACCTGTTTAATAGTAATAAATGAAGTTTTAAAACATAGCCTTCAAAAATTATGTGAAAAAAAAAAGCATTATATTTTGGACTTTTTGGTCCCATTCTTGGTTTTGCATAAAGTGGTTGTCCAATGCTTGGACTACTCCTTCTCACTCCCCATGTTCAACCCCAGAATAATAAAGCCTATACTCCCCTCTAGTGCCAGTCCGGTTCCAGTGATGTCCGAACTCGCGTTTCCATAGCCCAGGTGCCATTTTTATGACATGTGAGCTTCACAACCAATCATCACCAGTTTCCTTCTCCCCACCTTCAAATTCTTAAGTGAACTCTGCATCTGCCACCCACTTCATATCAATTGCTCCTGCATACCAAGCCAAGGAGAATGAAGGTGGAGGTGACTAGTCTCGGACCTTGCTTGTCATAACAATGTCATCTAGGCTCCAGGAAGGATCGTTCTGACATCGCTTGAACAGTGCCGGCCCAAGGGTATTTTTTTCTTTTTAGATGGGTGCGCACATGGAGAATAAGAAGTGGTTGTCCTACAAGTGGACAACCCCTTAAAGCTGGAGACACACTGGGCAAAATGCATGCGATATACTCGCAAGAGTCTCGCATGCCTCACCTGGCACGACCGCCAGCTCTCTGGACAGGAGTGTATCAGGTGCATGTGTTTCTGTAAAGCTGCTGACCCGATCCTGTCCAGAGAGCCGGTGGTCGTGCCAGTTGAGGCATGTGAGACTCGTGGGAGTATCTCACATGCATTTCACCCAGTGTGTTTCTGGCTTTAAAGCAACATTCCATGCTTTTTTTTTTTATTTATTGCACCACTGGAGTGGTGCTTTAAATTTAATTCCCCTGCCTCTTGTCTTATACTTACCCTCCCGACCCGTGGCTTCATCCTTTAAGTGCCGCGTCACTCCTATGGCAACATCTTTTGTATAGAAGTCCGAAGTAACCTCACAAGTGTTCAATGCAGTATGAGAGGCAGATCTAGGCTCTCGTAAAGATGTATTGATTTGTGACCTACAGCAACCCCATAAAAAACTGGAGCTGCTGGCAGATCCCAAATCTCCACTAACTGTAGTAACGCTGGAAACAGATGAAAACTGAGGCAGGTGAGTGTAAAGACTGGAGCCAGAGGCCTTGCATTTAAGCACCACTGTACTGTTAAAAAAAAAAAAAAAAAAGATAAATTGTGCTTTAAGTAATGGGCAACCCGAAATACGATCCATGATGCCTGAATCACAGGCAGCATAAAAGATACTGGCTACATTATATTGTAGATATCTTGGTTCATAGTAACTCTGTAAAGCATGCTGGTACCATGTGTCTTAGATGACAAGTGCTTGAAGCACGTCTGTCCACAGAAAGCTTCTGTACATCACACTTCAAAAACTGATAGGGAGAGACCTGTCAGTCATACAGAGCAGGACAGGGAGAATAGTTTGGGGAAGGACCTGCTGTTTGCACTTGTAATCTGAGACACGTGGTTCCCAGCATGCTTTTCAGAGTTACTAAGAAATGCTGCAACATCCTGGAGTAAGATAACACATCTGCAATATAATCTAGCCAGTATCATGTATGCTGCCTGCAGTTCGGGCATCATGGATCTGATGACAGGATCCCTTTAAAAAGGAATATTCAAAGATTAAATTGATTTACTAACTAGAAAAAAACCTATGTGAAAAAATGCAGGTAAATGGGAGAAGAAAACAGCTAAAAAATATTTAACACTATTGGTAAGGTTAAGTTCATGATATGTATGATTACAGGCATACACTAAAAAGTACTGAAAAGGACTTACTTTTGATACATATCTGTGAAAAATTCAAAATGCAGAACACGGATCAACTGGCTTAAATTACAGTTTTTCAGACTTGATAGATAAGAATGCTTCAAAGTCTGATGTTGCCTTTCTAGACCATTGTTGGTATTGATTCCAAATTGTTGTGTCCCAGTACGATACACATGTGCCCATTTCTTGTAAGAAAAAAAAAATCATGTTAGAGCATACTGATACGGCAAAGCAGCCCTATAAAGTAACAATTAAAAATAAAAAAATGGTGTTATGAAGACAGATTTTACTTACAAGATATAGATAACATACAGCTTGTTATGCCAAGCAAGCCTTTAACCCTGCTCTGCATATTGTAAAAACTATGTTTCTTTGTACTTGATGCAAAAAATATATGTTGTTTTGAGTAAAAATTTACTTGCCTGTGATTAGGTAGTATTTTCAATCAGATTTGAAATATTGGATATTAATATAATCATAATGACCCATAAAATAAATCTATAGTATCAATAAATCTAAAATCAAAAGATATTTGTTGGTTTACCTTTATATCCGGTAGCCATTTATGTGAGAACCACATTCTCAACATCTTATTTCTCTTCCAGACATTGCTAGATGTTAGAGTAGCCAAGGCTGTATCATGTTCTTCTCTTGAAGAAGCAAGAGCTATGCCCCGAAGCAAGGCCAGAACCTTTTTTATTTTCATGAACACCATGCACTTTTTGGTTAACCCATTCTGTCCAAGCTTTCTCCCGATGAAAGTCACACAACTTTATGTCAGCATCTAAACATAATATTTTAAAGAAAGTTACAAATTAACTAAACTATTACTTGTATCTAATATTTAAAGGGGCTGTCCTCTACTCAGCCAACCCCTTCTCAGTTTCTAAATTTACCCACAACAAAATAATACCTACATAATTTCTGGCACTGTTCCAGAGGTCAGCAATGGCTCTCCCAGTGCTTGCATGACATCCAATGTGTTCAATTAGCAACCGCTTCACTCACCCCTCCTAAGAAATCAGAAACCTGAAGTAACAGCAGTGGACACTGGATATGTCACACAATACCTCCCTGCAAGCAATGTTACAAGAGCTCCAGGAGAGACAGTGCTGAAACGGTCTCCAAGTAGTGGATAACCGTTCTAACCTATGCATGACCAAAAAAGGTCCAGAGCACCACAATAATGAAGATTTGCTTAAAAATGTGTGGGCCAGTACCCAACATTTCATTTCAAAATATCTATTTTTAAACCATTATCAATGTAACTACCTTTACTCTAAACTAACAAAACACTTATACTTATCTAGCTAACCCCCCCTTTTTTGGGGTTGAGGAGGGGGGGGGGTGGCGGCGAGGGGAGAGAGGGAATTCCTTCACTTTGTCTTGTCAAAGAACAGGATGTCACAGGAGACCAGGGTTGCAATTACATTTCTTCATCATCCCTCACCTGTACTGGAACACAATGCTATCAGGAGGAGGGGCTGCAGTTATTTACTATAGGAGTCTTGACTCTCAGCCGTCACAAGACATCCTGGATAGTGATGAGTGAACTTTGCTCGAACGTGTTTGCCCATTTCAGATTCGGCAAGAACATGGCCGATTCAGTTTGGGTTGGTCAGACCAGACCAATTTCCAAAAAAGTCAGCGAACAAAGGTTTGCTCAGTGAGTGATCGGATTAAAAAAAGCATTACTGCGTTTAAGTGATGCTTTTCTTCTACCTTCTGACTGTGTAGGATAACGGGTAGGATAGCGGGTGGGATGTGTTTGCATGTGTTTGTTGAGAGGAGGGGTGTGGGAACAGTAGTGTCAGACTATTTTTTTTCTCTTGCACGGCATTTTCTGTGTGCATGTTGCAGGTCAGCCGCCAATCAGGGCGAATAAAACATCCATAAGTTGAAGACACAAGGGCTTGTGTCATTTTATGGCTGTTTCTTTAGATACCAAAATCACGTCTGTAGGGATATAAGAAGCAGACATTTGCAGTCGCCACCATTTTCAGTGTTACTGGTTAGACACATTGCTGCTGCACTCCGTACAGCTCCATCCGCGTTACACAATTAGATAGCTAGTACTCCATCGCTTTTTAGCATTTTGTGCCGAGAACAAGTGTAATTCCTAAACCTGTGTGTGTTGCCAAAGCTGCGGTTTTTTTTGCATTCAGGAAGCGATTGCCATATCCATCAGTTTCCCCTAAAAAGGTTGAATTTGGCCTCAAACAAGTGCTTACCAAATCTGTGTGCAGAAAAGCCGAGTGGGAAATCCTGAGTAGGGATGGGTGAACTTGTGGTTTTTACCTGGGTTCGTGACTGGGGTTGCAGTGTTAAAGCAAGTTAATGGCTAATAATCAGGCTGATTATACTTACCATGTCCGCGTTATCCCGTTCAGCTGTGCCGCGACGCTGTGTCAATTCCAGGGAGAATAGTCACGTGACTTGCCACAGCCAATTACATACACCAAGATGATAAGGTGCGGCCTGGAAGTGACGGAGCGATGCGTCACACCAGGAAGAGAGAATGCGCACCCGGTAAGTATATTAACATTATTAACTATTGGCTTACTTTATCGCCGCAACCCCGGTCACGAACCCAAACAGTTTGCCCATCCCTAATCCGGAGGTCGTGGTGGAAAGGGGAAGGGGAAAAAGTTTATTGTAAAGGGGAACTAGTCTTGGTGTTGGAGGTGTATGTGGGGGTAGGTGCTACTGGTAATATTACTGAAAGCAGTAGTAACCAAACATTGGCTTATCGTCGTATCCCAAGCGAAGTGACAACTTCTGTTACTGGATGGCCTACTCCAGTCTCTGTTTGCCAGCAGCAGAGAAATACGAGTTGTGGATGAGGCCCAGAAAGAGCTTTTGCTACAGTTAATGGAAACCACTGCATCAAGTGGCCTGTCCTGTTCCTCCACCCCATCATCAAACAGTACAGTCCTCAGAGGTGGCGCCCCAATTACCCATGTGTCACACTCACAAGTCTCCAACCGCACAAATGACTGGGGAAACACAGATGACGGCTTCTGCTGAGATGTTCACACATTATATTCCATGGGCATCAGAGGTCTGCTCCAAACATACTCCAGAGGAGGAAAGCATCTGAACCGATGCCCAAAATCTTTTGCAATCTTTCTCTGGAGATAGAGGAAATTAGGTTCTAGCAGAAATCAAAACCCTGGTTGCCAGACGTTAACCCCCCGGGGTAGAGTTGATGGCGATGATGAGAGTCAGATACCTGAGGAAAACCCGCACTGTACGTTCAGAGCAGCAAGTGTAGGAGGGCGACTCATGGCGAGGAGTTGGACAACAGAGCGGATGATGAGGTTTTAGATCTGACTTGGAATGAGCCCAGAGTAACGCAGCTGACCAGCTCAGCAGAGGAGGAAAAAAGACAGATTTTGGTAAGAACTTACCTGTAAAATCCTTTTCAGCGAAGGAAGGAAGAGGGACACAGATCCATTACTAGTGGGTAGGCGGAGCTCCACAGGATAGTTCACCTCAGATTAGAAAAAAGTGACGACCGGCCCCTCCAGCTTAGACTCCTCCTACTCCCATGTCCTTCAGTCCGTACACAAGCTAAGGAAGAGCAGACAACACCAGCGGAACAACACAACCCCCTCCGAAAATTCAGAAATGCGAGAGAACAGGTTATGCATATAACAGAAAAAACACACAGTCCCAGGCACTACTCACTGGACCTGACAACTGCGATGAGCTGGCAATGCTGGAACAGAGCCCTAGATCGCCGACCCCAGCCCAGATGACCGCCATCAGAGAGGAGTCGCGCCGCATCTGGAAAACAATAATACACTTCTGCCATGGGAGGGTGCTGTGTCTCCCTTCCTTCCTTCGCTGAAAAGGATTTTACAGGTAAGGTCTTACCAAAATCCGTCTTTCAGCAGCAGAAGGGAAGGAAGGGAGACACAGATCCATTACTAGGGGGACGTCCCAAAGCAGTCCAGAACTCAAGGGTGGGAAACCGTGGCAGAATCGCCAACACCCCAACAACTTAGGCAAGCGCGCAACAAGAGCCGAAAACGAGATAAAGAGATAACCTAAAACCGCCGCCTGCAGGACCCTCCGTCCCAAGGCCGCATCGGCGGAAGCACTCACGTCCACTTTATCAAATTTAGTAAAAGTGTGAACGGAGCGCCAGGTAGCCGCCCGGCAGAGCTGCGCTGCCGAGGCCCCCTGACGAAAAGCCCACGACGAACCAACAGCTCTCGTGGAATGAGCTCGAACCTTAACCAGACAAGGCTCGCCCTTGAGCTGGTACGCCTCCAGGATAGCCGAACGTATCCACCGAGCTATAGTATCCTTGGAAGCCCGCACACCACGCCGACGACCAGCAGGAATCACAAAAAGAGTGTCCGACTTCCGAAACCCTTGCGTGATTGTAAGATAGAACTTCAACGTCCGCACCAAATCCAACGCGTGCAAGGCCCGCTCCTTTGGACTCTTCGGTTTCGGACAGAGGGAGGGCAACACAATGTCCTGATTGACGTGGAAACGCGACACCACTTTAGGCAGAAAATCGCAATGGGTACGAAGCACCACGTGATCTGAGTGGAACTCCAGAAAAGGGGGCGAGCAAGACAGTGCCGCCAACTCAGAAACCCTTCTCAAAGAGGTGACCTCCACCAGGAAGGCCACCTTCCAAGAAAGCAAGTAAAGCGTAGCTGAATCCATAGGCTCAAACGGTCCATGCTGAAGAGCCCCCAAGACTAGATTGAGCCGCCAAGGAGCCACAAACGCCCTCCGAGGCGGAAACTGACGTGCAACCCCACGAAAAAACGAATGCACATCCCTGCGCGAGGCAATAGCCTTCCGAAAAAGCACGGATAGTGCAAATACCTGACCCCGCAAGGTACCAACCGCCAGACCCTTGGCCAAACCACATTGCAGAAAAGCCAAGACGTTGGGAATGGAAAAAACCCTCGGGTTCCTTGACGATCCAGAACACCACGAATAGAAGGCCTCCCAAGTTCTGTGATAAATGCTAGTCGTAGCTGGACCTCTGGCCGCCCGCAAGGTGGCAATGACCTCGGCCGAAAACCCCCGACGGGTCAAGATCTCGGTCTCAAGTGCCACGCCGTCAAACGAAGTGACTTCAGGTCCGGATGGCGAATGGGCCCTTGGGTTAACAGGTCCGGGCGAAGAGGCAGTGGAAACGGAGGCGCCGCCAGAAGAGACCAGCATTAAATACCACGCCCTCCGCGGCCAATCCGGCGCCACCAAAATCGCCAAAATTCGTTCGAGTTTGATCTGCCGGATCACCAGAGGAAGCAAGGATACCGGCGGAAACATGTAGATCAGCTCGAAATGGTCCCACGGGGCTACTAGAGTATCTACCGCCACAGCCTCCGGGTCCCTGTACCTGGACGTGAACGTCGGAATCCTGGCGTTCAGCCTGGATGCCATCAAGTCCACTTGGGGAGTCCCCCAGCGGGAGCACAGCAGTGCAAAAACTTCCGGATGAAGACTCCATTCTCCGGGATCCACCTGCTCGCGACTGAGGAAGTCCGCCGTGATATTCAGCACTCCTGGGATGTGAATCGCGGAGATGGCTGGAACCCTGGACTCTGCCCATACCAGGATCCGAGAGACCTCCATCATGAGTCTGGAACTCCTCGTCCCTCCCTGATGGTTGATATACGCGACAGCTGTCGCATTGTCCGTCTGAATCCGGACCGGCAGACCGCTCAAAGGGACTGTCCAATGTCGGAGGCAGAGAAATATTGCTCTCAACTCCAGGATGTTGATAGGCAGAGACGACTCCTCTGACGACCAGACCCCCTGAACCCAGAGATCGTTCCAAACCCCCCCCAGCCAGTCAGGCTGGCATCGGTGGTAATGACCGACCACCGTGGGAGGAGGAAGGATTTCCCCAGGGATAAAGCCTCCGGACGTAACCACCATCCAAGAGACTCTCGCACCCTGCGGGAGATACCGACAGCGATCCAGCGAAGCCGCCAATCGATCCCAACGGGTCAGAATAAGATTTTGGAGACCCCAGGAATGAAATTGTGCAAACGGTACCGCTTCCATTGCCGCCACCATCAGACCCAGAAGGCGCATACACTTCCGAAGGGACATTGCCATCGCCAACCTCATAGCCTGGACATTGTGACGAAGGTTCGCTTGTTTGTCCGGAGGCAGGGACACCACTGCCCATACCGTGTCGAAAAGCATCCCCAAGAACAGGATTGACTGCGACGACTCCAATGACGACTTCTTCCAATTGACCAGCCACCCGAAGTCCTCCAGGTGCTGAAGGGAGAGATCGCGAGCTGTCACCGCCACCTCCGCTGTGGGCGACACAATTAACAGGTCGTCCAGGTAGGGGAGAATCGTAACTCCTTGCCTTCGATGGAGCGCCATGAGCGGCGCCAGAATCTTTATAAAAACCCTGGGCGCCGAGGCCAACCCGAATGGTAGGGCCACAAACTGGTAATGGGCCTGACCTATGGCGAAACGCAGGAAGCGCTGGTGAGCCCTGCCGATAGGGACATGCAAATAGGCGTTGCGGATGTCGATTGACACCAAGAAATAGTACTGTGACAGGGCCGCCACGACAGAGCGAAGAGACTCCATACGGAATTTCCGGGTACGAACATGAAAATTCAATTCTTTGAGGTCCAGAATGGGGCGAAACTTGTCCTCCTTTTTGGGGACCACAAAAAGGTTGGAGTAAAACCCCCTTCCCCGGTCCTCCGGCGGAACCGGAACCACCACACCCTGCTGCAGAAGAGAGTCGACCTCCCGCAGCAGTCAGCTTGGGCTTGGACGGGATGTGAGACTGACGAAACCTGTCCGGGGGTCGAGAATGAAACTATGAAATAGCCTGCCGACATAACCCGCGTCACCCAGGTGTCCGATACGTGGGACGCCCAAACCGACCCAAATTGTAGCAGATGACCTCCCACCCGAGAGCCCTCGAGTGGGTTCCTGGCGTCAGTCCGCCTTAGCGTGCTTTTTGTCAACCTCCCGTTTGTCCTGACGGAAATGTTTCCAGGGTGTACTGTATTTCTGGGTTGTCTTTCTGGAAGACGAGGGACGACCCGATCTCCAAGAGGGCTGACCGAACCGTCCCCTGGGCCGAAAGTACCGACAACCACTACCGGCACTTGACTTGCCAGATGTAGAAGCCGCTGCTTTCCGCTGCGGCAAAGCCGTATCCTTGTCCTTGGCCATCAGCTCCGTGAGGTCCGAACCAAAAAGCTGACCGCCCTTGTACGTCAGACTCCACAAACCTTGTTTGGATACTGCGTCTCCAGTCCACTGTTTAAGCCACAGTGCTCTCCTGACTGTGATGGCCGAGGATTGAGCCCTGGACAGAACCGAAGTAGTATCCCGCACTGCGTCCCTGCCATATCGGGCCGCCTCTTCCAACAGCTGGAAGAGCCTTTCCACCTCAGACAGCGGAGTCCCATCTTGCCACGCCGTCCGCAGCTGATCCAACCACCGCAGAGAAGCCTCACCAGCCCACATGGCCCCCAAGGCCGCTCGGAATCCATGACCCGCGGCCTCGTAGATGGACTTCGCCGCTAACTCTGTCCTTCTGTCCAAAGGTTCCTGTAGACTCGCCTTCCCTTTAAACAGGAAGCAAAGAAGATTTGCTCAGCTGAGACAATGGTACGTCCACTTCAGGAGAGGGAACCCAATTAGCGATAGTCTCCGTGGAGCAGGGATACGGGGCATCAAAAAACCGCATCTCCTGGAAGCGTTTATCCGGACACAGGAGTTCCTTCTCCACCGCCTCGTTAAGTTCATCGTGCGCCGGCAGCGTCGAACGAGCCCGACGCGACTCCTGATACAGCCGGGCCGACTTGCCAGGGAGCCTCGTCACCTCTTCAGACAGCTGTAACGCCTCCCGCATAGCCCCAATAAAAGAGTCCACGCGGCCCGAAAGAGAAGCAGAGCGACCCTGCCGATCCTCTTCATCAGAATCTGAGATCTCACCAGCAGAGTTTGTCGGTGATTCCGAAGCCTCCGACACTGCGCGGAGGAGACAGCGCCACCACAGGCCTGTGGCGCTTCTTGCCTCGTGACGTCGGTTGGGACTTAGCTGATACCCAATGACCCAGGAGGTCAGATAGACTGTCAATGGAGCGTGTGAGCGCCTCCACTTTAACATCACTGAGACCCACGACCAGTGTCGAACCTGATGCCGTCGAAGACCCCGGCGCATCAGATACGCGTGACCGATCCTGAAGCGGACCGAGGGAGAGGTCCGCGCCCCCTAGTCCCTGATACGACATGCCCCCACACAGTTGCGAGCGTCGCAGATAAGGCGGTAATAACCCCTTACAATGGGTACAGTAACCGAGGATGTGTGATTCCGCTACCACAGCCTGTTCCTACACAGAAAATCACCAAGCACTGAAGGGTTAAAGCTCCTCCTTAGAGGGAGAAGAGCTACCCCAGCTGCCTGCAGAGCAAAAGTTAACCTAACAGACTAGGGTGATTCACCCTCTGATCCCAGAAGCATGCACATCCAGAAAGGGTTAACTGCCCTGATGAGGCCAGACCCCGTTCAGAAGGGGTTAGCGCTGCTGACCACGCAATACACCTTTGACTTAAAAGGACAGAGATGTGCGAGTCCCAGAGCCTCCTCAGCAGAGGTAGCAGCGCCGGATATAGCACACCCTGTCTGCCTTAACAGGCCAGCAGTAAGGTGCTCTGCGCTGCAATAGTGAGAAAAAGGAATCTTCTGCCTTAAAAGGCAGAAGTGACTCACCAGCTGGCCGCGGTGACTGCTCTTCCCGGTGTCTGGTGGTGTAGAGAGCAGGGAGCAGGAGGCGCTGCACGAAGTATGGACGCCTTCAGAAGGACCCGGAAGAAGAAGGGGCTGGGTCAGCTCCAGCGCACGCTTCCTGCCTGAGACTAAGATGACAGGCAGCAGAGAGGCGCGAAGCCACGCCCCACGCCGCATACTAACGGAGTCCGCGGCTCCTCCGTCCCTGCTCCCCTGCTAGCAGAGAGTTACACAAACGCCGTATGCAGCGGTGATATCCTTCCTGCAAGGACAAAACAGCAGTCACCACTTGTAACAGTGGCTGCCGCCGCAGCCGCTGAAGCACTCAGACCTTGAGAGCACTTACCCAGCTGAGCGCCACAGGGACCCCCAGGGATATGTGGCGCCGTGGCCCTTTGCTCCCCCCCACGGCGGAGCGTGCAGGGACCCCACAGAAGCGGTGTGCGTCTCCGCCAGGGAGAGCCCTGTATCCCCCGGGGCCGGCAGGCTTCTGCGGGGACCTCCTTAGGGGGTACGCAGATCTGCCAGGGGAGGGTCAGGGGTCCCAGCAGCGCCGAGACCCCCTGAGACCTCTAGACCACGGGGGGTCCAGGTCTCCGGAAATGATAAAAGAAATTTTTTTTCTGAGGAGCTGCCAAGGCAGCGACTATCCTCTGCGACCTCAAATTTTAGACTGAAGGACATGGGAGTAGGAGGAGCCTAAGCTGAAGGGGCCGGTCATCACTTTTTTCTAATCTGAGGTGAACTATCCTGTGGGGCTCCGCCTACCCACTAGTAATGGATCTGTGTCTCCCTTCCTTCCCTTCTGCTGCTGAAAAGGAGGTTAGGTAGTGTGTCACCCTGGCCTGGATGCCACAAGTGTAATTAAAGCTGTGTCTGAGAGCAAGGGGGAGGTTCTCTAGTCAGGGGAACATTAGCATGCAATGCCTCCTGTCTCAGGCCAGTAGGGAGAGCTGGCTGCCCCTATAAAAGCTGGTACTGGGGGCAGGGTTAGGGAGAACTTGATGGCCTGTCTCAGCACTGAGACTTGTCCCAGAGCAGAGCAGGGACAGACAGTTGCACTGCACCTAAGAGGAAGTGTGGCAGGAGGAGAGCCACAAGCCAGAGACAAGAGGCGAAGCAAGCCTGTCTTGGCAGATAAGAGACTGACTTTACCAGACTTTGGTGTCTGAGGCTGGGAGGATTCTACATCCTCCAGCAGAGAACCAGTCCGCAAGGGACTGTATATTCCTTGGCCTAAGAAGCCTGGAGGCCCTGCCACAACCGAAGGGACCAGTAAAGCCGTACAAGGCTGGGAGCAGAAAGGAACCCACGTCGCAGGCCATACAGGCGAGAATACACGGAAAGCTCGGAAGCGTGGGCTGTTACCCTATAACGAGGAGATAGCCAGAAGGAGCGCAGAAAGCACGGTAGGCCTACAACCTCACCCTGACCAGGGCCAATTTCCCCGTTGCTCTCAGACATCCAGGTCCCCTCCTAGCTGGGACCGTTTATGGGTCAGTTTACCTATTTTAGTAAAGACCCTGGACTGCAACTTGTTGTCTGTGTGCTCCTTGCTCCTCCAGCACTATCGGCACCGGGACTCTCACTACCATTGCTCCCACCATCCATTATACTGCCCTGGGGCCGCACTCTTCCCGTGGGGAGTCACACCATCCCAGCTGCATATATCATCAGCCCCAGCGGTCTGCCCTGCAGCGGCGGTTCCTAATGACCGCAAATCCACGGGTGGCGTAGTCGGACATTATCAGCAGAACGTAGCAGACTACCATTGGCCTGACCACCCTGAGCCACGGAACCGGGTTGCCACTACTACTCCCATCGTTCCCCCTATTGCCCGGATCCGAGTGCCCCAAGGCCCAGGGGGCGAGTCAGTAGCATGTTCCCACAGAGACTGAGGGCTGCAAGCCCGACAAGCGCTGCATCCTCAGCCACAACTGTTTCTCTGGACTGATTACAGACACCGAGCACACCACTTGTTTGTAAACCCACCAGAACATCTCAGCCTGCACCTCCTTCACAGTGCAGCAGTTTGTCGGGTACATCCTAATCCACCCTCTGTCAGTACAGCAGCCAGCCCTCAGTCCCGCAGGTGTGGTCATTGAAAAGATTATTTTATTCAACACATCCCGTTTGAAGTTGACCATCTCCCATTTGTTGGCCACGGAAATGCTGGTGGATATAGATGGTTGCTGCAAGCTGATGGCCGTTGCAGACACCTATTATCAGTTTCCCAATCGCCACTACTTTTCAAAGAAAGCTGTGCCTGCGATACATTAGCATGTCGCAGACATTACTTGTACCTTGAGAAACACTGACAGGGTGCATATCACTACTGACACCTGGACGAGCAAATATGGCCAGGGGCGTTACATCTCCCTCACTGGCCACTGGGTGACTCTGGTGGCTGCGAGGCCAGGCGGGGGATGGGGCTACTCCAAGTCTTGTGGATTTCAAGACTTGGGACAAACTTCTGCCTGCACCTCTTCATCCAATGCTTCTGCCTCATCCAACTCCTCTAGGGCCTCCAGCTGCACCCTCGACTTCTTCCTTAATGTTGTAACAGTTCAACTCCCCCCTTCCCCCCAACTCTGTACTGCACTGCCAGGGCTCTCCGCCATTAGGCAGTGTTTAAATTAAAATGCCTTGGAGATGCAAGTCACACAGCTGAAGAGTTGTAGACAGCTATGCAAGCCGAGTTTGACCAATGGATGTCTTTGCTAAACCTGGAGCCAGGGAAGGCAGTGTGCAAACCTGGTGGTGGCTCTACACTCATGCCTTGCTCACATCCTCAACCTTGTCCAGCAATTCCTACGCCACTATGCCGGCCTGGATGAGCTGCTTCACAAGGCACGGTCGCTGTGTGCTCACTTCCGCCATTCTCACCCCACGGCTCATCTACTAGCATCGCTACAGAGGTCTTTTGGACAACCGGTTAACCGTTTCATATGCAATATGCCAACACAGTGCAATTCCACTCTGCACATGTTGCAGCGACTGTGGCAGCAGCGACAAGCCCTGGCATAGTAAAGATGCGTATAGTGACTCAAAGCAAGCTGAATGTGGTGCAAATGAATGTTCCAGAGTGGGCACAGAACAAGGACCTCTGCACCCTCCTTCACAGTTTCGAAATGGCTACCAAGATGGTTAGCACTGACAATGCAGTCATCAACATCACTGTTCCACTCATCTACATGCTGGAGAAAACTTGGAAAAATCTACAGGATGAGGTGGTGGTACCACAGGAAGAGGAGGAGCAAGAATAGGAGGACGTGGAAAGGGGATGAAGATCTCAAAAGGTCCGGACTCTAGTCACACAGCCAGGTGGCATGTCAAGGTGGAGTAGAGCGACAGAGGAGCTAATGGTACCAGACAAACTGGTGGTGAAGATGCAGGAGCTGAGGAACAAATGGAGGAAGATGAGGATGAAGAGGTGTTGGGCACAGAACAGTCAGGAGATAAGGAAGAAATGATTTCCCTTTCTGTTGTCCCAGGTTGGCGGGAGAGAACGGAGGAAGCAAGTGGAAATGTTCTCTCTCCGCAACACAAGGACTTGAGCCTCATGTACACAGACACATGAGCGCCTTCTTGCTGCACTATCTGCAATATGATGCCCGTATTGTTAGGATTTGAATTAACGACAAATAATGGCTTGCGACACTGTTGGATCCGCGGTTCAACAGTAAGTTTAGACAGATACTTCCTGCCCTGGACAGGGACGCATGCTGGAGTAGCCAAAAAAAAAAAAAAAAGCTGCTTGTATACAATCTTAGGACTGATTTTCCCCAACACAGTACTGAGGGACACCGTACGCATGACAAATCTACACTAACAAACCGGGGGGACGTTGAGTCGTCACCATACATTGCTTCTGCTAATGTTTGTGTCAGCAATTTCTTGGAAACGTTTCACCAATTTTTTCAACCAGCCTATCCACCAGTATAAATGAGTACAATTTTGACACGTAGTGAACGATTGGAGAGGATGGTGCAGGAGTATCTAGAGTTCAATATCCATGCCATTGGCAGGAAGGGAGAAGTTGGACCCTTTTGCATTTTGGGCTTCAAAAAAATGGAAGAATGTCCTGAGCTTGCCAGTCATGCCTTGGAGGTTTTGTCATGTCCGGCAGCAAGCATTTTTTCAGAACATGTCTTCAGCGCTGCTGGCGACATCCTGACGGATAAGCACATCCGACTGTCCCCTGAAAGTGTAGACCACCTAACTTTCATCAAGATGAAGTCATAGATCTCCAAGGACTTTTCCACCCCAGTAGTGGACTGCTCTGAGTAGACAATTTACTTTTCAGTATGCTGCATTGATATTGCCATTCTCCAAATTTTATTGTGGGCCACTTGATGCCATTTTGGTGGTACCTGGCCCTAATTTTTTGAAATGTGGAGACTCGTTTTGGGGGTTTCCTTGTCTGTTTCCTGTATTTAGCAGGGCTGAGCACCATGCCTACATCTGAAGCTTGAAATACTGGGCCAGGCCTTTTCCATGCATGCATAATGATGAAAATTTTAACTCTGGAAAATAGATGGCACTTTTCCTTGTGTCTGTCCCAAATTTGAGCTGTGTTTGGCAGCTTTTGTGCCCATTATAATGTGTTTTGTAGACCCTTGATTTTGCCTCCTTTTGTTTTCAATGGGATTCAGAAGCTCGGCGAACTGTTCATCGAATAGTGCAAGTTCGACGAACCGAATTAGAGTGTCACGCGTGGAGCAATTCACGTGGACTGCGGAGCAGACAACATGTGACATCGAGCTTCCAAAGGCTCGCCCATCTCTAGTCCTGCATCTTGGGTGAAGGAAGGTGTCAGAGGTGAGAACAGCACCAACAATCTGCTTCTGTCACCACCCTCAAATGAAGTCAAAAGGAGCGTAGATAAAAGCAATCAGTGACACTAGAAACATCCTGTGATAATAGTTTGTTTGAGGGTGGTGATAGAACCTGTGGACTAGTGCTGATGTCACTGACTTGTATGTCTGGTCCCTGAAGAAGTAATGTTTCACAGTTAGAAGCTATAAAAACAAAAGATGGCACAGTACTGGCCTCTCCCGCAGCTTCTATCAACATGGATCCTGGATGTCCTCAGATACAATAAACTACATAAAGTAACTGCAGCCCTGCCTCCTGTTCCATTAGTGATGGATGTTGCTGAAAAGTGAGTGCATCCACACGCATCTTTCAAGGACTGTAACACTCTTCTCAATCCAAATACTACGGGAAGCAAAAAAAAATATTTATATAAAAATGTAGGGATTAGAGTGATAAGTGTAAGGTCTTGTGTAAATAATGTTAGTGACAAATGCTTGGGATGTTAAAAGATAACCTTTTATAAAGTTTTTTTTATCTTAAAATTACCTGCAAATACTTGTGCGATGGCATTTATTTCTTCTAAGCAAAAGTCAAGCATGAAACAAGATGGGTTCCAAGTTGGATTCCAGTCCTTAATCATTTTCAAAGCTTCTATGATATATTCAGTCCGTTCCTGTTGAACCACAAAAGCAGCTACCACAGTATAGCACACATTTGTGCGTACACAAAGAAAATATAAAGGTAGTGCATATCTTGTTGTCCTGTAAGTGGCATCAAGCAGTGTAATACTATTACCATAGGTTGAAAGGAGTCTTTTTTGCCAGTGTCTTTGATAGCACAAAAGAAATTTTTGCTCATCTTGGTCTTCCCCCTTTACAGAATGAGGACGACAATAAATGCTGGCTCTATTATCTTCTTGTTGCCACTTAGAAACCAAATCCAATACCTTGCTTTGGTCAAACACAGAGGTAGTGGTCCCTTTAGAAGTTCGACCCATTATATTTGTGATGTCCTTCAACGTGGGATAATATCTTCGTCTTGAGGATTGTGGAAGATCAAGCCCTGTGAAGAGCTCTTGAACGACAAAATGCTCCACGAGTTTTTTGATATCTCTTTTTTTACGAATACCACTCTGGTAAAGCTCCAAAATTTTGTCCACAACTCTTGGGTCGATTTTTTCACGGATATTAGCTACCTAAAAAATAATTACAACATTTTTTTTATCAGTCATATAAAAAACAAACTTTATATCGAATCCAGAATTAAAGTAAACACAACAAAATCTCATATTAACTTACATACAGATGGAAGATATGGATCAGATGGTTATCATCTGATTTAAGCTAGCTAGAAAGTGTCAGATAGGTTACTGAGCAGTCAGAGATGGTTGGGTCTGACTACTCACAAATCCACAGCCTGGGGTGTGATATGGTGGACAAACTCCAAGTGAAATTCATTATCTGTATTTGTAGAGGTAAGAATTCCGCGGTGTCATGCTCCATGTTTTTTTGTGTGCTGCTTTAACCTTGAAATGCCATTGTTAGGACTGTGTATCCTGTCTTACTGCAAAGAAACCCTTTTTATTTTTTATTGTTTGGGGATCACTTTATGGTGCTTTAATAAAGCAAACTGGACATTTTAAGTCGCTTCACGTGCCTACCTCAACCGCCACAATAATATAATATATACAGTACTAACAATTGAACCCTTCTACGCCCGGGTGGCGAGCATTTTTATTGGTATATGGTCTCCCATGCTGGTATGTGCTGCCCCCCTCCTGTCTCCACCATCCTATCCCGGTATGCGTGGCACCCCTCATCCCCCAATCCCGGTATGCGTGGCCCCCCTCACACCCCAATCCCGGTATGTGTGGCCCCCTCATCCCTTTCACGCTGTACACAAAAAAAAAAAAAAAAAACACACTTATATTCACCTTTCTTCCCTGTGCTCCAGCGCTGCAGCGTCCTGTTCTGCCGCAGGCCGGGGGAGGAGTGCGGCACCGGAGCACAGCGCTGTCCGGCGCCATTTTGCTGAACACTGCAAATGTGTCTTCAGTAAAATGGTGCTGGATAGCGCTATGCGCATGCACCAATCCAACACCTCACTCCTGCCCCCGGTCTCCGGCCAGAAGAGAGGCACCGTGGCAACGCTCCTCCCGGTCAGGTAAGTATGTCAGTATGGCGCCAGAGATCGCAGTATGCGTTGTGTCTACGCATACCGCGATCTCCAGTGCCATACACTCCTCTTACCTGTAAAGGGTCCATGCCTGCTTCTGTCTGGAGCCAGACTGAGCGTCATGCATGCGCAGTCAGGATAGAGATAGAGACACATATATACATGTATATTATACACAGTCACACTGTGGCGGTTGAGGTAGGCACGTGAAGCGACTTAAAATGTCCAGTTTGCTTTATTAAAGCACAATAAAGTGATCCATTAAGTGATATGAATTTTTTAGCAAGAGGTAGACTTATGAGGGCCACTTGTGTTGGCACATTATAAGTATGTCCATTTAATATACTTTATTTGGAAGCCAAATAAATCTAAAAGGATAATTATGTGAAATGTAGAAAGAATGACAGATGTAGAATTACATGAAGAACACGGCAGCCAATCACACAGCTCATCCGCTCTAGCACTGTAGATATTGTTTAACACAGGTACTATAGTAAATGGCGACCAAATTGGTGAAAGGGAACCACCCATTAGATAGTTATGAATAATAATCCATATTATGATATAAAAAGTTTTTAAAGACAATATGGACATTTTTTGATAAAGGTGGGTTGAATCGGTGATCTAACCTCCAATTGTCAACATGTTTTGAAACACAATCCATTACCTCTCCAGCTATAGGGTGGTTTCTATGCTCTGACAGTTTTGGAAACTGAACAACATAACAGTGTAAAACTTTGTTGTCTTTTGTAATCTCTTGATTCATTTTTTTAGATGCCATTCTTTTGTGCCAAGCTGTGTTTCTTGTGATCTAAAAAAACAAAAAAAAAAAGAAAAATACATAGATGTAGTTTCCTTTCTCTTGACTATTTTGTGAAACTAAGCCATTTTATAAAAAAGTTAAAAGGAACATTCACATATTAGAAACTAATAGTTGAGGCATCAAGCAGTGCTCAGCATTAAAAAAAAAAAGATAAATGGACTAAAATGTGGCTCAAAATTGTAACTATAAAAAATAAAGCTTTGAGAAAACAAGACACACTCAGCCACAAATATGTCAAATTATAAATGTGGTGCAAGGAATTAATTAAAACACAATGTAAAATTTGTTTATTGGGAGGAGGTTACACATCAACTTTGTTACATACCTGAAAATCCGGATATCTTATGATATGATATACATATATTTTGGCAGGACAATCCATTTTTTTAGTGGCCTGGATTAGCTTTCTACATTTTATGTAACCATGATCACCAGTCTGCAGGAAGAGCATGGAAATTTTACAAAGATTAAAACCAAAATATTTTCAAAGACAAAATATCCAAATTCTCTCATGTGACATTGGGGGAATACATGACCTTTTGTTATTGTTGGTGGCCACTAGGAGGTAAGGCATTCTTCAGGGAGGAGGAAAGGGGGGGGGGTGAATTCATAATTTTTGGAAAAACCATGATAAATGTTACATAAACTAAAAGCATAAATTTTAAAACCGTACACGGAAGTACCCATATAGGATGTTTATCTAGAGCAGTACATTTTCAGTATGTAATAGATGTAAATAGGCTAATGTGTAGATGCATTATGGGTAACACATGACTTGTAACGCAATTTGACTGCACATCAAACCTGCAGGTCTGTAAATAGCATTAGAAATCATGATGACAGCTTACCTTTAAATAACAAACAGTAATAGTATGCTTATAAATGTCATTACCTTTTTATATATCATCTTCATATTAAGTGGATCCATAATTGATTGTAGTGCAATCTGATGTACTGTGCTGATTGTAGTGTGGTCATCTCAAAGAAACTTTGTAGGAAGAGGGCAGGAAGATGTAGGACAAGCAGATTTGACTGAGTGAATGGTGTTTCCACTGTAATTGAACAGCTTGCCCACCGCACACCAGGTCATAACATGGACGTCAGACATATTGCCATCCGGAACCAGAGACAAAGAAGACTTAACTACGATGCAAGTTCAGATTGTGTGTCTTGTTTATCATTTATAAAGGTTTAATGTTATATATCAAATGTACTGAGTATATGAGGGGTCGGCATGTATTATTCTGGACATGGTGTGTAGTATTTATGAACTTTGAAGTGTACTATGTGGTCAGTATACATTAATAATTCTGTTATCTGTTTATAAAGGTGTAGTTTTAATTTGGAGTCTGATTATCTAAATTGAGTTTATGATCTGGAGCATTTTGCCCTGATTCCATATTTTTGCTGTGGTGTATGTATGTATTAACATTATTCCGGCACAATCTGATGATCATCATGTTTTATTGTTTTTTTCAATTAAAAAAACAACCCGGCTAGCAAGAGTTCAATCATTCTACAAATGTGTGCCATTGATATAGGAGACTAAGCCCACAGATGAAGCGTTGATTAAAACGTCATTTGTTCTAAAGTATGTTGTAGCCATAGTATTGCGGGTGGACAGGTTCGCTCTTGCTCTACAATGTCAAAGCAGGAAGTTGAATGGAAAGTTTGTCTTGTAAGTCGAAAGACTAAGAGGAGCCCAAAACATCTTTATATCAAAATCTGTAGAGACGAATCACATTAAGGAGTTGTCATGTTTCACAGCTAATTTGAGAAAGAAAAAATAAGAATAAAAAAAAAATAATCAAGACAAGATGACACCTGGTACCATTTTTTTTTTTAATTTTGTGATATTAACAATGTGATATTAACAATGTTCATTTTAGAGAGTTGTAGTTAAATACAAAACGCAACCTTGAATTAGTTCAAACAGAGCGTTTGTGCTCCGTTTTTGGTGCAGTTTCTGCATCAAAAAACAGATCATTTTTGGAAAAAAAGCATCAAATGCATCATGCGTCTGTGTTGCTTTTTTGCTCCATTTTATTAATGCTGCACTTTTGCTTTTTCAAAGCAAAAATGCAGTACTAATCCATAAAGGGCAGGGAGGACACAGGCAGACACTTTATTACCTTCCCCAATGTCCGGTGTCCAGCGATGAGTTGTTTCCAGGTTTTGCACAGTAACAGGTCACCTGACAGTCACATGGCCAGGTCCACTGAACGTTTGTCGCGTGGAAAGTGCAGTAAAAAAAAAAAAATAAAATAAAAAAAAAAAAAACATCAAAGGGACTGTGTGAATACCAATCTGTGTTGTTGTTTTTTTTTTTTTTTTTTTTTATGTATAATGAAGAAAGCGCAGCAGAAAAATGGAGCAGTAATTGACGCTCATTTTGTGGATGCACTTTCTGCGCCACTAATACAGCAGTCAACAACGCTGACGTCTGCACGGCAAATTGAAAATCACATTCACTTTGCTGGCAGACGCAGTGACTGATCCGTTTTTGGTGCAGTTTTCCAAGGAGGAAAAAAAACAAAACAAAACGGATCAAAAAAGATCACTGTGAATGAGACCCAAGAAGAAAAGTGGTGGAATGATAGACATCTTGCTAGTATGTAAATTTGGCAAAAAATGAAACTATCAAAACATCTTGATTTATTTAGTATGGAGTATGAACACCATGTGCAGACATCCCTGCTCTTACAGCCTCAGCTGCCATCACTAAGGTTATTAACAGGAACCTGTCAGGTCGTTTTTACCCCCTAACCTATCACTACCTGTCCCCTGCACCTTCCTAGCACATCCCTAACCATCTTCGTCTGACCTAAAACTGCCCTATATTGGCTGTGAAAAAGGAAGGTGCAGGGACAGGTAGTGATAGGTTAGGGAGTAAAAAACGACCTGACAGGTTCCCTTTAAATGGTCATCTGGGAAGGTTCTGCCACCTGGACCCGGCAGCGACGCGAGAAGACTCCACGGACCCGGCAGCGACGCGAGAAGACTCCACGGACCCGGCAGCGACGCGAGAAGACTCCACGGACCCGGCAGCGACGCGAGAAGACTCCACGGACCCGGCAGCGACGCGAGAAGACTCCACGGACCCGGCAGCGACGCGAGAAGACTCCACGGACCCGGCAGCGACGCGAGAAGACTCCACGGACCCGGCAGCGACGCGAGAAGACTCCACGGACCCGGCAGCGACGCGAGAAGACTCCACGGACCCGGCAGTGACGCGAGAAGACTCCACGGACCCGGCAGTGACGCGAGAAGACTCCACGGACCCGGCAGCGACGCGAGAAGACTCCACGGACCCGGCAGCGACGCGAGAAGACTCCACGGACCCGGCAGCGACGCGAGAAGACTCCACGGACCCGGCAGCGACGCAAATATATTTAGGCCACACAGGTTGCTCATACTAGTTTGAGGAACATGAAGCCTGGCTTTGTCATGTGTAAAAAACTGCTCCTGGGAGACTTTGGAAAAATGGCCGCACCACTGCTTACACATGAAAAATAAAGGTAACGCCAAGCTGTTAATTCACCTGAAATGAAGACTAGAGGGGTCTAGCTACCATAGATTATGCCACTGTACCATAATCCACGGAGTAGGACTGGTGTGACTATAAGCGTGGGTAGCTGTGCATGTGATACTCTATACAGAATTAAGCAAAATTAGGCCCATAGGATGTCAGATGGCCTCCTACAGCAGAACATCTCTATACATCATCATTTATCTATCTCTGCACATCTTTTACACAAACCATTCATTTCTTTATCATGTATTTGTTACGTTATGTGTCAGACAGATGTCACACGGATCACATTTGTGTGCGGTGTGTCATCTGTGCTAGTTGCAAAAAAAACTGACTTGTCTCCGTGTGGATCACATGGACACGTGCATGGTTAACAGGGACATGGTCTGTAAAAATATACAGCTATGAAGATCCTCATTGATTTTAATTCGTATGCGTGTGAACGTGTCTCCAGAACTTGTGAAAATGGACACCACACGTACTGGATACATAGACATGTGAAGCAGGACTAAGATGCAGCAGGATGAAGATACGGGAAGGAGTGGTTTCGGTGGAGTTTTGAGTGAGTTGCCTCACAGGCCAGTGCAATGCATGATGGAAATTGTAGTAATAGAAGCAGAAAGTCAGGGGAGGAAGATGTCAATTAACCCCATCAGAGATTTATCAGCAATGAGGATGTATTGTTAGAGCATGATCAAAAGATAATATTGCTAAAATAAAATAATGGAGAGGCACATAATAGCAAGATTTCTGAACAAAAAAAAAAAAGTTATGGTACTGGACAACCTCTAATCTTTGATAACTCCAAAAAAGAAACTGCATCTGGGTAAGGTCTGGTGAGTGTTGTGTCCATTCATCCAGGCCTAGTCATATGCATCTGCACAGTACAGGAGCGCACACAACTGTGGTACAAACACAGCCACCACGTGACAATGCATAGTTCTCAGTGATTTTGGACAGACTGTCAGGGTTCTTCTCGTTCATAGGAAGTTGACTGGCAAATATATGTGTGTAGTGTTTTAAACATTTTTAGTCATTAAAAAAGACATACATCTATAAAATTGTAACACTATATTTACATTTTTATTACATAATCTATTTTAGTACATAAATATAAAATCTAATGAAGACATCTATATCGAAAGTCAAAAAAATTTGTATATATTATACTAAAATATATATAATAAAATGAGAACACACACCTTGGTGCTGCATATTTGCACAGACCATGGATCTAACACTATATTCATGAGCTGTGAATGCTTATGCTAGCGTAATTATGGCCTAACCTCATTTTTGGGTACACCATTTTTTTTTGTATCAGGGTAACTTCTGTGAAGGAAATTAGGTAATGAACTTTGTTCCCTATTCTGAGAACTGAACCTTGGTAATCTGTCTATTAGACTTATTTTGGGAACAATATTGGGCTGTAAATAACGATAAATCCAGCATTGTAGATCCATTAAAATCTAAAAAACTTTAAGCCATGAGCTGAATTACAACAATTCAGTCACAATCCATCAAGCAAAAAAGGATTTAAAAAATCTGATGTTTTGTTGCGGAAAGACATATCTATTTGCATCTGGAACATGCCTCACAGCATGATGCGTGCACTCATGGAAGTGGGGAGCTGACTTCTGTATGTTTTCAGAATTTTGTTGTGGTAGGATATTTAGTTATTGCGCTTGGTTAAGATACAGCTTTTACATACTAAGTTTAGTTCTGAGGCAATAACTATAAAGGAAGTTTGGATTGATACAGTATTTATGTAACAAGGCAGGTACTTGTACTGGAGTTATAGGACAAGATTTGTAATGTCTTATTTCCATGACCGTGTTATGAAACCCGCACACCTATGATGCACAATGTGCAATAATATCTATATAACAGATAGATTTAGGATATTGCTAACTAGGTGCACTCTGAAATTTTAACCAGTATATCATCAGGATTAGTAAAGAGCCAATATAATAAGTTGAACTACTTTATAATACAAATTTAATTGTACCTGTTTTTGATGTGTCGCCTGGACATATCGCTTTTTTTGTGGAAGAGCCAAATCCTTTCCAAGATGGCAGCATAACACTTTTCTTCCAGCAATGCCAAAAGGTACTCCGGTATATTCAAGTAGAGACACATTTTTAACTCGTGGACCGTGCCAATGTATTGAGATTTTAGAAGAAGGTCTAAAAGCTAAAACAATACAAGTTTTAAAACATTTATATGGATAAGTTTGTGAACTTACTGGAAAATCAGTCATTGGGAGACAAGTAACCACGCTCTGCCATCTACAAGGCTGACACTGAGAAATATACTTAAAGAAAAAAAAGAAAAAAACAGCTACTTCTCAAAAGGATACACGTGCCTACTGGCACCAAGTTAATCTGAAAAAGTGAGAAATTTGAAATGGGAACAATTAGGGATGAGTGAACTGGACTTTTATAGTTTGGTGTTAGAAAAGTTTGGGGAAGTCTGTGTTTGGTACTGTGTTCAGAGTTCCGGTGCTTTAAGTATGCAAATCACAGGAGTGGGCATCGCTTGCTGCGGGTACACTCAGTGCGAGCCAATTGCAGTGTTTGATCTGCTGCTTTGAGGGTAAAATAAGAGTGATCGGATGTAGTGTGTACCAAAAAAAAATAAAAAAATTACAAAGCCTTGCCCTCCCTCCCCCCGTGTTTCGCTTATGGCAGGCTTTGTGTGGGCAAAGAGCCGAACGACCCAATCAGTGACTTTCAATGAGGTTCAGGTCAAATTTGGTTGCAGAACAGAACTTTGTAAGGCTGATTTCACATCAGCGTTTTGAGCCTTTTGCAGCAGATCTGGCAGCCTTGCCGCATTACAGGTCACTTGCGGCAAGCCCCATTCATTCCCTATGGGACTTGTGGTCGGGTGCGGCAATTGCAGTTTTGCCAGATACGGCAAATCCGGCACTTGCGGCAAGTTAAAAACAAAAACGCTAGCAGCGTTTTTAATTGCTGCAAGTGCCGGACCCGGCAAAACCGCAAGTCCTATAGGGAATGAATGGGGCTTGCCACAAGTGACCCATTATGCGACAAAGCTGCCAGATCTGCCGTAAAAGGCTCAAAACGCTGATGCGAAAGGTGCGTAAGAAGTCAAGCTGAGCCACCAGAACCTGAACCTCCACAAGTCTGATCAGTAGTAACAATAAAAGAAACAATGGGAACTAGTCACAAAACACATGAAACACCCAAGGAGATATTCTGTTAACACCTCTACGACCTGTGACGTACTGGGTACATACTAGGTTGCCTCCCTCCCTTTTATGCTGGCTCACATCATTCCCTGCACATACTGGCTGATCTGATCAGCTGATATGTGTAGCTAACAGTTGTGGGTGCATAGGAGATAAACCCACACCTCTTAACCCCTTAGATCAAGACGTCAAACAAGGACAGCGCAATCGAAGGCTACATTCACATGCTGCATTTGCGCTGCGTTTTTTTGAGGATCCGCAAAACAGATGTGCTTTTCTAAAAAAAAAAAAACAAAAAAAAAAACACATCACCATTCACACCAGTGCGCTATTCAGGATGTGCTTTTTTTGAGCCCATACTACAATGTGGGCAATGGAAAACACATCCTCAAAAGCGCAAAAATAATTGTTCATTCTTTCTGAGGATCCGCTTTGCAGTGAAAACGCATCCTCAAAAATACGGAGTGTCGGAACGCAAACTTGGAAAATGTCTTGGCTGGGAAAAAAAAATTAAACAGGAGCTGGGATCGGCGGGCGCTGGGCGGGCCCCTGTACATCCGGGTCCCGTCACGCCCCTGCTTTTACTGTTATGTAAGTGGTGGAAAAAAAATGAAGTTTTTAAAGAAAAATAATTACACTTTTGCGCCAATTTCGGTGACCCGTAGCGTTCTCATTTTTCAGGATGAGGGTGATTGCTTATTTTTTGCGGCTTGAGCTGACGCTTCTAACGATACCATTTTTGAGTACATCCGATGTTTTGATCGCCCATTATTGCATTGTATTGCAATGTTGAAGTGACCAAAAAAAAACCCTGGAAGTTTAGGCGTTTTTTTTCCGCTCCGCAGTTTACAGATCTGATGAATTGATTTTATACTTTGATAGATCGGGCATTTCTGACCAAAATGTGTATTTAATATTTATTTTCAATGGGGCAAAAGGGGGGCATTTGAAATTATTATTTTTTTTCATATCTGTAAAAAAATTTGATTTTTTCTTTGTTACACTGGCCCCTAGGGGACCTCAGCGTTGCAGACTACGATCGCTTCTCTTATGTTCAGATTAGCTACTGCACGTCTGTACACAAGAGAAATGATCCTTTTCTGGCGGCAACGTCACTCAGACTTTGCTGGCAGGAAGCTATTGCAGACAGCATCCGGGGAGATCACAGGACCCCAGTTGGTCGAGGTAACAGCCTATGGGGAACGGTGCGATCCCCGACAGTGATTGCCAACACGATCCAAAGGATTAACAGCACAAATCCGATCGCTGATCAGATCGGTGCTGTTAGCTACACATGTTAGCTGATCAGATCAGCTGAGATGTGGGTGATGATGCCATCTGAGAGCGTGAGGGGGCGGGACATGGCCAAGGACGTATATATACATCCTTGGTTGTGATTGTGTTAAAAACTTTGGTATTTTTACCACCACTTACATAAAGTAAACGTTTGGTATCTACGAACACGTACCGACCTGAGGCATCATACAGTCACATCAGTTTTACCATATAGTGAAGATTGTAGACAGATTTTTATAATAAAAAAAAAAGTTGTGAAATTGACTTTTTTGGGCAATTTAACCGTACTTGGAAATTTAACGTTTTTCTGTACACTATATGGTTAAATAAATGATGTCATTCAAAACTACAACTCGTCCTGCAAGCCCTCATTTGGCTATATTGATGGAAAAATAAAAATAAATAAGTTATGGTTTTTGAAAGAAAGGGAAAAAAAAAAATAAAAAGAAAATAGCAAAGGTGTTTCCACCCACACAACCTAAAAATTAAGTAACTTTACTATGTTTACATAAAATAAAAATATGCAATGTGCATAAATGAACGTCAAACATCATACTAACACAATTCATTTAATAAATTATGTAATTTTAGTTTAAAACACATACCTTCATCTCCAAAGTTTTTTTGTTTTTCTAAAACAATGAAATTTGATGTTGTGCTCTCTTCAAAATCAGTAATAGCTTGTGCTACAGCATCTAAGGATTCAAAGGTCTGTATCACTTGGATTTCTGAAGACTCTCGAAACACCTAGTAAAGTACGGCTAATTAGTCATGGCCAATAGTACAATGTGAACATCAGGCTTTTAATTATGATTGAATATAGATATGTTCTTTCTATATTAAACAAATTTATCCAATTCATTATATATTCTAGGAGTCAGTCGGTCCAGTTTTATACAGACTCCAACTCCACAGCTCTGCACACTGCCAGTGCTTTGTTTTGTTGAGGGGCTTTTAACCTCTTTGTGCTTCCTGTCCCCATTAGGGTGTGGAGACAACCTCCATATGCTGTCATGGAAGGTTCCTAGAAACTGAATTAACGGTAAGAATAATTCTATTTTTGAGGGTTTTAAGCTGCACCAGATTATAAAATGAACCCCAAATTTAAATAAAATATATATTTTTGGGGACTGTCTTATAATCTCAATGTCCATTTTATAGTCAATGTAGCTTACCAAGGAGAGAGGGGGGCGCAATGGAGCGACGTCACAGGAGGCAGGGTCCCTGCTGAAGGAAGTTAGCGGGGGCACAACGCTGCAGGCTCAAGCATGGGGCATGTCGCCGGCATGAGGCGTGCGACATTAATCGCCCACCAGTGGAAGTGACGGGCTTAATGAAAATGGCAGCAGAGAGCAGATAACTCAATCTGTGAGAGCACTGCCTCTGCAGACATTTTCCTTAACACCATTCCTTTGACTGCCTGAAAATCAATGGCACCAACCTCGTGCGCCCGACACCCCCCCCTCCTACCTGCAGCACTGCCCAACGTTGCACTCGCTCACTTCCTTCAGCAGAAACCATGCCTCCTGTGACCCAGATACACCACCCGCTAAGCTATATCTGGATTATAAAATGCACCCCCATTTTTCAAACAAAAAAGTGTCTTATAATCAAAAAAATATGGTATATTTTCTGTGAAGCTTTGAAACACTGCAAAGAAAAAGTAAACCTGGATACAATCGTCAAGCTAGAATGCAATTCATGCTGACTGTTTTGAGCAGCATGAGTCATATGACAGATTACCTTTAACATAAGGAACAAAATAATTTTTTAAAAATATAAAATGATACCTTGATTTTGTCTGTCTCCTTAGAAATATTTTCTACGTCAGTTCCTTCGGTACCCACTCCATCAGGTGAAATAGAGACCTTGACCTGATTATCAGTCATTACTGCTTCCTAGAAGAAAAGTGATGTGTAAAAAACAAAAAAAAAAAAAAAAAAAAGGGATGGTGCAAAACACCCCCAAAGCAAAAAAAAAAAAAATACCTTCTTGTTGTCTACATCCACTTCTTTACAATCAACAGCTTGTCCCAACTGCAAACCAGAGCTGTTTTCAGCCATTTCAATTGTACCTATAGTGAATTTAAAGAAAAATAAAAAAATAGGTAGATCTGGCAAAGAATAATATCTACATTAAATCTTTAGGTCATCTATACTTGTTTAGGTTGACTTCATGTCCTTGCAGCTGTGTATCTGCAATAGCTTGTCACAGCAAAAGTACAGAGAGCGTCCCCTGCCTCCCAAACACACTGGTGTCACTGGTCATTCAATGGATGGAGCCAAGCATTGATTCTCAGAGGAAGGTTTACGGAGGGCAGCCAGATAAGAAAACCTGGGCTGGAATAAGGACAATGCAGTAATAGTGCCGCAACAACAATATTTTTGTGTTGTTGAACCACCATGTTACTACAACACATAAATAGAATTGTTTACATCCATAGGTAGGCTAGCCCAGGGCTGTCTGTGACTGCGCTCCAGGCTGTCAAACCTGGAAAAGCAGTTGTGCAAAACAACAAGATCAATAATACCCAACATCACAGCCAAACCAAAGAGAAGCAGCTCCAGCCACCAAAGTAGGGGGAGGGGGGGGGGGGGAGTTAATTGTTTGACTTAATATAGTAGGGGAAGTGTACAGGTGATAAGTTTGTGAGGCCCCTGAATGATAATAAAATGGCCCACGGCAGGAAAGAGGTTGCCCACCCCTGGCCTAGACCTTTAGGAGGTAGGGAAATAGGATTTCTATTCGCCTACTTTGAAAATGCCTTTCCAGATGGTCCCATTCCCTGGATAAAATAGTTTCAAACTCATTGTGGTAAGAAAACAACCGAGGGGTATGATTTGCCTTTTGAAAGATACCAAAGGCTCTGTGGGAAGCACTTCATCTTCCTTGACCTTAAGTGTCTGGTTGACTACTAAGATCAGACTGTTCACCATATCCTGAAGCTTGGATGGCCCGGTCAGAGTCTAGATCAGAGTCCAACTTAGTCAGAAGCCTGAACAGCCTGCAGCTTGAACGATGAAGAGCAATAGACAGATGTCAACCTGGAAAATGTGGAAGTCCAGGGAGAACCAGAAGAGTAACTGGAGGGTGTCTGCTCTTTGGATCTTCTATGCGATCTGCACTGACGGAGTGCATCAGGAAGGAAAACCGAAATACCTCGTGGAGCATTCAGAACACAAGAGGTGGCTGAAAAATTAAAGTATATTTTGGATTGAAAGACACACTTTCCCCCAAAATTGGGGTGGGAGCACTCGCGGTATAAACTTTAGCTGAGAGAAAAAAGTAAACTGATTGGCAGGCAGAGAAGGAAAAAATCCGCAAGAAGAGGGAGCGTGGCAAGACTGCAAAGCAGTGTGACCATGGGGGAGTAAGCCTCCGTGAAGTGGAGAACCCTACTGGAAACGCTACAGCTCCACTCATTCATTGCTTACAAAGGGCTGCGGAAGTAAAGCCCCCGTCTCACATAGCGAGATCGCTGCTGTGTCACGGTTTTGGTGACGCAACAGCGACCTCACAAGCGATGTCGCTATGTGTGACACTTTGCAGTGATCAGGCCCCTGCTGTGAGGTCGCTGATCGCTGCAAGGTGTCCTGGACCATTTTTTGGTCGTTGGCCTCCCGCTGGCCAGCACACATCGCTGTGTGTGACCAGCGGGACCAACGATCAGGCTGGTATCCATGGTAAACATCGGGTTACTAGGGGCACGCGCGCACTTAGTAACTAAGTAACTTAGTAACTAAGTGCGCGTGCCCCTAGTAACCCGATGTTTATCATGGATACGACTCTGCTAAGGTGAACGGTAACCTCCCGCGCACCGTAGCAGAGTGGTATCCATGGTAAACATCGGGTTACTAGGGGCACGCGCGCACTTAGTAACCCGCTGTTTACCATGGTTACGAGCCTGCTCCTGCTTCAGCAGCAGGCTGGTAACCGGAGCAGGGCATCGTGGAAAGATTCCCCTGATCGCTGGTGAGCCTACCTGTTTGACAGCTCACCAGCGATGTATTAGCGATGCAGCAACGATCCCTGACAGGTCGTATCGTTGTCGGGATCGCTGCTGCATTGCTTAGTGTGACGGGGCCTTAAGTGGAACAGATTCACTGGCCTGCTGAAAGGAGCCCTGGGATAGGAGATACACAAATCCCCAACTACACTTGTGTGAGATATGTTTAACCCAGGTGTACTTACTGTTCACTGTTGTATGATCTTCCAGCTGGATCCATGGATCCTAGGCTGAAGCCCTGTAGAATGTATGATAGTAACAGAAGCAAATTCCTTTTTATACCACAGTTTTCATAATTTTATTCTGAATTATGTAGGGAGAGGGATTGAGGAAATCCACGTGTCAGACAATCTACAAAGTTACACACAAATTAGGACTCCGGTCCTGTGACATGAAACAATGGCTAACTTATCTTGATTTACCAAAGGAACAATATTTGTAGACTGGCCTAATCAAGAACAGTTCACACTACACAAACGGCCAGATGCTGAGTCATCACACAATCCTCCCCCCTACACACAGACATTTATATGTACCACCACCTTCCTTGTGAAAGCCCCCCTAAGTGCAGCCCTATGCATGTATCATCAGCACAATCTAACTGTAAGATAAATACCATACATCACCCCCTTTTTTAGACTAACCTTTTGCAACATGACCTCTTTCCCAGTGCAATCCCCAACATGCAGCGCCATCATGACTATGCAAAACACACTGCAAGCAGTCCTGTGCAGGCAACATCAGCAAATTCCCTGTGCAACCGCCAACAACATGCAGCAACATACCTGCATAACCCCCTTCACTGTGCAAGCACACCCAAGAAGCAGCCCTGTGTATGCACCATCACCCCTTTTCCTGTGGAAGACAATGAACATGACCCATGCCCCCTCACGCCAGCCACGCAGGCCCCTGGACGCCCCGCTACATGACCCATGCCGCCTCACACCAGCCACGCAGCCCCCTGGACGCCCCTCTACATGACCCATGCCCCCTCACGCCAGCCACGCAGGCCCCTGGACGCCCCTCTACATGCCCCATGCCCCCTCACGCCAGCCACGCAGCCCCCTGGACGCCCCTCTACATGACCCATGCCCCCTCACGCCAGCCACGCAGCCCTCTGGACGCCCCTCTACATGACCCATGCCCCCTCACGCCAGCCACGCAGCCCCCTGGACGCCCCTCTACATGACCCATGCCTCCTCACGCCAGCCACGCAGCCTCCTGGACGCCCCTCTACATGACCCATGCCCCCTCACGCCAGCCACGCAGCCCCCTGGACGCCCCTCTTCATGACCCATGCCCCCTCACGCCAGCCCCGCTACATGACCCATGCCCCCTCACGCCAGCCACGCAGGCCCCTGGACGCCCCTCTACATGACCCATGCCCCCTCACGCCAGCCACGCAGGCCCCTGGACGCCCCTCTACATGACCCATGCCCCCTCACGCCAGCCACGCAGGCCCCTGGACGCCCCTCTACATGACCCATGCCCCCTCACGCCAGCCACGCAGGCCCCTGGACGCCCCTCTACATGACCCATGCCCCCTCACGCCAGCCACGCAGGCCTCTGGACGCCCCTCTACATGACCCATGCCCCCTCACGCCAGCCACGCAGGCCCCTGGACGCCCCTCTACATGCCCCATGCCCCCTCACGCCAGCCACGCAGGCCCCTGGACGCCCCTCTACATGCCCCATGCCCCCTCACGCCAGCCACGCAGCCCCCTGGACGCCCCTCTACATGCCCCATGCCCCCTCACGCCAGCCACGCAGCCCCCTGGACGCCCCTCTACATGACCCATGCCCCCTCACGCCAGCCACGCAGCCCCCTGGACGCCCCTCTACATGACCCATGCCTCCTCACGCCAGCCACGCAGCCTCCTGGACGCCCCTCTACATGACCCATGCCCCCTCACGCCAGCCACGCAGCCCCCTGGACGCCCCTCTTCATGACCCATGCCCCCTCACGCCAGCCCCGCTACATGACCCATGCCCCCTCACGCCAGCCACGCAGGCCCCTGGACGCCCCTCTACATGACCCATGCCCCCTCACGCCAACCACGCAGCCCCCTGGACGCCCCTCTACATGACCCATGCCCCCTCACGCCAGCCACGCAGCCCTCTGGACGCCCCTCTACATGACCCATGCCCCCTCACGCCAGCCACGCAGCCCCCTGGACGCCCCTCTACATGACCCATGCCTCCTCACGCCAGCCACGCAGCCTCCTGGACGCCCCTCTACATGACCCATGCCCCCTCACGCCAGCCACGCAGCCCCCTGGACGCCCCTCTTCATGACCCATGCCCCCTCACGCCAGCCCCGCTACATGACCCATGCCCCCTCACGCCAGCCACGCAGGCCCCTGGACGCCCCTCTACATGACCCATGCCCCCTCACGCCAGCCACGCAGGCCCCTGGACGCCCCTCTACATGACCCATGCCCCCTCACGCCAGCCACGCAGGCCCCTGGACGCCCCTCTACATGACCCATGCCCCCTCACGCCAGCCACGCAGGCCCCTGGACGCCCCTCTACATGACCCATGCCCCCTCACGCCAGCCACGCAGGCCTCTGGACGCCCCTCTACATGACCCAGGCCCCCTCACGCCAGCCACGCAGGCCCCTGGACGCCCCTCTACATGCCCCATGCCCCCTCACGCCAGCCACGCAGGCCCCTGGACGCCCCTCTACATGCCCCATGCCCCCTCACGCCAGCCACGCAGCCCCCTGGACGCCCCTCTACATGCCCCATGCCCCCTCACGCCAGCCACGCAGCCCCCTGGACGCCCCTCTACATGCCCCATGCCCCCTCACGCCAGCCACGCAGCCCTCTGGACGCCCCTCTACATGCCCCATGCCCCCTCACGCCAGCCACGCAGCCCCCTGGACGCCCCTCTACATGACCCATGCCTCCTCACGCCAGCCACGCAGCCTCCTGGACGCCCCTCTACATGACCCATGCCCCCTCACGCCAGCCACGCAGCCCCCTGGACGCCCCTCTTCATGACCCATGCCCCCTCACGCCAGCCCCGCTACATGACCCATGCCCCCTCACACCAGCCACGCAGCCCCCTGGACTCCCCTCTACATGACCCATGCCCCCTCACACCAGCCACGCAGCCCCCTGGACTCCCCTCTACATGACCCATGCCCCCTCACACCAGCCACGCAGCCCCCTGGACGCCCCTCTACATGACCCATGCCCCCTCACACCAGCCACGCAGCCCCCTGGACGCCACTCTACATGACCCATGCCCCCTCACACCAGCCACGCAGCCCCCTGGATGCCCCATGCCCCCTCACACCAGCCACGCAGCCCCCTGGACGCCCCTCTACATGACCCATGCCCCCTCACACCAGCCACGCAGCCCCCTGGAGGCCTCTACAACATTTATTCACATGGTCAGTTCTCCCCACCTCAGTCCACTCCGGATCCGCATCAGTCCTCACAGCAAAACACGAGTTCCTGAGCAGAGTCCTCGCCAGAGCACAGGTTGTTACACAACTCAGTACAGGAACCTCAGCAGAGTCCTGGAGTCCTCTCCACAGCACAACTCAGGAGCAACTACAGAAACAACTACAGGAGCTCCTCATCACCAGTCCTCCCGTCCCCGCACAACATGCGCACTGCTGCGGCTGCACTGCTAATTTCCACTGGGCTGAGAAGGCTCCGCCCCTTCCGGTGACGTCATGATTTCATGATATCACTCCTCCCCCTCAAGAAATCAACTCCAAACTAGACGCTACCGTGGTGCTTGTAGTATGCGGACTTTACCTTTTGTCTTTTCCTGCATTGTCGTCTGTCCTGGAGCTGCTATGGGAGCCGCTGGCCGACACCACCTCCTCCTCCTCCTCCTCCTGCTGCTGCTGCTGCTGCTGCTGCTGCTGCTGCTGCAGTGCAGGGCAGGGCAGGGCAGTGCAGTGCAGGGCAGGGCTGGGTGTCCTTTTGCTTAATTTGCTTATGCCCAAAGACTAGGGGGCTTCTAGGCTCCTACATCCGGGGAGAAGTTCTGAGTGGGTGATCTGATTTGTGGGTGGGAAATCTGCTGCATATTACAGGACCAGCCAAGTAGCTGGCATTGTGCAAGTGTCCACACACTGCAGAAAAATGTATGTGACAAACAACTGACAGGCGGTGCGGATT